>NC_092826.1:51063120-53490279 GCF_039878825.1 Excalfactoria chinensis
AATGCAACCCTGAATATCTGTACAGACTGGAGGGTGAGAGGCTGAAAAGCAGCCCTGCAGATAGGGGGGTTCTGGTTGATGGCAAGTTGAATATGAGTCAGCAGTATGCCCTGGCAGCCCAAAGGGCCAACTGCACCCTGGGGTGCTCCAGGCCCAGCACTGCCACAAGATATGAGAGACTTGCTCTGCTCTGTGCTGGGAGGCCTCACCTTAAGCACAGCATGCAGTTTGAGTGCCACAGTATTGAAAGGGCAGAGAATTATTAGAAAGTGTCCAAAGGAGGGCTTCAGAGGTCGTAAAGGGTCTAGAAGGTAAATTGCATGAAGAGTAGCTGAAGTCCCTAGGTTTGTTGAGCAGCGGACCGGCCACATGGCAGCCTATAGCTCCTCATAATGGGAAATGGAGGTACAGCCCTGAGCTCTGCTGCCTGGTGACAGCAACAGGACCCAAGTGGATGGCATGGAGCTGTGTCAAGAGTGGGGTGGGTTGGGAGTTAGGAAAAGGTTCTTCACCAAAAGGTGGTGGGCGTGGAACAGGCTGCCCAGGGCAATGAGCACTACCCCAAGTGTTGGTATTCAAGGAGTGTTTGGACAGACAAAGGGTTTGAATTTTGGATGGTCTGTGTGGCACCAGGAGTTAGACTTGATGATTCTTATGGATCTCTTCCAAATTAGACTATACCATGATTCTATAGTATTTAACCAACCAAAAAATTCCAAGCCTACATCTTCTGCACAGTTGCATCCTATCTGCCCTGAATGTTAATCCACATTATCAGATATGAATACTGCTGCAGTGCTCAGACTTCTGAAAGACACTGCCGAGCTGCACTTTCTGAAACTGATTTTACTTTATGTTTACTTTGAAGAATCAAATTTGTTCTTGCAAACAAAAATGCTGTTGCAAAATATATAGCACCAGATCTATTCTGATAGGCCTATTTTTTCTTTTTTAAATTTTATTTATTTATTAATTTTTAAATCACATAATTATTAAAAATCTAAAAATAGTTAATAACTACAACCACAACAATGAGCTTTTTGGAAACCTTGGAATTCACAGAGGACTTTCAAGTTTTATCAGTTGCATAAAACGTCCTATATGCATTCATGCTAAGAGCCAGACATCAAGTTCAAGCTGTGTTCAATCAGGATAGAAAGGCTAATATGAAGATTTCACAGCTTTCAAACCTAATCCTCCAGAGGAAACACAGAACATTCTGTATGTGCACGTCACATCTCTCTTTGAGAACTGTCAATTTTATGTCATTAATTTATTTATTTTTTATTTTTTATTTTTCCCATACCAGTTTCTTACACAACCTCCTGAAACAAGGCTAATAGAAATGGATTTTTTGGTTGCAAGTTACTCTTTGTTTTGCTGGGAGCAAAGCAAAGCAAAACAAGCAGCCTTCACATAAGCCTTTTGACATGTGACGTCTGTTTGCATTGTGATTTAAGCTGTATTGAAATGTTATGCCTCTTTCTTATGAATGAAAGGTCTAAATGCAAAATCTTAGGCTAAAGAGACTTCAGGTATTTTTCTGGCATACTACAGATTGATTTGCCTTCCAGTTAACCAGTATTTGTATGCCATCTTTTTTTTTTTTTTTTTTTTTTTTTTTTTTTTGAAGTTTTTGAAGTTGACATTTGAAACACTCAGAATTTGCTTATGAGTGATTAATGCATGTTCATTAAGCAAATTCTGTTGCTTGATCTTGTTATGAACTTATAGAATAGGATCAAATATAAAATCAGTTTCTCCATTCTCTCTTCATCAAAGCCAGCGTTATTTCTGTCAACTGTGGTCTCATTTAATGATGTATCTGCTAATTCTTTTTTCAATTAGAGCATTTATTTATGATGTTTCCATTCCAAATATCCTGATGCAATGAAATTAGTGAAACAAGCATTCTTTCATACCCTACTTCAGCTAATCATCTCAGACCTCTATCAGGTTGTAATCTAAAGCTTTCTTAGTGAACTCAGACTATTCTATGATTAATAGTTCATAGACTAGTTCAAAATGAATTTCAGCTTCTTTTTCTGAAAAACCCTGGCTTGTCTCAGAACAAGGACTTTAACTGCAGGTATAGACCAGAATGTTATTTAAGCTGCAAATTGTTTGGTTTATACTTTGCTTAGAGGCTGGGGGTTAAAAGGTTTTGTTTATCTCTTCCTTAACAATTGTTAAATCCTCCTACGATTCAGAGCTTTGCAGGCAAACTCAGATGTAAAAGAAACAAAATATTCAGAAACCCACAAATCCTTATAGAGGATATAAGCAACCTAACCTTGTTGAGGATTCTGTTTACCAGATCACATTCTGTCACTCCATCTAAAACTGATAGTCCTGATATCCTTGCAGCAGTTGTCTCTGCTTCTTCTCTTCTGTGTCTTTTGGCTACCACAGCTCTTGGAAAAGTTTTTGAATAGAAAATGAATAGGAAATTTTCCTGTTTTCCTATGTTCTTTTCTGAGACAGTTCTTAGAGAAACATCTATCAGTGCAGTTTACTGTCATTAGTTACACTGGTCATTTCTGTACTGCTTCAACAGGATGACTTACAATTTTATGCTAAGTTCCAGTTGCACTTGGAGTGAACTGGGTGTAGTACTGGTTATACAGTTTGATCTTTCTACATTCAAATAGGAAAAATATATTTCATCTTCAAAGTGTATATATAATGGATAAAACTGTAAGGATGCTGGTTAAAGGGAGTTCAATGGAATGCTTCTGGGAATCAAAGCCAGCCTGAACTCAGTGGGTATTTTAGTCTGCTGGCTCTTGATGACACTTCACATAGTTTCTCAATGGTAATAACATCCACTGTCATTAGTAAAGTGTGCTCTCATTGCCATACATGGGCAGCTAAGATGTGTATATCTTTCTGAGAAATCTGGTATTACTCTCAAAGAATCCATCCACCCCTTTCTTCCTAAAGTGGAAGGGAAAAAAATAATACTGACACAGCCAAATAATACTGACACAAGGGTCTGTGGTTCAATTTTTGAGACTTAGGATGCAATTTTTTCATTATGTCATTCAAGTCTCACAACTTTGTCACATTTCTGTTACTACCACTCAAGACATACACACTGTACAAATAAGAAGGATGAATGTCACAATATAACACAATTAGATTAATAGAAAGTGAAAGGTGTACCAACATTATTCTGTAGTTTCACATATTGTGTTGTTAGTTAGATTATAGAAAGGTAAATTGTTGATGGGATATGCTTCTGTGGCTGACTACTATTGTCCGTTCTTTATATATTCTCATGTAATGTGACCTGAATTGCTAGAACTACATTAATTCAATTATTATGGGCCACAGTCTTCCTTACTTTGCACGCTATCATTAATAACACTTATCTCTTCAGTGATATTGATCTAGTCAATCTGGAGAGAGCCTCATGAAATAAGTATTAAAGAAAGCTAAGCTCAAATGTCAAAGTGGCATATAACTGCAATTATTATTCTGATATATATAAAAAAAACAAACAAACAAAAAACAAACAAAAAAACAAACAACAACCTGGTATACTGAAGAATATTTCACTGCTTGAGTTGCTTTGCGGAGAAAAGAGGTAACTAATACTATACTGTTCTCTTATGGGCCTTTCTGAAAGAGTGTTAAATTGAAAAGGTGGAGAGATTTGGTCTCTGAAAGGAGACAAGAAGTCTTGGTTTTCACTTACCAGTGTTTTGCAGCACTTCTTAATTTAGTTCAGACATAACCTGCAAATTCACATATGAACTGAATGTTCTAATCACTCTAAAGAAATATGTAAACTCTATTTTTGGATCAAATAAATGGACATTTTGGTCTTCATAATTCATAATTCCTTACTTATCTTCCTTGTCAAAAGGAAGGAAAATGGACAGAGTTTTTGGTTTATTGGTTTGTTTGCTTGCTTCCCAACAGGGTTTTTTTTTTTTTTTTTTTTTTTTTTTTTTTTTTTTTTTTTCATATACTTTCACATGATATGCTTGGCATAGATTAAAATAATCATGTAATAAATTTACCAAGCAATATACTTCCGAGAATTTCAAATACAGGCTTGTTTGAATTCCATCAAATGACTTTATGAATGCCTAATTTGGCTCAAATTTCAGATGATAACTTCAACTGAAGTAGCTATCTGAGTATGCATTTTTGCTTAATTTTTGTAACTGCAAAACAAAACAAACAAAAAAAACACAAAAAAACCCACCAAAAGAAAAAACAAAAAAAAACAAAAAAAACCCAAAAACTCATGAATGTAATGAGGTATGTATGAGATACGTGAATTACCAAGAAATTATTTATCTAGAATTACATCTTATAACATTTGATGGCCTTCTTTAGATAGTATGTGAGAAAGAGGTACAAATACTGTCACTGGATAGATAAGCCTTTCCTCTCCAAATGCATTTTTTTCCACAAATGAAAACAGATCACACAGAATCACAGAATGGCCTGGGTTGGAAGGAACTTCAAGATCACGAATCTCCATGAGATGATTCTATGTAATCCAAAAACCTAGCTTTAGATTGCTTGCCATGGTTTCAACACACGTTTATTGGGAAGAATTATACAGCTGTGCTGTACTCAGATGAATCCCGTGGCTACTGTGGAGATAGATTTTGACCTGCTGCTTTGACCATATCTTTGCATGCTGCTAATTTTTTTGACAGCAAAGCTAAGGTAATTATCTCCACTCAAAGGACTCTATATTTCCATGAAAGCAGAATTCTGTTATCTGGTATTGAATACTGCTTCTGATGGTCCAACAGTACTAGTTTCTGTTTATTTCTTGATCATTACTTACCCTGACTGACAAAATGAACTGAGGAGGGAGTTGGATTTTTAACTTAAAAAACAAAAAACAAAACAAAACAACAACAACAACAAACAAAAACAAACAAACAACCCAAAAAAGCTGGGTCCTAAAGAGACAGAAAAACTAAAATCTGAAAGAAGCCTAAAGATAGGAGAGGAAATAGGTAAAGAACAACTGTACTGGTAGGTTTTTATGAAGTTTTCAGATATTCTTTCTAATGTAATTGTTTAGCAGACATAAAGGATAATATCCTTCAGCTACTTGCTTTTGTGGGGAAATATGAATTTGATATAACAATCACAGAACGGTTGAAAAACATCTGGAGGTCTTTTGGTTCAATACCCCTGCTAGAGCAGGGTAACATGGAACATGTAGTCCAGGACTGTGTGCTGCTGAGTAAACCCAAGGTGAGAGACTCCACAACCTCTTTAGGAACACTTTGGCAAGGCTCAGTCACCCTCACAGTGAAAAAGCAGTTTTTGATGTTCAGACAGAATGTGTACTCTACCAGCCTATATGCCAACAACTTGTCTACAGCAGTCTTTTGGGAGATAGCATCAAGGCCATTTTGAAGTCTAGGTATACAGTAACCACTTCTCTCCTCTGGACAATTATTTCATCATAGAAGGTGGGCATTGGCTGGGAAGGGGCTGTCCCAGTTGAAACTAGGACACTAACCAGGAATAATAAATTTGAAAAAACGCTGCCAGGTTTCTCCCTCCTGAACTTTCACAAGTAAGTTGGAGTAGAACGTAGACAAATTGGAAATTCTCAGTAGTAAATAATTTTGTCCATTTCATAGTAACTAAAAGATTTGCCATGTAGAGAAGTAGATTTCAGTTAATAGTGATAAAGAGAAAAAATAGCGGGCTTGAATTAAAAGAGTGGGTCAAGCTAAGCTGTTTCATAACCTCTAATGGTGTTAGGAAATGATAGTAGAGCAGGAATACTCCTAGAAGTTCACCAGATCAGAAGAACTATCACTGAGATTAATATCAGATTTCTAACTGTCTTAAGATACTGTTGAAATACCGGGAAATAGCTGTCATCCTGGGAAAATAAGAAACTGCAGAATTAGATTTTTTTTTCTTTCTATTTTTCTTTATTTTTATTGCTTAACTGATCTTTTGTAACTGTAGATTAACCCACTGTAAAGCTTTTGTAGGAAAGAAGAAAGAGGTTTTTAATGGACTCACTGAACAGGCATCATTGATGAAAAAAAAACAAAAACAAAAACAAAAACAAAACAAAACAAGGAGAAACAGATAATTTTGTCTTTGGAAAAGTGAAGATTGGAAAGCCAAACTTGAGAGACATGTCACAGTAAACAAAGGTTCATCTGTCTCTGAATGAGACAGCTCTGAATGAGTCTAAGTATTTGTTTTAAGTTCTCTTATAGATAAACTTTGAGGAAAAACAACCACAACAAATCCCACAAATAAACACTCTAAGAGAAACCAAACCTGAAAGGAGCCATTCCTTTTCTTTATCACAGAATCAATGGAGCCTCCTTCAGAATTTCACTAGTAGGACTTATCACTCTGACAAATAATCAGCATTTATCTGGTCCTCAGAATCCCTTTTTCTTCTTTGTCCTTCATCAGTACACACTGCTTTACTGTTTAAACTATGTATAGCTGACTACTGTTCAAGAGCTACATAAATTCTGGTCAGGGGAAATTCCTTTTCTATTTCTTTCAGGATGTTACTTTGTGTCAATTTTTATGCAGAACATGAACCATAAATAACACTTTTTATATCAAAGAAGGTGACATGAGGCAGAATGATTCTTGTGACATGCATTTCAGTAGAAAACTGGTTTAAATAATATTCAGATTCTGCTGGACAGACTGAAACCTTCAAGTCAGAGAATCTATCTGGATTTGATGACTTGCCACTCAAAAATGTTCAATTTCATGACTTTTGTACAGGAGAACAACAACAACAACAAAAGACATTTTAGAAAACTTCCAAATTCTACTGTCTAGAGTTTTGGCCTGAATTATTATAGAAAGAAAAGTTACAGGAAATGGCTGGGGATTCACCAGCGTAACTTTCTTATTTAGAAACATATTATGCAAACTTCTGTCTTAAAGAACTCAGGTTGTAGAAAAATAGAAACTCAGTGGGGATTACATTCGCATGCTGTACTGCATGATCGTTTGTACTCTCATTTTGGGAATAAATAATGATGATTAAATGTGATCTTAAGTAACGACCTTCTGAATGACTCCTAAAAACATCCACATGGGAGATTTAAGTGGTATACTAAGAACAAGCAAGAAGTGGTAACTACATTGAAAGCTACTGTAATTGTTAGGGAATTGATTGTCAAACACTAGCAAACTTAAGAAAAGTTAATGAAAGATCAGTACACAGACTCATGTAACTTCACTAATTTGCAGATAATTAAGAACCAGGTTAGAAGTTAGTGCGAGGAAAATAAAAAGCTGTCCAGTTTGCTATCTCCAAGTGGCAGGATGTAAATATTGTCCTTAAAGAGGAGTTAAATTTCAAAAATACTTTCCTTCTCTTCAGCTATAACACTTAACTGTCAAGAAGTGACTTTTCTTTGAAGTAATGATGAACTGCTCCCTCCCATCACAGGAATAAGAAACCCATTAGAATAGTTTTGACACTGGAGAAATTGTAATACAAAGGTGAAGGCGCAAGCAGTTTATCTTTGTTTTTCTTCATTAGGTTTCCATTATAAAAATTTTTAGGAGGATGGAGGGGAGAAGTGAGTTCCCCAGTGTGGACATCAGCTATAGTAAATGGCAGGATGCCAAAGTTATCCACAGTAGATGCTATTAAAACACCTAAAACATAATGTGCTCCCAAAACACTCTCACAATGTATATTTAGAGAGAAGACAGTTTATTTTCTGTGCAGAGTGCCAGGTGTAGTATTTCCTCAAATCAAGAACATCTCCTTCTGCTCACGCAAGTTTTTTATTTATGTAGTGCTACATTACACCAACTTGTTTATATAGACCTACACATTAAAAAGATTAAGTAAGCATGACACTCCATCCTCTTTGGGCTACTTTCCCTTGACATATGTGCTTGTGGGGGATTGTCTGGGGGCCTCCCCTAACCTTTGGTGACTGTTTAGGTAGTGGTCCCCTTATTCATTTTGTCCTCATTTGGTTGTGAGTCATCCAAGGACACTGTTCTCATTTTGCACTGATGGTTTCTAGGTTCTGAGGCCAAAGAGGAAATATATCCCTGACTAGTCAAATTTCTGCTATCATCTGACTTTCCTTTTCAGAAAACACTGACAATTATCCAAGCATCAGCTACTGAAATAAACTTACATAAGAATACATTTTGGCTGTTACTGACCAGTGCTTACAGAGCATTCAGCCTTCTTTTCTGCTGTCTGCCTCTCTGGTGAATAGGCTGAAAAAACAGATTGGGAAGGTACAGAGCTGAGACATACCATCCTAAATGACCAAAGAGATCTTACATATCATATGACATCATGCTCAGAAAAAAATAAAAAATAGGAAAAGGAGGAGAAAAGGATAATATTCATATTTTTTGTATTTGACTTCCAGAGCAATTATTAGCCATGCTGCGGTCTTGCTTTTTAGAAACTGACTGGATATCTGCCTAACAATGCAAAGTGGTGAATAAATTCCTCATTTTGTTTTGCTTATGCACATAGTTTTTGGTTCACCTATAAACCACCTTTATGCTAATCAACAAGTCTTCTCATCTTCTGTCTATTTATTGCTTCTCCCACAGGAGAGGGGAGTGAGTAAGCAGCTGTGTAGGTGCTTGACTGCTGGCCGTGATCAACCTACTACACTCTCACCTCTGCTCCTTAGCAACACAGCTCCTGTGAAAGGGTTCTGTGGCTAGTGTTTGACAGTAAAATTTGTACATAAGAAGGAGGCATGTTTTTATATTTCTCTTAGCTTTGCAATGTACTGCCTTTGCTAGCAAAGACTAGAAATATTAGGTAATGGCAGAGATATACATCTTTTAAATCTGTCTGTTACTATTGAACCATAAGAGAGAACCCTTAGACTCTGGGAAATATTGCAGATGTCATAGGAGTGTTTCCCCTTCACTTCTAAAAGCTTTTCTACAAAGCGGCACGTTCCTCTGGATGCAGACTTGGATGACAATGTGCCTGTACAAATATAAGATTCTGCATAGTTTATACTGGACAGCTCACCTAGGAAATATGTATAAGAAAGTTCTAAAGAAATAGCTATTTTGGGAAATACATGAAAATGTGAAAAATACTATAGATTAATAAATAAACTAAAATATATGAACAAAACAATTCTCTATTTTTTTCCCTTTAGAGACCTCATCTTACCATAATGGCCTCACCGTTTTTTTAGAGCAAAAATATCATAAAAGAGCTAACACACACAGCAGCTACTTTTCTAAATGAGCAATATCAAGTAAATGTTTCTAGAGCAATCTCAATGTCTGTATTGTTAAATATTTTCTTTCAGAAGAAGAACGCTGTCAGCTTAGAAGGCTAATTTCTTTTTGAAGAGTATTTGACATGTATTTCAAGGACTATATAAGAGTTTGGTTTTTGTATGTAATAGGTATATGTAATCTTCCATTCTTCCTTCTCATCCACTAGCAGCATATCTTCACATATATCCTGATTTCTATCTCATTCCCTTGCTCTGCACTCTGGGTTGTTTTCTTCTTTCTGGCCAGCTGATTATTTCAGTCTGATTTTGGAAACCTTCAGATGAAGATGACAGTGGTACAAATAGCTAACTAAATAAATAAATCCAAATATCTTTTAGAAGATGCTGAAACAATGCTACAAAATACTTAAGCCACTAGAGTGTTATCAGCCATTTAACAATACTATTCAGCATCATGTTTTTTGCCAGCTTTTTTAGAATGAGAGAATGATTTGTTATAGGAATTTAAATGGAGACTGCAACCAGGGTAAGTTACAAGAAAAGTTTCTAGTCAACAGTTTTAGCTTTTGTATCTTTGCACAGGTATACATTATGCTTTTACTAATGTGTATAGCAAAGTATCGGTTTGCCTTTTTCCTGTTGTCTTATATTAGGGAAATACAACCTACTACTCTGTTTTACTTTCTTTTCACTGGATAATTTCACTGGATATTTGGAATAACAGAAGACAAACTGCACAGAAATGCATTAATCAGAAGATTTTATGAAAATACATATATGTGTAAATATAAGTGAGCTGTAACATTTTAAACTAGTTATGGAAATTTTGTAAGCTTATGTTTACTGAAAGCATTACATCTTGTGGAATATTTTTGTTTCTTCTTTTAGAATCATGAAATCAGAGAATCATTAGAGACCTCTAAGATCATCTAGTCCAGATGTCTACCTACCACCAATAGTTAGCTGTGTTATAAGACTAACGAAGATATGAACATGATCATTATAGGAAAGAAGAAGTCAGCATCTTCTGTTTCAGGCAGAATGTTGAATTAAAACAGAATTAAATGCTGAAATGATGATAGAATCCTTATAGAAATTAGCATGGACAACTGGAGTTTCAAGTCCTCAAAGCCATCCATTCTTTACTAATTCCTCTGAATAAGTCATTGGACTTTCAGAATTTTTATGTTGTATTCCAAGCAGTTTGTAAAATATAGATTTTACTGAAGCTGTAAAAGAAGTTCAGTACTTCTGCAAACCTACCCTTGGGTTGTTGATCTCATAATGCCAAATGCTGAGAAATCTGGACTGTGAGAATACTTAAATACTTATAATTTTGGAAGAAACAGGCAGAACTAACAATGAAATGAATGGAGCACATTTGAAGCAGAGCAAGATATTTTCATTCAGAAATTCTATGTTTTGGAGACTTGAACTCCAGTATAAGCTTGCATTTAGCTGCTGTTGAAGCCCACAGATTTATTAAGCCTCACAAGCCTGACACCAAATTATTTTTATGTTCATTAAATATATATGTACATATATTCTGAATTTTAACTGTCAGAAAGGAGTCAACCCAAACATTCTAACCAATTCTTTCTTTCTCTCTCTCTCTCTTTTTTTTTTTTTTTTTTTTTTTTTTAAATTTTCTCTCCCCCCCCTTGAACCCCCCCCCGCCCCATCACTTTTGCAGATTTATTGAAGAAAAAAATGTTAGAGGGAAATCATTATCAGGCAGGGTGATAGTATGTTCAAAAACACTGCTAACCTTAGCAAAAGTAAAGAAACATTGTAATGAGATTAATTTTGTTGCAGCTGTGCTTCCACAGCAAGGATCTAAAATTTTAGACTACAGACATGAGCTCTTCTGAGTCGCATTTGCTGATGTTCCAGAATTCAGTGTACTGCAGAACTCAAATAAACTTCATTTTTGACCAACCATGAAAAATTACCTCCCTCTCCCCTTTTCATCCTTCTTGGCTACACTTTTCCTAGAGAATAATTTCACTTTTTCACTTATCAGGAGAATTGCTGTATCTTGACTAGTGAGCTGAGTTTTTAAACTCTCCAACTGCAATTAAATAAATTCTCCAAATAGACAATTTATATTCTAGACTTTGCCAAGCTGATGAGTGTTTTCCATGGTAATGAACTCCTAACATTCTGAAAAGAATGGATTCAAATGATGGATAAAAATGACAAATAGATTTTGGATCCATTGCAATGACCTTTCAGGAGAATCTGCCTCTAGTATTCAAGTTCAGTTTTATAATCAGGACTGACTTTTTGGCTGCTATTGGCATCTTTGCTTTCTGCTCTCCATTGTGTCTATAAAACAAAAGATAATATATTCTGTCAACAAAATGAAATAATACTGCTAGGTAATAGAGTTTGAATTGTTTATAAACCTATAAATGAAAACCGCTCCATTAATATGAATGAATATAATCAAATTCCTTCATGATAATTGCTACATGCATAATGTTGCACAACAGATCTATTTTTAGAATACTAGTTGCAGATTTTATAGACTTAAAAATGCAGTGACTGTTTACAAGTATCATTTTCTGTTATACAAAAGGATGTCCTCTCAGATCTTTTCATTAAGTGTTAAAAGCTTTAGAATCTCAGAATCATTTATTTGGCAGTGGACCAACTCTGATTTCTAAATGCAGTAGCTGACAATGCAATTGAATTTTTTAAATCATAAAAGCATTTGGATGGCTAATAAAAAAAAAAAATGTCATCACAATCACAACATCCAAATATTTACAGTGATGATAAACACTTAGCAGTCTTGCAGGAAAAGCTACCTGTTTCTCTTTTTATTAGCACTGTAACCCAGTGGTTCAATGTGTCCATTCACAAAATAAGGACAGGTGTAGCCTATTGACTAATTAATTGTCTCCACACACATGTGAGAGCAGAGAGTTCTTGAATTCACACAGGTGCTATTGCTAGCTTTGGTTATTTCCTCTCTGAAGTAGGAGAGGCATACTGGATTTCAGGTTCCCAGATAATTACCAATCTATCTGCTCTTGCATGTTGGAAGAAGTCATTTGCAATATGTTCTTAAATACTGAGATGGTGGAGGGATGAATTCTGCCCTAATGCTAATGAGTGAGGAAAGATACAAGAACTAGACTAATGAGAGAAAACAACCATGAGTTAACAGCTGAGTTAGCATGAATGAAATACTACAGCCTTTGGTAAGCATTGCTAATGGATAACAAACTTGGCTTCTCTCAGTTTAAATAACTATACTTGTATTACTGGATTAAAAAAAAAAAAAAAAAAAAAAAAAAAAAAGACGATGTCCCAATCTAGCATCCTGAATTTGAAATAACTGAATATTGCTCTGTGTTAATAATACAATACAGGAAGTTTTAGATCATATGATCTAACAACAAGTAGATCTAGTCATCAGTGCACTTGTTTAATGTGTTGTTCACATTTTCTAACACTCATGTAGTTTTCAGCCCAAGAAGTTAGCAAAATCTGACCATGATATTAAGCTGTGTTGACAAGGAAATAACTACACTATAACTGAATGGACAGAACACTTACAGTCAATATCAATATCAATGGATAAGATTTGTTTCTTCGCTTTTACTAAAATAATAATAAAAAAACCCAAAACAAATAAGCACTTAAAAATTTCTTCTGATGCACATCTACCAGAAGTGAATATTTCTTTCAGTTCCAGCTAGTAGAGTTAGAAGTAACACAAATAGGAAGAAATATGTCCAATTTTGCCATTTGAAACAGTTTCTTTTACAGAAAACATAAGAATATAACCAGGAGGAGGCCCTAGGTGACTTGACTTGTACAGTTTTGCTCCAGAAGTAATGCCTCCTATATATTGCCATGGAAACTAGGACAAATACAATAATACAGTAGATAGAGCAAATTCTCAGCTATAGGAAACTATTTTTCAACATACTCACCACCATTAGCTATGCATTTTCACCACTAATGAACAGAAGTCTGCATGCCATGTTTGTAAAAGTCTGTCCAAGCGGAGTTGACCCATTGTCACTGTTGCCACTGTTGAAATGTATTATCCATTATCTCACTGAGCACACATCCAGTGTTTCATCTCCAAAAACATTCAGAAAGCAACAATGAATGTGAATGGGCTTCATTTTTTCCAAATGGATTAATTTAATGACACACCTTTTCTTCACATGCACTTCTATGTCAGATGCCAATTTATCAGACTGCCCCTTTGCTGCCATACATCACAGGGCAACATGTAATGGAATACTGGTGGGAAAGTTCAGCCTCTGCTGCCATACCACCAACATCTGTTTCTGATGTTTTGGACCAATACAATAAAGTAGGAGGCATTAATTTCCTAGAACACTTACTTAGATCCTATCCATCTTACACTGAATACAAGAACAGTTATATTTTTTGAGATAAGTTTGTTTGAAATAAATCACTGAATCTATATAGAAGAGAATACATACTGTTTTGTTTGTTTGTTTGTTTAAGGAAATGCTCTCCTTTACTCCATCACTACTATGACAGGAATTCAGATTGCCAGATGTCATTGAAGACTTTTAGGATTTTGTATTGTTCCTGGAGAAACATGATAATTTGTTCTGGGAATTCGAACCCACCACATGGAACTACACAGATATTTTTAAAACACTGTTGTAAAATTTTCACTTTAACTTACATGCAGTAAATTTGAGAGAAGTAGAGAGAGATACAGAGAGGAAAGTTATCTGCAACTTAATTGACCCTTGGCAATTTAGTAGAAATGTAAAAGTACACTGCCAGGGAAAAATGGCTCACAATACAGTAAGTGAACTGATGCCTTCCTTGTTTGTAATTACCATTCTGAGGAACCCATACAGAATATTATAGTTCCAAGAGGCTTCATAATACAAATGATACAACCAAATCAGTGCCCAGATCTAATTTACACAGGTCACAAATAAGATACAAGGGTAATATTAAAGTAGAACAGAAATAATAGCAAATGAATTATGATTTTCCTTCTAGGAACATAAATTGCTGTGCAGTTCTGCAGCTTTAGTTCTATCTAGTTCTAAAATAAAGTATTACCTTTGGAGCATTTGTTTGTGATGTCTTTTACCTGGTAATTGCTTTTGAAGACCAATCCATTATGTTCAGACAAGTCCATTTCTCAAGGCTGGAAGATGACAGAAAAATATACCTGGTCAGGGAATTTTATTCATGCTACTAAAAATATGTAGGTTATGCCAACATACAACAATAGTTCTCATTCTAATGAAAATCTATCAGAAAAGTCACAGATTAAGCTTCCTCTAGAATTTCAACAGATAGAGCTTAATTTGTTATAAAGTCTGTGGTGTGCAGGAAAAGATTCATAGTTGGAAATATTATGATATATGATAGGTAGGATATAAATTTTCTTAATGTAGGAGGACAGCAATTAACTTCAAAGGTTTAACAACTATTTCCTGTAATCTTTCTGTCTAATAAGCTGAGCTTTAGCAGCCTTATCTCCAAGTACCCATAGGTCTTACTGTTCCTTTGTTTTGGATCAAATTCCTGATGAGATGCTTTAGCTTTACCACTTAAAATTTACATGAAAACATTACCAACTCTCTGGGAATTCCTAGGAGAATCAGCTTATTGCTTGTTCAATTTTTTGTGCTTTTGAAGAACATCTTGGATTATGTCCTGGAGACTTGAATCTATTCTCCTTATAAATTTAAGATCAGTACAGAGCAATTTATTCCTCTAAGCTGACATCTAGATTGTGGAACCAAATCTCAAACCATTTAAATCCTCTAAACCATATAACTGCATCATGCATTTTAGAATAATATCCAGCCTTTTTTTAAATTTGTATCATCTGTATCAACATATCTCTAGATAACTTTTTTTTTTTTTTTTTTTTTTTTTTTTTTTGTTCTCCTAGCAATTGATTGTATTGAAATCTAGTCTTTCTGGTTTCTGATTCTAACCACTAGGTCCTCTCTCTCTTGTCTTTTACTGGCAACAAAGCCTAATTCACTATCTTATGTGACTTTTTGTAAATACAACTAAATCATGTCTATTGATTGGTTAGTAGTCAAAACTCTGAGCTTCACAGACTTGCTATAAATAAGTTGTCCATACTTCATTTCTTCTTTTTCCTTTTGTTTTTGTTTTTTGTTTTTGGTGCAGTTTGTTTGTGTTTAGTGTTATTTCACAGCTATTATGTGAAGCTCGTACCAATTCTTCAATGCTTTCCTGGGAAAACACCTGAACTACACAAAAGTGCTTTGTTTCAGTGAATGCTATTAGTGAGACATTCTCCTTTCTCATATTTGATATTTCCTTGATTCCATATCCCAGGATTACATTCACCCTGCTAGTTACAGCATTTCACTCTTCATTTCATTATCTCTCTTGACCCTTAAATCCCTCTCAATGTCACTGCAATCTAGAATGCGGCTCTTCTCAGAAGTATGACCTACATTCTTATTTCCCAGTGCCTGAACCTATATTTGGTTATATTACAGCATCAGTTATTCAAAGGATCTACATTTTAGATGAACAGTTTGCCCCATCATTATTTAACATTCCACACATTCCAAAAGGACATTTGTCCTTTTTCACTAGCATCCAAAAATATTATTTTCTTTATAAACATTGTTAATTATATTTACTGTACTAAGCCAAGAACAGATCTAAGGAATGAGTGGGGAAAATATCCTTTGTGGATGACTATTTCTCATTTGCTTTAATTTTTTATAATCTACCAGTGAACTAGCTCTTAATCCATTTAACTTGATTTTTTAAGTATACATTTCTATTCATTTTAATTATATCTACATGATGCCAAATTTATTGTCAGTTTTCAAATTACTCATTTAAAATAAAATGTTCTTGCTTATTGTGTCTCAATAAGCAATTCAGTTTCAAGAAAATATTCAGTTGTCATTTTGTACTAAAAGATTAATTATATTTTTCATGTGTTTTACTGTTTTCTGATTCTTTTGGCAGTATTACCTCTGACCATTGTTTACATCCACTAACAATGTCTTTTTCTTTCTTTTGTTACTTCTGGACTTAGTTTCATTTTACCATTTAGCTTTAAACGTCATCATTCTCTGAAATCTGCAGAGTGGGTTGATATGTTCAGAGAGAATTGTCCTTTCTGAAGAGTCTCATGTTGCTTATCTGCTACAAAACAGTTAACAAGGGGAACACACGGTTTCTCTGAGTATGGCCACCTTAAAAATACGAAACACCTGTTTTCCAATGATGCATGCATGCATGTGTGTTTCAGTAGAATAAAGGAGGAAAAAAATAAATAAATTACTTGTTTAGTTATTTGCAAGGGGATACAGTTCTCCATTGGAGCAAATTAAACCAAAATAAATAAATAAATAAATAAATAAAATCTTATTTTCCTTTTACCTTAACTAAATCAGATATTCTCATTTTAGAGGAGGGGGACAACGTATTTCATTATTTCTGTAAAAAATGTGGGAAGACATGGAAAAGTTCATTAAGCATTACTGCAAAAAGAACATCCTCTTCAGAAGTAATCTCCATTCAGAGTGGGAAAAGAAGCACTTTTATTCTACTAAGTGTTTTCTCTGCAGGATGATTTTTGACTGTCTATATGGTCAGAAGAAATAGCCATGTCTATTCTCAATCTAATAATGTGTGTCTGAATTAAATTATACTTTAAAGTCAGGTTGAGGATACAGAGATTAACCATGTCTATTTTATTTATATATAAATATATTTTGGTCACATTATAAGTGCACATTGTGTTTTCTTGCCTATCAAAAGAAATGTGAAAACTCTCTGTTGCCATTTCACATAAAATATAGTGGCCCTGGGTTACTTAGCTGTTGAGATATTTCATCGACAAGAAAGTTTTTTTTTTTTTTGGAGTCAGAGGGACAGAAAACCAAATTGAATTCATTCACATTTACTACTTGTGTTGTTTGCACAAATAAATCACAGATTCAATGGAAAAATGAAGTTCAGACCAACTTTTCTCTGAGCTTTATGCACAGAATCTTCAGCATGACACATTGCAGGTAATGAAAAATTTAAAGCTTAGGCATTATTTCTTTGTGCCAGTCTTAATTCTTTCTGAACATACATACATCCCAGTGTTTTAAAACAAGAAAATATATTTGTTGCAGCACACCTCTGTACTTAATAAGAAAAAACAGTTCTCACTTTCATAAGTGCAACCTCACATTCTTTTAAAGATAATGTTTTTATTAGTACATGTTAGCAACGAAGAAATAAATTGTAAACATTTATCATCTACACAATGCATTTATTGATTTTCTCATATACAGTACTTTGAGTACGTAGTGATATATGTTACTACCAATGAGAAATGAAAGGTTGTAACAGTTCATTGACTGGATCATCCCACAAGAGAACAAGAAAACTTGGTAATAAAGTGCCCAAGTTGGGTGTTATCCATTTATTGTGCTTTAAATGCACTCTTTGAACCTTAAATAATGCTGCAGGAGGATTTCATCTTTTGGTGTTGTTCCACTGAAGTGAGTGGAATTGCACCAACAATTCAATTCGTGTCTCTGTGTTTGTGCATTTCTGTCTGTATTTGTCACATTTTATTGTTCTACTTTCTTCAGTAGCTTTGAAGTATGTTGACATGATAACCCAAATCATATGGTACACCATCAAAAAACATCTCAAAGTTCATATAAAGAGTTCACCCATTTTTATTTTTATTTTTTTTCAACCCTGAAGGGCTATCCTTTTATTATTTTAGACTAAGTCTCATACAGTTCTTGTTTTTCCCATTACAATGAGAAGATTACCAGCCATTCAGTCTGTGCCTTTCCTTTCGTTGAGTGATTTCTGTAAATAGCAAGCAAAACTCTGACCAGGAAGTTTTCCCTGTGAAGGGAAGGAATGGTCAGAAATGTCGGGGCAGGGGAGAAATAGACAGGATCGTGATCCCTCATGTAGAATCTCTTTGTTTAATCAGAAACAATGGGGATTTTTGCAGTCTGTTATATGACCTTTAATTGCCTAAGAAGCATGGCACCACTCCAGAACTTGCTAATTCTCCCTCTTAGGAAGCATTGCTACACACTCTGCCTTTAGTACATTCAGTAAGAAAATAGTTCCCGGAGAAAATTTATTTATGGCAGGCATGGAGACATATGACAGAACATGTCACTCTGTATACTCCCAGCCAGGGCTTGAGTGACATTTAGTTTATCTCTTTGTTGCCAGAGTACATGTACTTTTATGTATAAGGAGGAATCAGATGTTATTGTGATGGGAATACATAGAAGTCTGGAAAGCATGCCAGGACTAAATTTTAAATTTTATTAATCTATTTACAAATAGTTATTTCATATGTATCATTAATCTTCATCACTACATATACAACGCTGTTTATCATAACACTTATGTTCTACATTAGGTGTGAATATACATATCTGATGCAATTTAGTTCAAGAATGTGTACCTTGGTGGTCTCAAGTTATCAGTTTTCCACACTTAGGACTAATGTTTTTACACAGTTATTCTATCTCCCCTTCAGAAAGAAAGAAAGAAATGGAGACTTGTCCTCTGCTCTTGATATTGCCTTTCTTTTGTCTTTCCAATTATCTTTCCTCTATACACACAAGCAGGATGTCTGCCTATTTGCATTGCTGTGTGCTTACTTTTTCCTTTAGCAAATTTTGTTGTCTGAACGCCTTCTGCACAATCACAATCTTCGTTTTCCCCATTGTTTGTAATGTAGATCACAAATGTATGTTAATGCCATCCACAGTGTTATAAAACACTCATAGATCGTTTTTAGACACACTATTTTAATGTGTTTATATTCATGTTAAGGCAAGGTATTATTGGTTGTATTTTAATAAAAAGAGACAGGCCTCCTACCTACCGGTGGATGAGTACATATGTTTGAGAAGCTATCAGGTAATGCCAATGTACTGCAATCTATGCACAAGGATTATTGATAGTAGAAGAACATGTTTTAACTTAATAACCAGGGTAGATCAGGGTAGTAGTGGTGAGCAGTTATCCAGTCATATCTGAACTTTTTCTTCAAAATAATATTAAAAACAAACTTTTAAATTTTAAATTTTCTAGTGTGAGGATTGGCACAGTGATTCCAAATGAACATTCCTAAGACAGCTCTGGTAAAATATCTCTAGAACTGGTGGAAAGGCAGCCACAGAAATTAGAGTCAAAGCTTTTCTATTTCCCAGCACTTATTTATTTATTTAGTCTTTATGATATGCAAAGCTAAATGATAGGAAAATTAAGACAGAAATCATAACTGTAGGTTAACAGTGCACTCATAATTTGTTGTTATTTTGGTAAACTGACATTTTTTGGTGGCTGTCATTTTGTTATCCAATTATATTTTTCTTTCCTATCTATCAAATAGTATGCACTTCATCACCTCTGAAACGCCTCAAACTCTAAGTAAGTTTACCAGAAGGTATGCTTGTTTTCAGCCTTCACATTTCCCATCAGAAAATCACTGCATCTCCAGGTGCTGTTGATTTACCAGTGATACTAAACATTCAATCCCTCCTATTTACTTAAGCTGATTACAGAAAACATACATGATTCAGATCCAAGCTTCTTCCTGTCATTCAGTTAAATTCATTTCATAAATATATATTTGTATATGTGTGTTTTTTTCTCTTCTGGCTTATATCCAGAATGAAGAAAAGACAGCTACCATCTCACCTCAGAGAAACAATCAAAGTTTCATAGGAGATAAATGATATTAATAAAAGATCTGTCTTTAAAACCTATATAGTGAAATTTAACTACAGTGACAATCTTGTCTCAAAAGATTCTGATTATGGCACAAGCACTTCACTGCTCCTCTTTGCTATTTCATTGGTGTTGCATTTGTCACAGACATGTTTGTGTTTATGCAAACAGAATCCTCAAAAAGTATCTTGAGAATTGGTAACATAACTTCCTGATGAATTCAAGCAGATTTTGGATGATGAGTCAAGGGGAAAAATGTTCATTTAGGCTGAAAAGATATTAAAGACATTAACCCCTCGAACTTCTAAACACAGATCAGATTTCACTGACCTAAAGCAGCATTTGGAGCTTTGTAGACGCAATATATTTGCATAATATTTTCTACTTTTGCCTCAGAATAAAGAATTACTAAATAAAAAGGAAGAATTCCCTTGGGAATTTTAATGCCTTTCTGTGGCTTTGTTTGAATAGCACCTAATTGCTTGTGCTGATTCACTATAGATTTGTTTTTAGTAGGAGGTCAAACATTATCTTATTTGTGCATGGACACAATTTGCATTGCCACCTTGCAGCCCCAAGGGCAAGTTCTCATTTTAACAAAATTCTAATAGTCACAGATCTACTTTTATATTAGTTTTCACACAACTCCCCCCTTGGAAGCCAAAGGGAATTGCCAAAAATAGCTTTTGGTAAAACCTGGGGAAAACAGAAAACATCTTTTCTTGAAGAAACTGACAAAACAAAAAATACATCGTGGGCAAAAATATGATCTGTGATACATCTTTGTAGCTGGATCTGTGCACAGACACAATCCATAACTGAAAATATCAGATAAAGAACACAGTATTCCATCTCAGTGTATTATATTAATCAGTTTGAATTCAACCTCATTTTTAAAGTAAATTGAGTTTTTAGTAAGACCAAATCAGGAATGGATAATGCAGTTAAGATTTACAGATGAACTTACATCTCTGTCCACATCTATACATACCACCAGGTACACTGCAAGTGTAGTTAGCTATTTCTTCTGCCTTTTCAAGTTGTAGTTTGGGAACACATGATCTGGCAATTTCATGTTATGTGTGATTGTCAAAAATTTGATACTTCACATTGCAACAGTACTTTTGCCTCTTATTTGAATACCCTCAAAAGTTTCATAATTTTTAAAGAGACTAGAGAGCATAGCAGACAATGACATCTTTGGCAATTGAAAGGAATAAAAAATATAAAACAATGAACATAATATTTCATATGTAAAAAATAATGGATCCAAGCAAGAAAAAATATTCTCCACATATATGGCATATATAGTTTCCAAACTCTTGGGTCTGATCTTTGTTTTCCTATCTTTCTCTTCCTGAGTTTCTCTCCTTTTCTCCCTTTCTCTCTGTCAGCTAAAAACTCAGTGTCTTTAGTATTAGTTGGTCTGTAACCACCACTATCTTTCTAAGAATTTTATGTGTGTAATATATTTTTCCTAGCAAGCCATTTTGATATTGCAGCTGGAATTATATCTTTAACTCACAAATAAAACAATAATTACTATTTATTTTTCTGTTTGTTCTAAAATGCAGGATTCAGGACCATACTGATTTAGCTGTTTACAGTACTGGGAGATGTCACCCATCTCCATTAGAAAAGACTTGGGAAGATATGATATTTTTTGCTACATACTTTCAGAGAACCTCTACTCTTTCCCATATTCATGTGAACAACACACACACACATCATACACAAAATCAACAAAACAAAGAACAAAGCCACAGTCATTTACAAGGAATTTTATCCTCTATTTTCCCTAGTGTGTTTTACCATTCATGTTTGTCTTCCAAATTGTAAACACTGTAGAGAGGGGATTGTTTTGGTATCGCCATCTTGTGCAAAGTCAAGAATAGTCATTTATGAGTAGATAAGCAAACAACTGTCAATTGCAATCATAAAACTTCTACACATATATATACGTGCATCTGTCTTTTTGTAAATAATGTCTAGGCTTGTTCTTTATCCCATCAGTGGTGTGACCCTAAAACGACATTATCCCTTCAGGAGGAACTTCTCTTTTTTTTTTTTTTCTTTTTTTTTTTTTGGAGGATGTGGGGGGGCAGGGGGGGGGGGAGGGTGGAAATGAAAGATGCTGATGATGAAATCAGTATTAATCCCACTGATTTGCTTTGTGATAGCATTAATCTTGATGAGTGTAGTTGTTGTTAATGAGGCTGTTGTAATTTTAAGGTTTTGTTTCAAGGACATTTATAGTAACATCACTAATCTACCTGCAATTCTGTGTAGAGCACTTAATGACAGTTAAAAAAAAATAAAAATAAAAATCAATTTCCTTTATTATTAACTGAAAATGCATATATAAAATTGTAGGCAAAAGTTTTAAAATTGGTGTATGGTTTCCTTGGAGAATACAGTGCCCTTGGAGGTTTTTAGTACTTCAGCC
Organism: Excalfactoria chinensis; assembly: GCF_039878825.1. NCBI lineage: Eukaryota > Metazoa > Chordata > Aves > Galliformes > Phasianidae > Excalfactoria > Excalfactoria chinensis. The sequence goes on from NC_092826.1 coordinate 51,085,534, forward strand.
TGTGATATATTGTGGCAAAACATACAAGAGACAAGTGAGATAGAAAACCAATAATGTTAAAGCATGATCGTCCAACATCTACTATTAGGAATGCATTCCTCAGATAGCAGAATATGTCTCCTGAGATCATTCTGCAAGCAGGGCAAGAAAAGAATTGGTATAAGCATGTATAATCTGGCATATTTGCTCAACTTTGGCATTCTAGATGGGATTGTTTTCTTAGGAAGGATGAGAAAACTCTTATAAGACTTTATCTCCTGTTCATGATTCAGTCAGATTTAAATTACTTTGTTTGAAATGTTTAATATAGATGAAGAAGTTTTCAGGTTGCGTTTTCTTCACAAAACCTCAGGCAGAATAGTTCAGTTTCATCTAGGTCTCAAAAATTAACTCAGGAAAATTATTATCTCTGTGCATTACAAAAATAAACTCCTCTACAGCTCCTCTGAGTATTCCATCCACATTCAGACAGATACAAATGCTCTTAAAGGTTTTCACCTTTCAATAGGAAAAAAAAAATCAAATAGCACTGCCCAATGCATTTGCTATGGTACAACACCACAAACCTCCTAGAGAATTGCATCTATCCTTATGGAGCAATTCGTTTTAGCCCTTGACTAAAGGAACGGAATTGTCCTTTCTGATAAACGCTCATTTCAGGGATTTTATGCTACAACTGGACCTTTCCTCCCAGTGGTCTTCTAGAGAGTATAAGTAAGAATGAATAAATTTGATTGAATACAGGGGGAGCATAAATTATCTGGTTACAAAAGAGGATCAGAGCATCCTCATAAGGGAATGGATAATACTTGTCCAGGCTGCAAACATGAGGGAGGTAAGGAGAATTCATATGGAAAAGAGTAGACAGATCAGAAGCATTTGCACAAGTAATGCCAAGCTAAAGCTGCCCCTGGACATAAGCAATGCTAATGAAGGCTCAGAGCTCCCATTCTCCATCTGCTCTCTCACTGAGGGTACTAGTGAAGCTTTACTGGCTAGAGCTCTACTTGCAATAGGCTGTGGAGCTCTTAGCCCGGAATATTATGCTAGTGCTCAATGTTTGGTACCTTTGTGAAACCCAGATGCTCCCACAGACAGGGTTGCTGGCATTTTTAGTACAGAAATTTAGAATAGAAATGTTGGTCTGGAGCATAACGTGAAATTAATGTTTGTCTTGATTTGTTGGGAAATAATTTTTTTTCTTAGACTGGCAGAATAAATAGTCATTGAGATCACACCCTGGAAATCAGAATATTTGGGGGGCCTTCTGTCCTTAAACCTATTTTCAGCAGAAGCAAAACCACTGTTGGAGATACACAACTTTAGTGTAAATTAGTTTGGGAATTACAGTTCATAGAATCCCCAAGACCTGCTAGTATTGTGCTCATACAGTAAACAGCAGAAACTTTGACCTATGTGGAAATTAAGACATAGAAAAAAAATGGACTAACTTTTGGACAGAAAAAAAGTTGGAACAATTCTATTTGTGGTTTGAGTTTTATAAAATGGTAGCAAAGAACTTCTTCAGCAATTAATAGGCCATTTGGGTTTGCACAATACTTGCTAGGAAGAAGTCTGACAATGATCTAGAGGATATTTTTGATGGACAAATTTGCGACCCTGCATGACCCTGACTTTTTTTTTGTTGTTGTATGGGATAGCTGCACTAATGCACTATGCTGAACTTAAATATTACTGGCTTTTTAGACAGAAATATTTTTCTGAAACTATTATGAAAATGATAGCAGTATGTAAAGGAAGAAAAAAAACATTCCTGAAATATTATTGGATTTTACCATATATATGTGCAATTAGACTTATCTAGTTGTGTCTTATGTTATGTACACTTGGAGGAATAAGGAAGAGTTTGATAGCCAAGGTCTTAGTTTCATGACAAGAATGAAAGTAGCTGCCTGTAGTTGAGTTATAAGGTTGAATATATACACGGAGATACAAATTCTCACAGTAAGAATCTGTGTGCCTTTGGAAGTGATTTTTATATTTTATTATTTATTAATAATCATTAATCACTAGGTACAGGAAGAGTCAGATAGACACAATGTGGAAAAGTAAGCTCTAATTTATTATGAACACTTCCACACCAAAATCAGGGGAAGGCTATCCCACTGCTGCTATTTTAGATCATTGACTTTTCAATTATTGCAGATTCCTCTGGAATTTCTGGAGCAGAGATCAGCCAATATGATACTACTTTGGTTTCATTTCTCACTTTCAGAAATCTGTGTTATAGTAAGAACTGAATTTTAAAAGTGAGGAATGGCCAGACAGATACAGAGAAACTTAGAACAAAATGCTGCTAGTAGACAACCTTTTTATGAGCGTTCTTTATGTGAATGTGGCATTGAGATGTGGCGTTAATGTTCAGAATTGCCCATAGAAAAAGATATGATGTTTATAGTTGTTGAACATAGTATGTAAATTTTATTTATTTATTTATTTATTTTCACATGAGGTAAGGAGAAATTAAAGCATGCGGCACATTCTTGATAAGGTTTGTAGGCAGAACAGGCAGAGACAGTTTCTGCCTCCCAGAGTTTAAAGGGAGCTTATAAACAGGAAGGAAATGGACTTCTTGCATGTTCTGATAGTTACAGTTTTAAACCATAAGACAGGAGATTCAGGTTAGATGTTACGAGGAGATTCTTTACTCAGAAAGTGGTGAGGCGCTGGCACAGCTGCTTAGAGAAGCTGTGGTACCCCATCCCTGAAGGTGCTCAAGGCCAGTTTGGATGGATCCCTGGGCAGCTGAGCTGCTGAGGGGCAGCCCTGCCCATGGCACAGGGTTGCGTTTAGGTGGACTCTGAGGTCCCTTCCAACCCAGGCCGTTCATTGATTGTGCATTTTCATGACAGAAGATAGACATGAAGTTGCTCACAACATGTATTAGTTTGACATCTTATACTTTCCAGTTTGTTGCTTCCTTGTTGTGTGGTTTCACAGGATGTATAGTATGCTAATACAGAAAAATAATGTTGTATATATGAAAACATAAATAACATACGGTAATGTATATAAATTGCAGTGTACTAATGTATCCATAAGCACTGTTTGATCCACAATCTAAAGCACAGATTTAGGAATATATTCTGAAGACTAAGAATGAGCAAATGTATTTTTAGATCTCACCATTGCCCTTTCTGTTTTGCACCTACCTTTGCAAAAAAAAAAAAAAAAAGAAAGAAAAAAAGAAAAAAGAAAAACAACAAACAATCAAAAGAAAACAGATTTGATTTGCATCCTCTAGTATATTTCACTTTGGAAATAAATTATTAATTCAGCAAAACACTTAAATATTATAAAAGCAAAACATTATTCAGAGTAATAAAATCAGGAAAAAATATTGCATGGATTCTTTTGAGATGCTGTACATACTATAATTACTACCTATGTGGAATAAAAGAGTATATCTTTAGCTTGCAGAAAACAGTATGACTCTCCTGACATTATGGTAATTGCACTTACTCTCACCACCTCAATAGTTGAACTAAAATGAGTACTATATTTGATAAAAAGAATATATATATATTTTAATGAAGTCCACAAATAGCTTAAATATTAAATAAACAAGCAAAAAAAGCCCAACTAAATGAGATGAACCCAGAACACACACCTCTGAAAATAAGGAAAACAGTTATCTACCGAATTACATATCATAAAGTGGTGAAAGAATTTCTAAGCAAACATGGGGTCATGATCCTCTCATAATTATAAACCTGCTGGTAATAATTTCTCACATTAGAATATTACCATTTCAGTTACACACTTACAAACTCATATACCAATCATCCAGTAGCACGAATTCTTTTACATTTCTTTACTGAGGTAAGAATGTGGCAATCACATTAAAAAACAAAAACAAAAACAAAAACAAATAAACAAACAAACAAAAAAACACCAAAAAATAAACAAAAAAGAGAGAGAGAAAAAGATTCTCCTTACATGGGTAAACTTCGAAGTGCATATACAACATAATTACTTTAAAAATATGTGTTCAGCTGCTCTATATGGAAGTCTGCTGAGCTCCAGTACTGCAATGTTAATGTTAGAAGTTAATGACCAGCCTCAGGTTTTTAAAAAGCAGCAATAGTAGCTTAAAAAAAAAAAAAAAAAAAAAAAAAAAAAAAAAAAGCACACATGACACATAATTGTTTTCTTCCATTGAAGAACATTGAAGAAATACAAAGCCTGTCTTTCTTTGACCATTAATTGATGCGATCCTTTGCTACAAGAATTGCAGAGAACCAGAAAGCATTTGCAGACTGCTGGTCCTATGATGACCATCATTTTTCCATAATCAATAACACAGGATGTCTAAAGTAAAGTCTGAGCTTCAGTCCATCACTACAGTAACCTAGTCATGTCACATTAGACAAAGAACATTTAGAATTTCCTTAATTTCACTAGGAGTTAACGTGAATTAAAACTAATCCTCTGACAATATCTAATATGGATCAGACCTCCAAGATCTTCAGCTCTGTAACTACATGTTACATGCTGGTGTAAGGGAATGAGCAGTGAGAGGATGAGAAAAAGGCCCTAAGTGAGAAACTTATACAGGTTCTTTTGGTAACTGCACGACTTTCATCCCTTGTTACATGACATATCTCAATGGTGTGGAGCCTCATTGGAACTGTCTGTGTATCTGACCGAGACGCAAAACATTTCTAGAAATTCCACACAGAATTTCATACATTGCTAGGGGAAAAATATCTAACTTGAATCTCATGAGATTCCTAGAGAAAACTAAAGATTTGCCCCCATGTACTTTAGTTTTATTTTACCTCCATTTTGTTCCCCTACAATTTCTTCTTCATTCATTTCCCTGTTTGGAGTTAAAGGCTTTTTTACCTCCTTCTCTTCCTCTATCTCTCTCTTTTTTTTTAATTCTTCTCTTTTTTTTTTTTTTTTTTTTTCTTTTTTCCCCATTCCTTCCTTCTTTTGGAATTTGTAATGAAGAGCTAGGTGCTAACAGTTTATTGCAAATATGTTCCGTTATCATGAACATTATTCCTATTATAAATACATAAATATATAAAATATAATAAAAAATATAAAGACAAGAAGTCTTACAAACTGCAGAATAAAGTCATACTTGAAAAGAGGTTGATCTGACCTTTTGACAGCTTCAAGGCTCTTCACAGCATGTTTCAGTGACTTCCAGTGGGAGAATGTGGCTCTGGTGACTGATTGCTAGAAGACAGTTTTAAACATACTATATTTTAAATACAGAGAATCCCTCTTAAACCATGATCTAGGTGGAATGAACCAAAGGTACCACATTATAAGCCACGTGTGTAAAAAACATATGTGATTTTTTTTTCTGGAGACCAACTGGTTTAAATCTGCTTCTGAATTCTGTTGCACAGCAGCTACTGCATGACTTAAAAGGATAAGGACAGAAGGGCTCAGTAACACTATATTGTGTCACTGTCCAATTAAGAAAAGCAAAATAAAGTTCCTGAAATAGCTTTCAATTAACACTTATTATGTGCCATAGTATATTTAGTTTCTTAAAGGACCATTAATTGTTAATATACTGCAATTAGCCCTTAAGTATGTGATTAATATTCTGTTAAATGCTTATTTAATGTTATTTGGCATTCATTACCAATGAATAGATTTCTAATTGAAGGCTGCTTCTTCCTTAGCAGAATGACTGATCTCCTTTTGCCCCTTCCATGATTGCTTTCTGCTATTTGTTTTTCTTCAGACCATTACCTTTAAGGTTGGAGGATTATTCTTCTCCTTGTAGTTCACTCAGCTAAGCAGAAAATAATCAGTTTTTTAGTCCATAATACCTATTCATAAAAGTGTGCTGGGATTACAGATTCATCAAAGCACACCAAATTTCGTTTGCCATAATAGATCTTAACCCCAATGCACAAGGTTTAATGAAATAATAGAGTAAAATGTTCATAGCCCCTTATTTTCCAGATCCTTCCTCCTTTGTTCCTTTCCTCCACTCCCTTCTTCCCCAGCCTCACGAGCTGTAATAGATGTGAGGAGGCAGAAGTTGCTTTCCAACATGATGAACCTGTTTCTACACTGTGATATACAACATCAATACATAATGGAGGATCTGTGAGAATTATGAATCATACCACTCTCAGAAGTTTGGCACATGATGGTTGGCACTGATATTCATAATTGTCCTATCTTGTTCTAAAGTATAAAAGGAAATTATCAAGTCATTTATTGCACGCCCAAACTGAGATATATGAAAGAAAACCCACTATTCAACATCAGAAATAATATGTACCTTGAAAGTCCAGCCACCCTGAAGGTGTCTCCTGATATTCTGGCAAAAAGGACTAATCCTAAAGCACAAAACTGTTTAGAAGGACCATTAGCTGCACTCATCTTACTGGCTGGTCAAAAAACAAACAAATCCAGTAGCATGTATTCCAAAAATTTTTCTTCAAACTTTGGATATTTCCACTTCTGTTTCAGATCTATTGTTCCAATCAGCAAGAAGATGACTAGGAAAGAAAAGTGTAAGAAATAAGAAGGATATAAAATTTTTCTCAAATTAATCATATTATCACATTATTTTTTAACCAGCTAAATGAGATGAAAAACATGTCTTGGTTGTACATCATAAAAAATTAAAATGTACAGTGCATTTATTTAAAAAGTGAATGGATAAACTTGTTCTCAGACAGTAAAAGCAGAGGTTGTTTTCCATTTCTGGTTTTCATGTATATCCCCTATCACTGAATTAAGGAAAATACCTACAAGAGAGTGAAATCTAAATTCCACTGGCATTTTAAAATTATTCATGAGGCACTCTAGTTCATTCTCAAATTTTACAACAGTTTAAATTAAGAAAAAAAAAATAAATCTCAATTAGAACTTTGTGTTGTTTTAAGAGGGTTCTGCATTAACACTTCTTTGCAAACTTCTCTGCCAATTTTCTTGTCTGTCTTCAAAGTATCCAATGCTTCAATATATTTCATTTCACAAAGCTCAACTGTTCAACTGAAGGAATCTCAGAAACATTTATGAATAACTGTGAAGATTGATGGGATGCTGGAAACCAAACACTGTGTCATGCTTTAAAGAGGTAAAGAGGGCGAGGCAAAAAGGAAATGCTGAGGAGTGGGAGGGAACATTAGATAGAATTTGGGCATTCTCCTTTGGAAAGAATAGGGAACATCATTTCCTTTTACACAAGGGTGGCATTCAGAGACAGCAAGAACATGACTGAGGATACAGCATGCTCCACCTTCAAGGAAGAAGTGAGAAGATCGGGACTGTATAAGATAAAGTTGAAAAAAGATTTAAAGGATTTTATAGTTTGCAATAAGGGAAAGGAGGAACTTGTTCTCCAGGTCTATGGCAAGTATGGCCCCCATAGTAAGCCATGAGGTGGGCTTACTTACAAAAGGAGAAAATAAATAAATGAACTTTTGGATCCTAACAGTAGTGAAACAGTACTACAGTAGATCACCAAGAGAGACTGTGGAGTCGGTAACAAAAGAAGTTGTTAGGAACAGGCTGTCTCGCTCCAATTCACAGGAGGAAGAGGAGGTTCTTTGATATAGGTATACCCGGTATGAGATTAAGGAACAGTGGTTCAAATGTTGGTCTGACCAGTTTATTACAAACCTTAACCAGGAAGATGGGGAAGGGGAGGATGGACACCATGGTGATTTAGGGTGATGAGGAAGGGAAGGCAGGTGATAGAAAAGATAGAAAGAGGCAAGGATTGCGTAAAGCTGGGATAGTCACCATCAGGATTCAGCAGCGGTCCCTGTGCAAGACGTTCCAATGGTCCAAGGAAAACGAGCTGTTGGGGAGAGCAGTAGCAGTGAGGCGAGCCTTGGGTAGCAAGCAGGTAGCAGGAAGAAGGTGCAGGGTAAGTCTGGGAGGGAGGCAGCAGGACTTGCGTAGCAGGCTCAAGAGAGTCTGTCAGCAAGCAGGACTTCTGTAGTGAGGGATCTGATGGCAGACACCTTGTTCTTCTTCTGTATGCAGGTCTCAGGTCATGAGGAATCTTCTTCAACATGCAGGCATGTTGTGAGGAATCTGTTGTCAGAAACCCCCTAGATCTTCAGCATGCAGGTCTCAGGTTGGGAGGGTGTCAGAAACCTAACTTCATGGTTGCTGATCCCGCTTTATACCCTCCTCTTTTCCTGACTATGTGACATCCCTGGGTGCTTGGGTAAGAGTCATGTGCAGCACCCCCTGAGATGGCCATCTTCCTCAAGATAAGCCCACACAAAAGACTGCTTCCTAGCCATTAAACTGCAGTTTATCCCTCTCTTGTTGCCCCTGGCCTTGTCTGTCTGTGTCCCTCAGACAAAGGATTTTTCAACCCTTGACCAGGACTTGCTTGGACTTGTTCATCTGTGTCCTTCAGCAAGCTTTGAGGAAATGGTATAAAAGAATAATCTCTTACATAGGCCACTGAAAAAGAAGTTTATCAGAAAACCAGTAAGGAAGAAGTCTAGACTCAAGATCTTCCCCTATTTCCTGTCACAAAAAAAATGAAGAGAGTAGTAAAGAGCAAGAACTTTCCAGTTGGACTGAATCCTGTATTGTTAGAAGTATACATATTCATTTATTGCAAAAAGTCAAATCAGATTGGTAGAAGGAAGCTCTCAAAAGAGTAAGGCTACAGTCTTTTATATAAAGATCTAAAACCATTTTTCAATCAGATTCACAAATCTCTTGTAGTGTTCACTCATGTATATATGGATAGTTGTATTATGATCTTTATGATAGGTTGAGTTTGGAATCTTTCAGGACTGGTCCATTTTTCTATCCATGCTGTCTAGCTATATAAAACCAAGGAAACTACCCCAATGTTAGCACCCCATCCAATTATTCTCTTGGTGTTTTGTGTTCTGAACTCTTTAAAACATGAATGTTTTGACCTTGAGCTCCAGATTAATTTAATCACCAACACTATTAATAGACAACATTTTGGCTTTGGGGGTCAGTGCAGCCAGGGCTACTCTTCCTGGCTACATGTTCATAGCTAGTTTGTTTGCATGAAGATTGATTCTGCAGTGTTTTAAACAGGTCATTCACTTTGTGTTGCCTCACAAAGCTTGACCTAAATACATTGTTTTAAGCATTTGTATTTAAAAAAAAAAAAAGAAAAGTTTCTTACTCTAATACTATATCACTGACAATTGATTTGTTGTTAATTGTGATTATCCCTTCTCAGTAAACAGAAGGCACTGCAGTATTCATTCTCTTGATTTGTACCTGTCTGCTATGGGTTAATGGCGTGGTTAAAAAAACATTTCACACTGAGTTTACAGCATCGGAAAAGCAGTATTATTCAGGGACTGTCTTTTATGTTAGGCTTAATGTTCATCTTAATCTTATGTAGTTTATCATCTGGAAAGAATATTAAACTTAGCAAATACAAATAATTATATTTCAGCAATGCAAAATATTCTAGTGATATTTATTTTCCTCTTCACTCTCTCTATATCTTCGTACACCTTAACTTGGTATCTTCTTTTTTAAGGTTACATTTGGCATTTTAATACCTTTGAACATTCAAAAAATGCCCCAAAGAGTACTGTTTTCAGGTGGTTAAACATTTCAAACTAGGACTTCCAAATGGCTGCATAAGTTTTGAGTGATCTCATGTCATTACTTTATACCTTCCTCTGACCCTTCTTCTATTTTTATTATATGCTTCATGGCCAAATTCAGCACAAGGATATAGCCTGCACTTAATTATAGCAGTACTGAATTGGGATTTCAGCATCCTTTGACCTGCCATTTAATGATTGTTGCCTATTACCTTTTCAAGCTTTCACGTCATGAAATTTAGTATTTATTATAGAACAACTCAAAATGCATCTGTCCTACATAACTGCATCCTTACACAACTAAATTTCTCATGACTAAACTGGGAAAGAGACATTCAAGACTGTACCAGTTATGAATCCTTCACAATTGCAACCATCTTAAAGTGAAGAAGAAGAAAATATAGCAGTTAGCAATACTAATTTTAGTTAGAAGATGTGGATTTTATTTTGAAAACATTTAAGACAAAGACTGTTTTCACATATTTGCTTGGTTTATTTTTTTCCTTTTTTGGAAGAAAAAATGATTTTGAGAAGATGCTTAAATGCTTTTGAGAATGCTTAAATGCTTAAATGCTTAAATGATTTTGAGAAGATGCTTTAGATGCTTAAATATGCAAAACAAGTGCAACAAAATGTAAAATTCCTTTTTTATTACAGTTTCTATGAAGGAATAGTACTAAGATACATTAGAGAAAAAAGAGGGTTATTATATATCCTACATTTCAGCTGAATATTAAGCTCTCCAGATTCTCACATGAAAGACCACTGTGAAAAGAGAAAAGAGGGCACAGCAGGCAGAAAAATACATTTGCTAGCAATATACTCGTGGTAGGACATGCAGCATTTTATTATACTTCAGTTGGTTTATTATATTTTCCCCAAATATGAAAACAAGCTCAGAATAAAATAAACAATGTCTTCCAATGTCTCCTTTTACAATGTAGCAAAAAAAACCCAAACCAACAAAAAAAACAAAAAAACAAAACAAAACAAAAAAAACAATGTAATACTAGTACTGTACTAATAATGCTCATGTAAAACTTATTCCATGTTTGTCCTTCAGGATGCCAGCACATAACTATGGTAGACCTCCTACTTTTCAAATGACACTCAAAACTAGCTATTAGCTTGCTCTGTGCTCTTTTGACCAAGGATTTTTTCACAGACATTTGCTTTATGTTCTCGTAATTTGGAATCAGCAGCAAATTCAAGGACATATGTATATGTCTTTATTTCAAAATCTAATCAGCAGCTGTGGCCCACCTTCAAAGTCAAGTTTCTCATGCAGATGCAATTAGAATGGACAATGGCCAGGACATAGGAAAGAGCATTAAAACAAAAGCAAAGGCAGAAGCTTAAACCAGTCCAATGCACTTAAAAAAAATATGTATATATTAATTATTTTGGCACAGTATGGAAATATTTAACAAACAACTCCAATATAACCTCTCTAATAAGTGATAAAAAATATCGTAGGAAGAAAAAGTGTCCTTTTTGAACTTGAGAAAATAGAAGGAGTCAAGGATAATTCACATTCTCTTCCACTTCACATTCCCAGTCCCCACACTTCTATCTGTATGCCTGAGTAAACTCTGGATTTCATGGCAGGTTTAAAATGCAAAGTTAAGCAGAGCTGATCAGTTGGCCTTCATTTTATTGTAGATTGTCCCTAGAATGTTTGCATTTGTTCTTTTGTTTGCTTTTGGTTAAGAGCTGAGCTCTCATGGTTCACCCAGATGTGCTCTAGAGTCTTCCGTCCTTCCAACTAATCACCTGACAGCAGTGATTGTATAGTGTAATTAAAAGTCAATGCTAGCTTTTGGGATACAGGCTATAATAAAAGAACCATCTGAAATCAGGACTTAAATAATGAAAGGTTCAGGGACATGTAGGCTGGTATTTGTTATGCATTTTAATAGAGGAACTTTGCAGCTAATTGGAGGCTAACTAAACCCTTTGGACACATTTCAAGTCACGTCAGTGTTTTCTTGTCCCTGAGGAATCTGATAGGCCATGCAGCTTAATATTGCTTTTTTCTATCTTAATTGCCACATTGAGTTGTGCTAATGTAGGTTTACTTTAGAGGCATGTGTTATGATTATAACAGAGGAAGGAGTTTCTACTACAGGCACCAGAATCTAGTTCAAATATCTCTCTATATGCAAACAGTAGAAGAAAAACAAAAATTAAAGACCAGTTTTCTTCTGAGACTAACGTATGCACATGCACTCATGCATATATATCTTGAGAAAGTACGTCACAAGTTACCATGACCTGGTAGTTCACAAACAAGGTCTTCATTATTCTACATTTGAGGCATTATTACTCCAGATTTTACATCATATTACTCCTTTTTTGGGCCACAGGACTTGTCCTTTGCATGACAGACTCTGGTGGCACCAAAGAGACTCATCAGTTTTAGATCTGTTAAGACTGTGAATGAAAATCTGTAACGTGCAATGTTTCAATTGCAAACATGTGGCTAACGGGGAAAAAGTCATTATGACAGTCTAATTTATTTCCTGCTTGTAGAATTTGTGCAAACACTGGTCAGTGAACCAGTAGGCTGACCTTCATAATCTGGGCTGAAATTAGAGAGGAGAAGCACTTTTAAAGGAAAATGAAATCCAGACCTGCTGATTTTCATAAATGTCAATAGAAAATGATAAACAGTGCAAAAGTCACTGGCAGGAAGAAGCTCATATACGTGATGGTGGTATGAATTCATGTCTTTTTTAAGGAATTAATAAAAGAGCTGATCTTAAAAAAAAAAAAAAATTGCTCTTCATTTTTGGATGATTAGCAATTAAAAAAAGATGAAAACCTTTTTCCTTGAATCTAGAGAGATAGTAGTTTTTCTGAGTATATACAGAGAGAATTCCAATTTTGAGGGTACTTCTCTAGTGTAAGTAGATGTTGATACTTTTTGGGTCAAGAATTCTACTAACAGCATGTATGCACTTCTCACTGACTTCTTATATTTCCCTTCCCTGCCACCAAAATTGAAATCAGTCATATATAAGCTGCCCATATGCACCAAATATTATAATTCATAGGACTTTCGTAGCTACTTAAACATTATTTCAGAATATGAAAAATAAGTAGGTACAAAGTTTCTTTGCTTTTTTTTTAATTTTTTTTTTTTTTTGAAATGTCTATTAATGAATGTAATTGACCTCTGATCTTTAAATGTCACCACGCACTGTTGTGCAATTCAATAAACCTTATGAAGTTCTGTCCACTATTATGATCCATACCATCATAGGAAAATAAAGAGAGACAAACTGAAAACCTTAGATTGCTAGATGCTCTCACAGGTATGCTGTACCTATTTCAAGATCAGGAGACAAAGTAGGTTTTAACTGGTTTTCCAACTGGTGTCACATCTCCTTGACCTTCAAGGAGTCTGAAAAGGCTCAAGTTACTGGAAGTTCACACCTTTCTGAACTTCTGTGATCATTCTCCTTGGAGAAAGAGGGTTGCTGTTTCTTTGCAGTAGTTTGATAGGGCTTGTTGTTAGAAGAATGATGACACTGAATAAAATGATTCTTCTGGGTAGTGGATGATGGAGAGTGTGAAAAACAACAGGAAATAGCATTAGAGGTGAAGAATGTTAGGACAGGGAAGTGTTCTTATTGTTAATAAGAAGGTTGTCTCCAGTCATTTACTTGGTCATTGCTGCAAAAGGCTGTCTTTTTGTTAAGGTATCACTTGCTTGTAGAGTCAGAGAAATAACCCCAAGTTACTTTTCCTTGTCATCCCTTTCCTGATCGTTCATCCTCTTCTTTTATCTTTGCAAGTCAAGACCACAGCTGTTCTTTCTGTTCCACTGTCAATACTCTTTCATTTCACATTCTCACACAGTCCAGCATTGAGTATTTTGAGTGCTGACACACTCCTTCTGCTACTGCTTTTTGTAAACACTCCTGCCAATAAAAAAATAGCCTGAGTATTAAAAAAGGATACAAATTTACTGGAAAAAAATAGCAGAACAAATGTGCAGGTGATATGTGAGAAAATACTGTCAAAAACTTTAAGATGAATCCTAGCAAGTATAATTAGTAGTAAATCATCATACTTTTATTTTTCAGTTTGAGATAATCCACTCGTCATAGTAAAAAAAAAAAAAACATGATATATTTCACATTCTATAGAGAACATTAGCTATACTCAACTGTTTGTCTGTGCATGGATAAAATCCTTTGTATTATATATATGCCATCTATTATCTATAAAAACATAGGTTACATTTTACCATTCCTCATTTTAAATTAGCATTCATAACAGATGAATCAAAATGTCTGTGATCAGTTCTTTTTTACATTATTAGTCTTTCTTACCTTTACAAATCTTCCTTTTTCTGAAACATACTTTCTTGCATTCTGTGTAATAGAAAGCTTTTTTCTCTGCTTCTTATTTTTGAGTTCATTCACATATTCTTTGATGTGCTAAGTCAGCTAGCACAAGTCTACTCATCTGCAGTAAATGCCTTCATGCTTACTGTGCTTTCCTTTGCTGAGCTTCTGATAGTTTGTCCTTCTTATAAATTGACAGATCAATAATAATACAATAATTTATGTTTCCATTATTTGCATTTCTTTACCTGTTTCTTTACCTGTTTCTTTACCATTTTCCTCTGGATGGAACAATCACCATCTGCCTAGCTTTCTTAATTATTATTATTCCATAATTCTATTTTGATTTCAACACTGACTTGTAAGATATAATTACAGATTAACTTGCATTTATTTCTTCTGTTCATGTATGAGTTTAGGAGTTTAATTTTTTTTAGTATGAGTTTAGTTAGTAGTATCAGTTTAGCTATTCTTTTGATGAATCGGTATAATTCCATGATCCCTAGACCCCTCTTTGTTCTCTCTCTGAAGGCTGATCAGCTTGTTAACATAGGTTCCTTTATTTTCTAGCATTTCAGTAGCTATTAACATCTGCTTTTTGACTGGTAGCTGATGTCTCTGTCTAAATCCTCAAATATAACTAAAGGATCAAGAAAAGCAAAGATAATGAGAGTGGCTGATATGACATCATACTGTGATTGTGTCTGAGCAGTACTCAAAAGTCATCTTGTCAGCTTATATTTTCTTAGATTCCTTTTAAGTAATCAGTTACCTTTTTCACTGTCTCACCTCCAGTTTTCTGATATTCAAACTTTTGCCATAGACTGGGGAAAAGGTGCTTTCAGTGGAAAACTTTTTTCCACTTGGGAAAATCCCTTCCTCTTTGAAAATAATTTATGCAGATTAAAACAAGTTCAGACAGCAAAGAAAATGCTAATTATGTAGGTATGTATGTGTATGTTTGTTGGTTAAGCAAACACTCCACCTTTTAACTATTATCTGGGACAGTGTTATAGAGGTCTTATTAAAAGTCTCCTGGCTACAAGTATAATGTTTTTTAAAAAAAGAGCCACTCTTGGAATAATTAAAACTATTGCACTATGTGTTCCTGTATCACAGACATCTGCATCAGTGCCGTATGGACTTATGTTCTCAATGCTCTGGGTTTTTTTTCTGTTTTCATAACACAATTTACACAATTAGGTCTGATTTAGAATGTAATCTCTCTCTAAGAGAGATTAAATAACTTTCTGGATTTTTATTTTTTTTTTTCTCTATAAAATGATCAGAAAGGTGAAAATCCATTCCCTCAACCCTAGGGGGTTGGGTAAAAAATACCAAAGTGCATCTTGCACTCTTTATTCATTGGTCTCCCCTTTTGTGAAGCAGCTGACTCTGTTCCAGTAAGTTTGAACAGACAAATGGGAAGAAAGAGCAGGTTTATAGTATCTGGTGATCCTTTTCCTCTTTATACCTCCCATTTTATTTAATCTTTGAGAACCGTGTAAGCACTCTATGCTTTTATCCTCACAGGCTGAATTTTACTTTCAGTACAGCTGAGCAAAGGCAAAGAAAACCCAGTCCCTGGTGAACTTCCAAGCAGTTTTCAAAATATTAGTGCTGCTTGATAATTTTTCATACCTGCTAAGCAAAATGCTGGATGTTATTGATGTAAAGACAAATAAAATCTAATAATTAAACAAGAAAAAGAATCATTAATTAAATATGTGGTATCATTTTTTTTTTTTTTTTCCCCCCTTTTTTTTTGGAGCAGGATCAAAAGACCCAATCATCACAAATATTTTCTTACAGAATATTCTAGGGCACAGTGGTATGTCACTTCGAAATGAGACTATAGATACAGCATTGCTTATCAAACCAATATGATTCAATCTCAAGCTGCCATGCAGAGCTTTATATAAAGACAATAAACACAACATGCTAATGGAACAGGTCATGTACAGTTTTATATGCAAAAAGTAAGATCTGAAAAAAATCAATTCCATACTTGATCAGATGCAAGTGACAAGAGAAAGAAAGTAAGAAGCCAAGATAGGCAGAATATGCTGTGTATATTTGAGATGAACAATAAATCAGACTGGTTCTATTAGGCAGTTCAGCTCAGTAACAGTTTTCTACAGCGCAAACAGAATGGTCAGGTTCCCAGATATGAACACAGCTTAGAAATACTGTTTTAACAGAGAAAGAAGAGAAAAAGCAAACATACAGAGACAATGAATGGGCAACATCAAGAGCATCAAGAGTCAATTGCTGGAATGTCACTGATCTGTCATGGCTGCAGAATGTCCTTGAAGCAGTTTTATGATCTTCCCTTTTTAGCCACTACCATTGTTATCGTATTGTTTCATTATTTCTAGTGTACCATGTCTGCTGTAGTGTATTGTAGTAGTGAGGGTTTATGCTGAGTATGATACTGGTACCTCTCACTGCTCTTATTATGACGCAGTTTCTACTGTGGGTGATGCTGATGGAGGATCTGAAATAAGATTAGGGGCAAAACGATACTTTATTTTTTTTATTTTTTTTTTTTTCTTCCAAAAAGTTGACTATCTAAATGTGGAAAATATGTGGAAGAATGTCCTAGAGAGACAAGCTGAATGGCTACAACTTCACGTGCACTTAAGTCCAGATGGCAAAATTTCGAGAGGGGGCACAGTTACTGATGTTCTTCAACCACGTGGTCAAATTAAATTCTGTGTCATGGAGAGCAAGACAGGGTAAACAGACTTCACAGATCTGCATAATTTAGTTCAAGACATATGCTCAACATACATACAAAAAAAGAAAGTGAAGTATATAGCATTGAACCTTGAGGATTATGAAACAGGTACAGTGGAATGCATCAGTATAAGTAAGTATTAGCCCACTATCTCAAGGTGATAATCAGTGATTTCCTAGGTGATTTCCTAGCCAGTGATATTAAACATTATACTAATGTTTGGGGTAAGTAGCATGATACTGCATCATACTATTAAGTTGAAGTGGTTATTTCATTAATAAAGTGTGATGTTATTCTTCAGTAAAACAACCAGAACAAAGCTAGACAAAATTCATCATCATACTATCATATCATAGTATCGTGCGAGTTGGAAGGGACCTTAGAGATCATCGAGTACAACTCCCAGGTTTCGAGCCCCCTGTGTAGCGAAGCGGCACTTCTACCCCTGCGCCACAGGGGGGATTCGAACCTGGGCTCTTCGGTGCCGCAAGCAGCAGCTTATAGCACTGCGCCACTGGGGGCACACAAACTGAAATTCAGTAAATAAACTCTAAGTTGGGTGGTGGGTTAAAACAACACTAATTTTGTTAAGGTCATTCATTGCATATGGAAGACTGCAAAAAATTTGTAGACATGTAAGTTAATCTGGAGTTAGATTTTTGAAACAATATTTGTTAAAATCTGCTATAACTTGGACATTTATTTGTCTATGCAATGTCTATGTATATGCATTATTCAAAACAAACAAACAAACAAACAGTGTTATCTGTGACATTTTGGGGGTCAGGAAGGAAATGCGATGGATGTCCTGAAAAATGACATGGATTAATGATTTGTTATATAGATATATAACTGCCAACTTTAGAGAATTTAGAACTAGAGCCTCTGGCAGAAAATTCACAAAAGTGAGATTACAAATACAATTCTGTACTCTCTAAACTACTACCCTGAATACAAATTAGTCAATATTACTGAGTATCATATTTATTAGTGACTAACAAGTCCATTAGATCAAGGTGAGAAGCTGGCTTCCTTCAGATTCAATGTATTGTAAGTCTAGCTATCACACTTAAAAATAACAGCATATCCATCTACTGAGGACTGAAGAGAGGAAGATAGAGAGGCAGACAGCCACTTAGAATTATTTGCTAACAATTAACTTTCATAATAATAGAAATTTTTTTGCACATAGGCCCTAAAATGGTTGCTAGTGCCTAGAAAACAGACATTATTTCCATTTTTCAGATGAGAACTGATAAATGACCCAAGTAAAGTGATTAATATTAAGCCCATATGGTAAGGCACTGTAAAAGAGCAGAAATTAGATTTTTGCTTCCTTAACAAAGAACACTGTCAAATGAAGAAGCTATGCATCCATGCACTGAAAGCTGTTAACAGAGAACATAGGAAGGACAAAGACTTTGCTACCTCCAGCAGGCACTGATAGTAAAGGAAAAAAATCTCATGCAGAGGAGCATTATCTCCAGAAGGATTCAATTATTTTTCTTTCTGACCTCACCTTACAGCTCCACAACTGCGGATGTAAAAGGAACAACAGCTTCCTAACGTTACAGTTAATTTCTGAACAAGATTTCAGTAGCCTGAGGCAAAGATCAATTTATAAAAAGATAACATTTAAATGTAATTTTTCCTTTACTTTCTGTACAGATAGGAGAGACAGGAAAGAGATTTTTTCAATATGTCACGATGTTTTCCTTACTGAAATGGCACTATTATATGTCTTTGGGGCACAGTGTAATCTTTTTATTATATGTATATATCCTGGGATTCTGATCATTAGCTGAACCACTAGGTACTAACAAACACTAATATAGCTGAAATGTTAGATCATAATTCATATTAATATCACCAATAATAAAATAAGGAACAAAATCTGAACAATGAGTTATTTGACCAAAATTTCCATTTGATTCATTTTCTCCCATTTCCCTCCTCTGGGGCAAACTGTAGCCATTTTTGACATAATTTTCTTCCTGAAAGCCTATCCATTTAAGTTTATTATATTTAAGTTCCTGTGTTTTATATTTGAGTAGATAAGGTCAGAATGGTAATTTTAGGCTTTGGAGGGAAATTAAGTTTTGTGACAGCCTTCAGCTCTCTGTAGAGTTATATCTACAGTGTTGAACCAAAGTCAAATTTGCCTTTGGCAAGGGTGACCAGATCAACATACAAACCTGCATCTTCAAACACCTTTACATAGAAATTTTTCATTCTAAAATATCTATGTAAATTTATATACGCAGAATCCATACATATGTTTATGATGAACTCAGAAAACAACTTCAAGGTATTATTAAACAGGGAATTGGTTTGATGACTGAAGTATTAACTCACTCAAAGAGCACAGTAGTAAAAACCCCAGGCCATGTGATGGGAGTGAATGCAACTGCCGAGCCATCCTACAAGTTATTTGCTAAACAGTTTGAGCTAACAGTATCCTTCACTGGTGCTAATATTCACCTAATCTCTTCTACTCCAGAACAGAGGGAATGTGGCAGCACATGCATGGTTTTTTTTGTTTTTTTTTTTAAATGTCTGATCTCTTCCTCAGAAAAAAACCTTGACTCTCTTAAAATGTTGTCCTTTTGAATTGACAGTGAATTGTTACCAAGTACATTGGAATCTCATTCATTTTCTTTACACTGCTCTTTTTGCCACTGTTATGGGTGTGTTTTAATTTAACAAACCCTTGGATGAAATGGTACCAATTAAGGGAAAAAGGTAGCTCTTCTGAGGTGATTAACTGATTTCAAGTAATCCTTGCCGGTATTTAAGACAGTTATGTAATAGTCTTCCTACCAGATTTCCATTTTCCATTGTTATGTATCATGAAAACACCAAATAAATGAAATTTTTCTTCAAATTAATAATGATACTTTCATAATCTGCTGTTTGGTATTGCCAAGGACATGTTTTTAATTCTCCAGTTACTTAATTTATTTTTTGTAATGCACACAAGTTCATTTAATCTCTGGATACAAAGGATCTAAGTGTGTGGGTCATTCTAATTTTTTATTTTTTTTCTATAATTTCATTTTAAAATCAAAACATCTACTGGTGTGAAATGTTATATCTCATATCACCGCATGAAGAAATAACCAGCAGAGCTTAGTTATTATAGTTGATGCACAAATAAATTTTGTAAAGCAGCCCTTATGAGGCATATGATATAGCTCTCAGGAGGAGGTCCAACTGCCATTGATTTCTTCACTTATCTTTTTGGGACACAGCATTAATCCATTTACAAATCCGACTTTCCAGTTGTCGGGTTCCTTTCAAATGCAAAGGTAAACAGCAGCAGAAAGGACAGCAAACAGTAATGAAGTGTAAGACTGATTTACCCAGTACAGATCCCTGATGATAAACAAACACACACTGGCCTGCCACCTCAAGACCAGAAGGAGCTATTTGCATAGCATTTGACAGAATTAAAGTCACTGTTGGCTTCTTCCCCAAAACAATACAAAATTTTCAGTTTTACATTAGGGACATAATAGAGACAGAGCAGATCAGTAACTACAGCTTATTTTGCACCCTTGACACTATTTCATGTAACTGAGGGAGGAAAAGGAAGGCAAATGGGAACCATAGCTTTTGATCTAGGATCACGTATTCTTCATTAAAAATCCACTAGGCTCAGAGAGAAGTCCCATTGTAATATCAGTTCATTTGGTTACAGCTTGTTGGGGGGACTGCAAATACTGTTGCTAAAATATTTCTCCCAGTATGGGAAAAGAGATAACACTGAATGTACTGAATCAGATTAGTCCTGAAGCTCATTTATATGAGTTAGTTTATGCCAGAGGTCTTTGTGAAACATCTATGTGAAACTTAATTAATGCTTTGTCTTCACTCCATTGCCCCCAAGTGTATATCCTTCATCTTCTGGACTTGCAACCAGTTATCTAGAACCTTGGCTACTCTTTCACCAGCAAAATGGGTGGGTAGTTTTGTGAAAATACTATAGAGGCTTTTACAGTTTCACCACAGACTTGAGGGAGCTACAATTCTAAGACTGCTTAGAAGATAGGTGCAATTATTTCTCATGTTTGTAATGCTCCATTAAAGAAACAAATATCAAACTCATTTTTGCTTCAGTAAAAGACAAGACCATTCCTAGCCCATATTTTTATTAGGCAGAAGACAGCAAGCCTACGCTGAAGTCTGTTTTGTCCTGAGTCCAGGGAGCTCAGTTTTAGTAACACCTTAAAGTAAGATGACTCTGAGTGAACAGAAGCTTCACAGTTGCTCTGTTTTCCCCATCCTTTCTGCAGTGCCATGATGGTAGAGCTTCTGGGAACAGGTTTACCGCTGATCAGTTTACTATTTTCAGATTGCCACTTGCACTTAGGTTTCCTTTAGGTAAAGATTTTCACAATAAAGATTAAATGAATTTGATGAAACTCTTATATCAACATGAGTATTTTACATGCTTGCACAAGTATGTTTTTTTTCTTCTGCAAGTTCTTGCACACATTATTTCCATTCTACCAATATGTGCTATGCATACTTAATGAAGTCCATTT
Source organism: Excalfactoria chinensis (assembly GCF_039878825.1). Classification (NCBI taxonomy): domain Eukaryota; kingdom Metazoa; phylum Chordata; class Aves; order Galliformes; family Phasianidae; genus Excalfactoria; species Excalfactoria chinensis. The sequence continues at coordinate 51,106,751 of NC_092826.1, forward strand.
AATTTTACTGCAGATATAGCCGTATGCCTGTGCAAGTAGGAAATACTGTTGAGAATTCAGATACTACCTGTGTTAATACCAGCAGCAAGTGTTTATTCCTAAAGCCTAGTGTTTGCAGTTTTAAGCTGATTCATTTTTAGTAGGTTCTTTTCCATTCTTTTAAGAACAGTTCATAATTAATAGATAGAAAGTTATGCAATGGAGCTGGTTCTGCACTTCCAGAAGTGCATTATCTGAGAGAGTGTATGAGAGAGAGATGTGAGAGCTATAAAACTCTTTTTTACCTACTGGCTATCTAATAGATCAGCTAAAATGTGCAGACTTAGAAAGGAAGGGATAAGTTATAGGAAAGATAACTAGGTTCTTCTTCTGTATTGTATCTCTAGTGAGGCCTCTTTCTGCAGGTAATAAAAGCAGACAGTAGCATATGCAAATAGATTCCTTTCACACAAAACCATTATTTTATTTTAAGTGTTAAAATGGGCTTTTTCCCCTCTAGCATTTTTTTTAGGATGTTCACTAAAATCAAGACAAGTCTCCTGGAGCATGCAACCCACTGAGACCCTAAACTCTTCAGGCAAAAACCCTTTTATACCTAATGGGTCACTTGGGCTTGGCTGCTGAGTCTGCTGCTGCAATGCCTCTGTATTTCTCTGTGAATGTGTTTGAGTCCCCCCCCCCCCCCCCCCCAAAAAAAAAACAAAAAACAAAAAACAACAAAACAACCTCACTTCAGACTCTATCAGAAGATTACAGAATCATAGAATGGTTCTGATTGGAAAGGACCGTAAAGATTACCCAGTTCCACTTCATGCCCTCCCACCTTCTTGACATGGGCAGAGTTGCCAACCACCCAGCCAGGCTGCCCGGGGCCCAATTCAAGCTGTCATTGAACACCTCCAGGGATGGGGCATCTACAGCTTCTCTGGACAGCCTTTGCCAGTGTCTCACTGCCCTTTGAGTAAAGAATTTCCTTCTAACATTGAAATCATCAAAATTTAGAAATCATAGAGTGGCTTGAGTTGGAAGTAACCTTATAGATGATGTAATTCTAACGTGCTGCCAAAAGCAGGATTGCCAATCACTAAATCAGGCACCAGATAAGGTTGCCAAGGGCTCTATCCAACCCAACATCTAACATCTAATTTAAGCCTCCCCTCTCATATTTTAAAACTGTTAGTACCTTGTCCTATCACTGTCAAACCTATAAGCCTCTACGAGGGTTTAATAAACCCCCTTTAAGCAGTGAAGGGACACACTGAAGTCTCCCCAGAGTCTTCCCTTCTCCAGGCTGAATAATCCCAGTTTTTCTTTACAGGAGAATTGCTTCAGCCCTTTGATCATCTTTGTGGCCCTCAAATCCCAATATCTCTAATTTAGAGATAAGGATGTTGTGGAGAATTGTGTCAAAGGCCTTATAAAAGTCTGGGTAGGTGACATCAGTCAGTCTCCCCTTGTAAACTGATAAAGTATTTTCCTGCTCTGGGAAAGTGAATTCAGAAATCCAGATTTCAACCAGAATGGCTAGTGTGTGGCACTCAAAACTCATAAACATTCTTAAATGGGAAGTGCTGTGTTTGTGGATGGGTAGTTTGTGGGTTCAGACCCTATGGCTTCTTCTGGTGGATCCTCTAGTGGCATTAGCCATCTCTGCGTCTTAGACACAAATGCAGAGAGGTTTGATACAAAATGAACCTTTAATTCTGTACAGAGAGAGCAGGAATGGGGTGGATAGGGGAGGGAGGGAGGGGGAAAGATGGGCGGATCTGTTGTTTGAGTATTTAGGTACTAGGTAAGAAAGAAGTAGCTTACGTCTTTTTATAGGCTGCTGTCTGCTTTCTTTAATACTCTTTTTTCCACAGGGATACAGTTGAAAAGACTGGAATAAAACCACATGGAAATAGTGTGAATGAAGCAGTCGATTATTTTGCAAGGTGCAGTATAGATACTTCAGAAAAATCCTGGAGGTTTTATGACATTATGAAAGGTATTTCACTGAACACAGAAAGGGAATGGTCAGCCAGTGATAAAATGAAACGCAGCTGGTGTTTAGACTGAAATGAAGTGAGAATTACATCAAGATTTCCCTAATACTGTCAGTAAAATACTCATTAAAGAGAATCACACAGTAGCACTGAGGGAAAGAATAAATTATTTAGTAGTTTCAGGAATCACTTTCTTTTTCTGTATTTCAACCATCTGAATCTTCCATGGGACCCCATTCATCTGGCCTGGCAACAAAGCTAAAAAGCATCAGTTGTTCTCAATATTTTCAGCCTATATATTCAAGAGCCATTCTTTGGAATGCCCTGGGACATTGTACAAAACTCAAGCCAGGGTTTAAACACTTTTATAAGCTGAATCTAATAACAACCCTGTCCTTTTACAAAAATGAAAACCCAATTTAAGTTTATGATAAAGTTTGTGAAGTCTGCTTTTTCATCTGGAATGAAATAATCTTGGCTCTGAATAGCAATCTACATGTAAATCAGCAGCAGCTCCATGACCAGAAAAACCTTCTGTTTGCCAGTAATACTGCATGATTTGAAAAGAATGATCTTCAGCCAAAAGATAGGGGAAAATATATATATTGATATAATTGTAGATGTGTTTTTGGCAGTATAGATGTTCACTGGAAAATAGAAGGCTGACTCCAAGAGAATGTGTCTCAGAGATCGTCATCCAGCTCAGCACAATAGGACTACTCTCTCCTGTCCTCTGTGTTCTCTAGTAATGATTTTAAAGGGAATACTGTGGCTTCAAAGAAAGTATTCTCACCTCCCACAAGAATGCACTCTTTTGTTTATGTGCATAAAAGCTGCTGTTATTGAAGAATTTGTTCTTTTTTATACCATATGCTCTACAATTTGTTGATTTACTCTCATTTTGTGTTTTTATCAAAGCACAGCCAGGATTGGGGGTTAATATTTTAGTTTTAAAAAGGGAGAGGGCAACTTCTGATTTAGAGTTTATGAGTGAATAGACAGTACACCATGTTTATTTCCTCCAGTTTATGTAGTGCTTTATCGAGAAAGTAGTATTTACCTGTTGATAGAAAAACGCCATTTTCCATTTTTCAGTAAGGAGTATTTTTATGAAGTTATTTTTTCCTTATACTGTGGCTCTGAAGTTAACAGTCCTTTTTCTGTGGACTAGCATTGACACTTTCTTGTTACTCACCACAGGGGTTATTCACAACTGTCTGCTCCAGGCATATGAATTAGGCATCTTCAGCTTCTCTGAACTGCCTTCCAAGTTGTGTTGACCTCAATTTGCAGACTGCAAAAAGGAGCCTTGGCTTTCACCTTTCATCCTTTGACTAGGGCCTCCCATAAAAGTCCTGGGCAAACATTCATTCCCCTGCTTCCTTCCCCCCCCCCCCCCCCCCCATCCCTACATAAGTTAATTAACATTGCTTGCTACTGAATGGAGTGTTCAACCTTAGCAACGTTGTACTTTATTCAAAGGACAGCCTTTAGCCACTTATTTCTTGGGGTTCTTCATACAGGCATACAGCCTGTTGGATTAAATTGGCTTCTCACCTGTCATATGAAGAAACAACAATGGTGCTTTGCTTGCACATTTATTTTGAAATAAAGTATTTTACTCATTTTCACTTTTCAATGCAGGAGGCTTGTTAGAGTCTGTCTATATTCTTAAATAGTTCAAAAGTTGTGGTAAGTGATCATGCTGAAGTTGGAGTGTTTGGGGTAGGCAAAAGAAGATCCTTTGTTTCTGAAATTGTGGCCAGCTCTTATAGCTTATACTAAACATTTTCTAATTTCATCTAATTCTCTGAGAACCCTGGTATCTGTCCATCTTATCCTCAGTATAGTCCTGTGTATTGCCTACTCTTGGGCCAGGATAGTTTCTCTTAGTGGTGTCTGGGGAAATTTAGACTGGATATCAGGAGTTTCTTCATGGAAAGAGTGGTGAAGCATTGGAATAACCAGCCCAGAATAGTGATGGAGTTGCCAGTTCATGGAGTTATTTAAGAGATGGGTGGTTGTGGTGCTGAAGGACGTGGTTTAGTGGTGGACTTGATAGTCTTAGACTGGTAGTTACATACAATGGTCCTAAGGGTCTTTTCCAGTCTAAATAATTCTACAATGCTATGGTTCTTTGCAGTCCCTATACCCAGGCAGCTATTTTTTGATGCAGCTTAGGATGACTACAGGCTCAGCTTTGAATGAGGCCTCATGTGGAGTAGGTAGCATGGAGGACCTGAATATTCGTCATCCTGAGATGAGATAAAAGAGGTCTGCTGCTCTGTTCCACACTCTTTCTTAGTTCTGCTTTGTAGGTTGGTGTGCTAAACAAGTAGATTGTAACATAAATTGTTCTTTACGTCTCCATATCATGAAATGAGTGTGCTAAAGGTAGAGAATTCTTCCATCTCAGTATTAATGAGTCTATATATGCATTAGGGTAGGCTAAAATAAATCAATTTACTCTTATCTTTCTACACAGGAAAGGAGGTTCATTCTCTTACCTTTCCTAAGTACAGATGTAAAATAGCAAGTAATTTATATGTGAGATTTCTGTTTTATGATTTCTAATGAAATTTCCCAGATAACAATTATTTCCTAGCATATCCAAAAGGTTATTGCACATCAAAAATTCATGCTTAAAATGCACTGAACATCAGTATCTGTTTAAAGCAAGGAATATCTCATACCTATCACTCTAAGATAAATCAAATGCTACTTTCTGAAAGTCACTGGAATTACTCTTCTGTGAAACATGGGCAAGTGAAATCATCTTGGAAATCAGTTTCTGAGTTATTGATAAACTGCTGTGATTTTTAATTTCATAATTGAAGAATTATAAGTATGCCATTTACACATCTGAGAACTTTCATTGTATCACTCTTGTATGAGGAATATTCAGTCGCACAGTTACAGGAACTATACATGTCACAGTATTAATTATTTCTTAAAGACTAACTTAGCTTATTAGGGTTGTAACTAAGGGATGATTTAATCACCAGAGAAAATAGAATAAAAGCAGCCATTATGAATGTTCTGGGTGAGAGGAATCAGACAGAACTGGTTAGTCTGAATAATTGAGCTAATTATGTGAAGCTTCTGAGATACCTGATGTTTATGAAATCTTAAATCTTGTCTCCTTAACAAATGTGATTTTGATATTATGTCTTCCAGTTCATTAAGCACTGGATAGCCTGTTGATATATAAGGTATTGTAATACAAGTTTTAAAAGAGAAGAACTTCAAAGGGAAGTTATGCTAAAATGAATATATCTGCTCTCTTATTATGCAGTTGTCACCAGAAGAAAAAAATAAATAAATAAATAAAAGGCAGATTTTCCTTCATAATTTTACATTTAAAAATTTGAGGTTAGAAAATGCAGCTGAAGATGGACAGTGATAGCTGTAAGTAATTTACAAGTGATCAAATTTTAGAATACTTCAGGGTAAATCAGATTTATAAAATAGTTCTGGATTTCTTAAGGCAAAATTACAGTCTTATATTATTTCCCCTTTATACCTACATATACAGAGTGAGATCATATGCTTATATGCATAAACACAGTTATGTATATATTACTTGTGACATATATTATAAGCACACACACACACACTTATACCAATGCATATATTAAGAGTGGAAGAAAAGTAGGCAAGAAAGGCTCTATTCTGGCATTACAAGTAATAAATCCAATACAAATATGTTAATGGAAACAATTACCTTTCATTGAACATTGGCACAGAATTAAAAAAAAATGTGATAGATGGGGTAAGAATTAGGGAAAAATAATAAATGCTAATTTTTTTAATGTCTCCATTTAATAGAGGCAACATATTTCTAGGGATACAAGCTGAGAGCAATGTGGATCTATTGATGTCTCCAATTGCTATCCTTAAGGCTGCAAACTTAATTCCTGTATGCCTATGCAGCAGAATCCTGTACAGAGTGTTATCACCATCACCCAAGAAACAGTACTGTCAACAATTGCCCGTGTGATTAGGCACTTATCTTTTGATGTTCAGTTACCTTCTGCTTGTTAACCTTGTCAAGGAGGGGCAGGGAGGAGAACACCAACCAAATGAAACCTGCAGTAATTACTGTAATTCAGAAAGAAATATATTCACTGGAGGCAGACAGTTCCACCCTCACAATCAACCTTTTTGCAACTCAAGGAAAACACAAACATGGCCTGGCTCAGACAAATTAGGCATGAACAAATGTTGCACATTAAATGAGTTAAAGGACCTTGCTGAAAATTACAAGGGCTGCTTAGGGAAGCAATGAATCCCATTAAGGCAGAAATAGGCTGAAAAGGAAGTGGGCTTTGCAGAGAGTCTTGCATATCTATTTACCGTATTTGGTTATCTTATCCAAGGCAGTTCTGGGCACAAGGCTGGGAATGTAGCCCTAGATGATAGACTTCTTCAGGAGATGTTCAGAGGAAGAAGAGTTCATCATCTCTATGCTGCAAAACTACTACTTCTAATAACAATGTCTAGCTCTTATATAGCACATTCCATCAGTCAAATTCCAAGTGTCTTAAAAAAGGAATTAGAAAAGCACAAAATAATCAGATGATGTAGAAAGCAAAGAAACATTTGAAGTTAACTTGGAAAAAAAAAAAAAATCTTCAAGCAAATATATAGTTTTTAAAGTAAAAGTCACATACTGTTTTTGTGGGCTTTTTCCCCCACTGCATTCCTACTGCACAGCATACATAAACAGAGCTGAAAGACTTGCTCATACATTACTATGACTCCTTTGGTTCATCAGTACTGCTAAATGACCCTGTCTGCAAGAAGTACCCTGTTTTAATATGCATTATCCTTTCCTCCCACTGCATTTATGGGAGGACTAGTGGAGGTCATTTTATTTAAATCCATAATGACAACGGGCTTGCTCCATTTCCCTTTTTCCTCAGCTTTTAAATGACTGCAGTTCATGAAGAACAATGCAATGATAGGGTTTTTTATTATTATTTTTTTATTTTTAATTTTGATCCTTGGTCCACTCTGAAAGAAAGACTAAAAGCAGGAATGCATTAAAACCCACGGGGCTTCTAACACTGTTGAAGGTGGAGGCAGCAGGCAAAGGGGCAGAATGCCATATGAATGTGTAAAATATGCATACTTGTAAATATGTTTTGAATACAAAGGTTAAAGAGAGGACATGCTGAGCTAAGTCACAAAAGCTTTATGAGAGGATGGTGGAAACACAGATCATAAGGTGCCATGTTCAGCATAAATCATGATGCATGTAATACATAATAAGGGTTATTCATCGAAAGCTTTGCCACAGCCTATAACCTCACTGCAATCAAGACAACAATAAACTCTACAAAGTGGGACCAATTTCCATCAGGGTAAGGGTGTTCCCTCCCCCTCTTTATTTTAAAATGAGTGATAATCGCATGCTAATTGTGTAGACCTGTTACTGTGAATGACAAATAACCATTTCCGAAAGGACATTATGGCTAACAGCTCTTTAGGGGTCGATTTTGTTCCCCATCATTAAAATCCCCATTCTGTACAGAATTAGGAAATATAGTCTTGCCACAGTAGCTCATTGTCCAAAGAATAAATAGTGGATGTTGAATCACGGGCAGTATTATCATGAAAGCAATCTGCACTGCACAAACAGAAAAAAGGCAGTGAGGAGCTGCTGCTCGGGAGTGAAGTGCTGGGCTTCAGCAGGGCCAGCCCTGCATTACAGGGTTGTTTTAAGTGTTAATACTGCTCTGAATCTACTCTGAATCTATATCCTCACATACGCATGGCCATGTCTACACTGTGTTTTGCTCTGTGCCGGGCTCACTCTGCCCCTGCTCTGGGACAGCAGAAAACAATATGCACATGAACATGATGTTAAGTCTTATCTAGTGATGCTAGGCTGGTGCTCTGCTAGCAGGGCCAGCAAGTTGGCAACTCAGACAGGACAAAACTACATCTGCTCACATGCAACACCAGTAAAGCTTGCTTGTGTCTAAAGGGAAATGACACTTGGCCATGACTCTAGGTTAGGCTACTACACCTTTCCTTAAACAGTATCTGTCACATTGAAAAAGTAAACTTGGGGCTGCCCAGCTGCTGCAGGAAGCTGCTCCAAGGTTGCATGAGACTTTCACAACCACAAGACAGCTGCACTGAGCATTGCTTAGGGAGAGCCCTTGCTGGACAACAACTCTGTGCCGGGCAGGCGCTGTCTCTGCTGTACTACCCTTTTGTCAGGCTTCTCTTTTCTAAGGGATATCAGAGGTGTATAAGGAAGGAATAAAGCCAAGTGAGAAGCTGGATACCCAAAAAAAAACAAACAAAAAACCACTCTTAAACACATCCAGGGATGGCGATTCAACCACCTCCTTGGGGAGCCCATTCCAGTACCTAACCACCCTTTCTGTAAAGAAGTTCTTCCTAATATCCAACCTAAACCTGCCCTGGTGCAACTTGAGGCCATTTCCCCTCGTCCTGTCACATGTCACTAGTGAGAAGAGACCTGCCCCACTCTCACTGTGAGAACCTTTCAGGTACTGGAAGACGGCAATAAGGTCTCCCCTCAGCCTCCTCTTCCTCAGACTAAACAGCCCCAGCTTCCTTAGCCTCTCCTCATAGGGCTGATTCTCCAAGCCCTTAACGAGCCTCGTTGCCCTTCTCTGGACCTGCTCCAGTACCTCCATGTCTTTCTTATGCTGAGGTGCCCAAAACTGGACACAGTACTCAAGGTGAGGTATCACCAATGCCGAGTACAGGGGCAGGATGACTTCCTTAGTCCTGCTCACCACACCATTCCTGATACAAGCCAGGATGCCATTGGCCCTCTTGGCCACCTGGGCACACTGCTGTCTCATATTCAGCCGACTGTCCATCAGCACACCAAGGTCCCTTTTCGTCTGGGAGCTTTCCAGCCACAGTTCCCCAAGCCTGTAGGGTTGCCTGGGGTTGTTGTGACCAAAATGCAGGACCCGACACTTGGCCCTGTTGAAACTCATTCCGTTAACCTTGGCCCATCGATCAAGTCTATCTAGGTCCCTCTGTAGTGCCCTTCTCCCCTCAGTGCCTCACCACCCTTATTGTAAAAAAAACTTTTTACTTATATCCCACCTAAATATCCCCTCTTTTATTTTGAAGCTATTTCCTCTTATCTGATCATGACAGACCCTGCTAAAGAGTCTATCCTCTTCAGACACAGAAAAGCCACTATCAGATCTTCCCAGGACCTCCTCTTCTCCAGTTTGAACAGTCCCAACTTTCTCAGCCTATCCTTGTGGTGGAGGGAGGTGTTCCATCACTTGGACCATTTTTGTGGCCTTCCTCTGGGCACACTCTAACAGGTCTCTCCTGTACTGAGGACTCCACATATGGACACAGTACTTCAGGTAAGGCCTCACCAGCACCAATAGAGGGGCAGAATCACCTCCCTCAACCTGCTGGTCAAACTTCTTTTGATACAGCCCAGGATATGGTTAGCTTTCTGGTATGCAAGGGCACACTGCTGGCTCATATTCAGCTTTCCATTCTCTAGTACCCCCAAGTTCTTTTTGTGAGGGCTGTGCTCTCTTTTCATCCCTCAGGTTGTACTGATAGTGGGAGCTGTTGTGACCCAAGTGCAAGAATTTGCACTTGATTTTGTTGAACCTTCTGAGTTTCTCCTGGGCCCTCTGTTTGAGCCTGTGTTCGTCTCCTTGTTTGTGACTGAAACGAGGCAGAAGAACAAATCTTCTGAGAGGTGTTTGATTCAGATATCTAGCCAGTGCTATCTGGGTAGACGCCTTACATTGCTAATGGCAAGAGAGGAACATCTAGAAGAATTATTCACCCCATCCCATGACACATGATTTACAATGCATTTAGCATTTATTTTTGTTATAAATTGTCCTATAGTGGCCTTCACCATAAAATGTATCCAAGAAATGACCCATTTCCAACTTGTTTATCAAACAGTGATCTGTACTTTTACAATATATTTAATTGCAGCTTTCAAGAATCAAGGTTCCTGGATGCATATTTCTGGATACTTTATAAGTGTACGAAAAGCACAATTTAAACAATCTGCATGGTTAATTTCCTAATGTCATTCATTAGAAAAACACAATGGCAATACTGCCATTACAATGATAATTTGTAGAACCATCAGGGATTAGCTGCCAGATATAGCACTGAAATGGGAACTAGGAAGATAACACCGCTATTTTATTAATTCTCTAGACTCCCTTCAAATTATCACAATCTAGGTAATTATTAATATAATATTCTGCGGTCTTTGGCAGAGTAACTTATATGTGTAACAGTGACCTTCTAGGGTTAAATTTTAGGATAGTCTTTAAATCTCAGTCTTTTTTAAACAGAAGAATGGGATTCAATCCCACATGTTTTTCTGAAGTTCTAAATTGCTGCAGTACAGGTCTAGAGACAACACTGAAATACTTACGAGGCAGAGGATTTGTTGCACTATTTAAAATGAAAAGTAGAACTGTATAATGAAGTAAAAATGAAGTCAAATGTAGACCTTGTCAATCACATAGATTAACATGAGTAGGAAAAGTGACTTCAAAATGTTATAAGTAATCAAAAAGGCACAATACTTTGAACATTTGACTACTTAGGAAAAGGTGTTTTCCTCATCGTAAATAGATTTCTTTAAAGATTCTTTCACTCTAGAACAGGAACCAGTACATCAGTTATTCATATTATCTGTCGTACTTTATCCAGACCTCAGGAACAGCCTCTCTTTCATTGAAAAAGTCAAAAGTGCTGGCTGATGTTTTTCAGCTGACATGAGGTCAATAAAGGATGGAAAATAGGCAACTCATATTTGTGTTATAATAGGTAGCAGACCTAACATGTTAGGGTCATTGATCACTGTACCAATTTCCCTTATGCTTTCGTTGCTGCAGCAGGACTGCTCTGTGCATTCACCTGCATGAGGTCTCTCTAGAGTGAGCTAGTACAATGTTGTTGACAGCAGCTTTAACATTAAAATAGTTTGCTTTGCTCCAGTAGTGCCAGTCTTCAGGGACTTGTCTTAACTTACACTTATCTTCAATGTTTCCTCAGTGAGGAAACAGGCATGTACTACTGCACTTATTTTCAGTGCTCAACATTAAAGCTGTTGGCTACTTGAGTCTGCTCCCCTTTCTAGCCCCATGACCACGTCTGATACCCTGAAAGAATGAAAACAGTACAGAATCATAGAGTCGTGGAGTCGTAGACTATCCTGTGTTGGAAGAGATCCCTAAGGCTCATTGTGTCCATCTTTTGACTCACGCAGATTTGCTCAAAATTCTTCATCACAGGCAGCAGCTAATGTGCACCTAAGGCAGGCCTTCCCAGCAAAATCAGGAATATGAAGCACATACGGCTAGAGAAATGGCAAGTGTCTGTTCACCCGACTGCATTTCTTAATTCAGTATTTCATTCAGTATTTTTCTAGCTGAAGTACTGTAACTCAAAAATAAAAACAAAACTAAACTAAACTAAAAGTTGCACATCTCCATGAGAAAGGACTGAAGGAAAGGGAAGTCCTTCTGAGGGTGGAGAACTGTGGAGAAACAGTGGATGTGCTCAGGTACAGAACTGAAGGAAGCTATGTTTGGGTAAATTAATAGACAACTGTAAGAGATTGTTCTTTTGCACCACTGTCTCAAAGCTTGCAGAGGACACAGATGGAAAAGTCCAGGCAATCCATGGTCAAAGTTGGCAAAATCTTTTGTCTGAAGATTTGCAGGCCAGGGTCAAGAGAAAGAGATAAGCAGCAGCTTAATGCCTGGGAAGCAGTCTTTTGTGTGGGCTTATCTCAAGGGAGATAGCCATCTTGGGGTGCCCCAGAATGCCACATTTCCAGAAGAAGGATAAAAAAGGGATCTACAACCATGAGATTTTTTTGATGAGGATGAGGTTTTCTGACTTCTGATTCCTCACCATGTGATGCTTGCATGCTGTAGAAGAGGTGTCTGACATAATATTCTTCATTACATGATGCCTGCTTGCTGCTGAACTTTCCTGGGCCTGCTACCTGAGACCTATCCCTTCCTCCTGGACTTACCCTGCTGCTTCTTCCTGGTTTCTATCTTCTTGCTGCCTAAGGCCGGCCACACTGCTGGTGCTGTCCCCCTGCGCTTTTGTCTTGGACCATCGGAACGGTGTGCAAGGGGATGATGCTGGATCTTAGTGGTGACTATCCCTGCTTTATGCAATTCCTCCTCCTTTCCTATCTGTCCTATCACCTGTTTTCCCTTCCCCATCACCCTAATTCATAATAGTCACTGGTCTCCTCTTCCCCATCTCCCTGATTAAAATTTGTAATAAACTGGTTGTACCAGCATTTAAACCACTGTCTCTTAATCTCATGTCAGTTATATATATATCAAAGAACCTCTTATCCCTCCTATAAATTGGAGCAAGAGAACAACAAAAAATAATTTCAAAATCAGTATTTTATATATGTTTTGCTTGATATATAACTCTTTGGTGTACAAGGCAAACAAAAATCTCTATAATAGAAAAAAAAAATTGGTAGGATATGTGATCCCTGATCTTTTCTGAAATGTTAAATTTCAGGATGAAAGCAAACACGGAAGATCTCTCCTCAAAAGGTTTTACATTAATTAAAAACTGGATTAGAAAGCAAATGAAAGTACATCCTCTGGTTATCTAGGCTAACAATGCAGGAAATTTTCCTTGGGCAAGAAAACCTAAAACTGTGGAAATGCCAAAGGAAAAATATATGCAACATTGCATTTTCCCCACAACCTTATTTTGAGAATTTGTGTTAGGCCACATGCTTTTAAGTGTAACAAGCAACTTATTTCCTGTAATGTTTTAGGACCGTACTGATGCTTTCAAGAAGAAAGGAAATTGTTATCTCTGCAAAAAGCAAAATGCTGTATGTGAGCTTATAAACCATAGGGTTTCTTTGTTGTCAATAAAATCAGTAATGTAGTAGTGCATGTGGATATCAGAGAAAGAGCATTCATTCTTGTGATCTCTCAATTCTACAATATGAGCCGTTGAAGTCAAAATTTCTTACATGGAGAAATGTAATTGGCTGAAAAGACCTATTTTAGTTTTACCATGGTGATACTTATAATGCTTTCTGATTTCATTCAGCACAGAATTGTAATTTATAATTTATAATGCATTGTAAAAATATACGTAATTAGTAAGTAGACTGATAATTTGCCTTCTTTCTGTCAACAATGACACAACTGCAGAATTTACATTTGAAAGTAGGCCTTTTTGAAGATGATAGAAATTTATTTGCTGATTGGGGAAGATTTAATATATCTTTATAATATTTACTGTCTTATGTTTCTTATGATTTGACATGCATTTAATGCCAGATCATGGGGTTGTCTATGTTACTGAGGTTATTAAGTCTGGATGACAATCAGAGGGATTTACACTTTGAGGTGATATAAGCTCTTTTAAAATTGTAGTGCTCTGTAAGTAAATGACATTTGTTTATTAACATGAATGCAATGCTGGAAAATTTTAATTCCACTAATGTAAACCTACTTACATATGTAAAATGCATGCTGCTTGACTGTGATTTCTTGTATGTGGAACTGCAGTATTCATAATTATCACTGAAAATTGTGCATAAGATATTGCTGTTTTTTATTTGTTTTAAACTCTCAAAACAAGTTCACAGGAACTGTTTATCTGCTGTTCCATGACCATAGTTTACAGAATCATTGGTTTTCACATGCAGCTACATCTTAATCAAACAATCACCAAGATTATTCATATTCAGAGCAAACAGTGATGTAGAAGTTCTCTGGGAATTAATCAGGGTAAATGTTTGCTGGCTTGATAATTTGGTAACAAACTTTTGTGATATGAAAATATATCCAGTTGGTCTGCAACAACATAAATCACCAAAGCTCTTTTCAGAAATTTCTGAGGATAATGGAATTTGATCACATCTGTGGCAAATTCTAATCGGCAGTTAAAAGGTTAAATGTTTTATGTCACCTTCTGAAGCTAGTTATTCTTCTAATTTTCAAAGTCAATTATGATTCATCTGAAGGAGACCTGTTGTCCCTACCTGGTTAAGATTTATGTCAATAAAATTCAAGTCACTTCATGACCTTGTTCACTGCTGATCTTATGCCACATCAAAATTTTGGCAGGAGATCAATGTCAAGTACATTTTCACCTTGCCAATCCACCTTCATTTGCTTTGTTCAGACACTGATCTGCTGCCTACACCTCTTAATATCATCTCTACACCTTTTTTTTTCCTGCAACTTCTCCATTTCCAAGAATGTTCTACTACTGGAGCATGTGCAGGACCTTCTCAGAAGCAAAGGCCTGCCAAGAGCTGATTTCACTGCTTTGATGGATTGAAAATTTGACAAAAAGGAAACAAGGTAAATGATATTTGTTAGTTAGCTAGGTTAATAGTTCTTTAGCCCCAGTCAAAAAAAAGGGAAAAATGTCCAATCCCATATATTCTTTTTAATAATACTTCTGGAATCCCTCAAAGTAATACCTACAAAGGGAGGTGGTGCAAGCCTTGTTACTGAAGCCAACAGAAGAAATTTTTTGGCATGCTGAAAAATGTAATAGCTACCTGTGAAGCCCAATATTGTGTGCATGTCTGCCAGTTCATCTGCCCAAAATGTATGTATACCATTAATCTCCACATCTGTTGTCACTGAAAGAAATAAGCATTTGACATAGGTTTAAAATGCTATTCTGTGTTTTAATTTATTACGTGTATATAGGTCAGTAGTTAAGACTAATGATGTCTAGAGCATGATTAGCATGATTTCTATATAGGAAATTTCCTTAGGAGATCGTGTTGTGTTTTGTTTTTTTGTGTGTTTTTTTTTTGTTTTGTTTTGTTTGTTTGTTTATTTTGTTTTTTAGGGATGGTGTTTAACAAAGAATTAGCAGATGTAGCCCTTGAAAACTGATCTGGTTTTTAGGTGGTAATCTCATTTCTTCTCCTAAAGGGGACATTTTGGTGGTGAGAATTCCCTATGTTTGAGAAGGGATATAAGGTTATATGGAAATTCTAGTGAAATGAAAGTGAAAATGTGTCCATTTATGCTCTGATCACAAGTCATTAATTGGAGGGAGGTAACCTTATTCTGTAATAAGACAAAATAATATTAAAACATCCCCATTATGTATTAAAACATTTCTGGTGATTGTTGTCTTAGTGATTAAGATAAAGGAAGTAGAGGAAAGCAGGTAGACTGAAGCAATATTTTACATTTTTCTTAAGTGAAGGAGACTTCTAGGATTTAGGCCTCCACTGTAATAAGTGGCGATTATTTATTGTGTGAGTGATTTTAAAGCAAGAGCTGTCAGTGAAAGAACAAACATTTTTTGAAAAGGCACTAAACACAAATATATATATATATATATATATATATATATATATATAAAATGAACTCTAGGGTCTCTAGCTCTAATCCACTGCAATTGTAAGTTGTCTGTAGAAACTTTGTTATGCTGACTGTATTCATTGTCTGGGAGCTGGCTTTCAGAAGATACAGAACTTCACAGAGCTGTTTAACCTACAGGGAGAGAATGAGTAACGTTCTCACTTAGGAAGAGGCTGTAGAATCTACTGAGAGTCAGAACAATGGGTTTCTGTTCTTGCCAAAGGTACTTTGGATTTAGTATCCAAACCAACTCAGACTTGGGGAATCCACTTTTATACCAGATAAGATTTTAGTCACAAAACTTAGCAGAAGGGATATAGCTACATTTCTCAGGTTCAAGTATAATGCCTTTACTCATTCATGATTGCTACAAAATCAGTAAAGCTTCACTAATTCACACAAGCTGGGAATCTGGTTGCTGTGTTTGTGGTGCAATTCACAGGTGCTCATCTCTTTACTATGCAAGACCTCCCTGCACAGTTAGTTCAACTAAAACATTTTACAATAGCTTTGCTTTTCTTGTCAATTAAGGCTTCTCCCAGAATAGGTAATATCTTTTATTACTTCCATCTGCCATTTCCCTAAAAATGCCATTGAGTTTACATCCCTTATCTAAGGAGGATATTAATTTTCAAAATACAGGACAAAGAGAAAAAATGAGTGGGCAATATTTTATACTGAATTGCTTACACATGGCAGAGCTAATGAAATATACATCAATTTCTCAATAAGACAAAACTACACAATATTCTAGAGTATATATTTGTACAAATATGTATATATATGTGTTTGTGAATATATATATATAGATATATTTTTAGCAAAGTATCAACTTCATTTCTTCATGTTCGTTGCACTGTCTTAGCAGTATAAAATCTGAAACTCACATTTTTCTCACAGTATTACTTAAGCATCAAATTACTGTTTTCATCTCTACATTTTCTTACTGCTTTCTAATGAAAATCTTATATATATACGTTATATATATATAACAAATTTCTGAATTTAAGTATTCATTCATCAAATAATTTCTATACACATCATTTTCTTTCCATGCGATTCTGGTACAGTTGTGCTATATCAAACACAAATAAGCCCCAGATGTTTATTTGATGACTTGTGGACCTAGCCATATTGTCAGCATAGATTTGAACTTACCTTAAAATCTAGGTGATATTTAAAAGACAAAATGTTTGCTCAGAGTATGTATTTTTGCACAGTTTTATAAAAGAATGCCAGAAAGGTTGTTTTCTTTTGTGCAATATCCATTCTTTCTACTTTTACTTTCCTTATCGATCCATTCTATAATGCAAATCAATGATGACTGTTTAGGGTGGATTTAGTAGAATTAGCCTTAACAGCTACTTTATTTATACACAATTAGTTTAAATGGAGAAGAAAATTAGGTGAGCTAAATATGGGAATATTTTCCAGTCTGTTTACTTATGAGTCTCCTCCATAGGATATTTCAGTGACGACAACGCCTGTCTCATTATTAAGGCCATTGATTTCATGGATTTTTTTCCTTGCCATCCTTACAGTTGATGCCATTGTACCTTATGTAGCTGGAACAACCTTATCCAAATCAGGATGACCACCTGAAGCTTTAATGTTACCTTTACAGTTAAGTATGCAGTAAGGAGAAGAAATGAATGAAATGTTGTCATTTCTTTTGTTTGATTTTTGTTTGGAAAAATGTCCTATCAGTTTATATTATCTTGTGTATTTGGCCAGGTATTTGTTTAATTAATGGGTCATTACTCAGATGAGCACCCACCATCAATAGTAAGGATACAGCTTTTATTTTCCTATAAGAATGTATGGAAGGTATTTTGAAAAAGTAATAAACATTGCTGTAGCTCACCATCACTCCTAAACCTGGAAATGCATGTGACATACCACAGTAAACTAGCACGTAGTCAATATAAATAGAAATTTCCAGCAAACCTGGGATATACTTTTCAACCCACCGCTGTTATATTCACAAATCTGAAAGTTGTTGTTTTTTTGTTATTCCTTTCCCTGCCTTCCTCTCCCTCCTTTCTTTTTCTTTTTTTTTTTTTTTTTTTTTTTTTTCCTCCTGTTTTTTCCTTAAGCAACAATCACTAGGTGACATATAATAGCTGCTACATTCTTATTATTTTTCCATTACCACATGATAAATGGTGAGAAAATCTGAGATAGAACAGGTCAAGGATTTTTGAGACAACATTTTTTCTCCTCAAAAAAGAAATTAATTTAAAACAAGAAAACTGAGAATCAGTTGACATGAAGAAATTTTTCTTTCCATTTTGGGGAGAAGGAAGGCTAAAAGTCTTAGAACTTTTGGAACTTATTCACATCTTGTAGGTGAGTGATTCTGTTTTCTTTGGAAATGTAATCTAATTTTACTAACAAAATTAAGTACAAGCTGAAATAAAAAACAAACCTTTGGTTTAATTATAAATTTGATTTCTCTAATTATGAAGTTGCAAGGAGTTTCAGTTTTGATCTTAGATTCAGATTCAGAACAAGAAAATATTTTTAGTATTGCAGAAATGTTCTGGGTTGGAAAGGATAATTCTCCATTGAGGCCTTAGGACAAATGTAGAGTTCAGATGAATGGGCAGAAAAATTACATCACTCTTCTCTCCCTGGTGACACTATCTATTGTCTGATTTAGGATTTCTACCACTGTGGCCTAAACACCACAGTGCAATGCAAGTACAAGAGAAGTCTTCTATTGTTTGTTAGGGGTGATGGGGGTGAGTGCTGGCATCTAATCATATCATTGCTTTTGCTTTGAATCTGCTCATACTCCTCCTTACCTGCAGTTCCATAATTTCTGCTGAGACAAAATGCTTTTGCTTCTCTATTCCCCCTAAGGTTCAGAAAAAGATGTCTGAAAGTCCATGTTTATAATGCGACTCAGCACACAATGATAAGCCTTTCTGTGAAATGAGTTATCAGAAATGTGCGGGGTTAAGAAAGACATACTTATTTTGCCAGTGAAATAGTACAGAACTATAAGAAACATGAGTATGGCTATTGAATAGTATACATTTCTAGAGTCCAGCCACAACTGTGAATTCAAACCATGCAGTTCAGAAAAGAAACCTAAAGATTTTAAATCGAGGTTTTGAAGAAAGTAATAACATTCTAAAGACAACACCTAGATTTTGAGTTATCCAGCACATATCCAGCACAAATAAAAGTCTGCCTGTTAAGACCAACTATCACACAGTGAAGACCATGTAACATCCCCTGCATTCAAAACTACTTGAACAGCAAAAGATTCAGCAGAAAGATCCCCTCAATAAACATTACAGAAAGCTTTAAACGTTTTTTAGTTATATGAACTTCATGACAATCAAAGAAACATGAGCTGAATAGCTTGATATTTCAGTTGTCTTGTTTCAAACTTTCACCAAAAATATATATTTTTTTAATCTGTAATTAAAAGCAGTTGAGTTAGATGTTGCAGAAGAAAATATGAAAACATGTATATTCTTGATCTGTGTTTTCAACTTTATGTCCATTTCCAGTTGAGCAGTTTCACTGATGTATGAAATAGAAACAATTAAATAGGCCATCAGCTAAATTCTACACGTTAGTAACAATTTTTGAAATAACAGACTAGACTGATCAAGGAGAAAACTATTATCTATCTATATATAGTCATTTTAAGTGTTTATGTAATAATTATATATTTTTTTCTAAATATGAGATGAGGAACTATGCAGTTTTATTTTCCATCAATTCTCTTACCACAAAAAGCCTATGTTAAAATTAAAGGCTCTGATGAAATAGGGACTGAAAGAGAGTAAAGAAGACCTAGATTTAGCTTTGCTCATGCAACTGTTTTGCTTATGGTATTTCTTTTTTTTATTCACTGAAAATGATAATGTTCTACAGACATTTGGCTAAACATCCAGTTGATGACACTGAGTGGTGCAGCTGACACTATAGAAGGGAGGGACACCATCCAGAGGGACCCGTACAAGCTTGAAAATTAGGTTCAACAAAGCAACATATAAAGTGTTGCACTTGGGTTGAGGCAATCGAAAATATGAGTACTGACTGGGAGAACTCACTGAGAGCAGCCCTGAAAAGAAGGACTTTGGGGTTTTTATTGACAAAAGGATGGACATGAGCCAGCAATATCACAGAATCACCAAGGTTGGAAAAGATCTACAAGATCATCCAGACCAACCATCAACCCATGGTTCTCACTAAACCATGTCCCTCAACACAATGTCCAAATATTCCTTGAACATGTCCAGAGTCAGTGACTCCACCACCTCCCTAGGCAGTCCATTCTACTTCCTGACCTCTCATTAAGAGAAGTAATGTTTTCTTATGTCCAGCCTGAACCTCCCCTGGCACAGCTTGAAACCATTCCCTCCAGTCCTACAACCCGTTACATGAATTGGCCGACCCCCAGCTCACAACAGCCTCCCTTCAGGTAGCTGTAGAGAGCAATAAGGTCTCCCCTGAACCTCCTCTTTTCCAGACTGAACAATCCCAGCTCCCTCGGCTGCTCCTCATAAGGCCTGTGCTCCAGACCTTGCCCTTCTCTGAACATGTTCCAGGGTCTCAATGTCTTTCTTGCAGTGAGGGGTCCAAGTATGCACTTGTAGCCCAGAAGGCCAGAGGTATCCTGGGCTGCATCAAATGAAGGGTGGTCAGCAGGAGAGGGAGGGGATTTTCCTCCTTTACTCTGCCCTTGTGAAGCCCCATCTGGAATACTGTACTGTCACCAGTACAGGGGAAATGAGGAGCTGTTAGTGTGGGTCCAGAAGATACAGAACCTCTCCTATGAAAATAAATTGAGGGCACTGGGCTTGTTCAGCCTGGAGAAGAGAAGGTACTAGGGAGATCTCACTGTGACTTTCCAGTATGTGAGGGGAGCTTATAAGCAAGAGAGAAATGAGAGAAACTGACTTTTCACAGACTTTTCTGGTAGTGATACAA
Organism: Excalfactoria chinensis; assembly: GCF_039878825.1. Classification (NCBI taxonomy): domain Eukaryota; kingdom Metazoa; phylum Chordata; class Aves; order Galliformes; family Phasianidae; genus Excalfactoria; species Excalfactoria chinensis. Next base: position 51,127,086 of record NC_092826.1, read on the forward strand.
CTAGGAGGAATGGCTTTAAGCTTAGAAAGGGGAGACTTAGTTCAAATGTTAGGAATTTTTTACTTAGAGGTGGTAAAATGCTGTAATGAGTGAGAGGTCATGGATACCCTATCTCTGGAGGTGTTCAAGGCCAGGTTGGACAACCTGATGTAGAGATGGTAGCCCTACCAAAGATAAGGGGGTTGGAACTATACAGTCCCCTCCAACCTAAGCCATTCTACGATTTCATGATACAGTTAAAAGCCTATTGTACTGTATACACACAGAGGAACTTGGAAGACTAAACCACCTTCTCCATTTTTTTACTGCTTTCAAAACCCTTAATTCCTTAAGTGTCTTGTGGAAAAAAAAGTTTCAGTTTGTTTGTAAGAGTAATATTATCTAGCTCCAGTAAAATCTGAATCGCTCAGCTTTCACCATCATGCGGCACTGGCTGCCACCACTTGGCTCACTTTTTGCAAGTCCTTTAAGTATAGTGGCTTAACCCCACTTCTCTTCCTTTTCAGCCTCCAGTCCTACTCTAGTCATTATATCTTAACCAATGAATTTGGAAAGATTGTAAGCTGTATATCAAGAAAAGATATTTAAGAGATAAGGGTATTGATTTAGTATATTGTTTCAGTTTTGAATTTCAATTGTTCAAACAATTTTTTCTGTTAACTCTTTTCACTAAGAGAGCTATGCAAGATCTTATTTTTGCCTAATATGATCAAATGGGAAATTGCTAATCAGTTTCTACAGTTGGATATTCATTTTGTAACGAATATTAGAAACATAACTTGCAAGGACAAGAGCAGCCTACCAGCATTCAGAGAATGGCAGTCAGCCCAGAAAGCACTTAGGGTCTAGCCCTGTGCTATTAAAGTAATTGCTCCCATTGATATAGAAGTTACAGAATTGAGAATCATTATACAACTTTGACTGGACAGAGATAATATTTGTAGATATTGCTTATATTAAAAAGGAGGATATGTTAAATAACAACAAAAAAGTAGCATTTTCCTGCAGTGCTGATGTGTGTGACCGTACTTCTCAGAGGTTTTTGATTTCATCTTTGATGTATTTGATTTTCAGCAATATTTTTCAAACTGGATAACAAGTGTTAATTGTGTTACGTTGGAAAACACACTATAAATAAACTATAGATGTATGTGGGATATGTCAGTAAAATGTTTTTGAACGTAACTGTGTGTCAAAAATAAGATTCTTCAACAATACAGTTTAACTCTTCAACTGTGGGGTAGATATAAAAACTAGAAATGTCTTGAGGATATTTGACAGTAAGGTTGGTGAAAGCGTTCTTTTATAAGACCAGTGAAAATCACATTATCACTTGCCGTGTGAAAAATGAAACCACTGGATCTGCTTCATGCTTTTTATGCTTTCCACACAAAGAAAATATATAGTGATTTTTTCTCTACTGTCTTCAAATGAAAAATAGTAACTGCTGTGAAAATGCCAACTGTTCTCTGCAAAATTAATGATTTTTCACATGGTGAAGAAGAGTGAAAATAAGTGATTCTTCCAGCAGAGCACTGCAAATACAGGATAGCTATTCTTTGCAATGTTTAGTTATAGAATATATTGCTCAGAAGTGAATCTACCGAAAAAGAAGTACTTATTGAAATATTATATATAGCACAAATCTACATATTCTTCTGAACAGTCTCAGAAACTGGTATTAATGTCCCTATTTCTGAATTGATAATATAGTTGTTAATGGACAAAACACAGCAATAGGGAGATCTGCAGCACATCTACTCTTGATGAAGATTGCTTGCTGGTTTTAGTTTTGCTTGTAGTTATTCGTTTGCTTGTCCCACCACACTCATCTCTGCAATAGAGGTATAAGCATTATCTTAGGATGAAGTTTGTTGAATGCCACATTATACTGGCTGTTCATTCATCTAGTTACTTCTGAAACACTGGGATTTTAGAAGGTTTTTTAAAACACTGCTGCGAGAAAAAGGGTAAGCTACCAAGGTACTTTCCAACAAGTCCTTCTTACAGTTGCCACGAAGAAGCTGCACAAACATAAATGGGATTTTGATTGAGAGGGTAGATGGTCTAAACAATTGCTAACAGGAAAAGAAGTTCATTGTATTAGAGGATAATTTTAACATGGTCGTTTATAATGGGACTCCTTACACAGAAGGCATTAAAATAAGCAGTAGACATGACAACAAATACCATTCATTTTGTAAAACAGAGAAGAGAATGAAGTATGATTTGGAAATTATCCTAAAATGCTTAAAAAAAAAAAAAAAAAAAGAAAGAAAAAGTTTGCCCCAACACCTTTGCTCTCTTTCAGTGCTGTATGAGAACAATGAGGGGAACAAGAGGATCGGAAATGAAATGAGAATGTCAGGCTAGTGTAGAACTAAAGTGATTCTCAGCTCTATTTTTGTTCATGTACATTTCCATGCATTAATTATGTTTTCTGTTGAACAATACTGTATTATGGTTTCCTGCTTCTGCCTAGCAGAAAACTATTAAAAGCACCAGGTATGTCAAAACCAGCTAGCATCAGAAAAAATGCTACCTTCTTGCTGTTGTTTTGCTGTCATATTTTAACTGGAAATCCAGGGTGGTTGTTTGATTGCATCTTATATAACTGTCCTCTGTATTCCTTTTAATCTCTCTGTGCTTCCAGTCAGGGCAGTATTTTGCCCATACTATGAAATCATTTAGAAACTACAGAAGTCAGGAGCTGCTATGAAGCATTCCTTCTTCATGTTGGTGTTCTTACTGGTTAGTATAGGGCAAAATGCATTTACAAGCAACCAGCACTGACTGACATGGTTAATACCCTTAAAGAGGCATCCCAGAGTCTTTATTTTTGAAAGGCTTGAATGGTCACTTAGCATATTTCTTTTAAAAAATGTGTTTTTATAATTCATCACATAATTTGTCTTTGGGTTAATTCATCAAATAATTAGTCTTTGGGTTACTTAATAGCTCCAGAAAATTACCATGCCAGCAAACATATATCATTCTTAGCAACCTTGCACTAAGTATTATCAATTCAGATTAGATTCTGTTTATGTCAGTGTAAGATAAAAATATTCACATCATAATCAACAATATCTGTTCCTGATCTAATTATCTTTTTTAAATTTTATTTTTTTTAAATTCTTATTATTTTTTGCTATTTAAATGAAGTTCCAGTTTTACTTCCTCCCATTTTTCCAGTTATGAAATCATTCTAGAATCTAAAGAAAAAACAGGCAGTCTTCCTATTAGCAAAAATGATATAACAATTTATTAAACTATTCTTTCATGCTCCAAACAGTAAAAAAAATGGATGTTCCTTCAGTTCAGATAAAGGTTGAACTGGAGAAAGATCTGACTCAATAGGATTCATCAGATTGCCTCCTAAACTGGAAAACTGTAATATGTCATCCACACAATGGCTTAGTATTCCAAGATACTAAGATATTTAGATACTTAGAATTCCAAGATCTAATGAAGACTAACTAAAGCTGAGATTATGTGAAAGAAGGTCTTGATGATGGGCATTACAGTCCAAGCCACAGATAGGCATTTTTACTTGTCTCATTTATTTCTGAGATGTAGCTTGGAAAAAATGAAGGCATTATAAATATTTCTGTGACAGGTCTACCAGCTTATCCTTTCTGTCTGTACAGCAACTTTGTCCTATCAAAATTTTGTCTTTTTTTTTTTTTTTTTTTTTGGTGGACTTGTGTGTGTTTTCTACATCAAAACATAAGATGCACATAAGATGCATGGGGCTTTAAGACTACATATGAATAGATTTTGTAGGATGAATTTTTCAGTGAATGAATCAATGAATGCTTTCCCACTCTTGCTAGGATATAATATTTATAGGAAAATATTTGTACTTCACCAAATGTGAAAATACCTCAAACAATGTTTGAATGACAGCTGTGGCCTCTAGGAAAAAAGTAAGCTAGTGTTAGAAATGACACTGAGCAGTAAGTTTGTTTTGACATGGAACAAGTTGAGCTATGGACAGATACTTAAATTTGACAGCACTGTGCTCTTCCTTTGATAGCAATAGGTACAGAAAGATATCAAAGAATTATGCCCTATAACAATGCGATGGCTTCCCCCCAAAAGATAATTACATAGCTTAAGATCATGTACAGCATACACATGATCACATGTGTTATAGGGCACTTAGCACAATGTTTCATGAAGCCTTGTGCATTTGTGTTATCAACATGTGATATGTGGCATTATTTGAAAATCTAAGAGATTTTGCAACAGTACTGTCTCATGACTGAGGTTAGAAAGAGAAATGCCAGCCAATGTTCACAGTATCACACAGTATCACAGTATCATGCAAGTTGGAAGGGACCTTAGAAATCATCGAGTCCAACTCCCAGGATTCGAGCCTTCTGTGTAGCAGAGCGGCACTTCTACCACTGCACCACCGGGGCACACCAATGTTGCTGTAATTAAGAAATATTTGTCCTGACGCTAGAATGTGTGCATATTCAAATTTCAAGAGAACCGTACATCCCAGAGAAAACCGTTTTATGCTTCTTTTGATAAGATGGCCACTTTAGAAGATCAACCCATTACATTTTGTATTGATATGAAACAATTTGAAATGTGGCATGCGTATTGTATTTTGATATAGAATCATGGAATCACAGTATGGTTTGGGTTGGAAGGGACCATTTAGATGCTACAGTTTAAACTCCTCTGCTATAGGCAGGGACACCTCCCTCTAGAACAGGTTGTTCAAAGCCTCATCCAGACTGGCCTTCAGTGCTTCCGGGGAGGGGGAAGCAGCCTCACTGGGCAACCTGTTCCAATGTCCCACCACCCTAAGGGTAAAGAATTTCTTCTTAATATCTAGTCAAAATCCACTCTCTTCCAGTTTAAAACCATTTCCCCTAGTACTGTCACCACATGCCCTTATGAGAAGCCCCTCCCCTACTGTAGACCCCTGCAAGTACTGGAAGGGCACTGTAATGTTTCATTTCAGCCTTCTCTCTCATTCCGTCCTTGTAAGGGAGGTGCTTTACCATTCTGATGAACTTTGTGGCCCTCCTCTGGACCCACTCCAACAGCTCCATGTCTTTCTTGTTTTGGGGGCTCCGGAACTGGACACAGTACTCCAGGTGAGGTCTCACAAGAGCAGAGTAGATCCACTGCCTTGTCCTGCTGGTCACACTTCTCTTGATGCAGCCTAGAATGCACTTGTCCTTCTGGGCTGCAAGCTTACATTGTCAACTCATGCTGAATCTTCCATCAATCAAGACTTGCAAATCCTTCTTTTCAGGGCTGCTCTCGAGCCATTCTCAGCCCACTGTGTATCTGTGCTTGGGATTGCCCTGACCCAGGTGCAGGATCTTGCTCTTGACCTTGTTGAATTTCATGAGGTTGGCATGGGGCCACCTCTTAAGCCAGGCCAGGTCCCTCTGGATAGCATCCCTTCTCTCTAGTATGTCAACTGCACAACTCAGCTTGGTGCCATCTGCAAACTTTCTGTGGGTGCATTTGATCCCACTGTCCATGTTGCCTACAAAGATGTTAAATAACACTGGTCCCAACACTGATCCCTGAGGAATGACACTTGTCATTGGTCTCCACTTGGACACTGAGATGTTGACCACAACTCTCTCAGTGTGATCATCCAGACAATTCCTTATCTAGTGAGTGGTCCATCCATCAGATCCATATTTCTCCAACTTAGTTACCAGGATTTCATGTGGGACAGCGTCAAATGCTTTGCAGTAAACAGAGAATGGACTTGCTTAACTGGTAGAATTATGGAATTTTGATGAAAATACAAAAAAAAAAAAAAAAAGACAATTTGTGGAATAACTGTGCAATTATGTGTAGATTTAATAAATCTATCATTTTCAGTGATAACATTTGCAAAAATGTTTGAAGCTGTGGGTGCTCTATCCCTGGAGGCACTCAAGACCAGGTTGGATGGGGCCCTGGGCAGCTGAGCTGGTGGGTGGCAGCCTGGTGCACAGCAGGAGGGTTGGAAGTTTATGATCATTAAGTTCCTTCCAACCCAAGCCATTCTATTATAACTTGATATCTTCAAATACTTTGTTTAGTCTGATGATATGTGAGAAGAGTATATTACAAGAATTAAAAGCTGAGACCGAATTTGCTGGAAAAACATCTTAAACATGAATGACTTAAGAGTTCCCTGCATCTGTTTGATACAAATCACAAAGATAATATTATGCTGTTATTTAGAAACTTTAAATTTTAACAAATGAGATCTTAGTAAAGGTACGCGGGGAACTTTGGGCCACAGCAGATATAAAAAATCAGCAGAGTTTAGAGAAAATACATGCAGAACTGCATGCAGAAATAAGCATATCTCCATCAGCAAGATAAGCAGGCTCGTTTCCCAGCTGAGTCTTTCTCACTCACAGAATTTCCTAGCACTAATGAGATATAAACTCACTGCAGCTTGCATCATATACATAAATACAAATGCATGTGCATTTGTGTACAGGTGTACAGGCATTTATATGTATGAGAATACATAGCAGAGAAGATAAAAGCAGTCTGCACTTTTTCCTGTTACTTACAAAAACAAAACAAACAAACAAACAAAAAAACCATATATATTAAAAAAAAAAAAAAAAAATCTTGGAAATCTTGGAGGAAAAAAAATTAATCAAGTTTTCCCTATCATGACTCATGGCCCTAAGAAGTGGAAGAATCAACGGCAACCTGCTTTTTAATTGCAGTAACGTACTGGAGAGGTGGGATTCATTTCTTATTTATTGCAAAGAAAACAGCCCCTCCTGTGAAAACATTCCTGATACAGCATGCTGGGCAAGCTGACTTCATGAATACCAAAAACACTTGTGGTCATACTTTAGAAGAAACATTGGGGGAAAAAAATAATGTTATTAATAGCCAGATCTCACTTCTTTTCATTAAAAGATTTCCAGCACAGAGATAGATTCAGGATTCAGACTCAGATTAAGGGGAGCAATGAAATTAAGAGAAGAAAATGGGACTCTAGGGTTTGCAGTTTAAGTTCCTGTCAGTTGCTTATTATAAATAAGTTCTGAGGATACTAAGAGAAAAACATTTGAACATTCATCAGGAATGAATCATGCATCTCTCTGGAGGATTTATTTGTACATTGCAAAGCTTTTTATTTTAAATATATTTTATATTATGATGATTCATTTTATATTATAGAACTATATTTATTTCTTTTAGAAGCCATCTTTCAGACAGAGGAAATCAAGAAAGAGATCAAGCTGCTTCTTCCATTCCAGTTCAGTTGATTTTTTTTTTTTTCTTGCAGACTTAATGCATACTGTAGCATAGATTCCTATATAAAGAACTTTGCTATTCATAAACTTTATGAGATAATACAGCATCTTTAACCCTGAATTTTCAAGCTGCTATGGGTTTTCATTATTTTATTTTTGAGGCCAAGTCTGATCTGATGCAAACCATCACACTCCATTAATTTCAGTTAAAATATATTGAATTGCATCAGCAGGACATCAAGCCAATAACATTTACTTGAAGGTTTTCTTCATAATGATTATGTTGGCAAAATTTATGTATTAGCACCAAAATAAGAAATGTATTAGAAAAAATATATATAGGACCGGTTATGAACATCACATATGATAGAATGAAGGTTAGAGGGTCTTTGTAAAAGAAGGCTGAAATCCAACGAGAGCACAAAATGTCAGACTGAATCACTATTTCCCACCCAGTATGAATTTCAAGATATATAAATGGAAATGAGAGAAGCTAACTTCCAACAGATGTTAGCACGATTTTTTTCGCTTAGCACATAATAAACATATGGAATGGCCTATCAAGCACTATTGCTGAGGAAAAACACAAGGATCGTTCAAGAAACAATTAGATGCTGTTCTAAAGAAATGGAATACTTAACATGGATGAGCCCTGATGGGCTAATAGTCCTGATGGGTAAACCTCTCAAACTAAAACATTTTATGCTCTTATATTCATTTGAATGTAAATATCACTTCAGTAACAACTTTCTACTTCTTGACATGGTGGGAAGACTATTTCATTTTCTTTTTCTTTCACTAAATGAATTAATAAAAAAGAGAAGGAAAACAAACAAACACCTTTCATGCAGTTTTAACAAAAGAAAAGCAATGTCTGTAACAGAGCCTTCCCCCCTTCCTTTTCCCCATGTATAACTAACTTAGAGAAACATGAGAAATATGAGATGGCAACACCTGACTTGAATTTTCATAGCATAAAATATGATCTATTACACTGTCTTTGAAGAATTCTGTCTCAGCAAATGTCCCTCAAGCATCTTTTGTCAGAAATGTGGATTTTGAACACTACATCCAAATTAAAAGTTGAAACACCTGCTCATCCTTTTTCTTTATTTCCCAAATTCCAATATCTTGCCTCTTTCCATATCTGTTTCTTGATAGAAAGCTAAACAGCATTTTTCAGAATGCTTATTAGCGGAACCATATGGTGACCACTGGTTTCTCAGCTGAATTACTTTTCATTTTGGCATTCCAGAAGTAGATTTATGATTCATTCTTCCACTTCTTTCTTTCTTTTTTCTTTTTTGGGGGGAGACAAAGCAGAATGGCACCAAATAATATGTTTTTATTAGTGTCAACAATTTATAGGATGGTTTGGCCCAGTTCTGTGACCTATGGATCCGCACCCCAGAAAAAAGGGAAAAAGTGGAAAAGCATAAAAGATGGGCCTTAAAAAAAAAAACACAAAAACAACAACAAAAAAAAAACAAACAACAAAAAAACATAGGCAATGATCTGAGGAGAAACAAACTAATTTAGTAAGTAAGGTATCAGAATGCAAGATAACACAGTATAATACAGTACAATAAAATGTAATTAGAATTGAAACTAATGAATCAAATTAAATGAGAGTGTCCAAATCTGAAGGCCTTACTCTAATGCTGTGACAAGATGGCACCTGCAACAGATACAAGCCAGATGATAGAAAAGGGAGGTCAAGTGACCTTTGAGGACTTTTTATCTTTTCCCTCTGAGCAGAAATGATAGCAGAACACTGAGCAGTCCTCTGGGGATGCAGTAGTTCTTTTCTTCCGGGACAGGTACCTGAATTTTGAGCATTTACTCTTTAACTCCCCGTGCACTAGATGATGTTATGATGTGGAATACTGATAACCAAAAATCATAAAACTATGGCAATTAATTTTGCTATATTCTCTTTGCCAAAGATGAGATAAACCACCACCACCACCAACAAAAACCCACAAAATTTCTGGACAAATTTTTCATTACTTATCTATAAACAAAACATTTGTTATTTAAAGTATTTCAGTTTCATAAAGACCTCAAATTCTATCTGGGAAGGCTTCGTAAGTTTGAAAATTCATTAAAAGTCATCTCTTGGCCCTCTGCTCTCAACATGAATAGTTTCATGTTGCACAGATTATGTCTTGTCTATTTAGAACTACTGGTGAACCCAAAAAGCAGCTCTTAAAACTCTAATTGAAAGCAACATGAAGTAACAGGCATTTGCAGTTTTAAAGCCACTGCCACAGGTATGTTGTATTTGCAGTGACAAAAATATTCAGGATCAGCAAGTAGATGAAATATGTGGTGGACACTACACATATTAGTTAAAGACTAATGCAGTGTCAGCTCAGAAATGGTAAAGAAGTGCTCCCAAAAAGAAAAAAAAATGTTTTGATTCTGTAAATAGTTGCAAGTCAGGTGGAATGAAAATTTGAATAAAAGACCTGGACCAATTCTAGTCACTGCAAAAGAAGGTGCAAAAAAACTCATTTTGTATTACAATCGAAATTAGAATTACTTTAGGTTAAAAAACATCCCTCCACACAGCCCAACATATGGTCTCAATTGTAAGTTACTCTTACTGGCTAAATTAATCTGTAACGACAAACTGCCAAATTTCAAAGCAAGCTAGTAAGACTACGTTTTTTCTCAACAGAGGTATATAGTCTCCCTAGAAATGTGTGCTTAATAATAAAAATTACAAATGTTATTGTCATTTCAGAAAGGTTTTACTTTAAATCATGATTTATTTTTATGATGATGTTTAATAAGAAGACAAGTCTTTAAAAATGTGATACAGAATGTAGTCTCTCTAAAAGAGAATGCCAAGGGAATTTATTGATAGATGAAATATTCACGGAGGACAGAGAACAGTACACAAAATAGTTTTGTCCTTGGACAGTAGCAAACTAATTTTAAGAAGACAGTGCAGTACATCCTCAATGAGTATGTGCTGTATTGTTTTTCCTTATATTATGAAATAAATTTGTCTCTAAGTATTAGCTGTAGAACATTTTCTGTCTTTCCTACCAATTCCGTTTTCCTCACTAGCATCAGTGCTATTTCTAATTGATCAAGAATAAAAATGCAAGTTTAAAACACTCAGGTTAAGGCAGATATTTGACACGTATATGAATTATAGCAGCATATTCACTTCCATCAGAAGAAATAACACAACCCCACAATCAGGTACATGGTGAGCTAGGATGGATTAATTAATGTCTGACTTTGAGGATTATTACATTGCAGCAAAACTGCATGTCTCATATTATCAGCAACAGTGATTGCAAAAGTCACAAACTTCTAGCTTGAACCTGGCTGGAAAGCAATAAAATACAACTTATTTGGTTTAGTTTAGTTTATTAATTACATTACATTTTTATTTTTTATTTTTTCCCTGTTGGGGAAATCTTACTTTCTGTAAGTTTCCTCTTTATGTGTTAGATGCTGCTTTACTCTGGGTTTACAAATTCTATTGTTGGTTTGTTTTAGTTATGATAATAATAATACCCTACACTGGCTACCACTTATGTGTCTTTCAAAAGTACTTAGAGAAAAAACTCAGAAGATATGTAAAGTTTAAATTAATTTAAGTGAGAAAGAGAACCTCAAGTGTAATGAAAAGCCAAATAATTAGGCTAAGTTTGTAGAAATAAAGAAAGTTCATTAAAGCGAAGTGAAATTTTAAGATTCCAGCATTCTAGATTTGTATTTTGGATTATTATGCACTGTTACCACTTCTTATAGATTTTACCTAATGACATACTAGAAATCTTAATTACACCTCAGAGATTAAAACTTTCTCTCTACAGATCACTATAAAAACCATCACTGAGTGAGCAAGACATTATCTTTAGTAACATTTAACTAACACTATAAGTTGTAGATGGGAGAAACATCTATGTGGACCTGAAAAGCAATGCAAGATAAGCCAATCACTTCAACTTGTGACCTTGAAAACTTCTGCTTTCACTATAACAGATTGAGGAAGGGTATTTGGGAAAGAAGAGATGATGGGGAAGGGTAATATGTAAAGCTAATCCAAAAGTAACACCTCCTACTTTATGATGTTTGCTCACAACATCAGAGGTGGGTGTTGGTCATACGGCATTAGAGGATGATTATTCCTAACAATATTTCATGAAATTTTGTTGCCATGTGACACGGAAGAGGGGCAGTCTGACAAAATGGAATCTGACATGGAAGTGCATATGAAGAATAAAGGCTGTCTCTGAATTCCTCCAGGCAGAAAAATATCACTCACTGGCATTCATCAATGCTTGCTGAGTGTTACGGTGACAAATCAGTGGATTTGAGGACAGAGAGGCAGTGGGTGATGTAGTTCAGCAGTGGCAACAGTGACAGTGGGTTACGTCCGATTGGTAAGATTTTTATGAACGTGAAATGCAGGCTCTTGTCCACTGCTGGTAAAAATGCATAGCTAATGGTGGTGACTATGTTGAAACATAGTGTTCCATAGCTGAGAATTCGCTTTATCAATTAGTGTAGTTTTGTACACTAATTTTGTAACTAATTTTGTAGTTTCCATGGAAATAAATCAGAATCATTACTTTTGGAGTGACCAATATTTCTGAGGATATAGGTGTCAGAAACAAAGCCAGAAATCTCAGACATCCTTTCTTCCATTATGCTACTACCTGTAGGCCAGAGCCTTTGAACAAATAAAACCCATTGCATTTAGAACTATAGAACACTATATGTTTTTATCCTCCTAGTTAAAGCTGCTATTCCAGGAATTAACATCTCTTTTCTTCTTGGAAGACCAACATCAATATTCCTTAACAAATGTTATGACTGCTGGTTCACTTAATTTGATGATGTTCTGAGATGAAATTATCTCACTTTGTTTGAAGTATTGCTGGCAGTAGCCAATGAAAAAAAGTGTTTCTTCTGGGAGTTTTAAGATATAAATTTTACAGTTCTGAAGTATACAGTGACCTTTGTGCTGTTCTCTAGGTCTGCTGCACTAATGTGGATTAGTCATTTTGTTTTCTAAGTATGTTGTGTATGAGCACCATTCAATAGTGCTGAGATGAAAATAATAAAGATACCTTAGTGAAAGCCCTGATGTATTGTAATAAAGTCTTAGAAAATATGTTCATTTTTAATGGTTTCATTTCTGGGATTATGTCTGCCGAAGGCAATGGAGAATTGAGTATGTATTTCTCTGGTGTGCAAAAACATTTATTCAGAATATATGCAAATCAACCAAACACTCTCATAAACAGCACTACTGAGCTGATAGTTAATGACAGTAAAAGCTGATAACTTAATGATGAAAAAAGTCACCATGCCTAATTAATAGGCTGTAACATTTTCAGGAGAACTGACAGCCCCTAAAACAAATCCTTAACTCTTAAGAGTCTGTTTCCTGGGTGTGAAATGTGGTATGTTTTTATTTCACCAGGCAGAAAAGGGACAAAAGGAATAAGCAACAGATTAGCACAGTTACTTCATTTTTATCTCTTGCACATCTAAGTTCTTTTTTCCAGTATGTTGTACTTAAATGATCTGCTTGAAGGATAAAATTTTTCTGGCCCTAAAACAGGCCAGGTCTTGCTAGCAGTCTTTGTTAGGCTTACCATGAAGATGCATCAAGCAAGAGCAAACAATATACTGTCAGGAATTCAGAGGATGAGAAAATCCCATGGCTGTCAAATCACACTTGAGTGTTTACTTGCAGAGCCAATAAGTTCTCCAAATAGGTTCAAAATGAACAGACTTGGAGAAACATTAAAAGATAAGGTGCTAACTAAAGAAGTGGAATGGAAAGTATTAGTTATATGCAGGAATCTTTCAGCAGTAAATGAATCTAAAGGAAAAACTACAAACAATTTATGGCAGCTTAATCTTTCCTTTGCTCTTAAATGACTGTAGCAACAATCTTAGAGCACCAAAACCAGAAAGTGGTTCTTCTCAATCAATTCACACTATTTTTTGCCTCTTATTTTAATCTAGTGAGGTGAAAAAAACACTAATTTTTGTAACATACTGAATGATAATTAGTGAGGAGTTATACTCCAAACTTTTGGAGTTTCACTGCTTGGACCTTCTTAGAACCTTTTCAGTTTCACCATCTCATGATGAGACACTGCAGAACAAGCTTCTGAAAAGATCTTTCTTGCTTCCCAGTTCATGTGAACTAAAAATATAACACAGAAGCTGTTTCCTTCCTTCCTTCCTTCCTTCCTTCCTTCCTTCCTTCCTTCCTTCCTTCCTTCCTTCCTTCCTTCCTTCCTTCCTTCCTTCCTTCCTTCCTTCCTTCCTTCCTTCCTTCCTTCCTTCCTTCCTTCCTTCCTTCCTTCCTTCCTTCCTTCCTTCCTTCCTTCCTTCCTTCCTTCCTTCCTTCCTTCCTTCCTTCCTTCCTTCCTTCCTTCCTTCCTTCCTTCCTTCCTTCCTTCCTTCCTTCCTTCCTTCCTTCCTTCCTTCCTTCCTTCCTTCCTTCCTTCCTTCCTTCCTTCCTTCCTTCCTTCCTTCCTTCCTTCCTTCCTTCCTTCCTTCCTTCCTTCCTTCCTTCCTTCCTTCCTTCCTTCCTTCCTTCCTTTCTTTCTTTCTTTCTTTCTTTCTTTCTTTCTTTCTTTCTTTCTTTCTCTCTCTCTCTCTCTCTCTCTCTTTCTCTCTCTCTCTATCTCTCTCTCTCTCTCTCTTCCTTCCTTCCTTCCTTCCTTCCTTCTTTCCTTCCTTCCTTCCTTCACCCATCCTCTCCTTCCTCCCATCCTCCCTTCATCCTTCCCTTCCTCCTTCCCTCTCCCTTCCCCCTTCCCCTTCCCTTCCTTCCCTCCCTTCCTTCCCTTCCCTTCCCTTCCCCTTCCCTTCCCTCCCTCCTCCCTTTCCTCTCCCTCCCTTCCCTTCCCTTCCCTTCCCTTCCCTTCCCTTCCCTTCCCTTCCCTACCTCCTCTTCCCTTCCCTTCCCTTCCCTTCCCTTCCCTTCCCTTCCCTTCCCTTCCTTCCTTCCCTTCCCTTCCCTTCCTTCCCTTCCCTTCCCTTCCCTTCCCTTCCCTTCCCATCCTTCCCTTCCCTTCCCTTCTTCCCGTCTTCCCATCTTCCTTCCTTTCCTTCCTTTCTTTCTTTTATTTTTCTTTTTTCTTTTCCCCCTTTACTCTAAACATTCCAATGAATATTATTGATAGTAGTCATTAAAAGGGACAGGTGTTTTTCTGGCTGTTGTAACAGCTGGCTGCATAATTCAATCCGATTAATATGTAAGGATTCGCATATGGGTGGGTATTTTATGGATGGCTGGAACAAGTGACAACATTTAACAAATGACCTAAAATAGGTCTCATGATGTTTCTGTTTCTAGCCCTGAGAAATATTAAAGCTCCACAAGCTTATCCATATACAGGGAATGACTTTCAGAGGCAGGTTCATGTTTACTCCTTTTCTTAATAAGCAGGTGATACTCTCTATTTTGTAGTTTATTCAAATCTCCATTTACAATTTCAAAACATTAAAACTAATTAAAAATATCTATTTCCAACTAAAATATTATAGAAGTTTATAACTGTCAGGAAATTATTAAATCAGTAGCAACTTTCTAATTGCAATCAAAGATTAAACATTTATTTCAGTAGAAAATGTCTTTTTTTTGTTTTTTGTCTGATTTTGTTGTTTTTTTTTCCCCATAAAATCATAGAATCGTAGAATTACCCAGTTTGGAAAAGACCTCCAAGATCATCAAGTCCAACCACAATACAATTCCAGATACAGAGAGAATGTTAAATTATATTCAAGAGGCCCAATCTAATGATTTAATGAAATTTGGGCAAAGAATTGTGTCTTGAATGAAATAATTAATTGTATGCATATGAAAGATATCTCAGAGAGAATGGAAAACCAGTCTGTCTATATGTTTTACCTTTCTCGTATATCCGTAAAAATGCAGAACTTCAGGCTCTCTAAACAGAATTTGCTCAATGTGAGATGCTCAAAGCATTACATACATTTGTATGGTAATGCCAATAAAACTTCACAGCGATACTTCCATGTCACTGCAATGGCTTTCTAAGCATTCCTTCCTAAACAAGAAAAAAGATTATTTTCCTTTGACCTGACTTTGCACACATCAGCATTGTTTTTAACCTTTGAAACTTCTGTACTCCTGAGGTCTGAGGCTTGCAGATTTTTAAGACTTTCCACCAGGATACAATAAACACACTCAGAGAAGTGACATGCTCTCCATGTGGGGAAGCATAAGTTACATACTAAACCCCTGAGAGTGACTAGCAGCTGCTGTAGGCAAATATTTGTATGCACCTGAGCAGTGCCTCATTTGAGGACCTCTCCAAGTGAAGTGTGGGGCTTGGCTAAGCACTTTCTGCACAAATCCAGATTTTTATTTTTGGCTGGATTTACTTCTCCAGCTGCGGAATAAACTGCTTGGTTATAAATGTTAGCCATTAACTATGGCAGTTAGCACAAGGAAAATTGCACTCATATAACAAAAGATAGAAACGACTTTTTGCCTCTGTGGCATCTCCATGAGCCATAAAGAATAGAGAGGAATTCTGCACTTAACCTCAAGGACAGTTTGGTTGGTTTGAGTCTCAGCCTTTACTATCTCACATTGTTTTATATCATGCAGTATCATAAGAAAAAGGCCTTGGTATGTCAAATGGGAATTTGAACTTAATCTGAACTAAAAAATAATAATAATAACAATAAAATTCTAATTGCTGTGAGCAGTAATATGATTTGAAATGAGAATCATATATTTTATCTTTTTTAGCCAGTTCAATGGCTTTTGACACCATCTTCACTAATTATTTAAATTTAAATGTATCTACTTATTGTAAAATTTACACTTTATTCCTTTCAAGTATTTATTTAAGTTTATTAATTTAACTCTTCAAGTCATACATAATTATAGAAATCAAGGAAAAAGAAATAAAATTACTACTTTATAGAAACTGTGCATGGTAGTTTAACCACAAAAACCATATACGGATGCTACAGCAGTCAACACTGCAAACTAAACAGAAAAATAAATTGCACTGGCCTGAACCAAGAAAATGAATATTGGAATAAAAAAAGACATTTTACAAAGGTGGCACTGAAAGTAAAACCTTCTATTTCATTGTGTTGGCCCACAAGGTCAGAGGCAGAAGGTAGTGGAATGGCAGGAGGGACTGAACCTTCACTCCAGTATTCCATTACATTTTGTTTCTATGTAAAAGATGGAAGAAGAGGGGCTGCCTGACTGGTGCCTGGCTTTGAAGTGCATATGTAGCAAAGGTGTGTTTTTGAATTCATTCATGTGGACAAAATTCCATCCATTCTTGTTCATCAATTCTTACTGGACATTTATGGAGGCCAACCAGTGGATGTAAGCACAGTGAAGTGGTGGGATATGTTTCAGCAGTGTCAACAGTGGGGTCAACTCTGCTGAGATTTTATGAGCGTGTTATGCAGGCTCTTGTTCATTGCTGGTAAAAATGCATAGCTAGTGGTGGTGCCTGTGTTGAAAAATAGTGTTTTGTAGCTGGGAATTTGCTCTATGAAAGTTTAGTTAATTAATTAATTGATTAATTTTGTATTTGTTGTAGTTCGCGTGAAAATAAATATGAAGCATTACTTTTGGAGTGACGTAAGTACTTTGAAAGACTTATATACTTTATTCAGAATGAAAAAAAAAAAAAGATAGACAATATGAAATTAAAATATATTAAGATACAGTCAAGAATAATTAAATGTTAAAGTGAAACTACATAACTTTGTTATTTGTTGTTTTTTTTTGGTTTTTTTTTTCAAATTTTACAAATAGAAGATTGATTCAACAGCAATTCACAAATTGCTGACTTCATTCTCAGTTTGCCAGATAATAAACACATAACAATAAATATCAGCTTTATCTGTGTGCATGTGAGAACTGAAATGAAACTGCATATAATAGTTCATATGCAGATTGAAATCAGGAAATATGACTCAATTTGCTAGAGCATGAAAGAATCTAAGTCAGGATTCTGTTCTTTGTGGACAGAGGAAACTAGGTTGTCTCCTTTCTTTGCTTTTATCCTTGAATAGCTAAGGAAGGTTTGTGGCATTTTTACTTTTAGCCTTGAGCTCTGCTTTGGCTCTGAGTAGGTGGTGCTTTTGTGTGTGCAGGAATCTGCTCTCTCTGCTTTACCCTCTGCTATGTACTAGAAAGTATGTTAGGTCAAGATGGGTTGACCTCAAGGATGATATGTAGCATCTCGAAGAACTGAAAGATAAAAGGCGGTATGATATTTTGGGGTGTTTTCTTGATAATAATCTATTTTCTCCTGAAAACCAGTTCATTTCTGAGGATGATGTCTGTGGCTCAGATTCCTCTCTGTTTAGTTTTCTCTCTATCCTCGCTCTTACTCTTTGTCTGTAGGAAAAAAAAAAAAAAAAACAAAAAAAACAGACAATAGATGTTGTTTCATACTGACATTTATTTCAAAGGATAAATCTTTACTTTGATTATGTTATTAGTAAAATTGAAAGCCATTTCTGTTCAACATTTCTTCCTCTGTTTTCACATTTGCTCAATGATACCAACAAAATGTCATCATGCTGTGAAGAAGTTGTACAGTCAAATGTTTATAGACTTAAATCTAAATATTATTGATTATGCAATACTGGGAAAGGGGATAGGAATTTCTTTTTGGAAAAAAGATGATGAACTAACTTTTGAGTTGACTGAGTTACACAGTGTGTCTGGAAGTGCATGTTGAGCCATAAATCCCCTTGATTTAAGGATTGCTTGTTCTGTGTAAGAGAGAAGTGAGAAGGAATCTTGGATATTCACAGTGATATGAGCATCACTGGTAGAGGATCTGGAAAGATACTTCCTCAGATCCTTTTAAGAAGGGTCCATTAAAGGGTGTTTGCTTTCTGCAAAGGTAAATTGTCCCTGAATTTCAGACTGCATTAAGGAAGAAAAGTTTATGACAATTTTTTTGCAGCTGATAATATTTTTATTTACTTTTGATTCATCATCACAGCAAGAGGGATCATTTAGGAATCATTACCACTGCCAACACCAAAATAAGTTTCAAATATCTTCATTCTTAACATGATAGGAATTGTTCAATAATAAAAAAAGATGTACAATCATTAAAATGTTTTCTCTAAAAAGGCTATTTTAATTTAGATTTTAATTTAAAAATGCAGTCATGCCAAAAAAAGAAAAAATCTTTTTTTTTAACTAAAAAGCAAACAAGCAAACAGCAACAAAAACACTTACAAACAAACATTAAAATTTTAAACCTCTTTCCTTATCTCTGTATTAAAGATTAGAGAGGCGCTGATTAATCCATACTACTGATGGTTGAATAGAAATTTTTACTGTTGCTTTCATTTAAATGGGGAACAAGAAGTAGTGAACGGCCAGGTAAACATCTCAGTTTAGTGACCCCAGTAAACACTGCACAGGTTTCTCACAATACAGTCAAAATAGCATATTTACTAAAACATCCAGAACTTTGTATTACATTTACTACAGCAGTAACTTTAGTTTCATGTTGTAGACAGTCTATAGCAAGTCATAAATAAGACTGAATCAAAAATTCAATATTCACTGAGATGAATATCCCATAATTTCTCATCTCTGAAGCATTTCATGAAGACTTCTGGTACTGCTTTATAATATGCAGAACAGAATATCATAGGACCATGGTCCCAAGGACTGTCTGTTCAGTAGTTCCCTGCAGTATTAAAGTCTACAAGACCTGATTTTTAATATACTCATGAACAATAAAGAAAATACATGTTGCATTCAAAAATAGCTACATCCTTTGGAAGGACAACCAACCAGCTGCTTTCATTTCCAGGCTGGCAACCATAGGGATGAAGAAAAGTGAGGTGTTAGTCCTGGGATTTTACACCTAGAATTTTCAGTAATAAATGCTGATGTGTCAGCAGTGCATATAACCTTTTTAAAAAGTTTCTCAATTCAAAGCAAAATTACGCTGAACTCCTAGTTTAAAGATGCATTTTGCCTTTTACATACCTATTATGGTTAGAAGTGTCCATGGGTGAGATGTTTTTCTTTTCAAATAAAAAAATAAAAAATAAAAAAAATAAGAAATCAAATCTCATTTGGAATGCATCTCTTAGAAGAGAGGAATTTTGAAACCTCCTTTATGGAATAAACTATTATAGAATATTTTTCTTCTCTCTAATGGGGCTGAAACACTTTCTAGTGTGGCTACTGTTCTCTGATACCCCACAGACGGAATATGCCAGGCAGCCAATAAGTTTCTCCATTTCTGGGAAGAGCTCCTGAAATTAATGGAATATGAATTTCCTAACTGCAATTCTGTGATGAGTAGAAGTGCACTTTGGTTAGCTTCTATGTTATATTTAAATTTTTATGCAGTATAGAAATCTGCGTCAGAACTCAATTCCAATGAAGAAATAGCACAAGTTGGCCTTTGCAAATAATGGAGGTGGGAGACCTTGCTCAAAATAATTTGAACTGCCAGTAAAAGAGAAAATGGTCTACGTTCTAACAGATGTCAAAACTCAGAGGTGTAGTACACTAGTTATGTTGTCAGTGTGTCACTGGTCACTGTCTTACTTTCATTTTTTTTTTTGCTGTTTGAGCAAATAAAAACAACAAATTGTTAAGAGAGCTCTAGGACAAATATGGGAAATTAGAAATAACATTTTTTTCATACAGTCTTTACAAAATATTTTCTGTTTGCCTCAAATATGCTTGCATTCTTTCCAGTTCTAGTTAAGAAAACAACAAAGAAACAACCAAAATAAACCAACCAACCAAATAAAAAAAAGCCTAAGACATTGATTTCAACAACTTTGTGGAATTTTGCTTTTGCAGATGCTGCACTGAACCTTCTGTATTTCTCAATGAAAATTTTTCTCAAATGAAAATTACTACTTTATCAAAGCTTACCACTTGTCCTTATTAGTGAAGTTTCATTTCCTCAGTGACTGCTGAGTATTGGAGTAAATAAAGATAGCACAATTATTTTCTATTGATTGAAATCCATGTTTTCACTGCAGAAGTTTTGTTGTTGTTATTTTTGTTTTTGTTTTTTTTCCACTGCAAGATTAAAAGAGAAAATTGTGCTGACTGCAACTTCTGTTCTATTTATGCATATATGTATGCTCACACAATTGGAATTGCAATGTTTTTGCTGATAAAATATTGTAGCCTGGAGCAACTGTAGGAATCCATTGGGTGGTGTATATTCCATGTTGTATAAATTATTATTTTCCCTTACTAGAATGAATAGGTGGCAAGAACCTGAGTTGTTTGACTTATATGTATATTTTTAAGTCTAGTATTCATTGAGAGAAACAGCAGTTTCTCTTATGTCTTGTTACTTATCAGCCAAGATGTGTTGATAGCTAAAGTTATTGAAATCTAAGCAGTTTGATTATTCAGCATAGATATAAAAAAGAGCTAAATGAGTCCCATAAATCATAATGACTTAGTTATATATCTTTAGGAACCTTTAGCACTGATTGTAGTTTTCCAGTGGAGTGGCTTTAACTTAGGCTACAAGACAATAATGATTTCTCTGGCATGAAATTTTCTTTAAAGATTACTACTATTTCTGTTATTGACATCATGTTTCCATAGGGGATCTTGCAATATACAGGAAAGTTAGGATAAGTTGGGAAAATATTTCAGGCGCAGATTACTTTGGGAGTTCAAGTGCTGAACATACCAAGGCAATGGGTGCATATTTCCAGACTGCTGAATACTACTTACTCTGTATACTTGGGGGTCACAGGGTTTGGGTGACCCTCTCTCCCGCAGTGTTGTCTTTTACCATTTCATTGTAAATTAGCTTCAGTGATCTACTGCTTCAGATAAGCTCTATCCAGGTGTAGCATTGCTCCTTGTCTCCTAGGATTAGATTCCATAAATACATTCCATCTTCACTTTATTTGTATAAAACTGATATTTTTATAAAACTAAACTTTTTATAATGAAAATATTTCCAAACAGGGCAGAGGGTAGCTTTTTTTTTTTTTTTTTTTTTTTTCAATATGTCCTTCCTAATATAAGATATTCTGTTGACCTTGAAAAGCTGTGGCTTCTCAGTGTGTCAGGGATAACACTGAGTTCCTAGGAATAGATGGTAATGTCAGAAATTACAGCCTCATAAAGTCCTTAATTCTCATCATAAAAATAATATATAAAGTAGAGTACTGTGAGGGTGCCTTACATATTGCAGTGTCAGGTTTAGGAGCATTACAATAAAATTTATAACACCTTTTTATTTGATGGTGGGTAAGAAAGTAGAAGTATAGCCATGTTATAAACAAGTGAGCTTTGGGGGGCAGTTAAGAGGAGGGGAGCTAGGAGCATGAAACTCTAAGCTTTAGGGATTTTATTGCATCTTTAAAACAATGTTGCTAAGAATCCCAGATGTTCACTCCAGGTGAAGAATTTAAATATATGATGGGCAAAAAAATTTAAATTCTACTCATTATTAGACAAAAGGTTTTTTTTTTTTTTGTTTTTTTTTTTTTTTTTGTTTTTCCCTCCCCCAGAGTATTTGAGAATAAAAATAACATAAATAACTCTAGGAGCTTCTGAGAACACAATTAGAGTGCAGAAAGAGCTCATTTTGTCAGGAGGCAACAGATGAAAGCCCAAGCGTATTGCAGCCAAGGGGAGTTTTCCCACTGATACTAATGAAGGTGAGATTTCTCCCAGTTTCCCTAGGACAGTGTCATCACCTGAATTCTGAACATTAGTAATCATCTTTGTGGTTACCGCTTTCCATTCTAACTGTGTCTAGCTTTCATGTATGAAAGAGTGAAACACCACTCTGTGTCCAACCCACAGAAGATAATAAATAGTTCATTTCATCTCCTGCCTGTAGGACTCATCTCTCTGGCTTGAACCAATTAAGGTCAAACTTTTGCTTACAAACAGTCATTAAAATGATGGTTTCTGTAAAATTAGAAGCATGTTATATGTGAAATAGTAAGAAGGTCTAAAATAATAGATTTTTCATCTTGAGGGCAAGGATATAACAGATGTTAGCTTCATTATTTTCAAAAAAGCCTCACTGAAGATGCTTTGTGTGAAAGCTGTTGAATACAAACATATGAACAGGTGTAGAGTACATCAAATACTGAAAAAGTTTTTGAAAGCAAATGTAAGTAGAAACACTCAAGGTCAAGATAAGAAGTTATGATGCACACAGGAGTGATTTATAAATAAACGAGAACAAATTTTGTTTTGCCTATAGTCACCCATCTTCAACTAAATGTTCTGCCTAGGAGGGACAGGCTTAGGCTTGTCACAATTTGCGCAGGGCACAGGCTGCCAGGATCTGCTGAAGAGTTTGGCATCTTGCAAAGCACTTTTCATTCTGACCTAGCTAGTTGTGGACTTTTATTACCATGACTTTGTCATTGAATTCATTGGGTAGAAATGCATGTAGAATAGAGTCCATGTATATTTAGGACAGAGGCTGTGGAATTCTGTAGTACATGAGGAATTTTGAAAGCTATCACTCATATTTCTTTACTTGCAAAACTATGGCTTTTAGAACTAGCCCTGTTTTTTTCTTCAGAGATTCACTGTGCTCTGGTAAATATTTTCATACATGGTTAATCATTCATGCATCGTTATGTGGGCACAGAGTAAGTCTATCAAAAATTTAAAACAGCCAGTTGTTGTTCTGGAAGGCAGCAGATGCTGAGTATTTCACAGATGCCTTCCTCCTATTTGCATGGTCTTGTCACTAATGCGGAGATAACAGAAACACATTTTCCAAGCTTTTGCTGTGCACTTGATCAACACTCTAGTGGCAAATGAGTTTCAGTGCAATAGTGTCCAACAGGTGTAAAAGTGCAGAATGGGTTTTTTGCTGGAGTGTTTTATGGATATCCGTTAATTGCATTCCACTGTTCCCAACACTTGCATGGGAATCTCACTCATTTATCAACTCTACAACACATGGTAATGGCTAGGATACCTACTGTTTGAAGTTAACTGCCCTTTTTTTTCCTCACAGCCTGACAAGTTGTTCACTTATGATCAGATGGATTCGTTCCCAAAAACCATCAGGCAGTTCCCAAGCAACGGTAGAATACATATCCTCGTTTGAACATATATCTATCATACTTTTGTTTTTACAGGAAAAAAAAAAAAAAAAAAAAAAAAAAAAAAAAAAAAAAAGCTAATTGCTCCTGTTTTTGTTTATTATTCTAAGAAGGATCATTTATTTATTTTTCATATGCGTTTGAATTTCAATAATTTTAGTCTTCATTTTACCTCTACTATGTTTAAAATGTCTTATGGAATGGATTTAATAATGATTTTCTGACTTTCCCTGTGAATTGCTGGTATGCAACTTGCTTAAAGTTCTTAAGCTTTCAAAGTAATTGAAAAGTTGAGTTGAATCTTAGAAAGAATTAACTACTGATATTTTTAGAAAATAAATTAAAGCCTTTCTGCTTTTCAGTAGACCAGCCTTCTAAATATCCGTTAAGAGCTGTACTCAGCATCAGTTTTAGAGTGTTCTCACTAATGTCAGCCTTTTGAATTTCACAAGGTAATTTTGACTGCAACAAGCAGAAAAAAATCCCATCATTTTAGTTGACAGCATTTTGCCATGTAGTTAAGTTTTATTTAAACAGAGGCATGATTTTTCTGAATAAGGATAATGAATCATGCAGTACTTTACACAAACATATATTATGCCAGATATTGTCCTTCAAGAGCTATTTCAGTCTGATAATTTCTTTTGGTTAAACCTAGTATGGCTGTCCCTATATTTTAATGAGAAATATGCCTTCTCTGAAATTATGTGGTTCCATGCTTGAGTTTATCATTGTGATGGACTCACAGCAAAATCTCTAAGTTGAGTGTTCAGTGCATTTGACTGTCACAGGATGCAGACATTCATGTAGTGTGTTGTAGACGTGTTGAACATGGCAACAGTAGTGTAAGAGTTCTGTCCCATCCATACAATGCAGTTTCTCCCCAGTGATGTTTGTGAGGAGCACAGAAAAAACAAACAAACAAACAAACAAAAAACAACAACAAAAAACAAGCAAACAACAACAACAACAAAAAACATAGAAAAAAACAACCACAGAACATTTCCAGTCTTCTTGCTATAAAACAAGGGTTATTTCCTTTCTCCCGTGGCCAACTATGTGGATTTCATACTGCTAGGATTATTATGAGAAAAAATCCTTGTCAGCTCTGCCCCTTTGAACTCCTCTTTAGAGCTCAATTCAAACTAAGAGAGTAGCAAAAATGTCTCCAGTCATCCTAGATGACAACATCATGCCATACCAGGAAGTTTGATCTAAAATGGGACTTACTAGCTTACTGAAAAGAGAGCACAGGCAATGAATTATTCAGAGCTTCTATTCATCAGCCTTCTTTTATACCTTGTTCCATCTCAGGATAGATGGTTCAAGCTCAAGTACTATATTTGTCAACAGTAAACTAAACCTGCTGCCCAAATCCCACACTGACACTGTTAAACTGTTTGTATATTGTTACAGCAGTCATTTAAGGCAACTAAACCACACAAATTCTGAGCAGTGATGTCCCAATGTTCTTAACTCATCCCCTTGTGTTTTCACTTTGCATGAGCTCAGAAAACAAGCAATGTCGCAAGAATTACTGAGGCTGCAGCAACACCTAGGCACAAGGGAATCCATCCAGAATAGCATCAGTGATGCAGCATTAACTCTAGATTTCCTGTTTGTGTTTAACTTAAAACATTCTTTGTAGACTTTTATTTCAACAAAGAGATTTTATATATGCAAATCTCATGGCCATCATTTGGAAGTTAAAAACAAGAAACTCCCTTGATGTGATACTTCACATGATCTTATTGGATTTAAAAAAAACAAACAAACAAACAAAAAAACCCTCAGTGTTATTGTTACATATACTGTTTTTGTGATTTTTTTTCTCTTTTCTTCAGTTTGCTTGTAATAATTACATTTAAAAAAAAAAATTTACTCTTTCAGTTGCTCTACTAAATCTGCCACCACTTTAAAACTGATATTTTCTGAGGAAGTCTAGCCCAAATTCTTCTTACACTTAATAAAATCAGTGTCACTGTAAGGTATGAGTCTCTTATGAAAACAATGGTCTTATCACATTTTTTGTGTCTACATACAGTAGCACTCAAATTTCCATTTATCTTTTGAAACATTTTTCTCTATGAATTCCTTCACTCAGAATCAACCTCACTATTTTATCTCTTAATAGATGTTTTCTCTCTGTCTCCAGTAATCTTTATTTTTAAAAAATATTTGTGGATGGGTATTTTTTTTACTGCACCTATCAGTTCTTAGCAGAGATGCTTATCTCAGACACTTTAGTAGCTGCTGAGTTAAAACAAACAAACAAATGAACAACAACAAAACCATTACTACTACTGAGACCAAATCCAAATGTATTTTCTTGCCAAACTGGGGCATCAATCATATGTCAGTTTCTGTGGTGTGAAAATGGAATTTCTAGAGCTGCAGAGAATCCTGGCTGGTTTATTTATTTATTTATTTACTGTGCAATGGAATCACATATGCCTTTATTATTTTCACAAGGTGCTCATTACACTGCCAGCAGCTCTTAGTAATAATTATAATTTCACTTATTTTTTTCTTAAAAGCATTTATTTTCTATAGAAGACTTTTCTTTTTGAGAACTCATAGCTGGCAGTTGAAAATATCCATTTATAAATGAAGAAATTAATCCCAATTTTATTGATATGTCTTTCTTATCATTGTTCTGAAGCACCTCACATTGTATTATTGTTACAACCTCAAAAAATAAAATATTCAAGTTTTTATTATTCTTAAGGAAATAATGTTACTTAATCTATTTGAAATGTGAAAAATACCATGTCTATCTATGCTAAAAAATTGCAATTATATTTCCAGTAATTAGGACATGGATATTAGAAAATGGCAGAATTGACTCTGAATAATCTCATGTATATATTACTCTAATTATAGCAAGATTGCTCTGGAGAAAAATATTTTATAAATATCAGTCAGTCTTCCATGTGCTGGTACCCCATGTCAACAGACACATAGGCAGCAGTTTGAAACCAGATGGCTGAACTAGGAATGTGTTATTTACATATCGTTGTGTGATTTCATTGTGTGTTGTGAATGTGCAAAGCAGGTTCATAGGCCTACAGGCAACAGTTGTCCACTTTTGTCTAATTTTTCAGCAGCTAACTTGCACTGATGTTTCTAGTTTCAGGATTGATGCCATTATTAACATGATCAACTCCCCCACTGTAAGAATACAAATTAGTTTCATTAGGCAAACTTTTCCACAAAATTTTAAAAGCAGCTTTTTAAAGTGAAGTAAACATCCATTCTTGGCTTATATTGAATTCTTAGTGTGAAGCTAAGTCACACAGTCTAGACTGGTCATCTATTTCATGGATTATTATGGAACAAAAGAGTCATGGAGTTACTGAGACTGAAAGGCACTTCTGGAGATTGTTTAGTCCAATTTCCTGCTCAAGAAGGGTAAACAAGAACAGGTTCCTCAGGAATGTGTCCAGTCAAGGTTTGAATTACAACATAGGTAGTTCTCTGGGCTCTCTTACAGTTGCTGCTGTTGTATATAGAGATGCTGTTCTGCTTGTCCTTCATGTCCATTTCCAGATTCAATGCGAGATTAGCCTTGGTTTTACTGACACCGTCACTGTGCTCTGTACTCCTCCCACATAACCTATCCAGCTTCCATATCTTGCATTCTTCCTTTTTATCTCTGAGTTTAGCCAGAAGCTGATGCCTAGAGACTTCCTGCTGCTTTCACTTAATTTTCTGATTGCTGGGATGAACCATTTGTCAGCCTGGAGGAGGTGGTCCTTGAAAATTAGACAAGAGTCTTAGATACCTCTTCTCTCTAGGTCTATACACTGTAAGATTCCTTCAGGCGGATTCTTGAAGGTTTCTCTCCGGAAATTCAGACCTGTAACCAGCTTTATACCTTACTCTCTCCTTTCAGGTTTCTGAACTTCACTGGTCACTGTGGCCTCTGATCATCACATTCCTGATGAATTCTCCCTTATTTGGGAGAATAATGTCTTGTAGGGCTTTTGCCCTCTTGCCCTTACTTGTCTCTTGATCACCTGTATCTCAAAGTTGTTCTCAGTGCCCTCCAGAAACCTCCTGTGCTGTGCTGTTCTGTTTTGTCCCTCCAGCAGATACTAGAATAGTTAAAATTCACCATGAAGACTAAAGCCTCTGAATATGAGGCTTCCTCCAGTTGTTTGAGGAAAGCTTCACATGCATCAGCTTCTGGATTAGGTATTCCACAGTAGACAAATATCACAACATTGCTGTATTGTTGTGCCTGCTAGTCTTGACCCACAAACTCTCAAATGGCTTCTTTAATTTTATGCCTAGATTCTCATATGCTGTGACTTGGAGAGGTGGAAGTTTTCTTTAATACCTTCTTGCTTCCTTTCTTGACTTTATCAGTCTATAAATATTCCTGCAATGAAATTGGATGTGTGTGGGACCGCCTCTTCTTTAATTGTTGTGCCATTTATCAGAATGAGGTTAGTACCATTCAAATTGCAAAAATCATGTTTATTTATGCTTCTTTTTCATCTTTGATCCTCTTTTATCATCCAAATCAAACTATTTCCTCAGCTTGTAATTTGCGAGCTTTAGATAATTGGCATAAGATCGATTTTGTATGACCTGTAAGAGATTATATCAGTAACATGTTTGCACTTTGTGCATCCAATTACAGTATCTAGATTTTAGTTAAGCATAATTAGTACTTCTATATTACAGATAAAATTGCACACTGAAAGGAAATGCACAACTGCATTCTAAAACTACATGATTAATCACAGATTTTTAAATAAAATTCAATTTATATTTTGGCAAAATAGGATGCTGTATAATCTCCATATCAAGGGAATACTTGTTATTAATAATTAAGAAAAATTAAATGTGTCTCAATCATAGACTTCAAATTAAGAATGAAAATGAAGCACAATAATAAACAATTTCATGCACCTAACAAGAACAATCATTTCACATAGGTAAGTGTATAACTGAGCTAGGAACAGGTTTAATTTCTAGCTGATTATCAGCTGCATTTCTTATCTAATTATCAGGAGCCATTTTGTAAAATGCATACATGGTAAGGTTATATCTGCAACAAACAATTTACATTCTCACTGCAAAAACTAAGCAAAGAGAGCATCTCTCATCTAAGCAGTTTGCTAAAATACTTAAATTTTTAATGACTGCAGATATTTTTGAGAATACCTTTAACCTTAACTTAACATAAATTGATCCAGTGATGAGGTAGGGTAATATCTAGATAGCTTACACAGTCTGCTTCAACTTATGTGCCTCACGGTGTGAAAATAATGAATATAGTAATTCAGCATTTCAGAGATGGTAAGTGTGATCCTATGTAACAGGGAAATGAGTGAGGTTACCTGAAAGAAAAAAAGAACAATCTCAGTCTCAAAAATGGGTGACCAGAACTTTAGGTAGACAAAAACAAATGCTAAGAGCTCTGTCCAAACTTCTCTTTTCTGAAGCACAGCATTGGATCAGATGATACCAATTAGCTGCCTTCAGGCTCTCCGGAACTCCATGGTTATCTGGTGAGTTGTGCTAAGAATAAATTCCCTTCTCTACCCAGAGAGCAAACTTTTTAAAGGACTTAGATTGTACCCTTCCTTTTGCATTTCAGACACCAAAGGAAATAGCTGAATCTTTCTCTTTGGCATCAAGGAATTAGGAGATTGCCTTCAGCAGCACAGATGAGTGACTGAGTGATAAGGTGGTGATTTTTTTGACTAGATTTTTCCTTGACATAAGAAGGTATAAAAGAACAGAGAAGAATGCTCACTCTTGCACACATTCTAGCCGTGCTCTAAGAATTCTAATCAGTTGTCCCCTTTTGCTCCCTATCCACATGACTGTAGAATAAGTATTTAATATTTTTTTAATATTTCTGGCGTCGGCTCCAAAATTGTGCCAGCAAGAATTGAAAGCCCATCAGGCACAAACCAAGCTTAGAAGGTTCAGAGGCCATATCTCAGCAACCAAGGCATTCAGTGGGAAGAGGAAGGTTCTGAGATCAGAACATATGTAGCTACGTCAGCTAATATTTATTGAAGATTTTGAAATCAGATTTGAGAAGATTTTTACAGCGATGACATTCTGCATTGCTCACTATGATTTTCTGTGCCCATTCTCTACCTATCTCAGAAGTGGTGCCACAGTAGGTTATCTCTATCTCATGCTTTTTCAGAAAGGAATAGCATGAATGTGTCTTTCTAGTGACATAATTGAAAGAAACGGCACTTAATGCTGCTGCTCTTTAACCTGCTCTTCCTTTGAAGTAAGAAGAGCCTGGGAAATAAATAGGAGAGGAAAGGGAAGGGAAGGGCAGAGTATAGTCATCTTGGTCATCAATCAAGATGTCTCAGCCTAGTCATGTCATCTGTAAGCATTACCTGAGACAGGCAGCAGTCTAATTCTTTGCTTGCACTACCTGTATTGATTGTTAGTGCTACTTATTGACTGTTTGATGTTGTTCCTTTTTATCAACATGTTACAGCTTTGTAGCTTTATTACAAAAAAAACTGTGGCTTCTTTTTTTTCCTTCTAGTCATTATTCAGCTCCACCTCCCATTGTGGCTGAAGGAAGACAAACTTTAGAGGCAGGGTATAACAGAGATAGAAGAGAGATGTTTAACGCTAGAGATAATCAGAAGTGGTCAGAGCAAGTGAAATAGTCTAAAAGAAGTAGGAAAGTTCAGAATTCTGAAGACCACATATATAATAAAATGGAAAATTCAGCACCAAAGTAAAAAATATACTTTTATGGAAACCCATAAATAGTAAAAAAATACATATATAAAAATGGGAGCTGTAAAAATATGGAAAATATCAAAGACAGAAAGAACTTGAGGATGAAACAGGAGAAGATGAATTATTAAAATAAAGGAGATATATATATAAAAAAAAAAAAAAAAAAAAAAAAAAAAAAAGAGCACAAGCATTTACTGAAAAAGACTGGTAAACTGTGGGAATAAAGAGTGAATAAAGAAAAAAAGAAAGATAGGGAGGCATGGAACAGACCAAAGAAAATACTGGAAGACAAAATGTTTGAACAGATAAACCAGGATTTTTTAATGCATTTTTGCATTTTCTTTATGCTGATTTTAATTTATTCAACAAGATGTCCATATCTATGGTCTATTACTTGACTGGCAGAACAAAACATATGTTGCAGATTATGAGGAGGAAAGTAAGTGTTCAGCCACATGAAGAAACATGACACAGATATTTAGCACAAGAAATAAAGACCGCAGTTCCACATGTTGCAGTTCCCCTGTGTGGCTCAATGATACAGTATGGTGTAAGAAAAAAACTCCCTGCCTGCCCCATTCCATGGAACACATTATAAGTTTGTCACATAAGTTGTGCAGTCAGTAAGCTTTCAGCCATGTTAGTCATTTGAAGATATTCATTAATGCAGAAAAAATTATTTACCACTGAATCAATATACAATTTTTCTTGTCATGACAATGAGAATTCTGCAAACATTATTATCTCAGAGTTATTTTATAAAGGGTTGTTTTTTTTGCTTTGTTTTGTTTTGCTTCATTGTTTTTTTGTTTGTTTCCTTTTTTTCCAAAATGAATTTATAGCCTGAAAATATACTAAATGTTTATTACTATTTTTGTAATTCTCTGGCAAAGAATGAAATAGGTTATTTAGTTGCTCTTCAGGTAGTTTCCCAATTACATTTTGGAAGTCTCAGTTTAAAAGCTGATACTAACAGGCCATAGATATTGTGCAACTCTTCTCAATAACTATGGTTATTGAAAAGTACATGCAAAAAAAGATCATACATTAAAAAAAATATAACTATTTGAACTTGCTAAAGGAAAAAAAAAAAAAAAAAAAAAAAAAAAAAAGCAGAACCATTACATGCTGACCTACTGTACTTTGGAAAGCTTGTTGGGTTTGCTAAGAAAACCTAAGGAAACCTGTATTAAAAAACAAACAAACAAACAAAAAACATGGTAACCTTCAGAAGACATTCAGCAGAACCTGACAAAGTTTTGATTGAAGAGAGATTGATTCTCTAAAGTTTGAGTGATCAGACATGCACTGAATTTACTGAGGTTCATTGCTATATCCTAGAAAGTATTTTCAGCTCTTCTATCCTAATGAGCTTATTAGTAGAAGGCTGAAAGGATCACAGATTGTCTATCAAGCAAGATTGTCAGTCACACGCTGTTAGTAACACTACAGTGATTTATATACCATGCTTACAGATGAGAGAGGTATGAAAAAATGAGCCGTTTTGTGTCCTATGACCAGTACAGTGTCACAAATAAAATGTGCAGCATTGTGCTTGGGGCAGGCAGAGGTATACATTCTAGATGAGGCAGTCATAGAAAATTAGATAGAATACCTTTCCCCTCTTGTTTCCCCCAGTAATAATTATACTGGATAGGAGAAATTGAGTTATTTGCAGCAGAAATAGTTATGGTCAAAAAGTTATGCTGTGAGATGCAATAGAAAAGTGATAGGCATGAGTGGGAGGGGGGACAGCTTAAATTCAGCTTGGCTGTTTCTAGCAACAGGCATTTCTAACTTCCTATTCTCAACAGAACTAGATACAATGTATTGTATGTGTAGTTTGACATCCAACAAAAACATATTTTTTTTTTTTTTTAATTTTTTCTTTTTCATATCTTTATTTCATGTGTAGCAGCAGAAAGTGTTGATAAGTTCACTTATACGTGAATATGATTTAGGGAGAAATTGTTAGGATAATTTGGTTGTTACTGAAAGATTTTCAAATTGTTAAGAAGGGTGATTTTAATATAATGTTTCTCAGTGAGACTCATATCTAGAGGGCATGAAAGTGAAGCTTGCAAAATTATATACAAATTAGCAATTAAAGAGAATTAGATCCAGACTGAGCTCATCTGAGTTTAGACCCATATGCCCAAATAACTAACACCTAACTCAAGCTTTCTGGAGATTTTATGCAACCTGGAAAAATCCCAATCACCCCAATAAAGTGTTTGGGTCACACAATTGTATTTGGTTAAAGTAACCCTTCCTTGTTCTTCCTGATAGGTGGTGCTCTTCTTATCTCTCTGCAAGGGCTTTGCTGCATCCAGATCTTTACAGGAGGTGACCCAATAGCACTCTCAGTGGTTCCCCGATCACTGTTCCTCTTCCCTACAAGCATACCTGTACAATGACAATAAGGATATTTTATAATAGGTTTGTAGAAGTCTTTCTTAGAAAAATGAAAATCTAGGCCTCTCCTCTGCTTTTTATTTGTCTTCATTTTACAGCATTACTGAAGTCTTGCTACACAGACTACAGACTTTCCCAACATAGTTATATTCAACCAGTTAAGATTATAATTCATTTTTTAGTTAATTACAGGAAAAAAAAAAAAAAAAAAAAAAAAAAAAAAAAAAAAAAAAAAAAAAGGCTTGGTAATACATGGGAATACATGGGGACCTTTTAACATGGTCTCCTCTGAATGCCTGTTACAGTTGGGGAATAGTCAAGTACAACAACTGTGTGCTAAAAGGGATATTGTAAGGCAGGCTATCAGTCCTGACAGCTAGAGTTGGTTAGATTGCAGTCAAGGAATTCGCTACACTCTAAAAATACTCATCAGTGGAAGTATTTTGAAATGACTCAGCTCTGCACCACTTATTTTAAAGCCCTAAGTACACTTTGTTTGAGAATTGACTATTTATCACTTGGATGGATGTCCCAGCATGGGAATGTTACTGTTGAAAATGTAAATTGCATCCACCTTCAAATTCAGCCAATAATCTCATCCCCAAAGTATTTAAAACAGATAGCCACTTAAACTAAAGCTTCCTAAAGCTATGCATAGTCCAAGCATGCAGAGAGAAAATAACATGAGCCAGAAAATTTCAAATAAGCAGATAGTCTGTCTGCTTCTT
This sequence comes from Excalfactoria chinensis, assembly GCF_039878825.1. Classification (NCBI taxonomy): domain Eukaryota; kingdom Metazoa; phylum Chordata; class Aves; order Galliformes; family Phasianidae; genus Excalfactoria; species Excalfactoria chinensis. The sequence goes on from NC_092826.1 coordinate 51,160,327, forward strand.
CAACAATGTAATGAAACAAAGACAAATAGCACAGGGAACGTTTCTTTGTGATCTACCAACTCTGTTGTCTGCTCCCACTACCTACATAACAGGAATTTTTTTTTATTTAAAATTAATCTACTCACTATTTGGAACCACAGAATGGGAAACCTCATCCTCTCCCATTGCCAAATAGAAAAGAACAAGATTAAAAGAATTCAATCAAAAACATGACTGTTTCCAAGGAGCACTTCTAAAAATTATCAAAGCTCTAAACCTTTCTGAAAAGCTGGTCAGATACATTCACAGAGTATTAATATTCAATGTATACCTTATAATTAAAAAATATCAGTTAGTATTTGATTTAAAAAAAAAAACAACTGGTTTTATCAGAACCCTTGTTCAAACAGAAAATTTGTCTCAAGAAATTCCAAGTGAATAAAAAATAATTCAAATTAGGGTTTCATGTATATTTAAAATATTTTGACAAAATGAACAAATGAATGCTTCAGGCCATGCAAAGAAGTGTATTTAGGAGATAATGTTTTACATATCAAATAAATATGTGTTCTGTGTTGTGTTATCCTGCTGTCAAGACAAACGGACATTTTGCTTGTCTTCATATCATTCTTACTAAGAGTTTTCTGTTTTGTTTCCTCTTTTGTGTGTGTATGTTTATTACGGTGGAATGCTTATCACAGTTGGGGCATTGTGGTTTAGCTCTTCTTCTTAAAACAAAATAAGAGGAGCATTCTTTATAGGGATGCAAAGTCTTTTATCCAAATCTTAGAAAGACATTCAAAATGCTGCTCCAGGAGCATTTTAAGTACCCTTGATGGAGAGAGAGGCTTAGGAGAGACCGGAATAGATAACAGTGAATTAAAAATATTTCACAGTATACCATATTACCAAGATTTGCATATCAAACAAATGTCTTCATTAAAGATATAATTAATGATTATTCTTATCTGTATATTTGTGACATAAAAGCCACAATATCTGACCCAGATTCCTGTATAACAACCATTTGCAATCAGGCATCATTTACAATTTAAGATGAAAATAGAACAGGACAGACAAATATACAGTAAAGGCAGGTGCAAGGCAAAAATGGGTCAAGGTTCACAGAAAATAGATGTGTAAAATGGTTACAAAATTGGCACTTTGTCAAAAGTGATGCACATGTGGTTGGTTTATCAGGCCAGATGATATGCCTTTTATGCGTCATGGTAAAAATGAGCAGTGGTCTGCTTGAAATCCATGCTTTAAGTAGAAATAGTTACTTAGTTTGAGTTTTTTTTAATGAGTATCTATCTCAGTGAGATTTTTTGAAAAGTCATTTTAATTTAGTAGATCCTATTGGCAAAGCAGTGCTGCGTTTATCATGATCTCACCTTTATTAATTAAGAAATCCAAAGAATTTGTTTTAATTTCAAAACATTCCACTTTGAAATTGGAATGATCCATTTAGTCATGGAAAATAATAGGTAACTGAGGGAAGAGGGACATATTTCTGTGGAAATTCCTCAGTTTTCCCTTATAACTGGCCCTCCAAATTGTATATTTTATCCTTCAGACTAGCCAGTGACAAGATGTTCTTTTTCCTTCTTTCTTTCTTTTTTTTTTTTTTTTTTTTAAATTAATTAATTAATTTTTATTTTTATTTATTTATTTATTTATTTTTTCGCCTGCTACATCCCGAATGGTACTACTGAAAATGAAATTTACATTCAAAGCAACCCAACCACCCACTAGGTCTCAGCACCATTGATTTTACTGAAATTGGTAGTGTATATTTGCAACTCTTTTTGTGTGTGTGTGTGTGTTTGTTTGTTTTGTTTTTTTCCCTTACATTATCTACATTTTGATACAGTTTTTCTCCTCCTATAATATCTGATTGTTGCCATTTATGATATAGTTTGTGCTCTGCTGAACATTTGCTGTTTCTGTTGTATTCAGTGGGATTGGATGATCAACATTTCTGCAGATAGAATCATTTCTGTACTTTGCCTGAAAATCTACACCCCTGGGAATCCTGCTGGTATTCATTTCCCTTTCTGGATCCTTCACTAAACTGTTTTCTTTTTTATGAATAATTGAAGTTTCTTGCCTTTTAGTTTGACTCCGTTGAATTTTTTGAAGCATCATGAACACATAGTGAGCAATGCTATATAAATCAAATAATAACAACATGTATAAAGAAAAATCACGAACTAGAAGACAATGTCTCAAGCTGGTAAAAACAAATTACACTTAGATATTGGAAAGACCACCCACAGTTAATGACTGAGCTGTATTATTAACTGAAAAAACATCATGGAAGTGACTTGCATTTATTTAACATAATAACAGAAAAATTCAAGTGTCTGTGGAACCCATACATCCATTGTACTAATAAATATTAATTTTTGACAGAAAATGATTAAAAGATCTGGCAACTCAACACAGCCTTTTCTTCCCCACCCTGCTACAAAGAGGGGTGAGAGAGAGAACTGTAAACAAAACAAAACAAAACTCATTGGTTGAGATAAAAACTATTTAATAACTATTTAATAACAGAAACATTAAAAAGAGAAAACAAAAAATATTTGAATATCAATACATAGATATCGTAATTGCGATGACTTGTCACCTTCTCACCTGCCAATGGATGCCTAGACCATCCCCAAGCAGTGGTCAACGTCCCACATCTTTATGGCCTTCCACATGGTGTGATGTGATATTGGATAACCTATTGCCTAACTCTGGCCTGTTTTTCTGGTTCTGCTGCGCCACATTCTCAGCAGCTCTTTCTCTGTGAGTGGCCAGTCCAGTCTGGGGTGTGCCCCCATCACTCAGCTACACCAAAAGTCTATGTGATATTAACACTCTCTCAGCACAAATCAGGACAATATTTCAATGAAATCAAAGGTTTGTGTATTATTATTATTATACATATATATATCAAAATAGCTTTTTGACACCGATAGTTGAATTTTCAGCCTTCATGTTTAAAAATAAATTGAGGAACAGATTAAAGATTCTATCATCTAGATAAAATAAACAAATGCAAATGAGAACAGAAATAGACAAGCATAAATATGAAAGTACTTGCTCAAAGGTAGTTACCATGTTGACTAGGAAGACTTCTCTCTTCTAGACTGTAGGCTAATAACATTCTTTGGGCCTCTTCAGATGCTATTTTCACACTGAAAATGAGTTGTTTTGTCTGTAAGTATCATAAAAACTAACTTCAATATTAATATGCCTGATAAGATAAATCCTTTACAGTTCTCATAGGAAAATCTCTGAAGAATGACTTTACTTGAAAGCCATTTCACTTACTGCCCATTCTTACAGAGTTATGGAAGGAAAACAGTCCCTATTCCGATAAAACACCATGGTATGGTAAAACAGTATTTTACTTACTCTACACAGCTTTTTCTTTGAGTGGGGTCTACAAAATTCCATTTTAGCTAATACACAGTGAACTATGAATCACAGAATTGTAGGGGTTGCAGGTTCCCTACATCAGTTTGCACAGGAAAGAGTTCAGATAGGTCTTGAATATCTCCAGAGAAGGAGACTCCACAAACTTTCCAGGCATTCTCATTCTCATTCTGTTCCAGTGTTCTGTCACCTTTCAAATTGAATACCTTTTTTTTTTTTTTTTTTTTTTTTTTTTTTTTTTTTTTCTTATGGATGATCTTTTAGGTCTTTTTCCAAACTTGGTGATTCTATGATTATGTTTGTATAGAACTTCTTTTGTTCCAGTTTGTGCCCATTGCCCCTTGTCCTGCAGCTGGGCAGGACTGTGAAAATCCTGGTCCTGTCCGCTTGACACTTATTCTCTAGATTCTGCTCTCAATTTTTTTTCCCTGCTAAATGAATTTCACTATAATTAGGTGAAGGAAAAAAAAAAAAAAGAAAAGAAAAATAAAAAGAAAAAAAGTAAGTTTTTAAAATCTGAAATATGTTTTTATTTTATTTTTATTTTTTTCTTCCACTATCAAGGCTATAAGTCCTTGATCTTAGTAGTTCTTCAAATAAACACAAAATGGAAGACTGAGGGAGCAAGCATTGTAGAAATATGAAAAGGGGTGAATAAAAACAAACCCAGTGTGATTGACCTCAGGTTTAGTAGCATTTATGAGACGTAAGAAAATCCCAGCAAGAAAGTACTGCTAAGGAAATAACGATTAACTCAATAGTCACCAACATTTTCTGAAGGCTTCCTTCAACTCCTAAAGATGGCTAGATTGGCTTAACATCATATAATGATTCAGTGATAAAAACAGCTGTGCATTAAAGACTGAGTTCAGACCAACAAGTGTTTCTTACAAATGTTTAGTGTTCCCTTCTGTTACTTGAAAATGATAGGCCAGTTCCTTCATGGGGCTTTGTGCTATCCCTGGATCATTACTCAGAAATTAGGTCATACTATTAAAAATAACCATCTGTCCAGCAGGGATCTCTTTACAGGACCAGTTCATTGCATCAAAGAGCTTTATTTCTTGTCACATTTGGATTCCGTAGTGCCGAGGAACTGTGTCAGGAGAAAAGCATTCTGAGAAATTTGAAAGATGATTACATGGTTAAAATACATGGTTAGACTGTCTTAAGGCTTTAGAGACTATCTGAGTAATCTGTTGTTTTATTTAAAAATAAAATAAAATAAAATAAAATAAAATAAAATAAAATAAAATAAAATAAAATAAAATAAAATAAAATAAAATAAAAAGAAGCAGAAAAATGAAGAGGGCTATAATGAACGAGCATGACTGGCAATATAGTGAAAACTATAGCAGAATTCAGTTTAAGGAAAACCAATAGCACAAACATGTTGTCTTTTTTCTTTTCCTTTTCCTTTTCGTTTTCCTTTTCCTTTTCCTTTTCCTTTTTTTTTTTTTCCCGTTATGTTTTAAATTTTGCTTAAAAGTCTGTATACAAAACAACAACAACAACAATAATAATATTAATAGTAATATCAAGTTCGTCATTCACTGATATGCTACTGAGTTCTTGCAGTTCCCTCTTTTACATGTGACAGTTGACAGGTTAAGCAGGTTGTTTAGCACAGAATAACCAGCATATTTGTAACTTTCACTTCAGAAGATTTAAAATCATTGATACATTGAGGTAGAGGCTTTTTTACCTAAGGGTTGATGTCATGACTTACTGATACATGTGCATGAGCTTTATGGGGTGGATATTTTTTATCATGTCATTTTCTTTAAAATAAGTTGCATGAAGGGAAATTATCTATCTATTTGTTTATTTCCCTTGTGAAAACAGATTCATTTGTTTCACTCTTTGTCATGGCAAGCAGCGGCAATTAGTTTACTCCCTAAGATAAGATCAGCTGCAGTATAAAGCATCTGGTTGCAAGAGACTCCAAAAGCAAATGGATTAGCAACTAAATAAGGTTGCAGTTCAGAATTAAAAAAAAATAAAATTGATCTTTTAATTTCGTAGCAGAAATTTCAAACTTTATGTAGTCTCTTTCTCAGTTGACTAAAGTAGCACACAGGAACTGGAAAGCACTGCTGATTATGAGCCTGATTTAAAAAGAAATGAAGTTAATAGATCTCTCTATTCAGATCCTTGGAGGATATGGAGCTGACTGATGTGAGGAGCTGAAACACTGCTTAGTGTCCTGTTTCAACAGTCCATGTCTATGCAACAAAGCATTTAATCATGTATCATGTCCTAATCAGAAATTAGGTGGGATTTATATAGAATCTATTAAGTCTTGCTGAGCTTATTAGAACTTATTTGTGTTAAATGTTCACATAGTTTGTAATTTACTTCCCTGTCAACTTACAAAAATTATGAGCCAGGTCTTATTAAAGTCATGAGATTGGCTTAGTAACATATGCTTCATATTACATAAAATATATAAAATATATGTGCATATATGTGATTTTGAATTAAGAATTTTTAAGAAACCGATTGACTCCGAATAACCATATATTTTCCCCACAAAAAGTAAACCAATATTTTTATGGGAGTATTTGTTTTTAGGGGTTTTCAGTCTAGAAAAAGTAATTCTCTTACACTTTCATAGTAACATTTTAGGATCTGTGAACACTGTATATTCCATTTTAAAGTTACGGATGAATGAATTTTTTTTTTTTTTTTTTTTTTTTCTTGAACACCAGGCTCTCGGCAAAATGGCAATTCTAATAAGAATGTTTACATTCCTTGAAAAAATGTACTGACTTGTTAGAAAAGCGAGCAATCAAAACCAGACCTACTTAAATGACTATCTGCCAAGGACTGATATTTCACCTGAATGTTTTTCAGCAAGTATTTGAACAAGAAACATATACATGTAAATATCTTTTATATGAACTAATCAATGCACTAAAATTCTGATTTCAAAGCTTGCAGCTTTTTTAAAATAAAGCTCCCATATCCATAGAAGTAGGGAGGTGTCTCCCATCCCTGCAGTATTTTTGTAGTAGTGTTGTACAATGCTGTGGTGGCTAAGGTAAGAACTGTTATTAGGAATGAAACATATTGTGCAGTTCAGAGGTAGACTTGCATCTGCCTGAAGCACTGTCTCCTTCCAGAGCACCTTATTTTGGTATCTAGGACTACAGCAGATGCCTGGTGGGAAAGGACTATGGGTGTCATTTATGCTTGTTGCTATGCTGGGGAGCATAATGCAGCAAAGAGTGAAGAGAGTCAGCCTGAATCAGACCAGAGAAGATCAGAGCAAAGTCCACAAATCAAAAAGCTAGTCTGTGATTTATTACTATTTACATATATTTAGATGAAAGTCTTCAGTCCTTCAAAGGGAAGGCAACAGCTAGGGATATGAAACTTAGCAGTGATGTTGCTAATGATACTAAACTGTTCAGGCATAGTGTGCAGCCGTATTACACTCTCCCATCCATCATCATTCTTACAAGAAACAGAGAAAAGTGTTTTTATTTTTAATTACTAAGTAAATTAAAAAATATATTACTCCTCTGTTTAAATGTCTTTCTGGCAGTTAAATGCCTGCAAAACAAACAAACAAACAAACAAAAAACACCCACAAAACATCAGTTTCCAAAAATTAATTTGTATTTCTTATGCTAGACTACAGGAAACAGATATCTAAGTTAAGAGAAATGTTCTCCTAACCAGAAACATCTTATTGACAAATCTTAATACAAGCCAGAGACTAAAGATGCAAGGTGCTTACGACTGTGGTGCTTGGACTTGTCACATCTAAATTATAACTGATACAATTCAAGGTATCTAATTCAACACTCAAAGTAAGTTTGTATGCAACTGAATGTGGGGACTTTATTGGCACTAATTAATTGAAAAACATACATAAGATCAAACATATGAATCATTGTCAAAGTTGCCAGCTGCTGCAGGAAGGAGATTTGTGATCCTAAAAGGAATGGGAGAATTAAGTTCAAGTTCAGTGTATGCAGTAGCAGTTTGAAAACAGCAGTAGACCATATTATATTTCTTTAGTAAGTATGTATAGGAAGAAAGACTTAAATGTACATAGAGCTGTGTTAGCAGTTTTTAAAATGTAAGAGTTACATCTATGCTGCTTTGATTTCATTTACCACATTCCTATGCAGATAAATAAGATATAACTGAATCCATTATTAATGAGCTGTAGAAGCTTGTATTACTATCTCGTTTAGAACTTATAGATATAAAATTTCAAAGTCCTATTTCAAGCAAATGTGCTATGTTTTAGGCTGATCAAAAACTCCAAGATGCTTCACAGCTGTGCTGATAGCACTCTGCAGTGTTCATTTTCTTTGAATGCTGCCATCTCTTGGATGGAAAATGATCAAATAGCATGTTCCAGTCATTGATTTGAATAAGAAATAAAAGCATTAGAGATTGTTGAAACAAGTGAAGAAAACTCTCTGTACAGAAAATATAAATAGTAGGATATAAGAAAAGTCAGTTTCAACAGTTAGCACTGCTACAGGTCTTAGATAAATAAAAAATGGCGGTAATCAATTAAGGCCTCTCTCCAAGAAGGTACCATCTCAGAAGCCCAAAACCACTTTCCGTGCCTGATTCAGCTTTGACCAAGAGATAAAGTCTTGGTCATAGATCAAGTCTACCTGAATCACACAAATTTCAGAAGAATTTCTGTTCTCTAAAGGTAACAACAGCAAGAACAATTGCCTTGTTCATACATCTATGAGTCTAGTTTTGCAGTGGGCCCAACCTCTCCATCTGGAAGATGAAAAATGACAGACTGAGAGGGAATGGTGAAGAGAAGCCTCAGTGAACAGGTAACAAGTGGTGCATAAGAATGGGAAATAATAGTGACAGTTGCACACAGCAATGAAGGAAAGTGAAGAAGCGTTCCAAGTCTTTTGTGTCCAAGTTAAATTGCCTGCAGATAGAGATCTCATGGAACATCCTTGGCTGTGCCATCATTTGGCTTCCTTTTACACACCAGCATTGCCAAGAGATATTAAGCAGTCATATTTGAAAACATTTTGCAGGTGCCAGCCTGTACTCTCCCCTGTGTTAATGAGAATTTGATCATCTACTGTAGATGTAACATACAGGGGAGGAGGAGCAGAGTCTGTGAACCAGCCATTTTTGCATTGAAAGTGGATCAGTGGCAGATTAACAACAGGATGTCTCTGCACTTTAATAAAAAAAAATAAAAAAATCTCTGAACACTGGGCCAGATGATTAGAAACCGGTACTCGTGCAACCCAATTGAGACATCTGGTCCCTTTAGCTTGGTCACTGGTGAGAAAATAAAGACGATTAGGCCTGGAATCTGGACAAATATGAGATCAAATATTTGTACTGTTTAGCAGTTTCCTTATCAGAGAAGGATGTGGTTGATTTGAAGACACAGCTATGTGAATTTCTCTTTCAGAATGCTTTATTTCACTCAGGTCCTTTTTTACAATTCTGTGTGGGAGAAAAACAACGCTCAGTTCATTTCAAGAATCAAAAGGACTCTGTCTTTTCCTTGAGTTATTCCCACTCCTTTCATTCCCCCCCATGCTTGTTCTCCTTATCCCCCCTCATTCTCCTACACTGCACACATGGCCCCTTTATGTTTGCAAGCAGCACATTAACCCGAAAGGTTAACAAGCAGAGGGCTCAGGTGCACTCCATACTCTTGTAGCATTACTAATGCTGTGGTCATGGGCTTGGAATGGCATTCTGGAAAATTAGTTCTTTTGTGATCTTTGTGCTCAGAGCCACTCTGCTGTTTTCTGTGCTCTATAATTGCATTTTTATGCTGAGCTTTCTGTCTATGAGAATATGGGTTTGTTTGGGTTTTTTGCTCATTCCATTACCCATTCCCTTGGAGCACAACAGAGTTATTTGTGTGATCAACACCAACTGCAATATGGTAGATATGTCAGTGCCAGCAAACTTTGTTAAATACTCCTGTGCATATAAAAGCAGCAGAAGAGGTCATGGCAAAGGGGCAAGCAAAAGCTTTGAATGGTAGCCTGTCAATCTAAACTCCTCTTAGCCAAGCACTTAGATGAATCAAACTCCACAAATCATTAGAAATACTTCAGTCATCTTAATTCTAAGACTGGTTGCCACATTTAAGATCTACAATATGAGATACATCTTACTTTATTAGAATGTCCCCAAATACTTAAATATCATATCTCCAAGGAAATCAAATAAATGTTTTTTTCCAGAAAGGTGAATATCCATCTTCTAAAAATCTCAGCTGTAAGGAATCAGCAAGAGCAGGCTGATAAACAGAAGTCAAAATTGCAGGAGTAAGTGTCCAAGCATCAACATGGCTGTAATGCAGATGTAATCTAGTTCTAGTGACATCAGGGATTAGAACTTCAGTATACAGGCATTTTCCAAGCTGAGACATCCCTCATTACAACCCCCACCAGTAAGCCAGTTGGCAGTAGCTATCTGAACTCTGATGACAAGGAATGTATTGAGGGTCCTGGCATAAAGTCTGAAAAGACAGTGACTTAAAATCATATACTAGCTTAATTTAAATACTGGCTGATGGTGGTCATCCTATGTATAGCAGTTATTTTATTAACAAATTGGCAAGTGGTCAGTTTATTAATAAAAAATGTGTTTGTTTGTTTGTTTCTTTTTCATGTTTCCTTATTCAATTTATCTTGAGTTTACTTGAAGAACACTTGTGAAAGATGACCTGGTGGAGTATCTGAAGTGGAAGCATTGTATACTAGTCCTGTTGAGCAGAACCAATTATAGAACAGATGTGCTATGGGAAGAGTGATCAAAAGAGATCTTAATTGTAATACACATGCCTCACACAGGAGGAATAGAGTTGGAGACAGTAGCCAGAGCATGTTTTGCACACTATTACCATGTCCAGTTCTGTGAAGGGAAGTTCAGTCTGCCACTGAGGTGAGTAATCATTTTCTGGGAATCAGTGCTTCAGTCTGCATTGAGGCAATTACTCTTTTTGTAAGGGAGAGAATAATTCCATTCTGAGGACAAGAACTTTTGCTTTTCTGCTGCACAGGACCATGGAGACCTGAGCGACGATGCAGAGGAACCGAGGAAGGGGAAGTGGCCTCCCAGAGCAGTTTGGTATGATGTGACTGATCTGAAAAAACTGACATAAGCAGCATGCATTTCACCCCTTGAATATCATGTAAGAGAGAAGCAGCAGTAATTTACGTAACTATACTGCCTCAAGCTTAGCATTGTGATAGCAGCTGTGGCCTTTGTGCCACAGGACCTTCCGGCAGAGTGCGAAATGAGAGATTCTCAAAGGTCCTGTGGGCACAATACTTCCCGGATTCTGCTCACAGGAGCAGAATTTGGCCTTAAGCTTAATCACCTGGAGGCACTTGAGGAAATTAATGCATGCATGTGTGCTTCTTTTGAGTTATTTGTCTGCAAATGTGTTGATTGCCCAGCTTAAAAGTTTTGGTGGATATAAAGACGTATGAATACTTCAGAACATTGGAAAGGCAGAGATTAGAAACAATCAGAAACAGAAATGGCAACTAGTACTGTACAGAAGTACATGCATACTTTGAACTCTGATAGACTTCTCTTGTACTCTGATAGCAAGAAGCATACATTGATAGGAACTTCTTTGTTGAAGACAAAGAATAAGACAGTCTTGCACAGTGTGATTCCAATGGATTATACTACTCCAATGGGATTTTGGAGGAGCCATGCACAGAACAACTGTGGTTGAGGCTCACAGTCATAAAATTAGGCATGCAAAATAAGCTCAGGAAGCTTTAATAACAAGACTTGCTTTTAATATATATGTAATATTCATATTCCCTAAAATGAAGAATACAAAAATGTAAGCAGTATAGCATAATTTTTAAAAATTAACAAAAGTTGTTATAAAAATAATCATTGTAATAGTAGAAGCTACCAGTTTTATGGAAGATCTGAATATATAGCAGTAATAAAGTCTTTTAAATGACATTCAGTGTATGATTCAGTCTGAAGAGTTGTAAGGGGCTTTGTAAATGGACCTGAAAATTGTCTGGTCTCATCTGACTAAACAGACGGCAGAAAGTCTTTTACAGTACATGGTCCTTTTCTGTGAATGCCCTATATTACATTCAGTCCTTATATGGAGGAGGTCTGTTTCAATTGACACTAAATTCTGCAGCCCCAAAACCAGTGCACTTCATATCCTCTGTATGGAGACTTGACAATGATGATGGTTTTACATGCTGACCCTAAAGATTCTGCTTCAGAGAGGTTTTGAACTCTTGTAATCCCAGAATTGGAGACACCAAATTGAATATATTAATATTAATACAAGTGAAGGCTTACCAGATCATGTCTGTTTATCATTCTGCAGTATCCTGCCTTCCACTCACTCACTATTCGGTAGATAATTCTGAACTTGGAAGAAATGAAGTTAGATAGTATGTGAGCCTATTCTGGTTTAACCCAATAGGCAACTGGGCTTTACACAGCTTTTCTTTAGTTCACTCCTCACCTCCCAGTGGCATGTGGGAGATAATTGGAAAAAAAAGAAAATAACTCAGGGGTTGAGATAAAAACCATTTACTAAAACAGAGAAGGAAAACAGAAATAATAGTAATGATAATATATACATATATTTACAAAACAAGTAATGCACAAGACAGTTGCTCACCACCTGCCATCTTTGCCCAGCCTGTCCCCTAGCATCAGATGCCCCTTTCAGCCAACTCCCCTCAGTTTTATAGTTCTTCTGCACAATGCCATACAGTATGAAATATCCCTTTGGCCAGTTTAGGTCTCTTGTTCTGGTTTTGACCCCTCCTAGCACCCTGTGCCCTTCAACACCCCTACTGGCAGGACAGTAGAAGTAGCTGAAAAACTAAAATGTCCAGTAAAGAATGCTCAGCAACATCTAAAATATGTTATCAATGTTGTTTTTCTCCTAAAGCCAAAACATATTATCATACTAGACAATACGAAGAAGGCCAACTCTGTCCCAGTTGAAAAATGGACAGAGCCTTAGTAAGACACCAAAAGATTTTGACCTCATTAATAGAGGTAAAGGTATGCCAAATGCAGAGCTCCTCTTGTAAAGGGAAACAGAATCACATAACAATATGTCACAGCTAGATATGGTAGCTTTTCTAAAATAAATGGACCTGTAAGTCGGTCATAGATAGAGAAACAAAGTTTCTATCAGTTAGAGCACAGAAATGACCATCTTTCTTCCTGAAATCTTTAAAGCATTTGTCAGCATCCCTCTGCTTCTAATAGACACCATTTCATTGAGCAAGATCCTGTTTTTTTCCTTTCTTTGCCCTTTCTTCATGTAGGCACGGTATCTTTAGAGCCTGTTGAAAATGAGAAAGAAATGATTGTTAAATGTTAATGTCTGTTGAATGATATTCCTCTTTCCAGTGAATACCTTCCCCCTGGAACATAGCCTTTTGCAGCTCTGAAGGGTCATTATAGTGAAGTCCAAACAATGGAAATGCCTCAGACTTCTTATCCCTCAGGAATTTAATGCATTCTTCATCACAGAAACACCACACTTACAAGTTAAGGCTCTGAAGACTGAGCAGTGGACATGAAAATACAAGAAAAAAAAAAAAAAAAATCACATATTCTCCAAAGACGTATCCAGACTTGAAATCAGACTGACGTGGAAAGCAATTCAAGGTTTTATATGCTTTCCACTTCAAGTAATTGGTAGAGAAGAGGTTGTGAGGAATGATTAGGCCTTGACCCATTTTCCTTTTTGCTTTTCTGCGTGGTGATCCAAGTCAACCCTTTATTGATCCCAAACAAAATAATGCTATGCCTGAAATAGGATTCAAAAAAGTGAACTAAAGCAATATGATTACTAACAGTCTGTGTGAGTTTACAGAAAACAAATCTTGTCAAACTAACTTAATATTTTTTATGAGATTATAGATTTTGTTGATAAAGGTATTTCTATTGATGTAATGCACTTACATTTCTTCAAGGCATTAATCAGAGAAACAGGACATTTCAAAACCAATCTGAAATACTTAAAATGATCTTAATCCTGACAAACCAAAATGTCTCTGAACAAGATAGTGACCCAGCAATACACACAATATGTTTTTAATTATGCTGAGACACAAAGCCATCAAGAGCAAAGATTACATGTCAACAGCAAAAAACCCTTTCTGAGAAGTGGTAAAAAAAGGTTTAGCACTTGAACCTTTAGCTTAGCCAGCCTGACTTTGTTTTCAGCATTATGTATCAGTATTGTTACTGTCATGATTAATAAAAAGCACAGAAGTAACTGGGAAGACCTGGCCCTTCACAAGTTTTTCTTCCTTAGATGAAAATGGAGGCAATTTATGAATTCACTGACCTTCCAGCATATGTTCTCTACTATTTCTGTTTAGCAGATTATATATGTTTCTTCAGTTTGATAAGATCTCTCATTGCTTGTTCCTTATTTCATGTTTACTCTTCCACCCAAGTATTGAAACTGAACATTGTCTTCAAAGTCCTACCGAATTACAGTATTAACACCTAATAATGTACCCTCTCCCCACAGTGAGGGTTGGTAATACTATAACATCTTCTGTGCCATCAGAAAATAAATAAATAAACAAATAAAATAAATAAAAACAGTACTGAAAAAAAAAAAAAAAAAAAAAAAAAAAAAGAAGACTTGCCCAAGAAAAATACATTTCAGAGCCTAATGTACATTCTCAGGTTGCTGTTAATAACTTTTCTTCAGTTGTCCAGGCTACAAGTAAATAAAGGAATATAAGAAACAGATTATTTTTAGTGTAGTGTTAGTTAATAATATAACTCATTTGTCCAGGACTATATTCGCATGAAATTGTATATTTTTTTAATATGTTTTCTGGACAGCACCATAGTGAGAAGGATAAGTAACAGTTCAAGAATATTCTGTATCACTGTAATTATATACTTAAATAATTTGATATTATGTAGCTAGCAAAAGCTGCTCTCTTGACAGTGGAAAGAATAGAGCCCTTCACAGCAGAAAAGATGAGATTTAGTGGTACTGGTATTCAAATTCAAGCACATACTTAAATCTTTGCAGAGCTGAGGCCTAGGGTGGTGGTTAGTTTTATTTCAGAGATGAATAGGCAGTCATCTTGTTGGAATGACACAAAGTAATGGAAATGCATCATGCCATCTGTTGGCAAACCACAGTGCTGCAGCCGGAAGGTTTACAAAACCGTGCTGCATGTTATCACCACCAAGCAAATTAGAAGAAATCATAGGGAGTCCTCACAAACAAGCAAGCATATAAAAGAGCAATTGCCAGAAAACCTAAATTTGGTTTTCCCTTTATTTGCATACATCTGCTAACTGAACACATTGCAGTTTGATTACATAGCCAAATTACCTTTTCCTAGCACAGCTACTGTTGAGAGATTAATTTCTTCCAAGTGTGAGTTTTTGTGCATCTCTGCAGATACACTAGAGTAGAATGAACGGGTATAAGCAGTGTCTGTGGTCCTGATGATTTCCTTGTGTAAGACAATACTATCAAAATCTGACTATAATTAATTAATTTCCTTCCTAATAAATGTATATGTGTATTTAATGAAAGCTTTCTATTAAAATTGCCAACATTATATGTGTAAATTATATTATTATAGAAATATAGAATCATTAAGGTTGGAAAAGACATTTAACATCATCAAACCCAGCTGTCAACCTGACCTACTGAGTCCCATCACTTTACTATGTCCATTAGTGCCATGCCCACGTCTCTTAAAAACCTCCAGGGATGGGGAATCCATCTTTTCCCTGAGCAATTCATTCCAATATTTAGCTACCTTCTCTGTGAAGAAACTGATATCCAATCGAAGCCTCCCCTGGAGGAACTTCACTTCTCCTCATTGAAATATATTTTTCTTGTATTTTCTTTTATTTATTTATTTATTTATTTATTTATTTATTTATTTATTTAGTACAATAGGACATCCAGGTATGTAATAAATACCAGAGCTTTATCTTATTTTGTGGCATCTGAAGTGATGGATCCTTTCTGGGTTTTAAGTGCTTCTCCAGATCCATGAATACAGAGGGAGGGGTATCTTATTCCTGCCAGTCAATCCCGCTCATCTATGCTCAGCATCATCACCTTAGATCACTGTAATGTTTTCATCTTGTGTAGAACAACTGATGTTTTGGATTCTCTGTTCAGATAGTCTTGATGGCCAGAATGCACGATGTGATTCTACTGTGGGAACCAACAGCCTGAAAGTTTTCTAAGTATTTTTCTGCCCTCATAGTCCCCAAGAATGACTACATTTTCTTGCTGCAATTATGTTCAGGAAACTTTAGATTCCAGGTCCTGTAAGTGCTGAGACTGAGCACATACTGCTAACACCATCTGCCCTGTGGGTCTGTGCTTTGTTTCACAAAGAGAAGGAGATCAGGAAATGCTGCTGCATTTGTGGAATTTTACTGGTGTAGATTTGGGGTGGAGACAGGGTGCATATCTGAAGCCAGTAAATTGAAAGTGCTCTAGAGGTCTATAATATATTCATTATCATGAAATATCTTCACTGAATGGGAAATAGGATCCCCTAAGAAGACTAATGAAAAGTATATAAAACATATAGCTCCTTAATCTTTTCCTAAGATTAGTGCCATAAGAGGGAGTAAACATTTTTTTTTTTTTTAAATTATTTTTTTTTTCCTTCAAATGGAGCTGAAGCACAATCTTTACAGACGACAAACTTCTGCCTATGTGTGTGTAGTGTTTCTTGTTCGCTGCATTGAAATTTTACATCTGCACCTTCAGCAGTTTCTACCAAGAATATTATATTCTTTTGTAACATGGTAGGTTTCTTTAGAAGTTTTTTAATTTTAACTTCTGCCTCAGAGTTTTGAAATACTATTTATATCTCAGGAACAATCCTGACAGTTCTTAAGACTTATGAGAGAGTAGAAGCCATGACACCAGTAGGAAATGTACCTAATTACAAAAATTCCATCTCCCACAAGGAAATTTATTTAAAAAATTAGGTAAGTTGTGTGTTGAATTTGACTGGCTGCCACCAAGGCACCCTCTCACTCCACCTCCTCAATAAGCAAACAAAACAAAACAAAACAATAACAACAAAAAAACACACACAAAAAAGTAAAATCCCACAGGCTGAGATAAAGACCAAGGATTACTTACCAATTACCATCATGGACAAAGCAGACTTGACTTGGGGAAAGATTAATTTATAGACAATTAATAACAGAATAGGATAGTGAAAAACAGAAACAAAAACCTTCTCAGGCTCAACTTCAACCTCAGCCTCCTTCTCCCTCAGCAAGGGGTGCAGAGAGGGATAAGGAATGGCAGTTGTAGTTGGTCCATAACAGCTCCTCTCCGCTGCTCCTTTCTTGTTGACTCTCTTCCCCTGATAGAGCATGGGATCCCCCCCAATGGGGTACAGTCCTTCAGGCACATATTGCTCCAGCACCAGTTCTTCCCATGGGCTGCAATTTTTCAAGAACTGTTCCATGGTCAGTATCATGGAATCTTTCAAGAACTGACTCCTCCAGAGTGAGTTATCCTTGAGCTACAGTTCTATTAGATAACCTGCTCCTGTGTGGACCCTCTGTGGGCTGCGGCTTCCTTAAAGACACATTATTTGCTGCTGTGAGAGGATCCTCAATGAACTGCATTATGAACATTAGCTGCAACATGGTTCTTCAGGTACCGCAGGAACAGCTTCACCATATTCTCCATGGGCTGCGGGATAACTTCTCCAGTGCCTGGAGCTCCTCCTCTCCTTTCTCCATTCACCTTACTGTATGTTGAACTTTTTCTCACACATATTTTTTTCACTCCTGTCTCCCAGCTACTGTACAGATTTTATGTGTTACTCCAGTGGCACTACCACCTTGGCTGCTTGGCTCAGCTGCCCTGTGGTAGGGCCATTTAAACTAGCTGGAACTGAACACTAAACAGTCCCTCTTATCATAGAGGCAACCATTGCAGCCTCCCTCCACTGCCAACATCTACATCTAGCACAATCCCACATGTGACTGATATAATCCAAGATGCTACCACATCTACCCTTCCATTGAGTTGCCTCAGCAATAGCAAACTCACAAGACTACTGAATGTTCTGGTAGTTTTCCTGTATTTCTTTGGTAAATGAGAGAAGGAAAAGAAAATCATGATTTTACTCACATGCATTCTCCATTATCCCAATCAAATTGAAAACTAGCATGAAGAAATAGTAGGTCAGGAAGACAATTTGTAATTTGCAAATTAGCACTTTCAGTAATGGAACTGAGATCAGTTTGAGTTATTTATTTCTCCTTTACCATAGGTTATACAACACCATTGAAACGCAGCCTGTAAAATCTGATTAAATCTGGAAATACTAACGTTTCCATCTCCTGAGGAGATCCATCTCAGTGTCAAAAGGAGACACCGGGTGGGTGTTTGGGGTCTGAAACACTGGGAGGCTGGATTTGTAATAGGAACATCTCTGCTTTCGTCAGCTAACTTCGAAGTACAAATAGTCATATATTCAGCTAAGTAGGGCACTGTTCTGCTGAGTTGTGTTATCTAAGACAACAGCTGTCACTTTCCTGAGTATTGACTTTGATAAAAGGCTACATGTATAGGCTAAATATATGTATGTTCACATGTCCTAAAGTGTGACATATGTCTTATACTCTACAAGATATTGTCACTATGCCATAAACTATATAGTTACACAAAGTGAAACTACCTTCTTCAAAGACAAATGTGATGTTGAATTTAGCATTTATATTTCTGTTTTGCATTAACTTAAGCAGAATTTTCTGTTATCCCAATGAAAAGCAACAAGAACAAGGCTTCATTCATGTCAAGTCTGTTGTAAATGGAAAACATTTTGAGACTAAACTATTACCTGGTGGAAAAGTGAATATGGCCTATGTTAGAACCTATTTTCACAAGTAAAATTTAGAACTGTGCAAAAAAGTGAAGGAAAAACATGACTTATTTCAAAATAACATAAAAAAAAAAAAATGAAATAAAGTATGTGTTTTACAATGCATACTGATCAGTTAATACCGGATCATTTTCTTATTATAGTATTTCAAAAATTGAGGAGTTCCTTAACAGTTAGAGTACTCTTTTTAAGTTTAGTGCTATTTATGTCAATGCAAACATTAGCTAAAGAAATAACTATACCTGCTGCAAAGAGTTAATTGTAACTGAAAGTAAGCCCACCTATTTCACTGATTGTTTATTTATTTATTTATTTATTTTGGAATACATCTTTTTGGAATATTCAGTCTTCTAAACATAAGAGAGATCATTGTTCAGAGAAAGGGAAGCACTAAATCATACTATTAGGTGAAATATCTCTGTATTTTTTCTTCAGCACGTACTCTCATGTACTACATTTAAATACATAAGTAAATGATAAACCTTCCTCATATTTCTCTCCCCAAACCCTTCAGTCTTATCATTTGTGTATTCTGGGATTATCACAATGAGATAAACAACTTCTCTGATACTGAATTTCTATTTTTATTTTAGTTGCTTGAAAGTAAGTTCCCATATATAGCCTTTATAAAAAATAGCAATGTTAGAAAGACAAAATGCTATTTAGCTGCTCAAAAGAAAGGTTAAGTAATTTGATCTTGGTTTATATTGCCCTTAGCACATAAAAAAGGAGGTATTACACCCAAAAAGCAGAGGGAGTAAAACCAATGAACTCATGCAGAAGCATGTCCTACTAGCAAGTCACTGGCTTGTGCTGCGGAGACAGCTGCTCTCCAGCCCTCCTGGCTGAAGTGTGCTGGGAAATGTTTTGGTACAGATGGGAAGGAGGGAGCAAAGGAAAATAAACAGAAAAAAACAACCCCCCAAAAAACAGTGGCAATAACCGACAAAACTACATTCATGTTTGAGGCAGAGAAATAAATATAATAAATTGTATGTTAGGAAAAAGTGTGCATTTTTACTGAAGATAAACAGCAGAAGTTGGAGAAAAACAACTTTTGGTTCTCTACTTTATCATTATAGTTCCCAAATTAAACTTCAGAAAATTAGAAAGACAGCAAATGCCCTATCCCATATTTTTAATCTTGCATAAAAATTTGAAGTAGAACTACTTCAATTAAATGTTGATTGATAAAGTATAGAAGTTTGTTTGCATACTCAGAAAAATGACTGTAGTTCATATGAAATATGTAACCACATTGTTATTCTCATGGGACAGCTGACACCTTTCAGCGTATATAACCTACAAACATACAGAGATTGGTTTCCTTTGCTCTTTTCTGTCTGCAATCAAAAGAATTCAATCTTCATGATAATCTCTGAACCTCACCTTTCCCTTTCCCATATAACAAGGTTTTAGTGTGGTACCTTTCCCTCTGTTTAATATCAGAAACTTGAGGGATTTGTGTACAGTGTTCCAATTAAAAAGACTTATGAGATCCTGAGCTTAGACTTCATTAAAATGAACGTTGCTAGCTTAACAGCATAGAGAACAGGAGCATACCCTTCATTTCCATTTTTACCAAGCCTTACTGAACAGTCAATAGCCTTTGTTAATATCTGTCGTCATCCATACCTTGTACGTGTCTTAATGCTGTTATATTGCCTTACTGCTACAACTTTAAAGAGTTTTCAGACCAAAGTTTTACTTATTATTTTTGCCCAATGCAGGGCAGCCAAAAAACAAAGAAACAATAAAAGAAACTGAACATTTACCTCATCTAATCTTCAATCTATCACTTCAGGCTTGCTGAAAATTTAATTCATCTCGTAAATCTTAGTCTGTTCATTGGAATATGTCCTCCTAATGCATGCTTCCCTTTTTAGACTGATTTTGAGCATGGGTACCAGCTGATGCATTTTTTGAAGGCCTGAACACATTTGTCTGTTTACTTTTTGAGCAGAGAGGAATGTCCTTTCCTGCCTGTTTGAGTGTTTTGCCATGTATCACATAACACTTTATGACAATGTGACATGAAGGTCGTAGGGAAGACAAATCAGTCCATGTTCCTTCCTCGAGGGTTCTGACATCAAGTGCAAGAAGGCACTGTAAAGTATGTAGATTGCCAAGTCAGTCGCCCTTAGGTCAGTTATATGGATGCACAGAGTGAAAATTAAAGAGTAATGAGTACACTGCAATATACTACCTGGACTTCAGTAAAGCCTTTGACATTGACACTGGCTGCCTGTGGTTTGAATGGATGCATGCTCTGATGGGTGAAGCACTGGCTGGATGGCCGGGTCCAGAAAGTTGTGGTCAGTGGAGTGGAATCCAGTTGGCAGCCGGTCACGAGTGGTGTCCCCCAGGTCTTGGTGCTTGGGCCGCTTCTGTTTAACATCT
Source organism: Excalfactoria chinensis (assembly GCF_039878825.1). Lineage (NCBI taxonomy): Eukaryota > Metazoa > Chordata > Aves > Galliformes > Phasianidae > Excalfactoria > Excalfactoria chinensis. The sequence goes on from NC_092826.1 coordinate 51,181,044, forward strand.
TCATTGATGATCTAGATGAGGAGATTGAGTGCACCCTCAGTAACTTAGCAGACGTCACTAAGTTGGGAGGGAGTGTTGATCTGCCTGAGGGAAGAAGGGCACTACAGAGGGACCTGGATAGACTTGATCGATGGGCCAAGGTTAATGGCATGAGTTTCAATAGGGCCAAGTGTCGGGTCCTGCATTTTGGTCACAACAACCCCAGGCAACACTACAGTCTTGGGGAGGTGTGGCTGGCAAGCTGCCTGACGGAAAGGGACCTTGGTATGCTGATGGACAGTCGGCTGAATATGAGCCAGCAGTGGCCCAAGAGGGCCAATGGCATCCTGGCTTGTATCAAGAATGGTGTGGTAAGCAGGACTAAGGAAGCCATCCTGCCCCTGTACTCGGCATTGGTTAGGCCTCACCTTGAGTACTGTGTTCAGTTTTGGGCACCTCAGCATAGGAAAGACATGGAGGTGCTGGAGTAGGTCCAAAGAAGGGCAATGAGGCTCATGAAGGGCTTGGAGAATCAGCCCTATGAGGAGAGGCTAAGGAAGCTGAGGTTGTTTAGTCTGGGGAAAAGAAGGCTGAGGGGAAACCTTATTGCCCTCTTCCAGTACCTGAAAGGTTCTTACAGTTAGAATGGGGCAGGTCTCTTCTCACTGGTGACAAATGACAGGACGAAGGGAAAAGGCCTCAAGTTGCACCAAGGCAAGTTTAGGTTGGATGTTAGGAAGCACTTCTTTACAGAAAGGGTAGTTAAAGTATTGGAATAGGCTTCCCAGGGAGGTGGTTGAATGGACATCCCTGGATGTGTGTAAGAGCCGTTTGGATGTGGTGCTCAGGGATATGATTTAGCAGAGGGTTGTTAGAGTTAGGGTACTATGGTTAGGCTGCGGTTGGACTTGATGATTTTCAAGTCTTTTCCAACCTGAGTAATTCTGTGATTCTATGATTCTATGATTCTACTCTGTCCCGTGTTACACTGACCAGTACAAAAATAACGTCGGTCCGCTTCTGTCACCACATTTCTTTGAATCTTGCTAAAGTTTTACTTTTCTTGGCTTTACATGCTTTATTTTTTATTAGCATCTTGATAACATGGCTACTGTCATGCTGTTTCATGCCAACATATTTCATAACTAACCCCCTTCCTCTTCCCCCACCCCCCACCTCCCCATCTGAATCATTACTGCTTGGTTCTGCTTCTTAACTGGAGCCCTGTCTTGATAACCTTTTAAGAGAGGTAGGTACAGGAGTGACTCATATATGGGCAGAAGAGCAGCAACAAAGAAAAGCAGGAGGTAGTCTCTTGGCAGTTTCATAACACACAAAACTTCACCTTTCAGAGGAAAAGATTGAAAGAAACTTTGCAAAGGGAAGCTCACAGAATTTCACGTCCCCTTTGGCTCATTCCCTGTGAATATCTATGCAGGAGGTAACATTTGGCACTTAAAAACTAAGCAAATGGGAAGAGCTTAAGTGATTGCTTTTCTCTTTGAGCTAATGTCAGGCTGCTCTTATTAACGACATAAAATGGGTTTCGTGATATGAATGTACAAGCTGCAATCAAGCTCATTGATCGCTGCAGCTACTCAGTGGTAAAACCTGTAGAAAACAATTCTTTATTTCAAGTAGAATTTAGCAAAGGATAAATCTTGAAAGCTCATATAGTTGGGATTAGGATCCAGTGACTTTGCTTTTCACCCAAGTTATTCTGAAACCACCATTGTTTCTATTAACGCATATTCTTTATTGCTTCAACACATGGAATAGTCAAGAAGAATCATAGCTTGTGTTACATCAGTACTTTCCACGTCATAATATGATTGCCAAAGAAAGGATAAATGAAATTTAAAATAAATAAAGTAGTACTTCAGCAATTTTAAATCTAAGAAAAGGTGAATATGATGTTAAGGCTTGGGTCAAATTCATGTCTTAAATAAGTTTGATGTAAACATCTGAATGTGTAATCTTATCATTATTTTTCAAAGAAAGGAAAGTTGAGATTCTGGTAAAAAGACACAGCTGCCTGGATGCTGGGCTTGTTGTTTTTGTCCTGTTATACTGACATGAGACAAACGTTGCTGATTCAGTTTTTAAAAAATTGTATTTTTTTTAAATATGAAAATATGGAAAATAGTATTGAGTGTTTTCAGTTAATTCAAGATTCAATTTGCCTAGATTTGAAAAATCTTGATTAGATTTCAGCTGGTTTATAATTGTTCCTTGCTTTATTTGTGAATTGTTGGGTATTTTCCTGCACATTTCCCTCTTTCCAAAACTTCAAAAATTCCAAGTTGATCTATTTTTATTTTTGTATTTTTTTATTTTTGTTTCTTTTCCTAGTGGTGGTCTTTTCTGCCTGAACCATGACAGTCCAACAACACTTATTTTGTGGTAGCAGTGGCAACACTGGCACCTTAATATGTATTCCTATTTCTTCCTCCACAAACATTCCTTCTCTTTACTATTGTCTATTACTTTTTTGTTATCACTCCCATCTGAAGCAGAACCACTATGCATTTCTTTCAGATTAGATTAACAAAAGCACTATTAATAGGAAAGCAAATCCCTCATACGTGTCTACAGCTTTATAGCTCTGCTTTTCACTGTCTGTGGAGCCTTAATGTTGTTAATGATTTCAGGGTTCATAGCCCTGGCCTGCTGATCTTGAATGGTAAATCCAAACTAAAATTTATGACCATTTTTCAAATGACCCTTAAAAATGTCAGCCAAACACAACTATGTCACTTTGTTTCAGCATTTCAGAGAGCTGCAATATTCAGTTACACATACAAGTTTCTGTACTGAAAGGAATATATGTACATATCATTCCAGCCAGTCTCTAATCCACATATGCTGCTATCTTGATATGGATATTTCTATTGAGAAATCAGATCATTATATAGGTATGCTGGAATCATACATCTTTAAATAATATTCTTGTTGAAAAAATGTTCCTTTTGGGGAGCATGTATGACATTCAGATATCACCTGCGTTCTAAGAAAAAGGCCATAGCTGGTAAAAAAAGAGTTCTCAGGGAGTACCTATCTTGCCAGGGGGAGCCACCATTCTCCAAGCACTTTTAAAGTTCAAGTCAGCAGCATGTAACTTCACTGCAAATACACTAGTCAGACACAAAGCTGAAAAGTTAAGCTGTTGTTATGGAAGGTCAAAATACTGTACTTAGCTGTGTATTTATTAAACGTATGCCTTAATTCTTTTTTTCTTTTAATTTATGGCTTAATTAATTTTTGGATGATAAACATGCTTGGACTTATGAGACATAATGTGCCTAGTTTTCTACAGAATCTGTGGAAATACATGTTGTAAGGAACATATAAGTAGGTTTTCTTGGATGAATACATGCCTAATTACTTAAAAACAGACAGTAAAGATATTGTGGCTCTCAATCTCCTATATTAGCACAAGCATGCATTATTCAATTTGGGATGGCAGAGCTGCAGAAAATATGAGACTGTACTAGCACTTTCCTTCCTCTCTGATGTGTGTTTTGAGAATGATTTTTAAAGTTTATCTTAATTAAAATACAATTCTATGTATTTTTTAATAGATATACAGTAAAAAGGCTTTGAGTAGAAGAATAGTTCAAACTGATCTCAATAGATTGCTATTAACTGTGCTTTGGAGTTTGATTTTACAGTTCTGTCAGTAATAGTTCAACAAAAAATTGCTGATTCATAATAATTAATACTTTCAATTACCTAGTGAGCCAATTCTTTGAGTAACTGTAGTTGGCAATAGCAAAAAAGCAAAAATGAGAATTATAGACAGCTTTAGAACAGGAGCATACTAATGTTCAGAGCTGTGCGGTGAAATGTAATTTGGAGAATGTGGAAGAATATAGGAGCAATAAAAAAAAACAAGAAGGCTTATGATTGTTATTCCAACATTCTGAATTATCCCTCTAAACAATTAACTCTTACTCTGTGACTTTATCAGAATGGTTACAAAGCTTTTCCAGAGTGCTGCTCCTTATACTCTGGTTCACTCTGTTTATCTCCTACTGGCCTCAGCCCTGCACATCAGCTCCCTTTCCTAGCAGATAGAACAAGTTTGCATTAGCAAACACTGCACCTCCCTTCAGAGAGTTCTGAATGCAAGAATCTATTTACTCCATTTTACAATGGACCTCACTTTGTCCAAGTTGGTATTACCTTCAGATGAATGAAGTGAAGTAGGTGAAGTTAAGTAACTTGTAGAACACCATCCAAAAAGATACTAGAGGGCCAAGAAAGGAGTCCTGTCTCTTGGGCCTCTATCCAGTAACTATACAGCTCTGTCTCTGCAGATATTCTGTACTCCATCTTAGGCAGGGTCATGATGCTGGATCTGAAATTACATGAACAGGTTATCTGCAGGGAAAAAAGGAAAGTGATGAACAGTAATTCATATTCAGTATTACAGCATACAGGAAGGTAAATAAGCACCTTCTGTTTCTTAACAGTTTCTGCTGCCTCATATAACACAAATCTAATGCAGAATGTCATGTACAGTAATACTCAGTAATCACAGAAATGCAATATAACCCTTTTTAACACATAGCAGGAGAAATTATTTTATACATGCTGTGGAACTGTGGGTCCAGTTTGTGATTTTTTCTAGTCTCAAAGGAGTATGTTCTGTAACCAGGGCATGCTTGGTCTCATTGCATGGAAAGCATGGCTACCACTTGTCTGAACTGCCTTAGGCAAAAGAGTAAGAAGAATCTGAAGTCTCTTACCACACTCCCCTTTTAATCCTATAAACTCAACCAAAACTTCACTAACGTTCCTGAAACGAAATCTGCACATCAAACACCTGTTCAGAATCCTCCTTTTACAGGATACGCATCTTTTTATCTACTTCATGCTGCCTGTCTACTTTCAAAATAAACATTTTTAGGAGCTGATTTTTTAAGTTTTGCATGCCTGAACTTTCTCAGTCTACATGAGAACATGCTTTGGTGAAGTTGCACCAAATGTCTCAAAGAGAACAAGGCAATATCCGTGTCTTCAAGAGGTTCTGATATTACAGGTATGCTCAGATCCATATGGTCATAAAACAGAAAAGACTGACTTTCTTATAAAATGTAACTGGATGAGGAGTTAATAGTTTATCTTTTGCTGTTTTAACTTGGTGGTTAGAATATTAAGGTTTACTATTATGACCAATATGACAAGGTTAAAATCCACATCTTCCATTTGAAAAAATAGCTGTAAATTAGCGTGAATGGGAACAAGTGTGAATGTGAGTTTGTAGTGGTGTATTGGGGCAGAGGAAGTGAAAAGGAATGGATAAAAGAAATACTCTCTACCTCTCCAGCAGAAATAATGTGAAATTCAAAGCGTCCAGGAGAGATAAAGAGAAGAAAAGTCTGACAGGAGTAGTTAATGATGAGAGTGCTTAGCTGGCAGCAGGAGATTTAGGTTCTAACATCTGCTCCCAAGATTCATTCTGTTCTCTTTGATTGTGTGTCACTTGAAAAAGACTGTCAATTCCAGGAGCAGGAGCTGGCATGTAGGACTTCCCTGCTTTCTGGCAGTTCTATGTATTTTATGACATTTTACTCTTTTTGATGTGACATATTACAAAACATACTCCTGTATAGTCAGCTCCTTTCCAAAAACATCCTTCTTGATATAAAATAAGGAAAAGCTATGCTCTTTTTATGCTCAGGCAGCCTCCCTGGGCAACCTGTTCCAGTGTCCCATCACCCTCACAGTAAAGAATTTTTTCCTATTATCTAGTCAGCCTGTCCTTGTAAGGGAGGTGCTCCAGCATTCTGATCAACTTTGTGGCCCTCCTCTGGACCCACTCCAACAGCTCCATGTCCTTCTTGTTTCAGGGGCTCCAGAACTGGACATAGTACTCCAGGTGAGGTCTCACAAGAGCAGAGTAGATCCCTTGCCTTGTCCTGCTGGTCACACTTCTCTTGATGCACCCTAGGATGCAGTTGGCATTCTGGGCTGCAAGTTTACATTGTGCGCTCATGCTGAATCTTCCATCAGTCATGACTCCCAAATCCATGGAGCCACCTCTTAAGCCAGGCCAGGTCCCTCTGGATAGCATCCCTACCCTCTAGTGTGTCTAATGCACAACTCAGCTTGGTGTCATCTGCAAACTTTCTGTGGGTGCATTTGATCCCACTGTCCATGTTGCCTACAAAGATGTCACTGGTCCCAACACTGATCCCTGAGGAATGACACTTGTCATTGGTCTCCACTTGGACACTGAGATGTTGACCACAACTCTCTCAGTGTGATCATCCAGACAATTCCTTATCTAGTGAGTGGTCCATCCATCAGATCCATATTTCTCCAACTTGGTTAGAGAAGCTCCCTGAAGATACTGGTCTGCTCTCCTGAAGCCCAAAGTAGCAAGCTTGCTGCATACCCTCTTTGATGCTCTATGATAAGATGTTAATTCCTCTCAATAAGCTGTGTGTTCTTGGATTGAGCAGAAAGTCTGGATTTTATGAAATTAATTTACTAAAAATGCAAGCAGAAGAAATCAGTTTGTGTAAATTAAACTGAATCTATTTATTTGCACAAAGAAGTCATAAAGGGAATTATAGCACTGAATATGCTTTATCTTTCCTCTCTTCAAAATAAAGCAAATAATTGTTTGTGTAATTCTAAAACATACCAGTAAATTCAGCTCTGGGCTCCTGATATTTATTGCTGATATTGCACCAACATAAGATGAGCCTTTCATTTTTTGTGATTTAAAATTAACACTGATGGATTAAGCACCTATGTATTAGTTTAATGGTTGCACATTCTAAAGAGGAAACAGTTTACAATCTGCTTTCTCTTTGTTAATAAGGGCCAGGTTTTTGGAAACGGCTATTGGTAGTATAATCATATTTGTGCACGCATTTGTTTCAAATATAAAATTTGTAGCTTTGTGTTTGTTAACAGTCATTTAAACATACACGTGACTATAGATGTTTTTCTTACTAATAATAGATTTCGAAAATTTGGTGGATGTGTGCATTAATTTAACACAGCTTTTGTTCATGAAGATAACCCCCACATATATATATATATATATAATCCAGTAAGTCTAAATCTATATCTATATCAGTTCTTGACTGCATGTTATAGATGATTTAAAAATATAATTTAAAAAAGCAGATTACAGTATATTGTCACAAAATCCCACTTTTTACTGTGTTTATCCTCATGTGACATTGAAAATTGCAGTTATATCTAACCTATGATACTGATAGTGAAGTGAGATTCACTGAATATCATAAGAGGCTGAATGATCTTTGGATTCTTCATTATTATCTGCTGTTATCAAAAGAATGTGATGGAATTGAAAAAGAATTGAGAAAAAAAAATGTAATATGGAAAGAAGGTAAACACTGAAGGTATTTAAACCTAAATCCTAAAACTACTAGGAATATATTTTTCTTTTTACATCATACTCTCTTCTATAAATGGAACATGAGATCCTGTTATTTATACTGCATTCTTTTTCTTGTAATTCTTACTTTTTCTATTGTTTTCTTTGCCACTGTTTCTTTGCAGTAATTTCCCAGGTTGAAGTGCAATTGCCATACTATGTCCTGTTAGTGTGGCAGTTAAGAAATCCTTCAGGCAAGTAGGCTCTGTATATATCAAACATATCACAGCCACACAAGAAGACATCATGTGTAGGCTACATAAGACTCAGTCCCTTTAGCAAAAGACTTCAGTTCCAAGAAAAAAAGTGACTAACAGTAAATGAAAATCGCAACTAGATACTTTAACATGGAGGTTTGTGCCACAGTTTAAATTTATTTTAAAAAGAATATTATAGTCATTTTAAGTTTTAGATTGCAAAATTTTCATTTGAAATATTGGTTAAATTCCTGACATTTTTACTTTCATGAAAAATGAACACATTTTTTGCTCCTGTCCGGATTTTCTTTTCTTACATTTTTAATTCTCCATTAAAATTAATCCTAATATGATTAATGTGAACAGTGAGGGTGGGTGAAAAACCAAATGGATAGAGTGAGGCCAATCTTCTATCGACCAATGCTACAAAAATAACAATAAATAAAAATAATAAAATAATTTAGAAGGTAGAGTGAACTGTGAGCTGCTTGTCAACTTTTTGAGCAACAGTGTATGATGTACCGTTCATATCAGATGCTCATTGAACCCTTCGGATTTTCAGCTTTGCTGGTGAGACAGGATGGAAGCAGTCCATCAGCACAAGTAGGAAAATTCTCCATGTTTGAAGCATACATATGATGTTTGTAGTTGAGTGACAGATAAAGGGAGGACTGTGCTAAGACTGGGAGCTAAAAGAAAATAAAAATGTTTCTAATACAGAATACATCACAACCCAGTTGAACCGATTAATTTATTGGAGACAAAACAAATGCAAAGTAGAAACACTGAGGTTTAAATGACAGTGGGACATTAGAGGAGTGGGAATACCTCTACCCCTACACCCAACAAAACAAAACCAATTGAACTTTGAAAATTATTTTCTTTTTTGCACATTGCGATCTATATCCAGTGTTTACTGGGAATTTTTTGAAAATACTGCAGCTGTCTCAAGAACCATGCAGGCACTGAAAGGAGGCACTGGGCACGAAGTCAGGATATATTCCTAATGATCTGGTTTTGAGTAAAACATCTTTTGTTTCAACCTTCAGCACAGAAATTGTAAAAGAGATTTAAGTTTATGTATTTATCTTCTATAATAGTGTCTTTTGTGACAGAGCTTCTAGAAATCAAAGGTAGATAGATGGTTGTCAGCATTCCTGCATCAGTTGCAACACAGTGTGTCATATATCATAACCTACAAGCTGTCATCAAGTACATTGATAAAGTCATTTTGGTGACAATTTCTCAAGAAATGGAAGACTAGTCTCACTTTGTGTCTGGGTATGTGTGTATATGCCTCTCATATATTATGTGAGAGGCAGAAAAGATAATTGAGAGTGATACTAATTTTGTAGAGGTGGTAAGAATTCAGGAAATTGGTAGAAAAGACAGCTAAATAACAGAGGTACAGAAATTTTGCTTATTTTCTAAACAGATCACCTGTCAAGATTTACTCAACCAAAACTATTACCTAATTTAGGTTGAAATTAGCAGCTTCTTTTGGGATAAAATAAATAAATAAAATGGTGTGACACAAACCACACACACACAAAAAAAGAGAGTTTGTCTTTTTCAGAGCAATCTAAGTAGTTTTCTTAAAACAAAACTTTAATGTTGCCAAAAATTTTTTTCAGCATATGGTAATTCTTTCAAAAGTGTTTTGAGTTCTGAATTTTTTAATGGAAATTACATGATAGATTAGGAATATCTCATGATAACATCTTTCCATATGATGACATCTTCCAACTACCACATTAAGAATAATTTCAAGGGTTCTCCAAGTTTTAAAAAGAACTTGCATGACCTTATAGCAGCATATAATAAAAGGATAACCTTTTCCTAATAGAACATGAAAAGCTGCGAATTCACTTTTGGAAATTTTTCATTGATAGAAACCAAATACAGTCATAGATAAATTAATAAGTTCTACCCAGAGAAAGAGATTTTTATTTATTTATTTATTATTCATTTTAATTGTAAACTATACAATTTAGCCCTTATATTTTCACATAACAGAAAACACCTCATGGAAAGTAGGATTCAAAATGCTTGAATACTACTATATGCTTCTGTACAGTTTAAGTAATGAAAATTTGTATATTTATGTCTGTTAATCTGAAAACTTTGCTCCTGATAACTCTAACAATTATTCTGTCATCTTGCTATTCATTAGTGAGTTTAATCAGTTTTCTAAAGGTTTTGGTTATTTTGGGGGGGAGGGGCACTCCAGTGATATATGAAAAACAAACAAAAAAAAAAAAAACATTTAGTACTGTTTTGTTATCACCTTCTATTAGGTGTCTGCATGAATTTATTTCTGTGAATGGAAAATCTTTCTCAGAGCAATTCTGAGCTAGAAAATACTTTCTGAAGATTACAGTATGCATTCTGTAAACAGAAATAAAGTCTTAACAAAATGTATCTGGGCAGCAAAATGATCTGAGAAGATGAAGGAAAATTACACTGTTCTCAAAACACTCTGAGATTTGACAGCTTTCATTTTAATGGTAGATTAGAACAGACTGTTTGACCAAAAGATACATAAACTTTTTAGCTGTTTGACACGTTATTTTTTACTATAAACTAGCTTTGAGAAAGCTGCCAATCAATTGTACCTAATAAGAAAACAATCAAATCTGTTGGACAGTGCTGCAAGTCAAACCTTAAAAGTCTTTCAAACTGTTCAAAACCCATTTTTTTTAGGGAACCTTGCTAGAAGTAGTTTTTATATTCTGTATATATAGGGAATGAAAACACTAAAAAATAATTTCTAGCTGAATGTGAAAATAAAGTATTTGCTTGCACATTCAACAACCTAAGCACTTAATAGAAGGTTGACTTTATGAGGAGGTCTACTTGATTTGACCCATTAGGCATCCTGTGTTCTGTTGCAGAAAAATACAGGGATTATTCTGTTCATAGTTTCAGCCAGAAAAGAGTGTTCCTCGCATAGATACTGCATAATGGTAGTGCATACTTATCCAAGAAGCCTTCCTGTTTCATCTACACTTTGATTTTGGAGTCACGGTGTCTGAATCACTCTCCTGCCTTTAACAGTGCCAAAATGACTGCCATGCCTTGGAAGTGAAGTTTACTGCTTCGATACCTGAACTTGGTCAGCTAATTCTGTCAGATGCACCATAGTAAAGAAGAACAATACTTGAAAGAGCAAATGTTACACTAAAAAACATTATTTTTCTGCGTAATCACCTCTATTAATTATGCATTCTTGCCATCCATGAACAAGAGCATACGTTACGTGCTTGTAAAAATCTGTGTGGCTGCTTGGAATGTTGCTCATCTTTCATGTAATTGTTGCCACTGCTGAAATGCACCACCCACTGCCTCACTGTGCTCACATCTATAGTTTGGTCTCCATAAACATTCAACAAGTGTTGATGAATATGCCATTTTTTTTCCACATGGAGGAATTAAGTGACACACATTAGTTTCATGTGCACTTCCATGTCAGATGCCATTCTATCAGACTGCCCCTCTGCTGCCACCTGTTGCATGGCAACAAAATGTAACGGATTACTGGTAAGGTACAACCTCTACTGCCATATTATCAACATCCACCTCTGATGTCATGGGCCAACATAATAAAATAGGAGGCATTACTTTTGGATCAGTTATTGTACAATAATGTTCACAAAAAATATGTCTAACTATGTATGTGTATCTATGTATATAAACAAATTTCTAGACAGCAAGAAAAAAATAAAATGTCCTACTTTCAGAGGATAGACATCTAGCAGATGAGAGAAGCATAAGGCAATAATTAGAACATTATCAGCATCTGTGGTGATAAACGGTAGGCACAGCTGTCTGGCTACTGTCAAGCTTTTTGTGAGCAGCAAGACAAAAGTATGTTTCAACAAATTACTTAGTCATGAATATTTTAAATAGCTGGAAAGGAAGAAATATTACTTGGGAGGATTGCTACCTTTGAAGCATAAAAGAAGAAAGAGAAGATATTCGTGGTTGTGCTCAATCAAGACAGGAGCAAATCAACAAGAAGTCCATTGCATTGATGATAAGGAAGTCCAGAGGGAGCATTTCTTATTGAGATTGTCTTACTGAAGAAATAAAAAAAGAGTATGTCTACTCACAGGTGGAATACCCATACGAGGATTCTGTGGTGAAGATGCAAAGGATGTAAGGAGAAAGACATACAATAATGCTTCAGAAGTTGCTAGCAAAATTTTTAGTAGTATTTAATACATTAACACACACAAATACACTCCCATCTCCTCTTCCTCACACACATACACAACCTCTGACTGTGAGCAAAGGACCAAGAGATGGACTTCGTTGTTTTCCTGAAGTGTGTCAATCTGTATAAATCTCCAAAGAGGGAGTGTAGTTCTCAGGTACTGTCCTTTGCAGGACAGAGAAGGGGGGAAAATGTAGCCAAACACGTTCCACGTATTTCTGGAAATTCTATTTAGGATCTCCTGGGAAAAAGGAACAGTTTTGGTTAAATAAATGTAGAATTGTGTGAGGAAATACAACCAAACATCCAGAATATGCTAAGTGGCTGGAGTTCAGATAAAATGTTCAAGTAAAGACAAAATTTCCATTCTTCAGAACATATCAGTATTTCTGGTTTAGTTTTTTATTATTATTATTTTAATTACAAGAACATGTCCACTTCTTCCACTGAACAAATAATCAGAAATAATGAAACCATAAAAATAAAGATAAAGCATTAAACTGGCATTAGTAGGAAAAATAAATAAATAAATAAAATAAAAGCAACAAACTGAAACAACACAGCATTTTAGCCAATGGCAAAATATTATAAAATGTTGAGATGAGATTTTCAGGGAAATTTACAATCATTTGGATGAAACAAAAAGCAAATTCCATATTTCATGAAACCCACGTGATTTATATATGTGCACTATTAGAAAATGAAGTAAATCAGTTTTGAGCAGATATTCTACACCAACAAGACTTCCATTACACCAAGTATTAGCATTTTTAAAATAAATATTATGCATGTAATACCTTCTCATGTGTCATCAGCTATTCTTTATATATGTAGGTGTAGTCATTCTTTATAGGGCTTTGGCTCTAAAAGTAGTTAATACATTAACACACGCAGATACTTTTACTTTAAAGTAGAAGCCTTAAGTTTGCTACTTTAAGTAGTGCAATACTTTTAGCAGATCACAGCTGAAGTCATGAAAGCACCTTCAGTTTTCAGTTATTAACTTTTGTAATAGTGCAAATAAATTTAAATTCTAATGAAATGATTTATTCTGTCATTCACAGCTGGCAAAAAGTATGTAGAAGGCTTCAAGAAAGATGGAGGAGGGGGTGAATTCTTACACAAATGCAAGTCATTTGGATGTGATTTCAGTGGTTCATGATGTACTAATTGTTATTATTACAGACCACGTGGTTGTACTATGCTAGATTTCCTGTCAACCTTTATTATTTAAAAACAGTGTGTAGGGATTTTAAACTGCCTCCTAACAGAAGACTATGTCATTTTTGAAGTGTTATCTTCTTTCTCTGCTCTCCTTTTAATTGTTTTTGTATTATGTAGTAGTTTATGAATTTTGCAAGAGTCAATCCACAGGGCAGCAACAGGAATGGACATAAAATTAGATCTCCTGGAATGATAATCTTCCTTCTGATATTTGAATCAACTGTTTTGTCTGTGAATCTAGAAATATTTACAAGTCAGTCTTCTAAGTATGCAAGGAAAATAACAGATGAGATCTGACTGACAAGTAGTAAATAAAGGTGTTTTTGGAGAACACATAATTGTTTGTGAATAAGTGTGAATAATTCTCTGTGTTTGCGTCCAAATCTAGGAATTTCTAGGTAGTAGGAAGAATATATGAAAATTCAAAGTGAGCTGAGAGTGAAATCTTGGCCTACTATAAACTGAAAATGAGGGAATACACAATACAGACTGTCAATAACTGTACAATTACAGGTTAAGGTCTACATTTATTGATATGGCCCACCAATAATTTCAGAAAGCAAATGGTATCCTGGGCTCCATCAGGAGAGGGGTGGCCAGCAGTGATAGGGAAGTGATTATCCCTCTCTACTCTGCTCTTGTGAGGCCCTATCTGGAATACTGTGTCCAGGTATAGAGCCCTCAGTACAAGAAAGACAGAGCTGTAGGAGAGGGTCCAGAGGAAGGCCACAAGGATGGTCAGGGGGCTGGAGCACCTCCCCTATGAGGACAGGCTGAGGGAGCTGGGCTTGTTCAGCCTGAAGAAAAGAAGGCTGCGGGGTGACCTCTTTGCAGACTTTCAGTACCTGAAGGGAACCTATAATCAGGAGGGGTGTAAACTCTTTGAAAGGGCTGATAATAGTAGGACAAGGGGAAATGGTTTTAAGTTGAAAGAGGGAAGATTTAGGTTGGATGTTAGGGGGAAGTTCTCTAATAGGAGAGTGGTGAGGTCCTAGAACAGGCTGCCCAGGGATGTTGTGGAGGTGTTCAAGGCAAGGTTGTATGGGGCCCTGGGCAACCTGATCTAGTAAACATGGAAGTTTGTTGGCCCTGCCAGGCAGGGGGGCTGGAGCTTCATGATCCTTGAGGTCCCTTCCAACCCAGGTCATTCTGTGATTCTGTAATAGATGTTTATGATTTAACTTGAAAAAAAAATAATGATGAAAGCAACCTTATAATGGTATACTACTAGGAATGATAGGGCAAGCCAGGAAATATGAGAATATGCCCATTTGGTCTAAAAGAGGAAATACAATTTCCTTTTGCTGGTTTCATAAGGTAGAATAATTTCTAACACAAAGGACAAGGAAGGCTAGAATTATTGCTGCCAAAAGTTAAAGGGTTATAAATAGTCAATGAATATCAGGATGAAGAGCATCATACCAAATATAATGAAACCAAATTAGTTGTGCTAGAATCTGAGGCAAATTCACATATTTAGAAACATTCAAATTATGATAGAGAATTTTGACTCCTACTTTTCTGCATATGCAAGATTAAACATTCCTCTTCATACTTACAAATGTAGTCTTAAACATATGGTTAGCTGAATAATATTGGGCTTGGTACAAATTTAAAGCTTAGCACAAATACTCATTTTCTACTGAAACAAGTCCTAAATTACTAGCTGGATGGGATATAAGATGAATCATTACATTTTTAAACTATTCCTTCTCTCAACTGATCAAATTTATTTTTGTCAATGTATAACACATAATGAATATGTTTTTCCTTTGTCAGTTTTTGAAGATGTGCCATTATTCCCTGCTGTTTATGTCAGGCTCACTATGACTTTGAGAGTTCCAGCATTTGACATGGTACATTATTTTTATTATTGGCATAATGCTGATGCAGGTTCTGTATAGGAGGCTGCCCAGATAGTCTTTTTATGTATTTATTCATTAACTTTCTGTGTTCTATTTTTTATATATTGGTATGAGAAAAAAGCTAATAGAAGCAGATAATATGGCCATTACAGCATAGAAAATAAGCTCCTTTAATCAGGTTAAATAATGAAAAACCCACAGCAAGTGTAGGAACTAATACCCCAAGGGGAGGTATAATGCATAATGTATACAAAGAAAAAGAAAAACAGACATTCAAAAAGTAAAGCATTATCTTAAAGCAATAATTTCAATTAAGCAGCAACTGAGTTCCCTTTGATGTGAGCTGGATGCTTTAATAGATGTCATGGGCTTGAGCCCTTGAAGTGCTGAGCAGCCCCATCTCCTGTTCATCAGTGCTGAACATCTTACAGACTTCTGCATTTGGGCAAGGTTTTCAAAAGTATAAACCAGTTTGGTGCCGAAGAGCTATCAGCTTCCACAGAATGGCATTTAAGATTCTGACTGACATTTGCCAGTGCTAAGCACCACTAGTGTATCTACAAGAGAAATTAAAACCTTTCCACATCCTGCTTTTAAGCTCCATTTTTGTTATAAAGTCTGTGTTATAGCCTACAGGAATGCATACTTTCTGGACTGGAAGTCAGTTTATGCAAAACGTTATTTTTCCTCTTTTTTTTTTTTTTTTTTTTTTTTTTTTTTTAACAAATCATCTGGAATTGCGTTTAAGACAAAAATGAATTTAAAATTAATTTATTATTAAACATGATCACATCTTTGACCTTGAAATGCTCTACAGCTCCACAGTCTTGCTATTCTAAATTTGTTGTTGGATATCCAGCATTTGAGAAATCTTTGAAATTGAGATTGCCTGCTTGAGAATGACAATTACTCACTGCAACTGGGTCGATAAAATATTTTCATTTTAACAGAATGTGTCTTTAAGATTACAATGAAATATGAAAAATAATCTAAAAAAAAGCATGATAAATAAATTTTATCTGTTCATAGTATCTTTTTAAGAAGAGAGATAAACTTCTTTATCACTAGAGATACATTTACTTTAATGATATTTTAATGTCCTTATAGCATAATCACTGCAGAAAATAACATTCAAATGTAGGTAACAGAATGGTAAGTGCATAATAACTCTTTTTGTCACAGTAGATGGATCTTGTGGTTTTGTGTCTTGTTTTTATTAAGACAAAATGACTATGTCTGTGATTCTTGTTGAAAATCATTTATTTTTAAAAATCATACAAAACTCCTTTTCCTTGAAAATGGGTGTATCATACAGCAGGAATGATGATCTACTAGCCAGTAACCAATTTGCAAAAGATTCCTTTCTCTAAGCCTCCCCTCAAGGCTATGATATAGCTTTGACGTGTCTTGCTTCTATTTTTCTTTGTCACAGCTATACTTTTTTCAGCAATAAAAATTGGGGGGGGAGGGGGGAGGAAATGCTATTTGCTTTCATGTGACTCTATTTTGGGTTTTAAAGTATCTCAAAAATGGAGCTTGAGCTTCTTTCAGCAGCAGAAACCAACCAGAGGATTAACATTATTGGACATATTTCTCATGAACGAAAGGCAGGCATTGAATCCCATAGTTTACATTGATTCAGCTCAACTATGTGACACTGATAAAAGAAGGCCACTTCATTGTCTGTACAATCAGCTTGCATACTACACTGAATATTTTTTTGTACAAAACTATTGCGAAAGCCAGGCCTAATTTTAAGAAAGAGGTCTGTCCTAATCCATTTTTATTGAAATCAAACCTAATATAGTCATCTTGTAAATCTTAGACCATGAGAAAGTGGTAAAGGTTGATAGTAAGGCTATGCAAATAACTGATTGTCCTGGGTTAACCTAAAATCTACCTGCACCCACGACAAGGGGGAAGTCAGCCCGCAGGCCGCTGGCCCAGGAGGAATAGAAAACAAGGAAAAGAAAATAAATACAGTGGCAACGATCTAAGGAGGCACACTTATTTACTAAATACTATATCGGAATACGGAATAGCACAATATAATACAATATAATTAAGGCTAACAAATCAAGTAAAATAAGAGAGAGTGAGTCCCGAAACCGAGAGGCCTACTGTAACTCTAGGCGAAACGGCTGGAACGCTCCCACACGGCTGGCAAGGTCCAAGAAAGCGAGTCCAGCACTGAAGTGAGATTATATAGAGTCCTTGTCATATGACTGTCTGTGATGTTCTCTGGGACATTCAGTCTTCTTTTGTGAGCAGCACATTCATCATAATTATCTATGCTTTATCATGATGTTATGATGTGGAATACTGATAGCAAAATTACAAAATTGCAAAACCATGACACTGATTCTTCAGTTTGGTAGAAAAAAAGTATCCCATCATCTCAGATGAAATATTTCATTTATTTCTACAGACTGATTCAATTATCTTAAACAATATAATTAAACCTACGAAGAACTCATCAATGTAGTAACAACACTGTATGTATTTTAAAAGAAAGGAAGTCTTCACCTCTTCCAATGCCAATTTTTGTGATTAGGCTACAGTAGAATTTGAAAGTCATTAAGGATCAAGGAAATAATATTACAGTAGAAACTTTGCTTGAAAAGACAGGAATTTTTAACCAGAAAACCACTACCATGAAATGTGTGTTGCTCTAATATTGGGGAAAAAAAAGTAGAAAAAGGATATGTTTTTCTTGTATGTTTTATTCAGATGCTATTTTCAGCTAATTCTCACAAAAGGGAAACAAAAACATACCTTCGGATCCATACGTAAAAAGCATGAATTCTTTTCTTAGAAAAAATACAGTGATTTGTATCTTTACCAAATACTTCACAGTAACTGGAATGGGGAAATTTATAGAAATTTATTGAAAGACTGATTTTATACACAGAATCATAGAATCATAGAACTAAAGAATAATGTGAGTTTGAAGGGACCTGTAACTATCAAACACGCAGCCCTGAGCAGGTACATCTCTCACTAAATCAGGTTGCTCAGACTCCTATTTAGCACCACTTTGAGCACTTTGAGTGATGGGCACAACTTCTCTGGGCAACCTGTTTCAGTGTTCCAACACTCTCAAAGCAAAAATTTTATACTTGAAATCTATCCTCTGACAGCTTAAAACTGTTGTGATTTATCCAGATATTAAAGGCCCTACTGAAGTCTTTTTGTTTTTCTTGGATTTCTCATCCCCTGCCCAGGGCATGCCTGGACTTGTCCATCTTCAGCAAACTTTAATAGTGTATAAAGCATGGCCTCTTACAACCACCTGGCACTATTTGGTCAGGTGAATTCTATCCTCTCCTAGCAGACCTGTCTTCTCAAAGGTATGCTGATGACCACGTAAGTGAAAACCTTTGACATGGCAACAGCAAGGCATCAGTTGTTTAATTTGTCTTGGATGAATTCATATTGGATAAATGGTTTTAGTAATTACTTCAGAGATATTTGAATTGACAGGGATATAGATTTATATAATGCATTATTAATAACAGTAAAAGCAGAGTTACAAGGAATTTTATTCCTAACTAATTTTCCTATAACTTATTACAAGTTCCCTGGAGGACCACCTACTTTTAATTAGCACATGGTTACAATTTAGCATACAATATGATCTAATTTATAGCATTTAAGCAGGAGGAGGAGAAAATAAGTAGTCCATGACTATATTGAAGTTGTTTGTTCACAATGTTTGTTTAATTCATAAAGTAATGAAGATTAAGAAGATGTATAGAGATGACATTGACTGAATGTAGATACAATTTTAGCAGCCTCAAGGAAGAATACATTTGGAAGAAAACATTTCAAGCACATGTGAATATCTTCCCCTTTACTTTTCTAACTCTAAGTTTTGCCTTTTATATAAAAGTTCCATTCATAGTAAGTTTAAAAATTATAGATTAATAGCCATTCTAAGCATGTTAAAGATATGAGTTGCATTTTTATTAAGGATTCTGAAAATTCTCTGGGGAAGATTCTGTAGATAGCCATAACTATTAGTATTCTATTGACCTATTTATTTTCAGAACATTCTGGTAAAAACACATTAAAAAAAAAAAAAAAAAAAAAGTCAGTCCTATTAACCCTTTAATTCATTTTTCTCAGTTTTAACACTAGGTCTAACTATCTTTGCAAGGGCAGATGTGTCTTCCTTAATGTGACAGATGTGGGGTTTTTGTTTGTTTGTTTCACGAAAAGAACATTTAAAACATATGTATTTTCCATAAGCTATTAATGTTATCAATTTTAGTAATAAATCAATGAGTCTATGATATTCCAATTATAACTTTTTATTAATTATAACGGGTAAAACAAAAAGGCAACTCAGCGCTGGGCGACAGGGGAATCCTTGTTCCTCAAACTGCCGCGCCTTCCTATCTCCTGCAACTTCTTTTGTAAAGTCCACTCTGAGCGTGTTGTCCTCCAATTGGTTGGCCGTAATCGCGCGACTGGTGTGCCGTTACTTGGTTGGTCCTTCCATGAAACTTGTATCCATCGAGGTGCGCTTCTCCGGGGCCGCTCCGCGCTGCCTCCACCTGCGCCGCCGGCCCCGCCCCCTGTAACTAGGCAGATTACACAATCTACCCATAAAACCAGCGTGTTCCACAATCCTCGCGGTCTCCACGTCCCGCAACCCCCAACCCGGTTTTAATGAACAAGCGTTTTATCAAACTATTACCACCTCCCGGTCTTAATGAGCAAACATTTTATAACAATTAATGATGAGCAATACGTCCATGTCTGGAAAGTAATGGAACTAATTCTGCTTGAGGCTGTGTTAAGGTATATGGAAGATAAAATGGCAATTTGAGGCAAACAATATAGCTTCTTCAAGTTGTAGTTCATGCAATTCACATATATGTATATAATTATTATGCTTATTTCTCTTCTCTGTCCTAGTAAATGGCTTTTATTTCAACCTATGAGTTCTGTCTTTTTATCTTATTCTCCTTTCCATCCCACTGAGATAGTGGGGAGTGAGCAAAAGGCTTTGTGCCGTTTACCTGCTTACCAGGTTAAGCCATGACAGGGGTACTTCACCCAGCTCTTGGACTCTCAGCACAAGAAAGATGTGGACCTGTTAGAATAAGTC
The DNA here is from genome assembly GCF_039878825.1 of Excalfactoria chinensis. NCBI lineage: Eukaryota > Metazoa > Chordata > Aves > Galliformes > Phasianidae > Excalfactoria > Excalfactoria chinensis. The sequence goes on from NC_092826.1 coordinate 51,201,061, forward strand.
TAAAGGAGAGATATAGACATTATCAGAGTTCTGGAACACCTCTCCTATGAAGAAAGGCTGAAAGAGTTGAGGCTGTTTACCCTGGAAAAGCCTTTCAATGTTTAAAAGGGGATTGTAAGAAAGACAGTCTTTTTAAAAAGGCAAGCGGTGACGGGACAATGGGTAATAGTTTTATACTGAAATTAAGTAGATTTAGACATGTATGTGTTTTTCATTCCTGAAAACTGTTTTGAAATAAATTGTAGATATGTTAGTTAAAATAATTTAATGGCTAAACAGGCAACATCAAAGCTCATTATTTTATGTGGAAACTCTGCTTTCCCTGTACAGGAAAATATGTTCTTTACACAATTCTACTGACAAAAATCTTACACTATACTATTAAATAATTGCATTTCCACATTTCCACTCATATAAACATACCAGCTATTAGCTTCTGCTTTTAATTTATTGAGTATAACTAAAAGAAAGGGTGTAGTTTTACCTTTGTGGTGTGAGATTTTAATCAGATTATAAATGACACTGGGGCAGGAGGAATGTTGGCAATCTTTGGCTTTCAATTTCTATAAGCAATTGAGGAAATATGATTAAAGAAATGATTAAAGAATTAAAGATTAAATATTGACTTATTTTAGCAAAGTACTAATAAAATATTTGGGCTATGGTACTGGATGGAATGATAGTAACATTTCAGGTAATGTAATGATTTCAAATATACAACTCACTGGCATTCTCTCAGTTCTAAGCAGTTTAACTTTCCTGGATTAACTTCCTTGCCTTGATTTATTTATGTATTTATTTTATTTAGAAATAATGCATTTTTGAATGAAGAGAGATAGGCAAAATAAGTGTTTATTTCATTAAGAAAAAAATATTGAAAGTTTGTTTCCCCTTAAAACCATCATTTGTGTTACTGAGAATACAGAATTGAAATAAGTTCAGGTTTTGGTGATCCAAAATGATATATGCGTAAGTATTCTTGCTTCACAAGAATTATTACTATCCTGTTTTCATAAATTCAGCACATTTTTAATAGTGATAGGAAGAAGGACTTAAATACTTATGTGGTATTTTTCTGATTGTAAGGATTTTTAAGAAATTAATACATTTATTTGTTGCTCTTAGTTTAGGTGTTTTCCAGACTCAACAGTATCTCTTGTCTTTGAGATTACACAAATGCTTTGTTTTTTAATTCATAGAACTTAGTTATCTGCACTTGCAATTGCAGCAAAATATTATTGTAATTGTACTTACCATGCTATATTTTATTAGCTTTACTTTCTTCTTGTTCCATGTTAAAGGAATGGGGTTGTATGTCTTCAGAATGGGCAAGTATGTTTTCTTTTACTCTGGATTAAATGAGATTGACAGTGAGAGCTTCTCAACACTGCTTCTGAGTTATTATAATGGAAAATCTAATGACCTTTGAGGTTATGCAGAGTTACTATTGGCTATAATTCTTTGTCAATTCACAAGAATGTAATGGAATTTATTAAATATTTATATAAAACTTTAACTGCCTTAATTTTTATTTTCCTTGATATCTCAGTAAAATACAGAAATGTCATTTTTATTGTTGTTTCTTTGTATTGCATAGCATTTGCAAACACAAGTACTGGCAAGGCCCAAATAAATCAGATTTAGCAAAACAAGATCTAAGCAACTTACGCAATTGTAGTTTCTCAGAGCAGCATTGAGATCCCCCAAAATAAATGTTCTAGCAAAATTTAGCCCTATGGTTATATATACATGTTTATAACATAGGGGTAAGTCTTCAAGTTATTATAAATACACCATAATCTTTACAATAAGATTGCTTCCACTGACACGTTTCCAGTTTGTATCCTTTTGCTAGGGAAACTTCTCCAGCCCTCTCTGCTCAGTTAGTGTTTTTCAGCACACTGGAGCATATAGGCTTTGTGGTACTTAGAGAAGATATTGTCAAGAATTGACAGAGTATCGCGGGCCATCTGAACTGTACTGTTTTACTTTGATCTGGACTGTGCTAATGCTCTTCATTTGTTGGAAAGGCCTCTTGGAAAATTCTGTATTGTTAGAAGTTCTGCAATTATAATTTTAATATAAAAGACACTCATGTTAGAAAGGGCTTGTATGCTCATCGTGATGACAGGCTACATTTATCTTAATAGAAATATGATCTTTACATATATCAAGGTTACTTAAAGAATATTCTACTTCTACTACAGGTGGTGGATTGCCTTGTTTAAACATAAAAGAGTAGTATTACTTTAAATGGTATTCCATCCTGGCATCTTATTATATGTCCAAAAGGGATAGGTTTCTTGTAAATGTCAGTGTCCTGTCTGTCACTCCTTTGTGGATATCTCTGATATCCTAAGGCATGTCTACAATGCACTGCTAAATAAGACACCAATAACATCATACCTTGTCATATTTTGCTGTGAATTACACAAGAAGACTAGAGAGCCTTGTTCTATCTACCCAATTCCTTAGTGAACAGGTCACCTTTAATTATGCAGTGTGATGCGAGTGTCTTCAGTCAAAAGAGATGGAAAACGTCTCCCTACCTGGTTAACGGAATGTTTGAATTGGACACAAATAAATGCAATTTTAAATCCTCCTAAGCAGAGTAAGGTCTTGAGTTCCTCAAATCTTCGACATTTCATCAACTTCTTGATACCGTGATTATTGAGCTATGGAGGAAAAAAAAAAGAAGAAAAACAAAGAACAAACAGCATTTCACTTATAACTTCTACTTATTTTTTTGTCTCAAGCCAGAGAAAACATGCAAATACCAACTTTTATCTGAACTTCGTTTACTGTCCCTACAGCTTTTTGTGAATCTTACCTCACATCTCATATTGACTGTTCAAACTTCTACTAAATTTTAGAAACTTCCTGAAAAGCTTACTTTCTTCCATCTATTATTTAAGTCATTCTAAAGTAACAGACTGTAGCGTATGTAGCATGTAAATATGTGAGTGATGCAGAAATTCAAAGGCACTAGTTTCAATTAAGGAATGAAACATCAAGGACATCAAGAGCTGCACTTCTAGTGGCTTAGTTTTACTGTTCTACAAGAAGATCTTCATAAAAGTGTTTGGTAAGAGACTGAAAGGGTTTTTAGATATTAATAAGTCATGACAGCAAGCAGTATTCATAAGTAATTTATCAGTACTGGGTCATGTGGAGACAGCAAGTCAGGTTCTGAAGAAGGCAGTTGTAAGTACATCTTTTATGGAGTGCAAAAGAATCTTTGATTCAGTTGAGGCAGAAAACAGTCTTGGAAGCTTTGTACAGAATACATTAGGATCTGCTAAGGACACTTAAAATGTTTATCCTGATTTGAAAGACAAATTTTGTTTTTAAGTTAGTGGCGATACCTTTTCAATGAGCAGAATCATTTCAGATGAGAGCTTTTCAAAAGTAGCTCTTCAATGAATACCTTGTAATAAGCACAGTATTCACAAGAAAAATCACGTGTTAATACTAAAAACTATCTTATTTATTTCATACTTTGAGCACACACACAAAAAAAACAAAAAAAGAAAAAGAAAATAAAAGAAACAAAAAGAAGGGAAGAGAAGGGAAAAGGAGGGAAGGGAAAAGAAGAGAAGGGAAGAGAAGGGAAAGAGAATTATGAAAGAAAGAGCTTGGAGAAGAATGGAGGTTTATCATGGTAAACAGAATGTCTTATTTATTTAAGCATTGTAGAGAACTGTCATTTCTTCCCTTTAATTTCTAAAACTATTAAAAGAGCAACAAGGAAGTACAAAGACACAAAGAACAAAGAATGTTGTCTCAAAATAAATATACAGAAGATTAGACATGATGATCATGTTAACATGAAGGTAAGAACAAATACAGCAATAATTAGTTTTAAAAGTTGTAAAAACAAATTAGCTGCTTTAATATGGCAGCTGTACTTAACAATATTTATAATATATATATATATATGGCTACACATAACTAAGATGTGAAAAAAACAAACACCTTATCACACTAAAGACATAAGGCAAAAGCAAACAATGTGTGTATATATATAATAATTACATATATATTTAGATATGTATATATTTCTTTCAAGTCTGTGGAGTTCAAAAGAGGACATTATAGTTAGATTACCTCATACATCCTTCAGTCTGGGTTAATTTGTATTTAAGAAAAGAACAAATAATATATTAAAAGTTGCACTATATAAAAGACTAATATCAATATGCCATTAGTTTTTGAGTAAATATGACTTTATTCTAAAAGAAGCTCAGCAATCCTCTATTCTGTTGTAATACAACACTTGTCATAATAATATTAGAGCAGAGAAAGGCAATTGCACTGAAATTACTCTCCTGCAAAAGAATTTGAGTTCAAATAGTTTGGTATTGGTCCGTAAAAGGATCTGGAACTGATTGCAAGGTAGCACAGCAAGAGAACACTGAAGTGAAAATACATGGAATAATTGCTTTATGTTTTCAGTAGATAATTCTCTAGTGATCTGAACTTATTCTTTCCATAATCCATGGACTCAGAAAAAAAGTCTTAGGATATGTTACTCAGTACCTTCTCCTCTCTTAGCAAGGACTTCAATTGTATACTGGATTATAATGTAACCAGTGTTTTCAACCAGTCTAGGCATTAATCCTTGCTTTGTAAATGAAACCCTTTCAAATCTAAAATTCAATATAATTTAAAATTTTATAGATTCATATATATGTATGATATATGTTCAAAGAACAAGTAGATCTTGGAAATATAACCTGTAAATTCTCTTGAATAATGTATAGAAGAGATAAGGATGCATGCTTTCAAGTAGGTGGATAGTGATGAAGCCATGAAGTATAGAAACACTGACTTATAGAGTAATTTAGGTGGGAGAGGACCACTGGAAATGAACTAGTTGCACAATGTTTTGTTCAGCAAGCTGTGAATATCTTCAGAAACAGAAACTCCACAGCATTAGTGAGAAATCTGTCCTTGTGTTTGACCTCAATCAGTGTTGCTTTTGTTCAATTTACAATTGTTTTCATTAATTTTTCCTTTTATCTAATCAGAACTTGCTGTTCGTAGGAATCTGACATTTCCTATGGTACCCACTTTCAAGTGTAAAGAACCTGCAAGATTAGCATGTTAAGAAGAAAATAACAAATAGGAAAGTAAATAATCATGTGTGTCCGTTTAAAAAAAAAAAAAAAAAAAAAGATGAAATATTTACTCACACTTGGTTTCTTTAACTCATATTTGTGTTAATGAATAAAAATAAAACCACAAGTGTAGTGTAGTACTTGTAACTGAATTAGATTTTCATTATCCTGTTCAACTCAATGTATTGGAATACTATACCAGGCATATATTTTTCAAAAACTGTCCTAAGCCATTTTCTAAGACACTCAAAGTATAGTGAAGTTCAGAGTGTGCACACAGAGAACATTCAAAGTTACAATCTCAATTCTCAGGGCATACCAGCAACAGGACTAGTACACAGCTGCTAAATGGCCTGGGTTGAGAAGGACCGCAATGATCATCCAGTTTCAATCCCCCTGCTTTGTGCAGGGTCACCAACCACCAGACCAGGTTGCCCACACCCACATCCAGCCTGGCCTTGACTGTCTCCAGGAATGGGGCATCCACAACCACCTTGGGCAACCTGTTCCAGTGCATCACCACCCTCTGAGTGAAAAACTTCCTTCTAATATCTAACCTAAACCTCCCCTATCTCAGTTTAAAACCATTCCCCCTTGATGTAATTGAAGAAGATGAACAGAACAACTCAGAACATGCAATTGCCTTCTCTGAATATTCAAAAAGGAAAGCAAGAGAAGCTGGGACTTGTTTAATTAAATGGAGATGCAAGAAAATATATATATCTGAATATTTTACAATGTACAGATTGTGTTAAATTTTATACCTCCAAATACTTAAGTTTAAAAATTATTACACATGTAACATACCTACTTATTTTTATATTTTACATTACAAAGATTTCCTATCTTTTGAAGCATGCTACAGTCTAAATTTCCTGGTATTAAAAGGAATTTCTTACACTGTCAGGTCAGGTCATTTGTGATTGCTCAGAAAATTGGATTATTAACTTTGTTGTATTTCCTTTTTTTTCTTGACTGGTATCTGAGAAAGAAGACTAGATTAGACATGCTACTTTTCACAGTGTGGTTATTCATAAATTCCTGGCAATAGACAATGGTACAGATTCTGCACAAGGTTAACTGTGTCTGAAGTTACAAACCAGAAGAGCTTAGTAGTTTCAAAAAATAGTCTTAGGGACCCTTAACCACATTGTTGAAGATCATGCAGGTCAGCACAGTTTTTAGTTTTGATTCTTGGACAGACAAAAACAGTATTGCATCAGGGAACTGAGAATAAGACTACTACAGGAAATACAGATATATATTGTGTGTGTCTTTTTAAATAATGCTATGGAGTATCTATTTTTGCTATGCTTTGAAAGAAAAAAGGTTTGACAAAGTAGATCAAGGAATAGTCATGACTATTAATCAAAGTATTTGACAGTAGTAACAAGTAATGAATTCTGAGATTGAATTTACCTTCTTTCCATTTTCTTTTCTGTTTGTTTGTTTTAAAATATAGTAACAATCTCACTGTTCTAAGACTGCAATTTCTGTTCATCTCTGTTGTGAAAAAGGAATATGCCTGCATAGGTCAACCTTCACACATAATTTCCTGCCCCCTCCTGCTCTCTATTCCACTGCTTCAGATTTAATAATTAATTATTTAAATTAAAATGGCATGCTATTATAACCATGAACTTGATATCACATACATTAAAACAATATAAAAATCAAGCTGGATATCTCACTGATTGTTTTAGGAGGACAATCAGACATAAGGCATCTGTATTCACCACAAGTACACTTTGAATCCAATTTCATTACATCATACTTGGTGTGAAAAAAAAAAAAAAAAAAAAAGGCAGTCAAGAGACCAAGACACAGTGCACTTCGTGACCTAATGATGAATAAAAAACATTTATACAACATCTTTCACAGAAAGTCATGAGATGATTTATAGCTTCAACTAAATTAAAAGCAACATCAATCAAAACACTTTCCATTTTTAATTTTTAAACTGAAACGTACTGATTTTCTCATTATGAACAGGAAGGCAATCCTCTACACATCACACATTAAGACTAAAACTCAGTTTCAAATGGTATCTAAAGCCATCCATCATGTAATCGTTGTTCCAAATATCTGCTATGTACTACTCACTGGAACCAAAGTGCAAAGTATATATTCCCAGCAACATCAAGTTACTGTAAAATAGCTTTTCATCCTGTCTGTGAATTCAGGATGCTTGTTTACTGATGTCTTTTTTGTTTGTTTGTTTGTTTGTTTCGTTCTTTCTACATTTTTTCTTATGCTTCTTTTCTGTAGAGTTACTGTACATGAGATGCATGATTACCAGTTTTAAAAATATTTCAAGTAGACATGTATGAGGTTTTACTTTACTAGGGAAGGCAAAATCCAAAAGGTTGACTGGAGACAATCTCCTTGGCTTATGAAGTCTATACCAGCAAGCAGGCAGCTGCGGTGGTGGCCGCTGTGAGGTGAGGCTGTGGCTGTCCAGTGCCTGACACAGCCACTTTCAGTCAGCTGCAACAGCTCCAGCATAGGGCATGGCTGAGCCCAGCAACCAAGATGTCAGCGCCTTGGGAAAGTCTGTATTGGCAAAATGCTTCATAGAAAGCAAGAAGATTATGAGAGCGGCAGCCCTACAGACACCAAGGTGAACGCAGAAGGGATGCATAAGTTTCCAGTGGCACAGGAGGGGCCCGCAGTGGAACAGGCTGTCCCCCTGCAGCACATGGAGTACTACAGCAGAGCAGATACCCCAAGCATACCCCAAACAGCAGTGTGGGAATGGAGAGCTCACTCAGAATAGACACTTCTGGCAGGAACAATCTGTTCCTGAAGGACTGTATCCCCACATTGAAGTACAGGTGGAGTATGAGGAGGAAGTAGAAGCAGAGAGGAGCTGCTATGAACTGACCATTTCCCCTATGCCTATCCCCTCGTGGAGTGAGAGGAGCTGGGTGGGAATGTGGGAGATAGCCAAGGCCAACTCACTGTAGACATGAAGAAACCTTAGTAGTAGATCTATGTAGTACCAACAGAAAAAAAGAAAAAAGAAAAAAAAAAAGAAAAAAAAAAAAAAAGAAAAAAAGTTTCTTTTGCACTTTATGTAATAATATTTTAAAATGACTTTTAATTAAGACTATCTTAAAATACCTAAAATGAGTTCCCAGCTACTGTTTGTGTTTTCAGCTTCATCAAAATCCAAGCAACTACATCCAATCCCATCAATACAAAATTGTCTCCTATACTTATAATTCTCCTTCCACATCTGCACTTACTAAAAAACATAGAGCACTTACATCTCTGAAATAAGCAAGGACTTCAAAATAGTCAATATAGCCTCTATAAAATAGTCAGCTTCTTTTGGAGAGCAGACATTTTCAAACACCACAGATCTTACTAGGCTACTTAAATTTTATACTATTTTTCTAAATCGTGGTTTCTATTTCAGACATTTTTACTTCTGAGCACAAACTGTCTTCCTTAGTTTGAAGCAGCAATTACCTACATTTATATTGCATATGCATAAATCACATAAAATTGGTCATTTCTAGAATTCAATGCAAATTGATCTGACACTGGAAGATATGACAGATGCACACAATAGCAACACTAGTATAGCATGATTTCAATTTAACTGAATACTGTAATTTTAAAATAACATAAATACATTCATGATTACAGCTCTCTATGAACAGATGACATTGTGCTTAGACTTTCAGAGCTAAGAGAAAGCTATTGTTTTAAAATAATAATTATGCATATATACTGATTTAGAATTCATTTTCCAAGTAATAAGGGCTTTAATCTAAAGAGAGGATCAGTATTTTATTTGAAACTGTTAGCAACATTCATAGCTTCGAAGTCTTTCACTTAGTATAGTTCATACATATAGGATCATCCTGTTTATAAATGGCTTCAACACATATATTGTAGTATAGAAGGGGAAAGAGAAAGAGGTAGAAAGACTATAAAACTAGCAGTGTTCCACATATCCTTTGATGAAATTAGTTATGGCAAAATCACATTATATATTGATATCACGGCTACAAACCATGAGATGACAAAGTCAAATATTTGATTTAGAGGCTTTTAGACTTTACCCTAGATAACAATTAATGTTTACCAAATCAGTAAAACTTTAATGTCATACAACCGGCATTTAAGAGACTTTGCAGACCACAAACATATACATGGCATCAAAACACAACCAGTTTGAGTGACACACTAACTATTAGCACCTTAAAAAAGAGTAAGTATGCACTGTATCTCCACTTTGTTATTAAATGATTCCTGAAATGAGTTATTCAGTTCAAATCTTGTCTTTAAGCCTTTAGAAATATCATTCAGTCAAACAGCACTTTGATGTATTAGCAGGCAGTTGTTCTGGATGTCCTTGCCCAGAAAAAAAAATAAAACAAAAAAACAAAAATTGGTGGAAAGGGAAGAAAACTCTGAAGTTGCTTTGTAGATATAATAAAGGCTTTATTTTCTGTTCTTCCTTTATTGAACCTTTATTTCTTTGTAAACTACTATGTCTGAATAAAATATGGAAGGAAATATATTTCACCTTGGCAACTGATTAAAGCGTATTATAGCAGCTCACAGTATTTTAGTACACTAATTGAATGGATTTTTCTAACTTGTGATGATAAGAAACATTTACTATCTTCTCAAATGTCTGGATATTCCCATTAGGCCATGTAGTTTTTAATTATTATACTGAAATTGAATTGTCTCAGCCAATCACAGAACACAGATAAATGTGTAAAGACTTAGGAACTCTATATGACTTTTTTCCTCATTTATGCAAATCCCTGCCCACTGATTAGCTAATGAGGGCTAATTTATCCTGTCTCTGTACATTCATTTCTCAAGACTTACAGAATAAATATGCAAATTTCTATTCTGTGATCTCATTTGCTCCTGCAGACTCCTTACAGATGTATTTTCATACAAGGCCTAAGCAACATGTATAGCTATGCAAGAGTGTAATTTGGTATGAGTAAAATAAGAAAACACTGTCTAATAATCAAATAAAACAATAATAATAATAAAAAGAATGAAAACAAAAAACAAAAACAAACCACCTGCTACAGGGCTATTATTGATAAAATAAAAAATAAATATTAGGTTCACCTAGTAGTTGTTTGTAGTTGTTTTCCATACATTCTTTCCCATTTGATTTAGGTAAGAAATTCCTTATCCCACGTATCTTTTCATTAGTAAAAGATCAATACTTGAAAAAATCACGCATTAAATAATAAATGAAAATCAGGTCAAATAACATATTTTGCAAGTTCATTTTGTTTTCTAGTATGTTTCATTGTATCAAAATTATTTTTGAGTAACTTAGAACTGAAGTCTTACTTCATATTAACAATACCAGTGTAAATGTCTACATTTTTAGAATAGATTAAATTATAAATTATAAAAATATATAAAAAATAAATTATAAATTAGAGGGATGCTCTTGGAAGAGAAAGAAAAGAAAGTATGATGTCCCAAGGACCAGTGCATTTTGTAATGATCTCAACACAAGAGCTGTCTACCTGCTGTCTATTTGTTTTATTTTATTTCGTTTTGTTTTACTCCTATGGGTATATCACAGAGGAGACATTTTAGAAATTTAAAAAGCAAAAGAAATGTGGATTTGCTGAGAGTCACTGTGAGATAAATAGTGTGAAATAGTAGAGGCTCCTTGAGGAAACATACAGAAGCATTTCTACATACATTCTTTACATTCAGAAAACAAGAAAGGCTGTTGTCACTGATAAACATAGAAATCAAAACTTTAGTAATTTTGTGCAGAGAGTTTGGAATGGGATATGAAAGGTTCCCATGTAGTCAGGTTCTGCTCTGTGAATCTGACTGTACTGATGACTGAATCTCTGTCCACAAAACATTCCTTGGTCCTACTAATTTAGTAGAACAGCTGCAGCCTAAGAAATCTTTTCGGACAGTTTTATGATGATGGCAGAATTCCTGTGTAGATATGACCAACTAGATAATTTAGGACAACCATTTCAGGACAGAGGAAGGTTGTCTTCCAACTCCAGGTTGTCATCAATAGTAAAGCAATGGAAATCAAATATGTACATAAAGATATACAGAAGAAGAGTGGACAATACTATGACTAAAATATTATTACCCAACAATACTTCTTTGATAAAAATTAGTAAAAAAAACGTGTATACTTTTGCTATTTGCAATAGCATTCTGTGAGAGTTATTAATGACCTTATATATATTTTTACTTTTATTAGATTATAGACCAAAATTCTTAAAATATCTGAATGTTACTGTCCTTTATAACAGAGATGTACTTTAAAAGACACAGTCCAAAACTGGCTGCACAAGGTGCAGTAATGCTTTTAAATTTTAGTGTCTTTGGGTGGATTTTTTTAGCCTGAATATTTTGAAAATGCTCTCTTCCCAGTCTCCTCTAATGTCACCTTGAGCAAATATGCCCAAAGGAAGCAGATCATTCAGTGTGCGTAAATTAAGGCTGGGGGTGGAGGGAACCCACTTAAGAGCTGTCATTATTTCTTTTTTAAATTGAATGACTTCCCCATGGAAATAGTAGAAGCCATATTACATGGGGCTTTTAAAACAAAATTGCACAAAAGACTGAAAACATTGCAGTGAACAATTCTGAACTGGCAGTAAATGGACTAGATAACTATTAGTTTACTTCTTTCCCAATTTTTAAAAAATTACTATGATTATCTGAGAGTGAGGATCTTCACAAAGTTTTTTTATTTCTCTGTAGTAAAATATTGTGTTGTGTGACTGCAGTGGAATGTAATTAAAGCGATACTTCTTCAATTTATACATTAAAATAGTGACCCAAGCTTGGGAAAGGTGCAAACCATGGGCAGTTACATGATTATTTTAGGCAAGCCAAACATCTGAAAATACTTCATAAGAAAATTATAATATAATCAAATGAGTTAAGTATGCTCTCTGGATAGAACTGTATGTTATGGTGTCTGATTGTTTCCTTCAGGTGCCACAGAGTTTGTCATTTTTTTTTATTTTTTTTTTTAATCCTCTGCTGCATACTGATTTTTAGTGATAAAAAAATTTTTATTAACAATTCCATTAAGTTTGTCTGAACTTTTCATGCTTTTGTCACAGCCACAAAGTGGAGAAACATTATAGGACAAAAGTCAGAAAAGTGCTATCTTGTAAATTAGGAAACAGGACATAAATTCATCATCTACTTTTACAAATTTCAAGAACCAAATTTACTGTTGGGAGACATCTCCCAATACTTTCTTAAATAAAAAGAAACAAGAAGAAAAACAGCAACAAAAACTAAACCCAAACTATAACAGCAACAAAGGAGAACTGAATTTAATGTTAAATTTTACTGGGGAAATTTAAATTAATTATAAAATAATTCTTGAAATCAAAGTCTTAATTTTCAAAGAAATAATTATGCTTACATACAATGCCTAGTAATAATGTTAATCTAGTATTTTAGATTAAACAAATGTTTATTAACATATAAGTTTAAATTCTCAGCTGTCTGTCCTTTAAAACTCTCATACACTCTATACATTAGGTGAAGATTGCTTCTGCCAAAAGCAGTGCTAGCATTAACAGCTGCAGGCTGACAGTTTGCATTAACTTTTGCAACTTGGAAGAGCATGACCCCTGTCTTAGATGTCTTTTGTTCTACCTTATCAGACATAATAAAGGGGAAAAAACTGTGCACCCAAGAAAATCCCAAGGTCCAATATGTCATCAGCAGCAAAACTGCTAACCTACATTTTTAGTCAGCTTTACAGGGGAGCTGCGAAAAATATTCAATAACTGTACAAATCCCAGCTATTTTTTATGTTCTTCCTGACTCACCAGGAGAAGTGCTGACATGGCTGTCTCACTACAAGGAACTTGCCACAGCTGAGTTTTGCACTGAGCAATTCTCACTCAAGCGAAATTTGATCAAGAGATCACAGTGTAGCTCAGTAAATATGATTTTGCCGTGGCTAATAGTAGATTGCAGGCTCTGTGCTGCCCTGTTATCACGGGGTCTCCAGGCTCATCTGGGCTTGCTGTGGCCTCAGCTATGTTCCATTTGGTTTAGCAGCTGCTGAGAGGTACAGTGCCTATAGAGTATCCTGTTTCAATTTTGCCCTGTGGTCTTCAGTACAGAACCAGTCTGACAGGGTAACAGACTGTGGGTAACAGACAGCAGCCCTTTATAGCAGTGAGAGCTAGGAAGGGATAGGATAGGAAGGGAAGGGAAGGGATAGGAAGAGAGTGAGCTGTGACAAAAGAATGTTTGAAAGTGACCCAAGACTAAGGAAGCTCTTCTCTTCCTAGTCCTCCTTGTAAGGTTCTCAAGATGCTGATAATTAGTTGTAATCCCCATCTTTGTACTGGCAGCCCTCACCAAAACACCCCATTCTTTCTGAGAAAGACTAAAACCATCTGCCTTGGGGCACAGAGGGACACTGGAAGGGTGAGCATTGCAGCAGAGAAAAGGGAGAGGGACTGGTAGAAGTTACATTTTAACAATTCTAAGCTAATGAGGCTTTTCTACATTAATTTGGACTGTAAGTGATAGTACTGTCATAACTAGACTAATAATAGCTGCTGTGTTTTGATTATGTTGTTAAAATTTTAATTAGACTTGCAGTAAATTCTTGGCTCCATGTGATAGTTTCCTCTTGCCTACAACAAGATTTTGAGTGTAGCTATAATAATAATCAGATATATTATATAAGTGAAGATAGTAATTAATATATCCATGGATTTACAGGTAACACTTATACTGACTTGTTTTATTATTCTTGAAGAGGAAGCAAAGAAAGTCTGGACCACTCTAAGGCATGATGTTAATGTTTGTCACATGGAATAAAAGCTAAAAATATGCAAAATTATTCTATGTACCAAAAAACATGTAATTTGTAGGAGACAAATTTTTAAAATCACAGTAAATTTTACTTCCTAAGCTGACATGCATTTTTTACCTGAAACATAGGAGCAACAGAGATAGTCAGATAGAAGATGACACTTAAATTATTAAATTATTGAACTATGCAAATTAGATAAAAAATATCCCTAAATTAAGCTCTGCATAAGTTGCTTTGTCACTATCATTCTATCTGACCTCTGCATGTCTTGTTGTCAGGTGATTCACATACTCCCTCCCTATCCACTCCTCCCTCCTTTCCTTGCCCTTCACAATTGATGGTGGCCAGGATGTTTGGAAAGAGAAGAATGGCCATGGAAGATATTATTGTATTATAGAGTGAAATGCACATGGTACTCTTCTCTAGACTTAGTAATAACCTAATTCTTGCAGTTCACTTTTTTCATTCTGTTTTATTATTATTATTTTGTTATAATTTCATTTTCTCTCCATACTGTTTTTTTCCTTTCTTGACATAAACTTTGTTCCCTGACTCACCACTCACACTTGCCATTTCATTGTCACCTATACAAAACACAGCACTTAGCATCACTTTTTCTGTTTGAAATTCTGCTCACCTGCTCCTTCTAGAGAGTACAGAATAACATTCTCAACTGAGAACACTTACTTTTCCAGAGTAAAACTGCTTTTTTTTTCTTTTTCTTTTTCTATTTTTTTCTTTTTTTCTTTTTCTTTTTCTTTTTCTTTTTCTTTTTCTTTTTCTTTTTCTTTTTCTTTTTCTTTTTCTTTTTCTTTTTCTTTTTCTTTTTCTTTTTCTTTTTCTTTTTCTTTTTTTTTCTTTTTCTTTTTCTTTTTCTTTCTCTTTCTCTTTTTCTTTTTCTTTTTCTTTTTCTTTTTCTTTTTCTTTTTCTTTTTCTTTTTCTTTTTCTTTTTCTTTTTCTTTTTCTTTTTCTTTTTCTTTTTCTTTTTCTATTCTCTCTTGTTTCTGTTGTGCTTATCACAAGAAGTGGATGAAGGCACAAACGTGGAAGGATAGTGTGTTTTCTCATAAAAGAAAAAAAAAATAAAAGAAAAAAAGAAAAGTTTTCATGTTTCATGAAACCACTTGAAAAATTGACTGGATGCAATGGCTTTCTCTGAACTGAACAGGAGATAAGCTAATCTCACAGAACTAAAGGAAGGGTTACTTGCTCATTTTCCCTTTTTCCCTTTTCTTTATTGCTGAGGTAGTAAGAATATTTGAAGTTTTACAATTTACTTTTAAAGTGACTGCTCTGGGGTACTCTGAGGAAGCTTTTCAAATGCTTCTTTTAATATCAAACAACAACAACAAACAAACAAACAAAAACAAACAAAAGAAACAAAAACAAACAAGCACAAAAATTCCCACAAAG
Source organism: Excalfactoria chinensis (assembly GCF_039878825.1). Lineage (NCBI taxonomy): Eukaryota > Metazoa > Chordata > Aves > Galliformes > Phasianidae > Excalfactoria > Excalfactoria chinensis. Next base: position 51,216,431 of record NC_092826.1, read on the forward strand.
CCAAAATCTGAAATTACCTATTGGATTGAAAGGAAGGTTGTAAATGTCTTCCATACTGGGTAGATTGTCACTGACTGTATTCAGTTATCTAATCTGACCAGACTAAAAGATATTTAGCTGAGAAGACAATGAAACTCACTGGCTTAAAGCACTGAAAATAGGCTTTTCTAGGAACAGAAAATGGAGTTTCAGATCTCTGAAAATACTGAGGAAGTGAGTCTCTATTTCCCTTATCCTGCATGAATGCTGTAATCATGCAATTGAATGACTGGCTAGATAGACTGGATTGTACCTAACCTGAGAGTCTCATCCAAGTCTTACCTTGCTAGTTTGCTATTTTCTCTCAAGCTGCTTGAAAACAAATTAAAAGTTAATTTTATGTCAAGTAAAATTGGGATCATTTGAAGCACTTATTTGCTATTTATCTTGCTCCACAGCTGCTGCTCTGTACAGTCCTTCTTGTACTTCCACACCTATTCTCTTCCATTACATGATAGAAATGTTGAGTACAAAAATACACAGTACAATAAACCAAGAGAGTCAAGCTATAACGTAGAATCTGGGCAAAGTACTACATAGAATCATAGAATCACAAGGTTGGAAAGGACCTATAAGATCATCTAGTCCAACCATCCTTCCTTTACCATACCTACTACCTGAGTCAGCCTTTTACATTTTCTTTGCTTTCATTTTTATGTGTGAGTAGTTACAGAAGATGCAAACTACTACAAAGGTAAGCTTTATGTCTCAGAAGTTGTCTAAAGTGACCCTAACCTACAAAAGTCATACTGTAATCATACCAATAGCAAGTGCATCAGATGGCTAACCAGGAGGCTTTATTAAATAACCTGTCATCTTAGTCTATTTCTGCTTGACACTGTCATGAACAGCACCAGGGCCATCTTCATCACTGGTATGAATTTTCACACAGGCTAGAAGTCTCAGCATGTAACAAAAAGATTGAATGGCCAAGCTGTGCTACCTTCTCAACCAGAGAGAGTATTAATAATAGATGATAGAAACGCCTGTTCAGATGCTGCATTTGAAAAATTTGTATTATGAAACACCAGAAGACTTTCTGTAATAGTCCGAAACTTGTACTAGAAGTTGTTTCACTTAATCCAACTCATAGTATTGACAGCTGCAATGAACAGGACTGGACTTTCTTGGTGTTTGGGTGTCTCTTCAAACTCATGAAGAAATTTGATAATTTTAGATCTCTAAAGCAGAAGATGTCCTTTTTTTGTGTCCTTCACGAAAGTTTTCCAGGGAACTGTCAAAGTGTCCTTATTGAACTGCATTTTACATCATTAAAATGAAGTCCTGTAGCTATCAATTTCCCTCTATCCTGCTCTTTACATTTCCTCAAGTATTAATGAAGTTTATTGTCTGTTCTTTTAATAATCTGTCTTTTTATGACATCTGTCATTCATGTCAGGAACTGGAGAAATAAATGGAAACATCGCTGTAAAAACATTGGAGGAAGAATTTAAAGATAAAATCTTTAATTTATTCAAAAACATAGAATTGTAGAATGGCTTGGGTTGGAAGGGACTTCAAGGGTCATCGAGCTCCAACCACCCTGTCGCAGGCAGAGCCATGAATCTCCATATCTAATACTTGACCATGGTGCCCAGGGCCCCATTCAACCTGGTTTTGAACACCTCCAGGGATGGGGCATCCACAACCTCTCTGCGCAGCCTGTTCCAGCACCTCACCACTCTCTTGACAAAGAACTTCTCCCTGATATCCAACCTAATTCTTCATTCCTTCAACTTAAAACCATTTCCCCCTGTCCTGCCATTGTCTACCCTTGTAAAGAGTTGACTCTCCTCCTATTTGGAGGCTCCCTTTAGCTATGGGAAAGCTGCAATGAGAAAATCCTGCGGCCTTCTCTTCTCCAGGCTGAACAAGAATCATGTAGCAGTCTTCATTTTCGTTATACACTAAGGCAAGAGACCCATATACACAACAAAAAAAGAAAAAAAATTGAAGTATTTTATAGAGAATGTGCATTATATTGAATATGAAGTATAGAATATGACAATGGAAGTAAATATACATGTAGTTCTCTAATTTTGAAAAAAAAAAAAAATCAGTAGAGAGTAGTGGGAGAAATATGGTCAGAGGAAGCATTTCTAGAGTAAGCCAGAGAGAATAGTTTCTCATCCTTACTGGAACACATTCACAATTAAGATGCTCTGCAGGATAAAGAGGGAAACTTGACCATATTAACAAAATGCATTTATGAGTTTTTGTCAAATAGGAAAAAATACAAATTGCAGTGAATGAAGTGAGTCACACGTAGTTGCCTTCCTATCTTCTCTCAATAAGGTAGAAGTATCTCTTGCTCATAAAAAAATAAATAAATAAATAAATAAATAAAATAAAATAAAATTGACATTCTGAATGCTTTTGCTTTTCCTCATAATGTTTCAATGAATAGAGTGTAGAAGGTCTAGTGGATCATTAACACTCCAAGCTTTGTTCATACATTTCAGACTCATCAAACTAACATATTTTAGCTGTTTGCAACCTAGTTATTAGATTGGGGTAGGAAATGTTTATGTTATGATCCAAGATGAAACAGTCAACACGGAAGAAATTACTGCCTGGATACACATTATGAAATAAACACTGCCACAAGAGTGTTTAAAATGAAAATAAATAAATAAACAATTTTTCCTTTTCCACAATCCTTATTGTGCCTTATCTTTGCTGTGTTTCACGTCTGCATTTTCTTTTCTTCTAAATTCTCTCACAGTTTAATTATGTCAGGAACCTAGTATTGAATAAATAATTTGACTCCGTGATAGTGCCTCATAGAACATTATTGCTCCAGTAAATATCTCCAACAAGCACTCTTCCAGATTTGATTCAAATGAAAGTTAAGCATCAACAAAAGCTATGTCGTGGTACTGTTCTTTGGCTCAGTATTATAGAAAATTGTGTTGTGGAACATGCTGAGAAGTGAACTAACTTGTTCTCCCTCCCAGAATGCTCACAGGAGTTGAGTGGTCTTCTATAAATGTATAGTGGTTGATAAGCAGTTCCTAGTGTTCTGAGGCAGATTATTCCAATGCTAAGAAAACTATTTGCTGGTATCACAACAAAATGTCTCCAATTAAATTTCTACCCTCAGAATTTTCCACTTTCTGTTTGTTTTGCCTTACTCATTTCACATCTACTAAACCAGAAATGATGCATGTTAAGTTCATTCCGAGCTGAAACAAATCTATTTGTGCACTATGCTGCTTTACATGCCTCCCATAAAGGAGAATCTTGGAGAGAGTTGCTCACGGCTTCTCTCTCATGAACTATGACTTTGTGAACTTTAATCCTTTGTGCTCCAGGGACCAATTAACTTGCTATTCTTAGCACACTATATTAAAAAAGTAAATGTTAACCTTCAAATAGCAGTATTTCAGATATTTCTAATGCATACAGTATACAAGAAGGGACCTGAGAATTAAGAACACTCCCATCATGAGCAGTTTTTATTTGGTGGTCAAAAAAAGCCCCACAAATATCCACCCTTCCTTTTCAGTATCTTCTTAGACCAGGGATGCCAACACTGCCTTTCATAAAATATGTACATATATACCTTCTTGTTTTCGTGTAGGAGGAATACTATATGCACAAATATATAATCTGCTACATTTTTTCCCAATTCAACAAGCACTCAAATCTGACTAATTCAGAGTGAATCAGAATAATTCATCTTTTCTCCAGGGCAGTCTTCTTAATGCAAGACAACTTTTATTCCTTATGGCTTGGTGCACTTCATCCTCAGGGCTATAGTTAATATTAGTGATCCTTCAAAAAGCAAAAAGCTATTTTAAAAAATTAATTTGGTCACAATAATTTTAATTTTATGAGGAAAAAGTACTGGAATTTAGTAGAAAGTGATAATTTTAATAATTCCTTTTTAATACCTTTAAAATGTACTAGGAAATTATATGTCTACCAAATATTACAGAAATCTGTAAGCTTACGTTTGAAAACTAGATACAGAAAATTATCCTTTAGTTAATTCCATATGCTTTTTTATTTTTATTTATGTATTCATTTATTTATTAAGAGTAATTCACTTGGTAAAATTGTTAAAACTGCATAAAACATGATAAATGTGGGGAGTGAAAGATAGCAGACTTCTCCATATTAGTTATAACATATTTCAGCATTTTCAAAAGTGCAAGTCTACATGTAAAAATCTTACTAAACTGAAATGGTTAGAAATATTTCAGATGCCCAAATTTTGTATTTAATTTTTAAGTTATAAATTTGGTTTTTAAGCTGTTTGAAAATCTTAATTAGAAGGGAATATACTGTGTCATGACAAAGAAATGTCCCGAGACCTAAAGTAAATGCTTTCCACAGTGTGCTCCCGCTCATGCAGACATTAAACCTTCAGGACAATAGAGTTGGAACAATGTTGAATGTTTCAGATTTAAAATCAGCCCTAGGATTTTGTATATTCAACTCTTAAACACTGCCATTTTAAATGATGGCAAACTTACAAAAGATGTAGAATAACTGTCTTCCTGCGTTGAATGGGATCACTGGGAACTGACTGCTCAAATACCTCTGTTAATTCTATCAGCTGAAAGGAGAAAGGTCTGCTGGCAAAGATGTCTCTGAGAGAGTCTCTATGATACTGAGTCTTGACCCCATTGCTCTTCTTGGACAATTTCTGATGCCTAGTTGAATTCCTTCTCAAAAGACAGACATCTTCCCATTTCTTTAGTCCTGAAAAGATTAAATCTTTTTACCTTCAGGATTCGATCTAGTAGAATACATGGAAAGGAAGTGCTGTGGTGGGAGGAAAAATCAGTCTTTTTCTGTTATTCCTGTAAATATATACTGCTGTCTTTCAGTGAGACTATGACTCATTATTTCTTTAACCGCACTCCAGAATAACTGGCAAATAAATACAAAGAAATGTGCTTTATATCTGTTTTTAAATGGAATAAATGATGTGGCAAAAATAATTACTGGAAAATGACTTTTGTTTGCTCTTTTTTTTTTTTTTTTTTTTCTTTTTTTTCTTTTTTTTTTTTTTTAATTAGTGAGTATTGACAGAAATAAGGGTAAATAAATTTGCAGCATTAGTGGTTTTGTGTAAGTTTGTTGTTGTTGTGTTTTGGTTTTTTGTTTGGTTGTTTGGTTGTTTGTTTTGTTTTGTTTTTTTTCCCATGAGCTCAAAGACAGTAACTGCTGGTTTTCAGTATGGTCTGGCATTGGGCCTTAGTTTTATTTTACCTATCACTGAAGAATGGAATGAACCAACTTTAGAAATAAGGCTAACATACTAATTAACCCTGTAACATTCCATGTATATTTTTCATGTTTACATATACCATCAACACTCTTTTGTGATCTCTCAGATATCAGAGGAAAGCAGCTAGTTTGTGTGTTTTCAACATAGCCATACACAAAATTACAGGCAGACACAAACAATAACTTGGATGTAAAATAAAAATAAAAAAAAAGGGGAAAATATGATTTTTCTTTCTATTTATGCTCTATATAAGCCACCTGTGCTTATAATGAGGCAGCCAAAAAAAAATGTCACTTATGTCTGTGAATGTAGGTTAAATCTTCATGCAGTGCACTAGTGACATTCAAATTACTGCTTTGAATGGCTTACACAGGGCCTCATAGTGGAATACCCAATGTGCCTTCAGGCTTGTGTTTCTGCATCTGAGCATCACCTGCCAATATAAGCAGTCTGATCATACACTTACAGCACTTGCTTATGCATGTTATTTTAAAGGCAGCAACAGAAATGTATTCATAAATAATTTAAAATTACCTTTTGCAACTTTCAGGCTTTCCAAAATTTCCTTATGTAAGCTACCACTTGTGAATGTAGGTGTGGGGGGAAAATATTTTGTCATTGTAACACCAAGCTCAACCAATTTGATAATGATAAAATAGTAGAAACTTTTAAAGGTTCTTACCAGCTTCTAATTTATTTATTTATTTGTTTGTTTGTGTGTTTGTTTTATTTTTGCTGCAGTGAAAGAAATCATTTTCCCAATTTACATCCTATCAGAAAATATTTCACTATTAAATTAACCTACATATTTCATTGAGATGGCAGTGTGATTCTCTGATGTGTCTGAATAGCTCACAGTTTAAATCCATTTTCAGTACTAAATGCTACTGTGATTAATTCAATAACCAACTCATTAGACAATGTTATCTCACAAAGCAAATCCTAGATAATCTTCTCACATCATTTAGCCAAAGGTTCAAGCCTTATCAAATCATTTAAGCATAGAGTGATCTTTGCTTTCTCTCACAAGAAGGAATATAATGATGCCTATTTGATTTAGAACTTGCTGCGTGAGGCTGGTGAAGACCTTTCTCTTTTACAGTCAGTACATAGAAACAGCAGAAACCTCAAGTAAGATGCTTCAGGCATAAACCTAGTGTGTGGATTCATTGACCAAAATGAACATCAATTTATACTCCAAAACACTGGATTTTATATATATATAAATGTATGTATGTATATATATATATATATATATATATATATATATATATATATATATACATACATTGGGAATACAAGGAATTCATGGAGCTGCCCTAGTTCAGAAGACATGAGTTATAAATAGATTTAAAGACACTGTTTGCATTCAATGGAATCTTTAATCCCTTCGCAAGTTGTTTACACTGTTGTCCATACGCATCTATTCAAAATTACAAACTGATAGTTTACTGAGCTTTCTGCTCACATGAAGTTCATTTATTTCCAGTGTTCTGTTATGTTTTTAAGACTGTTAAATCCAATAGATATTTGGGTATTAAAAATTAATAACTGAATATGCATGCTTATAATTTTATTTTAATTATTATTATTATTTAAAATATGTTACATTAATTAGAAAGTACAGTTGCATGATGATTACCGAAGTCACCTGGAACCTAAGTGAGTGTTATACCTGTGATTTGCTGAGATCCTGTTTAGAAAGATTCTCTGGTAAAGAAAGATTCATCTTCATTCTATGGTACTTTAAAGTTTTTTTTTCTAGTAATTTTCAGACATAAACAAGTATACATTTACTTTCAAAATAATCTTACTAGAGGATAATCAAGAACAATAAGTGTAAAATATACTCCATAGCTGACACGTAATTCCTAATGTAAAAAATACCCCCCAAAAGCATATGAGCCTTATTCAACTTTGAAATAAAGATTAAATAAGAACCATTAGGTATTTTAATAATAAATTTTATATGTATCTATATATATTCTTGACTCTGCAAAAATGAGAACAGCTCAGCTGTGCCTTCATAATGTTGTGAATTTTCAACCAGTAAAGAGGACTATAATATTGAGTTTAGAAAATACAACTAAGAGATTAAAAGCAACATCTTACCTTTATATTTTGACAATGCTTTTGAGAGCTGGCTCTTCATTTTCCTCCTGTGTTGTCGTGAAATGAGATTTCCACATCCTCACTTGAGAATTAGGATAGTATTTTGTTTTCTGAGAGTTGTTGTTCATTGATGTGTGATCTTCCTAATTTCCCCGGTTAATCTTATGACTATTTGATGGGGGAAACAAGCAAACAAATGATGGCAGTGAAGGAGACACACACATACCTGCACATATATCCATGGCTTTCTCAATATTTGAAATAAATACCAAGAAAGAGCACAGTTCAACCCTATGGCCCTGGTAGTTTGTTTATAGCATTTTTACACAAACAAATACAAAGCCAACCTAAACATATAAGTAAACATTCCCTCCATACACATCAAAAGAAAGAAAGATGTTAATTAAACGTCTATTTGCCACCAAAAAATGTGAACTGCTGTCTGCTATCGTGGCATTGCTAGTGATGTTTCTAAAAAACAGTTGAAGATATTTTGACACTTTTATCCTTGATACTTGTTGTCATGAACAGAGAATAGCACATCATTCAAGTCTGTATGGGTTATAGTTCTCTATGAGAAAAAAAGAAAACACTGGATTTTTTTCTCTATAAAAGCAGACTTACAAAGAAATAGAACAAAAAATGGATGGGATGGGCAAGTAAGTACATAGCCCATTTATTAATGCTCCCCAGAATGGCACACACACCATGTTATGCAGCCCAGAGTAACTTTTAATCTTTTGCTACCCCACTTCCAACCATCGGTTGCATGGTTACCTGCACTCTTTCCAACAAATGTACAAATAAATTCACAATAGAAACATTCCAGATGAGTATGAATCATCTGGCATCTAAAGTGTCAAAGGCAGCTGACACTGGTATTGTTGTTATAATTTGAATGATGGAGAGCAGAATTCTCACATCACTAAGGGACAATTGATTCTCTATATTCTAGGTATCTTTCTGTAAGTTAACTATTGATTTAAGCTTTTTCTATACTATCTATCAAAAGTTCTTTCTCTGTAGCATCAATAATATTTTAAATAATGAAACTGAAAGGAGCTAATACCAAGAATGGACTAAATCCCATTTCTAACCCAGTTTCCTGTGAGCAAAGCAGTTAGTGTTTGGTATCATCTATTTGGTGATTTCTCTTGCTACATCTGGAATCACTGACTGAGGATGTCTCACAAAGGTCATTTTTGGAAGATTTATCTTAAGCTGTTGCATCCAAAGAAGACACCAAAGTCTGAACTGATATTGATTTTCCTTGCATTCCAACATTACTTCCAGGAGTAAACTATTGACGATGTACACTTGATATAAACGTGCCATGTGCCAGTGACTATATAAACAGAACTGCATGCAAGATAATTATTTAACAGCACTTTTTCTTAAGGCACAAGATAACAAAAAAATCACTGCACACCTCCTATTGGTGATTCATTATAAAGTTGCACAATACTCTACACAGGCCAACGTCCTGCCAATTGAATTAAATACATAGCTCCTGCAATCTACTCTAGTTAAATATGCCCTGAATGGTTGCTCCTTACAGGGTGCTGTCAGAGGGTGGAAAGCAGAATGCTATCCCTCAAATTATTTTATACTACTAATAGTTAAAAACAATTCATACTGTTCTCAAGAGATTTTCAACAAATCAAAACAGCTTAGGAATTTGCATTATTATGATATTTGAACCATGCTGACAGCAGTACCTTGCAGCAAAAAAGCCAATTCAGCCTGATCTATAGTCATCCTCACAAGTATTATTATTAGCCCACTGTCACATTACAATTTTCTGAAGGAGAGTTTGCTAAGTTAGCAACTATATTTGTTAATGAAAGTCCCTGTGTGTTGCAAGTTAGGCAGTGCATATACACACACAGAGTGAATTTACACTTTTTGACACCTTTAAGGCTTGTCAGACTTCAAAGTGTCTGCTTTCTAGCAGCACATTTAACTGTATAAATTTTTTGTCATTTTCTTCCTTTTGTACTTTCGCTGACTGCTACAGCTTTTATTCCTGAGACGTACCAAAGAAGACAGATAACAGAACTCAAAGGAAGGTAAATTCATAATCACATTCAAATGCAGTGTGTAACACAGTTTTATTTTTTTATTTTTTTTTTTCTCGTGGATGATATATATTTTCCAGAATCCTACTTTTTTTTTTTTTTATTTATTTATTTTTTTTAACTCAATAGACTAACTATAGTTACGAATCTAGAAGGAAAAGATAATCTGTCAAGCAGAGTTTCTGAGAACATGAAATTTTAACATATGGATTAATTCATTCTCTTTCTCAGTGTACAAAATACATCCCTTTTGAAAGCCACATAAGAAGGATTAATCTGTTCTTTCTATCTCAATATTCAGTATATTTTAAAATGCATTTATGAGTATATGAAAGAAGAAAGATTTTCAATAGATGACACAATGAGTGTCCGGCACAAATTACTGATGACTGAAGCTCTTCTCTTATAGAAAAGAAGAAGCTTCAAGCTGCAAACGTATGAGAAAAATTGCTGTAACTAATGCTAAATTCTTTCTCGTTTGTTTCCTACAATACCTTGTCACATTTTGTCTGACCTGCAGGATGATCTTTCGAAGGCAAGGTTTATACCTATCTTTTCTTGTGAGCCACATACTTCAGAAAAGGGAGCCCTTTATGAGCAGCATTTTCATGTTTTGCCATTTTTATTATATCAATCAGTTACAATAAACAGGGCAAGATATGCCAGCCTCCCCTGCTAGCAATCCTGATTGGTAGGGCAGGGCTCTTCATTGTCAGGTCAGAAACCCTCTCTCTCTTGAACATATTAATGTTCCTATCAGCAGGGGCATCTCAAACCTCAGGCTAATGCTCCCTGTCACCAGCACCTGCGCTTGAACTTAAGGTGATTAATTCAGACCATGGTGTTCAGCCAGAGTCACTATGACAATCTGGGTACAGGAACAACTTCTTCTCAGAGTTCAGGGCTGCACACAGAGAAGAATGGCCTGAGGCCTGTAAATTAATCTCTCTGACACATGTTGATCAGAAAGAAAAACACATGAAATGGTGCAGGCAAAATCTTGATCTACATAATGACAATTCAGTTGAGTCAAAGGTATTGTGATGAATCCCACTGAGCAATCTAGTCTACAGTGAAGTTCTGATCAGATTGGAATTGCTCTGCAGCACCATATTTTTACTAATTTTTTGAGTCTTCATTTTAGAAAAGCATTCCTAAGAAGTAATGTACTTCACTCTCACCTGTTTCCAAACATGTAGTGAGAAATTATTTACATGCTTAAAATAATTTAGTATTTTGTCATATGAACAAAAGAATTTAACTAATGTCACTGTTACAGCTTTTTTTACCATAGGACAGAGTGGAGGAGGAAATTTAGAAATTATGTTCTCAGTGACTTTATCTACTACTAAACAAAATCCATCATCTAAGATTTACAGTTAAAACTGTGGGAGAACAGAAAAAAAAATCTGTCTAAATTTCTTTAAAACTCTGAAGAGACAGTTGCAAAACAGTTCATTCCTTTGAGGCAATAGTTGACTAATATTTTCATTGTAAAAGACAAAGCAGACTCAGGAAGGAGATAAAAAATCCCATAAACTCAAAAAGAGATTTGATAAAATATCTAGAATAAACTTTCAAAAGCTTTTTGCTTCAACTCTTAAGCACTAATATTGTTTTGTTTTGTTTTGTTTTGTTTTGTTTTGTTTTGTTTTGTTTTGTTTTACATAGGACCCAACTTTGTGAATCCATTTAATTTCAAAAGTAAAGTGAAATGTCATTAGCATCCTATATGCTCTGAAATTTTATTATTTGAAGTTTTATTATTTTATGTGTTGGTGTAGTCCTATAATAATATAAATATATATATATATATATCATTTTAATCTACAAATCATTGAACTCATTTTAATTAAAACTTTTGGAAATAGATTTTATAAACTTCCTAACTGTAGCTGCTGATTACTTGACTGTTAATCAGATGAATGCACTAGGCACTTTCTGTTTTGCATTCTTAGAGATTACAGCCCTATTTTGTCCTGAAGGTATTTTATTTGATGAAATACAATTTAATCAGACTAATTCAAGAATTAGCTGCCAATGTAGGGCATAAACCCAATCTCATTTGTGGCACCCAAATAATTTTTTCTGCATGATGAAATCTCTTAAGCAAGCAGCAGAGCAGAAATATTTTCCACCAGTACAGAAAACCACAAATTCAGAATGGGAGAAATATAAATAAATTACTAGCACACAATACTTGGCACAAAATGTTAATCCAAAAACCCATATGCAGAATGATGATTAAATTTTTTTTTCAAGGACACCTTAGAAGTGAGTAATATCCCTACAGGGTAGCATTACTGTAAATCATGAACATAATTTCTAAAACTTTCTTGTAATATAAAGGCAAGGAGCAATTTTGGAAACAGCATCTATCTAAGATGCTCCAATCTGGACAAACAGGTAAATCTTCACTTTTTCTGCCACATGAAGTTAACCAGATTTCATGTGCTCTCTGATTGTCACAGCCTCTTCAGCTGGAAGTGTTCCCTTCTGAGTTCAGATCCAATAAATGCAGATGTATTACTGTACATAAATTTTCTATTTTAGTTGTTACATAGTTCATCTATGGCCTGTGGTATCTTTCATGAGCCTCTGAGTCAAAATGGTCTGAAGCCAAAAGCATTGGAGCTTATCACATGCTCCATGTGATCTTAACTCAATGTTTTTGAAATTTTCTAAATCCAAAGTAGAGAAAAATCTGATGCTCCCTGGAACCTTTTTTCAACTGAGATATATCAAAATGTTACTCTTACAGGAAGTAAACAAAGTAAATGTTTGCTGTTCAGTAAGGCGTATCTGAATATTCAACAACCAGATCTTACATATAAGTAAGTACAACATCATTGTTCATTCATCTGGGAAGGTTAAGCCCTCATGGTTTTGGTAGAGCTTGATGATAGTGAACTGTGGCATCTCTCTCCTTCTCTCTGTTTTTCTCTGTTTCTCTGTCTCTCTCTTTTTCTCCCAGTCTCTCAACTATATAAGGTTAAAATAAAGATTTCCAAGGTAGGTCAGATTTATGTGTGATGGTAACCATCACTGTCATGACTAGATTGTGTTCCTGCAGGAAGGAATGTGTGTAGATGGAGCTAATGAACAAAACAAGGATATAATGATTATCCAACTAACAGTTCTTTCATGAACTGGATATTCAATTCTGACTACCAAGTATAATGCTCATGATTGATGAATTTAATGAACCTCCAAGCCATCCAGGAACTGTCCTTTATAAATAAAATAAAATAAGTTGAAAATTATTTCCCAGAATGAGCAAGATGTTTATGTGAAAAATACTTATTTTAATTCGTCTAAAAGTATTTCTTGTTTCTATGAGTGTTTTCTACATCTTGCATTTAGATAAGATGGAAAATGTCATTATTTGATATTTTCTATTGTTTTCCAAATGGAGTACTTCTAATTTTCAGTTTTGTTGCACTTTTAGATTAACAATTCCACTTTCTATATTAACATTCTTACAATAAATGTATTGTGAAGGTGGTTAAAGTAAGACAAAGTTCTTCAGAAAGTAATCCATATATAAAAAAACAAAACAAAACAAAACAAAAAACAACAAACCAAACCAAACAAACAACAAACAAACAAACAAACAACAGCAGCAGCAACAACAAAATACAACACCATGAAAAATAACATTTACTCTTAAAAATAAGGAAATATCTCTCTTAGAAAAGTTAGTTCCCAAAATACGTAAGCAGAACATTTTAGGTTCACAACCGGCTGAAGATTTCAACAACGATTGTTGAAATAATAGTAGAATTTTAACTAGTGTTTGAACTCAAGGGCAAAGAGTTAAATATGATTATATTGTGCTTGGCTTTGAGAAACTGTAGGTTACAGGCATGCCCAGCCCAGGGCCCACAGGCTGCATGTGGCCCGGCACAGCTTGCACTGCAGTCTGTGCCCAACTCTGATGCACGGGATGGGTACAGTGCAGTACAGTCAAATAATATAGCACTGCTTAATTATAGGGAAATTGTGTCAGTTTTCAAAGATCACAATTTGAAAAGATTTTATATACAGAAACACACTGCAAAATTAAATGCATATCGAGGAATGCTTTGTAAAGATGCAATAGCGGAACTGAAAAAAATCTATCACCTCAAAAAAATCTTTCAAGGTGTGCTAAAACTTCAATGGGCTCATATAAAAGCTATTTATGTGGTAGAAAATCTGAGTACAAAAAGATCAAAACCATTTACTGATGGTGAGTTTGCTAAGCTATGTGTGGAAAACATGGTAGATACAATTTGTCATGACAAAAAAGTGGATTTTTCTAAAAGCAGTTTGTCTAAGCAGACTATAGCCAGGTGAACTGAAAAAAAAAAAATAAATAGGAAAATCTATTATAAAAATTTCAAGAGTAAAGCTGCTTATTTCAAATTTTAGACTTTGGCAATAGATGAAAGCAGTGATACTGCAGATACAGCTCAACTTGCCATTTCCATTAGAGGTACTGACAATGAATATAATGTCATTGAAGAAATGGCTTCTTTGGTGCAATTGAGAGACACAATTAAATCTCTTAATTAGTACAAAATAATAGTGAAAAAATACATTAAAGTGATTTTCTTTAACCTTTGTCAGTATCTGGTACAGCTACTGATGATGATCCAGTGGTGACTGGTAAAAAAAGAAGACATAAAATTAATAGAAGACGATGCAATTTCTATTGGCAACTCACATTAGATGAAATATCAGGCATCAAGAAAATTTATGTGCAAAAGCTTTAAAATTTATACCGTCATGCTGTGAATTTCCTCAAGTTGAAAAGACTGAATGATCACAAATTCTAGGAATTAGTTAAAAGTATGGATGCTGATAATTGGGTCATCATTTACTTTTCTGAAGGAAAGTAGCTAAGTCAGGGTAAAATGCAAAAAAGACCTTATGATTTGCAAAGTGAAATCAAGTCCCTTATTGAATCAAAAGGAAAATTTGTGCCAGAACTTGAAGATGGAAAATGGTTCACAGATTTTAGCATTTTTGGTGGATTTGACTGGTCATTTAAGTGAGTTAAACTTGTGTCTTCAAGCTGAAAATAATCTTATCTGTGCCATGTTTTAAACCACAACAGCATTTGAAATGAAACTAAATTTATGGCAAACTCAATTTATGTCAAATAATTTCACACATTTTGATACATTGACTAAAGAGTCCTGTGAACAGTGAAAAATATGCATCTGTGCTTTCTCTTTTGATAAATAAATTTGAGAAGAGGTTTCAAAATTTCAAAAAAAAAAAAAATCTTCCTTTTTTCTTTTGCTCTTTTTGTGTATTTGAGACTCCATTTTCAGTCAACATAAATACTTTACTTGGGAATTTTCAAATGGAATGTATAGAACTGCAATCAGACATACAATTGAAGGAAAAATTTGTTCATGTCCCTTTACCAGATTTTCATGAGCCCCTTCTTACCAGAGAAAAATATCCCTTACTTCATAGTCAAATCTTATTCATGTCATTTCTTTTTGTCAGTTCGTACATTTGTGAACAACTATTTTCAAGTATGAAATGAAGGAAGAGTATTATTTTATCAAAAATCTCTGATGAGCACCTTGAGAACTTACTAGGAGTGGCAACCACTGCCACTGAACAGCCTGATGTATTAGTTTCACTAAGACAAAGTCAAACATCCCACTAGTTTGATGTGTTTGTTTGTCTTCTTTTTAATAAAAAAATACATTAAGAATAAGTTTTGTTACTTGTATGCATTAACTTTATTTCACATGCAGATCAAGACAATTCTTATTTATTCAGTCCATCCCAGGCCAGTGAAAGCATTGACAACTATGCTGTAAGAGCAGAGAGGAGCATGTAGGAATCTTGGAATAAGATAAATTTTACATTACTGCAAATCACAGTTTGATTTGACATTATAGAGGGCAATAAGAAGAGTTTCATAACCTTTTAAAACAACTTTTATTTGATAATCTCAGAACTTCTTATTGATTATTAGTGTATAGTTAAAGAAGTTCAAGAAGATGAAGTGAAAGCCTTGCATTTTGAAAAGTATTGAGTTTCTGGTTAAGCGGTAGCATTAACACAGTAAAAATTAATGGATGTGTTGAATGCGTTGTCATGAAATAAAAATTTAGGGCTTAAAAGCTTCAGAAATTAAGTACTCATGTCTTAACTGCATAAAATACTTCTTTCTTTCATTTATCTCATCGTACTAAATAACAAAAAAAACAAAACAAAACAAAAAAAAACAACGATGTAATACTACCATACAGTTTTTACAATTATCAGTCTGTTCCAGAGAATGAAGGTAAAGACTGTACATTTGCTGTAACTGAACAAGGTAAAAAAACCCTTCATTTTAATTAGGACATGACAACTATCATATTTGAAGTAAAGTCAATTTACACATAGGTAAGAAAAAACCCCTAGATAATTAAGTAAACTAAATATTCTGCATCTTAGTTTTATGATTTAAATGCTGCTAAAGACAAAGTATTATCATGATTTTCTTGTCTCCATGTTGGAATATGTAAACATATCTACCCTCAACATAATGTACTGTGCATTTCTAAAAAGAAAATAAAAAGAAAATAAAAAAGGAAAAAAAATAAAAACAAAACAAACAAACATACAAAAAAAGGATGGCAAATGAAGCACCTGGAAGCAGTCCACACTGCATCATGTTTTATTAGGCATTTTCCTTGACAGAAGATAATGTGCACTTAGACCTTCATTGTCAATGGGAAAAAAGAGAAAAAGAAGAAAAACTTTTTAAAATACATGCTAGTAAAAGTGTTAGAAGAATTTTGTTGCAGTTCAGAAGTTAAAATGATTGTTATGTATGTGATAACCCATAACCATGGCATAGTGAATTGTCTCCCAGCTATGGCATGACCACTGAAATGCAGATGCAGATTAACAAGCAGAATCCTGAAAAATCATCAGAAAGCCTTTTTAGAATTTAATAAGAAAGTAAAATTTAAAATAAATAAATAAATACATAAATGATTTTTTTTAATTTTTTTTATTTTATTTTTTTTTAAGATTCTGTTGTAGAGATTCATTCTGCAGTCTCACAGCTCAGTAAAATGGAAGATTAAGAGGGATTAAGTGTCGACTCTGTGTCAAACCTTACTATACAATGAAATAAAAAGCAGTGTGCTTCTTTTCCTGATTTGCAGGTTGAAATGCACATATTATAGGCAAAAGCTGGTCCTTCACTGCAGTCATCAAGCACGAGGGTGAACAGTAGGTAAGGCCTACACATATGATGAAAGTCCCCTTCTTCCCATCACCAGACTGTAACCAGGAGATGTGTACTGCTCCACTGGCAAGTGGCAGTGCTGCGTGTCCCTGAGGTTTCATGTCTCCTGGTGCTGTTCACATCTGCAGTCTCATCCTGTAACCTTTAGACTTGCCCTGTAACCTTCCCTACCTCAATCTAGGGCCAGGCAGTCCTGATCTTCATAAGTCAGGCATGTAAATCAAAACCCAATTAAATGATGGAAAACATGCTTTAAATGTAATTTGCTCAAGATCCTTTCCTTAGTGCAAAGAAAAACAAGCAAAAAGTATGCTATGCTGCCAACCGGGGAATTTTCATTCACAACTAAATTCACAATCTGAACCACATAATACATCACAAACCATTAAAGCACCTTCTCTTGAAACATTTTAAACTTCTGATATCAATGCTGGAAATAAAAATGTACAATGGAATAATTTCTAATTATTAATTCTGACATGATATATGAAAAAAGAATTAAAAAAGATCATTTTATTACAATTACATACATTTCATAATTGCATGATATAAGAAAAAGTTAGCATTTGATAAAAATTGAACTCAGAGAGGCACATGCTGAGTTCTCTGACATGTGAACAGTAGAAAATAAAATTAGGCAGTCTAAAAAACTATTCAGTTTTAAGGTATCTAAAAGGAGCAAGGAACAAGTTTGTGATTTTCCATTTACAATTGTTACATTAGTGTGTTCAGGGCTTTGGGTTTTCAGTTAATTTATTTTTGTATTTTTCTCGTATTTAATTTAAATTTAACTTCTTATCTCTCATAATTTCACGTGCATCTCCCTGTACTTAAGAGGAACAGAGTATTTCAGGTTCTTAATTCACAGAAAATTAAGCCAAGCCGAAGCCATGAAAATGCCATTGTGCAATTTAGTGAAAATTTATTTTTCACTGGGAATAGTTCAATTACAAATGAAATGAGATTGGAAATAATCTTTTCTTCCATAAACCTTACACCTGGAAGAAAATTCATCTGTTTAATATCTCGCCAGTTCTTTTCAGTTCTATCATTCTGTGTTCTACCTGAATGAAACAATCTGTTCTAGTGACAGTCACATTAGACTCCTCTGTCCTTTCCTTTCCTCTTTCCTTTCCTTTCCTTTCCTTTCCTTTCCTTTCCTTTCCTTTCCTTTCCTTTCCTTTCCTTTCCTTTCCTTTCCTTTCCTTTCCTTTCCTTTCCTTTCCTTTCCTTTCCTCCCCTTCCCTTCCCTTCCCTTCCCTTCCCTTCCCTTCCCTTCCCTTCCCTTCCCTTCCCTTCCCTTCCCTTCCCTTCCCTTCCCTTCCCTTCCCTTCCCTTCCCTTCCCTTCCCTTCCCTTCCCTTCCCTTCCCTTCCCTTCCCTTCCCTTCCCTTCCCTTCCCTTCCCTTCCCTTCCCTTCCCTTCCCTTCCCTTCCCTTCCCTTCCCTTCCCTTCCCTTCCCTTCCCTTCCCTTCCCTTCCCTTCCCTTCCCTTCCCTTCCCTTACACTCCCTTACACTCCCTTACACTCCCTTACACTCCCTTACACTCCCTTCCCTTACACTCCCTTCCCAGTTCTACAGTTAATTTTTTGCCTGTCTGTTATCAACTACCTATTTTCTTTCTTTAGCCTTGTTCTTTGAAGACACTGTTGCTATTAATGACCAGCTAATCAGACAGAAGTTATTTTTGGCCTCTGTTTTCTGATGCTCTTTAAAATTACTGTGCAAATCTACTACTTCTGTCAAGCTAGTTTGACAGAAATAGCTGGCTACATCGGAAAAATCTAGTGGAAATTAGATCTTTTAATTAGGTTCACAAAGGGAATAAAGACCCAGTCTTTGTCACAATTTGCAGGATATATATATATATATATAGGATGTATATATATATATTTCTTACCACTAATGTCAGCAGTTAACACTACAAATACATGAACAGAAACTTCAGAAAAAAAGAAAAAAACAAACAAAAAAAACCCACCAACAACCATAATTAACTATAATCTCAACTGGAAACTAGCCTAATTTTTTTACAGCAGGCTGGAACAACTGAAGCAAATTTTAAAATCCAGCTGTATTATCTGCAGAATACCTGAAACCCCTGGAGATATTTGGTATTCAGAATGTTAGTTGCCTTTCCTAGTACTGTAGTACAACATTGATGGTGAATATTTTATATGAACTACAAAAATAAAATTTAAAAAACTTAGTAAAATGATTTAAAGTTAAATGATCTTAAAAATTTATTACAAGAGTGAAATACATTGTGCCTTAGTGCCTTCAGGTACTCATACAACAGACCTCTTTCAATTCCTTCCTCCAGAACTGGTCAGTTTTCTAGAGGCTTATTAACCAGATTAGATAGTCAGAATTTTTCAGCCCAGACTTGTAATAATGAAATTGCAGAAAAAGCCCAGGGAAAATGCATTCTCAACTGACTTGGTGAACTGTCTCTCTCCAGGAAAATATTAATGCAGTCTTCATTTAATTCATTGGGTTTGGTTGCATTCTCCCAGAATATATTCCTTTTATATTTTTTTCTGGAATCTTGCTGGACTTAAAGCAAGAACTTACTACCAGCATATTTTTTTCCAAAATGTATTGAAACTTTATTTATTTATTTATTTATTTAATTCATGAGTATATTGTTTATTATTGAAGATTATCTTTCTTTTTTTTTTTTTTTCAGTTATTGCAGAAAGTAGATTTTGAAATAGTCTTTTAAAAAGGTATATTTTATTGTTTTGTTTTTCTTGCAGTTCATTATTTCTTATCTTCCATTTTTTCAAATTTGTTTTTTAAATTTCTTCAAGCATTGTTAACTTCATCTTTTTGATACGGTTCAGAGTATTATTATCCTGTGATTTCCACTTTTATATTACATTTTTACATCATAAATCTCATTCCTTGCTATTTTCCATAGATTGTTATTGATGTAAACTTCAACTGTTTATCAAATAGCTTTGTTTTTCCCTAGGAAACAACACTTCTCTTTCATTAGTGACAGTTGTATCTATTCCAATACACAAATCTAAAAATATATTTTACATGTAGTTGATACTTGCCATAATAATTCAGTAACTTTGTTACTGTAGCTCTAGTGAACACTGGCCACATTTCACAGTGAATAATTCTGGCACAACTAAAATCTTTGCTTTGATTGGGTCGCAGTTCTGAAATTGATGCTGTTGGTCACATAGGTATAGGTAGTCTTCTCTTTGCACCTGTCTAAATTTGCTTATCTCAATTTTTAAATGAAGAATTCAAAAGGGTGTCAGTAGATTTTCCAGAACCAACAACAGTACTCAAATGTTAGATATATAAACCATTCAGCACCATAATTAAAACTTTATTTTATCTTTGTCTGTTTCTAGCTATTTTTTCCATATAACTATATCCTTTTTCACAGCAGCATTTTTTACTCTGGAAAAGAAGGTTACAAGTTTGGGGTATCAATGTGGGGTAAATGTTAGGAGAAAATAAGATGCTATATAATATCAGAAATAAAGGATCATGAAAGATTTATTTTACATGCTATTGGAAAGAATCTAAATGTACTAGCTTAAAACTGGCAGTTTTTCTCACCCTGTACAGAATCTAATTTTTCTTATCAATTTACTCTTCTATAAATTGCATCAGTAAAATTAAGACAACATAAGTATCAAATTCTGAAATATCAGTTTCATTATCAGGTGTAATTATCAAAGAACATTTTTTGAACACATTCTGGTTCATCTTAATTATAAAAAGGTTTATAACAGTTTTTATGGTGAATTTAATTCACCCTAAGTGATGAATGTGGATCATAATAAGAAAATATAAGTGAAAGTAGCTATTTCTGTACTGTATTTTATGATAGATGGGGGCATATCATAAGAAGTACTCTCAAATATAATCAAATACAAAATATAAGGACATATATTTTAACTTTTTTAAAGACTAGTGATCTCAAATGTTGCTGAAACTTCAGTAGACATTAGTTTTCTGGAAATAAATGTAAGGTTCACAATTTTGGAACTTTGTCCCAAAAGCATTTCCACATTAAAAATAAATATTTTATTAAAAGAAACATGAAAAGAATAAAACAAGAATAAGAGAATAAAGGCATAAAAGAATTCCTGCATGCGTATTTGAAATTTCAGACCCCTTTTCAATGATAGATGTGACTGTGTTCACATATCACCAAGCATTGTGAAGTACAGAATGGGAGACTCCTAACCCCAGTTATTCCCAGTCCAACAAAACTACAGGTTTGCAGTTTGGGACCTGTTCACCTTCTGACAGTCTTATGACACCTATTTACACTGATGCAGTTCAGCTTCTCTGTGCAGCTGCTCACTTCTGATGCTGTAGTGATAACAGCTATACAAATGCCTGGAAACATAAGATACAGATTTGCAGAAAGCAAGAAAAATTGTGCACTCTGCAACACAGCGATCAGGGAAGATTTGAAACATAAAATCCCCACTGTTCTAATATTAAAACAGCAACTTATTTGTCCCTTCAGTTTGTGAAGGATTAGACTGCAAATGCCTTGGTGCAACATTTACTGTCTTCTACATGCAAATTTTTTCAACCATAACACCTGTCCCTGTCAAGCGGCACTGGGAAAGTGCATTGGGGCATTAAAAAATGACACCGTGACAGCTGAGATCATCTAGCATGCTCAAGGTAACATCCTCCTGGCTTAATCACAGGGGGCTGGAATCAGGGCATAATCAATGATGGGTCCTTAACTGCAGGATTTGCTTCCGCCTTGGTTCATTGGTGCCTGAATCTGCTGACTTCTCAGGCATGCTGCCAGACCCATTTGTTCTCTGAGGCTTTTCCAGAGGAGAGAAAGAAAATGAGAAGAGTTTTCAGGTGATTTGACAGGATCTTAGGATTCACTGTCAGTTTTGCTTTAAATGTAGCGCATGAAAGCATTTGTAAATATGCAAGGACTGGGAAGGCAAGTATATAGTTTCAACCTCAAAGAAACAGCTCACTACAGCTTGAATTAAACCCCTTTTTATTAGATTCTAGAGTTGCAAAACTTTCCCAAAATTTTGCAAACACCTTCCTGCCCATGCTTAACTCAGTTATTTAGCACTTATACCCGGTTAACTAATACCTCAATAAATGGATTCCTTGTTTGAAAGATGTGGAAGTCAGGGCCCATGTGACAAAACTGCCTAACTTAGAAGTCTGCCTGAGCTGAAGAACTGAGCCTTTACACACTTAGCTCCGCAAGAAATTGATTGCTTAATTTTCAAAGAATGTGCTCGTTTTATTTCTTTCTCTTCACTTGCTCACTACTTTTAAATATGTCTAAATAAATCTTAGCTTAACTTTGGAAACTAAAATCTTTGAGAATATATATATATTCAAGTGCAGCAACATTCAAAAGCATCTACACTTTGTAGAAATAAAGAAGAGATCAATGCAAGTCCTAAATCAAAATCTTTAAAAGACTCAGTTGTAATATATGTTGGAAATGGGAATTACAACTTTTTAATACAAAAAACCTCAGTGTTGGCTTTTAAGTGGAACACATCTCCAACAGAAAGCTTGATCTAATGCCTAATGTTGCTATACAAAAAAGTACATTTTTATTTAAATACTCATGAGAATGTTGCATTTAAACATAATAGAGAAAACACAATACTGTTAAAATCCTTAGGGCATGAATTTTGCAACTATATCTGTTTAAGGGAGAATGTCTACCTTAGGGTTGTTCTGCTTCTGAAAAGACCTCTAAGAAAAAAGCTCAGGCTCCCAGACAAAACATGCTCTGCACTAAATTCCTAATTTCAGCTGCAGATTCATTTATTTTCTTAGCTTCGTTATAGCAAACACTAAATTTGCCCCATACTTCCCAATAGAATGTGTACGTAAGTGCTTACTGAGTGCTAGATGCAGGACTTTTTGTTCAGTATATTATTCCCCACTTGCTGCTGTTCTTCTCCATTGAGGTTGTGTTAAAAATATTAGCAATGACAAAAAGCATACTTACTATTTTTTCAGAAATTTGCCAGTTTTAGGTCTGAATATATTATGAAGCAGGGCACACAGTGCTGTACTGCATGCCATTGATTCATTTTTCGGTTTTTGCATTGCTCTGACAGCCAGGTCATTTGTCCTTTGGATAAGAAATAAAAAGCAAAATAAAATAAATAGGCCATTTTATCTAAAAGTTGTGTTTTGTATTCTTAAAGTGAGAACGTTTTACTACTGCCTACTGCTAATTCTTATTCCACCACAAGAAAACACTGGTAGTTGACCTGATGACATTTTCAAGTGTACATTACTTGTTAGTTCTGAGCCAAAGAGTTTTAAAGCAAACAAATGAACAAATAGATAAAAAACATCCACACACTTTCTCTATGAAGCATATTTACCTTGAAGAAAATATTGGTTTTTATTTGAATTATCACAAATATTATACAATGTGAAGGAGTAAGTACAATGCATTACAGTAGAAAAAAAAAAAATAATAACATAAGGATTCAAAACAAAATCAAGTGTCTTATTCCAAGACACTCTTCAAAGCAGCCTACACAGATTTCTAAATATGAAACCAAAGCTATTTAAACAGATTCCTGCTGCTTTGTCTGTGAAAAAAAGTCCTTTGGCTGCAAGATCCGTCAACAGGTGCATGAGACTGAAAGTGTTCACTTCTAGTTATGTACAAATTGTAAAAGAATATCATAATTCTACATGTGTCTTGTTTTATACAATTGCTCTCCAAATACTTCCAGTCAGAATTTATAAATAATCCCCACTTGAAATAAAGAATGGAAAAAATGTGCTTAATTAAAATCTTAAAAGATTCAGATTCCATATTTGAAGAAAGGAAGAAGAGACTGGGCAGCATTTACAAAATATAAAGTTTAATGTGTGAAAGGAGTATGATTTTTAATAACCACTGTTTGGTCAACAGAACACTTTTGAAAACCTTTCCCATGGTAAAAAGTGTGTGTTCTTTTGAATACATGTTCATTATGTTCAAAAATTGGAATTGTTTAAATTACCAAAACTGAAGTTGGAAGGATTATCTGTAAACCTCAAGCATTTTCTTCCAAGAAATGATGACTTGCACTTTACCTAGTAATGTAAAACTCAAGTAGGGCTAGATGACATAGTCATTTGCTCATCCTAATTTCAAACTTTTGCATTATTCTGCAAGTGTCATACAGCTATTTGAAATTATTTGAATTGCCACTAGCTTTTAAACCAGAGACAGAAAAAAATATATATATCATTTTCAAGCAGAACCTTTGAAATTATCTTTTACCTTCCAAATCAGTGAGGTTTAATGTAACCATTTAAAAAAGGTGAATTGATTTGAGAACTTCTTCAATCAGCAGTTCCTTTGATGAATATCCATCCTCTCCTGATCTCCAAATTTGATTTTACAGCCAGGTGCCTAAAATCAGTTAAGCAGACAGCACAGTCCTGTGTGATGTTAACACTTTTGGGGAAGTCAGTTCAGCCTTTTTTTCACAGCCACAAGGTGCTGTGCCAACCTGTGAACCAGTAGTTGTCTTCTGTGTGCTTCGGGTATGAGGATGCATAGAGGATAGATTACATAAAAAATGACTTTCTGAAGGTACAAACGTATCAGTCAAATGTAAGAATTAGTTCCATTATAACATCATATGAATCTGTCAATCAACATGTCCATTTGGTGGGAGGAGAGGCTTAACTGCCCCACCTCCGTGTTGGTAACATTAGTAAATTGCTTTGCACACATCTTGCATTTCTCCTCTCCCATCCAGTTTGTGAAGATATGCAATCATAGGATGTTTGTTTTGGGGTTATTTAGTTAAGAAGAGAATGATTAAAAAAATATATTTTAAAAATTTGCCTTTAGAACAAGAGAGACAGGAAAAGAAATAATAAGAACAGTCCAGTGATGTGCATTCAACAATAAATGTTATACTAGAGAAGCCCAAGTGGCATAGACATTAATACAATACTGTTCATGACACTTCATAATTCTTAACAAAACAGGATAGAATATATTAAAGAACTAGGTGATGTTAGTACTTTCTCCTTGCCAAATCCAACAGTCAATCTTACTTTTTTATTGTTCTTCCATGCTTATTAAAACAGTGACTTCATGAAAAATAATATTGTCTTAATGAATATGATTCTTTAGGGTACACTTGAATAATTTGCCAGTGATTCACCAGCTTTAAATGAAATCCACTTAAATAAAATTAATTAAAACTACTTGAGCATTTGTCCCAGCTCTGCTTCCCTCTTCATAATCCTGTAGAGGGGGGAATAACAAACTTGAATTGTATTTTTGTGTAGATAAAATAACTTGCTGTCTTGTGTCAGAATATTCATTAGTGTCATTTATCCAAATTAATTTTGAGATTTCAGGTTGGTTTTAAGAGATCAGGTAGTATGTTTCAAGTAGTATGTTAAACAGACTTTCAGTTAAAGACAAAAAAAAAAAAAAAAAAAAAAAAAAAAAAAAGCGTCATATTAAACAAGAAAATTCTCTGTAATAGCTTTATTCAGCAAAGTTAATGTACAGACACTTTCCAGACTCATTTGCCACAAAACTATTATTAATTTTGAATAGCTGAATGATGGCAAGTTTTTGTGGAACCTGTTTCTTTTCTTGTAAGGGAGCAGTACTTTGCTTTGTGTATATTGCATGTCTTGATCTTGTAGTGGATTCAGAACTAGAATTCAGAGCTAGCTCTGACATTTCTATAGAAAGCATGAGAGTGAACTGAGGAGATAAAAATCTAGACAGCTTTGCTGACTACATTTAAGTTTTGCCTGATAGGTAGGTGATCACCAGCTTTATAACTGAAACTCATCAGTTTTGTTTTTTGTTTGTTTGTTTGTTTCCTACAGGATCTTACAATCATTTTTATTTATTTTCCTCTCATGCCAGGTCTTACGACCATTGTTAGGAATTTTACTGTTATTCAGATGTTTTCTGCTGTCTACCTTTTTTTTTAAAATATGAAAGCTGAAAACAAAATTAATCCTGGTGTTTACAAGATCTTCTGATCAGGATACATTTTATTTATTGGCTAACTAGGAGCTGGAATAGAGTACATTCAACGAACAAAAATAAGCACAGTATTATGGCCATGAAATAAGTTTCCAGATCACAGTAGGGCTAGACCCCTTCTCCCAGAAAATATATCTGAGTACATACAGAAGTTTAACCTCATCAATACAAAGTCTGTCCATGAATTCAAGTTCATTTAAGACTATTGTAAGAATTGGAGAGAAGTTATATGTCCCCAGCCTGGAAGAATTTCAGTATCACAAAATCTACTTTTATCTCAGCTGGTGGTGAGAATAATCTGATTTATTTTGAAATGGAATGTTTTCATGAAGTTTATAAGTTTATAACATTTACTGTTTAATCTTTAAAAAACAAAAGAAATTAAAACATTCCAAAGACTCTGAGATACTAAATAGAATATTCCTACGCAATTCATGTCTTTGAAGGAGATAGGTAAGGGCCCTGTAAATTTAAATTCAGTAGAAAATTGAGAATGAATGATGTTAGGTCAATATTGACATTAGTTGTAATAAAACTGCAAGAAAGCTTCCTCATCTTAAGCATAAGAAATTTCAAATATTAGTGACAATTCCAAAATGGTTGTACTCACTATGAATGTTAATAATGTACACAGTATAAATCAAAACAGAAAATCAAAAGCTTACTCTCAGATTTATTAGTACATAAAATGATTCCGTTTAGCTTTGATTCATCATGACAACGTTTAGAGCTGGAAACACTTCACATGTTCAAAACTGGTCAATGATTCACTGCACAGCCATTAAACAAACATCAGTACTTGTAAAGATACTCAAGAGCATAAAAAAGAAAAGTAATTTTCATCTGTATCAAGCTGTAACATAGATAAAAGAACAAATTTTTAGGATTAATATCACATCAAAATAAGCTGTGTATCATACTCAGTGACTTGATTAAATTTTAGTCTGCTCCCATGGTGCATTTTTTGGATGCCCTCCATCTTCACAGTATTTTATTCTTGCAGGATATGCACTTTGGTAAAGAATTTAAAACCTTTCTTCTTGATATAAAGCAAATATTTCATATGTTATTAGAATTATCTAGATACTCTTTGGTCAACTACATCTACGACACATATAAAAACATTACTAAAAGTAAGTATAATTTCTTCCCTTCTAGATAGTTATAATTTCTTACTGTGTTCACAGACAGTGATTGAGTGTCTCTATCCAACCTGAGCATCATACATTACTCAAACTAGGACTGAACATGTGATATAAGTCACTGTTGGAATGCATGTCATTTTTTATTTTTATTTTTTAATAAATAAAATATATATATATATATAATTGTATTGATAATTTCTGCCATAGCAAAGAACAGTACACATATTCTTCTAAGTTAATGTTAGTTTCTGTACAGTAAGGGTTGAGATGAGATGTGAAGATATAATACACATGCTTCAGATACTGAAAATTATACCATTCCTGATGATGACTGTCCTTTCAGATATCCTGGAAGAGGTGACAGACTAGGATTATAAAATAAATACTCCCTCAAACAATTTTTAAACCTAATCTCCACTAATGTATGTATTATTGCCCCAGCAGAACACTTAGATTTTTATAGTATGATAATTTCTGTTCTTTCAGGCTGTTACATTAGTGAGCAAAAAATAAAAGAGATGCTAACAATGTAGACATTTTAAATTGTCATTATTTCAGAATGAAAATTCTGCTGAGAAATATGGGCCAATTTACTTCTCAAACAATTTCACTTATTTATTTATTTTTGCAGATTGTTTGCATATCACTGTATTTATGTGTAAGGTAATTGTCATCTGGACACATTTTTTTTAAGAGACAAATAAGGAAGTTCTTTGATTGGTACTGGTTTTATGAAAAAAAGAAGCTTCCAAATTGTGAAGATACAAGTCATAGTAGTCCAAAACTTACATTTATTTTATTAATGTCATGGTGTAGCAGTGAAAGTTAGTCCTAGAATATGAGAATCTTTGATACTTCTTCATGAAAATGACAATAATAATAAATTTCTGTATGCATTCACCAAGATAAATTAAAATATATATGTACAGAAATATTACTAGTTATTTCAGTTTCTTTCTGAGGTGCATGCATAAAGGTCATTTCAACATAACGATAGAAAACTCACTGAGGAAACTAGTCATTCTTCTTTGAAACAACCTAGTTATCCTTATTTCTACCCTGATCTGGAAGGTAGAAGATATCCATCATCAAGCTCAGTTTCTTTTCAGGTTTTTGCTAAAGCCTCTGTCTTTAAGCCCATTTTGCAGCTTGGCAGGAAGACATAGGCTTGTACCTGTCAAAGGAAATTTCTCTCCAGTGGTATGGCATCCACTTTTATCTGTACTGAAAACCTTTTATTTTGCTGGAAACACTAAACTCACTTCTGATCTGGCAGAAAGCACTGAAAAGACTAAATTTCCAAAAATAGGGCATCTGTCATTGCTGCAAAAAATGATGATATTGACCAAGTGAAAGACCTTCTCTGGAATCAGTAATATTTTCCTTCCATACTTTGCTAACAACACATAAGACTGGAAAAATAGCACTTTCACATATATTTCAGCAAAAATGTATGAACATCTAAGTTTGATTTTGTCTGAACTACTATCTGTGCTTAGATTTTTAAATAAGTGTGGATTTTTATTTATCTATTTATTTATTTATTTTTGTTAAGTAGCTTCGTCAGTACAAATGTTGTCTTGGACATATTTTATATTAAGGTTATATTTACAAGTAGCTTATAATTTTCAGCAATTGTTACTGCTGCTGGATAATTGCACTTAACAGCATCTGACTAGAGAAAGTTTGGTTATAAAGCAGACTGATAATCAGTTACAACACATTTTGCTGATGAGTTTATGTGTAATTAAGGAACAAAAAAGCTCAAATCCGCAGTATGCCTTTTATAATCTATATTAATTATTTATTAAAGTTTTTAAAATTGTGCTTATAATGAAGTCTAAATTGTACCATTACTCACAGATAGTGCAAAGGCTATATGTGAAAATTTAGTTGCCACACTCAATTTTTTATGAGTTTAAGGATCTTACTGTCAATTATTAATGATATATATACTAGGAAAATGTTTAACCTTAGCGATTTTATATTAACATGGAATGTCTTCCTTGAACATGAAAGTAATAAGAGTCTATACTTCAAATTTAAAGGATTTATGTTAACACCACTTAGAAACGTATACCAAAAATGAAAGAGGGGCCAGAATTTTCTCAAGAAGGTGTATTATTGTAGGCAATAAGACAATATTGTTGAATTCTTTGGACCAGAGTCACTTTCTTAATTTTAGCCTTAATTTTACTCCCTTTCATCCATAGAATTCCCTACAAGAGATAAAAAGCAGTGAGTGTATAGTTGTGATTTCTAGAAGTATTTCCTTTTCATTCTGTGGGTGTCCAAGTGGACACTAAATTGACATATCCAAAGTATTTAGTTGCCTTGTTTCCAACAAACTATGTGGAACTAGACATTGGTGGATCATTGAAACTTGGTTAACTTACTTACCTGACAAAAGGTCATTTCTAAAAGGATTCTTAACTGCTATCGTGGTCAGAGCCTCAGTGTCTCACCAGCGTGCTGACTATCTAAATGACAATCCACTAGTTTTCATGTCATGGATGTTAGAACATAAACTCCACCTGACTCCTAAAGGTTGACTTTTCATTCACATGATTGTATATTATATTTGTTTTAAATAGACAAATAAAAAACCTTGATGTTAGGGGAAATCATTAAAAGACATGTAGGTAACACAGAAAATGTTAATACAATCTTGAACAAATAATCTTATTTTACGTGAAAACTCTGTCTTAGTTTCAGCTGGGATTAAATTGTTTTCTTCAGAGTGTCTGGTCTATTTTTTTGGTTCTAGGAGACAATGCTGATAACACACCAATCTTTAGCTGTTGCTAAGCAGTGCTGTATAGAGCCAAGGCTGGTTGCAGTGAAGGGCCCAAAGAGCTGGTAGGGAACAGAATCAGGAAAGCTTATTTAAACTGGCCAAAGCGATATTTATAACATTTGACATCACATTGAAGGAGGATGGGAGTCCATCTTGCACTCTTCTACTGTTCAGGGGTCTAGCTGGGTTTTGGGATGTAATTTTTTGTGCATCACTTGTTACATACATTTACATATACATACATATGTATACATATAAATATACACACATTGTCAAAACTATGATTCTTTTCCTTTTCTCAATCTTGTTAAATAATTTTATATCAACTCATGAGTTCTGTTTTTTGTTTTGTTTTGTTTTTGTTTTTTCTCTCCCATACCCCAGTGGGAAAGAAGGGGTCAGTAAGTGAATGACTATGTGGTGCTGAGCTACTTTCTAGGCTAAACCAGAACAAAATCATACATTACATGAAAAACTTTTGATGAGTAGAAATATGCAGGCTTATGATGTTGTAATTATTTTTTTCATTGTTTTCTATATTTACAAATGTATTTCACTAGCAGGGGCAACTATCAGAAAATAATTAATTACACTGCAAACCAGATTCCTCAGCTAGTCAACATGAATAAATATTTTCTCACTTTCAAACAGATATGGTCTGTTGAACCTCTTTCTTGCTATTGCTCAAAAAGACTTGACCAGAAGCACAAATATGACATTTTGAAAAATATTTAAAGCATTTAATTTTCTTGAGTTCTTAGAAAAGATAATAGTAAATATAAAAGACCAGTCCTCAGCCAGTAGTAGACTGAGGAGAATGGCAATGTGATGATCAACACCTGCTGGGATCTGGCCCTGAAACATCAACACTTCAGAAATAACTATCTCTGTGTGTATTAAGAAATGACTTTTGCTTTCTCATTCTTAATAAAAAATATTTTTAGTTAAAACAAGCAAACAAACAAAACAACAACAAAAAACAAACTTCTGCTGCATTTCTTTTTTACCTTCTCTGAAGATAAAAAAAAATAGGAGGAAAAATATATTTTGTGACCAAGTCATCAGCACTGAAATTAATTGGTAACCTTATGGTCTATATTAAAAGAGAGGGCAAAGAAACCAGGTTGTTTACTCAACTGGTAGTTGTATGGATTGAGGATGGATGGATGGATGTCAAGCAGTTGTGAGGAATTATGTGCTGATGCTGCCAAGTTTGTGCAGATTCAGCACATGTGGGTGTGTACCTCAGTCTATAAATGCAAGTTCTAGCAATTAAAAACAAAACAAAACAAAAAAAAAAGTAAGATAAACAAAAGTAACTCTGCAAAGGAAAAATCAGGTAACAATAGAGAAAAGCTATTCATTCTAATTTTGATGAGGATTGCTTTGCCTGGTATTGCTTTATCTTTTTAATTTGTTTGCTTGGTTTTTATGGTCTTCTACATTTTCCCATATTTTTGGTGTGCTTTGCCTTATTTATTGTTTACCTAGATGAAGCATTTTCAAGCTCATGATTTTTTACAGCTTTCTCTAGGTTTCCAGATTTTACTCCTTGTTTTTTATCTTGAGTAGACTGGTAACATATCAGAACATTCATATCAATACATTCTCTAAGTATTGAATATGAACAGCATTAACAACAGGAGAAGTATTAACAACAGGAGAAGTGATGTAGAAATTTTTAAAATGTTCATTTGTGTATTTAGTAACTAGCAAGGAAATAAAAATAACTAGAATCCACTGTAATGTACTTGCACAAGCTATTCTCCTGTTAATTGTTCTTTTAAGGTGCAGAATCACCAGATCAACAGAAACGTATACATTCCACTGAGAACTTAAATAAAAGACAAAGTACTGAATGTGTTGCTAATTTTTCACTACAAGATTTCAATTTAAAGATCTAAATTTGCATTCCAAGAAAAATTGATAATGCAGATGTATTATGAATGGTACTAAATTTCTCCAAGGTGTTATGGTAACACCACTAGACTAACGTGGAATATGCATTTAAGACAACTTCCATAATTAATCATCTTCTGCAACAGATTTTTCTGTCATCACTGATAGTGACTTTTTTTTTTTTTTTTTTTCTTTATGTCTTATGGAATAATTTGGCACTCTTTCTAAAATTTAATTAGGTCATTTTCAAAATTTTTTCCTCATTTTCATGGGTATTTTTTCTGCATCTCCTAGCAATTTGGAGATAATTGTCAGGCGTTAAGATAAACAGTATGTCTATAGATGACTTCCTTTTCTGAATTTATTTCAGTTTTGATAGTTTTTGTGGTGTGCAAACATATATATTTTGTCAGAGGTACTGAGAATTATTGAGTCTTACCTTGAGTTACAATCATTGTAACCCTATTAAAATTGATGCAGCAGCTCACCCCATTATCAAATAATTCTTTATACTTCCTTCTTGTCAGTGTCTATTAGTAGAAGAAATATAAAACAACACCTAAGTGTGGAAGGTGCCATAAATTTTTGTATGCATCTAATGGAATTAGATTAAACCTCACAAAAGACTGGAATTCTGAAAAAGTCTGCTTAATCTGACTGAAAGTAGAGCACTGCAGAAGAACAGGCCACTTAACACAAAAGGAATCATTGTTTCTACACTTTGTACCTGGATTATTTGACCAAAGTCAGGATTTCTTGCCAGCAGGTAAATAACAAACTGTAGCCTCAGTGGTTGCTTCCTTGTTTCTCACTGATGTCTGAAAAGTATGAAAACTGAACGTGATTTAGGTTCATATCTACTCAATCATAGCATCACTTCCCTGCTAATTAAATGTTTTATGATCTGCCTTTCAGAGTTGTCTATCTGTTCCTTGTAATCCAAAGACTATTTCTTACAATTACGCCTTTATATCTCAGAAATATTCCTCTAACCGTACGTCACCAATAGAGCTGTCATCATTCCTGTTACTAGAAAAGCTCCCTCCCATTTTAAATATGTGTTTTCAGCAAAATAGTATTTAATCTTCATTTAATTTAAACCAAATGGAATTTGCAAGTGAAGTTTACTTTTGTTTCCTGAATGACATAGCAGACAACTAAAATGAATTTTCTTCATTTAATTCTCACAGGACTTGATATTTTTCAAGCAGCTGGTGTATCCACTGAAGTACCTGAAAATGCAGAAAATTAATTTTCCTCAGTTAGGCAAAGAACAAAGTAAAATGATGTGCTTGCAAGCTTAAATTGCAGAGTACATGCACCTGAGCTAATGTTGATGCTTCAGTGTTTTGCCATGGCAGACTTTTTGCCACATATTCTGCAATACAAAATAGTAAGTCATTATCAGATGATAAATACACAGTTTTCTATATTTCTGTATGTAAATACACAGAGAGAGATAAAAACAAAAATTTTCCTCCTGTGAAAGTAAAAATGCTAACAAAAACAAAAGCACCTATCCAACCATCTACTGGAACAGGGTTATGTTATGTAAGCAGAACATTCTCAAAGACATCGGTATCTAGAAATGAGCCTCCAGAACTATCACTAGCTTCCTTTATGTGTGGATTCTTACAGCCAAAATCCCAATAGTTCCAGCGAAAACTGGAAGCAAGGAAAAAGATCTGGAAAAAGATTTATTGCCCCACCACTAGCATCTTCTCATGAAAGAATAGGAAAAGGAAAGAACTCTGTAGAATCTAGTTCACTATATTCTTCCATTTCATTGTGTTAATAGCAAATGGCATAGAAACACTCCGAGTTTGAGTCAACATTCCAAAGTCCCTTTAACCACTGAGATTTTTCTGAGTTTATGAGCCAGTATCCTGACTCTTTTTCAGGACACTAGACATGTTACCTAGGACATCTTATTTCTGTGAAAGAACTATGTAAAAAGGAAGTATTTAATATTTCTATCAAAGATATTTGGAGTTGATGATGACCGTAAGTCAGTGAATTACTGAAGCACAAACCTATAATGAAAGATTAAACAACCAATAAAATAAACAATATCAAAATGAAAGTATTCTGATTTTAGAAGAAGGATCAATATTACCAATAACCTGGTCTCAGAAAGACTGTTTCAAGGAGCTCTTTAAGTCCTTTGTAAAGATCTACTTTCTGCTTGTACATTAGCATTTGAAAACTGCACATAGATACAGATATATACACACAGGAAAACTGGTGATAAAATATACTATCTTAATGAAGTTATTAAATCTGGTAGTAGCATAGATGCTTGAGCCTGCCCATGTAGAAGAGGCTTTTGAAAACACATGCATGCTTTAATTGGCAGTTTAGGTGGGAAGGGTAAAAAGGAGAAATGTCAGAAAGGGCTTTAATATTTTACAAAGAAGAAAATAATTTCAGGTGTTTTAACATTGTCTTTGCACAGATAAATTTTACAAGATGAATATGTATTAAATAAAAAGACAATAGAATAAATTGAAAGTCTTTACAGCTCATTATGGTATTTTTGTATAGGATAACCACCATACCACTTCTGTTACTCAGTCCTGGTTCCAGAAGGAACACTTACGCTTGTCAGATTGAAATGTCTTTGTGGGGAAAAAAAAAAAAAAAAAAGTATACTAGATATGGACATTTGTTACTTCAATTCAGTTATCATTACCAGACTTATTCCAGGTGACAGAGGCTGTTATTGATCTTGTATTAAATTCAAATAAATAAATAAATAAATAAATAATCCAGCTAGGGTAACTTTTACTTTTACCTCCACTTACTTAGGGATAGTCTTGATCCTATAAATACCTTACAGCTACAAGGTATTTCCATGAATAAAACTACTTTTTGAAGCCAATCATTTGCAGAATCAATAGTTTAGATAATAAAATCTTCAAAGGCTCGCTCTGTTTCATATGATCAGGAAGACAAGAAAAAGGAATTAAGTTCCATCTTTCATGCTGTTCTCATTCCAAAAATGGCTCTACACAGCTAGACCTCTTATACCCGCTTATATCATTATGCCTTTGAACCGTCTGTGTCATGAATGTTTCAGATCAGGGTGAAAATGGGAAGGCAACCCTACTTTTTGCTTTTCTTACTGTGCAGTGTTAATATGAACATTCCTTAGAGAAGCAGGATATTTATTCTGGTTTATACCAACAAAGCATCAAATCCAAAGATTAGAGAAAATCTTTAATCTTTGCTGCTTCTCAGCTTTGTCTTCACAGGAAAAAAGAGGAGAATGGCTGAAATACAAATTTTCACATTTCATATAATTGACTGAAAAGCTCATTTAAGACAAGGACTTGATTCCCATTAAGTGCTAAGAACAACAGTTAGTGTTTTTCCATAAGAATGAGTTTTCATTTCTATGATTAATTATTTTCAGTTATTGTATTGAGATACTTTTTACACTGGGTTTAAATGCAGTGTACACTTCCTTTTCACCTTTTATCTGGAAAGCCACATTAGCACATGGGTCATAATGTTGTTTTGTCCCATAATTAATTAAGTAAAGAGATAGCTAAAAGTTGAACTGAGCGACTGAATACTTAACAAGGAAACATATGTCTCTAAAGCTAAATTGTTGATGTGGATGGTACATTGCACTTAATTTGAAATAAGAATATAATGTAAAAAGCAAGCTTACATTGAGAAATATATATATATATATATACACACAAATATATTATATGTATGTGTATACAAAACACGCACTTCAGAGAGAGCTTAATGTCTTCATTCAGTGGAGTGATACTGACATTCAACAAACAAGTAGCGAGGCTGATTTAGTTCAACTGCATACATAATTTCCAGAGATTTTGGAATGACTGGCGCTAAGTTGCTCTATCCAGTTCATCACACAACTAGACCAATTCTTGTTCTGGTGGAGAGGTCAGTGGCAAATTGACTGTTACTCATGGTAGCAACAAGTCAACACAAGTTTACAACAATTTCTGAATTATGTCTCCTGGTATTAATTCATGATCAAGTAAAAAAGATTCTGATAGATAGATCAGCTTGCTAATTCAAAATATGATTTATTTAAATATCTGCCTTATCTTTTTGTATCTCCTGCTGGTGATGTAAAGATCAGCTTTTGCTTTGTAGTACATAAGCACTTAATCTCTCAGACAGAATCGCAATAGACATGCACTGAACTTCTTGTTTAAGAAGACATTATGAAAAAGAAGACTTGGATTTGGTTATCATTAATAATAATAATATTTTTCTTTATACCATCTCTGTAATGAAGTTATTCATAAGATTTAAGAATTGTTAATGGCCTGCATTACTTCTGGTGTTTGTGAATATTCTGTTCTGTGCTACAGCTGCAACTCTGACATGGCATAAATGTCATGAGACAATACAGTGCCACTGTTCAAGTAATAAGTAATGGCTTTATATCATCACAAGCAACAACAAACATTGTATTATCCTGTTCTCAATTTTAACATAGGCTTCTTGTGTGCTTAAACAGTAAAAGAAATACAATTAATTTAGTGGCTATTAAATAATACATAGTGGTGGAGCCTGTCAGTGTTCACTGATAAGGTTATCAGCAAGATATCAATGAGAGATTGTGACAGAGTGAGCATTACAAAGTTGAATGACTTTCAGTCAAGAAATCATCGAGGAGATTGATGAGGGATAGAGAGTGAGCTATTACACCATTGAGGAAAGTCAGAAAGGAGGCCAAAAAAAAAAAACAAAAAAAAAAAACAAGAAGCCACATCCTATGTTATTATGGAGAAAATATTGTTAGTCAAGCAAGAAACTTATTGATCAATGAAAAGAGGAAGTAGTTTCTCCTTCCAAAGTTTCTTCTGCTGCAATCCAAAGGAAGTTCTATCACTGCTCAAAAAGCAGAGGGGCTGACTATAAAGCAGCTAGTATATCTTTTAAACAGAATAAATAAATAAATAAATAAATAAATAAATAAGCTTTGGGGTGTGTATGGCTTAATTTTGCAAGGGAAGTTTATAAGGAGATTTATGTACTGCACTTGTTTTCACAGAGGAAGAAATGGATAAAAACATTTAACATAACACATTCTTGAGGATTTTGCAATCTCTCTGTGCCTGTGAGAGTTAGAGAAATGTTGGCACTTCTCATTAAGAAATAACACAATAAATCACGAAGCTAAAATACAATTTTTTAAAGATGCCTGAAGACAAAAAAAAAAAAAAAAAAAAGAAAAAAAGTGATTTCTCAAAAACAGATGACAGATGGACATTTAACTCTTAAAGATATTTCAGTCATTTGAGTTGTCTCATAAATTGAAAATAAAATATCATTGAATATGATTTTTCTAAATATTTCAACATTAAAGAAATCCTGAATTTGGAGAGCTATCATTTTTTCTTTGTAATATTTTTTTGCCCTTTTTCATTCATTCCTGTATTCCTGACCTAGTCTTCTGAAATCTCTTACCACTTAGACTTCTCTACTTCATAATCTTTTTTCATCCTATAATCCAGCTCTCTGATCTGCTGTCCTCTTACTACAGTTTTCTTGCCTATTTTCTCTGCCATTTTCTGCATGTAATATGGTTTTCTTTTGACCTCAGAGTGATTCTTGTTCCCTGTACTTATAATATTTTCCACAAACCAGGAATGGCAAGGATATCTGAACAAATCCAGTATGCCTCTTTTATTCTGAAAGGTGTCTCTACAAAACCGTGTGAGCAAAATGAGTGTATGTCTGCATTTCAAGGGAGCAGGGAACCATTATGTCCTGTGCTACAAGGAACGGGTTATGGCTTATTTTACTTTGAGTGAAGTATTTCCTTCAGAGTGGCAAGAACTGAAGCACTTTATATAGATTACTGCTCCAGCTGAACTGTTGTTGTCTGCCTGAAATCTGTGATCTGTCTGTGCTTCTTTACTGAAGTTGTCTCCTAATTACCAAAGCTACTGTGTTGTGAAGCTTCTGAATATCATCATAAAGGACATTATTTGCATTGTCCAGCTGGCAAATAGAGTTTGCAGGAGCCTTGGATGTTTTGTAGGTGACACTGATTAGATGTAATGTAAGGAAGAGATGACATTTTAAATGTTCGAATATGCAAATAATATTTTTTTCCCCACAGAATGGATAGTCTTATGAAATGTTGTAGAAATGTCTTTTACAGAAAATAATAACATATGAAAAAGGACCTCTGATCCCACCACTGAGGGAAGCAGCAAAGGAGCCATCAGGAGGGAAGGCTGTAATGATTTGTGGAGAATCTGCAGTTGAAAAGCATTGTGATTACTTGTGTTTTCTTTGTCTTTAAGTGAACTGACTGGCTTTCCTGTACTAATTATGTGACAAAAACATTGTAATGAGTTGGTATAGTTAAGGAGGTTGGCAGGCTCCCTGCCCTCCCCTCTCCATGGCAATATGCTTAGTAATTCCAGTCCTACCCACCAGCAGATTTCTCCAGGCCAACATGTTCCTGAAATTTTGAATATCTCTCACCCCATCTCTGTCTCCTCTCCCTTCCTTCCACTAGCAGAAATAATAAGCAAGCATTTCCTCCGAACTTCAGCTCATCTCAGTGTCCCTTTACTTCCTCACTGAGTGATGCTGCATCCTATCAAGTCTCACTGAGTGACAAATAAATATAACTACTTTACCTGTAGTTCACGCTTCCTAGATTCAGCATAGAAAAATGGCCATCCTGGTTTCAGCTGAGATAGAGTTGATTTTTCATCTGGTATGATGCTATGCTGTGCAGTGGGTGGTGAAACGTTGCATTGTATTTATATATATATATATGTATATATATATGTGTACACACATTTAGACAGGGAGAGACAGAGATGCTATATTTTCCTTCCCTCTCTGTCATAGTAAAAAGCTTTTATCTCTACCCACAAGGTCTATATTTTATTGTTTGTTTGTTTGTTTGTTTCAATTTTTTCTAAGTGGGAAGAGAGAGTGAGGGATTAGCTGTGTGGTGCTGAGCTACTGCTAGGTTAAAATAATATAATTGTCCTTTGTAAGGACTCTCATGTGTGC
The DNA here is from genome assembly GCF_039878825.1 of Excalfactoria chinensis. Lineage (NCBI taxonomy): Eukaryota > Metazoa > Chordata > Aves > Galliformes > Phasianidae > Excalfactoria > Excalfactoria chinensis. The sequence goes on from NC_092826.1 coordinate 51,255,049, forward strand.
TTATGTCTGTTGCATAATTTTTTGCTTCTAAATGGCCAGAATAATGCTAATAGGTGAGGAGCTGAATGAAAAGTGAACAGAAAATCCCAACAATTTATAAACTTGTTTTCAGTTTATAAACCAGTTGATGTGAGCACAGTGAAGCAGTAGTGTGTGTGAGTGGGTGTTGTGAGTGAGTGGTGTGTTTCAGCAGTGGTGATAACAAAGAGAAAGACAAGCCATGCTCCAGAAGGACATGCATAGTTGTTATGCCATGAAAAATGTTTTCATCAGCAGATTCACACAAATTGGTTAGTTGTGGTGACTATGTTGAAAAAGATGTTTTTGTTTGTTTGTTTGTTTGTAGCTGAGAAGTTGCTCTATCAAATGAAATTAATGTGCTCTTGGTATCATACTTTCCAAGAAAATTAATAGGAGGCACTACTTTTGGAGCAAGCAATGTACATATATGCAAAAATATGATAGTTTACACAAAGCTAATTTTGTATATTATTATATGCATATACATGCATAAATCTGTATGTGTATGTATATATATATGTAATAAATATATATATTATTTTTAATACCATTCATGCATATATAATTTGATAGATTGTCTTTAAAAACATTACAATAGAAAAAGCATGACAAAACTGAATTAAGTAAGGTCAATAGGAAAAAAAACAACAAAAACAAAAACAAACAAACAAACAAAATAGTAATTTCTATGTTGCTAAGACATCATTTCCCCAACATTTTGACACAAATGTACAAATTTTGTTCTATATTTTCGGTTTCAGTTCAGTATGAGTAAGATGCTTCCAGCATGTAGAATGTGAAAATAATATGATCTTAAATGAAACATCAGAAAGAAAAATTATGTACACATTCTCCAAAAGGAAATAGACTATAGTCATTTTTGCAGGGACTTTAAGACTAACTAAAGTTCACAGTATGGTAATAAGCTGTTGATTTTTGTCTTCAAAAAATATTTACATCCAGCAGAGAGGCTTTAGACATCTGGCATATGCAAGCATGGTAAAGTTTTATTGCCTAAAGTGTAATTAAAAAGTGGAAGAGCTTCTCTTCAAAATATGCACAAAACAACAGAAGTGGTTCATATTTTTGAGGTCAGAAACTGTACATCATATGTTAGGGTTAACTCAAGTACCCCTCATTAGAAATCACACTAAGCAATTGTCTTTAAGCAAATGATACAATTATGCAAATATTTTAATTATCAAAATATATTGTGAATATGAGTCTACTTCTATACATACAAAATTTTTCTTTAGACTTCAGTTGAAACTGACTAGATTTAATCCAGCTTGAAAACAATACACTGATAGACCCTAGAAAACCAACAGAAACATGTTTTAAAGTATATTTAAATTATAGACATCAAAACATCACACTCTACCAATGCAAAATATCCTGTTATTTCTGACAATCATTAGCAAAATTATTATCAACAGGCATTGCAAAAGTTAATTAAGCACACTTGTACACTTGAAAAGCGAAGTGTTTCATTGGATAGTTGAAGGAGCAGCAGTTGTGTTGGCATGGGGAACTTTGTAAAGATTTTTAGCCATATTAATCACTAACCTAAATAAATACAGGTTTAGGAAAATAAGGTCCTTTTGATGTCTGCTTAGTTACAAGACTTTGTTCTGTTGACTTAAGATAAATGTTGCTTAAAATGCCCAAATATATTTTCACAAACCAATTTCACAAACCAGGTAGGTTGTTTAAAAAAATAACTTTTTTTTTTTTTTTTTTTTTTTTTTTTTCCACCCCTGGTGAGTTCCTGGTTTTCAGACTTTGTTTCCAGAAGTTCTTTTGGATCATGTGAATATTCTGGTTTCCAAATGAAGAACTGGAGACCACTACTAATCAACTGCTGTGAAAATGTAAGTTTTGATGCTGGATAAACTAAGATGTTGTAACAAAAGAAGTGCAGTCAACTTTGAACAACAGGGGAGATGTGGTTTTTTTTCCAAGAATATTCTATGAATCATTTAAAATACCTTCTTTCAGAGGGCATCTTCAGAGATGAAATTTTGTGCCAAACACAACTATTTCTTATTAATTTCCACTGCTTCTAGAATGCTGTACTTTTTCCCCAACCACATAAGAAGGAAAGCTTTTTGAAAAAATAAGGAACGAATAATGAATAAACCTGTAACTACTGCCAGAATATCAGAAAAGCAATAGTTATGAACTCAATAGTGATACAGAAGTCAGAAGCTGATGGCAGCTTGCTCTTCAAACACTTTAAGATTCTGGAAAAGGTTGTAACCAGTGACTGGTTGGTAGAAGTTGGGTCTCTGAAAAAGAATATCTGTTTTTATTTCTCGAAAAATTTAAACCCAAAAACTTGAGGTGAAAGATAGGTGGAAGAAATCCTGTAGCCTAAGAAGATCAAAAAAAAAAAAAAAAAAAAAAAAAAAGTCAGAAAAGTAGTGACATTGTTGTAGGCAGGAAGAGAAGGAAGTAAAAGGGCAAGTGGGACAAGATGTTGATACAGCGAGGGAAAAACTTCTAAAGCAAATCTGCCCTAAGAAGAGTTTCCTTACAATACTACATTCATCTCTGATCTATTCTGAGCAGAGAGTGGGGATTCCCAAGCCCTGTAGTTCAACCCTAAGCTTTTCTCATGGACTTTTGTGAGATGCGTGGGGGAAATTCTGTGTGGGGAAATCTTATGATGCCTGGACCATAGAATTACACTGACAATTTCCCATTGATTTCTTTGGGTTTTGAAGCAGGTAACTTTTTCTTCTTTCTTTCCATTCCCTGGAAGTGAATGTTATGTTTTTAATGTGTCATCATTTTACAGAATGTATTCAATTAACTCCTCAATAAGGATGATCTGTAGTAGTAAAAAATATAATCCAAATTCCTGTCACTTATATAGTGCTACAGTAATTGCCAACACTTGTATATATATATCTGCTAGGGGACGTGAAGTTTTTATGCTAATGTAGTATCTTTTGCTTTCTGCACTTAGAATCATAGAATCATTAAGGTTGAAAAGACCACTAAGATTAAGTAGGAGACCACTAGTCCAACCACTGACTCATCATCATCATGCTCAGAAAACCATGTCTCTCATTGCCACCTCTACACATTTTTTGAATTGTCTCCCATCTCCTCCCAGGGACAATGATTACAACACGTTGCTGGACAGCCTTTTCCAGTGCTTTCACATTCTGTCATAATATTTTTTTCTTAATAACCAGTATGATCCTCCCATGTATAACTTAAATCTATTACCTCTCATCACTAATTATCTGTGAAAAGAAACTGACCCCCACCTCAGTGGGGAGTTGTAGAGAGCAACAGCAGTGTCTTTGGGAAATAGTTATAGGATATTTTTGAATAAGAGCTAAATATCAAAACATTCCCTTATTCTCCAAAGGTAAGAACTGTCACTTTGACTCATTTAAAAAATAAGTTTTTATTAGACAGTTTCCTTAAAATGTAGGAAAATATAGTTTATAATTAATGCCAGTCTGTCTTTTGGCAAAAGTACCACTGAGTTTCAAGAAATATACTATTAAAATATTATTAATAGAACTTAAAATATTATTAATAGATCTTAGGCAGCATCCATGTCTCTGTAATGTGTGCTATGTCAGCTCTGATATCTATGTAAAAATAAATTAAGGTGTAGCTGTGTTTGACATGAAGAGAAGAAGATTTTAGACAATGCATCTGCAGTACGCTGTATATGCAGTAAAAAGGACGAGAGAATATACAACACCAAGTTCTATCGAAAATTTAGTTCAGTAACATAATTTTAACATTACTTACCCCAGGAGATCCAGCTTTTACTTGGTTACAAATACATATCCTTAATCCACCATCCCTTCTCCCCCTCTCCCCCCCCCCCCCCCCCCCTTTTTTTTTTTTCTATAATATTCTCTTTTAAAATTAGTTATGCTTTGGTAAAACATAAATAGTTTGAGGACAATTTTGTCTGAAGTATAGTATTAAGACTCTTTCTCACAGGCAACATACTAGTTATATCAGAGATCAAATGCAAACTACTCTAGTGCAGGTGGAAGTTTGTAGAACAAATCAGGAAGTTATGCATTTCTACTCTGTCTTAATAGTGCTTGATTATATCTGAAAACTTATGACTAACCTATAAATAAGCAGTCATTTTAATACTACTAATGTCTTCATCTCACTATCTGAGATGAAGGACATGTTCATGAAGTCTTGCTAAGGATTGATTTCAGACAGTAGCAGTATATTAGAGATGCCATAGTGATGGGTACTATCAAGAAGCCATAGCAGATGCTGAAACTTGCAGTAGTACTGCTTAATCAGCCTCTTGCATAAGTCATGGTTGCTAAGCCATCACACTTTCTTTAGAAACCATTTAGAGACTGGTCTTCTCTAAGGCTGGAGAAATCAGAAATACATATTTTCTGGCCTCCACTCTCCTCTTTCTCCATTTCAGCTTAATTTTCATTTTTTTCTTTTCTACATACTGGCAAATGTCTAGAAATACTAATTGCTGCATTTGCAGTCTGGAAACCTGAATCTGTTCCTTGAAGGGCATGGTAATAACTGGAAAGTGGTGCCCAGATTGTAAATGTGTGTTAAACTTTACTAGTAGGACCACGTGCAGAATAATGCAAAGGTCCTTCCACCAGCACAGTTTTGGATGCTTCTGGAAAATTTTAAGTGCTAGCATAAGCATAAAATAAAGGATAGAAGCAGATGAAATATGTACATAATTGTTCTTTGGAACTTGCACTAAAAGGAGCTGTGTCAGCTACTGTGTCAGATAGCTTAAATTCAAAAAGGAGGACAAAGGTAGAGTGATCATAGCAATCAATGTGCTCCTGGGATTCTATGAGTAAAGCTTGGGACTGAATTAAATTGAAAATATAAAGACTGGGAATGCTGAAAGTTCAGTAACACTGAAATATCCAAATAGATATGACATAAACTAAAAGGGATTTCCCTGAAAACTACAAGGAAAAAAGTGGTGGAGTAAACCTAGAAAGCTGATATCTGTAGTCATAAAATAATAGAAAACAGGTCATTTTTCACTTCTTTCTCAACACATTTTGATGGGTGCCACTCAAACATATATCACTGTTTGGATTGGATTCAGTCTGCATTTCATGTTTGCATTTGAATTTAGGTCTGTCACAACTGATAAAGAGTGATAAATGTGACATTACTGCGTCTAAAGATCATTAAATGTCAGCTCATGCACTGCCAGCAAAATGGCTGGCAGAAAGTCAATGATGCAAGAACTGTATGGAGTGTGAAGAGCGGAGATGGATCTAGGGCAGCAGGGAGTCATGCAAGCTGTGAGCAATCAATCAGTCATTTTATACTGAGGAAGAATAAAATGAGATGTAAAGGCAGTTCTCTGTGTACAGGTAGAATGGAAAAAAACAAAAAACAAACAAACAAACAAAAAAAAAAAAAACCAACAAAAACATCTTATTTGAAAGTGCTTTGATCCATGCCTGTGTGCATCCAGTCAGTAAACATAAAGAAAAACAACAGGTCAGTAAAAGGCATGTATTGTGCTCCAGCCAATCTATTTTGATAATTCATCTAATGTTTTATATTCTTGCATGTCTCTCTGAGTGTACTTGATGTTTATGAAGAATGATGAAGATAGAATTAAATATGATTAGAAAATTGCTTGAGTATATACAAACTTTTTACTAGTTTTGTGCAATGTAACGGTCTATTCCTTAGCTTTTTTTTTTTTTTTTTTTTTTTTTTTTTTTTTTTACAACTTGATTGAAAAAAAAATTCCTAAACATCCTAAACACAAAGTACATTTTGCATTTCTATTGTTCATCCTTAGGACTTTTTAAAATTGATTTTCAGTCTAAATTCTGTGCAGTATTATAACCTGCCAAGACTTAGATAAATAACACAACTGGCATCTAATTTAGACAGATGACAGCAAAAATCCAGCAAAACAAAACAAACAAAGAAACAAAGATAGCATACAGACACAGTCCGCTTCTATAAAAATATCCGTTTGTTAGTTTTATGCAGACTGACTTCATATTTCCTTTGCAAATGTGGAGAATTAAAAAAAAATAAATAAAAATGCATTGAAAATACGCTTAGATTGTTGGAGTATGACAGCTAGAAAACTTGTCTTTAACATTTACCTAAAAACCTGTTTGTCGGTGCTCAGTCGAGTTAGAGAGCTCTCTTAGTTTCTCCTAGCATCAGAATAGTCTGTCTTTATTGTGTTCAACATACACCTTACATACCATTCACTTACAAGCAAGACATACCTGTTCCTCAAACAGTTCCTCTAATCAGTTAATTGGTCCTAGCTTCTCCCAAACAATGCATATCAATGCATATCAATGGAACCTCCTATCCATCCTTAGAAGCAAACAGACACTGCTTGATCTTTGTCTCACACTCTGGTCTTCCAGGGTTTCACAGTGATAAGGTCTACCAAAGACTCTGATAAGCTCTTTGGTGACTTGCTCACAGTTACATCTACCCCCACACCTGTTATTCACAGGATTGCAGCTAATGGATATTTTCCAATACGAAGATATAGGTTCAAACTCTGTTCAAATAAAGATTACTATTCTTAATTCCCGAAGCTGCTCACTGAGCAAATATTGTTGTTCAGATACAAGCAAAATGCATACACACAGAAGCACTGAGGAACAATGGCAGGTGGGGGAAACCAAATGGTACTCTGACCCTGCTACTCCTATGTTCATCACTAGAGAATGGTCAGCCCACACAACACCATCTCCACAAACACAAGGAACAAAGAGGCAGGTGAGAAACTCCAATAATGGGTTTGGAGAAAACCCATTACTGGAGAAAAAGCCCTAGCCCCTACAAGGGAAGCTATCAGGACCTTGGTCTGAACAAGCCACGGTGAGCCTAGTGGAGAGGCTCTCTTGTCAGCTCTTGGGTAGACCAGAAATCTGATCCTGAATACTGAAGGTATCACATTGTCCATTCTGATGCTCCACAGGTAGGAACGGGGATCGGGTCATTGGTGCTGTTTGTGTGGGTGCTGACTGTGCCTGTTGGTGTTGATCTGTAGGACTGTCTGGGTGTACATGTCTATATGCGTATGCATCTGTGAGGGTGGGTGTCTATCAGAAACACAAGATCAGCCTCAATACTGGTCAGGAATAAAGTTGTGTCGGTTTGCCTCCAAGATTACCAGTTTAAGTAAACCCCTCCAACAGCTGCTTTTGCTGAGATTTTAATAATGAAAAAATTAATTAACAAAAGCTAAAAGTACCCAACTTCTCCTGTCCCAGAAGAAACAGTCTCAAAGTTTGTAAAATTATTTTAACTGCACTAAACACTTGCATAATGTCTGTGGTCTATGTGGTCTATATGGTTTATTTTATCTTTTTTCTTTTAGTCTTGGCTTTGATTTTCTACTGTCTCTTTATGATCAAGATGTAAGAAATCCTCATATTCTTATTCTGCATTCATACATATTTTGAATATGGATGACATATTTCCTCATTCTAATTTAAATAGAATGAAACCAAAGACTGATCTGTGAAGAAGACAATAGTTCTCAGATTATGCCCAACTTCTTCCATGCAGCAGAGTATGAAGAATTCTTTACAAAGCCACTCCAGAAGTGGATCCCTGCCTGGTGGCATTCCAAATGTGAAATTCTTTTATTTAGGCTCTTCTTCAGAAACTATTTATTGGCTTGTAGACATACACTAATACACTAAACACTAATGAAATCACAAATGAAAAGTTGAATTCTATACATGTTCCTAATGCAAAAGTGGTTAGAATATAAAAGAGGTTATCTGATTTCATGCTCAGTGTTTAAGCAGTATTAAAATAATATTATAGCAGCATGACAAAGTCTGGGAATATGTAGTAATGACTCTGGATACATATTTTCCTTCCCTTCTTACAGGTGATTCAAAACTCACACATTAGTACAATACTTTTATCAGCATTCAAAGAATATTCAGATCTGATAGTGATGGTTTCACACTGATAACTCTGATCATGGTGGCCACTTCTACAGTCCTCCTGCTACAAAAACCCTGCCTCATAAGACAAATACAATAATTACTTTGTAACATTGTTATCAAAAAGCTGAATTAGTCATTAATTTGAGAAAATATTACAGCCTTTAGTCTTTAGTATGTAGAATTTTTTTACTTGCAAAATTTTCTCATAACTGTAGAACTCAAAGACAAACAGACTCTCAGAGTTTTTTACTGCATCCTCCCAGAGGAAATACTATTTTTGTTCCCCAGCAAGCATTCCTTCTGTCTGTGGAATGACTTCTGCCTGGTCTCCACTTTTTGAAGAAGTTGCTTGGATTGAACACAGATGGCTCTTTTTTATTTTCTTCTCTCTTTAAACAAATTAATCCAGACAGGTTTTCTTGATCTATCATCCTTATTTATAGAAATACTTAGGATATTTAGTTAGTAGGCCACTGCCTTTTTTCCCTTCCCTTGTAAAGGAATGAATGGAGTAGTTTTCTGAGTCCTTGACACAGGAACATTCACTGGAGCTGTGTTATGCTTCACTGGGGCTTTTTTGGAGTGGCTGTGCTCTTCAGGAAGCTGCCTCTTCTCCTTGACTCCCATTTATGAGCTGCTCAGAGACTGTGGAGCCTGTCTGTTGTCCAAGGATGAAAGTTGCATTCTTTGAAGTGCTTTCTTTTCACATGCTGTTACATTTGGAATTTCAATTTTTGCAGAATTGTTATGTGCTGTTAAGCAGATGTTTTTCCAGCATTCATAATTTTTTGCCACCGGAACCATTTGTCATCACTTTAAATATTAGAAATACCTGAGCACAATAAGTGAGAAGAGATATAGAACCATAGAATTACCCAGGTTGGGAAAGACCTCAAAGATCGTCAAGTCCAACCGCAACCTAACCATAGTACCCTAACTGTAACAACCCTCTGCTATACGGAAGTATATCTTAATTACTAAATATGAAGCTGGTCCCAGCTCTTGAGTACTGTGTTCAGTTTTGGGCACCTTGATACAAAAAAGGACATTGGAGTACTGAAGCAGGTCCAAAGAAGGGTGACAAGGCTTGTGAAGGACTTGAAGAATATGCCCTATGCAGAGTGACTGAAGGAACTGGGGCAGTTTTGTCTGGGGAAGTGGAGGCTAAGGGGAGACTTTATTGCTCTCTTCAAATACCTGAAATGAAATTGCAGTAATAGCAGGGTTGGTCTCTTCTCACTGGTGACAGGTGACAGGAAGAGGGGAAATGGCCTCAAGTTGTGCCAGGGTAAGTTTAGGTTGGATATCAGGAAACGCTTCTTTACAGAAAAGGTTGTTAAGCACTGGAATAGGCTCTCAAGTGAGGTGGTTGAGTCACCATCCCTGGATGTGTTTAAAAACTGTTTGGAAACTGATTAAAATATAATCAGGTAAATCAAGAGACTAGAAGCTATGAAGTATCAATGCCTTGTTTTTGCTTTTAAAAAGCAACTATATAGAACAATGTGAAAATAAGGAAGGAATAGCCAATAGTCAACACACAGTTGAGAAGCTAGGCTAAGTCACAAAATAGAATAAATATAAGAGAATGATATGAGTATATAGAAGAAAAAGTCAGAAGGGTAAGGCAGAAAAAGAAATGCAGTGAGATAGGCCGTAATAGCCCCTAACTGCACCAGTAAATCTACTCAGGACATCATATTTCAAAAAAGATCATTCTTTCCTACACTGTAAAGTAAGAAGAAAGTTTGAAACATGAAAAGTTTCCAGGAGTTAATGAATTGGTGTCGATTTAATCTAAAGAAGTCTGAAGGAAAAATGTGATAAGAGTCTTCAAACACATGAAAGTTTCTTTTAAAAAGGATGGGAATAAATGTGTGACCACTATGGATAGGATAAGATGTAACAGATTTTTACTTCAGTGAGGAGATCTGAGCATAGGTCAAGAAAAAGACTAGTGGTACAGATAGTTAAACTTGGAGATGGATACCTAAGACATTCCAAAATTACTATTATGGGAATTTTAAGAGAAGTTTAGACCAACATCTGCAAGAATGGTTTAGACAGAGTCAATATTATTCATAGCAAGAAAATGGACCTTAACTATAGCTGTGTGCAATAAAAATCTGTATTATATATGTATCTGTATCATGTAAATGTGTATATGCAGGAAAAAGATTGAAGGGTAATTTCTATCACTTATATCCAGGTTAGATTACTGATATCACAGTCCTTACGTGGTAGAGGAAAACATTTACTTATTTAGCATGCCTTATAAGTTTCCTGTTTTATTCTTAAAAGACACTGAGAAAGCCAAAAGGTAATAAAATTGTAAATTATGATGTTAATAGGCCTAAATGCTGCTGATAAACAATTTAAGATATCACTTAATGAGGATAGCAAGATTCTCAAATGAATACCAAAAGTAGGACACCTACCTCTTAAAAGCTATAGTTTCACTTATAATTAAAAAAACAAAAAAAAACAAACAAACAAAAAAAAAACAAAAACATTAAGAATGCTTATTTTCTTCAGAGAAATGAAAATTTAGTCCCTAGGTACAAATGAAGTCTTGTCAGAAAATGCAGAATAAAGAGATAAGCACTCTTCACTTACTTTGACGTTTTCTGAGAAGAGAGTAGGAAGGGAGTGAAAAAAAGTAAACATTTGTTTTTGGCTAGTTAAGTATGTTTTTAGTAATGTTTTTAAACTTGGGAAACACCAAAACCACTGCCTTACACAAATGTGAAAAGGTCATTTTTAAAGTTTTTATAACATTCAGCAAGCATTTTTTTCTCAGTCATCACAACATCTACATGTCTGATAGTTTAATTTACTCAGTAATATTCTTTCAGGTCTTCCATCTCAGAAAATGAAGGTCTGTACAAGCAAATGCTATTTTAGCTTTAATTGGGAATAGGAATGATTGTTTCCATGTTCTAATTCTCAAAGTATTTCCTTAATTCATTAAAATCATTGAGTATTTTGACAAAGAAATCAAAGAAATGTCCACTCATCCTCCAATTATATTCATGATAATATTTATATTTGATGGTAATAGGTCCTTATGTCTAGCCCTCACCGCAGTGTTGCAGATTTCCTTTTTATTGCAAAAGTAATATTTGTATAAAAGAAATATTTAACTAAATTCTGAAAGATTTCGTCTGGCTTTATCAGAATGCTAAAGTTTTCAATTGCTGTTTTTCAGATTTGTGGTATCAAACCTAGTTATGCACAGAAGGCATTAACTTTGTCTCTTTTGTGAGAGGTGCTCTTTACCTCCACAGCTGAGATTAAATACACAAGCTAACACCTTTGGGTTTTTAAAAAAATAAAGAAATCATGATTCTTATTTGCAAAAATTCTCTCAAAGGATTTCTTCATTTGCTATTGATTTTTCAGTTACTCAGTCATCAGTGTACATTGTTGATCACTGCCAAGGAGGGCTGTTGACTGATGGAAGGAGAAAGAATAATATTTTTATTCATGCTATCTAGGTTAGATTTATGGAGTAAAGAAGTTATTTTCCTCTCTTTAGCACTTGAAAGGAGCGGCACTGCACTCTATATGAGATGCTTGTTCTCTGTGTTTTACAGCTACCCAGATGAATATGAATTTGGGATGTGCATAAGGGAAGGTTGAGAGAGTTTCTTTGGAAAATCATCTTTTTTTTTTTTTTTCCCTGTACATAAGAAAAAATTGCTTCACTAGTTTTCATCTGAAAGAAAATGTATCACTTCTGCTCACTGTAGCAAGCAGAAAGTTTCAAAGAGAACACACACTTCCTGACAAACACAAACTGTGAAATGTATTAGAAAATAAAGGTTTTAATGTCAATTATCATTAAAAACCTTATTTTCAAAAGCACTTCACGGTTTATTCATGCTGAGATGTGCTTCTTATCTTTGAATTTTTCAGCCTGCTACACTGAGCAAAATGGGTGCAATTTTCTTTTAATTGTTTTGAACACCATGTGTGAGAGAACATGACAGAATGAAAATTGCTTCTACAAGATGCAAGAGGGAGAGGAGGATGTTGAATTTTGTGGCATCTCTCTGTGAGCTGAAAACCAAAGACAATCTATTATTTATTTAGTTGTTTGTTTGTTTGTTTTTTAGCAGTAGGTCAGAAACAAATGCCCGATTGTCCTCTTTGTATTCAAGGTGATGTATGTTCTTACTCAGGTTTTGGTTTGCAGTGCCAGACAAGACACTGAAGCATTCATGGGCATAGTGCACTGACTGTTCTGTCCCTGGTAGCAATAGCTCAAGCCCTGGTTCACCAGAGTCATAGCATTTGAGTTTTTCCCAAAGCAACCTGTCTGCCTCCAAGCTATTTATGTAGGAAATAGGCACTGCAAAGCAATCTGTTTTCTTACATCTTTCTAACTGGTCAGGCTGAACCGAGGCAAGAAAGATTTCTCAATTTAAGCTGCACTGATGCAGTAATCATAAAGTAGTGCTGTAGAAAATTGTGGACCGCCGTACTTTACAGAACAGAGTGCCATCTCATGAGGAAGTGATCATTTTCTCATGAATTGCAAGCAAACAAACAAATGAAAAAAAAAAAATAATGAACTGTACTAACTGACTGATTTTTGTTTTTTAGTTTTAGCAGAGCTAAACATTTATGTTTCACGCAGCTGTATGGAACCTCACCCTGCGCACATACGACTGTAAGATCAAAATAGAAGACAACAAAACTAATAAATAAAGCAAGGAGTAACAATAGGAAAAAAAACACTTTGATACTACCTCATATGATGAATTATGCACTGCTGATGAGGGTACGAAAAGTATCCCTCTGAAGTACTTTTCTGTTTTTGCCTAGCTAGTTTGCTTTCTATAGCACTGCACTATAAGGCGTAGAGGTCAGATTTGTCTTTGAAAGCCTCTAATGATCTGACAGAAGTTTTCAGCAGAGCTGGAACAGAAATTCCCCCAGGATAATTTGACATTGCATTATTATTGCAATAGTTTCTACAGATATTCCAAGTCAAATTAACATAGTTTTTATTAGGGGTAAATGTTTTCTGCAGTTTGGTTTCTTTGTGAATTGTGACAGAACTGTCACACATTCTGTCACACTTTTTTTTTTTTTTTTTTTTTTTTTAATCAAATTTCTTGTGGTTTTAGATCTTTTATCTGTTGTTTTATTCATCTAGGAGGCAAAAACATTCCTGGACATCATCTTCAGCTGTTCAGGACAACTTTCATTTCTTGAATTTTCATTCAGCTTCTGAGCTTCATCATAGAAGTGCCACATGGATTTTCAGACTTGGTCTTATTCTTATGGATCTGACTGAAATGACACAAATAACAGGACACATTTGTGTGAAAATTCACTGGGACAGAACACAGATATTCTGAGTCTACCATTAATATCACAGAAAAGGTCTCTTCATAGCAAGTAGTGGGAGGCTGTTATAAGAAAAATTAAAGAGCATTCTGGAAAAGGGAAAGTCAGTCAATCCTTCATAGAAATGGAAAGAATTCTAGAGCTCTTCCTTCTCTCTTCTTTTTCTGTTTCTCCATATGCCAAAAAATAAAATAAATAATTAAAAACACAAAAAACAAAAACAAAAAAAGACCAAACTATTCTTTCTCTTGTTCTGCATTCACAAAATGAATTTTATTATATTATGAACTTGCTGTTCTTGTTTCAGCTACCTAAGCATGAATATTATACTTTTACATTTTTTCTTGTCTGGACGTGTCTAAACTACAAGCATTTGAAATTAGAAGCTTTGCACACTACCCATGGAACTGTGCTCTGTGTACCATCAGCCTAGATGTCAAAGCTGGATTTGCTAGCAAAACTCTCAGAAGTGCATCTATTGAGGTTCTTATTCTACTACGATTGAGTATGAGAAGAACATGCTTCAATAACAACATAAGAACAAAGTACATTCCTGTGGAGTAGATTTCTAATATTTTGTACAATAAGAGTAGATAAAATTTTAATTCTTCACAAGCACTTACAAAGAGCTGTTATTTAATAAAGAGATGGGAAGGGTAAGGAAGGGAAGGGAAGGGAAGGGAAGGGAAGGGAAGGGAAGGGAAGGGAAGGGAAGGGAAGGGAAGGGAAGGGAAGGGAAAAGGGGAGAAAGGGGAGAAAGGGGAGAAAGGGGAGAAAGGGGAGAAAGGGGAGAAAGGGGAGAAAGGGGGAAGAAGGAGGGAAAGGGGGAAGAGAGTGGAAAGGGGAGGAGGGAAGGAGGGGAAGAGAAGAGGTTCCAACATATCAAAGTTTGTAAGACATCAGAGAAGAAGTATAATTTATTCAAATTTATGATTTGTCCAGATATCAATCTGATATAACTTCTGATTTGTTACTGAAGTATCAGCAACTTTTAGTGTGTTTGCTTTACAGATACTTAATCATAAATGTTATTTGATTAATTATCACTCCATACCGTATATACTTATTCACAAACATTATCATGAGCTCCACTGATATTAAATATAAAATCAGAAGCTATCTACATAGATATTAAAAAAAAAACAACATAGAAACTGTTGTATAGATTTAAACGTCACTCCTAAATACATGTGAAAGGCGTATATGATGTGTTTTTGGAGCTGGGATTAAACAGAAGTCTTGAGATTTCCAAACTCTTGAAGACATATACAAAGCATAGGGTAGGACTAAGACCAACACAAATACCTTCTGTAATGCAAATCTACCTTCAGTGACAGTAGCTACCATGTGTATCATGTTCTCCAGAACATTCTCACTAACGTATGTGGATATTAAACCTTAAAAGTAGCTCATATTGCTTTTATACATTGAACAAATCAAAACTATTTAAGTTATGGTAAAGAATTTGTGACTATGTAAATTAAATGTCCAATTCCACTGAAGTATATTTGAGAACAAGCTTTAGGAAAAGTGATGACTCAGGAAAATTTCAACATTAGAATATGCCCTTGATGATGGGAAACTGAGTAGCATTGAGTGTTTCAATTGCTGTACATGTCTTAGAGTGTCCTTCACTTCAAATACTTTCTTCGATCACTAAAGGTCTATTCTTTAAGTGACAGCACTGAGTTTCCATACATGCATGAATTATTCATTTCCTAAAGAGATACATTAAAAGAGAGCAACTTAGAATTTAATGAATATTAATAAGACTGTTCACCAATATACCATGTATATCTGTACTAATTAAATCAATATGTAATGGTAGTTTACTACCAACGTGCCTTAAAACATACAACACAGTTTCACTATTACCAGAAAAAAAAATCATTTTTAGTACTGGAGATACTTTATCTTCAGCCTTCTGAAGGTACACAGGGATTTTACGGAACTGAAAACAGAAGATTACAGAGAAACAATGGTTAAGAAAGGCCTTATTTGCTTAAGTCTTGTGCAAAAAAAATCATCTAGAGAAAAAGTTAATTTCAAAGTAAATCTCACTTATGAAAAAATAAACCTCCTCAACTGCAGACTACATCAGTATATATCCAGATCTACAAGTACTGAGATCTGGAACTTTAGTTCATTTTATGAGTCTTGTATCCCTTGCTCTGAAGTTGTTTGTCGGTCAAACAACAAAAATAACAAAATATTTAGAAAAAGATTGATATGTTACAATAAATGGTAAATTAATTACACAGGATCACTGAATCACAGAGGTTGGAAGGGACCTCAAGAGATAATCATTAAGTCCAACACTCTGCTAAAACAGGTACCCTACATTAAGTTGTACAGGCAGTCTTGAATATCCCCATAGAAGGAGAACTTCCTATGTTCAAGTTTTAGGTCATAGCTACATTGTCCTATCACTACACACCACTGAAAAGAGCCTGGCCTCATTCATTTGCCTCCCACCTCCCTTTAGATATTTATAAACTTTAATCAGGTCCCCTTTCTGTCTTCTTTTCCTCAGGCAGAACAGACCCAGATTACTCTGCCATTCCTCGTACAGGGGTTGCTCCAGGCCCTTTATCATCTTTGTTGCCCTCCACCAGACTCCTTCTGGGAGATTACTGTCTGGGAGATTACAAGGTACAGAAATAGCCAGTTTAGCACTTGTTTTTCTCCTGAGTTATACACATCACTTTGAAACACTTCTGTATCTGAATGTAGCTCCACTGGTTAACACTGATACAGCTGGTTTTTGGACATAAGATCATATCTGTGTTGTTACATAAGCATGGTGGATATTCTGTATTTGCTCCATTGCTGGTGTTGGATTTTCACATCAAGAAAATACTCTGCTTAGCAAATCTTTCTCCTTGCTCAATCTCCCAGCACCACCTCCTTATTTCTCTCTTCTTGCTCTTGTTTTAAAGCACAGTCCACACATATTTTTTCTGTCTTTGGAATGGATACCTTCTACACTTTCATCGAAGATCAAGCTTTGTGCCATCAGGTGTTGTATTAGCTCAGTGGCTCAATGTCAAGATGTTAAGAGATCTTTCAAATTGTCTGAATTCCTTTATTGCTGTCAGCATGGATTATCACAGGCCTATTTCCTGCTGGTGACCATTAGACAAGCCATAATTAGTTATATAACACTCAGGTTGACTCAGATATAATGTTCTAAATAGAGTAATTTTATTGATAGGTACACATTAAGAAATCAATTCTGTTGTGATCTTAGCTGAGTGAATGAAACTGATTCATCTACTGCAAAGTAGAAATAAATGACTGCAATAAAGGTAACTAGGATTCATCTAGGCAGTGTCGTGATTTTCTTAAAGTGACTCACTTACCTGTCAAAAAAGGCTGAGATCTCAGCACGAAAAGATCACTGCATTCACCTGAATCTCTTACACCATGCTTTCAAAAACTGTCAAAAAGAAAAGAAAAAAGATCAAATAGAAAGGCCTATATCAAGGTCACAGTTATAAATTGTTCTTGCAGAAAAATTCTGTTCAAGCCCCTGCTGACATACACAGAATAAAAGTGAGGTGATTTCTGATGGGACCAGTAGTATTCCAGATGTCATCTAGATGAGCATATTTATTTATTTATTAAAGTGAATATAAATATCTTATTTTAAACAAATTCTCACATTTAATAATCTCAAGAATAAAGGTAGAGTAGCTATTCTACAACACTGAGTTCTTTTTTTTTTTTTTTCCTCCCCAAATTTACCCACTTATTGCCCTCATCACTTAATGTTACATTATAAATCTCCAATAGATCCTTGGTCAGAAATCTTCTGCTTAGGTTCCAAAGTTTAAAATCTTTATCCTTTTGGCCTCAGTTTAAATAAAAAGATAAAAACTTGCTGGTTTAGGAATTTCTGTTTTCTTGTTTTACCAGCTCATCTTCAGTTGAATACAAGGAAAGAAGTCATGGTTGTAATGTTTTCTACTACACAGTTTTGCATGGGGCAGTAGCAGTTTGTTAACACAGCTTTCTTCCATGCACACAGGTTGGGGAACATGAACTAAAGATTTCTCTTGCACTCATTCTTGTATGTGTGGCCAGTTAGTTATGTTGGAGCCTTCGGGCTCTCCATGTCAAATACTGGCTATATGTTGAAGAGGTATAAAACCATAGCTTTGAACAATTAATGTCCTCAAGGTCCTTTAAGATTATAAATTCAAAGTGTTAATTACATTTATTTTATAATAACAAAGCATTCAAATTTGGATTTAAAATTCCTCCATGGAAAACACTGCTGTTTCATTTAACCTAGAGGTGCCTAGAGGAGATTTATCTTGTTGTTCTCAGTTGCATTAAGCATTTATTCTAGAGAACTGTGGGGAATTTATGTTACTCAGAATACTGAAACGTATGTGATTGTCTCCAAGTATATTAGATTAAATGAAACATGAAAATATATAAATGATTTATACTGAAATATATATAAGGATTTTTCATTTGATTGAGAGACATTTTATTTTTCTACTACTAAAATATTTTAAGATTCTCAATTGATTTAGATCACAGCTGATGGAAAACTGAAAAATAAATGTTTACAGAAGCTAGTGTCTTTGTCTTATAGATTTCAGGTTTTTTCTTGCTGAAGTGGGATGTATACACGTTCTTGGCCTGCAGTGTCTACTCAATAAATTTCAGTATCTATTTTTTGAGAGAGAAGGGGCAAGAAAACATAAGCAGGTTAATTATCTTTGGCTTAATATGTATTCACCATTTTTATCTATTCAAAAACTAATTTCAGCTGAGGTTAAGATATTTGATTCTGTTGACATATTCCTCTGAAGTACTGCAAGTCATCTTGGAAGAACCATCAGCGTCTCTGGGACTCCAGCTAGACCCTGGACATTGGCCAAATAATTGCTTAACTTTCCAAAATAAATAAATAAATAAGCTGTCATTCTCTCTGCTTCTAAGTTTCATTATTTTTACTTTCAAGATATTTTGTAAATTCCATAATTAGTACAAAGAATATGGAGATGTAGATCTCTCTCTCTCTCTCTCTCTATATATATATATACATTCAGAACTATATATATATATATATATATACACACACATCTCAAAATCTCTTCTACAAAGAGTTTAAGATGAGTTACTTGACTGATTTTAAAAATCAATAGTTAGAGAAAATATTATCAGTAGATTTGGTGTTCCTTCCTCAACTGAATTTTCTCATGTAGTGATCAAATCAAATAAATAAGAACATCATAAGAACTGCATATATTACCTTCTAGGTACAATAGTATAAAAACTTCTAGTCAGATGCATATCATGCAGAAGGTTAATTGACCATGCCCAGAGTTTACCTTTAAACCAGCACAACAGACAATGTTATGCACACATATATATATGGTCAATTTTCTTTTAGTGTCCCAAGACAGCTTTTTAATCAAGTTATTTTATTTTTATGTTGTTATTTGAAAGGCCATATTGAGATGTTAGTAGGATATTAACATGTAATCTATAGTTAATATATTTCTGTTAGAATTGCAAAAACACCATTTCACCAATGTATGTAATTTTTATAACATTTTTTATTTAAGCATTGTTTAAATATTTAAATAATTCAACGCTTTAAAACCTGAGCATGCCAGGTGTCTTGTTTTGAAAATTCTTGTACACCAGGTAAATCACTAATCTATCTTCAAAAATGAGTTGCAAATATTTCCAAATACTACTTTAAAGCTATCACATACTTAATATAAGGACTGAATGCAATGATAATTATTTCCATCATCATCTTTTCATGTTAATATAGAGAATTTTGGAAGTCTGGTATCATTAAGAAATCAATAGAACAGAAGTGAACTTAATGTATGGATACATACGGGTTTTGTACTTGATGATCCTTGTGAATTCCTTCCAACTCAAAATATTTTATGATTCTACTATAGCATGACTTTGATATCACCTTGTTAATTATCATATTGACAAAAATTCTTGCTAAGGCATGATGTTTATCTAAGGTGACTAAACACAACTCTCATGCTAAGGTTTCCTTTCCAAGGATATTTATATATAGGAGACTGTATTCATGCAGGACTGTCCAGCACATGCAAGAGGGGTGTTGCAGGGCCACAATATCTCAGAAATGTTCCTATATCTTCTGCTTTGTCTTTGTCCACAGTTTCTGTATCTGCCACTAATAATATAAACCAAATAAAAATTATTATGCAGTCTGTGAAAAATATTCTTCAAAGCTTCCAGAAATGTCTACTCCAGTATCTCTAGAATGAACACTACTGTGGTCTCAAGCAAGGATAAAGTCCCATGTCATAAAGTGCTTCTGAAGAAATAAGGCAACAGTTCCATGTCAATGGGAATAGTGTCTCCCACTAAGGGCATACGGCTGCTCAGAAATTTGGAGAGCATTGCCTTCAGTCCTGAAAGCGTCTATAAAGATTTGAACCCAGCTTGGTTTTGGAAGTTATTTGAGCAGTTATACTTAGCTGTATGCAACTCTGAAGTAAACATGAATGAAAAGAAAATGTCACTGATAGAAATGGAAGGACAGAAATAGACTTTCTGTGTACATGTTCACAAGAATTCAGAACATTCAGAACTGAAAAATAAGATAAAGACTTAACATTAAATACCTTTAGGCAGCATCAGTATGAAGCAAAACTTCTTCCTTTGCTAAAACTGTCCCTGAAAGACAAAAGCATCTCAAGTGTAACCTTACAAAGATAAAGCACTCTCTTTGATTGATTCAAGAATTTTACCATTGTTTCATGATGATGATCACAAAAACAAAGCAAAACAAAACAAAACAAAACAAAACTCCACAAAAACAGAAAGGGAAAAATATCACTGTAATGAACATTAAGCTCCCATGCATGCTTCCTGCTTTTAGATAATTTCCATGAAAGTCTTCAGTCCTTTCAGGCAGCTCCAGCAGTATTGGATAAAAACTGGGGGTAAATCACAAACTTGAGGATAAATCACAGCCTCGGAAAATGAGTACTGATTTATCTGGGCATATTTTGCACATGTACTTGGTATGTAACATGGTAATATGTTGTGTATTTACATATGTATTCTATTAAATGTGCTACAACGTGGCAACATGGAAATAAAGAAGTGTTTGCCATGCAGCAGAAAGCTCAGTGGTCTGCTCCTGCAGAGTATGTCTAGAGCAGTATGTCATATGAGAAACATATGGTGGATTTCATTTACTGCATTTACTTTTCTTCCCCTCCCCCTGCCCCCCCGCCCCCTTTTTTTTTTCTTGTTCCCTGGAGGAAAATGATACATTTTAATATAATTTACAGTAATATTGTATCTATACCTGGCAGTTATTAAAATATGTATTTTACTTTGTAAACTCCAACTTACTTTTTAGCATTGTTTAAAAATTCCATATCTTACTGGAAAATGTTTTAAACAGATTAAATATTAATGCTTAATAAGAGGTAAGAAAATATTGAAAATTATCAACGTTTAGTTTTTTTAATAAGTGAAGTGTTAAAACCTAATTACTATTAAAAATTCATGGTTAAATAATTAAAATCATTATTTAAATCCAAATGTCTTAGTCATCAATTCACAGGCTCTGTGTAACATAACTTCACCAACTATCATTTTTTTTCTCATAAGGGAAGTCCAATGATTGTGCTACTCTTGAGGAACCAACTCATTAACCTACTACAAGAAGAAGCAGGCTGATCTTAAACTATCTACTGCCTGATTCATATATCGCTACAAACAACCTCACAATCTGTGCATTTAATACAACACATATATATCCTTAATTTACCAGAAAATCCGTAGTTCGTTCTGGGGTTCTTTTACTTGCAACAGTGTATGGAGGAGAAATGAATCCTATTTATATCTGGTTAGGTCTCTTGACAACTGCTTCCACTTTCCAGTAATCTATATTACTTGTGAAATAACTGCAATGAACCATTATCCCGCATATTGACAACCCTTTGTTTTCTGCAGATGATATAAGAAAACAGCAGGAAGGTTGCCTTTTAAATCTAACTCTTTGAATGAATAACAACAAAAGCTTATAAAGCAAATTCCAAAAATACACACAGAACTCCCAATGCAGCCTTCTATTGATTTTTAAGTATTGGGAGGTTTGATTTAAAACAAAGACACAGAGACATGCATATGCCATTTTTATATTTTGGTAGCATGGCAATCTTTTTCAATAAGAATACAGTACATTACAGAGTTGCCTCAAACATCAGCTACATTAATACTCAACATATGAAGACTGCTCACTTGATGATAGAAGAATTAGAATCGAGATTGTTAACAAAAAGATTTAACAAATGTATTTTCCTCACTTGTCTTAATGAAAGATTTTTCTGAAAGTGTAGTGTGGGAACACAACTGAGGTGATTTATCTGGCCCACAAAATTTTAGGGTGAAAAAAATATGGAAAGAAATGTTATCCCTGGGCATGGTTATCTTTGAGCTGTCTGGCACATGACAGTTTTTACAGTGACACATTAGCACAAAGCAGTATTTGCAGTCTTCCTGCACAGTGCTCATTAAACTTTAATGAAGAACAATATCCAAAATTCACTGCCAAATGCACTTATCCTACAAATGTCACTATCAGCATTTTTACATACAGTCTTGGCTCAGGAAAAAAAAAAAAAAAAAGGATTTCACTGACTATTTTCATATTTTTTCTTTTAAATACCTTAGAAAGGTCATCTACAATGTAGCACTTCCATGGGTATACCCATCCACCGGCACTTGATTGTGCCCTTTCTGTTCTTGGTTCTGCCTATCAATTAAAAAAAAAAAAAATCATCAAATTGAAATTTAGTTGGATAAACTTAATGACTTAATGGCATTTAATTGTAATGTAGGGTCTACCATATATTTCTGGGTCTTTTGTTATGGGAATGGTGGATCACACTTTTTAGGAAAAACCTTCCTTCCTTCCTCTGTTTCTTCCTCCATCTGTCAGTTTGAAGAGTAGAACAGCATGCTGTTAGTTCATCCATTTTTCTACCAGGTATCCAGAGTGCACAGTATTTCTTATAAATCTAGTAAAAACAAACAAACAAACAAAGATAAAAATAAAGCAAAAACCCAACAACAGAAAATAACAACAGCAGCAGAACATTTTTCCCTTTGGTAAATTTTTCTCTAAGCTGGTTAAAATGAAACAAATAAATGGAGAATATTTTGTACAATTTGTTGTTGTTGCTGTTGTTGTTTGTTTTGTTTTTTGTTTTTTGTTTGTTTTTGTTTTTTGTTTTTTGTTTTTTGAAGGCAGAATTTGGTGACTTGAACTCAGTGTCACTAAGTCTTTGTTTTGCTTTGTGCCAAAGCAATTCTTTATTTTGTCCTTATCACATTTGAATTTAAATAGTGAGTGGCATAAGATACTAAATGTGCTGTCTTTCCTAATTTTTCATCCCTTTCTTAGTCTTAAATACCATACACATTAGATTAGATGCTTGTGATTCTTCAGCACTTTTGTACCATCAGTACTTTTTATTACCTTGCTCAGCATAAATTAGCAGCAGAAGCAGCACCATTTTAAGTCCCTAATGTCAGCCATGTTTCAGCAACAATTCTTTTGCTAACTCCTCAGACCAGTAAATACAATGACATCATATCATTTGGCATTTCTTAGTCGAGAAGTCTCCTATATTACTGTTAGTCATATCTGAAATTCTTATTCATGAATTACCATGGCTTCCATAATTGATATGTAGTTCTTAGTATGAAGTTACATGTGTTAGAAATACAATTTGACATAAGAAAACATTTCTATTTGCGGTAAAACAGACATTGCTATGTTGGGAGCTTTTTACTTCATTTCGTATACAAGATGTGTAAAGATAACTGCTGATTACCTTCTGATGTTGTCCAATAAAAAAATGATGTTGATGAAAGGAAGAGTTCACATTCTCATACAGAAATGAAGTGTCACAAACAGAATGATTTTTCATTGTATCACTTTCGAATTTGGCATCACAGATGTGAATTAAATATTAGAATATTTAGGACTAGAATTTGTTTTAAAAATCCTAGAATTATTTTCTAGGTAACAACATAGCTTCACATATATTCATAGACTGTTCCAGTGTTACCCTTACCATAAAATTCTGCATGTTTGTGGTAGCCTTGACACTGTTAAAATACATAAACATTTAGGAATCAGAAAATCCATCCATATGTAGGTTCTCCTGCTTTCCCAGGTAGAAGAAATCTATCTCCTTTTATAATGAAAATATTTTAAT
This sequence comes from Excalfactoria chinensis, assembly GCF_039878825.1. Taxonomy (NCBI): domain Eukaryota; kingdom Metazoa; phylum Chordata; class Aves; order Galliformes; family Phasianidae; genus Excalfactoria; species Excalfactoria chinensis. The sequence continues at coordinate 51,278,633 of NC_092826.1, forward strand.
TTGTTTATATTCTCTTTGAGGAACTATTTGTTTATATATTTATTATTAAAACAGTGAGGAAAGCAACAAAAACAGGAACACACCTATTTTCAAATCAGTGGTTAAAAACATTCAATTTGTTAAGTGTTGTTCATTCTGTACCTTTTCAAATAAAGATAGTGTTTACACTGAAATCTTAAATCATAAGATTCCCAAAAACATTCAAACCTAAGCAGCTTAATATTAAAAGTTACAAGTTTTTCTTTGCTTGTTTGTTTGTTTTTCTATTTTTTTTATTATTATTATTTTTTTTAATGTTCAAAATACAAATAAAGCATGGAAATCACTTTGCCTGAACTATTCATTGACTGGAACAGACACTAATTGGGTTTAAGCTGACACAGCTGAATTTAATACAGTACAATGCACTGATTTATACTAAAAACTTTTCTTTTTCTTGTTGAGCAAATGCCAATAGATGAGAATATAAGGTGCTGAAATGCACTTCACACCATAAAAGTGGAAGCAAAGCTATATCACAGTCTTTTCATTGCTGCTATCCATCAATAGGTTAGAAGGAGTTATAAGTGTATTTCACCTGCTTTGTAAGACATTTAATGACCACTAAATTTATATAGCAATGTAGCACATAAGGAGAAGGAATTTTGTTTTACTTCAAATTGCAATTTCAGTCCTACCCATAAGAATGAAGAATAATTCTGTATCCCAAATAACTTCACACTTACTAAAATCATTTAGAAAGATGATTTTCTTTTTTATTTTTTTTTTTCCTAATGCAGATAATGAGAGGTAAAAATACACAGAGCCAGTGTTGATACCGGGCTGTAATTAAAATAATGTTCACATCAGAGACTGCAAAGTAACTCAGTGCAGTGAGATTTTACGGATGCCCACACAGAGATAAACCTCTGTAATGTAAAGGAGATCTGCTTTTAAAGGATAGGAGTTTAAAAAGTTAAAAAAATAAAATAAAATAAAATAAAATAAAATAAAATAAAATAAAATAAAATAAAATAAAATAAAATATAAAAAATTGTTGAAATCTTTTGACTCTTTTGATAAGACTGTAGAGTATTTAGACTTCAAACAGCACACAACAGTTAGGATCTATGACATTCTCAGGAAGAGGAGTGCCTTCATCAGTTGTACTACCAACCTTCCCTGTAACTGTGAATAAAGTTCCCCTGCTATTTTCACTATCCTTCCTAACTGCCACTAGCAATTCTCTATTGCCTTTAGCATTTGTATCTAAATTAAGCAGCATCTAAATCTAAATCTACCATGAGTTGTGCAGAGGACCAAATCTTTGCCTTATGGAGTTTATCATAGCCAGTGCTAAAGTTAGGAAGTTTCAGGTTCTTGTGCTACAAAATCCTATTGAGCCTCAACACAAGAAGTTACAAAATCTGAGCTTCCAGCATGTGATGTAACATGAACATATCATGAAAACCTCTGTGGCTGTTGTGAACCATCATCATCTCACCCACCTGAACTTGACTAATGGTTAGTGGATGAGCTGTTACTGCTTTACTAGATGTGTTGGTTTGCTGATAAATCATTTTTTACTTAGAATGGTTTCTGACTAGGAAGTTTTCCAAATCTAATGCACTAGGGCTGAACTTAACTCCATTGGTTTCATTAATAATAATCATAGACTCATATAATGGCTCAGGTTAGAAAGGGCCATAAAGCTCTTCTACTTCTGATCACTGACATGGACAGGGCACCTCCCACCAGCTCAGATGCCCAGGGCCCCATCCAACCTGGTCTTGAATGTCTCCAGGGATGAGGCACACACGCATTCTCTGAACAGCCTGTGTTAGTGCCTCGCCACCCTCTGAGTGAAGAATTTCTTTCTAACATCTAGCCTAAATTTTCTCTTTTAGTTTAAAGCCATTCCCCATCGTCTTATCACTACTAGACTGTGTAAAATGTCAGTTCCTCTCCTACTTATAAGCTCCCTTCAAACACTAGAAGGTTTCAGTGAGATGTCCTGGAGCCTTTTCTGCTCCAGGCTGAATAAGCCCAGCTCCCTCAGCCTTTCTCCAAAGAAGAGGTGCTCCAGCCTCTGATAATACCTGTGGTTGTCCTCTGGACCCACTCCAACAGCTCCACATTCCTCCTGTTCTGGAAGCCTCAGGCTTGGACACAATAAAATTACATTGAAATAAACTAGTGGTTTTCAGCTTGGTAGAAAAGCTTTTGACCAAGTATATAAATGAATAAATTATAAAACATTTAGGCAAGTGTAATAAAATTGCTGGGAAAGGTGTGCCAGTAGGGAAAGGTGTGCCAGTAGTGACATGATCAGTATTGGATAAACCATTAGGCTGCTGTGGACAGTTAATGTTCTTGTACTGAAGTTTGTTTCAGTCCTATTGTTTTATCTTGTAATCTGATTTGTTTAAAGTAATATGCCAAAAAAGCTGTTTTTCTCTAAAGTGTATGTAAATGTTGAAAACACTGAAGTTGTATATCTGATGAGTCTTCCAGCGATTCATTTACATGACCTTGCATATCCTATCTAGTTTAATTATTCCATTTTCTGTAAGAAAGAAAATTATCTCAAGTTCACTGCTTTAAACTTTCAAAAACAAGAAAAAATGTGATACTGGCTTAAATATCTGAAGTTTTGGGGCAGTCAGGAGTATGTGTCAGTGAGCATCTAACAAGACACTCCTACATAACTAGAGGAGTAATACATTAGGAAGTATTACTTCTCAGAAAGGGTGGTCAAACACTGGAGTGGACTGCCCAGAGCAGTGGTGGAGTCACCGACCATGGGGGTGTTCAAGGAAAGACTGGATGTTGTGTTGAGGGACATGGTTTAGTGGGAGCTATTAGTAATAGGTGAACAGTTGGACTGGATGATCTTTTAGATCTTTTTCAACCTTGGTGATTGTATGATTCTATGAGTCATAAGATTATATTTCTGTGTATTTTTGGTAAAGAATCATGTAAATGTGTGTTGCTGCTCTCAATGAAAATGGAAATCAAGCCTGCTGTGAATTTTCTGTTTTACAGCTATTCTGATGGAGTTCTTGCATGTAACATACATGTAATGCACTTAGAGCTGTATCAACTAATGTTTTCCAATACTTTGATCAAAGTGAAAACTAAAAAATAATTTTGAATTGATGGTAGAATATAACAATGATTTTAGAAAGGTGATCATTTTATTTCTTTTTGTTGTTACTCAGAACTGTAGAATGTAAATTACGCTTTTTTGCCCATCTTCAATAAAAACTTTATTTTATAGAGACTTAAAATCACAACAACAGTTCTTTATATATGTAGGACAGATTTGCATCTCTGGAAAACATTTTATTTTCAGATGTAAACCCATTCTTATATATCATGATCAACAAAAATATTTGTATTTGATGGGTTGTTTTCTCTCAATGTACAAGATATTTAAGTGGACATGTCTTGTTCACTATGCAAACCCTGGAATCTCACATTTTTAAAAATATTTTTTGTCAGTGCTGATTAGAAAAAGTTGACATGTATTGATCCAGCTTAGAACTGCCAGCAATAAATGGGATAATAAGAATCCCAGTTTTTTTAATCTCAAATCTCTCATTTCATGGGTAATTTTTGTTTCTAAATATATATACATATATGTATATATGTATATATGTAAATTGCTATTATTATCAATTTTTTCATATTGCCTTGCACAACAAAAAATTTTGTAATACATTGTAGAAAAAATATCAACATCTTGTCAGTCGCTATTAAAATGAATTTAGTATTTCCAACCTGTAGTTGCATAAACTAGTTGCTTGAAGAAAAAGCCCTGAGGCACTACAGAGTGCAGAATTTTAAATGCTTTTATAATTTGCGAGACAGAGAAATTGTCTTTCTGTACTCTGGGCTACAAAAACCCCACATCTAAACAAAGAAAAAATCATAAAAAAAAAATAACCCAATCTCAAAACAGTATTTCTTTATAAAATATACAAAGAACAGTGTTGTTGTTATTTATTTATTTGTTTGTTTAATCTATTTTCTACTGGGATATATATTGGAATATACTGGCATCAATTTCAAACAGCAACTTTTCAGAGCACCCTGAATCCTTCCTACATTAGTAGAGATAAAGTTGTGTATTCATCAGCATCTGAAACTGCAGCATAACTTGTTTTTTGCATTCTTCTGTTTGCGGTGCCAGGAGAAATACATTACAGACCTCCAGGATATTTTGTGAGATGAGCATCAACGGAAATAGCCATGCATTTAACATGTGTATAGTGCTAAAACACCAAAGAAATAGTGTTATTAAAAATTCTAGTTATCGTATCTCTCTTTTTCCCAAGAAGTGCTGAGATTTATATATCTAAATATACCATAGTTAATGGTAACTGTACTGTGGAAAAGCACTTATAAAAATATATTTGTAAAAGTGATTACATATTAAGTTGACAAAAAAATTCTTAAATTTCTGTCAGTATTAGTTTGAGAAATAAAACACTTTCAATATAAATAATTACATTTGTTTCAAAAACAATTTCCATTTTATCCAGAAAGGAAGAGATCTAATAGTTAAAAGTAGGAGAGAAAAAGGAAATTCTGCTATGATATGTTTATTTTGCTTGTATGAATAGAATAAATAAACAGGAATAAATACTAGAATCTCAAATAAGAGAAGCCAAGTGCTTTATATTTGTCAGTGTTGTGGACAGGGATATCTAGAAGAGATTGCTCTGCAGCGTGCAATATCCTCTTCTTATTCTATGGATGAGTGGCTCTTTTAGAACAAGATTTCCTTTGCCTCATTAAATTCTATGCTACTCTGAATATAAAACTATTTTAAAGTGCACCTGTGCATATTCTGGGATGTACTCTACTGGCAGAAATCCTAAGTCGGTAAACTTGTATTGGAAAACAGTACAGCAGAGGTGCACATACACAAACAAAAACAATCCCGGTGGTTGATGTAACTTTTATTTGAGAAACCGGTATTAATCATAGCTCCTAAAAATACTTTTTGTTGGTACAGTCTCTGCCTGTATGAACATGGTTTTCTGGAATGATAACACTGGTATATCTATGCTGACAAGTGATTACTCTTTATGGGTATTGCTAATACCTTAGACGAACTTGCTATCAAGAAGGTACACAAACAGAAAGCATAATAGAGACACAGGAATCAAGAGGAGAGAATACATAAATGTTTTTTTTGGAGGAAAGCAGACTACTCACCCAACAAATGACATATCCAACTGATCAACTTAGAGGGAACTGAAGCCTCAGTGAAATAGATGGAAATCTGCCAAAAAGCCAGATGCTGCTTCTGAAGTACCAATGCCTACATATTAGTATGGGTACCCTATAGAGCCAGCACCCAACTGTACCCGATATGCTAAACCACAGTCCGACTCAAAAGCATTCATTTACTACCCTTCACTATTAACAACAAAAGAATAATATTATTCTGTTTGTACTTATTAAATTCTCTTTGGCATCTGCTGCTCTTTTGATAAATACAAGCAAAAAGAAAGATGTGATAACCATATTTTGGTGGAGAAAGGTGATTTTGTTTAAAAACTGCAGAGGGCGTGTGATCCCCAAACGTCTTTGGTTGCTTATAGGTGTAATTTATTTCCTTAATATTTTGATGTTATCCAGGAATGATTGCTTGCACTAGAGTTGACATTAGTTGCAGAAAATGAGCAATTTCATAAATTTATGATATCTGAGTCACTTACAATTAAAGTTGTTCAGTCTGCTGGATATTGAATGGAAATTTATGGGTATTTCCTGTGTATATAAGAAAATAATCTTTATGTTGTTATTCATACAGAAGGCCTACAGAAAAGACTTGAGAAAAAAAGAAGGGAATGGGAAGGGGAATGGGAAGGGGAATGGGAAGGGGAAGTCCATAGTTATTTCATCATGGCAGGTCTACAACAGTAATCTTCTGTTGGCAAATTTACACACAGCTCCTTAATAAAAGGTATTAAACAAACAATGTAAAAATGATTTCTCTTGAATTGATAAATAGAGAACATAGGTAATTACACAGAGATTTTCTCTTATTTTCTCAGAAGTAAATTCTTGCTTCCTTGTGGTTAATGAAGACAATATGCCAATGGAGGCCATCATAAAATAATTCCAATGGTTTCTAAGAATAAAGCTGTTAATGCTTTTCCATTGCTAAGAAATACAAATTGCAGAAGAAAATGATGTGGCTGCTGCAAAAGGGGGAAAAGCGCAACACTATCAGAGGCCATTCATATAGATCAATTGATAGTGACTGCAAATTAAAGACTTCTTGCTTTGCAAGAAATGTTCCTAACTCATATGATACATGAAAGCTTTGTGTACTTCTGATAATGTATTGCATCTTAATTTCATTGGGAAAAACAAACAAACAAACAAACAAAAAACAACCAACTGCTAGCCAGATACAGACTGAGTTGAAAAGAATGTATTTTTTCCTTTTGTCATGGATGTCTCAGTCCTCAGAAATATTCATATATATTTTTAAAGACGTTCATTATACATGATGGAAGGGGAATATCTGGTGCCTGCTTCACAATTTTCAGTACAGCATTGGGATTGCATTAGGAATGTCTGAAACATATTTGCTATAGTCAAAGACAAAATATGCTATAGTAAAAATATTTTCCACATGGAGGAATTCAGTGATACACCTTTGCTTTATATATGCTTCCACACCAGATGTCACTCTGCCAGACTGCCCCTCCACTGTCACCTGTCATACTGCAACAAAATCTACTGCAATATTGGTAGGATGGTTCAGCCTCCTCTAACATGCTATCAACATCCACCTCTGATGTAATGAGTCAATATAATAAAATAGGGGAAATTACTTTCAGAGCAGCCCCTGTAGCCTTTGTTTTCATTTTTGAACTGAGACTTCAAAAACTTCCCACTGAACATTTGGACATGGCTTATACTCAAATGAAAAATGGATTATTACAGCTTTCAATTACAGCATATTTATTGAAAGAATTATTCTGTAATAACTAGAAAAGTGCTCACATTCTATAGCAATATGGAAAAAAACAAGTAAACAAAGAAAAAATGGCTGCATTTACAGTTCAATCCTATTAAAAGTTCAATAATAAATAAAGCCTTCTATTATAGTTCCTCAGGCTTTTTCTATTGAGTTCATTTTCTCAAGTAAAAACAAAATTTTCACACTATTATCATTTTCCAAAAGAGATTTTCATTTCTTTCATATGTTTTCATTTCCCACCAGGAAGTAGAAAAATGTTTGACTTCTGATAACATCAACCTAGATTATATTTTTTGCAAAAAATCCAAAATATTTGAATTAAATTTAAATTAAAAAAAAAAAAAAATCCTCACATTCTTTGTTTTCTGTGTATTATAAAAGTTGTTCTGAAATTCATTCTTTCTTCTGTAGGCACATTTGTGACCCCCAAAAAGGTGTTTTTTTTTTTCTTTATTTTTCTAATAAATTGTTTTTTTGTTTTGTTTTGTTTTGTTTTGTTTTGTTTCTTCCCCCAGATTTTTCTGAACCTAGAGCTAAGTATACCATGACAGTCTACAACCTTTGTTATTTTCCAGTGGTTTCTAGATGGGCTGCTTACGCAATTCCTCCTACATGTTCTGCACTGATAATTCTTCCTGCATGTTCTCCACTGATAAACACTTTCTCACCATGTGATGGAGGTCAGCTGGGCAATTTAGCGAAGGCAAAAAGAAGCAATTGTTTGGAAGGCTGATGGAAGGAAAATAAAACATACCTTTATATTTATCTCCTCTGACTCTTACTTTTCAAGCAAAATTAAGTTGTCGGTGTAGACGAATAGCACAGAAAATAGATATTTAATCCTGTGCCTACCTCTCCCCCAGTCATCATGGACTCTTTGTAAGATAAATCAAATGTAATTTATCCACCATAGATGTTACAGAAGCATTAAATGTTGAGGAGGGGCGTGTGGGGGGGGGGATTGTTGGACACGTATTTGCACAAATTATAGCATAGAGACAGTTATCAGAAAAATATTTGTGTAATTGCTGCAAAGGAGGGGTTTGGGTTTTTTTTTTTTTTTTTTTTTTTTTTTTTTGTTTGTTTGTTTTATAATAACCTAAGGAGAGATTATTTTGCAGTTTGAAAAGTAGTTTCCTGCAATATGACAGCAGATTTTTCTGACAAAATTAATGGAATAATACCCAGGATAAGAAAATTCAGAAGCTTGGGGAAGATGCACTGTAAATGTGGCTTAGATTTTTTAAATTAAATGAAAATGTTCCACTTATGTTTAACCAGACTTCTTTACTAAGTGCAAATATGGTGTAAATCAATAAGTAAAAGCAATATACATATACAACTTAATTATTTGTCAGATTAATGCATTAAGTAGTTCTGAACAACTATGTATGAATACTAAAACAGATGCCCAAATCCTTCTTATACATACACATAACTGAATTTGTGAATGCAATTTCAACTCATAAGTTACTTGAAATTCTATTATGCTGTATGCTGCTTTTTAAAGAAATCTGAGTTTTCTGATTGTCTTTTCATGATTCACATTTCCAGGAAAGATTAGATGGATCCTTGTAATTAAATAAGAGAATATCCCACAGTTGTTAAGATGGGAAATTTTTCAATGATGCACAGAATGCAATTTGTGATGCACTTTGATCCATTATTAAGTAAACATCATGGCATCTTTTATTATTATTATTATTTTATTTAAAAAAAAAAAATCTTTTCCTTCTGGTCATCCTGTTGTCCAATTTTTATTAATATTTATCTGTTTCATATATAACCGGCTTTAGTATATATTGTATGTCTACAGAGCTAAAACTTTTTATCACTGTTTAATGTTTCTCATTTCTTATGTCAGTCAAGGGTAATGGGTGTGTTTTGCAGAGAATTATAATTACTGGCTTAAGCATCATTTCTATTGCACACAATGCAGTCACAATATCTGCTGTGCAATGCCATAAAACATGTAGTATAGTGTTGAAGTAATAGTTTGAAACAACAGAAGATCTTGCTTCATCCTAGGTATCTCATGGTTATATCACTATATACAGCAACTGCAGTTTGCTGTAGGTGGTAATTGTTGACTTAACAACCAAATGTCAGCATGAGTGTTGTGACCACTACTTGGGCTCAAAATTGTGACCATAGGCTTTGGCATCACTTCCAAAATTGAATCAGTTGTTTATATAGCAAATCATTTATGTTCTATGTGTTGCCATCTGTCATCCATATATCAGATGCAAATTTAATTAGTAGGTTACTTTGTCCATAAACTAGGCACACACTCAAACTTCTGTCACTAGCAGAAAAAGTGTGTAGAGTTCAAATACTATATTTAGAAAGTTCCAGGCTCACATTCCCTCACAATACAGCTACTGCCTTACCCAGATCTCCTTTGGTTCTATGTTAAATTGCATACATTCAGCTCATTTATCTCATACCTTGTTACCTGTAAATTTCTTGTTTGGGATTAGTTGTACATGTTAGAGGTATGGGAAACTAAAAGAATGCCAAAAGAAGAGTCAACTATATGGTCAATACTGTCTAGACAACGAAAATAAAAGGAAAAAATATATATATATTGCCAAAGACACACTGTTGAAAACCATTAAACAGTTATGCACCTTTTATGTCTTTTTCTGTTTCATATGCCTAAGTTGTGATGTCATGCATTCTTGCTGTTCAAATATGTAAATGAAATCAAAAGCAACAGTAAAATGCCACAGTAAAAACTCTGCGACACTACTGACAGTAGTTGCCAGTGAGTTTGTGGATGTCCACTCCCTGGAAGCATTCAGGGTGAGGCTGGATGGGGCTTTGAGCAATTTGGTCCAGAGGGAGACGCCCCTGCCTATACCAGGGGGTTGGAACTAGATAATCTTAAAGGCCCCTTCTGACCCAAACCATTCTATGATTCTATGATTCTTTGAATTCTGAAGTTGTAAAGTTCACAGATAAAACTTTATCTTCAGAAGGAATTTTTCAATGTAACTCCTGCTGCTTCTAGCCCAAGCACCTCTCACAAAAACAGCTATGTCTAGATAACTTATGAACTTTCTAGCTCCTCTTCTGAGACCTTTTGATCTCATCACAATGATAGCAGTCAACTACTGGCACAAATTGCTCATCACATTTCTGAAGAAATCATATTTTTGAGAGAAAAAAACATATTTTTGAAGAAATCAGACTGTATTATCTCAGTGTTATCTTTCAACATTAGGCTAGTTGTCAGGGGGAAAAAATTTACTAAAACAAGCAACCCAGATGAGTTGTAGATGTCTGATCCTCAGGATGTTCAAGACCAGATTGGTGGAGTCCTGGGCAGCCTGATCTAGTGCCTGATTTAGTGATCAGCAACCCTGACTGTGTCAAGCGTTGGAACTGCAAGGTCTTTAAGATATCTTCCAACCCAAGCCATGCTATGATTATATAATTCTACGATTTAAGTCTTCAGCTCAAATTATACTATTTAAGTTGAATTTTCGAAACTACTACATGCCCTCTGTCTTTTGAAAATTCAATGGTATTTAAATTCCTTTTATTTTTGTTTTTATTTTTTTTTTAAATAGATTAATAATTTTAAGTAAAAAAGATGGTTTGAAAATTCTAGCAGTAAAGGCATGAAAAAGCATTGACATTAAATAGCTCTTATGAATGACAATAACAGGTGATATGGAACTTAATTTTAATGCTTACAATACACTTCCAAATTTTGTTTTGTGTTTTAGTCTATTTCATGATGTTAATCTTTGCAATAAAGCTGAAGACAATTAACTATCAGACGCAATTATTTAAAATGAATTATTGCACATTTTAAAGAAGTACTTTTGTCCGTTAGACAGAAAAGGAAAACAAAACTATCTACTAGATTTCTTCTAGTTTGCTGGTTTTGATTAGACAACATACTTTTGGGATGGAATCTGAAAACACTCCATCCCCTGCTATGTTTTGCATGATCCTTGCATGATCCAAATTTCATTTTAAAAAGTAGTAATAAAAAAGATGCTATGTAAGGTTGTGTTATTCTCATGTAATAGTATGGTAAACAGTTGGCTGCATAAAGAAAATATTGAGAAGGGATCAATAAAAATGAAAGCAACTGAACAGTGGTGGTTTAATTTGCTTTGTCTATGAATATGAAGGAAACTCACTAGTTATTTTTCACTTCAAGAGAATAAGCAGTAGAAAGAAGAGAGTGATATGAATTTATAGGTATGTTGTTTTGGTAGGAAATTAGATATTCTGTTGCATGATTGAACTGTATACATCTGTATCATTTAGTTTTATATACACCCTTATATTAATTGCTTATCTGATGCATTTTAGAACATGATTATGCTTCTAATGTTTTTCCCACTGAATACATGATTTACTAATGAGTAAATTTTTCCACTTTTCATCCCATGTTTAGTAAAACTTCGTTGTCTTTTTTGAAACATCAGTTTTCAAAATAAAACTGTATACAGTAATGTTGGCAGAGCTGAGGAGACTGAGGTACGCTTCTGCCTGCATAGCCCTTTTAAAATTCTCATCTCTGTAATAATTCCAGTAGTTGAGAACTGAATAAAAACCTTTTAAGCACAGAAAAGCTTTATAAAATGAGATCTCCTGTAATCGTTCAAAGATACATTTTGTCATTAGAGAAATTGGTTGAAATAGTCATCATGCTATACTGGCTAGTGTGCCGGGCTCAGAATTTCTAACTTAGGTTGCTATGTGTGTGAAATGTATGCAGGTGCTTTACAAAGTAAACAGACTAAGATAAGTTAGACAAAGGAGCAACCTGGCCTCTCCTTATTTGTTGCATGTTTTCATGTTTCTCATTGGTGTATGCAAACCTGTTCTTCTTTCATTCTCTATTTAATCATACAAAACAATTCCTGTGAGGAATTGTTGTGCAAAGACATAGAACACTGCCAGTTTACAGATTTGTCCAAAGCAAGAAAGAGACTAGTGACCAAAGCCTTTATATGTACTTAAATTCTTATTTGTGCTACTTCACCTGAAAATTTGCCTGAAGTCATGAAGGGAATCAGAGCAGGCAAGTGATTTTACATTCGCCATCTTAGCTCCACAAGCTAACAGACACAAGCTAACAGCTTTTTTCCCATGATCTGTAACCTCCAGTTGAGAGTGTCACCTGCACTGGTATCATCTGAGGATGAAGTTCAAAACATTAAAACATTTGCTTATCATTCAGAGCTATGTTAAAAGAATTCAAGTGCCTAGATAAAGTAACTGAAAAGGGTCATTAATAGTGATGCATGCAATTTTATCTGCTAAATTGAACAAATATTCATGGACACCTTGCTGAACAACTGATCAGTTGTAAACTGTATATGAAGGTATTCTTAAAATATGTCACTGCATCCAGAGATGTAATGCACGAGGTAGGTCAAAGCCAGTGAGAAGGCAACTGCTGAAGATATCTTTTTATTGCAATCATGAGTACTGTGAGTGGGTACCCTGTTACTGTTGGTCAATATAAATATTCCTAGCCATACTTGAATTAACTTCCTTTCAAACAACTGTGAGAAATACCTGATGCTAGCCAGTATTTCACCTGCATGAAACAGAAATTCCTTATGTACCTTTCAATTCTTTGTATTTGTTGGAATAACAGACAATTTCTAGAACCCTGTTTTATAGGGTTCAACCAGCATGAAGCTTTGAAGTACATCTACTGGTGTAGTCCTTAATGCAGATGGAGAGTGATATATAGTTTATTTATTTATTTATTAAATAAAGGTCACATAAGCTACAGATAATCAGACAAGCATATTATACACCAAAAATTCTCATTAAGCAAGTCCATATGGCTCTGCTTTTGTTTTGCTTTTCTTCCAAAAAAATGATTGTAACTGAAAATTTATTTCTGTATTTGTGCTGTTTGCTAATTCATATGCTTCTCACTGTGAACTGGATCAGCATCAGAGTTCTGCTTCTAACAAACTGCTTTCCAAACCTCTTTAATTTAGCGCCTCAGTATGTATCCATTTTTTTCACTGCTCATAGGAGACAATGTCCTTATTTAAAACAGGCATCTCCTGGATACTTTTTGGTATCATGGTAGATTTTAATGCCTGTACAATTTGTAAAGTTATGGACAAAAAACTATACAAATGTATTATAATTTCAGGGTAGTATTGTCTATGGTGACCATCTGTATATTTACTGTTGCAGAGTTTTAAACAATAGGGGTGAAATGCTGTCTAATACAGTGGTGAGATTCCCACTGAGTTAAGAAATGCCAGGATCTTCCTCTCGGTTTTTCACTCTGCTGCCTTTAATGTTATGGAAATGTTCCTGCTTGCTAAATAAGTCTAGCACTGAGTATAACAAATAAAATTTAACTCACAAATTACATGAGATTTAGGAATGTATAGTCATGGACAATCTTACATGCTGAAAATGTACACTTGCTTCTCAGATTTCTTAAAATGGTGTGTGTAGGAAATGGGTATACAGGTAGACTGCACATCCTATTCTAGACACTGTCCCAGTGGCAGTTGTTATTTTGTTTTTCTCTTGCTGTGTTGTTTCTACATAAAATGTTTATCAGCTGCAAATGGTCTACCCAGGGAAGTGAGATAGGATGAGAGGAATCAGTGGAAAAGGCCAGTGGTAAGTACTGAATACTTCAATTTTTATTTATTTATTTATTTATTTATTTTTATTTTATTTTATTTATGTGTAAGAACATCTTCTACTGATCTTTGTTGGCATTGGAAGAAAATATGGTTTTGATTTTGCCCTTGAATTTTGAAGAAGTAATTTTCCCAATATGTTGTTGCTGTCAAACTTTTCACAGACATAAAGTCTGTATGAAGCTTAGAAACTTTGTAATGACAACAAAGTAGTATGTTTTATTTCATTATCCTCTGGTCCAGTTCAAGTAAAAGGTATGGATTTTTTTTTAATGAGTTTTTACTTATTTTGCCTTTTGACTCAAAGGAATCTGATAGTTCAAGCACACTCCTAATAAAATACTGCATTGAAATTATTTTAATATTTAGTGATCTGCCTCAGATCAGTGTTATATAATAGTTTGCACATCTGCCTTTAAAGCTTATCCTAGAATCAACCTGAGCACATCTCATTGGATTTTTTTAATTTTTCCATCACCCAGAAATCAATGTACGTAAGTGAAAATTCTGCAATATTTTTAGAAAATGTACTTTCATTAATGTAAATAGAGTAGAAATAAAAGTGCTGTCAGTGACACTTGATATCTATCTATCTATAAATAAATAAATAAATAAACATAATCATAACAAATAAGTGAAATTGTTCTGAATGCTGTTTTTGTGTTTGTTACCAAGGCAGGCAGGAAGAAAAGAAATGATACTCCAAGTCTTCTCTTCTGTATCTAATTCTTTAGATAGCTTGGCTTCATGTTACTATTTATAAACAGACAACGTATCTCTTGATTTATTATAATAAAGTTTATCTGAAGTCTTAATCTAGTAATTAACAGAATCTCAAGCTTCTGTAAACTAGAGGAATAAAATGCACCATATAAAACAAAGAAAAGAAGAATAACAAAATCTGTCTTGCATATTAAAAATTATATTTCTCTTTACTTTTTAATATATATATATATATATATATTTTAGAGCAAATATTTGTACTTCTTTCTTTGCTTTATATCTCTTAAACTGCAGTCTTCATGTCCAATGATTCATTTGTACTTTTTAAGTACGAATGTTTTGAATGTAGTATATAGTACACAGATCAGATCATGTATATGTGAAATAAATTATAAAATCTAAGTACGATGCCTTGCTTTCTCAGTATTTTAATTATTTTATTATAAGAATTGTGTGTAAATATAAACTTATCAACTTTGTGTCAGATGATGTTTGTATAACTAATCGAAATTAATCCATAGGAATTTGCTGAAAACAGTCCAAAATGACCAGACCTTGAATCCAGTTAACGTATGTTTTGCAATATATTTTAGTGATAAAAAAGACTGCACAGAACCTTTACAGTTAAGTAGCAGCACAGGAATCTGAACCTGCTCCTGATATCTATTTCTAATTCACTTGTATTTTTGTTTTGTTTTGTTTTGTTTTTGTTATTGTTATTTTTGTTTGGTTGGTTTTTTTGTTTGTTTGTTTTTGTTTTTGTTTGTTTTTTTCTTCTCCGATTTCTGGGGAGTCTAAAAATTGATGTGTAAGAAACTTTTAAATTGTGCCTACACATATGAAGGAGAGAATTAGGAATTCATAAGTAAAAATAGGAAATTGGGAATGCAGTGTGCATACAACCCAGTGTGAGAAAAACTTCGAAAACCAATTTTATGGTTCCAGGTTCTCTTTCTCATGCTTCTATTGCAAAATTAATCCAGCTCAATTTCATATAGATACAGAACACTAAAAATGATTTGCATCTCAGTATGTGCTTTATCAGACATACATTTGTACAATCCTTCCATATAATATGGTTTGCTTATTTAGTTTTTAAAGGAGTAATGAAAGTGAGAAATGAAAGTGAAAACTGTGGAGAGGCACCCTCTGCACATTTGGCCATGAAAGCTATCCTTGCACTCCAAAGTCATATCCCATAGCAAACTGTAATGGAGCTCCTGTGGAGACACAGACTGAAAATAAGAAAATCACCACAAACAAAAAAGTTTGTTATTACTTCATGAAAATGATTATAAAAGATATTCAAAACCATTTGCTGTTCCTGTTTTGTAATGAGAAGTGAAAAGTACATATAAGCCGAGAAAAGCCTCTATGAAAAACTGGAAGTATGAGAGAGCTCTAAGTATGATCTCAGCAAACTTCTGTAGATGACAAAACTCACCTGGATTTTCAAAAGCCTTTTAACAAAGTCTCTCATGAAAAGGACCAATGGTATGGAAATTACTACTTCGTAGTTCCCACACTGATTGGATAAAACTTCTTCTAATGAAATTATGTACTTTGCATCTTTTTGCTTAGGAAGATCATGGATCAGATCCTCCTGAAAGATATGTTAAAGCACATACAAGATGAGAAGGTGGTCTGAGACAGCTAACATGGCTTTGCCAAAGGCAGATCATGCCTGCCCAGTCTGATGTCATCAACCTGAACTTGTGCAAGCCCCAAACTTCTTGAACCTAAGCCTGAAGCCAATCTGGTGTAACTTAAGGCCAATACTTCTTACTGTATCACTGCGACTTGAGAATAGAGGCTGACCCCACACCACTCCACAACCTGCTTTCAGGTCATTGTAGACAGTCATAAGGTCTTCCATGAGCCTCTCTTCTCCAGGCTAAAACATCTCAGATCCCAGCCGCTCCCCATAAGACTTGTGCTCTAGACTCCATCTTTAGACTCTATCATCAGCATCACTGCCCCTCTCTTGGACACATTCCAGGGTCTGGGTGTCTTTCTTGTAGTGTGGGGCACAAAACTAAATGCAGTATTCAAGGTATGGCCTCACCACAGCTGACTACGGAGGGTCAGCTCCCTAGTCCTGCTGGCAACATTATTTCTAAATACAATCCTTCTTGGCTACCTGCTGGTTCATGTTCAGCCATCTGTTGATGCGCTAATGCCCCAGATCTTTCTCTTGTGTGCAGCATTCCAGCCACTGTGCCCCAAGTCTGTAGCTATGCATGGATTGTTATGATCAAAGTGCAAGTCCCAGTACTTGGTCTTGTTGAAACTCATAAAACTGGTCTCAGCACAGTGATCCAGCCTGTCCAGATCCCATTATAGGGTCTTCCTACTCTCAGGAAGATCAGTGCTTCCCCCTCCCAGCTTGGTGTCATCAGCAAACTTAAGTGTGCACTCAGTCTCCTCATCCAGTTCATCAGTAAAGATAGTAAACAGGACCAGTCCCAATACCAATCCCCAGTGAACACAACTAGTGATCAGTCATCAGCTAGATTTAACAGTCACCAGCAGATTTCACCCAGCAAAGATTACACCTATCCAAGCCATGGGCTACCAACTTCTCCAAGCAAATACTGTGGGAGACAGCGTCAGAGGCCATACTACAGTCTAGACAGGCTCAAAGTACTCAAAGTACTCCAAGTGCAGCCCACCAGTGCTGAATATAGAGGGTTGATCACTTCCCTGCTCGTGCTGGCAACACTATTTCTGATACAGGCAAGGATGCCTTTGGCCTTCTTGACTACCTGGGCATACTTCTGGCTCATGTTTAGCTGAGCTTTGACCAACACCCCAGACCCATTTCTTCCAAACAGTCTTCCTGCCACTGTGCCCCAGGCCTGTAGCATTGCCTGGGGTTGTGATGGACAAAAAGCAAGACCCAGAACTTGTTCAAGACTTAAGTTCAACATGACTCTGCTGAACTCAGTCTTCATCAGTGACCTAGATGAAGGCATAAAATGCACTCTCAGCAAGGTTGCTGATGATCCAATGCTGAAAAGAGTGTCTGACAGACCAGAAGGCTGTGATGCCATTCAACAAGATTTGGACAGTCTGGAGAGTTGCACAGAGAGGAAGTTGATGAGGTTCAAAAAGGGCAAGTGTGGAGTCCTACATCTGGGGAGAAATAACAACATGTATTAGTAGAGGGCAAGGGCTGACCTGCTTGAGAAGATCTCTGCAGAGATGGACCTGGGTGTCCTGATGGACGGCAGATTGGCCATGAGTCAGAAGTTTGTCCTTGTGGCCAAGAAGTCCAATGGTATCCTGTGCTCATTAAAAAGAGCATGCCCATCAGACTGAGTCCCTCTGCTCTGCTCTGATGAGGCCTCATCTGAAATGCAATGTCCAGTTTTGGACTTGTCTGCTCAAAGAAACAGCAGTCTGTTTATAAGTATGTGACTCAAATCAACAGGTATGGACTCTTCTCATTGTTGAGCAGCAGTACAGCAAGGGGCAATGGGCAGAAACTGCTCCAGAAACGGGAGCAGAGGAAATTCCACCTGAACATGAGGAAGAACTTCTTTATTTTGAGGGTGACGGAGCACTGGAAGAGGATGCCCATAGAGATTGTGGAATCTCCTTCTCTGGAGATATTTAAGACCCACCTGGATGCTTTTCTGTGCAACCTACTATAGGAACTTTTCCTACTATAAGGAACTTTCTTTAGCAGTGAGCTGGGCTAAAAGATGTGCATAAGTCCCTTCCATACTCTAAGGCTCTGCGAATCTATGAAATCTTTGCACACAGCATCTCCTCAAACAACATCTACAAAACCCGCTGATGAACCAAAGGGAAGAACACCTGTTCTTTCAACATGAAGTTCAGAAATTAAGTGGAGAAAATGAAATACAACTGGGACATGAGGTTTTCCATGGCACAACTATGGAATGTATAATGACTATGTGTGGTCAAGATCTCAATTACACATATCTCATGAGAAAAGAATAAAGTTTATTCAATGGCACATTTTCTTCTAACACTGTGCTCTGGAATTTCAGCAGTACTGATAAAAAGAATCTGGTTCCTGGTACTTTTCTAAAAAGTTTCTGTTTACCTGAAGTATAGATCAGATCCTGACTTATTTTGGCTTATCAAATATAAAAAGATCTAATGGAAATATTCATTGATATTCACAATTCATTGGTTACATTGTTTTAAGAAGTCAGAAAGAGAATCTGTAACTCTGAATAAGATATATAATACTAAATCACTACCAAATCCCATGCATGTGAGTTTTCTTCAGTAGGATTAAGCACATCTTTTATTGCTTTACTGAACTGGTCTAGAGGCAGCTACTTGTACAGTGTATAATTTAGATATGGCATAAATATTTGATATATTTTATATGTCATTTTCCTGAAAACATTTGAACTAATTTCTTTCCTTTTGTTTACATGGCTCTGAGCTTTAAATAGTACAAGACAGTAAATCTGTATTTGCACATATAGCATAATTGTCAAGCATTAAACAACAACAACAACAACAACAACAAAAAGCCCACAATTTTCTTACTTGTTTTCTTGCCTGCTTGTTTGCTTTCCTTCTCCAATTGTTTCTTTCTTCTCTGGTTGTTGGTTTACTTTAAATACTTTGTGAGATGTTTTTTTTATGTTATTATTACTAAATGAAACTGTTTCTCAGAGTAATCACAGTGAGACTGGAATTTAAGGGTTATGTATACATATTTTTTTTTATTTAACTCAAAAAGTATTTTTCATGCCCATTCATAAAGATTGATAAGCTACTAAATGCCAAGAAATGGAAAAAGGCTATTTATCAGAAAAGCCTCAAAAACTTATCTAAAATAATTTTGGGTTGTTGGTTCACTAAAGTCCATGGACTCTCAAACTAGTTCTTTGTGATAATGTAATTAAATCTACTGTAGATGTGCAATGTATCTATATGGTATTTGATACATTCTATTAACCAAAATATATGGTAAATATACTGTAATAAGAAGAAGCCTTAGTGTAATTTGAATATTGATCATCAAAGTAAATCCTTATTTGAAAGTAATCACACACTTGATATGGTACCAATAAATAATTTGAACTCACTTTTCTAGTCTTCTGAAAAAAAAATAAAAATGCTGTAAGTATATGATATCCATTACCTTTAATAAGAAGTGGAAGAATTATGAAGACTTCTTTGATATTTAAATTAAAAATAAAGGATGTCATCCTTTTACTTCCAGATGATCCTTAATGAAATAAATAAATAAATAAATAAAAATCCAGATCTGAATCTATAAAAGGAGATTGAGAAGAGGCATACAGAGTGAACAGGACTTATAGGACTTGGTAGGTCTCTACTTATCTGCATCTTCTTCAACAAAGGGAAGAATGACTCATGAAACTACAGGCCACTCAGTCCCACTTCTCATTCTTGAGTAGGTCATAGAACAATTCATTCTGGATTTTATCTCCAGAAAAGTGGAATATAAGAAGTTAACTGGGAGTAGTCATCATGAATGCACCATGCATCGTGTTTGACCGATCTGATAGACTTCTATGATGTCATAACTGGCAAGGTAGGTGAGGCAAGAGCAGTGGATGTTCTGTACCTTGACTTCATCAAGGCATTCAACGCTGTCTCCCACAACATACTTGAAGGTAAGCTTAGAAAGTGTGTGCTACATGAATGGATGGATTATGAGAAGACTAAACAACTGGCTGACTGGCACAGAGTCTAGTTAAAGGCCTGTTACTATTGATATTCCCCAGGGAAGGACAAAAGACCCAATCTTAGATGAAGGAATAGACTGCACCCTCAACAAGTTTAATGTTGATTCAAAGCTGGGAAGAGTGGCTGACACACCAAAAGGCTGTGCTGCTGTTCAACAAGTCTTGGACAGCCTGGAGAGTTGGACAGAGAGGAACCTGCTGAGGTTCAACAAGAACAAGTACAGTCTTGCACTTGGGGAACAATAACACTAGGCATCAGTAGAGGTTAAGGGCTGACCTGCTTGAGAGAATCTTTGCAGAGAGGGACCTGGGTGACTTAATGGACAGCAGGTTTGCCAAGAGCCAGCAATGTGCTCCAGTGTTCCTTGCCAAGAAGGCCAGTGGTATCCTTGGCACACATTAAAAAGAGCTTGGTCAGCAGATCAAGGGAGGTGATCCTCCCCCTCTACTCTGCCTTGGTGAGACCTCATTTGGAATTCTGTGTCCAGTTCTGGGCTCCCCAGTTAAAGTAAGACAGGGAACTTCTAGAAAGAGTCCAGCATAGGCCCACAAAAATCACTAGTGGCCTGAAGCACCCCCCGTGCAATGAAATGCTGAGAGATCTGAGAGAGTATTGAATCATAGAATGGCATAGGTTGGAGGAGAAAAACATTTAGTTCCAACCCTCCTGCCACAGAACAAGATAGCCACCCACTGATCTGGCTGCCCAAGATCAGATCCAATCAAGTCTACTTCCAGTCACTTCTACTTCTTCTGCAGGGCATCCACAATCTCTTTGGGCAACCTATTACAGTGCCTGCCTCACCTCTCTCTTAGTAAACATCTTTTTTCGCAACATCTGACCTATATCTACTCTTTTAATTTAAAGCCATTCCCCCTTGTCCTACCACTATCAAATCATGTAAAAAGTCAGTCAACCTCCTGCTTGTAAGCTCCCTTCAAGTACTGGAAGACTGCAATGAGGTCTCCTCAGCACCTTCTCTTCTCCAGGCAAAACAAGCCCACTTAGCCTTTTTTCATAGAAGAAACCAGCCCTTTTATCATCCTTGTGGTCCTATTCTAGACCTGCTCCAACAGATCCACATCTTTCTCCAGGACTGGACACAGTACTTTACGTGGGACCTCACACGGGCAAGCAGAGGGGGATAATAAGATTCCTCTCTTTTGATTCAGCTCACGATACTGTTTGCCTTCTAGGCTGCAAGCACGCTCTGCTTGCTCATGTCTAGCTTTTCATCTATTACGACCCCCAGATCCTTCTCAGCGGGACTGCTCTCAACACATTCTCCCAGTCTGTACTTGTATCTGGGGTTGCCTCAACCCAAGTGTAACACCTTGCACTTGGCCTTATTAAAACTCATTAGATTATAGTGTGCCAATTTTTCATGAATGTCCAGGTTCCTCTGGATGGCATCCCTGCCTTCTGTTGTGTCATACACCCCACTCAGCTTAATATCATCAGCAAACCTGAAGAGGGTGTAGTTCAACCTGGAGGAGACAGAGAGGATCTTGCCACTATTTATAAATATCTAAACTGTGGGTGTCACATGGATGTAACCGAGCTATTTTCAGCAGTGGCTAGTTTCAGAAGACAGGATAAAGGTCACAAAGTGGAGAACAGAAGTTCCATCTAACATTATGAAAACATCTTTACCTTGAGAGTAAATGAGCTCTGGAACAGGCTGCACAGAGAAATGGTGGAGTCTGGTTATCTGGAGATATTTAAGATCCACCTGGACACTTTTCTGTGCAGCATACTGTAGGGAGTCGGCTTCAGCAGGGGGTTGGACTTGATGATCTCCAGAAGTCCCTTCCAATTGCTTCTGTTATTGTGTGATTCTTTCCCGTAAGCAACAAAACAACTTAGTCAAATATCATGTTATTGTATGTTTATTATTATGTACTAGTTTTCAAATTAGTCTTTTTATGGCTTGAAAATGTTTGCTTGTGATAATCCTGACACCCTCAGCGCTTAGTCTATGCAAGTGATGGATGATGCAGTGAATGAATCTGAATTGTAATGTTATCCTTAACTGATTTGCTAAGTTAGAGAGAACAGAACACACATTTGCATTAAGCATAGTCTCTTTCTGGAGAAGAAATGAGCATCTGGAATTTGAAAACTGTCAAAAGAAAATTTTATTGAAAATAAAGCCCTTTGATTTTGGCGTGTTTCACTAATGGTTTTTACTGACACAGTTTCTTTCTGAGGACACATTTTCTACTTTTGAATATCTTGTCACTTAGGCTTTAAATCTTGCATGTTGTCCTTTTCCCCGAAGTTGGAAATTTCAGCTACTATTGGCTCTGCTGTTAAATTTTACAGCTCAGTGATAATAAAATATCAAAGAAGCTATTTCATGGCCTTTTAGCAATGTAGATGGATGGATTCAGATCACAGGAAAGTATTTGGTCATAGAACTCATCTAACATATGCCGTTATTTAATTGATGACAGATCTATTAGCTGAAAAATACAGAACTGGAAATTGGTTTTATAATTTAATCCCAGTTATGTGACTTTTTTTCCTTTCATGGAAACATTTAGAAGATGCTGACTCTTAAACCACTGGTGTCCATCCTTAATAGGAAATACTTCAATAGCAGATGGAGAGATGAGCAACAAGTATAAAGTATGAATAATTTGCTAATCCCCTTGAGACAGTTTATTACCTTAAACATTCCCAGCATTGATTTGTTATAATGTGTAATAAAATGCTATTTTGCATCCTTATTTTAAAACAAACATACTTTAGATTTTTATTTTTACAGCACAGTTGTATATTTTGGGCATTTTGAACCTGTGAATGAGCAATACTGACTCAATTTCTAGGCAACAAGGCCACAATTTAATTTATATTCCATTTTAATCCTTTTTTTTTTTTTTTTTTCCTATATGATAACTTTTGTATATCAGTGTGATAAATTATAGATAGGAGCTGAATTATAGATAGGAGCTAGGAAAGACTGCGATAATTGTATCAATTAAGTTGTTGCCTTTCTCACTCATAAACATGTTGGTTTTGTGAATCAGTGCATGAGCATTACTCTAAACATAAATTTTAATGCTCTGATCATTTGATTAAAATTACAGAATCAAGGTGCATGTTGTAACATTAGAGCTAAGATACAAATTACTTAGTGTATATTTCCTGAAGAGATTGTAATCATGCTTAGAAAAAATAGTCTTATAGTAAAATCTGACGAGAAGGGACTTGAAATTAATAACATTCATGCTTAGCTCTCCAAAAAGTATGCAGGGGAATTTTAAAGAGGAAATTAAGAATTCGTTTACTTTATATGTTACGTTGAGGTATTATGACATCAACACACATAAATGTTCTAGTTTCAGACTGTCATGGTTTTATGATTTTTGGTTACTGGTATTCCACATCATAACATCATGTAGTGCACTGGGAGTTAAAGTGTTAATGCTCCAGTTCCGGGTACCTGTCCAGAAGAGAACTACATTCCCCAGAGGGCTTTGTGGTCAGAGAGGAGATATAACTCTTGGCAAGGTCACCTGATGGGTCTTTTCATCACTCTTTTCCTTTGCTTCTCCTGGCTGCTACCTGTCTTGACTGCGTGCATCACTTCAGCATTACTGTAAGGCCTACAGCTTTCAGATACTCATTATATTCATGTCATTATATTTGATTTATTAGGTTCAGTTCTAACTATATTTTATTATAGGGTGTTATCCTGCATTCCAATACCACACTTAGTAAATTATTTTGTTCCTCCTCAGATCATTGCCACTGTTCTTAATTACTTTGGGGTCCCCTGTTTCTTTTTCTGGAGGCATGGATTTTGTGAAATCCCTCCGTCCCACTGGTCATGGAACTGGACTGAGTCAGCCCATCAACTGTTGACACATACATTTTTATATTCTGCATAGCATTAACTTATACCATAAATAAAATGGTCTGGGATTGTCTTATCTCTGACAGCTCTTGCCAATCCTACTTGTTTTTACTTCCTAGTATCTTCTAACAAAATATTATATATTGATTCCTTTCGGAACAATGCCTAGTAATTTCATATTTGAGGAACTGACAACTTCCAAATGAAAACATATTTCACTGCAGAACTACATAGGTCATCACAGCAGGTAAAATGTAATTTAAAGTACACTATTTGTAAGGTAACATTCTTCAGGTGAGTGAACAAAAATGCCACAGGCACACTGCATAATATCTAGTGAAGTTAAGCTGACCTCTTCGTTCTGTGTTAAGAAACAATATTTTGTGGAGTTGCAAAATTCTTTAGTAAAACAAGAATGAACAGTTAAAAGTATAACACTGATAAGTGCCAAGGCTTCACAAAAAACACCTGATGACACCTTGACTTTTAAAATTTTCCTGTCTAAAGCAAGATTGCTTGGATAATAAGCATCTTTCTTCACATCACAGCTGATATATTTGAAACCTGGTAGAAATAGGGTATGTTATAAACTATTGCTAGATGTGTGGTAAAATGAGTGTAAGCAAGAAAAGTAGAGTTTTGGGGACCTTCTCATGTCCCTAGAGTTTAGAAAAAAATCTTCCACATTTTGAGAGGTTGTCCTATAGCACAGATTAAAATGATCATAGAATTAGAAATGATGAGCAGTTTTTAAGTATCTTGGCCATTATAATCCAGCATCTATAAACAATCTTCATGTCTGGATTCTGTGCCATTATAACAACAGAAAATATAATTTACTCTACAAGACTCTTCCAGGGATGGTAGTCTCAGCACTGGTGAGAAACAACTTAGTATTCAAAATGCTGCTATGGGCATAAAGGATCTCTTCACATATATATAAACAAGATTTCACCATTAGCCTAAGTATCTAAGGACCACAGGAAAGCCTCAATATTAACATGGTTAAAAAGGTTAAAAAAAAATCTCAAAGACTCCTTCTCTCAGGTGTAGTGATCGGACTGTCAGCTCACCCTTTTGTATCCCTAAGATGACTGTCTCACTGTTCTTCAAGAACAAGAGGCAGGATTGCACCAGGTTATCAGCATCCTGTTATCTCCATATGAGAGTTATGATGTGAGGATTTATTCCTCACTATCTTGGCTCTGCCTTGGGGCAATTTTTTTATTTTTTTTTTTTCCTTTCCCATTCAGTTTCCTTCTCAGAGAATGGAGCAGCTATTTCTCATACTCTGACTGGTATCCTTGGCCACAATTGGGAATCACAAAATCAAAACAGGAGAGTGCTCCTCTCAGCAGCTGTTAGCACTTTCAAAACAGACTGAAACTAGGTCAGTCTTAGGTAATGCCAAGGAAGTTCAGAGATCAGCACTATCAAATCAATGGAGAGCCCATGACATTTGGCTAGTGATGACAAAATCATATCCCATGGTTCACACATAGCCCTTTGTAATTAATATACTGCAGATAAATTTGTCAAGATTTTGCCTGTCATATCTCCCAGTAGAACAAAGTTTGTGTCTTAAAAAGGAAACTCTCCATGATATGTATATATCATATACATATCTATATCTCCATGATATGTATATATATATATATTTTTTATGTCCTCGCATTTTTCTTCCATTAGAGATTTCTTGTTTTCTGATTCATATTTTGGTAATTTGTAAAATGAGTCACTATTTTGATGGATTTCTGAATTTTTGTTGTTGTTGCATTTATTTATTTATTTGCTTATTCTGGTCAAGTTTTTGAAAATAATAAGGCAGTTGAAGGACTTGGAGCTTTCAGAAATGAAGAGTCTCCATCCAAGTTAGTCAGTAGCTTCAGAAAGAGTAGTCAGGAAAACACCTTGGTAATTGATACCAAATGAATTTTTAAAAGTGTTGTAAGCACATTACCTTTTGTGTCAGCCTAAATCTGTGTCTATGCCGAAGGTTCACTGCTGCTTCTTCAGTGAAAGCAGAATCCTCTGGATCCCAATTACAGGCTTTTTCTGTAGGCTAACATCACAGAAACTGAAAATTGGGAGTCACATACTTTATCTCTGCTTTGAATCTTGTCTTTGAACTACAGTAATAAAGGCTATTTTCTGTCAGTATTTCTTAACAAGTGTCTGCAGAGTGTAGGAAATATTTGAAGACAAGTCAGTTTCCTGTAGAGTTAAACAGAATAATTCAGCTGCAGAAGCTATATTGTGAATATAGTTATACACATCTTTTCCTAAGTACAGCTTGGTGAGAAATAACTGAAACTCAATGCTTGGTAACCTCATACTGGCTTGACGAGTACTCCAGGTTTCCCACTGTTGCTCAAATTAATTAAAAGACTAAAAAAATGAGAAAAATGTGTTGAAGGCAGCAAAATATTGAGCCTTGGTGGATCTTCATCATCAAAACCACATGGGTCCTTGCCAGCATCTGAAAGACTAATAATCTTTCCCACAAATGCATTCAAACTACAGTAATTTAGTACTGTTATGCATCTGTAACTTTTAATTATCTGTTTAATCAGGCTGTGAATAAACTAAAGTAGGTTAATTTAAAAAATCCAACTTGGAGCAAGTGTTTTGATTAGCTGTGAAACAGACAGTAGCCAGTGAGGTCAAAGAGATGAGAAAAGAGAAACTTAACATGAGCCAGCAGTGTGCTCTTGCAGCTCGGAAGGCAAACGGTATCCTGGGCTCCATCAGGAGAAGGGTGGCCAGCAGGGACATAGAAGTGATTCTCCCTCTTTTCTCTGCTCTTGTGAGGACCCATCTGGAGTACTGTGTCCAGGTGTGGAGCCCTCAGTACAAGAAAGACGTGGAGCTGTTGGAAAGGGTCCAGAGGAGAGCGACGAAGATGATCAGGGGACTGGAGCACCTCCCCTATGAAGACAGGCTGAGGGAGCTGGGCTTGTTCAGCCTGGAGAAAAGAAGACTGCGGGGTGACCTCATTGCAGCCTTTCAGTACCTGAAGGGTACCTATATCCAGGAGGGGAGTAAACTCTTCGAAAGGGCTGATAATAGCAGGACAAGGGGAAATGGATTTAAGTTGAAAGAGAGTAGATTTAGGTTGGATGTTTGGGGGAAGTTCTCCACTAGGAGAGTGGTGAAATCCTGGAACGGGCTGCCCAGGGAGGTTGTGGATGCCCCATCCTTGGAGGTGTTCAAGGCCAGGTTGTATGGGGCCCTGGGCAACCTAATCTAGTAAATCTGGAAGTTTGGTGGCCCTGCCAGGCAGGAATATTGGATAATCTGCTTGGTCAATCTGTGCTTCATACTTATATGAACCAGTGCTGTATTTCACTAATCCACTTTATAGCCCAGAGAAGTCTATTATTACACTGCATCTTTTGGCTACTTGAAGACTTTTCGTTTGCATGTCATTAAAGTGTAACGATGGTCTGGTGTCTGTAATGTGTATTGTTAATCTTGTTGTTCATTATCTCCATTGCATGCCTTCAGGGACTGCTATTTACATGGCTATGGAAATGCTAATTAATTTCTATATTCAAAGTGTCAGCAAATAGCCTCTCATTTCCACAAAACATATGTACCATTTACATTGTCTTGCAAGAAAATTTAGGGGAAAAGAAGTTTTCTGAACTGCAGGGTGGAGAGGGATATTGAAGTTTAAATCACTCTGTACTATGTTTAAATCTGCACTATGCTGAGCATTCATTCAGTACAGTACAAAATGCAGTGAAGCTCTATTTTTGGATTGAAAACCATCATTGTGCTTTCCAGTCACTTTTCAGGCTGCAGGAATTGAATGTGCTTTACCAAATATATCTGTGTGACTGTAAATTTATGAATATAAGAAAATGGCTGGGAATGTATATCAACTAAATGCTTTCTTCCGAACTCAGAGACTGTTCTCATATTTTTTTCCAGCTACCACTGGGTATATCAGATAATGATGAAAATCTGCTTCAGGGTTGAGATAAATAATCTTCTCAAAGTATTGGTGTGTGCAAGTATTTGGGGAATAGGGATTTGTAGTTTTGTGATATATGAATCACCTCACTGGGCCATTATGCAAAATAATTAATGTTCTTTTTAACCTTGAAAGGGACAGGAATTTGTTATTTCTCACATCACTATAGATATGTCTTACAGCAATTCCAAGAGAAAAGTTAGAAACCCAAGAAACATACAGATACTTAAAACTTTATACTGAAAGAAGAAAGCAGTCTTTAAAATAATGAAACAAACTCCCTTGACATTGTTCAGATTTGCAGAGAGGACTATCAGAAACCTCAAAAACAAAGCCTTCACAGATTTTGCAAGGTAATCATTTAAAAGCTGAGAATCTCCAAATTGCTACATTTTGTTACTTGTACAAAATGTGCAGGAACATATAGTAATTTCTAGCTTTACTAACACATATTTGTGATCAGAAAATATTTCATCTGTATATTTTTTACTCTACTAGATGTAACAATGTACGAGGGTTTCTGTTATAAAAATGAGAAGCATGTGAACATATATGTAACAATTAAAGTTTCTGAAATATATTTTATCTCTGATAAAACACAAAATTTATGAGGTCTATACTCCCAGACAGTGTAAAATAAGACAGCTGAGACTGGTTTAATTTGCGTCATCAAAAGAATTGGTTACAATCGGCCAGAAGGCCAGTTTATTCCTTTCAAAAAAAAACTGCATAGAGGTGATGCAATGTCAGACAAAGTAAATTACAATTTACTGTCTTCTCGAATGTTCCATTTTCTTGAATAATAAGTAGATGTGGAGAAAAGGAATCTAATAACTATTTTTTGCTAGCTTAAGTGCTCAGTAATAGTAAGGGACTGGTGGAAGCCAAATACTAAATTCCTTTTAGCACAAAACAGACTGGGGAGGTTATTTAGTGCATAAAACGTGAAACAGTTTTTGGGAACAAACTCTGGTGCTACTTTGCAAGCTTTCAAGTGTGACTGTAGAACAGTAGCATAAACAGGGAAGTAATTCATATGTGCATGATTTTCAAATGCATAGAAGTACAGGTGAACACTCAGCTGATACTAGTTTTCACAAAAGGATCTTGTGAATAATAAGAAAAATAATTTGATCATTATCTATAGAATGTGGAAGTAAAACAGAACATGTTCTATACACTGGTATAACAAAATGTAATCTAGTATGTAGCTTGGTAATAAGAAACAGCTTTTCTCCAAATACTGTTAGTTTTGTGATGTTCTAGTAGTATGGAATTACATGCTTTGCTGTGACCTTATGTAAGCAGGGAAAAATATATGTGTGATGTTGTGAAAACTTGCAAAAAGCAACACAGATACAGACCAGATTTCAGTTCTTTTCACATAAAAGGTGTCTAATACATTAATTAAAAAAAAAAAAAAAAAAAAAAAAAAAAAAGAGAGAGAGAGAGAGAGAGAGAGAGAGAGAAAGAGAGGGAGAAAGAAAAAAACCTATTAATTATGTAGTGCAAATCTGATTAGCATGCAGTTTAAATGCTATCTCTCTCTGGTATATGCAGTATTGGTATTCTGAAAGATTATGATTTGTGCATTTTTACTTAGCCCCATTTTCTGTTGTGTTGGTCCATAGTGGAAAGGTTTTACAATGGAATTGATTAACCTAACAGAGAGACCTTTTGTAAAGAAGTTTTGTGGAATAAAAGCTTTACTGAATATTATCTACAGCTAGATCTAATGTTTGCCTGAAGAGATGCAGTAACAGTGATTTGTGAAGAGAGATTTCTCACAGCTAAGGCTAGAAACAGCTTATGATCATTAGGTGAACTAAGTTAAGTGTGTTGTGCATTTGAGTGCTTTTCTTATCTTTGCAAGGTGATGGTATTATGACAAACTGATACATCAGGAAAATTAAATTTCAGATACTCATGTAATTCTCCAGGACTCAGGTGACTTTGGAAGCTAAGGTTTGCTGAAAATCATCTTAAGTGGTGGCTTATATAAGGATGTTTATACAAGGAGTATAAAGACACAGTTTTAGTAAGATTAACTGTAGGGACAGTTTGATTTAAAGCATCTGCTTTACATGAATTCCTTCCTTTGACAAACAGTAGTAAATTCTCTGATACTACACCGTCCTTAAAAAAAGCATTTAAACATTTTTTATTGAATCATACGGATGCATTTGCTTTAAAATTTCAGATTTCTTTTTTAAAAAGATTTGAATGTTCTAGGGAAAATGCAAAACATAGAGCTTATTGACACAAGGGAACCTGTGGCAGTTGTTTCCATCCTGTCTTTTAATGTTTGAGATTATAATGTAGCAGTAAGCCTTGCGTACTTGTTTCAATACAGTTGAATGAATCTAAATCACATTCAGAAGTTGTTGTCACACATGCAGAACTACAGATTGAACATAAAAGGAAATTAATGGCTTGATGGGTCTACTTGGGAACCTGTCTGCAGTTGACTGAGTCATAGCCTTTGTAATAGCAGGACTTGAAGTAAACTTGTTGGTTTCAGGAGGTTTGCCATGATACCTGAGATCAGTAAAAGCCAGAAGGACACAATCCTGACTGCCAATATAGTACCTAAAAAGTTAAAACATAAATGTTGCTCTGCCTAGCCCTCAGTTCTGCCTTGGACACTTGAAACAGAAAACACAATTTAGAGATGTTGTGCAAGACTGCTCTGTTCCTGTGGTGCCTTAGCGTCCAGAAGTGACGTTTTGTGAACAGTATTCCAGTGTTTCTTTACAATTTGTATGCACATTTCTCTTTTTGAACCTGAAGGTTCTATCTACCTCTATAACCTCCTACAGAAGCAAGATCCAGAAAATCATTACCCATTACACAAAGAAGTAATTTCTGTTATCAATTTTAAAATACTCTTTGATTAGCCTTATAAAGTGCCTCCTAGTTTTTGTGCTCTGGGATTTGTAGACCAGTGGTTCTTTGTCTGATTTACTGTAATATTGATTTTGAACACTTCAGAAGACCATGTTCCCTTGGTCCTCTTCTCTCTGAACTGCAGCTTCCCTTCATACAACAGCTGTTCCATCTTTTTCAAGTTTCCCTTCTCTGCATCCTGTACCACCACTTCAGATGAGGTCCTCTTGAAGGAGGCTGACATCCTTCCCAAGATATGCTCTTGAAAGGGCCATAACTCTATTTGTGTGCATTGCTTTTAGTTAATTGCATTTCTTGAGTCAGATACTTGTGTTATACACTCATAGGCATCTTCCTATCATAGATGACGTTATTTTAATCTTTAATATCTTTTTGAAGTAATGCAGCATCAACATTCTCACTTAGAAAATAGGACACTGAGGCATAGACAGTTTGGTAGCCTCTGGCAGCTATTTATTGAATATGTCTCTTAAGCTTATGCCATCATCAGGAAAGCATATTCCTGCATCCAATTAAATATGACTTTTTTTTTTTTTTTTTTTTTTTTTTTTCCCCAGGAGCTTTCTGAACTTTCTTTGTCTAAGCTGATTTTCATTTATTTTGAGAACTGTCTAGTAACAGAGGATTATTTTTTCCTGTTTTATTTAACATCTCTAAATACCTTAAATGGTAATGGCTTGGTCATCTAGGTAGTTAGTGTAAGGCAAATATACCTGGTAGGAGATATAAGAGTTGAAGAGGCAGCTCTGTAATTACAAAAATCTATCTGGGAAACTTTGAGAAGAAAGCAGAGTGTATTAAGAAAAAAATGTAAAAATAACTCCATACAGACTCAGTGCTGAGAAAGATGGTATTAACAGAGCATCATGTTCCTCTTAGCAAAGATGTTAGTTGGAACTCTCCTTCCTTTCTTTCTGAGGAAGACTGAAACTGTCAGCCTTGCTCTGGGAATAGTGAGAATGTGGGCAAACACCAGGCAGAAAAGTGGGAGGTTCAAGGAATTTTACGTGTGGGAATGCAACTGTGCTAATTATAAGACTTTTCCATATTAGTTAGATAATGCAGACCTTTAAACTATTAATACATTATTTGGACTAATAAAAATAATTAGCTCTATTAGCTGCAAGGGCTCACTGATAGTAAGATTTGGTTTCTAACATTGCTTTCTTCCTTTACATTTCCAGTATCAAAGAATATTTAGCTTTAACTGGCCTTAATTATTAAGTTTGGCTAGAATCATATATATACTAATAATATGTGGGTAGCTTGATCATAAACTATAAACGAATCTGTCTGTAATTAACATGAGATGTTTGAGTGATACATGACACATATGCTGTGAGCAGTTCTTATGAAGAGAAGCTGAGGGAGTTGGAATTGTTCTGTCTGAAGGAGGCTCAGAGGGACCTCACTGCTCTCTACAATGACCAGAAAGTAGGTTGTGGTGAGGTGGGGGTCAGCCTCTTCTCTTGCATAACTAGTGATAGAGCTACAGGAAATGGCCTCAACTTTCAGCAGAGGAAACCCAAGTTGGATGGTAGGAAAAATTTGTTCTCCAAAAGAGTGATAGGTGCTGGAATTGGCTGCCCAGATAGGTGGTGGAGTCACTGTCTCTGAAGGTGCTCAAGAAAAGTTTAGATGTTATACTGAGGGACATGGTTTAGTGAGGCAACAATAGTAGAGTTGAATGATTGGGCTGGATGACCTTGTAGGTCTCTTCCAACCTTGCTAGTTCTATGATTCTATGATTTGCTGTAATTCTGGATTAATTTTTCAGAGAAAATGTTTCGGAAATTGTATGTTTCCTGGAAATCAATTGAATAATGTATAAATTCAGTTAATACGATTGTCCTGCTAAATAAAGGGCTCAAACTTGTGACTAATTTAATCATATCACTTACATTTTCACATTTTTAAAAACTCTTCCCAAGATGAAATTCTATGAAGCTATCAATTTTTCAGCTACATTGTAATGCCAGCTCAGTGATGAGTTAAATTAACAAACTGACAGTTATATTAACAAATTGCCTCCTGAAACAGCAGAGCTGATGCACTTCAAGCTTTCTAATTTACAGATTCTTCCTGTACTTATCTGACAAGATCAATATATGCCCAAATTCAGTGGTCAAAGATCATGGGGAAAAAAAAAAAAAGGAAAAAAAAAGAAAAAAAAAAAAAAAAAGGTATTATCAAATTTCTATTTATTTTACTTATGATGGGATAAACTTGCTATTTTAGTATTACTTTGCTATGTATTGGAATTACTAGTGAGTATTTATAGAAAATAGAAGAATAACTTCCTTTTGAAATCTCACTTCATCAAACAACTCTTCACTGAAACTACTTTTTTTTTTTTTTTAAACTTGCAATAATAAAATATATGGTATATTGATTCTAAAATGTTTGTGTCTCAAACAGTGTTAAATTGATATCAAGCTTTTCTTTTCTTTTTTTTCTTTCTTTTTTTTTTTTTTTTTTAAGATTTGAAAGCTGGCTTCTATGTGTATATTTTAGTATCAGTACATCAATGAATTTGTTAAAGTGATTGTTTTTGAAGCCTGTAAGTTTTGTTCACTAAAAGGGTGATAATTTATGTCATATAGTATGATCTGCTTTGGACTTTTCAGCTTTGTGTGTAAATGCAGAGATTTCATGGCATGCATTGCTTCACAGTCACATACTTCTTTTGACATCTTAGTTTATATAATCATGAGTACTTCCCTAATTTCAGCAATCTGCCTGCAAGCATTCATGTTTCCTCTGAGCAAATATTGCTGTAGGTGGTACTCATCAGACGAGCACTCCCCTAGATTGCTGTTTTTAATGTCTTTTGAAATGCTTGATGCATTCCTTGGATGTAAGTGCAAACTGAGAGGTTTATTTGACTTTAAGTTTTCCGGAAGTTCAAGTATTCTTCTGTGAATACTACCCATTCTAAGATCATATCAACTGTTACAACACCCAACATAAAAACAGTAACCATTTCTCACTATCTCATTTTCAATTATCACAGCTTTGTACATTTAATACAAAGACTTTCAGCTACATTTAACTTGCCTTTTACCATGGGCATTTTAATATGTTCACCCCTGGCTTGATAATTTTAATTATGGCTATAATAATGTAGTTCCTGTAGTTAGAGGTCCTTGGTCTTCAGGAATGCAAGGAAATGAATTCAGAGAAAGGCTAGTTGGCTTTTTCTTTTGGAGTTGTTGAAAAGAATGTGAATTTTAAAAAAATCAAACCAAATATAATGAAACAAACAAACAAAAAAAAAAACAAACAAACAACCAGCCAACCAACCAACCAAACCAGCAACATGCCCACACCAAAATAATTTCTCGGTTGCTATTATAACTCTTGATTGTTATGGGGTTTGTTTTGTTTTGTTTTGTTTTGTTTTTGTGAGCATAAAACTTCCTTTAATATTTGTCACTGAAATTCTCAGGTTCACCTGCATTGGAGAAGCACTGTGCAGAACTAAAGTCTATTTAAGAAAAAAAAAAAAAAAAAAAAGCCAGCTTTGAATAGTTACCATGTGGATGGTGACAGACATTCTCATGCAAGCATCCTCAATGAGCATATATTTTAGGTACAGATTTTTTTTTTTTTTTTGGTACAGATTATTTTAAAGTACTTTCAGAACACCTCCTAACTGTCTAGATTACATGTTCCTACGGCATCCTTACTCTCCACCCAGAATGACACCAACAGTGCACATAAAAGCAAAGTGATGTTTTTTAGTGGTCCTATATATAACAAGAACTACCTGGGGAAAACTCTGGGACTGACCTAATTTAGCACCTGAAGATCTCTAGAAATAATAAAAATAAGTTGCTTGTAAAGAGGGGTGGGAATCCAGAGACATCGCTGTCTTCAACCAGCTCACTGCATTGTCCATACAGACAGTACGTGGGGAGTTGCTTCACAACCACTTAGATGGTGACTAAGGGATTGGAATATGCACATAGACACAGCCCTAGTACACAGTTTGGAAATACAGAACATACTAGAATTTCAATTTCATATAGCAAATATATCTAAAATTCCACAGATCTTGAAACCCTTTGAAATCAGATTTTGCTTTCAACTGAAGAAACACAGAGGATTATCATACTTTCAGAAGTAAAAAAATCTATTACATTCAATTGAATTACTTATCTCAAAGTTCTGAGAAGGATCTGGGGGTCCTGGCGGATGACAGGTTGGCCATGAACCAGCCCCGGTGGCCAAGAAAGCCAGTGGCATCCTGGGGTGAAGTAAAAGGAGTATGGCTAGCAGGTTAAGGAAGGTGTTCCTCACCCTCTACTCTGCCCTGGTTAGGCCTCACCTGGAATACTGTATCCAGTTCTGGGCTCTGCGGTACAAAAATGACAAGAATCTCCTGGAGAGAGCCCAGTAAAGGGCCACAGAGATAATAAAGGGTCTGGAGAATCTTCCCTATGGGGAAAGACTGAGCAACCTGGGTCTGTTCAGCCTTCAGAAACGAGGACTGAGAGGGGATATGATTAATATCCATAAGTAACTTAAGTGTGACATTCAAAGATACATGGCCAACCTCTTTTTAGCTGTCTGTGGGGATAGGACAAGGGGAAACAGACATAAACTGGAGCATAGGAAGTTCTGTGTAATTCAAATTCTGTGTAATATATGCCAATGTTTTGAGTTGTGTTTCTTTTCTTTAAAGTAAAATAAATAAATAAATAAATAATAGAAAACCCTGCAGTACATTTTACCTACTAAAGAACTGAATAAAATTACATTCCTTTTAAAAAACCAATGGTAATCTTCCAGTAAGGCCATTTTATTTATTTGCTTTGGTATTTTAACTTTCTAAAGCTTACATTCAGTAAGTCCAATAAAGGACAATGCTTTCAGAAAAAAAGCACTCAGAACATGAAATACAGTCAAATCAAGACTCTGAGGTACTCTTTAATGTGATCAGTATAAGGCAAGATAATCTAGTCTTAGATGCTTAGTTTATAATACTTTACATTTAATCTATGATAAAATAGTTCTCCCTTGGATCTTTTACTGACAGAAAATGTTAGGTATCTCAGTTATCTCCACGGAGAGAATCACCCTCTCCCAGTTTTGATCTAATAAAGAATTTTAGGAGGTTAGACTGGTAACTCAGCAGACTTTTGTTAGGCAGCATGAACACCACTACCTCCTTCATCTCTTAGCCAAGGAACCTGATCCTCAATATTATAGACGTCAGGTTTAGAGAACCAAAATGCAAACTGTATGCTGAAAATGGTCACATGATCGCTATGGTATAGTAAAATTCTTGTGTTTGTTGCAGAAGTGTCTGTAGTCTCTAGGTGACTGTGATTCTTGCCATCCTTTCTTGGAAGGAAAAGGTCCGAGGCTAACACTACTAATGCTCTGAAACAATCTCAATATTAGAATTTCTTTTTTCCTGTTGCATTTTTTTACTGTTACTAATTTATCACTTTTCCTGTTATATTTTTCCTTTTACTAATTCCTTTTAATAATTTATAACTGTGCTTATTGTTTGTCACCACAATTTCATGATCTCCATCAATGTGAGTTTGATCTTATCAGTTCTTTAGGACTGGAAATACATCACCATGGCAAGAAATAAGATCACTAACTTATTTCACACTGTTTAATAAGTGGTTATGATGGATGTTTGACTCATTTTATTCATTACTATTGAAGATCTTGAACTGATTGAAAGAGAGAGTCTGGAATGCTGATGATGCCAACTTACCTTAACAGGAACATGTCTGAGGTAATACTGGATAGTGTTATACTTCTACTAACTGTACATTATTAGGTGTACACAATAGGCAGTTGCACAAAGGGGATTCTTAACTACTCATAACGTAACACATACAAATAATCAGAATACATTAACTGTTTAGACTGGTGTACATTCAAATAATGGAGGCAGATTTCTAGTGTTACATGCCAATTAAATCTACTTTAAAGGCAGGAGTATTACTCTAAAGAAAAACATGTACATCATTTTGAAACCTAAGCACCAAAGTGTACTTTTACACTTCAGCTTGCCTAATCAAATGGCTGTTCACTGCTAA
Organism: Excalfactoria chinensis; assembly: GCF_039878825.1. Taxonomy (NCBI): domain Eukaryota; kingdom Metazoa; phylum Chordata; class Aves; order Galliformes; family Phasianidae; genus Excalfactoria; species Excalfactoria chinensis. Next base: position 51,315,516 of record NC_092826.1, read on the forward strand.
AATTTCCTAATGATTTTTTTTTTCAGCCTTCTAATTAATACCACCAAGGTAGTCCAGGGGTTATAAGCTATGCTTTTTTTAATCTAAAATTTCTGGTGATAGATATATTTAGTATGTGCTTATGCAGAGTAAAGGTGAGAGGATAACTCAGTTTCCTGGAATAAACTGGTCTCTAAGGTGTGAGCATATGATTCACTACAACAGTCCTTTACCAAGCACAGAACATAACAACTGCTTTGCTCTAATTCACAAATAATGTCAATATACATCTTTAACCCAGAGTTGGCATAACAGTCCAGTATGAAAAATATTTATAGGTAAAATTAATGAGTCTACTTCATTTGAAGCCTTATTTCTGTGCCCTACTCATTAGTTATAAGCTGGGCTAAGAGAGAAGGTTGAGAATATGCAAGAATGTGTGTGATGCCACCAGTCTAGAAAGAATGTAAATTTGAGAATATGGTGTCTCCAACAAGAGAAAAATCAAATTTCCAAAAATCTTTCAGAGAAAATGTCAACAATTTACAGGCTGGTTTAGCCTGGATCGGGACTAATGAGGTGGAGGGTTATACACGGACCTATGCCCCAGGAAAGGGGAAAAGGGGAAAGGGAGGGGAGATGAACTTTAAAAAAAAAAAAAAAAAAAAAAAAAAAAGCAAAACAAAAGAACACAAAAAAAAACACACAAAAAAACAACAGTGATCTGAGTGGAAAACTAATTTACTAAATAAGATATCAGAATGCAGGATAAACACAATATAATAAAGTAGAACTAGAATTGAAGCTAACAAATAAAATAACATGAGAGTATCCAAAAACCAAAGGCCTAACGATAATACTCAAGGTGAGATGAGCACACATACTGCCAGGATGAGCAGAAAGGGGAAAACAAGAGAATGTCTCAAGATCTGCAAACAGTTTTTATCTTTCCATCTGAATGGAAAACAGGAATGCAAAGTCCTCTAGGTATGTAGTACTTCTCCGGGTACCCAGAAAATTGGCAGTCCATGCAACTGGAGTATTAACCCTTTAACACCCAGTGCACTACTTGATGTTATCATTTGGCATATCGATAACAAAAAATCCTAAAAACATGACAGAAAATTAAATCAGGTATATCACAGTAGACATGAAAAGAAATTGATAATAACTTAATAGAAATATTTAATTAAGTTGAATTATGTCACATAAGTCATAAAATATATTTCCTATAAAGTTTGATATTAGGATATTATAAACAGCTCTCCAATATTTAAACACACACATTATCTCCATAGGAACTGTGTTTTAGGTGTATTATAAATATCAATGAGCTTTCTCACAATCCCAATTGCTATGTACGGTAACTTTCTGAGTTTTTTTAGACCTTTACTTGCTGCAGTCATTGGTCGTGGGAGTTTGTGTGTTTACCTGAATTCAACAATACCATAAAAAAAAGGTGTGCTTTTGTAAAAAATACTCACAAAAATGTTAATTGACAAATGTGTGGGAGTCAGAGAATGCATCACAAAGATGCATTCATTCCCTATCCCCCTTATTAGCAGAAAAATTGAGACCTACATGTTGCCTTGGGTGAACTAATTACAGGTGTTAGCATCTCAGAGTAAATTTAAGAAACAGGTTATGTGTTTCCTTTGCTTCATGTAATTTGTGTCTCAGTCTGGTTTTTATGATTCTGAGAAGTAAGAAACATGTACCATGTTTTAGCTGCTATCTTTTGTTTTGTTTGATTTAAAAATGATCCAAATAAATGCAATAATAGGATCTTCTGTAACATAGATAGCCAACCATAGCAGGTATTACAATAAAAAAGTGCAGAATTTTGTTCCTAGCACCCTAAAATATAACAATCATTTCTGTATTTGGAGTACTCATTTGAAAGCCAGAGGTGCTGTCACCGCAGCAATATACCCAGAGCACGCTATGAACAGAATTTCAGTACCTAATTCTTTTATTACTCCAGCAGTCCATCTCTCCTTGTGGGGCAAAGAGGAAAAAGAGGGAGGGAGGGATGATTCTGTCAGGGTGTTTCACACATTTTTGCTTTCTTAATTATAGAAAAGGTATAACCTAACCACATCCTACTAGCTATACTGAACATAACTTAATGGTTCCAAGGAAGTCTCCTTTCTTACTTACATTAATATACAGAAGTTTAGGAGTGATATCATTGCTCTTTAAGAAAGCAAGAGATAAAATCTGGGGCTAAATCAAGGATTATCAATATATGCCAATCAAATTGTGATTGCCCAATGGAAGTACATTTGAATCAGTTAATTCAGTGTTTTTGCTAGCAAGAAACAGTACGGATTGCCAGTATCAGCTATAGTACTATTTAAGCCTGTCCTAAGAGAACTTGTCAGGATTACAGTCCCATAGAAGAATAAGTGTAATTCTTGTATCAGAAAACTAAGAAAACTGTCAAAACAGCAAACCAATATTATATTCCTCCTCCTAAATCTGTCTCTAATTATTATGGTAACAAATTAGTCATGTTTCTCATCTGGACAGCTAGGAACACAGGAATTATCTTTTTGAAATTCCAACTTTGAGCCATTTTATAATTACACTAAGACACTCTAAGGCATATGTCACTGTGCCTCCGAGATGCATGTTATCTCACAGTAACACACCTTGTAATGTTTTATTTATTATGCTACAGTGCCTTGTAATTTTCATTAACAGTTAGATGTCTAACCTTAAGAAACAGGAAGATACATCATTTAAACCATTTCAGGTAAAATTTCTTCCAAACTTTTTATGCACGTACAAACTTCAGGAAACTGGCATCACAGCTTGCCATCCTCACCAACATGTGACAGGAAAGAAAGAAAAAATCCAAAACCTTTCCATCATCTGGAAATGAGAACAATTTCATCCCTTATCTAGGTGAATTCCACTAACTCTTCCAATGGTTCACCTGCTGTGCTGTCCCCAGGGTCTCATTCTTGTCTTTTTCTTGTGGTGTGACAGATGCAGTGCCTGATATATGGCTAGCTATAAGCCAACAATCACTTGGAGAAAAGCAGGAGGGGGAGTGTAACTTTGGGGAACTGGGGAAAGGGAAAGAAGATAAATATTAGGTCATCACAGAAGTGAATGAAGAAAATCTAAAGAGCGATTAAGTATTTCAGTAGAGGAGTTCAGAAAGAAATGTCTCAAACATTATTGCAATTGAAAACAACTAAAGATTTTTTGAGTTGTAGTTTAGATACTAGATGAATTGAAGACCTTAGTTATTTTTGGTTGTGTGGGTTAGTTTAAATTTTTTAAAATCTTAATTGCAGTGAGTACTCATGTCAGTGAGTATTCATTGTTACATCACTGAAGATCCTTCAAGTTAAGCTTTTATTACTTCTGAAAGAGTTCAAAATAAACCACAAGAAAAAGGAACAGAACTTTCAAGTTTCCAGAATACAAAGTAACTTCATAACATCAGCTACTTAATTATGTCAGCACTGCATGGAAAAGCCTCCTGTACAAGTAAATTATGGGGCATCACATCAGTTTTCAGTGTAGAACAGCTTCCATCTTGTATGTAATTAAACAGATTTGTTCTCAGCCATGCAACCAAACATGCAGTCATATTCTTACTTCCAATAACAGATGTTTGAAAGAGTTGCAGGAACAAATGTATTCTCAGAATAACTATTGGTCTGTGATATCTCCCTGTTAGCGATTTAGCTGGTAAACAGATAGATACAGTTTATCTCCATCACTTTGTACTACTAGAGCTACAGTCAAAATCCAGTTCATGGCAAGAAATTTCTCTATTATCTAAATTCTATGAAAGGGTGAGAATTTTCTTTTTCAGTACAAAACCCCAAGTATACGAAGAGAATGTAAAAATGTTTAAGGTCAGCTGTTCATTGAGAAAAATTATATCTGTACACATCCTTTAGCCATGTAAATGACATTAAAGAAGTATAAAATTGCTATTAAAGTAATAAAATATTGTCATATATATATCTTCTTCAGGAGAATAATGGAATAATTCTATGTTATTTGGTACCTGTAGATCCTCAGTCATCTTCTGCTAGCTGTCATAAAGTTACTTTGAAAGATGAGTTATTAGTGACATATGTTAACATTTGTATTCTTCAATAACATCTCTCATGAAGATTTAAATTCACATAATTCTGTGGTTGTTTTGCACTGACAGGAAGCTGAACTGATCTTTTATATCTCATTTTAAAAGGAAGAGAGGCAGAAAATACAGTGAAAAGTGGTTTAAGGGTTGAGATAAGGACAGGGAAATGACATACCAATTACTGCCAAGCACAAAACAAACTAAGCATAAGGTAGTTTAATGCAATTTACTACCCATGTCTAACAGACAAGAGATGTGAGAAAATTAAAGCAAACTAAAGGTGGAAATCTGTTCCACGTGGTACCCAAGGGCTGAAGGAGGACGGCCTGCTCCTCTGTGGGCCTCTCCTGGACTGCAGGGAGCTGCTGCTGCATGCCTGGAGCACCACCTACCCTCCTTCTGCAATGACCTTGGTGTCTGCAGGACTGTTCTGTCACACGGTGGAAGAACTGCCGCTTGCAACTCTGGGGATCCGGGTTCGAATGCCCCCTGTTGCGCAAGTGGCAGAACTGCCGCGCTGCTACACAGAGGGCTCGAATCCCGGGAGTTGGACTCGATGATCTCTAAGGTCCCTTCCAACTCTCACGATACTATGATACAATGATACTATGATACAACTTTCACCTCTCTCTCCAATCTGCTGTTGAGCAGTAGATTTTCCCATTTCTAAACACACCTTTCTGAAGCACACCCAGCATTGTTCACAGCTCAGCTCTGGAAGCAGCAGGTCCCTGTTGGAGCTGTTATAGATCTGATGTGACATGGAACAGTGCTGGGCTTTGCTTACAAAGTTCAACCCATCAGCATACTCCTCTCATCCCTCCCCAGTACAAAAACCTTGACTCAACCAGAGAACAGAGTGTATGCTGTGTCAGGTTCTTGGTTTTATTTCTTGTGAAAAATACTTGAATTTAACATTGCTGAAAGTTACCATATTTTAAGCTTAGGAGGCTGAACTTCTCTGATTAACATATGGGTAAATGAGAACATCAACGACAAATTTCATTTGTAGTTTAATGCCTTGCTGATGTCACCTCATTTGACAAAACCTACACAAAGATTATATTTCTGAAAAGTGGTTTCACATAAGGTAGTGGAAAAACCCTGATTGGTTTCAGGCAGGCTAGATTTGTGGATGTGGCGGAGCACTATAGAAAACATACTTAGTTTTCTTTAGTTTTACTTGTGTACTGCAACATTTTAGAAAGCCAGATTTCACCTCCAACACTATCATACACTCCCTGCTGAATTAGACACGGTTAATTATGGAAAATGTGTGACAATTAAGGAGGCAAGTGAAAGGAGAGAAGAGCTCATTAAAACTAAAAGTCCTAAAAAAAAAAAAAAAAAAAAAAAAAAAAAAGAGAAAAGTTTTGGTGAACCTTTGGTGAACTTTTTTTTTTTTTCATTTTCTTGATCAATATAGAATACTTTGAGATGAATTAATAAAAAAATGATAATTTTTTAACTTTTTTTTTTTTTTTTTTTTTTTTTTTCCCCTAACATTTGAATGTTATTGAGAATGAATTTTCAGTCAAAATTTGGAAACACACTCGGAGGAAACAGAACAAATGCCCAAATGGACTAACAAGAGTAAATAGATTTCTGTAAGTTAGAACAGAAAATTCTCTGAAAGTTTTAAGAAGTCAAAGTATGATTTTGCTTTTTAATTTCCCTCTTAAGGATTAAATTTATCTTATGAGTGACATGAAACACATTTGAATAAATTCTGTGTGTGAGACAGACTTCTTCCTTGCTTTTTATATACTTCCAGATGATATACTTAGCATCTCATGTAAACTAAAACAGAAACAACAAAAAAAGAACAACAATCTCACAATCAAAAAATGTCTCTTCTTCAGTCAACTGATTTTAGTGGGGGTTTTTTTGCTTGTTTGTTTTTGTTTGGTTAAATTACACATGAAGCAAGCATTTGAATATTCTTGATGACTGTAAAGAGAATGAAAAAGGACTGAATTTGAGAGAGACCACATTTTTTAGTCCTAATATAATCCAAGTGGTTTGTACTGTTGCTCTTTAATATACCCCAGAAAAGGGTTAATGGTAACTCTGTAAATAAAGCAGCCATGCATTTCAAAGTGAATATGTGTGCCATATTTTTATGTTGTTTTAAGAGCAAATGCAGTAAAAATGTCATACAATTTATTGAAAGTATATTAAAAAAAGTATTCAGACGTTGATCTCTAATTCTCACAGTAAGAAATGCATGCAAAAATAGGATTTTTCTAATCTTTAAAATAAATAAATAAATAAATAAATAAATTACAGCATTACAACTGAGAGAATTAAAAAATGATTTTAAAAAATATGTGAATTTATCTGAAATTCATTTTTCTACAGAACTGTTAGGTTGCTGGTTCCTGTGGGAGAGAGAGGATTTTGTGGTGTAAATTAGTCATGGAACTCTGTTCTCTGAATAAAGGCTGTATACTATTTACAAATTTGAACTGATGATAATTTCCTTCATTACATATGTTTCAGCCCTTTACTGTTCCACAAACTATGTTACCATCTGTCGTGGGTTAACCTAAAATCTACCTAAGGCTAACGAATCAAGTAAAATAGGAGAGAGTGAGTCCCGAAAACCAAAAAGCCTACTGTATCTCTAGGCGAAAACGTCTGGAACACTCCCACACGGCTCCCTTCCTGGCTGGCAGCTGGCAGGATGCAAGAGAGTGAGTCCAGCACTGAAATGAGATTATATAGAGACCTTGTCATATGACTGATCGTGATGTTCTCCGGGACATTCAGTCTTCTTCTGTGAGCAGCACATTCATCAAAATTATCCATGCTTTATCATGATGTTATGAGGTGGAATACTGATAGCAAAATTACAAAATTGAAAAACCATGACATTATCAGATGGAGATTTGGGATAGATTACGTTTCTATAAGGATTTCTAGACAGTTTTCAAATATCATCCATTTTAACTACTCTGTAGACAGATTACTGCATTTCCCTGCAGTTAGAACAACAAAATTCCAATCTGAAAGTTTGCAAACTGCTTGCACCTATTTTCCTGGGAAGTGGATGACATTTCTGACGTTTTTACCTTTTGATGTAATGAAAGTTTGAGTTTATAATAGTGTGAATTGAGCCATCTGACAATTGTGAGTCACTTCTATAACTGAAAAGTAGTTAAGAAATAAATTTAGAGGAAAAGAATTTGGATGGCCTTTTGTTCAATTTGAAATCACCATACTACCCATCAAATGTTTATCTATGAAAAAGAGGGTATTTGGTCGTATGCTTTCTCAGAATCATAGTTTCTCCTCAGGGATGGTTTTCTTCATACTGTAGTCTGAGGCCTTTATAGCAGAATCTTTTGAAGAATACTATGGTATATTTCAAGGGGATAGTGATGAGAATAGTTTTCCTTTTTAAGTAAGAGAGCAAGCACAAATGAAATAAAAATCCCAATTTGCTTCATCTCTAATATTTTTTATTAGCTTATGGATGACACAGTTGACAAAGAAATACTTTTTGTACTGTCTTTTGCATAGCCATCACATATTTTCAGATGAACAACCAGATCTGAATCCCTTCAGGAAATATGCCCTCTAGTCATGGTATTTCAGAGATTAGCTTTTATTATTTTTTTTTTAATTGTTATTTATTTATTTATTTTTATTTTTATTTAGTTATTTGTTATTACAGGCTCTTTCTAAATAGACCACTTGGGGGAAACAGGTAGGTAAGTTGCTGAAACCTCACAATCTGACTTTTCAACATCTGTTTTGTATCACATATAAACCCATATTATATGAAATCCAAGACTTTTTTTTGAAGAAAGCATTTTAAAAGAATTTTACATGGTGGAATAAAGATATTATTCAAGAACACTTGATCTAAATATATTAATCTAATTTGTCCTGTTGTAAAATAATAAGAGTCTGCATTTATGAAAGTCCCTGCTCTAGGTGACATCATAGATGCTAAAAACTTATTTCTTCTGAAGAGGTGTTTAATAAACCAGTGAGTTTGTTAGGACATGTGACAGCGTTGCCATGGAAATTATAATGTCCTTGCATTGTAGGTAAAGTATCTGGGAAACTCTGAGAAGAAGGTATTTTATGGCTGTGTAATGAGGGCTTGAAGTGTTTGTATAGGAGTACTTCCAATTTATCTTGAGTGGGCAAAGTAAATGTGCTATTAGGAACTGAGAGATTTTTTCCCTCTAGTAGGTTGACCTCAGCCAGCAGCCAGATTCTCATCCAGCTGCTTCCTCATGCCCTCTCCTCACAGTATAGGAGAGAAAATGAGATGAAAAACACCTCAGGAGTCAGGATAAAAGCAAATCCTTTGCAAGAAGCAAGGGAAAAAGACAAATTCATTCACTACTTCCCATCAGCAGAGAGAATTTCCAGCAATTTCCTGGAAAGTGGAGTGTCAGCACATGTAGCAATTGCTTTGGACAATGTGGCTTAAGATCAAGCATGCATCTAAACCCCACACAGCCACTCATTCACTCCTCCCCACATAACTGGAGAAAATAATTGGAAAAGTAATAGTGAGTAAACTTCTGGGTTGAGTTACAAACAGTTTAATAGGTAAAACAATACTTGCATGGAATAACAAGTTCATTCACTTCTTCTATCAGCATGCAATTTCCAGAAAAGTAGAGCTTTGTTGTGCATAATTATCACAGAATCACGGAATTTTCAGGGGACCCTGAAAGATCATGTAGTCCAACCCATCTGCTGGAGCAGGAATGCCTAGATTAAGTCACACAGAAATGTGTCCAAGTTGGTTTTGATAATAGTTACATGGGAAGACAATTGCCATTTGTCCTAAGGTCTTCCCTTTCCTCCTTTTCCCATGCTTCTATTGCAGATCATATCATATGCTATGGAATATCCCTTTGGTTAGTTGGAGTCAACTGTCCTTCCTCCTGCCCACCCCCATCCTACTCACCTTCGGTGAGGAATATGAGGTTTTAGCATCATACAAGCATAGTTCAGCAGTAGCCAAAATGCTGGCATGTTATTAACATTGTTTTATTTATTAATGCAAAGCACAACAACCACAAAGGAAGTTAACTTCATTACTTCATCCCAGCCAGAACCAGTACACATAGCTTGTGCTGGTTCAGTGGCAGTGGAACAGGACCTTAACATCATGCTTGTAACAGAAGAAAAGGTACTAGAAAGCATAAAATTGAAGAATGTATTAATATTGCCTATTATTTGTAGGAACAAGAAACAGCTGATAGTGGCTTTCATCTCATGCTGGAAGTTCAAGAGAAGACTGAATATCTTCACTGATCAAGGGACAAGATATGGCTAGCCAGCCACTTCTGAACTTCTATCCCATTTCTCTCAAATCTGGCTTTCTGTTTCTATGTATGATAAAAATAATACTTCATTTTCTTTTTCTGATCTTGTTATAAAAATGAAGTTTAAGTCTTGTGACTTATGATAGATGCTGTATACTTTAAAAGCAAAAGGCAGAGAGATGCTAGATTTGTTTCTACGTGTTTGTTACTTGCTGGAAGGCGAAGTAACATCACTTACAAGTGTGTCATAACCTTTGAGTTCTAGTTTTACAAAATAAATACTTACTTTGAATCTTAGGTTGATCCTCATCATTTATTTTTCTACTTGCACTCTACAAAAAGTCTCAGAATCACAGATTGTCGAGGTTGAAAGGGACATCCGGATGTCACCTGTTCCAATGCAACTGCAGGGCCACCCAGCACTGGTTGCCCATGATAATTTAGTTTCTGAATATATCTAAGGGGGATGACTCCAAAACTTCTTTGGAAAACTTGTTCCAGATAACCACTGTAACAATAGAAAAGTATTTCCTCATATTTAGACTGAGCCTTCTGTGTTTAAGTTTGTGTTCATTGCTTCTTGTCCTGGCACTGGGTACAACTGAATAGAGCCTGGTTCCAACCTCTTTGCATCCATCCTTCAGGTATTTATAGACATTGGTGAGATCCCAGAGTCTTATCTAGCTTGTTGGATGAGGGCATTGAGTGCACCCTCAGTAAGTTCGCAGATGACACCAAATTGGCTGGGAGTGTGGATCTGCCTGGAGGTAGCGAGGCCCTACAGAGGGATCTAGACAGGCTGGAGAGCTGGGCCGAAGCCAGTGGGATGAGGTTCAACAAGACCAAATGCCGAGTCCTGCACTTCGGCCACAACAACCCCAGGCAGCGCTATAGGCTTGGAATGGAATGGCTGGAGGACTGTGTGGAGGAAATGGTCCTGGGGGTACTGATTGATGCTCGGCTGAGCATGAGCCGACAGTGTGCCCGGTTGGCCAAGAAGGCCAACAGCATCCTGGCTTGCATCAAAAACAGTGTTACTAGCAGGAGCAGGGAGGTAGTTGTCCCCCTGTACTTGGCACTGGTGAGGCCGCACCTCGAGTACTGTGTTCAGTTTTGGGCCCCTCATTGCAAGAAGGACATTGAGGCCCTGGAACGTGTTCAGAGGAGGGCTATGAAGCTGGTGAGGGGTCTGGAGCACAGGCCTTATGAGGAGTGGCTGAGGGAGCTGGGATTGTTCAGCCTGGAGAAGAGGAGGCTCAGGGGAGTCCTTATAGCTCTCTATAACTTCCTGAAGGGAGGTTGTAGTGAGGTGGAGTTCGGCCTTTTCTCTCGTGTAGACAGTGATAGAACTAGAGGCAATGGTTTCAAGCTGCGCCAGGGGAGATTCAGGCTGGACATTAGGAAATATTACTTCTCGGAAAGGGTAGTCAGGCACTGGAATGCACTGCCCAGGGAGGTGGAGTCATCAACCATGGGGGTGTTCAAGAGACGTTTGGATGTTGTGTTGAGGGATATGATTTAGCTGGGAAGTATTGGTGATGGTTGGACTGGATGATCTTTTAGGTCTTTTCCAACCTTGAAAATTCTGTGGTTCTGTGATTCTGTCTCCTCTAATCTAGGCTGAACTCTTAACACTCTAGGACAGAGATACCTTCCTAATCAGAGATACACTCTAGTTCAATACCTTTTGAGCTCTTTGCTGGATTCTTTTACTGGGGAGCCCAGAGGTGTCTACACTACTCCAGGTGTGGCATCACCAGTGCTGATCAAAGAAGGATCATCTCCCTTTTCATGTGCATTCATTCCTAATGTAGCCTAATGTGGAAAGGGCACATTAGCAGCTCATTCTCAACTTGATGTCCACTAAGACACCTACATCTTTTTTAATAAAGATAATTTCCAGCTGAGTGCCCCCAAGTACTTTCTGACATGAGAATATTTCTCTTCAGTTAACAAAATTACAGTTCTTGCTGATTTGTATGAAGTTCCTGTCAGCCTATTTCTTCAGTTTGTCACAGCCCCTCTGGTAGGCAACACAATTTCTGGCCTACCAGCCGCTCCTCCCAGTTTTGTAACATAAGCCAAACTTCTGAAGGTATAACCTACCAGATCCTCCAGATAATTAATGAAGATTTAAAACAGAATTGGACACATAATTGACATATGGAGTGCATTACTATTTACAGACTTCTAATTAGATTTTCATTTACTGATCAATACCCTCTGGGCTTGGCTGCTCAGCCATTTGTCAATCCATCGCACTGTCTTCTTACCAAACTCATAATTTGTCAGTTTTTCTGTGATTATTTTAAGGGAGAGAGTGTAAAAAACTTTCTTGATGTTAAGGTAGACAATATCTACTGCTCTCACTATTTCTAACAAAACAGTCACCATGAAAGTTTATCACACGTCTTTTCTGAAAACTACCAGTTACATCTTTGACCTTCATATGTTAAGAAATGTTTTCTAGGATTAGCTACTTTATCACCTTCCCAGGGCAGTCCCTGGGAACTTAGCAAGGCTAATCAGTCCATAGTTACGAGGTCCTCCTTGACATTTTTGAAGATATGAATGATAGTTTATTTCCTCCAGTCCTCAAACACCTCTCGCAGTCTCTGTGGTTTTTCGACAATTATGGAAAGCAGCCATGCAATGACATCAGAACCAAGGACACTAATTTTGGATATGTTTATCATTTGCTTTACAAAGAACTGTGGGCAGTTGCAAGTTTAGAATTCTAAGATTATTTTTGTATTTGTAATCTCTAGTCTTCATGCAACTAATTCTCATTTTATTTATTTTTTCCTGACAAATGGTAAATATCAAATTATATGTTTCTTCTTTGTAGAGAAAATGATACATATTTTTCATGTAGATATGAGTCATATTCTTGACAGTTATGGCAGTAACAAAGTCAGAATACATTTCAGTAGAGAAAATAAATGTTTGGGAAAAAAAGGCAGCATTCTACTACACAAGAAGCATAATTTTGCTTCCTTTTAAAATTAAGAGCATTTATTCCAGTTTTGAGAGGATTTCCCTATTTTCACTTGAAGAAGAAATTATAACATTTCCTTGCACTGATAAGAAAAATCAACATATAGCAAGACTGTAAAAGATATGAATTATTTCTCTAATCTTAAAATCTCCGATTAAAATATTGATCAAGCAATCTGTGAAGCTACTGTATTACTAGTGTGGCTACAGAAAGCAAAGAACTCCTCTAGAAATTATGACAAATTGAGGTTTAATTAACTATGTGATTAATTAACTTTTTATTATTTATTTGGATAAATACTGTGTTAGAAAATGTATGTTGCCCAGAATGGTTTGCCTCAGAAAGATATCTTCTTTTGATTCACCACTCGTTCTGTGCTAGTGTTGCCCGTAGTATTCACAAACAACAGTCATCAGACTTTCAAACAAGACTGTAACAAAAGCTCCAAACTAAAATAGTAGTATAAGGACAGAGAACTGTTTTTTCAAACAGCACTTGAAAAAGGCAAGCACCATTGTTAAGATGTGTTTGATAAATTTTGTGCCAAAGCTTGACATGCAATATTGCTCACGTATTTAATTTGTCTTTATCATTAGGGACTTCAAACTGCTTTATCATCCTTTTTCACACTTCTTAATTGCTTTTGTTCTGAAACTTATCCTTTTTAACTTGTTCGGTCCCTAGGTGTGTTCTCATGGTCTGTGTCAAACCTGTCCTGAAATCTCAGAGATAATAAAAAGGAAAAACACAGAAGAGTTGCAGGGCAAGAGGAGACATTCTATTTAAGTAGATTGTATATACCTTTGGTACGTAATCAGAATCAAAAATAGAAAAGGAAATGTACTAACTGTAAGAATATAGCTAGTTGGTAGAAAAAAAATGATTTTTCTTAATGTAGAAAGGCAGCTCAGAGTGAGAGCAAAAACGGAGAACTAGGCCATTGTGCTTAATAATCTGCATGAGAAAGAAAAGGAGAACATCATAAAATACGATCAGTTAATCAGAGAGACAGAAGCCACCGTTACTTTAACAGATTGGAAACCACAGAGTTCCCAATATTTTTATCAAAAGGTTTATTTTAAATTCTTTTAAATGATTTTCTCCAAATGATATTTGCCTTTATTTGATTATCTTCACTCCAACCATCTTTACTCTCTTCATTCCAGATATATAACAGAAGGTACAGGTAGTAATATTTGTGTTACACATTTATTTTAGTGAATCATAATTGTTGTTTTTTCTCATTAAAAGCCTCTGAACTCTATATTTCTTGATCTTCAAGAGGCCAAGTACACTTTATATCTAAAACTTAAACTGATGAAGATGATGGGAACTGCAGCTTATCTCATATTTCTACAGGATGCTTCAAATAAACCACTGAACTGAAATTTAATATTCAGATCTGGAAATACTGATACATGTTTTTACTCATCTCAGTGTGCCAGCATTCCCCTGAAGATATTCAGTGCATATTGATGATCTGAGGTATTTGCACTGACTTTTTTTTTTTTTTTTTTTTTTTTTTCCACTGACATTTTCCATTGAAATGTTGTGTTTTGAAGGGATTATGAATTCTGCCAGCAGTCCTCCATGGGATTTCTGTAAAAACCACAAATAGGATATAGAAGGAAATGAAATTTACATTTTAAAAATTGGGATCATCAAGAATGTAGACACAAATCGTTCAATTGATATTGTTATATGAAACAGTACAGCTATTACAAGATAAAGCAAAATCAAGAGCATCTATGTGCATGGTATCTACTTTAATAAAATAGCAAGTATCTTGGCAGTTTTGCTTTATGTTCCCAAATACTTGCACACAAGCTGTTTGGTCTGCTTTCTAGAAAAGCACTCCCTGCAGAGTATCAGCAAAAAGCATACATTCAATAAAAGATATTTTTTTAATAAGAAATCTGTATTTTTGCACTTAGAAGTTGTTTCTAAGGATATAAGAAAAATGAAAAAAAATCTTACATTCAGTTGCAAAAGCCCTTTAAAGTTACCCTCTGGGTGTACATAATCATGCAATGCCTTTTTGATAAGAGCCTGCAATGACAATTATATTCCATATAAATACAGTGTGCTTACTTGAAGTTACTGCAGCTACTCAGATACTAATATCAAAAGTTGATGTTATCACTTTTAGGCCAAAATAGCAAGATAAAAGTGGTGGGTATAAGGACAGCCTTGGGACACCGAGGTTCATGTTCAGCACTATGTGATTAGCTATGTCGGTCCATAGGATGTATAGATCAAGTTCTCACTATATTAGGAAATGAATGAAACAGGTCACTATAGCTCTTCATGCAGAGCATCATAACAGGATCAGAATCAAAACTGTAAATTTTAATCATAGGACTCTATTCCTCTATCTCCTATTATTCAGTCCTCATCATAGAGAGCTGGCTTAATCTGTTTAAAGTGAGCCTTTAAAGAAAAGAAATAACAACTGTACTTTCTATTTTTTTCTTTAATGGTTTATTCCCATTAAATTTTACTACTCTTTAAAAAAATTCCTTTCTTTTCATGGATCTTATATCTGAAATTTCAGAACAGATTTATATTACATTGACCTATTGTTCTGCTACTGAAATTCAGCAATTTAATTATATCCTAATGTATTTCAAGACCATCATGCATGTCATAATTCTTCAATTTGTCCAATGTATAAATTGCACAGGATATCAAAGCATAAATCAAATGAGATAATATATGAAAAGATATAAAAGGTACTGAATTAAGTGTTTGAAAATGTTTTTACATGCCACTTTACTTTTCTTTGTTTTATTTCCTTTACTTCCAACTATTTTTGAAGCACATTAGAAGTAGTCAAGATAGAAGAGAAAAAAATTAATTTCCTGTTAGGTTCTTATGAACACTTAAAGTGTGAGTTCTCCTTTAGCTTAGTAGCTGAGGGTAAAACACATGAGGACCATACATTTTTATGACTTTTCTGTTACATTTTCCCTCCTTATTATAAGATGTAGACATGGACAAAAGCCCATGACCCATAAATCCAGGCAATGGGCTCTATTTTCAGCAGCAGCAAAGCTTGCCCTCATTTTCAGTTCTGATCTGGGCAGTGTACTATTTATATCACCCACCTTTTTGGAAAGAATTAAGTTAATAGCAATTCTTCTAGTCTTTTCACACAAAGCTATTGATACTAGCAGTTTATGGTGCTCACAGATTTCCAGATGCAGCATATGCAGCAAACAGAACCTTTGTTGGTCTTACAGTCAGTATTAACACCTTCACTTACACTTCTGATTGGTGGTTCAAAACTTCCTATTATCATGCTGCTTTAACTGGCAGGGGTCTTGAACTCCTTCATTTCCCCTTTCGCTTCCTGTCACACTGTAACTAGTCTGTAATGTCTAGTTGTGTCATGTTAAGATTTTTGAGTTTAAAAAATGACTGCATATTAGAAGCAGTGGGACACAGTCTCATCATTAGAAGACTTGCAGAAGTTGTTTATAGGACTGTCTGACATAAGATTGTGCTGTTAAAATAACTATTAGACACTCATGATCTTTTTCCAATCTCTGTTCACTCTTTATGATCTCCAACATTGTTGGACCTTCCTTTAGTTGCAGAATATCAAAATATGTCATTAAAAATAACACCTTGCAAGTAATTGTAAATCTGTGGCTCTTTTATATATATATATATGTATTCAAAGGCAAATGTAGTGTTTCCTTAAACTTTTGATCTTATTTTTCCTCCCACCAGCTTTTTTTTTTTTTTTTTTTTTTTTTTTTTTTTTTTTTAAATATTAAAAATAATAATGATAATAATTAAAAATCTTTCCTCAGCAGAAGTAGTTCCTGGTTGAATGTTAGGAAGTTAGTCGAGCTTTTAGAAAGAGGGAAAAAAAAAAACAAACAACAAAAAAGAAACAAAACTGGGTTCCCAGCATTGTGCTGTCTCACAGAGTCTGTTTTAAATCACTTCACGCTTTCAATTGTTTCATTTGCAGGTAATAAAATCATTCAACAGCAGAGAGAGGTTCTAGGCAAAAAATCTATAGATTCTTCAAATAAGAGATTGAGTGGACAAGATATTTCCCAAGAAAAAATCTAATAGCTGGGTTATTCCAAATTTCAGCTGAAAAAATTGAAGGATTATATTTCAGTTGGAGAAAAATTAATAGTTCCTACCTGTTATGCCTGCATCAGTAGTTTCTTTTGTTTATTCTTGAGTTTTCTGGGGAGGAAGTAAAGGCAGAAGTCATATGTTCTGCAAGAAACATGCTCCAGAAAACTCATTTTGCAGAAATACAACTGAAAATGAGATCTTGTAGTGTATGAGTCATAAACTGTACGAGCTGAAATCTGTTGTCTTGAAAGGCAAATGTTTTTCCAGATCAAAACACAACAGAGAAGAATAGTGTGAAGGCCATTTTTTCCAGTGTGGAAAGACAAGGTTTAAAGAAAGTGTACTGCAGTTCTGGGGAGGGGACGTTAGTAGAGTGAACGCTTACAAGACTGGAAAAGCTCTCAGCTCTCAGATAGATTTTAGAGTTTTGCTTATTTGTTTGTTTGCTTGTTTAACCTATAAATGTCAAGTTAATGAATAACTAAAACCAAAATATGAGATTCTCTGAGGATTATCATGAATGGGTTATTTATCTAGAAATCCCATTTTCACAAAAAGATTATAAAAGATTCTCATAAGCCTTTGGGAGAGGAGGTTGTGATAGATATGAAGGTGAAGATTTAACTTCAGGTCTAAATTACAAGTTCTCTGTTTAAGCCTGTACTTAAGCAATATAGATGTGATCATGAATAAATTAATAGGAATGTGTTTGTTTTGCTTCCAGTAGTAAAAATGACAGCTTTGTTATGGGGAAGTTACTGAAACTGGACAAACACACACTTCTTCATTCACTAGAGTGAATACAGAAAACGCATTCCTCTCTACTTTTGTATTGATTAGTTTCAGAGGTGAAGACAGTGGCACTGTTTTACTGAGAACGGACATGACAAAGAAGTCAAGCTAATTAAAATTATAAAAAGTTAAAAGAATAGCCTAGAATAGCTACTTTTCTACTCAAAGCAATACAGAGAGACTTTAGACAACTGAGCACTTTAAAATTGTATTATTTAAAAAGAGTGCATAAATAGATATATTCCTCAGTCTTCTTTTGTAAACCATATATTCACAAATATCAGAAAGATATTTAATTAGTGCTACCTACACAGAATAAACCTTACTGTTATTTAATCTACTGCTTTCTTATTTCCCATCCAATGGAAAGGAGTTCCTTTCAAGAAAAAGTACATTACACAGAAAATTCCCTAATAATTCATGCAGTAGGCTTGAATGTAGTCTGGTAAGAATCTTATGTGCTTACTAACAATAATGTGGAATGAGATTCAAGTAAATTTGCCTCAATCACCATTATCCACTCACAACAGGGTAAGACAGATTTTAATTTTTATATAAAAAGGGGTGGTAAAATTTAACAAGTATCTTTACCTAGCAATAATTAGAAATTGAACTAAAATATAATCTAACAATAGAAGGACCTTAAATTAATACAGAAAAATGTGATCATTAACAAGTAATGGACACTTGAAGATGATACGAATCTTGGCATAAGCTTAAAAATTGATTCCCGTTAGAAATACACAATGACTTATAATTTGTTCTCTATGTGTTTCAGACTCTATCATTGTCAGTTTTAGTAAAAAGTGATTTTTGAGGGAAATGTTCATGAAAGAAGCAAAATCTGGACTCCTGAAGAAGTAACTGTTCTCCTGTAATCCATTATAAACTGCTTTATTAAATTGGTTTTGTTTTTGAAATAACACAGTGGAGATAATCGAAGGGAAATTATACAATTTATATGTTATAATATGTTATGAGCAGGATTTTTAGTTTTGTTTTCACATTTTCAACCTTTTTATTTTATTTATTTATTTATTTATTTTGCACAGTATCTTTCTTTATAGAAGGCACAGAGTAACAAATTAACAAGGCAAAGATGATGTTAAAGGGTTATAAGTTTCATATACTTGGCTCAGTTTTTGTAATTCCACTGTTTAGTTTGTTCTTTGAAAACCAGGGACTCCCTTTGGCCAACATGTAGCTTTCTGGAACAAAGGGGGTGTAAAAAGACTGCTGAGGATACTGGATAATGTAATTTCTACAAACTCTTAAATATATTAATTTTTGATAGTTAGCATTTAGTTACTGTAGAAGAATTCTTCACCCCACAGACATTTCCCCCTTCCCATTTAAATTGTCTTCAGATCAATGTGTCTCTTTGAAGCCAGTTTGCTTGTGGGCACTATTCATTTGGGGGTGGGAAAGAGGTGGATCAATAGAGCTCTCTCATCAGTCTCCATCTTTCTCCGAAAAGCACACTGGATTGCTGTTTGAAAATGAGAAAAAAGAATAAATGCATTATTCCTTTAGAACTTTGCTTTCTTGTTGTTTTCCTCAGTGTAACAGTAAATGATTGTAGCGCATCATGCAAAGGAAATTTTCAGTTTTAAACTTCAGAAGGCGTTTAGCTTTGTAAATTGCCAAAAAAAGAAAAAAGGAAACCTCTCCTTTTTTATCTTTATTCTTAACACAGATTTTTTTTTTTAATTTATTTATTATTTTACTCATTAAAAAATAATAATAATAAAGCACATGCCTAAAGTTTTAGGATTACTTCCCGATTTCAATGTCATTGAACAGTAGTACCCATGAAAAGCAAGTAAGTAAGTTGCTTTGAAAGTAATGCCTTTTCTGGAAGGTAATTTCCATGGGAATAACAACAGATACAGTGAGCACAATAACAGTCATTGATAGAGAAATTCTGAGCTACAAATACTGATTTTCAACAGTTACTACCATTAACTATGCATTTTTGTTAGTGATGGTCACGAGTCTGAATATTGCACTCAAAGAAATCTGCTGCAGTGGACGTGATGTGTTGTTTCACAGTTCCTATGACAGCACGGTTACTAGGAAAATGTTACCCATGCAACATTTCATTCCTGAACGAAAAAGTATGAAGGTGCCAAATCTGGACTATGTAGTGGTTGTGGTAGGACGATCCAGCTAAGACTTGCAGTGTACTCTTCAAACTGGTATGGGGCCTGGCATTATCCAGTTACAAGAAAAAGATTGTCATCTTCTCTGGTTTTCAGAGAAGTACCAGTCCTTGGCATGAACCTGCAGCTTATTGTCACAGTGTAGTGGTCAGACAGATTATCTGGGTTTCAGGAAATCCAGGAGGATCACTCACTGTCTATCTCAAAAGACAGTGGACTTCACTCTACCCCTGAAGGCTGTCTTTAACTTATTCGTCTATGAGGAATTCATGTCACCACTCCATGGACTGTTGTTTTGACTATTATTTAGTGTGGTGACAGCATGGCTTGTTACCAGTAGTGATGTGATACAGGAAACTGTCACCTTAAGCCTCTTACTGGTTCAGTAGGTACTGACAAAATTGTATATATTGTTCTTTCTCTTCCTGTGTGAGGATTCATAGGAAGCACTTGGCTTAAACTTTGTGATATAATTATATACTATTGTTGCTGCGATTATTTCCTACATATTTAAGCTGATATTCAGCTCCACACAGTTTCCTGATCTGACAATTTACATGGATGAGCTTATCAAGTCACTCTTGGTTTTATGAGGCAGCTGCTGTGCATGCTTATGGAACATGGCTTGTGTATCATGTCACTGTTGACACTGCTGAAATGCACTCCCATCACCTCACTGTGTTCATACCCACTGTTTGGTCTCCAAAAATATCCAGCATGAATTGATGAATGTCAGTCTGTGTAGCTTTTCCTCCATGGAGGAATTCATCTACACACCTTTGTCTAATAAGCATCACTTCTGTGTCAGACACTGTTTTGTCAGACTTTCCCTCTGCTACTGTTCACAGCAGAACAACTTGTATTGGAATATTGGCAGTAAGGTTCAACTTCTACTACTGTATCAACAGCATCTGCCTCTTATGTCATGGGCCAACATAACAAAATAGGAGGTGTTATTTTCAGAGCAGTTCTTTATCATTTATCATGAGTGCTATAACATAGGAATTGGCACTGTGCATATGTCCCTCTTGGGAATGACTTAAGAATTACAGATGTCATAAAAAGTTTTAGTTCTGTGAGGTAAACACTGGAAAAACACTGACTAAATGGTTGTTAAGCTTTGTCAATTTATTTTTGTACTGGGTAAACTGTAAAGAAAGCAATTTTTCTTTACAAAACAGGAGTGCTCTGAATGTTTTAGAGGATTTGTATCATCTGTGTAGTTTATATTTATTCTTGTGACAGTACAAACAGTAATGTATTACAAAGGATTATATATTATTACAACTGAATATATGTACATATGTTTCAGTTAGGGGATTAGAGATTTCTGTGACTGGAATGTTTAGAAGACTGGTAAATCAGTCTTCAAACTTAAAGAAAAAAACTTTTATAGATTCATGCATTCATTAGCAACCCCCTGCTAGATAAAGTTTTGCTCCTAAACATCAGTAATCATTACCACTATACACTTACTACTCACACTCAACTGTCAGTCCTCAATAGTTATGCCTGCAGTTAACAGTGAGTTCGCAGTGTCTCAGAGCTCATAACACACAGGTCATGGTCATGGTCATTGGTGATTCTGAGGTGCCAAAGTCAGAGTGACTAGGCTGGAGAGTTCTTAGAAAAAAGCAAATCAGAAAGGAATGTCCTGTCTTCTCCATCTTTCCTCAGTCACTCTTGGTGCTTTAACTTTCTTATTCCTCCTTTTCCCACAGAACATTGCCTTTGATTTTGCCATTCATCATACTTAGATATTTGGCAGAATGTCCTGCATATTGGTTGTTCCGCTTGCATCTTCTTCGGTGCATCTCCCTTTAGCCACATATGTCTTTCTTACCCAGTTATTGGTCACAGTAATCTCACATTTATATAAAATGCACTTCCTCTGACTATGCCATCACTGTATTACAAAGTACTTATGAGCTGATGTTGGTGACGTTATTTTAGTATGCTATAGAAAGCTAGTATTGATTGTATGCCAGTTGAAACACTCAGAAGTAACAAGTGAGACTGACAGGGCTTTGTATGCAATGTGGAGGAACTGAGCTGAATCTAGTGGTAGAATATAAGATTCTTCATGTCTTTGAAACATATTTAAATTCTGTTGTGCTTTGAGTTTGACGATATATAGGAAATGATAAAGTTTTTGTGAAGCATTTGTCACTATTTGAAATTCTGCAGCTCTGCTTTAAAAGTTATCCTCATCAGTAATTTCTAATTATAGAATACAGTGGAAATTAGTAGATTTATGACCCTCAGCACTCCCAAGAAAAATACCATGATATAACAGATTATTCAAACAGCCTAAACACTTGGTTTTAGAGGAAATTACACAACAATTAGTTCACAAGTGCACAAAGAAGTGAAAATTTCAAACAAAATTTTGAATAATTAGTTTTATAATTAAAAAATGACTTGCAGTTAAAAAAAGGTACATTAGCATCTCCTTTTGCTATTACTTTTCCACTTCTATACATATTATTTAGACTTCATCTCATACCTCTCATAACCTCTGCAATGACAAATTTTTAATTAAGAATTATTTAATTAAAACTTATAACTCTAGTGAAAAATAGATAAAAATTATGACTAATAAACTTATATTGATAGCAACTGTGGGTTTGTTTGTTTGGTTTTGGTTCTTTTTTTTATTTTTTTATTTTTTGTTTTTATTTTTTGTCTTTATAAAGGTATGGAAAATACAATCATATTATCTGTCTAATACATTCTGTGTTAGAGAACCTCCATACTTTAACAATCCTTATTATTTTAATTATTTGCAATTAAATACAGTTGCTTGTCTTTTTGATGTTCATTTAAATTTTCTGTTCCCTAAAAAAGGAAAGAAAAACCAACACACTGCTGAAGAAAAGATTTTTTTTTCATATTTTTTTCAATCTGCCAGTTACATAAGAAAGCGTGTCCCAAAAGAATTAAGAGAAAATTTTCAAGAGTTTAGAACCTCAGTTCAGATAAAATATGCGTATGTATAGTGTTTAATGTAGCCAGGAGAAATGATGATAGGAAGATAGGATAGAAAAGAGAAATGTGATTTTGTCTACTTTCTTAGTTAATTTGCTTATTTCACAGCAGCTAATATTAAGTAAAAAATAAAAAGCATATGATTTTTATGTATTATTATTAAAAACATTCCTGGAGAAGCTCTAAAGAGGCTTTATTACTTAAGTAAGGTTTATTATAACTAAATAAGTATGTTTTTAAAATGTGAAATAAAATATATATCTTAAATGACAGTTAGTCTAGACCAGAATAACAGAAAATTGTTTATGAAAAATGTGAACCTGTTTCTGAGGTATGAATTGTGACATGAAATCAACATATTTTCTGTGTATCTTCATTTAAATCCTTTAATTTAAAAATATCACAGAAAACAAGGGAGCTGAATGTCTCACCCTCTGTACAGCAGAGGATCCATTCTGTAAGAAAGGAAGAGCTTCTAGTACAAGTATTTTCATATCAGCAACATCTGTGAAACACTAACTTCAGTTCAAGTATACATTTCAAAGAAGAAGGAATAGATTTGTAGAATCATCAGAGATCAAATTTTGCTTAATTGAATGGAACCTGTTTTTGCATAAGAATTCAAAATAAAGGCTACTTGGGTGTAAATGTTGCTAGGATTTGGATTTAGTGGATACTTCTAACTTCATTGTTTATCAGATGCTGAAAGTGAATCAGGAAATCTATCTGTACATCCAACTTTCAATTTATTGTAGGCACCTTGGATGTTATTCCACTTCATAGTAAGGAGCATCACAGCACTAAAACATACAAATTACCACCTGCTGTACAGCAAGTGGTGGAATACTTATATTACAGCAAGTACAGAAGTGGTAATTACTAAAATTATAGAAAATAAATATGGAAGTCCTGCTGCTTCCAAATGCCTGCTGACAGGCAGAATTCCTGCTGATATTTTCCTTTTAACATTTTTTTTTTTTACGTTTATTTTTTATTTCTTTCTTTAGAAGTAAGCAAACATTGATGAGTGTAGCTGAAGATATCCCTGTGAAGTGGCAGACCATATAGGGAAGCACATTGCAGCATGTGCTTAGATCTTCACCACTTAAATTTAACTTAAACGCAGCTTTCAAGGTACCCATGTAACACAGTGTTGTCCAAATGGGAAACAGGCTCAGAGAAAATGACTGCTGGTGAAACTTGCCACACTGGGAATTAATGCAGTTCTACATATATAATAAAATTCAAGCTTATAGAATGGGCTTTGTAGTTTGTAACGTAAGTTAAAGTTACACCTATCAACTTCACCTTTTAGATTATGCTGGTCTTAATGGTGTGGTGTATATATATATATGTATATATACATACATATACATATTATTTTCCATGCACTCTTCAAGACTGGAAATAAATCTAAGGCTGCATTTCAAACTGTGAATTGCAACCTTCAATTATTTGTAAGAAATAACAGTGTTCAAGGTGAGGCTCAAAACTGGAAGTCAGAAATTCGAGAAACTTTTTCATTTGTGTGTGCATTTGTTTAGAGGTTTTTTGTTTGTTTGTTTTTCTAATTAGGAAAAGGTAAGAAATAAAATGTAGGTTAATTCAACATTTATTATTTCTTAAAATGATCTATGCCTTTTTTTTTTCTTTTTTTTTTCTTTTTTTTTTTTTTCTTTCAATTCTACAGAATACAATACAGAACTATCTTACATAAGTTGCTAGTTCTAACAGTGGGTTTCTCTTTTATGATGATAATGTTTCATGAATTCACCTGTATCTCTGATGTTGAAATTTTTTCTCGTTTATTACTTAAATCCAGTCTATGGTTGAAAATAGTTTTGTGGGAGTTTTTAGGAAACAAAGTTCTGCAACAAGAATATTCAGCTGAAATTCCACTGATACAGTGTCTGAGCTGCTGATTACTTTGGAAATGATGGAATAGATAGTCTGTCTTGTAAACATAATATCTCTTTTCTGTATTTATGAATACAATGTATTAAGAAATGCTAAAATAATAATAAAAAAAAAAAAAAAAAGCCTTACTACATCTGTGCTTAATGAAAAAATAAAAATAATAATAATAAAAAAAAAAAGTAGGCAAAAGCAACCAACATAAGAGAAGGCCATTCAAGTACCTTACATTCAAATACTTTACATTCAATACTTGTAAAAAGTTTTGGCTTTCATGATAGGCAGATGAGGAAGGTTGTTTTCTTCTTATATCAGATGCTTAATGCTTTAAGTCGCTTCATCCCTCCAACCCTCTCCCACACCCCTCCTCTGCACTCCCCATATGTATGACAGGTCTCCAATTGCCCAACATGCCCTTTTAGAAATGAACTTCCTACTTCCCATAGGATATTAACTCTCATATTTGTCCCCACTGGCATGTCCTTATTCATCCTCTACCCAGAATTTTCTTCAGTATCTCAAGTGTCCTGTAATGTCAATGGCAGTACCAACTCATTATCAACTTGTTTTGCCCATTCTTTCCTCATTATAATGCTACTGTTCCCTCATAAATGTCCTTGGAATATTATCTCTCTCTTTTCCCAACAGAACACTTTTATGTGTGCAGCTGGTGATCTTACTTCTGAAATCCTCAAGCTTCCTCTCTATTGCTGCACTACACCAACAATTTATTCCCTATTTTGACATGAAACAAGTACACACAAAGATACTCTGCTGAGGCTGCCTGCTGCCTCTCACCTGGTGATGTAAAAACTCAGCAGGGAAGGAACACCAACTTCAAATTTCTTTTTGTTGCCCCCAACTGTGCAGGATGTTGCCATGCTTTTAAATCCAACTGACTTTCTGGAAGATGTAAATTTGCCAGTATCTGAGGAGACTATGATCATCCAAGTTCCTGATGTTAAGTTCCACTGGAAATCATTCCTGTTCTCACCACTTGCCAGTCATTGGTCTCCTCTGGCTCTTTTCCAGCCCTTCTAACTATGATTGACACTAGATACATTTCCTTTCTTTCACTTTCAAAACAAAACAAAACAAAAGAAAACAAAACCCACCAATAGCTTATGATTCTAATTTGTTCTCATATCTGCCAAAAGCTGTTGTGTAAGTTGTAGAAACATTTCTTTTTACCCAACCTTTTTTGTATTGTTGTTGTTGTTAAATTTTCATTTCATATAAAATTTCTCCCCAGTTCTAGCATTACTTACATTAAGCAGCACATTAAGCATTTATGCTTAACACATATCATGTACTTATGCTCACCTTAATAATATACACTTTTCCCAGGACACATTTGTAGGTTAAAAGTTTCCTCATTGTTCTCAAGCAGACATGCTACTTTCAGCTACTGAAAGACGTATCCCTGTATCTATATTTTTTTTAGCTCTTTCTATTTCTGGCAACTCAATACCGAAAAAAATGTGTTGGTGTAGTTTTGCACAACATTTAATGCTATCCCATGTATAGGTTTATTGTTATTTATTAATTTCAAACATTATTGTGTGAAGGTCCTAATTATTTTGGGAGACAAAACACATTTGTACACTGATCCTACCTCAATAGAGCAGGCAGTATACAGAGATAACAGCAACAATAAGCCTTATCAAATATGGTCCAATACCACACAGATTTGATGAAAACTTTAATAATCTTTTCACAAAGTGAAAGGAGGAGTAAAAATTCAGTAAATCATTTATATGTTCAACACTAATTTTTATCATTTTTTACACTGTGTGTGTCAAATGATCTTAGATTTATTTAGATGTATTTTTTTCCTTTCATCCTCAAGAAATTCAGACTTTCACTGATTTTATTATCATTATTATTATTATTATTTTAATGTTTGTACTTTATGTAGTATGACTGAACTGAAAATGTTTTGAGAAACATAGCACAGACAATTGTAGGATAGATGTTATAAGCTAAAGAGTGGGACCTATGTACAGTTTCTTCTTGCAATGGGGTAATTTATTTTGTGGCCCTAGATGAAATAAAGATGATGCTGGTGTCCATGTAACTGTCATACCTGTTTTTGAAGTAAAAAATGAAAATGAAACAAAACAAAAAGTCATTAAAAACACTTTTTTTTTTTTTTTTTCTCTGAAATTCGGAGAGAGAGAAAGCAACTTTTCTTTGAAATATCTGTAAGCAGTAAGATTTTGCTTATTGGTTTAATTATGAAAAAATGCAATTTGTAATTGCATTTAGTCTATATTATAGATCTGTGTTTTCAACAAAATATCTGCTGATGTCATATCACTGAATCAAGGAGGGAGTTAAGGAAGTTTGGCTGCAGGTCTGTCCATATTAGCAATGCACACCTAGTAGACAATAGCCAAGAGGGTGATTTGTAGAAGATGACAGGTGGTGCTGAGGGCATGGCAGCTGCACTGTGCATATTTCAGTGCTCCTCCCTGGAACCAGCCTTGTCTCATTTCTGTGGGGGGCCTGGAGTACTCCAGGGGTGCTTTGGAAATTTACTGTCTTGCTTAAGTTCATCCGGAAGGTATCCAGACTCTGTACTCTGAGACTGCCCTACACTTAGAGTGAAAACAGAGAAAGTAGAGATAACTAAAAAATATGTTTCAGAAGAACACCAATGGCTTATCTCGAATGATTTCCAAGATACCAACTTTACTCAATTTGAGTAAAAATCTTTTTGAAAAATTCCCTAATAATCAGTGGTATCTTACAAACTGACCAGCTTTGGTGAAAATTGAATTTATGCCTATACAAAAAGATTTTGAGCAATTTAGTAAAACTTTATAGCATTTTAAAATAATTTTCAGTATTTTCTGTTAGATAGAATAAGGAATCAAAAATTTTTAAGAGCTATTCCCGTATTTTTTTATCATTTTCCTGTATAACTTTCTTATGTCCTATTTTCTGTATTCAGTCTTCCTACCTGTAAACAAGTCATAAAATACCACTTATCACAGAAACATCACATAAGGGTTAATTAAAATTTCTGTGATGCTTTGAAATGAAATCTAAAATAAATATTTTGGAGAGTGCAATACCTTCATTATTACCACTGCAATAATACAATAATGCAATAATATAATAAAATATTAGATTGCATTCTTCTTTGTGGGAGTTCTTCAATTTCCAGAAAAGAAAAGAAGACAAAAGGTCATAGAAGAAGGGAAAAGAGGAGAAACTGCATCTTGATCTCCTGGTTTCTGTAATCCCTGAAGGTATTTTTGATTTTATCTCAGAATTTATGATCTAATTTTGAATGCCTTCTATCCACTTCATTCAATCACTTGCTTATCTTTATTAGACTTTTCATTTTGTTGTCAGTTTGTCACGATTTCACCAGCCATCTGGCCTGCTAATTTTCCTCTGACTTTTAGTACCTTACTCATCATTGCCTCATGTACATTGGAAAGAAGTGATTACATCATGCTGTCAGCCTAATTATTATTATTTTTATTATTTCCTACCAAGAATACATTTTTGTTGCACTTACTGAGATTTTTGAGGTGTTCAGGAAGAAAAACTATGCTTTCATGAAACATCATCAGTTTTGTAACTGAAAGAGTCAAAATGTGCAGAGAGTAGTTCTGAGGCAGAGGGAATTGCAAGGGTATGTTTTAACTCAACTCAGTTAAAAATCATCTTTGTATGAGGAAGTTGATTGAAAGTAAATTAATGTTCACTGAAGAAAAATAATGTTTTTGGATTCTGATTCTGATGAGCTACTTTAAACATTTATGCAAGCATGAGGCAACTATTAACCCATTTCTTCCTAGTGACTGTAACAACTGTGTAGTCTCTTAGTTTAATTGGATGAAAACATTTCACCAGACGAATCCCATATTCCAACTCTTTGTTCCTCTGAGCACATGAAATTGTACCGGTGGCAAGAAAGTGTTCAGAAAAGAACTGCAGGAATGAAGGATTTTCAAGGAGAAAGTAATTCAAGAAATACATATAATCTATATGTTTTAGTAGTCAGACTAGATTACCATAGTAAAGCCTTCAGACTTGTATTTTGAAATTATTTATTTCAGAGATGGCAGCTAGTTGAGATGTTTTAATGTTATTGCATCATCTGAAACACAATAGTCTTTCTTTTAAGAAGATTGAGTAACTACAGTTTCATCTGATATTAAGTACTCCAGGAAACAAATCTTCAGCTGCCTCAAAGTGAGCTTTGAATCCTAAAAGCAAAAACACTTCAATCTGCCTATATCCCAATATATGCTTTCTTTCTGTGGCAGTGTGGACCCTAATTCATTTCCTGAGGCCATTTAGGCATTTTCATAACAAGACAAGGTTCTATCTAAAAAGTTTCAGTTTATTACAAGATGATAGCCTTTCATCCCTTTCAGTTTTCTTAGTATACAAAATTTTAATTGAAGATTTTGATCTTCCCTTTTGAGGGAATACAGAAATTGACTTATTCTCACAAATATCAGCACCAGCATGTTGACCTGTGGTGCATGTTGGGCCAGAGACACACTATGGGCATTTATGAACTAAGTAAATATTTAAATTTTTGTGTGACAAGAAGGTATGAATATCAATGAACTAGTGCTATTTCCTACAAGCAGATGAAAAACACTAAACTTTCATTTTTTACAAGGCCAATTGGACAGTCTCACTGCAGCCATCTGTGTTAATGTGAATGACTAACTAGTTTTTACATTTTCCATAGCAATGTAAAAAAGGTGGTGTGTTTGTTTGTATAACTGTTTTTTAGATAGGTATTAAAAAAATTCTATCAATGCAGCAAACCATGAAGCATCACACTTCTTCTGACTCAGAAAACACATAGTTATAACACTATATAACAGGCTCATTCACTAAGTCACCATGCTGTGCCTATTGCAATTGAGTCAGAGATCATCCATGCCTTAGAGTGTTGAAGAGCTTGTGTTCTTTTTGAAAAGCGTG
The DNA here is from genome assembly GCF_039878825.1 of Excalfactoria chinensis. Taxonomy (NCBI): domain Eukaryota; kingdom Metazoa; phylum Chordata; class Aves; order Galliformes; family Phasianidae; genus Excalfactoria; species Excalfactoria chinensis. The sequence goes on from NC_092826.1 coordinate 51,344,820, forward strand.
TTATTTTTGCTTTTGTCATAGTTTACATTCTTCAGTTCACCATGTGACCTGGTTTGTTGGGAAACAGTCCAGGAACTACCTTGTGAAACACCTTAGATGCCTTCTCAAGATGTTAGTTTTTTCTGGAGGGAGGTGAATAGATACAGCATTTGTATCCAGTTATTAGCTAATCTTCTAATAATATGAGAATGAGATTACTTACTCTATCTGAGGAGTCAAAAAGTGGCTTATGCCTTTGAACCTGTTTTGTGCCTCATGAACTGGGCTGCTGTTGCTGCCTTAAGAGGCAGGATCTAGTTCATTTCTTTCCACATCCTTTCACCTTAAAATCCAACATAGCATAATTAACCAGACTGAGAAACACTGGGGAAACAGGGGCAACAGATCCAGGAGGCAGCTGTGGTCTTGCTGAAGTTTATAGGTCATGTTAGCTAAATGCATATCAAATATTTCCCTTGTCATTCATTAATTTTGAACCTCAGACATTACTGTGGTTGGAGTACCACTGTATAACAAAGCAAGCCCACCTGTGGATTTGTCACTAGTGTGTAGCTGTTCAAAACATGTATTAATAATTTTGCATTACATTTTGTACTTCTGCCACTAATGTTTGCAAAAGACTTCATGCCATTTACTAACCTTAGCATCATTGTCTGCAAAATGAGTTGCTACTACTACAGACATTTACATAATGGTACATGTGAAATCATCTTATACGCCACAGGCTGTTTGACTTTTTCAGGTTATGTGTTGTTTACCATTATTTGATGAAATAATCTTTTCACCATTTAGGACATGGAAGATGGAATTGTTTTTGTCTTGGGAATGTCCCATGATAAACAAACCTCCTCTCATAAGAGCTGTTTCTCTCCAGGAGTTTTTTCTTTTTCATGCTGTACACTTCTTTTAAAAAAAGTCAAAAAGGTATTTGCTTTTTATAAAACATCTCAATAGTTGATAGAAAGCTACATATAAATGACACGAGATAATGGAATTAAATCAAATGCTACTGTAATTCCAGAGGGCAGGAATTTTGTTCAGAGTGAATAGAAGCATCTTTGATACAGCAGAAAAATTCCTAGTGAAGTTTACATTATATATATCAACAACTAGGGTGTATATTATGTTTCCTTTATTCTTAAAATTTTACTGATTTCAGCAACATTGAAGTATGAACTGGGATTTATACTGTTGTTTTTGTTGTTGTTGTTGTTCCTTTGTTTGTTTGTTTGTTTGTTTTGTTTTAAATCACAATCTGGAAACAATCAATCTTTTTATCTCACTGAACAAGAATTAATTATAATATTATATATATTTTTAAATTATTATTATTTTGCAAGTGTGTCTGATATTCACAACTGTGAATTTTTCAATCTCTTGTGAGTATTTTTAAAAATAATTTTATCTATCTCTGAAGGATATTTTGCCTTAATGATAAATTCCCTTAAATGATAGACATGCCCCTGCTAGGAAAATCACAGAAGTGCACACTATTGTCAGCTGATGACATTAATATACATTACTTTATCATACTGCCACTTAATTACTTATCTCAGTACATCCTCAGTGTCTAAATAATCTCATTCTGCCTTTCCATGATTCATTTCAATTTCTTCATTTATTTTTCTTATTGTTTGTCCTTGCTTAATTATGGAATAGAATTGGGAAAAATCAATAGGAAAGGGAAAGATACTCTCACAGTTATTTTGTAGACTACTTTCTGCCTGACTTGCGAGCCATCTGGACACATAAGATGCCTCAGATGTCTTGGTCTCACAGTTGGCTGCAACACTTCCTTGATTCTGAGGGAGGGAGTGAAATACTAAAGTCTTTTGTTCATCAGGGGATGTGCTGCTGAGGCCAGAATTAAGCAAGTTTCAAGATGACTACTTGTAAAGAGTAGTCAAAGCTCAACTTCTCTGCACAAGAGGTGAGAACAACTTTGCCTTTATGACTTGCACTCACAAAACAGAATTTGTGGTGACTAATGCTTTATAATATGTACTTGAGATGTCAAAGAAAGAAGTTTGCTGTGCAGTATGGGGCTGAACTGAACTCTTTGTCTGGATTTGCCATTTATGTTGGAAAACATGATATGTGGATATCAGAAACAAGTGAAATATTACAGCACAGATTTATACCTAATGCCTGATTGGTATATAAGAGGTCTAACAAAGCTGGTGGCAGATGTGCAGAGGGACCAATGAAAGTTGCTTCCTGTAGGCAGCTGGTTGCTGAATTCCTGTGCTATAAATTAAAAGAACTCACCTTTAAAAGTCTTTTTTTTGTGACTGAATAATGACAAGGTGATCTGAGCAGCTGACTCACTCAGAAAAAGATCTCAAAGACCTGTTCAGAGATTTAAACAAAACAGATTTGCTTTTGTTTTTGTTTGTTTTTCACTTAGGTATACTCCTCACGATATTTCTTTTCTGTAAAGGTCTTCAAGCAATGTTGAAAGGTTTCAGAGCATAACAAGGACTGCATTTATTGAGTAATGTACTGCTTGAAGATGGAGATCATAAGAATTAAAAAAAAAAAAAAAAATGGTAAATACTCCTGTGGTGAGATATTTATTCAAATTTTCAAATACGTACAAAGAAGTTAGATAACCACCTCTGGTAATATGTAGTATTGTTTATTGTTTTTTTGCTTGTTCGTTCATTTATGGTTTTGTGACAACTTCAAGCAATATGTAAGATCTTTGCTCGCTACGGACACGAAATAGATACCCAGGTTCAATTTTGTGAATAAAAATATGAACAGTCCTAACACAAGTGTTCCACTGACTTTCCTAGCTACAACTTTGTTTCTATAGAAATATTGTGCTAACATTGTGCTGGCTGAAAAAGATATGTGATTTCAATTCAAGTTCACTGCAGCTTTTCTATTTTTAAGTGCAGCTCAGTAGTCTGAGAATAACACAACTATAGCATCGAGAGTCAGAATACATCTATCCTGTGTGTAAGAAAATATTAGTTTAAAAAGAAAAATAGTATTTAACCACAAATATATATATATGTACATGCATATATACATATTTAATCATATAATGGGATTTGTTCCAACATTTGGAAGTTATTATTAAATAATTAAATAAATAAGTAATCACTTTTTTTTTTTTTTATTTATTTGCAACATCAATTTATATTTTCAGCATGAATTCATTTAATTAAAAAGTCAGTTGAGCTACCATTACTTGTATGAAATTTTACATTTTAGAAAAATATTACTTTGAAATTAATTTGCTCGGGTGACTCATAAAATACTTACATTTGTTAGAGTGGAGGCAGATTTTGATGGGAAAAAAATGTTATTATTATGCTTGTGCACAATCTTTCTGTTGGGGTACTTAGTTGTCTTCGTAAGGATTTATGAGTTCATACAGTAGTTCTGAGTAGACGGAGTGTTCTAGAATAGCTGAGTTAGGCCTGTAGGTTAAGAGTTAGTGGGCAGGGGGTTTAGGTAGGTGTGTGTACAGGTTCTCTCGCGTGCATCGAGTTTTGCATAGTGGGTGTACGCATCTGCACGGGATTTAGGATGGTATATAAGGAGGGTGATGCAGCAGTAAATTGAGAGAAGACATCATGGCATCCATGTTTGTGTCTCTCTCTCCCGGACAGTCGAGGTCCCAGGATAAGTCGGGTTAATTGGCAAATACGTCACTTCCTGTGTACAGGTGGATCTACAGCAGTGAGTATAGACAACCACATTTACAGATCTACTGTCCAAAGCTTTCCTTAATGATATTCACAAAGTAAGTTATAAATTTGTTGGATTTCTAAAAACAGTTGTAATTTTTCAAGTTTGATGTTACTTGGTATTTTTAAAATGGAATGATTTAATGAAATATCAGTGCAGAGTCAGATCCAGATGCTCCAAAAGAGACCCAGAGGTCTGGTAGAAGCTGTTGCCAGTGGGTTATCTGTCCTGGAGCAGTTCTTGAAGAGTTGGGGAGGAACCCCACTCTGGAAAAGCAGCAGAGAGTGATCATGAAGGAGTGGCAGAGATAAAGTGTTATGGACTGACTGCAGACCCCATTCCCTGTTCCTCTACAGCACTTCTAGGGAGGAGATAGAAGAGGGTGGATGGGAGGAAGGTGTTTGTATTTTCCTTTTGGTTCTCAGTGCTCTCTTTCTCTTCAGTTCTCAGCGTCCTAGTCTCTTACTGAAAAATTATATTAATCTCACTTATGCTGTCCGTTTTGTCTATAATGGTAACTGGTGAGTGATCTCTTTGCCCTTATCTCAGTCCATGAGCTTTTTTTCCATAATATTTTCTCCCTCTGTGAGAGAGAAGTATGGTGTAGGTCTGTATGAGACCATCATATCAGGTAATTAAAAATAGCAATGGAAGATTTGGAAGGAATTTGGACACAGGAAGGTCAAAATAATCCACTGCAATATATATATTAATACACCTTTGAACAGAACCGTGAAAAGATGGAAGACACACATTCCTAAAATACAGTGCCTTCTTTTAGGCCCAGATAGGACAGCCTGATTGTTTAGCATGTTTGGACATCTTGCTAGTCTTCCTTTTTCTTATGATGGGGTTAATTACATTTAGGCATGATACAAAAAAGTTAAAAGATAATAAACTTTAAGCCATTAGTGTAGCCTTGTAGCCATTCCTATTATCATTAATTAATAACTACTGTTTCCCAGTTGTTTTCGTTTTTTGTTTGTTTGTTTGTTTGTTTGCCAGTTATATTTATACTTAGACTCTAAAGACTGAAAAACAAGCAAAGAGAATGTCATCATAGGGATGTACTAGTGTTAGTATATTTGTCTGTGATCAGATAACACAAAAATGTCTTTTCTACATTCTGAAGTAACTATTGCTAGTGAATCTTTTCGTTGCCTGTCTCTGAAGTCTGATACTCACTCTTACTGCTGATTTCTCTTTCTGCTTTGAAACTAAGATGCACTGCAAATGTGACTGAAATTTAGGCAATGTTCTACACTTTCTGAAGCGTCCCAACACAGTAAGAGCAAATTTCATTTTTCGTCTGTTTTAAATAATGCTATGCTAAGTGCAGCTACTCAGCTAATTTATTATACCCATCCACAAATAACTACAGTAGCTCTATGTCTCATTTATGCTGCCAAGTTCAGAACCAAGTCACAGAAGGTGCAGTCACATCATCCCAAGAGGAGTAGTAGAAGTTATGGATTTCTAAGATCTACATTCTTTCCAAACCTGTGGGACAGTAAAAAAAAAAAAAAAAAAAAAAAAGGAAAACTTATCGTAAAAGAACATTTGTGTTAGATGTAATCCTTTCCATGTAGAGACAGATAAATTCTTGTCAGTCTCAGAAATGCGGTACATTAGCAACATAACTAAAGTAAGCTGTCTGTTTTTCTAAAGAAAGTTCTAAGGTGAACATCTGCCTGCTTGTTGATAAAAGAAAAAAATATATATTTTAAGTGAATGTTTGCCACATTATAATTTTTGTTATAGTGTTTAAGAATTCCATAGAAAACTGTTGTATTTGTTGTAATAAGATAACTAAACTAATTTAGTATTGCTAGGTGAGATTCTTCTTATTATTTATGTTTGATCCCTTAAATTTTCCCTTAATTTGGGCTTCCTCAATGTTTTCTGAACTATTTAAATATTGATAGATGCTCTGTTGAGCAGCAGTAAATGTCATTTTGGTATTAGCACTGGAAGATCAATCATGACAAGAATGAGCATGCTCTGTGAACAGCATTAACAACAAGAAGGTCCAACTCATTTAATTAGTTACAATTTCCCTAAAGCTTTGAATGTGTGTTCTACAAGCAGTGTGATATTTTATTATCACTTTACACCAGGTCTAGGCAAGGAGTGCTGAGACAAATTTGGGTTTTCTCACAGGAAATTGGACCAAAAAAACTGCTGGCAGCCTGGAATCCTGGGAATTCAGCAGCTAAAAGGATTACAAAAACCCTTAGTCTGATGACATTTACTGTGGAATTATAGATTTATTTTTTAATAGATATTGGCTCTAAATTCATTAAAAATGTTAATACAGGAAACAATTAAGAGCCAGCAGAAGGAACTGTGCAAACAAAAAGATTAATCAAGGGTTCTTCAGAATGAAAAACCTCTTTAGAAATTATGTGAAATATCATGTGGTTGCAGAATGACATCCCAAATTGTTCTCAAATGTACTGCAGAATAACAAAAGTCCAGATGGAAGAAAGCTTGAAGTACTGCATTCATTAGGGCTTGTAAATCATGCATTCTATTGAGATATACTAAATTGTGTTGGATCACAGTGTACATTACATTGTAAACTAGGTCTCTGAGAATATACATGCATAATCATAACCATGGGCTTGGTTACTTAAGTACTGAAAAACTCAAGTATTACATTTTTTTCCTTTGAAAATACGTAAGAGAAATGTTGTAAAAAATAACTTATCTTCTTTTTTTCCCCTTCTGATAATGCTCTTATTATGAATAATTCACAGTATTTTCCTCAGAGACAGAGAATGAGGATCACTCATTGGATTGTAACTGCGTATATTTCCTTTCTGTAATCAGCCTGAGACACTGAAGCAGAATGATGAGATTGACTTAGGATCCCCTTCTGTATCACAGATACTGAGCAAATCACTTCTATTTGATATCCCAGTTTGTATTCTCTGGCTTGGGAAAACAAATGTGTTCTGCATTTTCATTTTAGCTTTACTAAACAATGTCCTTATGCCGTTTTACAGAATCATTGAGTCTCAATCACTGAAACGTTTTAGCCAATTTTCACTGAATAATATCCAAAATGTTCTGAACTTTGGTTTTATTCTTCAGTGCTTTTTATTACTGAAGAAATAAATGATGCACTGTTCTTACACTGGGCATAGTATGGCATTTTCTACTAAAGTTGTAAATCTCTCTTTTTATGATGTTGTGAATAATTTCTTGCTAGTCTTAAAGAATTCCAAAATTATACATATAAAACAATCTTCTACCTAGGAAGGAAAGAAGGATTGTGTTCCTCAGTATTATTCATATTTTATTACAATGTAATTTTTTTTTTTCTTTCTTTACACAAAAATAGCATCCCTTCCCAAAGTAAATCAAAATGATCTGTATTGCTTTCAACTCTCTCACAGCATATCAAATACAGGATCACAAACAAGCCAGAGTTCCATGATTAATGTTATCACAGAAAGTAAGGGGAAAAAAAAGTCTAATTTGTCATATTAGTTTATCTTCAGAAATCCTTACTTGTTTTTATTATTGTAAACTCAATAATTTACTAGGAGATTAATGTCCTAGACTCTGATGTTGTATTTGAAAATGGGAGCAAGCCTATAATTCCTTACACATTTTTTAAAAATGAACTTTTTGTCTATTTCCTAGTCAACACAGTTTTCTATTTCATTGTATATTTATTAGTATTTTGGTTTGCTGTTTTTCATCTGACACTACTCCTATTCCTTGCAACTAATCCCAAGCTTAGAGGATTTTACTGTAGGAAGTTACTTGACAAACACAGATAAATTCTTTCTACTTCTAGTCTGAGGCTGAGAGAATAATATAATTGCTTGGGCTGGGAGGAATCTTAAAGCTCATCTGGTTCCAACCTTGTGCCATGGGTGGGGCTGCCACCCACCAGTTCAGTTGCCCAGGGCCTTATCCAATATGGCTTTAATCCCTACAGGGATGTGACACCCACAGTTTCTCTAGGCAGCCTGTGCCAAGGCCTCACCTTAGTAAAGAATTTCCTCCTAGTATCTAATCTAAAGCTCCTCTCTTTTAGTTTAAAAGCATTCCCCTTGTCCTATAGCTATCTGCCCATGTAAATAATCAGTCTCCCTCGTACTTATAGCTCCCTTCAAGGTTAATTTACTATAATTACCAAGTCACAAAATATTTCACTGTATTTTTGAAGAACAGGTAAGATGGAACCACTGGAGAATTACTGAGTGCATTTCAGAATGAAAAGTTCTCAAAATGACTATACAGATAACCAATAGAAATTGATGGATCTTATAGTTATGATAATGATGAGTAGGGATTGTGTGATTAAGCAGAGAAATTGCAGAGCTGAAGTGAGGTGTACAGAGTTTTGTACTTCTCTCTTCTTTGGTTGCTTTCATTTTCCTCTATTTAAAAAAAAAATAGAAAAAAAAAAAAAAAAGGAAAAAAAATGACCACATTTTTTTCCTGTTCATTTCATGTATTTATCTATTCATTTAATTATAATTACAAAAGGTTTTCAGACTTTTTGAAACCTTTTTTAATTTAAAAAAAAATGCCTGATATGATGCTTCTAAGGAAGTTTTCAGTGCAGAATAAGACTCTGCTAGTATTTCAGAAAATCTCAGAGTTCAAGATATAAGGGAATAAAAAGAAAAAAAAAATGGAAACACAAGGATGATTAGTAGAGGGGAAAAAAAAAAAAAAAGAAAAAAAGAAAAAAAAATAAAAGAAAAGGAGAACAAGCAAGGCACATCAAATCAAGGGTGTGAGGTGCAACTATTACTTCAGCCATTACAAGATTTAAGCTATAGCTTTCATTATCCTCGGTGCCCTGCAGCACCAGACATCCGATGTATTAGTTCAATTTTCGTGGAATGAATTTTGGAAGACAGAAGGTCTAGCAGTAGGTCACCATGAGTAAGGGATCTCACATGGAAACTCACTTTTCCATTCAACAGGACTACAAATCAAGAAGTTATTTTCGAAAGGCTTTGCTTAACATTGATCCTATCTCAAGTTCTTTGCTTACAATTGTAAGTGAGAGCAAAATGAAATAAAGTCTTTTAAAACTCTTTTCTTTAAAATTAGTACTGCATGTAATAATTTTTTCTGAGATGTACTTTAATATAATAAATAATAAGTATTTTCTTACAAATATGAATATTGGAACTATGTTTATCTAATCAGAAGACAACTGACAAATGGCAAAAGAAGGCAAAGAACTAGTGCATTAAAATTATCAGTCAATAAATAAAGTATAGAAAGGACCTGTACTGAGTAACAACTATAATGGGACTATTGTTACTAATGCTAGATGACTATAAAAGCAGTTATTTTCAAGGGAACTGTTACAGATAAAAAATGAGAACTGTATTAACAACTGATTATTAGTCTGAATGTAAAGTAATCACTGGAAAACCATTTCTGAAAGGCCATTGCCTTATTGACTAGGACTAAAAAGACTAAGTGATCTAAACCACAGTATATACTGTGAAATGTGAAATGTCTGGCTGTTGCAGCTTTCAGGACAACTCAAACATACAATTTTAGATACTGATATTTATACCTCAGTTCAACTTAATTAGAATTTATGTCTGTATAGGATTACCTAATCCCCATCTGCTCCTCCAGAAACAGTACAAAATTTTGAGGACACCAGACAAGTAAACTGTACCTTAACAATACTCATTTGAAACTCTGGAAAGAGAAAGCACCAGAAATGGAAGATAAATGAAATACACAATTCCCCACAGAAATCCTGGGCATGGATCAGAAGGAAAATTCTTATTGATTTCCAAGGCCAGATAGGACTTTAACAAAAGAGAAAGGTGGCAGTTGAAAATGGTACCTATTTGTTTTGTAGAAGAAAGACACTAATGATGAAAGTCTGCAAATGATGTGTTGGGAACTGATAAAGAATGAAATGTGTAGATAATAGATTTTATAACATCTATCCAGAAACAATAAAAGGCTGCAGAGAACTCTCTACAGGGATTTTTTGTTTCTGACTTATACATCTGTTACCTTATTATATATTGTGTATTTGCTGTGGATGAGCTTCTGTTTAGTCTAGATGACACCAGAACAAATTATATTGCTTATCTCTTTAAGTTCTTGTTTATAAATTGTATAAACATTAGTTAAGTTGTTAGAAATGTTGGTGCATCTTTTGATCGTGCATTGAACTTTAAAGCCTTCAACATGGTTCTGTACTACATTCTTATCACTAAATTGGAGGAAAATGGATTTGAAGGCTAAACAATGTGATGAATAAAGAATTGATCTGACAATTGCAGCCGCATGGCTGTAAATCAATGGATGTACATTCAGATGGAGTTAGGTTATGAGTGTATCCCCAGAGGTCTGTCTTGGGACCAGTGCTATTCAACACAGAATCACAGAATCATAGAATCATAGGATAGCTTAACATCTACTGTCTGGTCTCCATAAGAATTCAGCAAGCAGTGATGAATGTCAGTGGGTGCAATTTTTTTTCTGCATGGAGAAATTTAATTACATATTTTTCTCTCGTATACACTTCCATGTCAGATGACATTTTGTCAGACTGTCTTTCTGCTACCATCTCTCACATAACAACAAAATGTAACAGGGAGGAGGGTCCAGCTTCTATTGCCATACCAATCATATCTACCTCTGACACTGCATTACTTTCAGAGCACACCTCATGCAAGGAAACAAAAAATCCTAGCTTCTTGGCATTAAATTGGATACTTTTATTTCTTATTCACTCTAATAGATTAGTATACTTCCACAGGCTGCAACATATTTCTAGACAAAATTGTCCTTTGAGAAAAGCAAAATTCTTTCTTCCTTCTTTTCCTCTCTTCCTTCTTTCCTTCCTTTGCAAATATATGTGCATGTATGTTGTAGTTAGAGACAGTGCTATTGCCTTGGACCAAACATTAAGATTCTTAACAATTCATCTCATCAAAATTGACAAAATCCAGATCTGTGGCAGCTCTGTCAGAGTTCTATGTATACTTTTCAAAGTACATTCAAGGATCATCTTGCATGCTTATAATCTAAAAAGAACAGCCACCAAAAGCAAAGAAGCAAACAAAAAACAACAAACACCCCATAGTCAGATTCCCACATTTCCAATGCCTATATCATTTTCAGTTTGCAACTCTTCTGTCAGTGAATTCTACATTGATTGAGGGAGGAATGCTAAACACACTAAACATAGAAAAAAACAGCACTTGGCCTTTTTTAACTTTTCAACCATTTCTCTATACTCCTTCACAATAATTAAAACACTGTTTCAGTGTGACATGGGCTTAATGCTCAGGTTATAAACAAGCAAGTGGGAATAATGTTATCTTTACTTAATTTTTCATTATATGAATTAAGAGCATAGTATCTTAAAATATCTAAGGAACAATTTAAGGACATGACTGAATTTTCAGTGTACCTGAAGACCAATATCTCAATTAGGTGTTTCCTTTCTTGTTATGTGCTGTAATGTTTAATTAGCAATAATTCTTACTACATACAAAGGTGCGTGAGGGGAAAATAAAAATGCCCACTAAATTGTAAGTGAATATAATTCCAGTGGAGTCTGGAGAGCTACAACTCCTAAATGAGGAGAAACAAAACGACACACCCAGTGTGCTTTTAAGTGAGATAGAGAAGCATGGCCACCTCCTCCTGCCACCCCAGCTTCTTTCCAGCTGCTGGGGTTCAGCCCTTGACTCAGACCTTGCCCTGACTGGGGGACATGGCAGCAGCTGTCCCTTTCTGTAGGTTGAACCAGTAGCAAAGTTGAGCATGTATTCCAGACACAAAGAGAGATAAGACACTGACACAACAGGTCACACGGAGTGCCTTCAACAGCACTTCGGCACAGGACTCAAATAGGTGATTCCTGCCTGGCAGAGAGTGGAATTCATTAGTGAAAGCATACATATAGCACTCTCTAGGCTTACACATAGTCACAGTTCCACTGAGTACTCTGTCATTCTAGCACTGTTGCCTTGATCCAGTTCCCTCATACCTGTTTTACAGCGTGCTTACAAATCATCTAGTCCAGTCTAAAATTTTCTGCATACATACAAGCATGAACACATTTTTATTGTGACCTGCACCCCTGCTTGCTGTCCCACCCAGTAGCTGGCTTAGGAAAACACACTGCTCCTGCCCCATGTCTGGGAGTAGAGCCCACTGACTCTAGTATTTGGCTAGAGTTCTGTAACAAGAGCTTCAGTCACTGTAGTCACTGCACCCCCCCCCAGTATGGGGAGCCCTGGCTCATGATTTAACCAGCTGCAAAGTCCAGGCTGATCTTCCTGAAAGTAGTGCCTGTAGTTTGATAACAACTAGTGTGAGTGGGATGTTTTAGTTTTTGGGTTTTTTTTAAATTTTGTTATTGTCTCAATTTTTGCTTTTTAAAGTCCATGTCTCAGTGTTTTGCTTATTGTTTGCCCTTCTTTACTGCTTGTCAACCTGATGCAGAGATCCTCACTCACACAATCTGGCTTGAATCAACATTCCCACATTCTGCCTCTTTCCTTACTAGTTAGTACAACTGAGTAGGAATTCCTTGTGACTGTCTCCCAGCCTAGAAGTCCTCTATCAAATAACCCTGTTGGAATAAACATGCCTACACCCTCACATCATCTTATCAATTACTGTGTCTAACCATACTTGGCTGTATGTAAGATGTTCTTGACTCTTAAAGGAGCAGACCCATTGATTCTATGTTTATTAATATATACCACCACCGAAAGCAAAGAAAGAAGAAAAAAAAAAAAAAACCAACAAAAACCAAACAAACAAACACTGACATTGTAATTGAGTATTTGAACCTGTCTGCCTTTATTTAAGATTCATATCAGTCAATTCACTTTGTTATTTATTAGGGTTAAAATCAAACCCAGAAAATTGAAACTGTTGTAACTGTTTTTATTTATTTATTTATTTATTTATTTATTATTTATTTATTTTATTATTTATTTATTTATTTATATGATTGAAACTGTTTTTTTTTTTGTTTGTTTGTTTTTTTTTCCAAGCTATAGGTTTAATGGTGAGGAAAGAAAATGTAGCAGAGTTCCTCTATCCAGTTGTCTTTTTGTGTTAAGTTGCTGTGTTTTACTTAGTGGTCATTTTGATCTGGGTAATTACAAATAAAAGCCATAAATAAAAAAGGCGACCTTGAAAAAGGTGTAATGAATGTAGCATGCAAAGACTCAGCTGCACATTTAAGCAAGTCTATAGCTACCAATGTTTCTTTGTCAGTCTTTATTTGGAGTTATGTCTACAAATAGACTGCACTAAAATAGCCAAGAGGAAGAAAGGAGAGATTTACTATTTGGACTCCATCCATTTAAATATATACTATATTAAACTTCCTAGAGTCTGACTCTATTATTTATGGAAAATTAGCCTTTCCAACCTTGTTATACAGTCTCAAGGAACTTGATTGCCAGCTACTGCAGTAGTCTCACTTAAAAGGGATGTAGGAAACTAGGCTTTCATGAACTTACTTTGGAGTTTGACCCCAAACTGTTACACACTTCTTTAGATACCTATCCTTTAAATCCTTTTAACATGTTTTGGAAGTCTCAGAAATGCGTTTAGTCAAAGAGCTCTTCCAAAGAGACCTGAAGAGTAAAAAGGTTTGAAAGCAAATAAGCACTCTTGCATTCCAGCTTGTCCTTAGGTGTCAGAGAGGCTGGGATTAGATTCTGAGCGATGCCCAGCTTAATGGGGAAGCAATGCATGGCTTGCCAAATTATCCTTGTAGTCAGTGATGTCCTCCCAACTTGTCTGTGATGGTATCTTCCCCAAAATGTCTCCTCTCTTAAGCCAGTTTTTATATTATTTTCTTACTTTCATGTCACCATACATAATTTTTGTTGCAATCAGTATCAAATCTTCTTGCTGTGCTTTTAAAGGTATAGGCTAAAAATTGCAGAGCATGTACTCAGGAGTGATCACACTTTGAGTGGGGATAGTCCTTGGGATAGAAGTATGTTTAGAGGTATGTTTTGATATTATAATGAGTTTATAGTGAGCAAGTTCACACAGAGATGTGTTTTCAGAAAAAGAAAGAAAGAAAGGAAAGGAAAGGAAAGGAAAGGAAAGGAAAGGAAAGGAAAGGAAAGGAAAGGAAAGGAAAGGAAAGGAAAGGAAAGGAAAGGAAAGGAAAGGAAAGGAAAGGAAAGGAAAGGGAAAGGGAAAGAAAAGAAAAGAAAAGAAAAGAAAAGAAAAGAAAAGAAAAGAAAAGAAAAGAAAAGAAAAGAAAAGAAAAGAAAAGAAAAGAAAAGAAAAGAAAAGAAAAGAAAAGAAAAGAAAAGAAAAGAAAAGAAAAGAAAAGAAAAGAAAAGAAAAGAAAAATGTTGACTCATGGTAGCAACTATGCAGTTTTTCAATTCCATAGAATCACCAGATTCCTAACCTTGCTGTGTTATCACAGAGCCTGGGTGTGGTTATGGAATATCTTCTGAGTTTTTTCAACATGCTCTTAAGTATTCCTGCAGCTGTAAGTGAACATATATAAGGACCATCCTGAGGAGCACAACCTGTGCTCTCTGTGTGCTGTTGGGCTTGAATCTGCTGGTGCAATTTTGTGGATTGTATTCTATAAAACTAATTACTTTTTGAATGATTTATTAAAAACAAAAACCAAAATATTCCTTTCTTCTAAGTTAGTATGAAAACAGTTTCATATGTGTTACATTCATTTACACTAATGCTTTCCTTGTAAACCAGACACTTCTGCTGATCTGAGCAACCAGTTCCATCTTGGAATCTCTAAGTGACACAAAAGTACAAAAAAAAAGTATTCCAAATACTGCCTTTATTTCTTAAGATGAAGAGATTCTAATGTTCATCAGAAGCATGCATGTGCTTACCTGGGTGACCGCTTTCCTAATGGATCATCCAAAGAGATCTCTTGATTGCTATTTTAAGGAGATTGGCCAGTATAAGACAAATGCCCAGAGACTGTTCAGGGGGTGGAACACAGATGCAATCACTAGAAATAAGTGAAAGAATGAAAAGACTAGATCATTCCTTCCAAAACCTTCCAGAAAACTGCTTTCAGATGCTCTGTAGCTACTCTTTAGCACATAGAATCCAAACTCTTGTTGCACTGCACAGTTTGTTTCCTTGATAACCTTGTTCTAAAATCCACATATTTTATCCTACTTCCTCCTATTCATTATTTTCCATTTAACAGCTGGTAAAATGTTCTTTATTTTGTAACACTAAAAAACATACTTAGTGAAAGAGGATAAGTAGGGTGAAACTAGTGAAGATGCTAACATGGAATAGTGTTTCTGCAAGACAGCAGCCAAAGGCAAGCTGAAAACATTTATTTTTTGGAGATGTACAGAGCCTACAGACTGAGAATCACCTACTGAAAGTTTGCAGAAGGTCAGCACCAGCTGTCAGTTCTTCGGAAAATTTATTTCTGACGGGTAGCCACCAGTTTTCCATAAGAGATTAACAAGTGATGCAGTACAAATCATGCATCAAGGTATCTCCCAAGGAATCAGGTGACTCACGAGTAACAGTTTTCCTGCCCACCTCCCCACCCCCCCACCCCCCAAAAAAAAAAAAAAAAAAAAAAAAGCTGCCAGATCCACTGAAGCTTACCATCCAGGAGACTCTTAAATAACTAAATTAATTTACCTCATCTAACTTGTTTATGAAACACAACTAATTAGCTTATACAGTGTAGTCAGCTTATGAAATTCCAGCATTCTGCCATACAAAACACTGTTTTTTTTCCATACACTTCCAAAAATTTTGAAATGGCATGACAGCGAGGACAATTTCTTAACATATAGAATATGATTATGGCTAATAGCAACTTTCATAGAAAGATTTTCCTTTTTCTTGTACTATCTACATTCATTTGTATATTTTTAAGTATATTTAATGCAGACAAATATAGTAATTCACAATAATTATAAGAGAATGCAGAAGTATATATAAACTTCTTTATTCTTTTTACTCAACATATAAATATACAAGATGGGACTGTCTGAGAAAATTGATGTTCCTCCCTATTGTGTGCTGTGTATTCATAGTTCTATACATTCTGTTTCATCAGCTTTTTCTTTTTAATATATTGGACATCATGCTAGTGAAAGATAGCAGGTCAGGAAATCTTCACCTGTTTCACAGACTTCCTACCAGGGTCTCTCCCACTGCTACCTCTCCTTGCATAAGTTAAACCTATTTAAAAGGAAATGCTTCATTTTTCATTTTCTTTTGTGCTTCTTATATTTCAATTGACTTTATCCTTCCAGGCAAACTGCAAGCCTTTTGTCATACCTACTAGAGGGAGCTCCTATATAGATATAAATCTGTTAAGCAATTTTATTCAGACAACTGAACCAGAAGCTGCCATTCACAGATACAGAGTTTTAGAACTCTCATGGTCTGGCATGTAGACATGTATTCACAGATAATTACTTAAGTGCTGTCCCAAGAAAGCATATATTTGAAAGCTTTTTTTAAAGATGAGCTGGGGATACATTTTATAACACTTCTGTATAATCTTAAAAATGTAACTTTGTCAACTAACACAGTATAATGAATTCATGTCAAGAGCTGAGCTTCCAATTTGTCAGTTCTATGCTGTTGAACTTCTCATGCCTTTGTACATTCCAAAAACCTGTTCCCTCAGGACCATTTTTTTTTATTATTATTATTGTTGGTTTTTTTTTTTGTTCGTTTGTTTTCTTTCTTGTCTAATACTGAGGATGGAACCAGAAGCGTTCTAATAAATAAGAAAAAAAAAACAACAAAGACATGCCTGTTTGTTTTGTTTTGTTTTGTTTTTTGCTTGTTTGTTTGTTTGTTTTTTCCCCTGGACTGACTGCTCTGATAGTTTGTGTGGTTTAACAGCTAGATAGTGCTTTATTTTTAAAAGGCCATCAACACCTTGCCAGCTTCTCTGTGATCGTATAGCAGAACTATATTAACTCAGGATGTAAAAGATTTTGCTTCTTTGCCTTGCTTGTACTGAGGCATTAAGAGTTTCAGTGTAGCAGAAGTATTTTCCATTCACCAAACTGCAGAACATTTTACACAGGGACTTTATCTTATTAAGCTTCACTGTTTTGTGAGGAAAGTAATAGACTGTGACAATTTTTTTAATGTTTTTAAATTAAAAATGTTTATAGAATCAAAAATGTTGCCTGATTAGTTAGTTATACAACTCAGTTCAAAATGAAGAAGAATCATAAGGTGCTTATTATTTACTCCTAGGAAAGATCTTCAATTTCGGTTGAGTGCGAAAAGTATAAATGAAAGATGTAAGCGAGAATTAGCTGTAAGACTTAAATTATGAGAGAGTAATGCAAGACACTGGTTATATTTAAGGCATTATAAAGAGTGATCATTTAGAAAATTCCTAACTGATGATAGCTACGCCTATGGATTTCTGGGAGCAGCAAGTTATCCTGATAAAAAATAAATCCACCAAAAGCACCAAAGATAATATATACTATCAGGAAAGGAACTTAGGCTGAATATCACAGATATATAGCAGAAGAACAGTACTACAAAATATTTTCAAGTAGAAAGAATTTATATATATACCTAAGAACAATACATTTTCCCTAACATTCTATAGTTGTGTCTCATCACTGCATTATTTGTTACCAACTCTCCATTCACAGACTTCAAAAACTGGCAACGATTCAAGGGCCATTGTTTGTTTTTGCTTCTTCAAACTAGTTAATCACTTAGTGGGGCAGAATTAAACTCCTACAGAGAAGATACACAGAAGATGTAATACCAGCCAGTCAGGATCACTTAAGAAGCTTTAATACAATATGCTGCTTGTTGTACTGAATTCTATCTATCTTCTTCCAAGGCTCCAGTTCATTCAGGTGTATTGCCACCTCCATTTGCTATTTTTGGCAGCTTCATTCTAGTTGTTCTAAGTCAGTTTGAGGTGAAGCACATGCTTAGAAATCTGGCTCAGTTTAGAGTCTAGTCACTGACCTGAAATTGTACTTTCTAAGTAGTAAAAAGAAGAAATTTGCAATCAGTAAAACAACATCTGCCAGACTTTGTAATAACGAACTCAGTAGGAATACATTCAGGAATGGATGTCAGCAACAGAGGAAATGCTGAACTTAATTATATAATTTTTTTATTTTATCAAGCTTAATTCACTAGCTTTGTCACTGGGACAGTAGTGCTCATTTACCAACCACCAGGTTATTATTATATGTTCTTAGTGCTACATAAATTCTGAATGGAAATGTCAAAATAAATCACAGTCTTCAAGTGCCACAGATGAAAACATAATTATTTGGAACATCACATTCACTATGATTTTTAAATCTAAATTTCTGCATCAAATACACTAAAATAATAGTGTGCTATTTGAATCATTATTTTGATAATTAGCTAAAACATTAGGTGAAATAGTAAAACCCTGTATTTAGAAGAAAAAGTGCTGAATTTAGAAGAAAAACCAACCTTGCCCTTTCTTTCCCCTTGCTTCCCCTGCAGACTTACCACCAGCTCTTCACACTGCAGTGGAAAGCTTGCTTTTCAAATTAGTCTGATGTAGCAACAAAAGTCAGAGTATGCATTTAAATGAAGATATTTTGATAAGGTGAGACCCAGAGCTCTTAAATTAGGTTTCAGCAATAGATTCATTTTAGACTGAATTGACATTTCATTGCTAAATTAGTCCTTTTTCTGTCCTGATGGAACTGAAAAGGTTAATGAGAACCTGCAATTTACAGTAGAAAGTTACTTGAAATATTGATTTTTCCTTGTTTAAGAAACCCTGTGATGCCTAGTAGGGGTTGTGTTTTTAAAGCATGTTTGTTGGAACTGTCTACCTATACAGCATGTTTACCTAGACAGTACCAGCATCAATCATAACTGCATGCAGAGTGTTCTTAACACTCTGTAGATGTGTAGTAGCAGAGGGGCCACCAGTTTGCTGCTAGCCACCTACAGTCTGCCAGTTCCATTTGTCTCTGAGGGAGCACACCAGTAATTTTGCAAAAATACAGGTAATTAATTCTGTTGGAAATTGCCCTCAAAGCACCAGACCGGGCTTCCTCCTTGACTAATGCTGCTTCAGTGACTAGGTAGGCTGGGTTAAACAGGTTTGACTTAGGTCTGTGAAAGTCTAAGTATAATTCTTACAAGGAAAGACAGAGTTAGATCTTTTTAATGTTCAATTTGGATAGAATTCAAGCTGCTGTTAATATGAAATATGATATTATTTGCTAACCTTGCAGGCCATATTCAAAATGTATGGATTGGATGTGAGTAGGGCATCTAACTCTTCCACAGAAAGCCAAGAAATTTAAGATAAACTGATGTTTTATTTTTAATACAAATCTCTCCAAGAATTTGAGGGTAGAGCAAGCTTATGAAGACTTGAAAAACTCAAAAAGTCCAGTTTTTTAATTTTAAAAGTCTCCATTCTACCAACCTCCTTTAGTGGTAGTAAATGAAATGGTGTAGCTGTAGAAATAAGAACTCATCAAGCAGATTAACTGCAGAAACAGTACAACTTCATGGAAACTTGTTTATAATGTGCATTTGCAAATCAATGTATAATAGACAATGCAGTTTGTTAATGGCATACAGAAGTGTAACAGAGGGTATGTGGAAGTGTAACAGAGGGTATGCGGAAGTGTGGAAGGTTCATGCTCCAGTTCTGTGGAATGGCAGCATCCCGAGTACTCAGCTCTTGGAGGAGAACTACATATCCCAGGGGACGACGCGGCCAGAGACGAATCACCAGAGGAGGAGGACACATACATAATCTCACTCCCAGGCTGGAACGTCCTTCTTTTCGCTCTGTCTATCGCTTTGGAGTGCTCCATCCCTGCCATCTCCCTCTATCAGCAACGTTCCAGCCTGTCGCCTAGAGATCACAGTAGGCCCCCGGTTCTCGGGGACTCTTTTTCTCTCTCTCTCTCTTTCTCTGTCTTGTTTGATTTAGTAGTTACAGTTATATTGTATCACATTGTGTCATCTTGTATTCCAATATTATTCGTATTTAGTAAAATAAGTTCTCTCCTTAGATTGCTGCCATTGTTTTTGTTCATTTCCCTCCTTCCAGGGGCAGCAGCCTCTATCACAGGTAAATCTAGATAACCCGATTACACTAGGTAAGAAGAATTTTGCTTAAAAAGAAGGGGCTAAAAAATGTAGCATTGAAAGGAGAATGATTAAGATCTAGTTCTCCCAGCAGAATTGTTCTTTAAAAGTAACTTAAGACAAGTTTGCCATTTATTTATTTACTTTTTTATTTGTAGTTATTTTCCACTTCATTGCATCTAATGTTACAAACAACTAAAGTACAAAAATACTCAGTGATGCTGACTGAGGCAGAGACCTACTGCTCACTCAGTGATGGTTTTCATTCAGTGAAAGCCTCAGTGACAAAGCAGAACAAAAAAGAAGTCTATTTGTCACTCTGGAAAGGAGTCAAAGAGATTTCAAGAAGGTACATATTACTAGATTTCGAGTTCAAGCCACACTCAGGTTTAAATTCTGCCTTTGGGAACAGCCCTAATCATAGGGAGAATAAAAACATTTAATGCCTCTTGAGGCACTGATGAGGAGGTCATTCAAAAAGGATGACTTTTTTGCAGCACTGTTTCTTTTTTATTATGGAGTGAGAATAAGGGCTTTGTTTAGCTTAAGTCTGCCTAACCTTCACTGATTTTATACTGCCAAAGCTGTCTCACCTTAAGGAAACACTAAGATTTAGGTGAGATTTCATTTATCTGGACATAATCTGAATTTATACAAGTATAAAAGAAACCTCTATGAGCCTTCCCTGCCCAAGATCTATTTTTGATAATTTTGTACCTGTGAGGCATTGTCAGACATAACATATTTTCTGATCTCCTTCATGTGAAGAGTGCTCTGGTCAGAAAGATTTTTCCATCAAGCTGCCATAGGCAAAAAGAAAAAAAGTTTAAATTGTGAATGTTAACTCATGGCTAATATTTTCATGTATGTTCTGGAGATGAGTGTCTTAAACTGAACTATTCAATTTCCAGGAGAGGCATGCTGTAGAATTTGATAGCACCATGATTAGAAACAAGTGGCATGTCCTGATTCCTACAGGTAATAGAGACATGAGATAGAATCATCAGTTGGAAGGCTTATCATATGTTGTGCTTACATAGACTGTTAGATTGTAAGAGGCCTTTGGGGCCTAGAAAAAAACCAAAAACTGGTGCTGAAGAGAAGGGTTCTCCAAAGGAACTGATTTCAGAAAAAAAAAATAAATAGTGGCTCTCCTGATAGGAGGTAAGGTCCCAGACATGGGGAAATCTCATGGAGATGAGCATTGACCAATGCGACACAACATAAGCCAGCAGTGTGCTCCAGCAGCCTGCAGGGCAAAATACGTTTTGAGATATATTAAACACCACATGGCTAACTGGTCAAAAGAGGTAGTTTTCCCTTTGTATTATGAACTGGTGCTAAATATCACCTTGAATATTATGTGTAGTTATGGGTCCCACAATATAAAAATGTCCTTAGAGTTATATTAACAGATCAGAGCTGGCAGCTCTCTAAGGATACCTTTCTAGGAGCACAAGAGCTCTCCATCCCCAGCATGAGAAATCAAGCAAAGGAGGCAGGAAACTGGCATGGCTGAGCAAGAACCTGCTCATCAAACTGAATGAAAAGAAACTCCTGTACTAACAGTAGAAGCAGAGACATGTGGCCTGGGGAGAATACAGGGATGCCATCTGGATATGCAGAGGTGGGATCAGAAAAGCCAAAGCACTCATGCAATTGAAAATGACAAGGGATGTGAAAAACATCAAGAAGAGATTCTATGGATACGTTGGTGACAGGCAAAGGAGTGTATACCCCCTCTGAAGGTATACAGGGAAGAGAGAACTGGTTTCAGCAGATATGGAAAGGGCTGAGGTACTCAACATGTTCTTTGCCTGAGTTTTCTCTGTCAGTCAGGCTTCCCACATCCCTCATGTCCCTGTACACAGGAACTGGGGGAGCAAAATCCTTCCCCCTGTAAGAACAAGTCTGAGAACTGTTCATGAGACTAAATGTATATAGGTACTATATTTATTTTGGGGTCCTGAAGGAACTGGCTGATGTGGTTGACAAACCACCCTCCATCATATTTGAAAAGCCATGGCTGTCAGGTGAATTCCCTGGTGCCTGGAAAAAGAGAAACACCATTCCCATTTTTTAAGAGAGAAAGGATGTCACAGGTTACCCTAAAATCTACCGGCACCCATGACAGGGGTATAGACGGCCTGCAGGGCCGCTATCCCAAAAGGAAAAGAAAACAAGGAAAGAGAAAATAAATACAGCGGCAACGATCTAAGGAGGCACACTATTTTACTAAATACTATATCGAAATACAGAATAGCACAATATAATACAATATAATTGGAATTAAGGCTAACGAATCAAGTAAAATAAGAGAGAGTGAGTCCCGAAACCGAGAGGCCTACTGTAACTCTAGGCGAAACGGCTGGAACGCTCCCACACGGCTCTCCCCCTGGCTGGCAGGATCCAAGAGAGCGAGTCCAGCACTGAAGTGAGATTATATAGTCCTAGTCATTTGACTGACCGTGGTGCTCCCTGGGACATGTAGTCTTCTTTCTGTGAGCAGCAGATTCGTCAAAATTATCTATGCTTAACATGATGTTATGATGTGGAATACTGATAGCAAAATTACAAAATTGCAAAACCATGACATTCCACCCCTTATTCTACATCATTACATTATGCTTATTACACACACACACACACATATATAGTTGTGAGTAATCAGCAACCTTATTTTCTTAACAACTTATATCTATTTCATGCAAATCCATAAGCTGAAAATGAAACTTTCTAACTTAACACGCTATTATTTATTAACTCGAGAAAATGGCAAAACTGCCGGAAAGAGGAACATGATAACGGTGGAGGGAGAAAAAGGGGAAAGGCAGCACTAGCAGGGCGTCCCCCCACATCAAGGTGCACTCATCCTTTCCCTAAGCTACAGGGCCACTGCACGGAGGACTTCTTGGGACTGTCCTCCTCTGTCTCCATCAATCTGGATATCAGGTCAGGAGCCCAGAGCATAAGCAGAGGGGAGAAGCAGACCAGCATCACTGCTGGTGGTATGGCCATCCTCCAAGTCATCTGTTCCCTCCAGTGGAACAGAAACATCAAGGAGAGGCTCATCAAGAAACTCCCCAGCAGGTGATCACAGTATCACAGTATTGTGCGAGTTGGAAGGGACCTTAGAGATCACTGAGTCCAACTCCCGGGATTCGAGACTTCTGTGTAACAGAGCGGCACTTCTACCACTTGCGCCACAGGGAATTCGAACCCGGGCCTCCAGTGTTGCAAGCGGCAATTCTACCACCGCGCCACAGGGGCGCACGTTGGTGCCAGCAGCTTCACATCCTGGCCTGGAGAGTCCAGCTCCAAACCCTCGTAGGGGAACAGCGAACTCAGGCCTCGTGGCTGCAGGATGACCCCCCTCACTGCGGGGTGGCTCACTTGGCACATCCACACCATCCTCACCATGGGCTTCTGCTTCATGCCCAGGTGACAGGGATAGGAGTGAGTGGAACTGCTGGGGCAGTGTCTGGAGTACCATGCCTCCATAGAACTTGCTTCTCCAGCCCTAATATGGTATTTCGGGTGATAGCATGGGGTACTGCGTATGTTTCAAGCCACCCAGTGGTTGCCTCCACCATGGTGAGCACATAACGCTTACCATTGCGAGATCATGGCAAGGTGATATAATCAGCCTACCATGCCTCCCCATATTTATATTTTTGCCATCGCCCTTCCCCCCAAAAGGGTTTCCTCCTCTTGGCTTGTTTAATTATGGCACATATTTCACAGTCATGAATGACCTGAGCAATAGCATGCATAATTAAGTCCACCCCTCGGTCTCTGGACCACTTGTATGTTGCATCTGTTGCTTGATGGCCTGAGGTCTCATGGGCCCATCGAGCTAGGAATAATTCAGTCTTGTTCTGCCAGTCCAAGTCTATTTGAGCCACCTCAGTTTTGGCAGCTCGATCAACCTGATGATTATTTTCATGTTCTTCAGTAGCCTTACTCTTAGGCACGTGAGCATCTACATGGCGCACCTTTACAACAATGTTTCTTATTTGGGCAGCAATGTCTTTCCACAGTTCAGCAGCCCAAATAGGTTTACCTCTTCGTCGTTGCCAGTTCTCTTGTTCCCACTGCTGCAACCACCCCCATAAGGCATTTTCCACCATCCATGAGTCAGTATAAAGATGAAGCATTGGCCACCTCTCCCGTTCAGCCACATCTAAGGCCACCCCTCATGCCGGACAGCCGGGCCTCCAGTGGGCTGGATGGGGGCAGTGCAGTTCTCCTGCCCCATGGCCATAGCGGTGGGCGCCTGCTCAGCCTGGAAGCGCACCAACCCCTTCCAGATATGGAACAGACCCACCGGGAGAGCTGAGACCGGTGACGTCCGCTTGGGGTTGCGCTGCTTCGCTACAGGCTGCCTCGCCTGGGCTCGGGAAGGAGCCTTGCTCTGACCGGAGGTTGTTACACTCAGACTGGAGGGCGTTGCGCTTGGACTGGAGAGTGTCACGCTCGGACTGGAGAGTGTCACGCTCGGACCGAAGGGCGTCACGCTCGGACCGAAGGGCGTCACGCTCGGACCGAAGGGCATCTCGCTCGGACCGAAGGGCATCTCGCTCGGACTGGGGTGTGTCTTGCCTGGACCAGAGGGCATCAAGTTCGGACCGGAGGGTGTCACGCTGATATAGGAGGTCATTTCTCTCAGCTCTGAGACTCTCCATCTCAGTTCTGAGACTCTCTATCTCAGCTTCAGAAACTTTTTCCCTCTCTGCCTTTTCAGCTCTGAGACTCTCTCTCTCAGCTTCAAAATTGAATAAGGCCCAATAGGCATTAGCCAGGCCCCAAATCATTTGTGCCTCCTGAGATCTGCCTGTGCCGCAACATTCCTGCCTCAAATATGCGATCAAGCTCTCAGGATTCTTCAAGTGTTCAGGAGTAAAGCTCCATGACGCTGAAGATGTCTGCCTTTTTAAAGTCTCCTCAAAGCCTCTCCACACTCCCTGCCACTCAGTATTCTCTGGTTCTGGGGAAGACTTCCTCAGAATGTTATAAATCCAGATACTGAGTGAGATTAATAAAATAACCAACAGTATGTTCAGGGAAATTAACAGTGTGGTCAAATGGGCATTAAAAAACTGCATAAAGGATTCAGGGAAGGGACAAGGAGCATGCAGTCCCCTGAAAAGCAGTTTTACAAGCAGTTTTAACAGAGCACACATTTTTTTTCCTCTCTTCAATAACGAGATAGCAGAGCTAAAAGTTTACAAAATATTCCGGGGTATTGGCAGTCCGCCTGGACTTTCAAGGTCAAGCTCCCAGGTGCAGAAACGTAAACTTTAGATAGCTCCTTAACGAAAAAAAACTCGTAGCTCTGTAAAAGCTAAAAGAACAGCAGGAAAAACAGCAGCTTTTGCAGTTTTTGCCCACTTTTGCCCAAATTATGCCCACTTTTGCTGGCAATCTGCCCGCATTCTCCACCAATTATGTCACAGGTTACCCTAAAATCTACCGGCACCCATGACAGGGGTATAGACGGCCTGCAGGGCCGCTATCCCAAAAGGAAAAGAAAACAAGGAAAGAGAAAATAAATACAGCGGCAACGATCTAAGGAGGCACACTATTTTACTAAATACTATATCGAAATACAGAATAGCACAATATAATACAATATAATTGGAATTAAGGCTAACGAATCAAGTAAAATAAGAGAGAGTGAGTCCCGAAACCGAGAGGCCTACTGTAACTCTAGGCGAAACGGCTGGAACGCTCCCACACGGCTCTCCCCCTGGCTGGCAGGATCCAAGAGAGCGAGTCCAGCACTGAAGTGAGATTATATAGTCCTAGTCATTTGACTGACCGTGGTGCTCCCTGGGACATGTAGTCTTCTTTCTGTGAGCAGCAGATTCGTCAAAATTATCTATGCTTAACATGATGTTATGATGTGGAATACTGATAGCAAAATTACAAAATTGCAAAACCATGACATTCCACCCCTTATTCTACATCATTACATTATGCTTATTACACACACACACACACATATATAGTTGTGAGTAATCAGCAACCTTATTTTCTTAACAACTTATATCTATTTCATGCAAATCCATAAGCTGAAAATGAAACTTTCTAACTTAACACGCTATTATTTATTAACTCGAGAAAATGGCAAAACTGCCGGAAAGAGGAACATGATAACGGTGGAGGGAGAAAAAGGGGAAAGGCAGCACTAGCAGGGCGTCCCCCCACATCAAGGTGCACTCATCCTTTCCCTAAGCTACAGGGCCACTGCACGGAGGACTTCTTGGGACTGTCCTCCTCTGTCTCCATCAATCTGGATATCAGGTCAGGAGCCCAGAGCATAAGCAGAGGGGAGAAGCAGACCAGCATCACTGCTGGTGGTATGGCCATCCTCCAAGTCATCTGTTCCCTCCAGTGGAACAGAAACATCAAGGAGAGGCTCATCAAGAAACTCCCCAGCAGGTGATCACAGTATCACAGTATTGTGCGAGTTGGAAGGGACCTTAGAGATCACTGAGTCCAACTCCCGGGATTCGAGACTTCTGTGTAACAGAGCGGCACTTCTACCACTTGCGCCACAGGGAATTCGAACCCGGGCCTCCAGTGTTGCAAGCGGCAATTCTACCACCGCGCCACAGGGGCGCACGTTGGTGCCAGCAGCTTCACATCCTGGCCTGGAGAGTCCAGCTCCAAACCCTCGTAGGGGAACAGCGAACTCAGGCCTCGTGGCTGCAGGATGACCCCCCTCACTGCGGGGTGGCTCACTTGGCACATCCACACCATCCTCACCATGGGCTTCTGCTTCATGCCCAGGTGACAGGGATAGGAGTGAGTGGAACTGCTGGGGCAGTGTCTGGAGTACCATGCCTCCATAGAACTTGCTTCTCCAGCCCTAATATGGTATTTCGGGTGATAGCATGGGGTACTGCGTATGTTTCAAGCCACCCAGTGGTTGCCTCCACCATGGTGAGCACATAACGCTTACCATTGCGAGATCATGGCAAGGTGATATAATCAGCCTACCATGCCTCCCCATATTTATATTTTTGCCATCGCCCTTCCCCCCAAAAGGGTTTCCTCCTCTTGGCTTGTTTAATTATGGCACATATTTCACAGTCATGAATGACCTGAGCAATAGCATGCATAATTAAGTCCACCCCTCGGTCTCTGGACCACTTGTATGTTGCATCTGTTGCTTGATGGCCTGAGGTCTCATGGGCCCATCAAGCTAGGAATAATTCAGTCTTGTTCTGCCAGTCCAAGTCTATTTGAGCCACCTCAGTTTTGGCAGCTCGATCAACCTGATGATTATTTTCATGTTCTTCAGTAGCCTTACTCTTAGGCACGTGAGCATCTACATGGCGCACCTTTACAACAATGTTTCTTATTTGGGCAGCAATGTCTTTCCACAGTTCAGCAGCCCAAATAGGTTTACCTCTTCGTCGTTGCCAGTTCTCTTGTTCCCACTGCTGCAACCACCCCCATAAGGCATTTTCCACCATCCATGAGTCAGTATAAAGATGAAGCATTGGCCACCTCTCCCGTTCAGCCACATCTAAGGCCACCCCTCATGCCGGACAGCCGGGCCTCCAGTGGGCTGGATGGGGGCAGTGCAGTTCTCCTGCCCCATGGCCATAGCGGTGGGCGCCTGCTCAGCCTGGAAGCGCACCAACCCCTTCCAGATATGGAACAGACCCACCGGGAGAGCTGAGACCGGTGACGTCCGCTTGGGGTTGCGCTGCTTCGCTACAGGCTGCCTCGCCTGGGCTCGGGAAGGAGCCTTGCTCTGACCGGAGGTTGTTACACTCAGACTGGAGGGCGTTGCGCTTGGACTGGAGAGTGTCACGCTCGGACTGGAGAGTGTCACGCTCGGACCGAAGGGCGTCACGCTCGGACCGAAGGGCGTCACGCTCGGACCGAAGGGCATCTCGCTCGGACCGAAGGGCATCTCGCTCGGACTGGGGTGTGTCTTGCCTGGACCAGAGGGCATCAAGTTCGGACCGGAGGGTGTCACGCTGATATAGGAGGTCATTTCTCTCAGCTCTGAGACTCTCCATCTCAGTTCTGAGACTCTCTATCTCAGCTTCAGAAACTTTTTCCCTCTCTGCCTTTTCAGCTCTGAGACTCTCTCTCTCAGCTTCAAAATTGAATAAGGCCCAATAGGCATTAGCCAGGCCCCAAATCATTTGTGCCTCCTGAGATCTGCCTGTGCCGCAACATTCCTGCCTCAAATATGCGATCAAGCTCTCAGGATTCTTCAAGTGTTCAGGAGTAAAGCTCCATGACGCTGAAGATGTCTGCCTTTTTAAAGTCTCCTCAAAGCCTCTCCACACTCCCTGCCACTCAGTATTCTCTGGTTCTGGGGAAGACTTCCTCAGAATGTTATAAATCCAGATACTGAGTGAGATTAATAAAATAACCAACAGTATGTTCAGGGAAATTAACAGTGTGGTCAAATGGGCATTAAAAAACTGCATAAAGGATTCAGGGAAGGGACAAGGAGCATGCAGTCCCCTGAAAAGCAGTTTTACAAGCAGTTTTAACAGAGCACACATTTTTTTTCCTCTCTTCAATAACGAGATAGCAGAGCTAAAAGTTTACAAAATATTCCGGGGTATTGGCAGTCCGCCTGGACTTTCAAGGTCAAGCTCCCAGGTGCAGAAACGTAAACTTTAGATAGCTCCTTAACGAAAAAAAACTCGTAGCTCTGTAAAAGCTAAAAGAACAGCAGGAAAAACAGCAGCTTTTGCAGTTTTTGCCCACTTTTGCCCAAATTATGCCCACTTTTGCTGGCAATCTGCCCGCATTCTCCACCAATTATGTCACAGGTTACCCTAAAATCTACCGGCACCCATGACAGGGGTATAGACGGCCTGCAGGGCCGCTATCCCAAAAGGAAAAGAAAACAAGGAAAGAGAAAATAAATACAGCGGCAACGATCTAAGGAGGCACACTATTTTACTAAATACTATATCGAAATACAGAATAGCACAATATAATACAATATAATTGGAATTAAGGCTAACGAATCAAGTAAAATAAGAGAGAGTGAGTCCCGAAACCGAGAGGCCTACTGTAACTCTAGGCGAAACGGCTGGAACGCTCCCACACGGCTCTCCCCCTGGCTGGCAGGATCCAAGAGAGCGAGTCCAGCACTGAAGTGAGATTATATAGTCCTAGTCATTTGACTGACCGTGGTGCTCCCTGGGACATGTAGTCTTCTTTCTGTGAGCAGCAGATTCGTCAAAATTATCTATGCTTAACATGATGTTATGATGTGGAATACTGATAGCAAAATTACAAAATTGCAAAACCATGACAAAGGAGAATCCAGAAAACTGAAGGCCAGTAAGCCTCATCTTTCTGCCTCAGAAGATTATGGAGCACATCTTTTTGGAAGATATATTAGAGCACACGTGAGATGAAGAA
Organism: Excalfactoria chinensis; assembly: GCF_039878825.1. Lineage (NCBI taxonomy): Eukaryota > Metazoa > Chordata > Aves > Galliformes > Phasianidae > Excalfactoria > Excalfactoria chinensis. Next base: position 51,374,046 of record NC_092826.1, read on the forward strand.
ATAATCTGACACATCCAGCATGACTTTAGACCTTTGACATCATCCTATACCACATCCTTATCTCTAAATTTGGGAGATATGGATTTAAAGGGTCCACATGCAGCCAGAGAGTTGTGATCAACAGCTCTATGTCCACGTGGTGACCAGTCACGACTAGTGTACCCCAGGGGTCCATCTTGGGACCAGTGCTCTTCAACACCTTAGGCCCATGTGGACCTAATGAGATTCAAGAATGTCAAGTACAAGGTGTTACACTTGAGTCATGGCAATCCCAGATATGTGTACAGACTGAGAGAAGATCTGCTCCTTGGTAAGCAATGATGGGATGTGCAGGAATGGCATAAAGCTGCACCAGGAGAGGTTCAAATTGATAGTTAGAAAAAATATTCTTTACTATGAGGATAATAACAGGCTTCTTAGGAAAGTGGATGATGCACCATGCCTTTCAGTGTTCAAGAGGCATTTGGATAATGCAGCCAATAGTATGCTTTACTTTTGGTTAGCAGTGAAATGGTCAGGCACTTGGATTTGATGTTTTCTGAAGGCTTCTTCCAACTGAACCATTCCATTCCATGCTAGGGTTGTCAAGGGTCCATGGCAGCTAATTTCCAGAACAGGTAACAGCAGGCATCGGCAAGGCAGGAACAAATAAAAACACTTTTTTACCTATCTGTCCCAGAGCACCAGCCACTTCTCCATGGAAAGTCAAGGGAGTGAATGAGTAAGAAAGGGCAGAGAAAAACCCCATTCTCTTGATTCAACAGAAAGCTCCATTCAGTCAAGCATGATGCTAGTATTCAAGGGTGTGTCAAACTTTATCACTTCATCCACTGTTACAGTAATCAGGAGTGCATCAGTAAGAAGACATTAAGGTTTGCTTGTTGGTTTTCTTTCAGTGAGTCATTTTAGATTCCGCAGAGTGTGTCTGGAGGAAGCATAGGTCTGTCTTAATCACTACAGGACATTATCCTTGGAACTGTAAGATTCTCAATTATTCATATTAAAAGATCTTCTACATTATTTCCTACAGAGGAAAAAGAAATAGTGCTGTTGCTATTAAAAATGCAGCTTAGGACTGATTTACTGTTGCATTATTCTTTAGGATGCTTCCAAGGAAACCAAATAGTCTATTATATCCTTTTTCTTTCAGTCCTCCACACCAACATATGCATGCACATCTAATATTTTTCCTTTATTCCTCAACCCCAAATTGGTGACTTGATTCCTTCTGTTTTCTTAATTCACACTCCTCCGTAGAATTAATCACTCTTAATATGAGGGCTGCTTTGAAAGTTGTCCTCCTATTCTATTATACTGGCCCATGATGTCATAGACAGATGTTGGTAGTCAGGCAGTAGAGACTGAACCTTTCCACTCTGTTAAATTTTTTTGCCATGTGACAGATAGCAGCGGAGGGGCAGTCTGACAAAATGGTGTCTGATATGGAAGTGCATATAAAGCAGGGGTGTGGCAATGAATTCCTCCACACAGGAAAAATAGCACTTATTGATATTCATTGATGCTTGTTGAGTGTTTATGGGGACCAAACAGTGGATGTGAGCACTGTGAGGTTGTGGGTGGTGCGCTTCAGCAGTGGTGCCATCAATGTGAAGGATGACCCGCTTTCCAGATGGACATGCAGATTTTTTTGAGCATGATATACAGGTATAATTAGTGGTGGTGACTATGCTGAAAAGTAGTGTTTTGTAGCTGAGAATTTGTTATATCAAATAGTGTTATTGTGCTCTTTGTATCTGTTGTATAGTCCTTGGAAATAAACACAAGGAGTTACTTTCTGAGTGACTTATGTACTGATATCTTAAAATATTTCAGAATAAATAATAAAAACTGCATGTCAGACTTGCAGACTACTGTTTTTCCAACCTCTTTTTCTGTGCTTCACTTACATTACAGGAAGGAAAGGGCATTGTTTTTAACTTTTTTTTTTTTTTTTTTTTTTTTTATGTTTGTTTTGTTAGCTATCTAAACAGCTGTGGTAGATCTGGATTTCTATCTGTAAAGTACTGCCTGAATCTCAGTTTTTTCTTTTACTGGAAAAGATGACTTCTCAAAGATCCCAAGCTTTGCAGTTTCAGTGTGTTGTAAACTCTTAAGTGAATCTGGCAGTTGGTAGTGATTATTAACCTTGCACTGAACCAGTAATTAATCTGTTCAGGCTGCAGAGGAAGAAAAAAGAGAAAGAATGAGAGAGTATAAACTAGCTTGCTCTGGCTCAGTGGTTCTGGTGAATCTGCGTACTCTGCTCTGATATTGTGTAAACTCATTAGTATTCTCTATCTAATCTGCAGATTTAATTCATTACATACATCATTTCCCCATAGCCTATACACCCATTTGTAATTTCCATGACATATTTTTTGTCTGCATGCTTTAGCCTTGGAAGAGAAAACATGAAGTTAGGAAACAAAACATTTGATAAATATTTAGTTAGTGATATGTAAAGTGAGAATGGAACAAACAAACAAACAAACAAACCCTAAAAAAAACTTTTTTTTTTTTTTTTTTTTTTTTTTTTTTTTCCCTCTGCTGCATTCTGCTGCATCATGCTGACTGTTCAGAGTAGAAAAATTTGGTTCCATATATCTTTGAATTGATTTCACTGATGTTCGTATTTCATTGAACTTGGAGGAAAATGTATTGTTGCATTATTGTTATGGCAAGTATGAGTAAATGCAACCAAGTTTTCTAGCCTTATCAGGCTTACACTGTGAGGGAACTACAGTTTCTAAGATATGCCATCTATGGCTGCATCTTCATGTAGTCAGATGCATTTGTGAGATTCACAGAATCACAGCATCACAGAATCACACAGAATCACAGAATCACCAAGGCTGGAAAACACCTCCAAGATCATCATCCAACCATTCACCCGTCACCAATAGTTCTCACTAAACCATGTCCCTCAACACAATGTCCAAACATTCTTTGAACAGCTCCAGAGTTGATGACTCCACCACCTCCCTGGGAAGCCCATTCCACTACCTGACCACTCTTTCAGAGTAGTATTTTCTAACATCCAACCTAAATCTCCCACAGCACAGCTTGAAGCCATTCCCTCTAGTCCTATCACCAGTTACTGAAGAGAAGAGGGTGACCCTCAGCTCACAAGAAGATAAATGAGAAGAAAAAAACAATAAACACCTAAAGTTAAGGTTGCAGTAATAGCTGGGTAGGGCCAGTGTGTACAGTGAAGAGCTTTCCTTCTGTCACCCCTACTATGTGTCATCATATAAGCAAAAGAGAAGGACAACAATATAATCTTCATTATTAGCGCTATCCAAGGGATCCAAAGTCTTCTGTGAGTTTGTTCAAACTATTTCTGAATCAATGTAAATTTCTAGCTTCTACAGTAACCTCTGACTAGTTATGAAACACGTGGTGTAAAGATTCCCCTGTGCAATTTCTTTGTTTCAAAAACACAACTTGCTTGTTACTGTATGGCCTCCAGTTCTTTTTTGTAAGCTGGAACAAAAAATGATTCCCTCTTCACTGACTCCATGCCAGTCTCAATATTTATACAGCTCTATCATATACCTCTTCAGTTGTTCTTTTCCTGGCTAAGAAGTCTTGGTCTGTTTAATCTTTGCTTTCTCAGAAGCTGTTTCATATCTTTTATCTTTCTTGTTGCAGCCTCAGATTTTTTTTCATTCTGCTGTATTTGTTGTGAGATGAAGGGACCAGCACTGCATATAGCATTCAAAATGCTTTCCTCCTCACTTACTGCAAGTTTTTTATCATTTTCAGATGCCTCTACACAACTGACCTTGTACTGAGAAAACAAAAACCTTCCATAGGTAATGGTTTATATACTTTGTAAGACTACTGAAGTCATTAGGTATCTCCAGGTCTCACTTTATATGCAGTAGATCTTCATAATACTCTACCATGTGTATTTCTATTCTGCACACTTTGTGATGGTATTTTACATCTCACCATTGCAGAAAATAAATAAATAAATAAATAAATGAAGGAAACATCTAGACTGCTGTGTTCTTTCCTCTTCCTTCCTTCTTTTCTTTCTCTCTTTCTCTTTCTTTCTTTCTTTCTTTCTTTCTTTCTTTCTTTCTTTCTTTCTTTCTTTCTTTCTTTCTTTCTTTCTTTCTTTAATTTTCTTTTATTAAGAAATTTATTCTTTCTTTCTTTCTTTCTTTCTTTCTTTCTTTCTTTCTTTCTTTCTTTCTTTCTTTCTTTCTTTCTCTCTCTCTCTTTCTCTCTCTTTCTTTTTCTCATTGTTTCTTTTCCTTCCTTCCTTCCTTCCTTCCTTCCTTCCTTCCTTCCTTCCTTCCTTCCTTCCTTCCTTCCTTCCTTCCTTCCTTCCTTCCTTCCTTCCTTCCTTCCTTCCTTCCTTCCTTCCTTCCTTCCTTCCTTCCTTCCTTCCTTCCTTCCTTCCTTCCTTCCTTCATTCCTTCCTTCCTTCCTTCCTTCCTTCCTTCCTTCCTTCCTTCCTTCCTTCCTTCCTTCCTTTATTTCCTCCTGTCTTTTTCTCTTTCTTTTTCTAATGAGCCATTTTCTGTAGTTTTTGTGATTAAGATTTTTTTTTTTTTTTTTTTTTTTTTTTTTCCCTAAGCCTCGGAGACTTCCAACTGTAATGATGTCTTCCATATCACAGGTCTAATTAAAAAATCTTCAAAGTTAATAATTACCTGAAGGATTTTCTGATCATATTTTTTTAATGTTAAAATTCCATTAAAATAGTTAGAAAACAGAGAAATGGGAAAGTTGTTCAGTTGTTCTGAGTTTATTAAAAAAAAAAAAAAAAAAAAAAAAAAAAGTAAAAAAAGTAAAAACCATATTATTTCTAAATAATTTCTTACTTGTAACTGTCAAGTGGGGTCTGAGCTAAGAGTAGGAAAGAAAATAATTTACTTGATGTGAAAGATCATTTGTAGGGAGCAGTCATGTTTGCATTTTGACCCATTTGCTGTAGAAGACTGATGAAATGAACCAACAACCACTCTCTCTATCAGTAAAGAAATCCCTCTTGAATAGCTTTGTTTTGCCTGTGTTTTGTATAGATCTGATGTGGTCTCAAGAGATGCAGCAATGCTAGAGATATTCGTGTCAAGCTTTCCAGTTAGCATGACCCATAATGGATTTTAATGGTTAGTATAAGCTTGGCTCTCAGCCAGCAAAACCTGACACAGAAATACACACATATGCATGTAAATATACAAATAACTCTCCCAATCTCCATTATAAAATTGAAGACAGTTTTTGCTTCTGTTTTTAGACATGATTGAATCAGTGGCTGTCTAGTCATAAAATATTGCTTCTCAGATCTTCTTAAATCCTCAGGATTCCTGCTGCTTGATCACTCTTGTCAATGCTTGATCACGTGCAGGATCTCAGCTTCCAGCTTTTCACATGTTGCACGTACATATACAATCACTAGAGACATCCCGTAACCCCCTTCATGTTTCCCTTACTTTATAGATGTTATCTAACAAAGTAATTCCTCAGAAGAATCTCAGTATACACTGGGGATATATTACCAAACAAACAAACAAACAAATAAATACAGTTCACCAATACCAGTGGGTAAGGTTAATGGAAAGATGGCAGTTTAGTGACTGGCTTACACAGGAAGTAAAATATTTATAACACACAAATAAAAAACTTTTATTTTTTAATTTTTATTTTTAAATAGATTGTCCTGTATATGTAAAGAATTCCAGCAGCTAATATCTGTACCTACATTCCAGGATGCATAAGGAGCAATTCTTCTATGAAAAGAGAGTGTCTCACACACAGCCTGCCTTGAAGAACTCTCCAAAGCACGGCCACATACTTCCACTGGAGTTGGCAGATATATTGAAGCAATACGGGGATTCTGAAGCTGCTTTGTTTTCAAAATTGGGTGATAAGATCTCAGTAGCTTTGAGGAGAAATAAACTCTCTCTTTAAAATAAATAAATAGATAAATAAATAAATAAATGTGGTCTGTTTTCCTGCACAAATTAATCTGATGGAATTGTATGATGTTTTCACCTGTTATTCATCCATTTCAAGTAGTCTTTTTTTCATCATCTGTCTGCCACATTTCTCCTGAACTAATTGTAAGGGTTTTTGTAAATTATTGTGTTATTGTAAATAGATCCCAAATGAACATAAAAGGACATTATGTCAAATAAATTGGTTGATAAGCATTCATAGGGGAAGGAAATTAGCACACATGTAGGAAGAACTCAGCCTCATATTTTCCATTTGATAGTGTCATAGTTAACCCATGACAGATAGTAGCCAAATTTCTAGCAGGCATATGTTCATTGGTCAATTAACTGTCAGAGGTATAGGCCCACACTCAACATTTCAGAACCACGTCTCAGATGACTGGGAGTGTAAGAGTGAAAACTATGAGTAAAGGCTGTAGGAATACAAATATATATGAAACTAGCATTAGTTATTCTCCCTTTTCCTCAAGCAACTTAGTGAATGACCTCTTTCATTTTTGGAACAACTTTACTATTTTCTTTGCATTTGATGAAGATCTCTGCATGATGATCTGTGTGTGCATCAACTATACCCAGAACAGAATTCCTGTTATGTTTCATATTTGGAAGTGAAAGTGTTAGAGACTTACTGTTTCCTTTTTAAGATCTTGCTCTTACAGGTGTGGTCAGAGGCGGTGATATGAACACAAAGACTGAATCACTACTAGAAACCGACTTCTAAAAGACTTCTAAATCTTAGTTCCTCTTACAGAGTTTTTATTGGAAAACATTTTTATTATTGATATCTCAAATCACAAGAGAGATGCATTTATAAGAGGTGAATATTTGTTACAGGATGATCTTAGTGTAAAATGAGTATTCAAGTAAAAATTGAATAATTCAAAGTCTGACCACATCTTCTTTATGAATCCTCTCTGACAAACCTTTTCAACCATAATTAAAATGATGTTCAAAACAGAAGCTACCATTTTCTACACAAACAAATAAACAAACAAAACTTCCTCAATTAGTTTCACAGGATGTCTGAGGAAGCAGAGCTGAAGATTCCATTAGAAGCCCTGCTATGCTAATCTAATTAACCAGGAGAATGTATTATAAAACTGGAATAAATAAAAACTGAAAAGCTAGATACACCTTTCAGCCACACACACAGAAAAAAGACTGCCCAGATATTCATCTATTCTTTTGCTTATGATTTTCATGAACAAGAATCAGAACAAGTGCAGTTCTAAAATATGACATGCAAGGAAGCATTTTATATCCCAAATATGTGCTATAATGAAAAACCTGCAAATTTTTTCTGAGTTTTAATATCATTCATAAACAATTTATACACTGTACTGTTGTTTCTGTGAAAATTCATCTGACCTCTTCAAATAATTGTGGAACATTTAAAAAGTAGCATTTCTTCAAAATCTAATTTCTAGCCTTCTTAGTTATGTAAATTTTGATGGAATTTACTCATAAGAGCAAAATACTGAACACTCTCAGCAGCTGTCAAAGTAGCTGGAGCTAATCTTTGTGGCTTTTGCATCATTGCAGAAAGTGGCTTAGTTGTTTTCAAGGGCACTCAGCCCCTCAAGCTGTGCTCCCCACAGGTTGCAAAGTCCAAGAAAATTCCCTGACCTTTTCAATATAGAGTGAAATCTGCATTTAGTTTACAAACAACCTGCTACAGAATAAAAGCAGGTAAATCTGCATGAAGAAGTATTTACACATACATATGCAAGTGCTTTTAGACTACAGTGATAATGAAAAAAAAAAAAAAAATCAGCTTGAAAAGGTAGCACAATGCTGACACTGCTGTAAAGAGTTTGCTGCTGCCAGTATTTATGCCAGTATGTCCATCATCACTTCAGCCATTCCCAATTGCATGTCTGTACAACAAATTTAGCTTAAATCAAAGCTTCCATCCTCCTCTTACCTATTATTTTGCTATGCATCATGTAGCTTCTGGGCAGTTTAATTGTTTCTTCACACTATGTAAACCACTTAACTTCCCTGGCATCCTACAGAAATTAAGCTCATCATGGACCCAGTGGCCCAGATGACAACACTTTTTCACAAGGTACTGCAGGGAACTGTGTTAGTGGTAAGGCTCAAAGAAAGAAATACATTGCCTGTGACAGCTGCAAAGGGAAAGGAAGAAGAAAGTGATTTTTTAGACTTTAGCCATAATGGCCAGGTAATTGCGTTTCAAATACTGATTAGGAATCTGTGGTCAGTAGAAGTGGTAGGGTTATTATTTCCCATGACCCTAAGGCATCTGATATTCTTATCCTTCACCCTAAATTTGAATGAAATCAGTTGAATAGTAGAATAAATGTAAATTAATAAATCAGAAGGGGAGACAAGTCCACCTATTTGTATTCAGTGTGATTTGTTAGTCAAATTAGGATAAAGCCGAGTCAAAGTGGCAAAATTCTGTCCAGTATTTGTTTGCAATCTAGGTTTTTTTGGATTAGTGATAGCTCTTAAATCTGAATATTTTAAAACATGATTCAGAACAAGATTTTATCTAAATATACTTTCAGAGGTAAAGGTAATAGTTTATGGAGTGTGCAGAAAATGTTTTCTTCAGCTATTTGTTATTCAGAAAAGGTTTTCCTTTACTCTTGCTGTTAGGCACTTATGCTGGCAGTCTTATTAAGGTCGAGCCATATCAAAATATTACCTCTGAGGTCAAAAGGGTAGTGTAGTTCCTCCCAAGGCTATTACACATTTTGGTGATCAGCTGCTAGAGGGCACTTAAGAGAGATACAGAGCAATATACCAACCCCTGGAGACTGAAACAACATCTAGTTTTTGACAGCTTCCTGTAGTCATGAATTCAGAGATTTATGAGGTTAGATTTGATCTCTAGTCCTGTCTAAAACTAAGTATGCTGTATGCTGCATTCCTAAACAGGCTACTAGGCAAAGCTAATACAACTTCCTAAAGGTGAACTTGAAAGGCTACCTCTAAATCTCTAGCTAGCTAGATGACTCCATTCTAATACCAGCTGTGATAATTAGGGAAATATAATCTCACTGGTGCATTTGATTAAAGAAAACATCTAAAACAAGTACCTGTCTAGTTACTGTTTATTTTTTGTTTGGTTTTGTTTGTTTGTTTGTTTCCACCATCAATTAAAGCCAAAGCTGGAAAAGAACTAATTTTGGTCAGTTATTTAAAATTTCCACCATTTGCCTGTGCGGAAAGTAGTCAGGATCCTTTCTTCACCATACTTTTTTTCTATTAGCCTCAGATAAATTTGATCTGTCTCCATCTCAAATGTGTAAGGAACACCTAAAAACTTTATATTCTTTTAATGATACATATATTTTGCTTATACAAAGATAAATTAAGACAAAAAAAAATCTAGCAGATTCCTCATTATGACTGAGATTTGGAAGACAAGTAGTTAAATGAGACTTTACACTGCTGAATCACATATGTTGTAATGAAAGTAAAAATTAAAATGTCAGTGATAAACTGGGTTGCATCAATATCATCCTCAGTATTTTACAGACGTGATGATTACAGATAAAACTGCTGAAGTATCAGTGAGCAGTTTCACATATTTTACTGGTGATTTAATCAGTGATCAATTTGAAGATTTGGATTTCTAGTGCCCTAGAATTCACTATCAGCTACCTTAAGCCTCAAAATCTATGAATAAATTTTATGTCAATCAAACTGGTGATTAGCTTCATGAGAAGGGGTAAAAGAGGACTGGAGAATCTATCTTTAAGGGAAACAGCATTTTTATGCTGTTTGAAGACAGAAGAAGGGAAAGCTAATTCAGGAAGAGGAAGTGAAATGCATATTGTCCCTTCCCTGCACTCTGCAAGATAGATCCTGTGGGATCTATCTAAAAGTTCAGTGAAGAATGTGCTTATGTGCTAGTACAGAACAGACAGTGAGAATAGCCCTGAACTGGATATATGTTATTATCAATCTTCATCCTTACTGAGCAAAATGTTATTTCATGAACTAATCCCAGAAAAACAAACAAACAAACAAACAAACAAACAAAAAAAAAAAAAAAAAAAAAAGGACATAGTGTTATTCTCATCACTACTAATCAAATTTTCTTTAAATTTAACACAATAATTCATGTCTTAGCAGGTGTAGGCAAGTTGTTTAGAGTTCCTCTTAGTTTTTTTCTTCTTCTCTCCATTTCTTAATTGCAATGATATGTTAAAAGGCAAAAGCCACCACACAGCTTTATTTACCTGCATTTAATTGAAATCATTTCACAGGAGATATCAACTATGACGGTGATTAATGGCTTAGTTGTCTTTCCAGAAGCTGCTTCAGCAAGCTCACAGGTGTGAGATTTATTCTCATGCCTTAAGGTCAGGATAAGTTTTACCATCAAAAAGAAAACAAAACAGAAGAGTGAGACTTAGTTTACTAAGAACTGGTGCAACTTGTCAAGTATGATAGTGTGTTATTACTTGATAATTAGTTCAAGACAAACTTGTAGTTGCTTCAAAGAACATTTTAAATCAGACCACACTGAGGAGTCACTGGAGATGCATCTGTAACAATTCAGTAGAAGAACAGGATTCTGTGAATGTTTGTTATTCAAGTATTTCTTTTCCTTATTCATGAATTATATGGAAGCAGTAAGTACATTTTTCTTCTTTTTCTTTCCCTTTGATGCACATAAAAATACCAGTCAGCAAAACCATACAGTGATCTAAGAAATGTGAAGCAAAAATCCCTGAAGACTTTAATCCAATTTCTAGGTTGGCAGAGATGATGATAATAAAAATAACTAATCAGAAAATCCTGATATTATATATTTCAAAGTTAGCAGAATTTGAAAATTTGAACAAGAAAACTACTTAAATTGCAAAGTCTTCAGAATTTTTCTTGAAAGTTTGTAAAGTGCTTCATGTTTGTATCACAGTCAACAGATGAGACTGTGGATAACACAAAAAAGCATAAGAGTAAATACTGTTTTTCACAAATTAAGTAGCACTGTATTTAGACACTGTAAAATAAAATAAATTATTTTCAAGAATGTAAAAATTTAGTACATTTAAATACAAATCTTATACTCTATCATTTACATTCACTTCATGCTAAAGAATTATGAAAACATTTTTGACAATCTATTATTCATTGGCAACTAAGTGGGAAAGGTACTTTCATTTTGTCTTATTATTACCTGGATCTAATTTATTATGTCTCATACAAATTGCAGTTTTATCAAGCCCTGACAATCTGCCTGACATTTTTGTGACATTAAAGACAAATCTTAGTTTGAATTCTGCTAGCTCACTCTGACAATTTACTGATAGACATTTTAATTGGAATTTAGATTCACTGAAGGCTTTATGTATCCCTCCAGGGATCATAGAATCAAAGAGTAACAGAATCGCACAGTGGTCGGAAAGGACATCTGGAGTCCATCTGGTCCAATCCGCCTGCTCAAATAGAGCCATCCAAAGCAGTTTGCTCAGACCTATGTACAGACAGCTTCTGAGTATCTCCAAGGGGAAAGACTCCTCCACATCTCTAGAGCACCATACAGTAAAACAGTATTTTCTGATGTTCGGAGGGAAACTTTCTGTGTTCAGTTTATGCCCATTATTTCTTGCCCTGTCAGCAGACACCACTAAATAGAGCCTGGCTCCATCCTCCTTGTACCCTCTCTTACCCATAGGTACTTATACACATTGATGAGGTCTCCCTGAATCTCCTCTTACCTAGCTTTCTCAGCCTGTTCTCACAGCAAAAATGTTCTAGTACAAGCATGATCTCTGAGGTCCTTTACCAGACTCTTTCCAATTTGGCCATGTCACTCTTGTGCTGAAGAGACCAGAACTGGACCCAGTACTCCAGGGGAAGGATCACTAGCGCTTGACTAGATCAAGTGGATTCCCTTGCTTGATCTGTTGACAATAATTTAGCATAGCCTAGAATATCATTAGCCTTCTGATGATGAAAGGCACATTGCTTGTTGATATTCAGCTTTGTGTACACTAGGACCCCAGGTTCTTTTCTGAGAAACTACTTTCTGTCTGAGTGGTTCCTGTCAAGTACTGGTCAATGTTTTGTTTTTTTTTTCCTCTCCAGGAGTAAGACTTTGCCCGTGTTGAACCATGTGAGGTTCCTGTCAGACCATTTCTGCAGCCTGTTGTAGTTTTTCAGGATGGCACCATGACCTTCTGACAGGTCTCTTCACAGTTTTATATAATCAGTAAAGTTGTTGTGTTCTACCTTATTAGGTGGCCTATAGGAGACACTCACTACAATTTTACCCATACCTGTCTGCTAGAACATCATCCACACCATGTATGAAAGCCTGTGTTCCTTTCACTCTCTGAACTGATGGAAACTATGGAACATTTGCTGTATTTTTGTATCATTATTCAAAAGGCAAATTTCTTTTTTCCATATATTAATATTCTCTTAAATTCTATATAAGTTCTTATAGAATTCTGATGTCTTCACCTCATTTCATGTTGTGCAAAAGTCTATTATAAATATATTCCATACAATAGATTTTTTTTCCTTTATTAACACAACACATATCCCCAAAAGATTGAGCAAGTGATTGGATATAGTCTTGTCATATGTATTCAGCGAAAATAAAGGCAGAAAATAAATGATTTACTGTCTTCCTTCAACAGCTTTACAAAACTGTGATTTTGTTATCTCTAAAAAATATCACGCTACTTTTAAAGAGGAGGGATATGTTACAGTGCTTGAAATGCAAAAGCATTTTATCAGAAGTCATAATATGTGCTAATATGCTAATCTATTATCTAAAAGAAAAGAAGAAATTACACAATATTGACTATATAAAAATTATACACAAAGAGGAAAAAAAAGATGAAAAACTTTGCTATTATTTACTGGAACAAATACAAACTAGACTTCCAGAGAACATCAGATAATGTTATATTAGCTGACTACAATGAAATGTGGGGAAGGGGGGGGGGGGGGGGGGGAGGGGAAGAAAAAAAAACAAAGAAAAGAAAAAATGAGAAACCCGCTTTATATATGATGATATAAAACAAAATTAAATTAATAATGTACAGATACTCTATAGATTTTTTGAGCAGTACAAAATGAGGCAAGGGATCTTGAATACTTGAAGCAAATATGAAGCTTTGAAATATTTTCTTGTGAAGAAAATGGAAGATAATATGAAGATTCTCAAATATGGACATGAGAAATAAACAATTATTATCATTAAATGACTGTTGTATAGGTGAAATAAAGAAAAATAACTGTGGGTCACAGGCAATTAGAAACATATTCTTGGTCAGATCCTATCTCCTAAAGCAAATTAATTGTTTTGATAAATAAAATATTAAAACCAATATGACATAGCACAGGAGAAAACATTACTTTTAGATCATGCAAGATAGCATAGCATCTGACTATGAAGAATTTCCGATCACTGTATAAGAGTAATAATTTATTGAGCAGAGGATACCAGCTATGGTGTACAGCTTTCTACAGTCAGGCAAACTGCTCATGAAAGAACCAAGTCCCCAAAGAACTGTAAAGAGCAATCTATGTGATTGGGAGTGGTGTAACACGGTGTTAACAAGATGTCCACTGAATTATTAATGCCAGAAAGGAAAAACTTTTTAAAACTTTTTCAGACATTTCCATTTTATATTATTGGTTGGTTGTCTTCTGCAATTTTATCAAAAATGGAAAAAAAAAAAAAAAAGGCAATGATATTACGTATCCTGCAGACACTGTAGAAAGCCACCAAACAGTTTTAATATGAAATCAACATTTCTACCTCAGTAATCTCCTCTAAAAATTTGGAAATAAAATCTGAATTTCAATTATCAAGGCAATAAAGTCCTGACATGACTCTTATCTTGCAATGAAATACTTAATAAAGTTGTGACATTGAACTAACATTAAATTAATGCAAGAAGGTATATTTTCCCTGATATTCCTAACCTTGAGCATAGGAAATAATGTGGTCTTTAGCATGATCCTTAAAGAAATTTGGTCTTTGCAAAATATCTAGAAATGACTTGATTGTCATGCCCTGAAACACCAGTGACTGAGGCATTTAAAATTAACAAACTTTCTACATCTGTGCCTTTAAGAGTATAGAAAGTTATCTAGGTAATTAACATGAATACAAAATCTCCATGTATATACTTATACAAAAAAATGCTTTTAATGTAAGAGGAATCTAGGGCAAGGGATAGATCTTTTTTCATCTGGAATTAAGCTCCAGGTGGATGCAAAGAAGCTGTAATATTTGCTTTGTGTGGGACTAGATAATTTAGAAAAGAAAGAGAAACAAATATTTTTAGAAGTTAAACCAATAAGTGAATTTTCCAAGTGTATGGAGGAAAAAAAATATGTATAAAATATTATACATGCTGCATTAGTAGGACAAGAAGGAATGGGGAATAGGGTAACTAAAAGAGGGGAAATTTACATTAAATGTTAAGAAGAAAATCTTTATTCAGAGAATGGTGAGGTACTGGAAAATGTTGCCCAGAGCGGTTGTGGATGTTCCATCTCTGTAGGAGTTCAAGGCCAAGTTGGATTGGGCAGCGTGAGCTGGTGGGTGACAATTCTGTCCAGGGCAGGGGGGAGTTGGAACTAATTGATCTTACAGGCTGCCCAGGGAAGTCTCCTTCTCTGGAGATATTCAAGACCCGCCTGGACGCCTACCTGTGCGATGTGGTGTAGGGAGCCTGCTTTGGCAGGGGGGATGGACTTGATGATCTCTAGAGGTCCCTTCCAACCCCTACAGTTCTGTGATTCTGTGTGATTTTGTGATCTTCAAGTTTCTTTTCAATACAATCAGTACATATATTCTATCTATACTATATATTGACGTACGTATGCATTATCTCTATATATGCTAAGACAGCCCAGGTTAACATCCACTGTTTGGTATCCACAAGCATTCAGACAGTGGTGGTGAATGTCTGTAGGTGCAATTTTTTTTTTTTTTTTTTTTTTTTCTGTATGGAGGAATTACACACTTTTCCCTCATATGCACTTCCATGCCAGATGCCATTTTGTCAGACTGTAACCTGCTGCCATCTGTCACACAACAAAAATGTAATGGAATGTATGGTGGGGAGGTTGGAACTGGGTTGTCTTTAAGACCCCTTCCAACCTAAGCCATTCTATGAATCTGTGATGATAAAGAATTGTAGAATCACAGAATTGTGGAACAGCTGAGGGTGGAAGTGACCTCTTGAGATTATGTAGTCCAAAGGGATCCTACTCAAGCAAGGAAGCTTGAGCTGTTTACTTGAGACTGTGTCAAATCTAGTTTTGATTGTTTCCAGGGGAAAAAAATAAAATAAAATAAAATAAAATTCTATGGATTCATCAATTTCCCTGAGCAACATGTTCCAGTTTTCAAGCACCTCAACTGTAAAAAATACATTTTCTTGGGTTAAGATGGCTTCCTCTATATGTTTCAGTTCATGTGCATTGTCTCTAGACTTGTCTGCAGACACCAATGGGAAAAGTGTCAGTGGAATGATATTTACCTAAATATTCTTGAGGTGAATTATCCAAAGTGAGAAATAATTTATTTGACAGAAACAGATCATGATATAATAATTCCTGTACAAAACAGGTGTATTGGTTTTAAATGTACAGATGGAAACAAAATGTACAGAAGGTATATAAGTGAATGAGTAAAGGGAAAACTCACCAACGGTGGTGCCTTGACTGAAGCAGCTGAGGCAGTCCTCCCTGGTGAGCGATCTCCAAGAGATACTGCTCCAGTGGGAGTCAGCCCTTAAATGAGGTCTCAGAGGGGATGGAGTCAAGCTCCACCCCTTCCGGGAGCACAGCTACATCACTCTCACCTGTGCTCCCACAGCTGACCCCATACTTGCCTCAGCTGATTAATCAGAGGTTCAGGCTGTGATTACCAATCTCCCATACACTCCATCCCTTCACAGCGTGAACCAATGATTAGGTGAGTTTTCCCTTATCACAGAGACCCAACGCGACGCTGATACAATTTCCCGTCGCACCGAATGCTGATGTTATTCAAATGATGATTGGATGGGTATTCACGATCTTCCGTGGGCCAGTGCTTGATAGATGTTACTGGAGACAAGCCATCTCGAGGTGCAGGTCCATTTGCGTTTCTTTGGTTGTCAAAATATCTTTTTGCAACCCCTGAAAGTATTCAGTTAGATGGTAAGGGGACATATTGCCCGTTACCCGTAAGGGCCCCCATTGTTCGATAATCGTCGCTAATTGAAAATATGGGGACGCCTCAAACCCTGGTATTTGTCCAGGGAGGATTTTCCCTAAGGGGGTGATCTTCTCCCCCTTGAACCAGCTAAACACGTTCCATAGGAAAGACATTTTTTTTTTTTTCCGATATTTGCAGGCTCCTGCCTGGCTCGCCAAATGTATTGGTTTTAAATGTACAGATGGAAACAAAATGTACAGAAGGTATATAAGTGAATGAGTAAAGGGAAAACTCACCAACGGTGGTGCCTTGACTGAAGCAGCTGAGGCAGTCCTCCCTGGTGAGCGATCTCCAAGAGATACTGCTCCAGTGGGAGTCAGCCCTTAAATGAGGTCTCAGAGGGGATGGAGTCAAGCTCCACCCCTTCCGGGAGCACAGCTACATCACTCTCACCTGTGCTCCCACAGCTGACCCCATACTTGCCTCAGCTGATTAATCAGAGGTTCAGGCTGTGATTACCAATCTCCCATACAACAGGTAAGGTAGTGTGTCCATCAGTGTATTAAATAATTTAATTCCTACACACATTTATCTTCACTGCCTGATTCTACATGGTGAAGAAATTAAAGTATTTTGGAGTTACGTCTTTGTAGTTTGAACTTACACATGAGAATAAACAACACATAAGGAAAAGAGGAATTTTAATCTGAATCAAAAACAAAATAAACTTATTGGTGTAGAGTATGAACATGGTGTGAAAGGCACCAGTCTTGCATGGGACCACAAAAGGGACAGCAACATGCATCAGACAAACATATCTGGCTTTCATACATTTGTTACTGAGATAACCATAACGCTATTTTTGTAGCAACCATTTTACTTTACATGATAAATGGCCTTAAGTTTGATTTCAAATGGAGAAATCTATTTCTAGAATAATGTGTAGTATTTGCAACAAAACCAGATTTGATAAAGATTTAACAGGGACTTTTGCTTTATTCCTGGGCTTTTTTTTTTTTTTTTTTTTTTTTTTTTTTTAATGAGCTAGCTTTGCTGCTATTTAATGTTGTAGATGTATTTTATATAACATTATTTTCCATTCTTATGAAAAAAATATGCCCAATCATAACTTTTTTGCTTTTTTTTAAACTTGTTTGTTTGCTTTTAGTGCCCTATCCCACGAAAGTTATAGTTTTTTACTACATACTATATACAATAATTATTAGGTGCTCTATGAAACTGTACAATTAATTACTATTTTCATTACATGACTGTGCAAATTTGCTATTGAATGCTAGTATTAAAAATCAGAGGTGTTTATTTTAAAGAAATGAGTACTCATTCTATGTGCATATATATTTTATTACCAGATATTTCAAATATCCATAGAAACAGTAAATTCTGAAAATAGTTTAAAATGTCTGTATGTGAGCATGGAAGTCACAGTGAATAAACCATGACACCTGGAAGAAAAATGCTTTTCTGAAAAGTCTGTGATTAACTGCTTGTAATGATATTTGATAATTATTTACATAAATCATAACTTTGCAGCAAAAAACATTTAATTCAAGGAATCTTTACAAAGAAAACCTTTCTCAAAAATTATTTTGTGGGAAAGGGAAGGGACAGAACATACTCAGGAAAGAGGACATGAATGCACTCAGTATTTATGAGTGTGTGAAAGAAGATAAGAGGATCATAGGTTTCACAGCTTGTATTAATACCAAAAAAAAAATCATCTATTTTTTAAGTGCTCATATGATACCATTTTTATGTGTGTACACAACAGCAAAGCAACCTTTCCTTTGGAGGAAAGGGCTGAAAGAATGAAAGTAGCAACATTTCTGTTTCTGAGAATATTACATTACTAACTTTCCATTACAGAGTGACACACCTCTACACACAGCAACAGTTAGAAATATCACATCTCATTCAGATCCCAGGCAGATTATTATATTTAAGGTGTATCCATTTAGGTATTACATATATATTATATATACGGTATATATGGTGCACATATACATATAAATGTGCAGATCTGGAAAAGACAGAAATACCATGTTTCATATGGCTTCATATGGAATCACTTCCAGAATGAATAGCTGAAGATCAATATTTATGAACAGTTAGTTTTGAAGGCCAAGATTTAAAAAAAAAATTAAAAAAAAATAATAATTAATTACTTAGGTGTTTTTGCTGTTTTCTAGGAGATAAATATATAAATCTGTCTATTTATTTATATTAGCTTTTATTTATATTATTTGGTAAACCCAGAGCTATCTTGTTAAATAGAAGAGTATGTGACAAACAAAGCTTTAATCTACAGCAACACAGTTATTGATGCAACAACAAAACCTCCGACACCTTGCTAGATGACCTTGTCCTGTCACAAGCTATTTCCTAAATAACATTTAACACGATTTTGGGGTGTAAATTAGGTTTTTTAAAACAGCTTTTAAAAGCCTGATATTTACATGCATAGCCATGGTTTAATACTAGCAGGTGGGTTATGGTAACTATAAGGGGAGAAAAAGCATTCATTATTGTATGGTATTAATTGCTTTTCAGCAGAGTTTAAGTGCTTAGGACCAAATTAAACTGAACTGTAAAAGTCATGCTCAAAGATTTACATACAACAAAGCAAGACTTTCAGTTGTCAGGTGCCTGCTGCAAGGGTTTGCTGATGCAAAGGGACTGAATAATGACAGATCTGAGACATGAAAAATAAAAGGGATTTAGGAATTCCAGAGGTGTTAATTTAAGGTCTTAACAGATATAAAAAATAAAGAGTTTTTATATTAATAGGATGGCTGCAAATAGAAAATAAATCCAGTTATTCTCCTATAATTGTTTAAAGTCAGGAAATACATTTGTGCTTGTAAGTGTCTTCAAGAAATCCTGTCCTCATTCTCCAGAACATTTCAATTTTTGGTGATGTGTCATTGAAGGATGCTAGAATCAGTTAAAATAATCTGATCAAGCAAGGCTTCATTTTGGTCTTTCTGTATACAAATGAGTCCAGATTAGGATCATAAACTGCATGAATTTGACCGACACCTAAGGAAGAAATTTCAGGAACTCTATTTTTGATGGCACACCCTTATGCAGCAGGTGTGGGTTCTGTTGGCCCACTTCTGCTGTGGATAGGGTGTGGCATGGGCATGTTTTTGATGTACCATGCCCAGGATCAAGTACCTCAGTTCCTGCACAGAGCTTCCCTGCATGAAGCTCTGTTCCCATGAGCTGGTGGTATCTGGCTACCAAGGAGCTTCTCCTGCTACTGCAGTTCTCAGCAGCACTGCACAGTGAGCTGCTCTTCTTACAGCACCTCAGGTGGCCTAAAGTCTTCTGGCCTTGCTCAGGGGGGGAATTCTCTTTACTTTCTCTGTCAAGCACAGAATCTTTTATCCATCATACAACAAAAAGAGGTAGTGTGAACCTTTATACTTCGTTCCATGCATGGCTGAACTCTAAGAGTTCCTCATAATTCTGTGCAGTCCTTTTGGGCTTTGAAAACAGCATGAAAAGGCTAGAAATAGTGGCAGAAGGCACTGTTCTCTGCAAGGTCACAGAACTGATCTAGTTGTTATTGATATTTTTTCCACTTACAATGACCCCTTTAAGGATGGAATAAAATCCCTGTCATTTATCTCCCTCAGTGGATCCTAACTTTGTCACAGTCTGAAAATGATTTCCTTCCCACAATAGATAGCGCAATGTTTGAGGAGTAGTTAGCTGTTACTGTCAGAGCCAAGCAACAGACAACTTTGATAAGTAGATTATCGGCATAGTAAATGGTAGTTTCTCAGCTGGAATGCCTATTTTTTCATTTCAATACACACTTGGAACATTTGTAATTCACAGATATAGTATCAGAAAACAATACACCACTATGGAGACATCTTTAGTCCACAGGTTCACACGTGTATTGCCGTAGCTGGTTTTAACAGCGAACTGGTACATTTAAAATCAATACAAAATGCAATCAATGTAATATCCTTAAGAAAAAATATGTATTCTAGAAACAATAGAAAGGAGTAAACATAGCACCAGAATGTTTTAAGGTTAGAGTTTAGTGCTGCATTAACTTAAAAATAATAATAATAATAAAAAGAATAAATAAATCAGTCACTGATCCAAATTATATATAAACAGCTGTAGCATTGGTGAATTTCCCTTTCAAAGCATTTGAGCTACAGCAGTGATGAAAAAACATCCAACGTCTTCTTTGTACACTGTAGTCTTCTAGAGCTGCCTAATATCTAAACCAATTTAAACCCATATTAATAAAAATGCTTTGAACTGAGAACTTACATGTCAAGTTGCAACACAGAATGAATTTTTACTGTCAAGTTATAATCCTCTATATTAGGAGCTGCTTCATAATTGAAATGCTGACACAGACATCTAATTGTAGAGGTGTTGGCAGGTGCTGCTATGCTAGCATTATATTAGCAACTTTTGCATGTGAATATTGTTCATTAAAGGTTATGCTTATATCACATGCATAGAGATTATAGGCTGTAGAGCAGCAGCTGTGTAAAATGAGTCAGATTAGAATACACTGTAGATATAAAGTCACATATTAAACAGATTGAGTGTCTTTCAAAGATTTTCAACTAAAAATTATTTATAACAAATATTTTTATGGCTATATGCTTAAAAAAATACCTTGTTTATGAAATGGTTCTTGATGCAGCATTAATAACAAAAGAAAAATAAAAATAGAGCTTTTCTTTTAACTAAACATTAACTCAACTGTTGTAGTGGCCTGAATTGCAAGTGAATATTACAGAGCTCAGATCTAATTGCTGTTGTGTTCCAGCCCTTCAAGCAGTGCAGATGTTATGCAAATAGTTTTGTGTTTTGTGTGATCGTTCTTGCAAAATCAGAATGAATATCAACACACACACGTGCACAATTCATTGAATTCCCCTATGCTTCATTGCTAGAAAGACATTTCAAAGCAGAATCCTGTTTTACACTACTTGTGATAGATCCCCACCAAAATGCTTGACCAAAAGGTAGTAGAAAAAATTTGGATCTGAATCTCACTAAGCCTGCTGAGTCTCACTGTGTATGTCTTTATTGAAAATGCACTCAGAATGAAGTAACAGTGTGATGTATTGATATAACTATCCTCCTATCCTTACCTGTCCTTTCTTGATCCTGCAGAGTCACAGTCTACAACTACTGATGTGTATATATTAGACTGTTCCCATCATTACCTAGTGATATTTTAGAATTTAAATGTCTAAAGATAACTGTGTGTAGGTGCAGAGATACACAAAACAACCCCAATCTGAAAACTGTTTTGCAGCTTTTTAATGTTTCTATGTGACTACCATGGAGTATTTTGGCTATTTGGGATTTTACTGGGGGTGCTAATATAATTAGATTATTTAAGATTTTTAAAAAAATAAATAAATAAAAAAAAGAGAGAGTGAGAGAGATAAGTAAATTGAAGTCTTATTTACAGCCTTTATTTCTCTTCTTATATTTATTTACTTGTGTATTTTTAGAAACCAGTTGATTTGATGTTAGAAATGCATATATTCCTTGTTTGTTAGATTTTTTTTCTGTGACATTAATTTATACTTTTTACACTGAAAATATATATTCAGCAAGTCAGGTCCCTCTGGCATTTCTAAGAGATTTGTTACTTTCTGTAGCTATTCTCTTAAATAAATATAATTAATGTATTTCCATGTGTGTTTTATGTAGCAAAGAAAAAAAAAAGATCAAAGATAAAAAAATAATCTCATGGTGGCCTTTCAGTGATATTTACTACAATAAGTTTGATCCCTTATTCATCCCACCTATTTATATTTTGTCCAATATATTCTTTATCTAGATCTCTTTGATTATTTTAAAAAGTAAATTTATCTCTGACCCTATATGCATATATTTCTATGTGCTTTAGTTCATCCCTATATTCAGTCATCTGCATATAGCTATGAATGAGCATGAACTGAGTTTATTTGCTGGCTTCCAAAAGACCCATGTCTTTTGCTAAAAATACCTATCATTCTTTGCTATCTGCAGCCACCTCCTCCTTTGTGTGATTCATCAGATTACTAGATCACAGTTAACATTGTTAACAGTGGTGTGTAGAATGCAATTACCTGAAATTTAATGTTGAAACTTCTGAGTCTACTCATGTCTCTGTGCGTGTCCTTGACATAAAACATATCACATATCAATTAAGTGTCTTAACAATACAAATGATTTTAAAAAGTTCACAATTGGGAAAATGAGGTTAATCTAATTTGAAAATATTTTTTTTTCATTGAGATAATATTTTATGCAGAATTATTCATTTGGGAGTTATTTTTGATAGACATTTCATATTTAGAGAATAAGCACAAACTAAATATAAAAGAATAATAATAATAGATGTATTTCTGTTCATTTACTGTGTTAATTTATATTTCTTACACCAGGTGCTTAAGAGTAGGGATTAAGATCTTGTATCTAGTATTAAATGTGGAGGTTGGTGGTGCTGCCTGTGGCAGGGCGGTTGGAAATTCATGATCCTTGAGGTCCCTTCCAAGACAAGCATCATTTTGCAATTCTGTGAAAATCCCACAACACACCATCTACTGATGTGGTAGGGAGGATCCTCACACGTAGGACTGCAGGTCTATGTTCAGGTCTTCTCTCTGTTTGAATCAGTATAGAAAACCGAACAAAAGCTTTGGCCTATTAAGGATGAGAACTTGGAGATATCAGTAATATTCTTAGGGAGAAAAGGCTTGGGACCTGACACATTTACTGGAACTATGCATACAGAAACTATATCAGAGAAAGCAGAAGACTCTTCACTTTGTTTTGAATGATTTGGGTAGCAGATCACACTTTCTCAAGAAAAATTAGATGAGTTAAATGTTTGCTGTTCAGACTGAAATAGTATTTTCTCTTTTACTGAGGGAAATACAGGACAGAGCATGTGAAGTGATTATGACAACTTTATCAACTGTTCAAATATCTGCTGCCTGACCTCTGTGAGTAACTTCCAATTAGTAGAATAAATGAACACACAAAGCACTTTCCTCCAAAGCTTGACTTCACAAACACAATAAAAACTTAAAAAAAAAAACAAAAAACAACAAAAAAAAAAAAAACAAAACAAAAAACCAAGGTTGAACCCAGACAATAATTACACACTTGTTTCACTTACTTATTTCTGGGGCTTCTCTCACTGCTCTTTTACTTTCAGTGCTGTAGCTTTCCCTGCAGAATCACAGGATGTTTTCCTTGGATGTAATTAGCAGTGAGTTTAAAATATTTCTCATTTAACAAAGAGGGTAAGATATTAAATACTGGAACACACAAAAATTTTATTGCTCTGAGCATACTGAAATGCCAATTTGGTTTCACCTCTGCCACCTGGAGGAAGCAGAGATCAGTTTCTCATCTTAATGCCTGCCACTGAATTTCTTTAGTATATGACACTGGCACAGAGAAGTGTGACACTGTTGAGGCAGGTGCCTAGTAAAGAAGGTTCCTTATCTCATTTCTGTCAATTTTCTTCATTTATTTGTTTTTTAATTTAGTCTATCTTTTTCATTATTATTAATACCATTATTGATAATTTATGAGAAAGAGTTACTTTTCAAGAGAGTTCCAATATCTTGATAAGATGTGCTTTTGCAAGGTTCAGTTATTACTACTGTTACTGTCACTATTATTTCTTCTATTGTCACAACTATTATGTAAAGTTGTTAAATTTAGGTATCTTGCTTTACATAGGTTTCTAAACAATTAAAAAAAAAATAAAAAGGAACATTTCTACCTTGACTGATAAAAGAAACTTTAATCATATGGTACTGAAACAGACCACCTGATTTAAAGATAAGATAGATTAGATTTATTGGAATAGTTCACAATGTTGTTTTCTCTAATTGCAAAGCATGAATAACAGTCAACTCTGTGAGATTCAGGGGCACTTTTATTTGATCATTTTTATGGTGTGATAACAAAATGATTCTTCATAAGGAAAATACTAGTTTGTTGTGCCTCAAAAACTAATAGACATCATTTGGTTAGAGAGTGAATACAGAGTGAGTCTGGGAGATACTGCATAGAAAACAGAACTGTTGCCACCTAAAGACTAACAGTAAATTGAGATTATTCAAGTGAGTTAAAATATATATAAATATGTGTTTATACATATAAATATATGAGAATTTACAGATGTATTCACAGCAAATATGAGTTCATGTAAATTGTAAAACTAACACAATTCTTCTTGTCTTGCAACAAAATTAAATGAATTCACCGAAGCTACTGTTCTGCAAAAATAAATAAATAATGTGCTGCAGCATAATTTAATAACAATTTCGTTAACAGAAAGTCAAACAAACAAAAAACAAAAGCTCTCATTTGAAGGTAAAAAAAAAAAAAACAGAAAGAAAAAAAAGAAAATATTTTCTGTAAGTAAAGCAATTCAAGGCAGGAGTGGCTTTAGTTAAAACAATCTGTTTATGGTTTGACACTGATTTATGAGGTGCAGCTTATTTATCTTTTTTTTTCTGTTTGGATTGTCTTTTTCTCTTCTGGTGATCAGATATGTGTTTAATATATTTTCTTTAGTTTTGGTAGAAAATTAAGTCCTCTGAGGATTAGTGGTGTGCTACACCCTGAATTAACTGCCAAAGATGCAATAATATTTTGCTTCTGCTTAATTGTGTTGTGGAAGCAATCAGTCATGCAGCAAAAGCAATTACATTTTTGTTTTTATCCTATTTTCTTACTATTTCTGTTAATATCAAAGTGCATACTGTATATGCAAAGATGTTCTCTCAAGCACACTCTCTGAGTGAGGAAACAAAATAAATCTAATGGTAACAATGTAAGCCTGGGTTTTGATAGTACAGCATAGGAAAAAAAAAAAAAGCACATTAACAAGTAGCTCATCAAAAATATTCTATCAGAACATTTGTTATAGCTTTTGACTAAAAATAAATGAATTAGGAAAATATGTCTGCTCTCCATAGAAAATTACATGTACAAAAACAAAACACCTGAGTGTCAGAAATACTCAGCTGAAATATTTTTATTCACATCTGCTGATAACAATGCCCCATGGGCATTCAAAAGTCTCATGCTACTACTCTCAATAAGTTTGGTTCATTAGCAAAGATTTTTCTCGTTGATGCACTTTTGCCAGCATATAACATGGCTATTTTTTTTATTATACTGAGTTCTCAGATTGGAGAAAATAACGCTTGCTAAAAGTTTGAACTATTATTAAAAACCAACCAAAACAAACAAACAAAAACAACAAAAAGTGATTTATGTAATTGAAATATTTTACATAAAATCAAACTCTTTTCAAGAAGGTTTTCTCATAATTTAGAATATTCGACACTAGAGAATAAGGTACCAGCCAATTAATCATTTAACCAAAAGTTTAAAAACATAAAATCGTAGAATAGTAGAATGGTTTAGGTTGCAACGGACCTTAAAGATAATCTACTTCCAACCCCCTGTTCTGGGCAGATTTTCCAGCCACACAGATTTCCCAGAGCCCCATCCAAATTGGCCTTTAACACATCCGTGAATGGCAAAACCATACCTTCTCTGGGCAGCCTGTGCCAGTGCCTCACTGCCCTCTGAGTGAAAAAAAAAATCCCTAACATCTAATCTAAATCTCCTCTTTTTTAGTTTGAAACCATTTCCCCTTATCCTATCCTATCCTATCCTATCCTATCCTATCCTATCCTATCCTATCCTATCCTATCCTATCCTATCCTATCACTTTCTGCCCATGTTAAAAATCAGTCTCTCTTCTGTACCTAAGCTCTCTTGAAATACTAGAAGGCAGCAATGAGGTCTCTCCAGAGCTTTCTCTTCTCAAAGCTAAATAAGCTTTCTCAGCCTGTTTTTATAGGAGAGCTGCTCCAGTCCTCTGATCATCTCTGTGACCCTCTTCTGTTTCTATTCTAACAGCTCTGTGTTTTTTATGTCTTGGGGGTCTCAGACATGGATGCAGTACTCTAGATGAGGCCTCATGACGGTAGAGATTTAGAGGATGCCTTATCCCAGGAGACTTTTAATGCCAGTCTGGACCAGGCTTTGCGCAACCTAATCTATCTGTGGTGTCCCTGTTCTTCACAGGAAAGTTGGACTAGATGACCTTGAAAGGTCCCTTCCAACTCTAAGGATTCTATGATTAGATGATAAGACAGAGTTATTGGTCTGCCTGTGTCACTGCACAATAACATGTGTCAATCTCTCTCTCTGATCACTGGATACTTCTCAGACTGGTGGTTTCCTCTTGCAACCTGGCCACCTGCACAAAAAGTTCACAAAAAGACACCCTCTGCTTCCCTCTGACCCTAGGGGGACTTCCGGATATTGTTGTTCCCCACAATGTGAGGTCTGAGCAACACTTTTACTCCTCAGGAGGAGTGTCTGGGTGAATGCATCACCCTGAGAAATTTGTGCCCTCCAGTCTGGTTCCCTACCTCAGCTTGATAGTTGCAGTTTGTGGTCACTGTTTTTTGTTTTTAAGAAGTACGGCTCTCTGGTGTTCCCAGATGAGAGGAAAGAGGGTTGCCTTGCACCTGTCCTGCACATCCTCACACAAAATGCTGCTCCATGTCTTGACTAGTGGTGCTTGGTAGGATCAACTTCTGTACATGTGGAGGTATTATGTCACTGATCCTGATGATGGTACTCCAATAGAGCACTTGACTACTGAGTTTCCCATGGATGCATATAGTGATTTAACTTTCCAGACATTAACCTTATCAAATAAGCAGTATTCAACATGGAAAAGAACCTTAGAACCTTAATATCAATCACAAGAAATCCTCCCAGTCCTGCACACTGCTGGATCGTGTTCAGCTTCTCATCCACCAGGACCCACAAGCCCTTCTCCACAGGGCTGCTCTCAAGGAGATCCTCCCCCAGTTTGTATAAATAACTGGGATTGCCCCAACCCAAGTGCAGCACCCTGCACTTGGCTTTGTTGAACCTCATTAGGTTCTCATGAGCCCACTTAAAAATAAATGAAATTAAATTATTTTTTGTACAGGGATATTGACCTGTAAATTTTACAGATATATTTTCTAAAAAAAATCATTTGATAGATTTTACAGTTTTTCAGAATACTGTGCTGATCTCTTTTCATTATTCACCTAGCATTTAATAAGTAAAATATTGCACATCTTACCATTACTGATTTTTTTTTTCTTTTTTTCCCTTAAATAAAATACTTTGGCATTCAAAATATTAGGCAACTTTATTTAAATTCTTTTGTTTGAGTCTAAAGTCTAATAAGCTAAAATTCAGTTTAGTAAAGCAGAGAGGAAGATGTCTGCCTTGGGGAAACACAGGCACTGTGGATATGGGGCACGCAGCGTGGTAGTGTTCAGTAGAACTCATATTCTGGCATCTTGGATCTCCCGTTCTATGCTTGAGGCACCCTACTGCAGTGCACTTAATATTCAGAATGCAGTATCTAAATCAGTGCACAGCACAACCAGTTGTCTTTTATATAGTAGAATTCACTTGAGTCAGCTTAACGTACTGTTTCAGAAAAAGTCATTTTAACTGCCAGTTTCCTTAAAAAGTTAGGAAAAAGATCTACTTGAAAGGTCACCTTCCTTCCTTCCCGGTGCTGCCATGTTACAGCTGTGATTAGAAACCCCAAAAGGACCATCAACTCATGAATAACCTGCTGCTGCTACAAGGTTGGCAAGTCCAGGCTGTTCTAAGCTTCTCCAGTTCCCGACGTCTGTTCTGTACCTGAGATGTGTCATGCAAAGGGGCTGGCAGCAATCTGACACCCTGAGAAGATACATTGGAAGACACGCTTAGAAGTATTCAAATAAGAGGAGTGAGTGGAAAACAGGGTCTGAAATAGATTAAGGACATTTTGTTTTGGAACTAATCATTTGATGAGAATGCTTTGTTACACACTAAAACAGTTAGGAAAAAAATTACCATAGAGCTTAAACACCGCATCTACCTTAATGACAGGAGCAGAACTGAGCTTGTCTGAAGCTAGAAACAAATTACCTCTGTGTCTACACAAATATAACAGAAATAATCTCCAGACAGAACTAAGGAATGACAACTGCACTCTTCATTGAAAAGGTTGCCATTTAGCCCCATTGTTGTTGTCAAGATGATGAACAGAGGTGAATTAAAGGTAAAAAACAAATGTATCTACATAAACTCATGCAAGTATACATGAAAGTTGGTCCAACACAGTGGATGAAATATAGCTCTAAAGTGGAGATCAATGAGTTAATGAGAGTGTCAGTGTTGGTTAACATAATGCTCTGCGTGGAAAATGAATAAGGACTTACCTTCCCATGGTAAGGAAAATGTAATTTTAAATTGTCTCTGATATCTCCATGCAACAACTGTGAGCAAATATTGAACCTGTAATGACAATCATTGCATTTTAATTACTGAATAAGTTATGTTGCATACATTAGACAGTACACTTGCAAGTACTTTTCAACTGCTGAAAATAAAGTAGCAATAGGATAAGAAAAAAGAATCCTGTTTTCTGAAAAGCATGCAATAATCAAAGGAATCTGGTGTTCTCCTGGAGAATTTTGAATTTTATTCAAAACAGGCTAACAAATAAGTGGAGTTAAAAAAAAAAAAAAAAAAAAAAAAAAAAGGCAACAAAACAGCACAACGTATAGTTACAGGCATGCTTTTCTTCTGCTTATCTTCTACCTTTCCCTGAACTTCTAGTTCAGATGGAATAATAGGGCAACTGAAATGACATAGTACAACACTCACTGTAAGCTGCATTCCTGAATATTGAGACTTTTTTTTTCCCTTGTAATGCCCACTCTGGAATCTAAAGCCCCATTCTGAAAACTGAATATCTTTGCAATCATTTTAATATAGAGCAGAGCAAAACAATGCTGAAAAGTGCTTACATTTAAATAAATTAGAGCAAGCTAGCAAATTCCAAAAGTTGAGATAGAAGATGAATTGTGGGCATGAGGAAATTTTATCTGAAAAGAGTTCAAAGAATATTTTATCTCAAAATTCTTGAGAGGTGAAAAGAAAATCAACAATAAAAGCAGCAGTAATAAAGCTAGCTTTCTTACACAGTAGCCAAACCTTTGTGAGAGCAGATCTGCTGCATAGTCCCTATTTACTGGAGTCTAAATTCCTATAGGCAGATATAAGTCTTCTGTTCAAGAATGTGTGCAAAATAGAGAAATCATTCCTTCTGAGCAAGGCTTCTTCACTATAGCTCATTGTCAGTACAAAATAACTGTGAATAGGAAAACAAACAAACAAAAACAACAACAACACTGTCCACTCTAAGCTTAAGCCCTTGTTCCAAAATGAAGTTTACTCTAATTTGAAATAAGTCTTTCTTGAGTTGTGGAATCAATATATTTTCAGGCAATAAACATATAAATAAATAAACTCTTTGAATTTTCAGTACAAATGATGCAGAGGTCTTTACTCGGGTTTCTAATTTCACTTTTTAAGAAAGGACTGTTTTCATGTTTATTAAACAGTTTCCAGAGTATTTACATTTGATAAAATTTATAAAGAAAACAGTATTTCATCAAATTAATGTGACATACAGACGTTAAATGCTCATAGGTGGATGGCTGGATTGGGTGATCCTATGAGTCTTTTCCAACTGTGGTATTTCTATAATTCTAAATATAACCACTGAAAATTTTCATTTCTGGAATACACAGTGTATTGCAGCCTTTCAAAACTGATGTTTCTTTGTTTCACTCTGTTCTGCATGTTGTCACAAATGCTCTAGTAACTGTAAAGCTTTAGTTAAGTTAAAGAGTATTTTGCACCAACATGAGTATACAAAAAAATAAAAGGGGGGGAGGGAGGGGAATTTTTAAAGTATCATTACTCAATCATCTAAAAATTTGGTAGAACATATTATTATTATTTTGTGATTTTCCTAGCAGACACACTGCTTCCTTTGGTAGAGACTGTCTGAAGATTTCATTACAAATTGCATCCTTCAGGGCAGAATGTTGCTCAATGAAATTAATTATTATACAAGTTTGTTCTTTATTCTTTAATAAGTCTATTTACTTAATAATATATTATTTCAAGATGTAGTATATTAGCACTGATATGTTGTTTTGGCCTTCATTGTAGTGCATGAGAAACAAATAGCAGAATAGAAGAAGGAGGGAGGGTGCGGATGAGGGAAGAAAAAAAAAAAGAGAGAAAAGAGGGGGGAGGGGAAGAAAGAACCTCTTTACAATCCTTTCCTCTCACTTGCCTGACATAGACTGGGAATTATTTGACCTCAGATATCATCAGTGGCCAAGTGAAAGCTGGCAGATGACTACATGACTGCAAAAAGTGAAGGTATATCTTACAGTGTATTAGGTCATCAGTGGCCAAGTGAAAGCTGGCAGATGACTACATGACTGCAAAAAGTAAAGGTATATCTTACAGTGTATTAGGTTTGGTATATTCCCTAGAAGTTTTTATTGTGTCTTACTTAATCTAAATAGAGAGGCTGTACTTTATATGCATAAGCTAGATTTTGACTACTGCTCTTATGGACTCATTGTTTTACTCTTCTAATTTTCAGGTTGTAGAACTAGAACTTCTCACTTCTTTTTCCCCTTCCCTTCTGCATATTGTGTTGTATAATCAATGTAAAGGTGGAAAAGGTATTGTATGGTCTACTCCTTCCCTCTTTTCCATCCATGCATATCTCACTGAAACACAGAATCACAGCTAGTTTTTTCAGACAGCTATTTTTTCTTTCAGTTAAAAAAACACATCAGAATTCATAATAAATGATCTGAGGTAAAAATACTCTATACTAAAGCAGAGAGTATACCATGAATTTAACATAAAAGTAAGAAACGTTCAAAATATGCAAAATATATAAAAGGACATGACATTTTACTTGTTGAATCAAGGTTTAAATGACAGAAATTAACTAGAGATGTATAAACTTAGTATTTTTATTTTATTTTATTTTATTTTATTTTTCTCAGAAGAGGAACACGGTCTGTAAAAGGAAGGAGAAAAAAGCAATTATTTCTATGAGCCTAAACTATAAACAATCAAATTTTCTAATTTGGACAGTAGCTTCACTCTGAAGCTTAGCCAGCCTTTTATAATTTAACAAGTAGCCCTGATAATCTGCTACATTGTGCACAATCATTGTGTCATTTCTAATTAAAATTGACAAACCCCCTGAAACTTCCCCTAGATAAATGCAGCAAGTTTAGAATAGCTTGAACTATTTTAACTCTTTGAGACAGTGTTTTTAAATAAGCACATTTCAGAAAAGAAATAACATTATACAGAAAAATATAAAAATCCAAGAAAAATATCCATAAAATCATTATATACATTCTGTAATAGCTAAACAAAAGCTTTGCCATATGAGAAAACATAGAGAAAGCAACATTCTCTTTAGATATGTTAAAGATACCACATGCTTATTTGGATGGAGAATATCTGAGAATAGTATAGCATTATATAGAGTATGATCAGAGCTCCTGTCTGGATAGCTGCTTGTCTGTTAAATTTTGGACTCCTACTGCAAAATATTGTGTTTGCTAGTACTCTTATAAATGGCTTAATTAATCTTGGTAGAGGCAACACTGGACCACTTAATAGAAGAGCATCACTTGAAACCTTTTCTTGTCTAGAAAAAAGGACAGCATCCTTGTAGTGGAATAAAAGGTTGAATCTAGAGTGACGTACAGCAATTTGTGGATCAGGAAGCCAGAACTGTGTCTTCGTTTGTACACCGTGACACAGTCATGACAGTCTTCCACTCCATACCACACTGTAATTAAAGCTAGTTGAGTAATTCAACATATTTATAGAAATATATATATATAGCTTCTGTGTAAATGGCTGCAGATCTTAGTGACCAATATTTTTTCATGAAAGAAATGCAAATGAAGAAAATTTTACTAAAATACACATATACTGTATAGAGTTGCATCAGAGGGTGTGCATTTTACATATTTCAGGAGCTAGATTTTTCCTGCAGCAATGCAGTCCATTTTTTGAAGATACTGAGTGAATTCCCAAGTCTATGCATAGGAAAGGGGCAAAAAGAGTGAGGAAGAAATGACACCAAAATGTAGATCTGCAGCTACTTATATGTTAGTGGACTTCAGGAAATTGATGCTATTATCATTCTTGCAGAGAATGTACTGGAATAGCTTTTGTAGAGACATTTTATTCTGGAAGGAAATCACAGTTTTATTGATAGTGGCTCTCTTTTGCTGCATGAATACAAAATATACAATGCTGAAGCCTCAGTTATGGTTGAGATGCCTTGACAGTGTAATAACAGACATACAATATAATGGACATATTCTATAAGATTCTATTTTATAACAAGAACAGAACTGTGTTCTTTGCATGTATGTCTTGAAGGTAGAAAAATCAGGATATTGAAATATTTGGTTTTGCATTTCTGTTTCTCAAGACAATGTAAAAAAAAAAACCACACACACACAACAAAACAATTAAAAAAAAAAAAAAAAAACAACAGCAAAACAAAAACATATTCTCCACAATGCCTTTGATTTCTGAAAAGGTTTATTTATCTCTCTTTTGCACTTGAGTCAAGTGCAATGAGGTCCAGGATGAGAGCTTTGTTTCCCTGAGATCTTAATGATAGAGAAAGTGGTACATGGAGAGAAAAAGTTCTATTTAAAAGTTCTCTGATCTACAGATACTGAAATTATTGAAATGAAAAAAAAAAAAAAAAAAAAAATATTTTCTCTGTTTCTGTTTCTCACCTTTTTGTGTATGTGTTTTGTTTTCTGTTCCAAATGAGTGAAAGCAGGAATTCTGAGGAAACAAACAAACAAACTTATATTTATTACTTTAATTCAAGAACAGTTTTTGTAAGGTGCTTGTGTGCTTGTGAAAAAATGAAGGTAAAATGAGTAATAGAATCTCAGATTTCATAGTGCAAGAAAATTAGTCTCTTTTCATATCAGTTCTTTCTTCGGATTGAGCAATGCATCTGAACTAGCCTCTGTTTACTTGCTTTCATCCTTGTTTATGATACATTTGAAAAGCTTTTATCTCTGCTGACCCTTCTCTCCTCTCCTCTCCTCTCCTCTCCTCTCCTCTCCTCTCCTCTCCTCTCCTCTCCTCTCCTCTCCTCTCCTCTCCTCTCCTCTCCTCTCCTCTCCTCTCCTCTCCTCTCCTCTCCTCTCCTCTCCTCTCCTCTCCTCTCCTCTCCTCTCCTCTCCTCTCTTCAGATTAATGTAGAACACATTTCATGCATTTTCTTGTATGATGAAGTACCTGCTGGTGATGCTGCAGCTATTAGAAGTGCCCATGTTTGACCCAGAACATGTTACATATGGTAGTGTCATTGCAGGTAATGGTAACCTGATACTCTTGGTATCAACAGCTGGTGTTTTTGTTTAATTTTCACTGTTAATCCACAAGTGGGGAAAACTCCCCTAAAAACAAGCAGAGCTGTCAATTTAGGTAGTGGCCACTGGGTGGGGCAAAAGTGCACATCATTAAGAATTGTACTTGCAAGCTGATGATTTGTTAGAAACAACAGGACAGGGAAATCAGAAACATGACCCATAAAGGGTGGCCTGGAGATTCCCAAGTATGTGAAAATTCAGTGTCTACACATTAAACAATTCTTTACTGCTTTTATTACTCCAGAATATTATACTATAGATTATACTCCAGATGGGAGTATTCAAAGAATCCTATCTATAAGACTATTGAATATGACTACCTCACAATCTTCCATTGTTCCAGTGCTTTTCCAGGGGATGGTTCACACATATATAAAATAAGTACTTTAAAACTCACTGAAAAAAAATGGCTGAAGACTTTTCCTTCAAAGACGGTAAGCATTTAAATGCACGTTATAGTTTATTTCTCACCTTTTTGAGGCATAGTTCACTGAGAAAAGTTTGACCAGTCCATTATATCAAGTAAGAATTTAAGTTTATCACAGCTCTTATTGAGAGTAATATTTCAACAAATTACATTCTCCCTGCTTCTCAGCTTCGTATCTTGAGATGCTAAAAGAATATGTGCATGTTTTTATTGATGAGCATGATTTTAATTCAGAATAGCATGATGTCTCGCTCCAATTAAGGAGTGAGGCAAGGTTCTTTTGATAAATTATGCTCGGCGTGAGATTAAGAAGAGAAACATTCAAATGTTGATCCGACCAGTTTATTGGGAATAATAGACGGCTGAGAGGATGGGGAAGGGAGAGCGGCGGATATCAAAATTAGGGTGATGGGGAAGGGAAAGTGGGCGATAGGAAAGGTGGAAAAGGCAAGAATTACGGAAAAGCGGGGAAAGTCACCTCCTGAATGCAGCAGCGTCCCGTTGCACGTCGTTTCGTTGGTCCAGGAAGAACAAGCGCAGGGGAGAGCCGCAGCAGAGTGTCAGGCCGCAAGCAGCAGATCGGTGCAGTGCAGAGCAGGAGGTAGAAAGGGCATCAGGGTCTCGGGGGGCAGCGAGGTCTCACGGAGCAGAGTCTCGAGCAGCAAGCCCAGGTGAATCCGTTGTCCGCCGTAGGACGACGTTGGAGGAATCTGAGGCCAGATACCTAAGAGTTCTTCATGCATGCATCTTCTTCAGCATGCAGGCATTCACGTAGTGAGGCATCTGATGTCAGACAACCTCCTTGTTCATGAAGAGAGGCATCTGATGTCAGAAAACCTCTAATCCATGGTTTGTCCATGCTCTTTTTATCCTACTTCTTCCCAGCCTTCGGGACATTTGTGGAAGGCTTGGGTCAGAGTCCTGTGAATACCTCGGAGATGGCCCTCTTCCTTGAGATAGGCCCACACAAAAGACCACTTAAGGGCCATTCATCTGTATCTTATCTCCCTTTCGTAGCTCCCGGACTTGTCCATCTGTCATCTGTCTGTCATCTGTCATGTCACCCTTAAACAAAGGGGGTCTGGAACCGTGGTTCAGACTTGCCTGGACTTGTCCTTCTGTGCGTCTCTGGAACCTTGGCCAGGCTTCCCTGAACTTGTCCATTTCAGCAGACTTTGAGACAGTAATGTAAAAAGCATGGCCTCTTACACATGATGTACTCTTACAGTCAGTATGACTTTATCTTATAGATATCCTGACCCATACTCAGATCTACAATCTGTTTCAAGTGATAACTTGACTATTCTGCATGAGGTCCTTGAAAAAAGATCTCTTACCCAAGAGCTACTTTTCTTTTGGTGCTTTTCTGTGGGAAGGATGTGTTTAAAAACGGTTTGGATGTGGTGCTCAGGGACATGACTTAGCAGAGGGTTGCTAGTTAGGGTAGTATGGTTAGGTCATGATTGGAGTCAATGATCACCTGAGTGATTCTATAATTCTATGATTTAGCTTGAATTCTTCAAGCCCTCAAGAAAGAATTCATAAGGAATAACAGAACAGATATTTCAGGTATATTTAATCTCTTCCAGTCTTATTCCTGAAGTACAAGAAATAAAAAAAAAAAAAAAAAAAAAAAAAAAAAAAAAAAAAAAGAAAAGAAACCCATTTTGTTTATAACACAACTGAGGTACTGAGGTATTCTAAATTAGCCAAACAAACTGATCCACGTTAAGTTGTCCAAGCACTGAATCAAAGATATAACATTACCCTTTCTATTCAGATATAGTCTTTAAAATGCATAGATGTATATTTATTTTTCCTCATTATTTTCCCACTTCCTCTTGACTACATCTACCTATAACTCCAGAAAGTCTCCAGAATTTATAAAGTCTCTTACTATTTTTACACAAGTCATGGGAGCAGCAGACAGGACAGTCTATAATATAGAAACATATTTTAGAGGGAGAAAATAGCACTGCATCTTATTTTCTAATAGTTAAAACCATTGCATTACCTCAGCTATTTATCTCCATGACTGGCACCATTTTTTGCTGTCCTCAAAGCTTTCTCTCTTTAACAGACATCTTGATAGGATCAACTTCCTATAGCTAAAGTAGCCATCTTCCAAAATTACCAGTCATTCTTGTCCTTGGGAGGACTGTTTCATCTAACTCTTTTTAGAGGAACTGACCACCTGGATGTGTTTCTACTTTCAGTGTTTGGCCGACAAAATGAACTGTTGATTTCAGTCTGTTTTCTGCTAGTCAGGCATCGCAAACAGCAAAAATCATTAGAACAGATATACTACTTTGCAAATGTCAAATTGTCTTATGCACATCACTTTCCTAATGTTCCTAGAATGTGGATAAATGAACTTAAATCTCCATTATTTTTTTGGTTGTTTGTTTGTTTGTTTTCCAACAATTAAAGTGAAACAGCAAAAACACAAATAACTGTGAAATTGTCCACAGTAATATATGGAGTACAGTACTGTGAGGAGTGTTTTGAAAGATTCCAGGAGAATGGAACCTTAACTGCATTTTAAAAAAAGTTAGCCATATATGTAGATTTACAGGAAGAGGAATGACTCAAATACGGGGACACTGCCATAGACTCACCCAATAATTGTGTAATAAAGCTGGATGTTAGATATAAAATACATAACTTCTGTCCTGTAACAACAAGAGCATCTTCCCACTCCAAGAAATTGTCTTGCACTGCAAAGCAAAGATAATAGTGCTTCTTAATAAATGTCATTACTAATAATACTTATAACTTAAAAGATTACAGACTGTTGTAGTA
This sequence comes from Excalfactoria chinensis, assembly GCF_039878825.1. Lineage (NCBI taxonomy): Eukaryota > Metazoa > Chordata > Aves > Galliformes > Phasianidae > Excalfactoria > Excalfactoria chinensis. The sequence goes on from NC_092826.1 coordinate 51,410,814, forward strand.
CAACTGACATTCAAACTATATCTACTTATATGAGAGCTGAGTCTCCTTTGTAAAGCATAATAAACTCTAAAGTACTTCACAGACGTAGGTAGCTATGATTCAACTCAAAATGAGGATATGGAAATAAAAGTTTAGAACTTTGTTGGGTAATGTTCTTTATCCACCACTTGTACAGAAAAAGTCTTTCAAATTTGTTCAGTTCAGGGACTCACAGTTGGCTTGAGCATACTGTAACTAGCATATTCTCCTTCCAAGCATTCTATTGGCCTGTGTGTTGATTGTCTTCCAGAAATCAGCCATGACCCAAATTCAGAATAGCTGAGACATTTCCAGCCTCTACAGTGAATACAGTGTAGATGTAACCAGATGTTTATCTACTGCCCTATCATCTTTGGCTTAGGCCACTTTAAAACTTCTTTGCAGCTCCTTTTTTATAATTGTGTTGGGAATTATTTGTGGCAATACATTCAACCTGGATTTGACATTCAATATACTATTGTCAATAGCAACTTGAAATATTCATTTAAGGCCTAAAGTAAATTTAATAAAAATTGCATAAGAGTTAATTAACATAAAACAGCCAAATGCAAAATGAATTAAATAAACTAAAATAAAGTTCATGTTTTAATCAGCAAAGCCTTGTTGCTTAACAGCTCCTCCAGGCTTAATGTTCAGCTTAGTTTCTGGATCACACTCTTTCAAATTGCTCCACAGGGACATAAATCTTACTGTAGCTACTGTATACTCTTGTGAGAGTGAGTACATGTGTATATTTCTGAGTGGGAATGTAAAATATAGCATGCTGGTGTATTGCATGTGAATTAATATTTTCTGTAGTAGGAAAAAGTACGCTATGATACTTATTTCTTTTTCTTATAAAACACTGTCAAATACCTTCAACTTTCTTTTGTTTAAGGTGATATCAGAGAAATTCAAGGCTTTTAGACTCAATTCATCTTTATAAAAACTAAATAAGGTTATTTACATCATTGAAATTTTTCTGAATATACACCAACTTGTTTGAAATACAGCACTAGCCCAAAGCTTCCTCCACTGGAGTGCCTTTATTCCTGAGACTAAAGAAAGCTTCTTTTAACAATCTGTTAATTCAACAATTCAAGACACACATAATTCAAAATAGTGTCCAAATTCATATTTAAAAATAGTCAAAACGAGATAAATTATCCAGATTATGTCACATTATGAATTAACCTGCCCTGAATGATCTGTTGTACTTCATCATACATTCCTCTCATGACTGTGAATGTAGTGAATGCAGTTTGAGATGTCTTTTCTCCCTCCAGTTTCTCAATCAGGTTCAGAAGAACTTGATCACAACATGATAAAAGCACCATGGTAGCCATCCCACAGCTTCACTAGAGGAACACATTGAGTGGCTGGATGACTGTGAAGAGGAAAGGGACCTGGGGGTGTTGGTTGATGCTCAGCTGAACATGAGCCTACAGTGTGCCCAGGTGGACAAGAAGGCCAACAGCATCCTGACCTGTATAAGAAATAGTGTAGCCAGCAGGAGCAGAGAGGTAATCATCCCCCTGTACTCAGCTCTTGTGAGGCTGCATCTCAAGTACTGTGTTCAGTTTTGGGCTCCTAACTACAAGAAAGACATCAAGGCCCTGGAACGTTTCCAGAGAAGGACAACAACTGGTAGGGTGTCTGGAGCACAAGTCTTATGAGGAGCGGCTGAGGGAGCTGGGATTGTTTAGCCTGGAGAAGAGGAGGCTCAGGGGAGACCTCATTGCACTCTACAACTTCCTGAAGGGAGCTTGCTATGAGGAGGGGCTTGGCCTCTTCTCCAAGGCAACAAACAGGACCCGAGGAAATGTCCACAAGTTGTACCAGAAGAGGTTTAGACTAGACTTAAGAAGGAACTTTTTCTCTCAGAGAGTGGTCATGCACTGGAATAGCCTGCTCAGGGAGGTGGTGGAGTCACCATCCCTGGCAATGTTCAAGAGGCATCTGGAAGAGGAGCTACGAGATATAGTTTAGTGGTTTTCTGTAGCTATGGTAATGGGAGGACGGTTGGACTGGATGATCTTGTAGGTCGTTTCCAAGCTTGTGATTCTATGATTCTATGATTATTTCAGTGAAGTCTTTTTTGGTGACTCAGAGAGGAGAGTTAAAACAAATAGCATTCTTGTGAAGATAATATGTACTAGGAAACTTTTGTTGCCTGACCATTGATATTTCCCATAAGCGAGGATGATCCTGATTAAGGTATCCAAGAAATTATGATAAGGATTTTAAGGCTATTTCAAAGCATAATTGTATGATCTGAAACACAGCAATAACATCAGACCTGGACCTATACACTGTACACTCTCTTCATCAAGTTCAGATACAGCATATGCTGTTGTAGAAAGGATCACAGTGAATTTTTCAATACAATGCCCCCAAATCAGCACAAAAGTAGAGGTCAGAACAAAAGTGGAAGACAAGTTATTGAGCAATCTCTGAAAAACAGCAAGGACATGTTAAGTGAAGTTTATGCAGTCCTTTCTAAAGGAGAGATTCATTAAATTTACAGAGCTACAATCCTGACTTTAAATGCAAGCAAATGAGAGCTGAGTAAAGAATACATTTTATTCATATCAGTCTTAGTTGTTGACAAAGACAACTGACCCTGTAGATGGCTTGCAGCACAAGTACTATCCATCGCTGAATCTTTTGTTTGCTGTGTTTCCTTACCTGGGATCTGTGCTCAGCAACACATTTTATGTTTTGAGAGACTGTTCATCAGTTATAAGGAGGACTATTCAGAGAAAAGCAGAGAATCTCTCCAGACAATCAAGGTATTTGATATATGTCCCAAAATTTAACTAAAATTAAAATATTCACATACCACAGAAAGTCAGAAAGTGTTTTTCAGTGGTCCTTTACAAATGTCTAAGATTACACACCTCACAATTAAAATGGCATGAGTTCAGAATGCTTGATTAATTTGCAGTTATTTCAGTATACAAATTATATGAAATTCAAAACCTTCTGAGAATATATATATACAGACCAGAAACTCCACTGTATAAAATGTATTTTAATTTAATCTTTACATCACTCATCTTAACAGAGCTTATGCTGATCCAGCACTCACAGTAATTTTAAATAGTATAGTTTTATTGATTTAACTTGCACTATCCCAGAAGATCAGTTTCATGCATTTTTCCTCAAAACCAAGTGAATTGACTTGGAAAGGGGATTTACATCTTGGTGTCTGATTATGTTTTAGAACCACTGGTCAATATTAGATGAACTAAGCAACAAACTGAATTTGTCATGTTCTTGAACTTATTTTCAGATTGTATTTACTTTCTCAGATTTGAGACCAACATCCATCAATATGTGACCCAGATATAAAACTATATTTTAAGAACTAAAGGTAGAATGCATTTGGTATTTCATTTCAATAAATAAAGAATCATCTGCACATTCACAGTTCTAAAAATCTTATCATACTGGGATTCTTGCTGTCAACTTACTTCTTTGAGTACAGATGGCTTTGCTAAGGACAGAGATTTAGGTTTATCAAATGAACCCACTGTACTACGTACATACGTAATTTAAATTAGTTTCAATAATGGTCATAACTGAACACAATTTCACATGCATGTTGTAATGTTCTTCACATAGGCTAAGACTATGAGATGTAGTCTTTCTGGTTTGCACTGATAATTTCTTTATAACCACAGACATAAAAATACATAATAGCTACTATTATAGTGGGTTTTGTTTGTTTGTTTTTTAAATAAATCTGTAGTAAATCAGGAAACACACCCTCAGATGCCCTCTCTTTCTCCTCTGCTCTCTCTATAGTACATTAAAATTTTTTTTAGTCTTGTGTTTTTACTCATGGTTTCTTCATTTCATATTACAGCAAAATAGAGGAGTGCACTGAATTGCTTTTTATAGATTTCCAAGTCTGGTAGATGACTATGATTTTTAAAAGTATAGAGGGAATTTGATATCCAGTTCAATTCCTTCATGTCTCTAGGAAAGTAGTAACCTCACCAGACATCAGTTTTTCAGACTGTTTCTTCTTTTCATTTGAGAAGAAATGTTCTTTTAAAATGCATTTCCTTTTGAAGGGTCTTGTAACAAGCAGTAGTGGAATGACCTTTGCCATAATCTCTCTAATTAGAGATCATGCTTGGGACAAAGAAACTCTGTGTATCCACTATACTTCTGAAGAATAAATTTTGTGTGTGTGCTATTTGCGAATATTTCTGAGTTAACATTTTTGTATCTATTGAACATAAAGTAGCTTATACTAAAAACGCACTGTTCAGATTCCTCAAAACTAAATTTTCTACCAACAGAAAAGAAAAAGCATTGAATTAAAAAAACAAACAAACAAACAACAACAACAAAAAAAACTTTCGGCTTCATACAGAGAAATCTTGATCTCTGTCTACATAAAATGATTCAGGATGTTCAGAAATATTTTTTGCTAACACAAACCAAAGTGAGAATTCAATTTCATGGGAAAAAATGAATAAATAAATGAATATATTTATTTTGATACTCAAGGTTTCCTATGTGAGGCTTTTATTTTACATTCAAAAATACGTTCAAGTGATTGTAGTGTGCCTAAACTATGGTTTATTCCTGTTCCTTTTTGTCAGGCTTTGATTAACATCTTACCATGCACTTTTCGCTTAAGTTCTTCTAAGTATGTGATACCAGCATGACTTATCCATACAGCTATCCAACAGGTTGTGTTACTCCCAATCCCTTATTTATTTTTATCCTGTATAGCATACAAAGAAGTACCAGAAAATGTATGGAGGGAAAATACACTGTGTATAAATTAAGATATTAATGTAGCTAGAAGGAAGCTTCCTCTTGTTTATTATGATAAGCAACTTGGTGCCATTTCTTCAGGCTCAAGTAGCCTGAAACACCTGGGGAATATTACATTATGGAACACTACCTTGTGGAGATAACTTTATACTAAATCTTTACTTGTACAATTATTCCTGTCATTATCCATTGAATAGTCCTGCCTTCATATCCATAACTCTCAAATTTAGAGAAAAACATACTGCAGGAGCAAGACAAATGGCTTGCAAAAGTCCATAATTTCCCAGGAACATATGTGAGGCTTACCAGCCTGTATTTCTTTGGGTCTTCCCTTATCCTTTACTTAAAGATGGGAGTGAAGGTTCCCTTTTCCAGCCACCAGAGACTTCACTTGACAGCCATGACTTTTCAGATATGATGGAGAGTGTCTTGGCAGTCACATCAGCAAATTACTTCAGGATCCTAGTCTGACCTCATATACTTTTACACATTTGGTTTCACGAGACAATCTCTGATTTGCTCTTTGCTTTCAGTGGAAGAGATTTTGTTTCTAGAACCCTTGCCTAGAGATTCAAGGATAGGAGAGATGTGGAAAGCCTGACTTCAAGTGAAGAATATCCATATCCATTGCTGCTGCCATTTCTCCCTTCTCATGTACCAGAGGGGCATACCCTCCTTGGCCTTTCACTTCCAATGAGTTTACCTATAGAATCCCTTATTATTATGTTTCACATGCCTCACTAAGTTCATTTCCATGTGCGATTTGGCTTTTCTGTTCTCATCTCTGCATGTCCAGTCAACATTTTTGAAACAGAGGTTGCAGATGTGGCCTTTGTGAGCAGAGCCCAGCACTGCTCCATGTCAGATCAGAGTCAGCTTCAGCTGCTCCTAAATGGACCCACTGCTACCAGAGCTGATTCATGAGTGCTGCTGGATATGTTCTTGGAGAGCAGATTTAAGAAAAGAATATTAAAAAAAAACAAAAAAAAAAAAAAAACAAAAAAACAAAAAAACAAAACCAAAAAAAAAAAAAAACTGCGCAAAAGCAACTTGAAGAAAGGAGCAAGAAAATGTGGAGAAACAGCCCTGAAGACACAAAGGTCAGTGAAGAAGGAGGGCAAGAGGTGCTCCAGGCAAAGAACGGAAATTCTCTGCAGCCCAGGAGAGACCCACAGAGGAGCAGACCTGCTAACCACGGATACTGCACAGAGCAGATCTCCCCATGCAGCCATGCAGAAGCCAGCCGTGCAGCAGTGGATGGTGCCTGAAGGAGGCACAGTCCATGGATACTTCCACAGGAGCAGCCTGGTCTGGATCTGCAGCCCATGAAGAGCAGCCCAAATTGGAGTAGGAGGACTGGGGAAGCTGCCACCTATGGGGACGTGTTGGAGTAATCTCATCCTGAAGAATGATCCCTGTGGTACAGATTCATGTTACAGCACTGCTTAAAGAGCAGCATTATGTGGGAAGTCCGCATGTGATCAGTTCAGGCAGGACGGCATCCCATAGGAAGGAACCCATGCTGGAGCAAAGGAAGAACTTAAAGATGAAAGAGATTCAGAGATTAAGTGTTACAGATTGAATACTGTCCTCACTCCCAGTTCCTCTGCACTGCTTGGAAAAAGGAAGAACAGAATTGAAGGTGGTTTAGCTTTCTTTTTGTTTTTCACTGTTTTAGTCTGTTAGTCTAAACAATAAATTATACTGATTTCCCACTGTTGAGTCTATTTTTCCCGTGTGGATAGTTGGTGAGTGATTTCCCAGTCCTTTCTCAACCTTTGAGCCCTTTATTGTAGTTTTTTCTCCTCTGGTTTCTTTGAATAGTGTGTTGGAGTTTATCTGACCATCAGGGTGAAAATATAGTGGGATTCAAAGCCTATCCGGAGCCCCCACTCTAAGAAAGGGGCTGGCATCAGATAGTTTAAAAACCTGGAGATCTCTCCCCAGTCAGTTAATATCATACAGTCTGAGTTTTGAATTTTGGCTGTTGCAAATTTTATTTGAGTTCCAAAGCAGAGAGTATTTCAATATGTTTCAATGTATACATTCTTTCTATATCTTGTGAAAAATAAATAAATAAATGAATAAATTCTCCATGTAGAGGTGAATGGAGAAAAATAAAATAAAATAAATTAATGGCATTTTTACACAAAGTGAACCAGTAGGCTATCATTGCTGTCATAATAACAATTGTAATCGGGAATACTGAAGGAACAATGATGTGCACAAGCTCCAACCATTATCTTATTTCAATTCCCTAAAAGCATCTTTACCACCATAATCTCATTTTCAGTCAACTAATTTGAGTCCATGTTCTGATTTTACTTCTCTGAGTTATTATTGTACTATCTGGGGACTATAGTGCCTAGTAAGAATCAGTAGGTATTAATCCTTTCACTCATAATCTTTTCCTTATTCTGGGCTTAAAACTAAATCAAGATCATAAGCCTTCAAAATAATTCAATTTTTGTTTGATTTAAATAATTTTGTTGATAGATCTACGTACTCCTGTCCAGAGAGTAAAAGGATTCTGAGCAACAGGGAATGAGAAAAGTAAACATAAAAATACAGAGTTCATGTTAAACTTGAATTTTATTACTAATTTATTGGCATTTCAGTCCATATTTTCATTATTTTCATTATATCTGTTTTCAGGCTTTATTCAAATTGAACAAGGTAGAGGACAGTAGATTCTAGTGCAGTAGATAACTTTTTACTTTGTAGTAAAGTTACTTAAGGCTAGCAACTTCATTACAAAAAGAATAACTGCAGTTAATAGCCCCAAGTGGACAAAAGAATGAAATGTCTGAACAAAACTGGGATAATGAGTTCTCATGGGGCTATGCTATACAGTCGCCATGGTGTTTCCTTATACCTTATTATGAGTATTTCTTGTCCCTTCAGAACCGCCATTTGCAATTGGCCATGGATGCTGGCTATTGAATAATCATAACTGAAGTGAATCCCTTGAATGGTTGTGAATGAATAGAATGAGCGCAGTTTGACCTGAAGTGTTCCCATTAGTGGGTTAAATCTCTGAACTGCTGTCCAGTCTTCTGAATGGTCTTTGATTAACCCAAGATCGTCAACCAACCAAATGTAGTTATCTAATATAAGCACTAAATTAACAGTTTGAGCAAGCTGCATGCCAACAGCAGACAATGAAAACTGTAGCCTCCATAGAGAATGAACCATCTCCTTTGATTAACAACAGCTTGTTTCAGGTAGAAAATAATATATGATGTGAAATTTTTTTATTTCCCTAAAAATTATTTGTTAATTTTAAAACTGTCACGAAACTATCTAGATCAATCTATGTCTGTGACAGGGGGACAGTAGGCCTGTGGGCCCCCTGACCCCAGAAATGGGAAGAGAAAAGGGGAAGGGGTAGGGGGATGAGAGCTGGGCTCAAGGAAACAGAGCAGCAGCAATTATCTGAGGAAAACATATTTTGCTAACTATGATATTGGAATGCAAGATAACACAATATAATACAATCTAATTGAAACTGAAGCTAATAAATCAAATAAAATAAGAGAGAGAGAGTTTTCTGAAGATCGAAAAGCCTACTGAAACTGAAGGCACTATGGCTTGGAAGCACACCCACACCCGCTGCCAGGTAGTGAGAGAGAGAGCCAGCATCACTTCTGTGACGTATTTCCCTCTCTGACCATGAGGTCCTCTGGGACATGTAGTTCTTCTTCTTTGTACTCCACATGATGTTATGATGTGGAATACTAATAGCAAAAATAACAAAGCTATGACAGTGACACACAGTATCTTTCAGACTTTTATTACATTTTTGTATTATACCCGGTGCTAAAGTAATGTGAAAAAGGCAAGATTTAAAATTATTTTTATTTTTTTTTCCATAGATTTTTAAGGATAGTGGAGAAGACTGAATGCAGTTTGGTGTAAATAAAGCTATTACTGGCACTGCTTTGGAAAAAAAAAAACAAAAAACCTCACTTCTGGGTTGTGAGATGGAATACTACTCTGTTTTATGACTCTTAATTCTTTACATATATATATATATATATATATATATATATATATATATATATATAACACGAGTGTTATGTCTGTGCATCACCCCCTGTCATCTCTCAACAACCTCAAAGGAAGGAATTTTTCAAAAAGCTCTTGAATTTCTAAATCAGTTATATTGCCTGTTTCTATTATATATTTTGTTAACTATACCAAGGTATAATAAACCTTTAATAATCTATAATTAATAGTTTCTGTAACAATAAGCTTTGCAGAGTTTTTCCGCGTTGTCAGAGATTCTTATGAATCCTTGGTGAATAATACCAGTTAAGACCACACACATGCAGGAGATCAGACTTAGCTCCACAGAGGTCTTTCCTGTTCCTGTCAGTACTGAAAATGCCTGAAATATATTACATGTGATATGGATTAACTTCTATTAAAACATGACATAGCAATAACCATCTATGAATTTTTTTGTAATGCTGAGGTTCTTAAGATTTTAAAGGTAGAGTATTTCACTTTTAATCTACTTTATGTTGGGGTCTTTATGTATATGACTAGATATTATCAAATTATTTATATATCATCAATTAATTTTGTACACCTGAATATCGATATATGAAAGCTTCATTCATTTCTAAGAAAAGGAAAGCACAAGCTCTTATACATTAAATTGTGGTGGAGTTTTTAATTATTTTTTGTTTAGTTGCTTGGTTTGGCCTAGTTTGGCTTATGCACAGAAAGAAACTGTGCAGAAGTTCATGTGATTATTTGTTTCCTTCAGAACATGAATTCCCTGGTGCCTAGCTTATTAAAGTGCATATTGCTTCGGACTGACAACTGGCAAATGCCCATACCCTTTCTGCTGGTGTTCTCAGCAGAGTTTGACATTGTCAGTCATACATTACTGCTTACATGCTGTACAAATCTGGCAAGTGTAGGCAGAAGCATGCTGAAGTGACTGATCTTTTCTGTCAGATTATTCCCAGAAGGCCCCATTTCCATCTCCAAAACTTGCCATTGAAGAAAATTTAGTAAGATTCTGTTCCTTCCTCTTTCTCATTCAATAGCTATACTTCATGCAATTATAACTCCAGAAGATTGGGAATAGACCTAAAAGAGTATATAACCCAATAACAGAATGAGATTTAAAAAATAAACAAACAAACAACAAACAAACAAAAATAAGCAATACAACCAGTTACCATCAGATAAGCTCAAAGACTCTTTATATTGAAGTTCCCCAAAATGTAAGTAAGAAGTTTTTGAAGAAAACATATAGTGAAACTGTTATTAATAGTTGTTTCTGCCCTACCATCCATATCTTTTATTCTGCCCAATTGTACAGATATGGACTTGTGCTAAAAATTGATTTGGAAAGACGAAAACAAGATTTTCTTTCTTTACTTACGTGATGTCGCTCCAGCTAACATTATAGTAAGAAATGATATGAGGGTGAGAAGGAGAAGAGGAATATCTCAGCTTGCTAGCGACTCTGAAACACACAATTCCACATCTTGCACAGTTGAAATCAACCCTTACTTAGTATATCTTGGACACAACCTATGTTGTCTAGTATATTATCTTACAAATGAAAGTGAGTTTTTGGATGCAGTTCTCCTTATACTCACAATTTTCAGTGTCTTATAGAAAACAAAGGTTTAACAAGTGCTATGAAAATACATGCTATTTATTTACTTATTGTCTTTAACCAACAAAAGAAGTGAATTTCTGTTGAAGATATGAACTCTTTCTGGACTTTATATTAAAATTATTCTTTGAATATCCAACCTTTTTTCCCCCTGATTTCTGTGTGAACACATTTGCAAGTAATAGAATGAAATACTAATAAAAGAAGATTGAGAAAATCTTGTGACCGTAATTCATTTTGTTTTGCTTTGTTTTGCTTTGTTCTCCTTGTTAATTATTTATTATTATTTGTACTTCCTGTACCACAGCTGAAAATTTCTAAGTCATCAGGCAGAGTTTTAGATATCTTTTCCCCCAGTTTCAATTTCTATAACGGCTAATTGAGTAAATTGTGTGCCTCCGGTGGCGCAGCGGTAGAATTCCCGTTTGCAACACCAGGGGGCCCGGGTTCGAATCCCCCCCTGTGGAGCAGGGGGTAGAAGTGCCGCTCTGCTACACAGAGGGCTCGAATCCCGGGAGTTGGACTCGATGATCTCTAAGGTCCCTTCCAACTCGCACAATACTATGATACTATGATACTATGATGATGAAACACATCTTTTTCCTTTCTTCTTTGGTTTATTAAATTACCTCACGGATAACTGTACTTCAAAGGCCATGTGTGAGATTCAGTCATTCCATATGAATGCAGACCCAGAGTAATTGTAATTCCTAATGTCTCTGATTGTAAATCTGTGGTTTTACAAATTAACTTTTATTATTATTATTATTATTTTGTCCAATCTGTGAAATTACCTATATATGCATAAAGATTTTGCTTTCCTGGCAAAAGCACCAAAGAGTGAATCCTTTTGAAGTGGCAAATTGTTGGTATCGTGGTTTAATGTAGTACTGTATTGCTTTGTTTGGCCTCAGCCTCAGAGAGTCATTGGTCTGATCCTTTGCACAGAAGAATGTACTGTGATCTGATATCTGGGACTGAACCAAATAATTGCAGGAGACTGACTGAACTAGCAAAGGTGGGGGCAGGGTGGATCATGGGATGGGTTATGCCTTCATCTTTCACTGCTAATGCCTACTGTGTGCTCTTATCTCATTTGCTAGATTAGAAAGAAATTAAAAAGAGGTAAATACTAAATTTTCTTCATTTCTGTCTTCTCCCCTGCTCTCCTTGGATAACAGCCTTATAGCAGTTTTCAGTTACTGAAACAGGTTGAAAATAGTTTGAAATGGAGATTATTCTTCTCCTGAGATTGATGGCAGAAATGGTTTAGAGAACTTGCAGATGACGTTTATAAGAATATTATAGAGGCGAGAAGCTTATCTGGAATCACATTTACTTGAGAGTATTCTGCTGGGAGTTAAACATCAAGTTGTTCCCCATCTTGACCTGACAGTGTTACTGTTTTAAATATTCCCCAATTAAATAATTAGGTGTAACTTAATAAATGTTTGAACACCATTTTCTCCCCTCTTTTCACAGTCCAACTGTCTTGTAGTTTATGTCACTATAGCCTACTTTTCAGCAAGAGCATGTCTTAATATTGAGTGTATCAAATCTAATCCTACGGTTTATTGTGGGCAGCCCCAGTTGGTCCTGTTCTAAGGCTTTCCCTCCCTTTCTGGTGAAAAGCACATGTACCATAGCCCTGCTGGTGGCCTGAATCACCTCAATTTGTTCTAGCAATCAGAGGCAGCTGCTCCATGTGAAAGGAGTGTGGACCACTGAAAAGAGCGTTAGGATTGACCTCAGGCTGAAAGCAAAAGGCTCAGCCCTTTCTGTGAGGCCAGTCGAGCATGTGCAAACAGATTTGCTGAAGTACAAAATGGCCCAGTGATTTAAAGCAAGTTTTCTTCTCCCTTTCTCCCTTTCAGAAATGAAATGATAGAGGATAGCCTGGGCACAATCTTAGCAACATCTGTTGCCTTTCACTAGGGTCTTGATCAGGGACAATATGTATTCAAAGAGGTACTGACATTTTATTGAAAGAGAAAGAAGCCTTAAATAGAGGAGAGCTTGGACATGTTTCCCAACACACACAGTTGGGTCTTTTCATGGGTCAGAATGCCTTTGGAGAAACAATTTTCTTCTCTCCCTCTTTTTTCCACTGAAACTGTCAGAAAACAAATCTTCAAATTACAGAGCTCAGTAGACTTACAATGCGGAAGAACAGTCAAATTTTCCTTTGTTTGCTTTTATTCTCAGAACTAGAGGGTGTATGAAAACTGAAATCTTAACCATGCTTAATAACAGGAGTGAAGGAATTTATGCTTAAGGTTGTTTCACATCTGTTACCGTCTAATTTTTATTTAAAAAAAAAAAACAAAAAACTAATAGTAATGCTAAAGCAACAACAGTATTTTAGTGCTGTAGCTATAATTGATATTATTTACATATATTTTGTAAAGTTTTTCTTATGTTTGTTTTCCTTTGTTCCCTTCTCTTGCCTACACTCTCATTCCCTAAGCATTGATTTCATTCTGCACTTAGGAAGAGGCAGTTACCTGGTTCTGTCTCCCTTTTTTCTTCACATAGCTTTTCACAGGCAATTTTACTCTGTCCAACCATGACATGCCTTCATAAAGATGACAGATGAAGCAGCTGAGTAACTGGTGGGTATATTATCCTCTTTCAGACATCTGCCTCTGAAAAGATACCTATTCTTTTGTTGGCCCTGGGCCTGAGGATGTATACTGCACCTCATATATGAAGCCATTTTTATCTCTTTCCACTCTTTTGATGATAATCACAGTAACTGTAATAAAAGTTCCTCAAAATAAGTCTAGTAGAGTTGTTCAGTTACATACTTAAGCAACAAATCTTTACCTAAGCACAAAATTTTAGATGCAGAAGGTAGGGCTGGAATCCTCAAGAAGACATCTTGCAGGACCTCCTGCAATGAATTTTGGATTGAATGGACCATGGTCAATAAGCTCAAAGAAACATGAGTGTGTGTGAATGAACACATATTAAATGTGTGGATGAATGCATACTGGATAAACACTCCATGACACTGGATGACTTAAAGTGATGGACATACATGTGTAGTAAATTATTAACATATGGTGATACTTCTCATTAAGTTATCATGTTCTTATGTTCTTACGTTCTATCTGTGCTCTGTCATTTGCAGAAATTTTTGATCTAGAAAAGTCTTGTCTCAGAAAGTTCACAGCAGAAATACACAGGACATAAACTCCAGTGACTCAGAGAAAAGCAAATGCAGTACTTCTATTGAGAAAACAAAGCATGTAGAACTGTAGCACTAAGGTCAGTATTGCTGAATGATCAGACACGATATCCTAGTGACCAGTGTCTAATGTCTCCAAAGGCCATACTGTGGAGGAAATACACCAAAAGAATGAAGGGGTCTGAGTGGCTTTTGATTCTGATGCCAGGGCAGTACACTATTAACCTCCTAAATGTGGGAGCAAGAAGGTTCTAGGGAACTGTCATTTTCTTTCACCTGACCTGAAGCCCTTTTCTTTCTCCTTGCATAAGCATTGGTAGATGTAGGAGGAAGCAGAATTAGTAACACACAGTTTTGATTCTGACAGAACAACTACTGACATATTGCTCTGGGATGTGCATTTTCAGAATGAAAAGGGATTTCTACCACCTTCTTTTAGAGTGAGGCAAAGTGCTGTGTTCCACTCCCTGAGCTTTTTTTTCTGATTTAAAAGACTTGGATTTTTCATAAAATTATTCTTCTCTTACTGAATCAAACCTTTTTTTTTTTTTTTTTTTTTTTTTTTTTTTTTTTTTTTTTTTTTTTTCCTCCCTCTGGTTTTAATGAATGCAAGAACAGGTAGAAATTATGTAGGATTAAGGGATTTAGAAAGTTTTAAACATTTTAAACACAAAAGTGAGGTCTTGTGACTTTTAACAAAAGCAAAAAAAGATGAATATATTAGTTTGGTAGAAAATTGATATATATAATCATGTCTACTTTGGCATTCACACCAATTATTTACTACAGTGAGCAGTTCAATACAATGAAGATAGTCAATTATTTTATCTAGCTCATCTACAAAATGTTTAAATCTGCTTTCTATATGAGAGCTTTCATGTTGTTTTAGAATTCTATCTTCATAAATATTCAGGTATTAAAATTTAGCATTTAGGTTATCATTCAGACACTAAAAGTTTTACTGTCTTAAAGTGAAAAGGGGTCACCAGCATGCTTCCTCCTCACTGTGTTTCCAGGGCTTACAGTGCTTATTCTGTACATTTTATAAATATTAGTCCTGTTAGAATTCATTTTTATTTTTTGAGGGAGAAAGAGAGTGTGTCCATTTGTTGCTATGGTCAGCATTTGCTTACTTATTTGATGTGTTCATACAGGGAAGGTTATGAGCATCTTGAATATTAGTTATGATGAAACATTGTCTATAGCATGGTCCAGTTACTCAGAAAAGTTTTCTAAGATTGTAGATATAAAGTCTGATTTTATTCTAGGAAATATGCAAGTTTGTAGTGACAAGTTACACTGGAACATAAAAGTCTGGTTTGGGCTTAGATGTCAGTGGAGAAGTTATTCACATTAATTTTGTCTAGATGATGAAGAATATAGACCCTGATCCAAAGTGATATAAAATACTGCTGTGTATAACCATTTACTGATTTGTTTGTGTACGCATAGGAATTTTTTTCCAGGAGTAACTTAGCTGTAGATTTTCAGAAGACTGTTACACAGAAGCAGCTCATTGAAGAGTGCAGAACTCCCTGAAGTCAATTGGACTTCCTGTGTTTAACTTTTCATAGGATCAGACAAATGCTCTCAGTCTAGAGTGCAATTCCCCTGAAAAATTGACCTCAGTTTTGCCACAGTGTGAATGCCCTGCAGAACTGAGCTTAATATCCAGCAGAAACTTATCTAACCTAATTTTTTTTCTGCATACATCAGAAAAGAGAGAGGTTCTGATTATAAAAATGTTGATGCCTCTTCTCCACCAGCAGGATATTGCTAGCATGAAACATCAATCTGAGACCCCAGTGTTTATGGATGTATTTGTTTACAAGACTTGTTTAAAATTGTTTAAAAGACTACTATGTTCATCAGTATTTTAGAGATGGACATAAATGCAGCTACTTGAGAGGTCTGTTAGAGAAATGTTTTAACATACTCTATACCACTGCAGTAATAGTGTTGCATCATGTGGTCCAAGGAAACAGGAATAAGTGGCACTTTGTTTACACTTCTCATGAGCTATATCTTCGGCATTCCTCCCCCTTTTTAATTTTGATTACAATGTTCCATTTCCCATCTTTTAGTCCTAGCTCTTGTTTTATGAATTCTAACGTTTTAAAAATAATTTTCACACTTTTATTCACAGAAGCTTTATTTGGCTGTTGACTTTTTTTCCTATTGGTAACCCCCAGTTCTTGCAGTATGCTCTGCGCACAACACTGCCAGCTTTGTCCTGTTGTATTCCTTCTGTCTCATTGTTGGCCAGCTTGGTACATCCACTTATAATATGACAAATGACATATGGAGCCTGGCCACATAGACTACATTCTGGTCTTAGGTTCCTTTTAATCCATCTACCCTTGCTTGCATTAATTACCCATCCCCATGTGGTCATAATGAAATTCTCCATTTCTCTTTACAGCCTTCTGACAACTTACTTACCATCCTCCACCTTTCCAACTTCTTATGACTTTTACAGTTATAACTCCTCAGATTAACTAGATTTACTTCTGAAGGAGAATATAATTTTTATGAGTATACCAGCTAACCACGTGTGCTAATGTGTGTGTGCCCAATATGCCAAGACAAAGTACAGAGGAACAAGAGTTAGAACAGCTGGAGCCATGATGGGAATGCTGAATTGGTAAAATTGCTTCTTATGTGTCATAGGCCACTGTGGAGATCTAATAAACTGACTGATTGAATCACTGTTATTTTTATTTGCTACAGTTTAGTTTGCATTATTATCTAATTTGGCCTACCAAATCTTCTACATAAAGTCTTCTATAGAGAAGGCTGCTGAACTTTTGGGACTGTTAGGTATGTTCCAAATTTATTGTGGCTCCATGGGGGTTGGAAAACACTCCTGCAATGTAAACAACAATGCACCTAACTCAAAAGCTCTGTTAAACAGAGAATTAAGTCATAACTGGGTGGACAGTGAAAAGCAGAGACATTACTTTGTGGATTTAAAGCCTGATTCTTAAATTTCAATAGACCTCTTGTTTTTCCTCCTGCTAATTATAGAAATGAGTAAAAAAAGATGACTAAAAATCAAATAAGAAATGCTGGGTGCTAGATTTGAAACAGAGCCAATATAACCACAAAATGGACAGTGACCTCCTATGTGATATGAAGGTGAAAAGTTGTCATCAGAATTAGAGTCACCTGTAAATAATACCTCTGTATCTTTACCTAAAAGTCTTGTATAATTGCATTAATATTCATAGAGGGCAACCATGTGCTAATGGTTGTTAATAAAGTTTTCCTTTAAAAAAAGATCTACTATGGCTTTTCTGTTTGCCTCATGAAAGCCATATGAGGCTTTCATGAGGCTTTCAGGTAGAGCAACAAAAAGTTAGCATTTTGCCTCTGAACATGATATATTCCACTATCAAAAGAAACTCTGCAAGTGGCTGCTGAGTACATAATGGAAATTAATTCTTCCTTCTCAGTCAATGAGTTATCAGCATCCTGTTCACCAGTCTCTGTGTTTTTTTTGAATGCATACTTTGATCGCAAAGATGGAAATGTTAATATTAAGAGACTGACAGTGGCCTAAGGGACTGAGGAGAATGATAAAGCTCTTTTGTTTTTGCCTCAAGTCAAAATGTTCCCTAAGCAGTAGACACCAAAGCCCTCATGGTCTAAGTATTTGACAGTGTGTGAGAGTGTGCTTCCTGGTCAGTCTTAGATTTGCCTATGGATCTCGTATACAGTGCAGTATTTCAACTCAGATTTTGCAGGAACACCCACAACACTTTCAGAAGTCAAAGGAAAGGAGTCAGGAACAACAGGATCTTTGATGCCTGTGGTTGACCTTTACAGGGCCTAGCTAAGACATAGATCTAGTGTTTCTTTTGACAAACCATAGGCTTTCCTCTGCAAACGGTACATGCATACCTCTCAGAATGACTAAATGCACTATAAAAGATATTAGAAAGAAATACAACAGCACTGTAAGCGTGGATTACAGCCAAAATCTTCCAGTCAATGTACTGGAATGGAATGACTCACTGGCAAAAACCCACCAAGAAGACAGTCCAGAACAAACTGTTTATATATATATATATATATGCATTTGCTTGTGTTACTAGAAGTGGTAAATTGCCAAAAGTTACTAAGAATAATTGCTTCTTTATGTTTGATTCTGCCTGGGCAATGAAATTAAATTGGCCTGCTTAGTCACACTTTCTTTTTGGAGTCATTGTACTGTTTTTCCCCTGTAAAAGTCAAAGGGTTTGATACATTTTATTTTTATGTGACAGGGTAGGCATTTAGGGGAAAAAAAAAAAAAAAGAAAAGAAAAAAAAATAATAAAAAAGATACAGAAATATCTATCCTAATTTCAACACTGTAAAAATAAGTTCAAATGTTTTACAGGCGTGCATTTTAATGATGGGGTTTGCTTGAAAGAATATATATTTTTGGAAAACAAACTACATTCTTGAGAATGGTCCACTAAGTCAGTAAGAATGTCATGAAATACTCCATGAGGGTCTACATATGAAAGCTTTATAATTGGTTGACAATTGGCTATTCCAATTCTAATCAGTAATATAAGAATCAAAATTAATGAGGAATAATCCTTCTAACTTAAACATTTCAAGTGACTGTAAAATTACTTTGCCCCTGAACCTGAAGAACCAAGAAAGAGCTGGAAGGTGGTGGGTAACATCTATGAAGATCACTGCCCCTGTATTTTTTTTTTTTTTTTTTTTTGTTTCATCCCACTCTCAAATAATAAAATACTCTTATATAAATAAATAAATCTAATCTAATATATATATATATTTGCCTCAAATGTATATACATATATTTCATGATTGAAGTTATAGCTGCTAAAATAAGTATGAAGAAGTAAAGTTCCGCAGTACTGCCTGCATGACAATGAATTTGAAAGAAGATGAAGGAAGGGTATTTGTGTTAGTTAGTGAGCAAGAAGATAATTTGTCCTTGAAATTCGTCCTTCAAGGATCAGTGCAAAGAGTCTTATTTTGATTAATTTGTGAACGATGAATTAGGGATTGGGAGTAAGAGGACAAAAGAAAGAAGAGTCCTTAATTGCAATCTTAAGCAACTGTGTGCAATCATGTTTCAGGATTTCTTGCCTGAATACATCCTATTACACCGTAACCACATGCTCAGATGCTACATAACTTCCAGAATAAAGATTGCTTGTAGTTGCCCTCTTTAAACCACCTATTCTGTCCACAAATGCCATATACTGAGCGGCCTCCCATTGTGTATAGGGGTGATATTAGAAATCACATATCTGAGAATGAAGCTATAAGGCAAGAAACACAGAGCTTTTACCTGTTCCATCTATAAAATATGCATACATGTAGATACTACTGAATTCAAAGGATAGAAACACATCCAGAAAGTAAAATGATAGAAGATATGAAAGGAAGCACAAAAGGAAGAAAGAAAGAAAGAAAGAAAGAAAGAAAGAAAGAAAGAAAGAAAGAAAGAAAGAAAGAAAGAAAGAAAGAAAGAAAGAAAGAAAGATCATTTGTGATATAAATACTTTTCTATTTTAAGAAGTGATTTTGTCTTCACATTATTATTGTTGATACTACACTTCACAGTACATATATATATGAGGAATTGAATTCAGCTATAAACGCAGATTTTTAGTTGGTTCATAGTTGGTTGAGAATGCTTTTCTCACAAAACTATAAATCAAAAGACATTGACCAAGGTTGCCCTTGGTATGATCCATTGTTCTAAAAACAGTAGGTGTTAAAAATATTTTTGCCCGTGGAAAATGTCAGTTCAGCAGCTCTGCCAGCACTTGGAACTTCTCTCTGCCTTTTGCAGGAGACCTGACTCCCAGGCGATCGCCTTTCAGTGGAGGACCTCCTTTCTGCTGCAGACCCAAATTCATTCAGCATTGTTGAAACGAGGTAGAAAGTTTGTACTGCTGCTCTCCCAGTCGAACCAATCCCCAGCAAAGCAGAGATTCATCCCTCAGACCGGCTTCCCCCGGAGAAGAATCTTCCCCGGGAGATGTGGGGCTGTGCGTGGCTGCTTCAGGCACCAACTAGCACGGAGCCTTCTCCTTCTTCCCGGTGAGCAGCGCTCTACCCGGCGCAGGCACGCCACCGTGCCTCGGCCTCCTCTAGAGCCGCTTGTTCTATGGGAGCACCTGCTTTATTTATTCCAGGTCTTTAGAAATACTTTTTTATTACAACTATTCCTTCCTCCCTCCCCCCCTCCGGTTAAACAGAGCCAGGGAGGAGGGACGACGGCACTGAGGGCAGCAGAAGTGAGTGGGCTGCCGTCCGCGGTGACAGATCCGTGCTGCTCATCGGGGGACCCGCACCGCGCCCAGCGGCCCGGGACCCTCAGAGGGCGCACAGAGAGGGGGCCCCGACCCCCAACCAGCTAGCTGCCCCGCAGCTCCCAGCTCCTTAGCGCCTGCCAGGGAGATAGGGGTGCTAATGGGTGGCTTTGTGGATGGGAACAGAGGCATCCTGGGGAGATCGAAAGGGCAAAATTGTAAAGTAGGGACCTCGGATACTTCGGATTAGTTTTGCTACTTTGTCTTCGCGCCCTGGGTGCTCGGCTGATATGCTTGTGTGTTGGGAGTGGGGCGATGGGGCAGGGGGGATTAAAAAATATCTTAAACTTTCTGCCCCAGCTCCATGCTTTCAAATGCAAATCGGGAGATAGATTGGCTAGCGCCCCACCCCCTAACCCTGCTCCTGATTTTTATCCAAAGGGCTCCATCTGTATATCCTGTCAAGGAGGAGGAGGAGAGGCGGGGGGAGAGGGGTCGGGTAGGCTGTTCGCTCTCTGGATCCCTTTTCAATAGCAACCGCTGGGTCTTCGGGAGGTACAAAAAGTCGCGGTGCCTTCTCCGCGCTCAAGAAGGGAGCTGGCAGCCGGCACCGGCCGCTGTGCGGTGATATCCCCTGCCCAGAGCAGCATCCCCACCTCCACTGTCTCCTCCCTCTCTCCTCTCCCTCCTCCTCCCGCAGCCAGGATCCGCACCCAGTCGGAGCTGGGCTTGGCACCGGCACCCACTTCTCGCTCCGTGCTCACAGCGGCTGCCTGCGCCGTGCAGTGAGTGGAGGAGGAGGAGGAGGAACGGGGCAGCGGCGGCGCTCGTGCCTCCGCGGGTGCAGGCAGTGCGCGGGCGGGCTCGCAGTCCCCATGCCAGGCGGGCGCTCGCCGTCCGCAGCCCAGCCCCCGCCTGGGAGCACCCTGGCAGCGCTCTGTCGCTCGGGCACCGCCGGCCCTTGGGATTAAAGCACTCAGTGAGCCGGTCAGCCGAGAGAGAGGGGCTGCAGGTAAGTGCTGCCCGCACCTGCTCCTTTTCCCCACCCTCGTGTAGGCAGAGGGAGGTCAGAGGAGTTGCGGGAAGGGCTGAGCGAGGCTCCTCTCCCCGTGTCCCTACGCGGCTTTCCGCGGCAAGTTTCCACTCCGCGGTGCGGGGGGACGGTGGAGAAGGAGCAGTGGGAACATCG
This sequence comes from Excalfactoria chinensis, assembly GCF_039878825.1. NCBI lineage: Eukaryota > Metazoa > Chordata > Aves > Galliformes > Phasianidae > Excalfactoria > Excalfactoria chinensis. The sequence continues at coordinate 51,431,935 of NC_092826.1, forward strand.
GGAACGGGCTGCGGTCGGGAAGTGCGAGCGCCGATGTTCTGCCTGCGTGTGCGCTTTCTGAAAAGAATAAGGGAACAATAGCATCTCCTGACTCTTTAGAGAAGTCTCGCGGACGGGGGGGAGATGGAGTGGGGGAAGGGAGGACTGTGGACTTCTACACAGCGTAGTCAGCATCAAGCACCAAGTCCTTGGTTCTTTGCCGGAGCCGTTGTCTTGCTGGAGCTCTGAGTTCAGCGCTGATGCTACACAGCAAGAGATTGAGGAGGCCGGGAAATCTCCGGAGTTATTTCCCAGAGCTTTCCTCCTCGTATGTCAAGGATATTCAGGAGTTTGCAAACGTGGAAATGGTGGGAGCTTGTTTCTTTGATTAGTATTCAGCTGGTAGGGCTCGCTCTGCAGTGCTTGGCACTGACCCTTCCCCCTGCCCTGGCCCCCATCTATCCATACATCTAAGCACAGAAAGCTCAAAAAACAGATTGTGTGTACTGGTAGCAAGCATTTTGTGATCTGGATCCAGCTTGTAGTTGGTAAACAGAAGGAAATACCCCCCTCTGATAGAGGATTTAGCCTTTATACTCGTGCTTTCCAGAGGTTGAGAGAGTTCAGGTGAGCAAAGATTCTGTGAATGATGGCTTTCCCAGCAAACCAGGGGATTTAGGGAAGGGAGGGCAGAGAACAGTGAGACACTTGATTCTGGGACTTGAAATGATGGTACTTTAATCTCTTTCCTACTGGAAGAAAAAAAAATCTCATGTTCTGATAGATAACTTCTCAAGTCAAAGCAGAGACTTGAAAGGGCAGCATATACTTAATAGTTTCTCTAACAAGACATAGTGTTGTGCCATTTTTCAGCAAAAACATTGGTGATCATAATGTTTTGTAGAAAATAAATTACTTTCTGCAAGAAATAAGAAAATCAATAGATAAAGGAACCAAACTCCGACATGTCTTTCTGTAACAGTCTCACCTTGTCAGTGGTGTGTGACTTTATCATGTCTACTAATTGCTCATGGGAAGTTTGCACGGGTTTACTACTGGCATAGGGTAGATCCTATCCTGTTTCTGGTGAAGACAGGTTTGTATGATCTCATGTGAAGAGTTATTCAGATGGATGGGCAAGTTACATTAACAACATGACAGTTGTGTAAGTAATTGAAGATTACTTAGATTATAGCTTCCAAAGGTGCTACAGGTCAGCAGATGAGCTGTGAAATGATGCTGGTTTACTCTTAGTAATATCAAAGCAGTTTTAAAAATGTAAAAGTGAAGTCAGAGCATTTAGAAATAATCTGTGTGCCTCATTAAAACTAGTTCATTGTGACAGTGGCGTTAGCATATTTTGGGAGAAAATTAATAGTAAAAACACCAAGTAAGTCTAACCCAACTCCCTGAAGACCAAATGTGGCATCCTGTTTAAAGTCCTTGTATGCACTTTCCTGTCTCTCCCAGCCTGCATTTTAGCAGGGGATCTCATCTAGGCATTCTTCTTTCTCAGGGGCACTGAGAAAGGCTAAGTAAGATTTTAAAAATAATTACAGTAAAATCCATGGGAAGTAGAGCAGAGCAAAGCATCTGAAAGCTGATTTTGACAATTTTTAATGTTAAGCATCTGAAAAAAATTGGGTTTGGGAAGTTAATAGAGATGTAAAATGGCCTGGTATTTTAGGAAAAAATCCAAGTTAATAATCTGGGCTACCACTGCACTGTTAGAAATGTGTCTGAGCTAATGTGAAGGGAAAAAAAGCAAAAAAAACCACACAAATAAACCTACGATCATTGGTAATGTGGACTGTTTTCTTGCAAAAGCCATTGAAGATTGGATTTTTAATCAGAGGGCATTTCACCCTAATAATGGGAGACTTTATTGTAATTAAAGTCTGCTGTAGGTCATTAGAAATGTGTTAACAATGTCAGATGACAGCCTTACAGCTCTTTTAAGTCTACTTTTATTGATATAATAGCAAAGCATGCTTGATTATTTGTCTTTGATTTAATAGCAAAAAACTCTTATCCTCCCATATAAAAGGATGATAGTAAATCATTTGTTTAGCTGCAGATTACCCGTGAATTATCTGATGAGAAGAACAGATCCTTTTCATGTATAACTTTGAGTGTTCTGTCTGTGTTTTTCAATATTTTTTCTTCTTTCTTTTTTTCTTTTCCCAGCAGTCAGTCAGGCACTTGACTCAAAGTCATTATTGATGCAAAACCTGAGGTTGTTTTACTCCAATTTAAAGTCTTACTTTGCTGTAAACTTGGCTAAGCCTTTCCTCAAAGGTTTATGACACACAAACAAACTTCAATGTCAATGAAAATAGAAGGTATTTTTAATTTCAGATGCTCTGCAGACAAATATACTACTCAGAAGACTGTTTTAGTGATGGGCTGGTTAGCAGCTTTCACTGTATTTATTTTGGCTATTGACTTCAGTGTCTGGTCAACTCAGTGGTTCTTCAACAAATGCTTTCCTAAGCCATCCAATCCAGTTTAGTTCAATTTATCAAGTATGGTTGTTTGTTTTTTTTTTTTTTGTTTTTTTTTTGTTTTTTTTTTTCTTCTCCTCTCCTGTGTTGTTTCACGCTACTACTGGGCATCTGGGCATTGTTTCATTGTAGCAATAAAAATCACTAAATTCTAACTGAGGAAAGGTGAATAAAATCCATGACGATTACTTCTGTCCTGCCTGTCAAATTGGGCTTAACTCTGAGCAGTAATGCAGGAGTGCCTCCTCTGGGAATTCAGTGGTTCTGCAAGGAAATGTCACTAAGTCATTTCTTTCCCGAGGTATTATGTGAAATTCCTCAAATTAAATGAGGCTGCAGAAATTGAGCTTGAGGAAATTTAAATATTTGACTTGATTGGTCACAGAATTACAAATACTGCTGCTGTTTCTTTTCAATAACGGATCAAATTAGCATAATCCTTTCCAGCAACTTAGATCTATTAAATGTAGCATAGCAAGGTGGAAGAAAAACCGACAAAGCATTTTCATTTGGAGAAAATAATATAAACATTTATTTGTCAATATAGCTAGAGAGAATGGGTGGGGGCGTTGGGGAGGAAGCTCAAACAACTGAACTTTCCAGTCACATACTGTGTTATGATTAACTGCAGAGCACTGTGAAAAACCAAAAGCAGTTTGGTTTTCTCTCTGCACTTTTGTGAAGCCGTATCATTTATCAAAGTGTGCCTAGTGTTTTCCTGTTGTCTCACCAGGTTGTTCCACCTGAGTCAGAGGGTACTGGAGCCAACTTAGTGTAACAGTGCCATATGTTTGGAGCTGTGGTAGTTTCTTGCTTGATAACCAGATGCAGACTGCAGAGTGTGCACTTCATTTACAGATCTCCCGTGTGAATATTTAGGCCAGTTAGCTGCAGGAGGTTGTGGTCTGTAGATGTAATGTCATCTGGCACAGTGAGTTAAGAGGCCTTACTTGGTTTTGGCTCCCAGGCCTTCATTTCATGGAATGGTGGTCCCCACCTCACTTGTTCCAAGGTACCCTCTCATAAAAGGGAAAACTATTTATTTATTTGCATTTCTGTGGGAATATATACATATATATATTATATTTTATATATATAAATATAGTGATCGGATAGTGCAATCTACACCATAATTAGGTATGTTCTCTTTTCCAAACCCTTTGTCTCAAGGGTCCTTGAGTTCCTATGCCTACAGAAGAGTCTCCTGTGATATTTAGATGTGTAACATTGCTATGAGTCTGCGGTTCCTCTGAGAGCAATGTTTTCTTTCACAGAAATTGAAACCCTTTCCAGTGGGCATTGTTAAACTGTATGTCAAAACATAAATATTTCAATGAGGTTACTTAGACTGTTAGGGGTCTCACCTGCTAGTTCAGCTTTGTTTAAGCAATCCTGGTTCAAGATCCAGTGTCAACAGTTACTTTCAGAATTATCTCAACACACCACGTCTTATTTTCTTGAATGTATAAAATGAATGTGTGGGGGGGGAGGATAACTGTGTGCTCTTGGCCAAGCTGAAACAAGATTTACTGGCAGGTGTTTTCTGAGCTGCAGTTCCAGAGATGGTGAGATCTAAGTTTAACCAGTGAGTTTTGTTATAGTATCAAAGACTGTAGCAATCTTACAAGAGGAGAGTAAGGGTGGAGGAAGCAAGAACATTGAAAAACTCTCCAGTTAGACTTTAAATGGATGATCTGATCTTAAAGTGAGCTTTCAAAATAGAGGAATCTAATCCAGTCCAATGGAGTTCAGTAATGGAAAAGATTTGGGATTCCTACTTCTGCCTGAAGAATTTTGCTGAAAAGACTTTAGAACAATATAAGATGATGGACAAAATTCTATGTTAGGTTGACAAGGAAATAATATAGTTCATATATTAAACTGGTACTGTGACACCAGTAGCAGTATGTGAGTGAAAGTCTGTAAAAATTTGTACTTTTACTGCAAATATTAGGTGATAAAAGAAAAAGGAAGGTCATCATGAACCTTCACCAAAGACACTTCAAGGCTGCAAGAATTTCAGTGGTGGGGGAAAGAGGACTTTCACAAGGATGGCTAGGAGGCTGATGACATTTTTTTTGTCCGTATCTAATGAGACTCATGGCTACATGCAGATAACACGGACTAGTCTTTGTGTGTTGATTTGGAAATTATGAAGTCAAACAAAATATTCAGAGAGATTTTCAGTGGGTGTAAATGATCCTTAATTGCTAGCAACAAGGAGAATTATTCCTTAAAGCTGAGGATTTTATTCATGATCTGAATGCTTTCATCAAACCAAGATTGTCCCATGGAGACCATGCATAATGGTGTCTTTTTGACACTAGCAGATTGTTTTGGTAAAGTAAAGTAGTAACATTTTTCAGATTAGAAGTGCTCACCAGAAAACTTCTGCAACAAGGTTATGGGTCAAATACAGCCCAACTTCTATACAACAGATGGGAGAAAATATAAATTTTATGGTTTATATTGAATAAAGGGCTTATTACTTTTTCATATTCTACAGTTTAAAATCCCATAGAACAAGCAGATACTTAGGAACATGACATGAAAAAGTGGATGTTTGATTAATATTTTTAATTTCTATTTTTTTTATTTATTTTTGTTGGTAGAGATTGTGGAATGAGGTGGGATTTTTTGTAGTTCACTTAACATGTTACTGATAGAGCAAAAGACACCACCACATATTGTCCAGATCAGAGAACACGCTACTTGAATTATACACTGGTTGTTCTTTTTTCTTTTTTTCCATATTTGTGAATGTCAGGCCTATATGCAAAGTAAATAGGGAATGTGGAAACTAGAGGTTAGTGAAATTAATTCAAGTTTTAAAACTTAAACAGTTTTTTAAGAAGGTGCGTCTTGAGGAGTCATGATTGCGTTTTGGCCCATTTGAAGAGTGAAGTAGCTTTATATAAAGGTGCAATAATGTGCTAGAATAATGAATGATATTAATTGCAAGCGCAAATATTTCTGAGTTCTGTGTAGTTAATTTGTACACAACAGGATACCATTTATTAACAGCGTATATTTAAATACAAAGTAATTGCAGGTCAGTTTTCTGTTCACTTCATACTCAAGCCTGTAAATAGAGATAATAGATAAAGGACCTAAACTGGAGAAACTGCATCCCCTCTACTACTGTCATTATTAGTGATATCTGGTACTGCAAGTGCTCCTTGAATTAAATTTGTACCTTGATGAGGAGAAAACCACCAACATTTCAGCTTTCCTTTCAGTTTCATGAGTGCTGTGATGTTGCTTGTGTATTACATTTTTGTACATGCAAACTTCACAGAGAAGGTGATGTTATCACAAAACATTTTAAATGTTTAAAAACATTTTCTTTTTTTACATATAACCATATAAGCTTCATATAAATATGTACAATGTGAAAAGACCTAAAATATCTACGAATGCAAAAAAAAAAAAAAAAGATGAAATTCTATATAGTAAGTATTTTTTTCCCCAAATAGAAAAAGGTTTTTTTTTTTTTTTTTTAAAAAAAAAAAAAAAAAAAAAAAAAAGCTCTAAGAGGTATAGGAAGATTGGAAGATTTATTCTGAAGAACGGAAAGAGTAGAGGGGAGAGGGCTTCAGAGCAGAATGCTGCCAGATAGCCAAACAAAAATAATTGGGATTCTGGAGACTGTGTGTTGAAAGAATTTGAGAATGACAACTTTTTTCCTTTTTTTCCAGGGGGTGTGAGCATTCTGTTTTTCATCATATTGTGCTGTCTAGCATATGGACTGTTTTTCAGTTGGTATTTTGGGTGCATTTTTCAGTTCCATGCTGTGGTGTGTGGCTAGGGACTATGGCACTCCATATGGTGGCTTTCATACTTCCCTGCAGGTGTAAAAGAAAGGATATAAGAGAATACTGTTTGAGATAAAGGTTAGAGCAATTCTAGGTTTGAAATGTCTGTTCAGAGCAAGAACAAGACATTTCAAACTGCTTAGTGGAAAGACTTTAACATATTGTAAACGTTTTACTGACATTTCTTAAGAAATCCCATTTCATATTTTTATCTCTGTTAAGTAACAATCTGCTGCCTCTTTGAAATAAACTGACAGCTTATCAATATCAGATGTATTAAACCTAATATAACTTAGACACAGAGAGGGAAAACTAAGGGGTGGGCAAACAGCCGCTGTTACAGACAATGCTCTTCTTACCTGAGTGGAGTGGAAGAAACTCCAAGTGGCACTAGAAGTGCTGAGATGTTGTCCTTGATACCTATGGTAGTCCTTCTAGTAATTATGATGTCATGTGGTTGTGATTTACCCAACGGCCCACATCAAAACTGAGCTACAACTATTTGGGATGTATCATTTTAAACTGGACTCTGCTACACTTGCATGTTAACACTGCTGAGAAAAGAATCTTGGTGTGTGTCGGAGAGGTGTCTTTTTTTAACTGTAGCATCACATTTTGGAAGTTAGGATCTCTAGGTAAGATATTTCCTGTTATCATTTATTTATTTATTTTTGCCTGTGGGTAGACACTAGATTTTCACATATGGAAGCTTTCAAATTGCAGCTGCTTAGCATGCTTGCTCCACGAGTTTGTGGTTTATCCCACTAGTCTCTAAGCAAAGCCTTTCTAGTACAGGGTAGTACCGCAGAAGGGATTATTATAAAAAGGCTTTAAATACAGTCTATAATCAGAAGATCTTTTTATTTGTTTCATGTTTCTGCCCTCTAGGTGCTTTGGCAGCACATACGTAGTTCTGCAGCTAAAGAGCCTGACATACTGAAAACAGATATCAGAGATCACATTCCAGGCAGTTTTAATAGTTACAGCTATGGATACAATAATCTATCTAAGAATGTTTAATGCATACATGATTTAACGTCTCCTCTTTTTAGGTTAATACAATGTACAAAGGATGTGGTCTTCATTCTTCTGTGACTTCCTAAGTGGCAACAGTTCACTTTAATTGAAAGCCTTGTTATGAGTTTTAATTTCATCCTTATTTTCACCTTGTGTTTGGCACTTCTTAAATACTTCTCATCTGCCTCACTGTTTGCTCAGACGAGAAGAATGCCTCTTTCAGAGAGCATTGCTTACTTGTCATACTGCAGGTGAATTCCCTGAAATGCAAAGCTGCATTTTCCTTCTGACTAACATAGTGTATGCCTTCATAATCCTTATATTAATATATCCTTAGTTGTCTGGAGAATGTTCTTAACTGTAAGAGACAGAAATGAAGACTGATTTAAATAGTGTTAGAGGATTTTTTAATCTTTACTGAATTCCACTAGTTACTAAATGATCAGGATTTTGAAAAGGAAATGGACAAGATACACAGAAGGATAAAAATTCTGCATGTTATTGCTGAAATATCATTAGTCATTAAAGTAAGTTAGCAATGAAAACATAAAATCAAATTGTTTTCCGATCATACGTGTGCATAAGTACATACTCTAGTCTAATGTGCCTCATCATGTTTTAGGAATATACATAGAAAAAACAACTGGGGAACTCTCAGAGCTTTTCAGCTGGTCATATTCAGATCACTGCAAATCCAAACATCTGGTCTGCTGTGACTAAGAATCAATTAAATTGTTCTGTTTCGTTTTATACACTGTTATTTTGCTTTTTGGTAAGAGAGTTAAGCTAGCATATGTCTTTTCCATTAATATAGCTTCCTGCCTGTAAGCTGGTTTATAATTGTTGTGGTAATGGCAAGTAAAGCTGAGTATAGTAGGCAGAGGAGGAAAACAAACAAACAAAAACAAAAAACCCAAAACAAATAACTGAGAAATAATTACACTTGTTTTGCTTATTTTGAATAGAAGAAAATTCAGGCTTTGTCCTGGGGAAACTGATATACAGAAAGAACAGCCATAAGGAAATCTTGTAGCTACAAATACAGATTTATCAGCAATAGTAATGCAATCCAAGGAACACAGTCTAAGCTCTGAGAGACTTAGTAAACTCAACTGTACTGATGATTAGAAAAATTAATTATAAATTAACATTCCTGCATTAAGTGAATGTGGAAAAGAATTTGCGTTCTTAAATGGAATAAAATTGACTGTTCTTGCTTTTTTTCCCCAATAGGTACCTATTATGCCTTTTATTTGGTGAAGGCTGCTCAGCAGTGCTGACCTCTCCCAATCAACTACTCCACAAATTATTATCTCTGGACTCCCAGCTGACACCCTGCTGGAGGCAAGAGCTGAAGAGACAACTGGAATTGTGCCCGTTCTCATCAAGGTTTTTTCTTACACGGGAGAAAAAAAAAAAAAAGATGAAGTTGGGCAAAGTGGAGTTCTGCCATTTGTTGCAGATAATAGCTCTTTTCCTCTGTCTTTCTGGGATGAATCAAGCTGAACCCTCGAGGTCCAGGTCAAAGCCCTATTTTCAATCTGGGAGGACAAGAACCAAACGCAGCTGGGTGTGGAATCAATTCTTTGTGCTGGAAGAATACATGGGCTCAGACCCACTCTATGTAGGAAAGGTAGGGGATTTAAGTAAACTTTGGAGGGTACAGATGCCTGCTTTTCAGTGAAATAATAAGGCGCAACCTGAGAATTGCAACTCAGTCAGTGTGGTTGAAATACACTGGGATGGGGCAAAGTTATTCAATTTGGGGAAAAGCACAGACAAAAACCTTTTAGCACTTCCAAGCAAGCAGTGCATTATGTTTCTGAGTCCTTGTAATTTTCTAAGATCTTTATATGTTGTCTATGCTGATTTAAAGGAGTACAGTGTCGATAAAATATTATCATCATTTATACAATGACAGTACTTTATTAGTAATATTAGTTATATTTTGTTGCATGGGAGTAGAGAAATATAAAAATATTCTTTCATACAAACTAAAAGCTAGTCACAGAAAACAGCTGCTCTCTGTTTTGCTCTTTGAGCAAAGACCAGCAGTATTGTGGTAGAGAGAGAAAGATTTGGGCATCTGGGGGTGTGACAGTGGAAAAGAGGGCACATCTGCAGCTCTGCTTGTCTGGCAGAATGGTACCTCAGGGGCCTGCTGCCCTCCATGGACAGTACAGCCCTGTGGCTTTGCTCACCCTCTGATGGGCACCAGACCAACACAGAAAAAGCCCTTGCATCAGGGCATCCCAAATGTCTTGTTGTCAGCATCTGTAGCTGCACGTGGAACACACTGAGCACAGCTGTGAACACTAGCTTTAGCTCATTCACTGTGCTGTGCTAGTGAGCAGTGTGCTTCCTTCAGCAATTACTGAGGGGGGAAAAAAAAATAAAATGAAACCCCTCTTGTGTTTCTATGCAATGTTTTTGTGTAATCATCCTAGTGAAAGAAAAGCTCATTTCTCTATGTAATATCGGAATCAATAAATAGAATTTCTCGCTGAAATAGAGCAAAAGCATAGAAAACACAGGAGAGACAGTTTGTTTTTGGCAAAATGGCATGCTTACAGAAAAATAGTTGAAGTAATCTGAATTCAAATGGTTCATATGTATGAGTGCTGGGAATTTCAGCATACTTGTTTTGTCCTACTGAGACAAAAACCTTGATGTTTGTGTTAATGCAGTTAAGCACTTAGAATTTAATCATGCCATCTGAATAATCAAGTTGAATGGGGATCTGCTGTCATGATTAAAGCTATGATTGTGTTTAGGTGCTTTTGTGAACTAGGGCCACTACTTTGCAGTACTGAGACCTTAGGAAATAAGTGCTAGAATCAAAAATCATCTCCCCTTGCAATGCTCACGAATATTTCTGTTAATTTGGAGAGTATGTAGTAGTTTTCATTTTGACGCCATGCAGCTACTACTTGGCTTTGTAAGTTTTGTTGTTCAGGCAAAATCATTCTCAGATTGGAGCTTTTCTTGTGCTTCTGGAAAAATGATACATTTTGGCACTTCTGCCTGGTGCTAGAAAAGTATACATGACTTACAAATTAGAATTTCTCTCCTGGAAAGGAAATGTCTCTAAGTATTTGAGAGGTGTTTGGTTCTATAGCAATTCTTATATTCATTTGATTGTTGTATTTTGTCCAAATGTGCAGTGGTAGTGCTAGAGTACATAGTATTTTCATCTGTGAGGTTATTTTTAGCTTCACAGTCCGTTCTTTCCTGTCCTTTACAGGAGTCCTAATATTCATGAGCAGATATCTTCTGAAAAACAAGCAGTCTTCTTTTTTCTTTTCTTTTTTTTTTTTTTTTTTTTTTTTTTCGTATCAGCAGTATGAATTGTTGGCTCGAGAACTCACATTTGTACCAGCAGTTCATTTTATAGGAAAAGCAGACAAAAATCTGCACTTGCAAAAGGAAACCTGTCTTCCTGGAAACAGAGCTCTTGCTGAGCATCTTATGAGATAAGGCATGCCCAGTTCCTAACCTTCACACTGGAAAGGCTTTTTACTATGTGATTCCTGAGGTGCAATCATGACCGAAGCTGTATTCCCATGCAGGGGAGCAAAGAGGTGAAGAAGTGATTTTCTTTCTGTGTTAACATATTATGTGTAGCACCACTCTGAAGTGAGCAGCAGTCACTTTCCCCTCCTAAAAATATTGCTGTACTTGTTTCAAACCTTTCAGGTTAGGGACTGGCGAGACTAAGATTTGGATAGGAAAGGCTTTTTTTTGTTTTGTTTTGTTTTGTTTTTTTTCCTTTCCCCCTTGGTAAGGAAAGCGAAGATCTGGCATAATACTTTCTGATCAAATGAAGTGGAGACAGCAGCCAGACTACCTTGTATTATGTCGAACGCTCTGCTCCTGGGGAGGTCAGTCCTGCGCTCCCTGAACAGAAGTTCAGGATGCTTTATGGAATGCCAGTCTGACTGCACCTCCAGGAAGAAGGAACCTTCCTTCAGTTTTTAAAAGGTCTGTGAGAGAAAAATGCTTCAGAAACACACAAATGGAGCTACCCTAGGGGATATTTTCCTCCTTGCAACTATCCTATTTTAAGAAGCCCTGGGCAATTGTTTAGAAGTCAGTCTTGGAAAATGTTAGTGTTACATGGCAAATTACTCAAAAGTCATGAAATACCAATGTTAATTCCATGTTTGTCGTTAATTCTGTCATCCTGGGTGCATACATTTTGACATTTTAATCTTTAATATGTGGGTTAAAATCCTATTCCCCTGTCATGGGTTAACCGAAAATCTACCTGCACCCGTGACAGGGGGTCAGCTGGCCCGCAGAGCCGCTGGCCCAAAAAGGAAAGGGAAAAAGGGAAAGGGAAAAGAAAACAGCGGCAACGATCTAAGGAGGCAATCTTATTTACTAAATACTATATCGGAATACAGGATAACACAATATAATATAAATTAATTGAAATTAAGGCTAATGAATCAAGCAAAATAGGAGAGAGAGCAAGTCCTGAAACAGAGAGACCTACTGTAGCTCTAGGAGAAACAGCTTGGACTGCTCCCCCACGCTCTGAGGAATCAAGAGAGCGAATCCAGCCCCGAAGTGAGATTATATAGTGTCCTTGTCCTGTTACTTATCCCTGACCGTGATGTTCTCTGGGATATGCAGTCTTCTTCTGTGAGCTGCACATTCGGTGAAATTATCCAGGCTTTACATGATGTTATGATGTGGAATACTGATAGCAAAATTACAAAACCATGACATTCCACCCCTTATTCTACATCATTACATTATGCTTAATATACACACACACATATATAGTTATGAGCAATCAGCAACCTTATTTTCTTAACAATTTATATCTATTTCATGCAAATCCCTAAGCTGAGAACAAAACTCCATAACCTAACACACTATTATTTACCAACCCGAGACAAACCATGACATCCCCTTAAATTATAATAGGATCCCTATTTACTTCAGATAGGTGAGTCTTCTGCTTAAAAAAATTTTCAGCCTTTTTTTTTTTTTTTTTTTTTTTTTTAAACGTTTTTATAGTAAGACTTCTTATATATACCCTGCAACAGGTATAGATTCTTGCATCCTTGAAACCTATTTATTGTGAATGGTGGGCACTTTGGTTGGTTTTGTAAAAGTATTTGTCTTCCTGAGGGAACAAGGGCTTGTTTCTTCAGGTTCTCCGGAGAAACCTCTGGAGGAGGACCCATAGGAATGAGAGATAATGGAGGTTTGTTGTTGCTGTTTGTTTTTGTTTTCTCTTTTCTTCCAAGTTAGTCTTTTCTATCCATAGTATAAATTTTAATCATTCTAGGTTGAAACTTGAGTAAATCTGAGTGTCTTTTGGGAGGTGCTTAGCATATAACCAGATTGCAGACTGATTCATACACAATTTCTCTCGAACTGTCAGCAGAGCATATGTTACATTCACTGAAAGGGCTGAAACATTTAACTGTTTAGCTCATTTACCTGTTTATATAGGCCCTTTTATCTTTTAGATGAGCCATGTAGGAGGTAAAGCAGTTAACTATGATACTAATGTAGCTGAAAGCATAAGTGTCTTCTGTTTTCCAAAATCTGTTTACTATTTCTCCTTAATATCTCTTGTAAAATGCCTTATTATGTATTTTCTATATAAAGGTCTTTGGAATCTATTTAGGCAATTAAAATAATAGCCCAGAATAGTTTTATATGACTAAATATGTAAACACTTAAAATTGGGGAGTGTATGCTACAGTATTGATTTTTTTTTTTTTTTTTAATCTGTATGTAGCCATATAATTAAGGTGTATATATAGACATTCATAGGCAAAAAGAGATGCAGCTAAAGTATAACTTCATGAATCTGTTTATATATTTTCTAGCTGTTCTTTTTTTTTTTTTTTTTTAATTATTATTATTTTTCTTTTTGTAACACAACCAAGCAAACATCCAAAGAATGTGGCTTTGTGCATTTATTTTGGTTTGGTCTTTTTTAGTTCCATCAGTGTTTGGCTGCTAGAGTGTTAGCTTCCTGGAAAGCATTGGAATGGCACAGAGATTTAGTAATACTTTTGTCTTTAAGAACAAACAAACAAGAAATGACAAACAAATCAAAAGAAGCCCACAGATAAACTTAGTGTTCACAGCCTTGTTTCACTTTGTAAACTATACTTACTCGGTGTGAAGGCTGGCAGATAATCTCACGTATTTCTTTTGAATGTAGACCAACTGTCTTTTTTTCAGTGGCTCTCAATTTAGGGATAGATGGGAATAGTTTCAAGTAAATTGGTCTCTAAACTCAACTTTCAGGCTGAGAGATTTGGGGTATTTGAGCCCTGAGAACAGGAGATGCTGATGTGAACTGATATTGGCCTTTCAGTATCTAAAGGCAGATAGACTTCTTCGCAGTGTCTGTTGTGATATGACGAAAGGAAATGCTTCTAAACTAATAGGGAGAAATTACCAAACGTGTATTTTGTCATTTGGCATACAGCATGGAATGTCTATTCCAGCCTCAAAAGTTTGGAGAGATGATGGCTGAGGAGAGGAGAATACTATTTTTGTTTGTTGGGGTTTTGTTTTGTTTTTATTTAAGGTGTCAGGGTATATGTTAGTAAGGTGACACTTATTCACATATGATACTTGCATGTCCCTAGATCAAGCCGTACAGACACAGTGATGAAATAGAGCTCTTTTTCTCAATTATAGCTTGCCTTTTCAGATATCTGGTGACTTTTGTATTATGTATTATGTTGGATAATATGCATCTTTGCTAAGATACTTTAAAGCCGCGAGTAATGTGGAAACACTGGCCTCAGTCAAACTCAGAGCAATATGCTGAATATCAGCCACTGAAACAGAAGAAATTTCATCAGTGTATGAAATAGGTGAAGAACTCCCCAGTAGAAAGAATCTTTAGAAACCACTGCCCCTGGTTTACTGTCTCTTTTGGAAATGGAGAGAAAGAAGAAAATATGAAGGCTAACTGTAGGCAAAAGGGTGGAGGCTACCGCATTTCTGTATAAGGGAGCAGGAGGTGGGTTGGGTGCAATTCCCTGTGGAACTATTTTTCTCTTGTTGATTGTAGAGGCAATCCATGGAGACCTGAGATCTCTCTCAGCCTTGTGCTTCCAACCCTTCAAACAGTAAGATTAATGTTTACACCTTCTCTGAAAGACTGCAGGTGAGCACCTAACAGAGAATGGCTACAACTCTGCACAGAACTAATTTGTATTTTTGACCAAATAATTCTGGGGAAAAAATAAAGTTCCTCATCTTTTCTGTGCACTACATAGAAAACAAAGCATAATAACTCAGAGGAACTTCCTTTGTCTTTGTTATACAAAAATTTGTTTTCCTTTTCTGTTAATGTTGTCTTTACTTTTAGAAAAATCTTTAAAGCACTGTTTTATAAATTCCCAAAAGTCCATTCTTAAAACTGAAAAAGCAAATCTACTGTGTTTCTGATATTTATCCATCTCAGGGACTCTTTGTTGTTCTGTGCTGTGAAAATTGATAATAGTTGACCTTTTAAGTAAAATGGGACTTGCCACTTCTGTCAATATTATTCCATCACAAGTGCTGCAAATGAACAAACAAAATACTCAAGTACTGCTTGCTTACTGGATTGAATAGGTCTTGTCAAAGGGGTGCCCCATCCACGCAGAAGTGGTATGAATTTACCAGCTCAGCTTGTAAAATAAAGTCACAAGTGACATGGATTTTTCTTCATTGGAGAGTCACTGTGGTCTCTGTGATACTCCATGCTTTATTTTATTTGGATTACCCTGAATAATGGAGTTCACTGATAATCTGAATGTTTCTACTTAGCATGCAAGGCTAAAGTGTCTCTGGGGAGAACAGTGAGATTAAGGCACACAGCAAGAATTATCCAAAGGGATAACCCCAAATCTACTGATTTTTTTATTTTTTTATTTTTTTTAATTTTTTTCCTGGTTTATTTCATTAGTCTGCACAGCTATACTATAATTTCCTCTTTCCCTCGTTGTAAGAAGTCATTGTCTTGCTCACATAGTTGAATGGATACAGAAATGGTTTTTATGCAGGGGATTTAAAGTGATGACAATTTCACATGCTCAAGCACTAAAAGACAATTTATATGTAATTTAATTATTAGAAGTGATAATAGAGTTGAGAGTCTTATGGTTGGATACTGAACTAGGACATGGAGCTTTCTGATCTTTTACTATAATATAGAACATTGATCCTTAACACATGGCATTACAAAAGAGGAGAGTTAGTGAAGGTGATGACAACATCTGTGAATTAAGTTTTTATTCAGTGGCAGAGCTATGCTACTTCTATAAACTTGTAATACCAGTTATGTATTTCAGTAGACTAAGAGGCTGTACCAGCAGTGCTCTACTCTGATTTTTTTTTTTTTTTTTGAGCATTATTTAAAACTATGTTTTATAGGTTCCTCTGATGAAAAGCAAGTGTAAAAGGTAATTTTGCAACAATGTGTAGACGGAAGACTCCTGTGTGCTTGACAGGTTATCACAAAAAGCCTCATTTTCATGAGAGCTTGAGGAGATCTAGAGTTTTGATATCAGTCAAGCTCATGATGCTTCAGCTGATTTTTATTTTATTTTTTTTTTATTCTAACATTTCTTTTTATAAAAGCTTGCTTTTAGTTGTAATGTCTGTGTTATTGGCTGTTCTGTTATTCTCTAGTCTTCTAGTCTTGCAATGTGTTGGAAAAACATTTCTATAAAACAGCAGCTACCATGAATTGTCAATATTTGCATTATTCTAGTGCTAATGAAGTACAGTCATGAATCAGATCCCCACTGTACTAGGCACAGTGCAAGCAAACACAACTCTGTGTCTTCAGACTGGAGTCTTGTAGGACAAGAGACTGTAGCAGATTAAAGCAACAACAGATTCCAGTGAAATGTGGAGATATCAATCAACATCCAGAAAATAGCTTGAGAACAATAGCTCACTCTTTTCCACTGCCACGAAGACAGAATATTGTTGTTCTGAACATGAGTATCAACACTACATTTTAAACAAAGTGAACAGATAACAGGGGTGTTTTCTTGCCTTTGTGTTCCATCTTTTATGGGTGACAACTTGATAGAAAGTTATAACTGCAGATCCATTTGATACTTACATTTGTACAAGGTTACTAGTAAAAAAAAAAAACAAAAAAAAAAAAACAACAAAACAAATCTTCTTTCAGACCAGTGAAAATAAAGGAGATATTTCCACTGCTTTCAAATGATAGAAGTGTTTGTAAAATTTTACATCCTGTAGTCTGCCATTGCTCTGTATTTTCTGAGCTGTTGTGTTTTTGCTTTTTTTTTCCTTATACCATATATTTAGTATTTTTCATGTCACAATCTAAAAGTTAATCCAGGTCTACTGCTGCTTTGTCAAAATTCTTCTTCTTTGCTCCACACCAGTTTATTTTTATTATTATTATTAACAACACATCACACTTCTCAAATTCCTTGTCTCTTTTTGAGTAGTCACTTAATAAAACAGTACTCATGTATGTCAGTTTTTGGTTGCTTGCTTTTACTGGTCAGGGAACACATCTGATATCTCGGTAATTAGAGATCTTGAAGTACTGGGAATGATAACCCAGCATGTTGGCTCTTAAATATACTGGTAATTGAGTACTAGAAAATCTCTTAACTCCAATACAGATCTTTGTCTAAACAGAATGCACAGTGGTAGGAGTGTCTGAACTAAGTGTTAAAGCTGGAAAGTTGAGAGAATTAAGGCTGGACACTTCAGTCACAGTAATTACTAGCTGCTTTATACTACCAGCAAGTTCTCTGTTACTTTTTGCTCTGAAAGAAACAATTAGAGATAAGTTACTCTCAGAAAAAAAAAAAAAAAAAAAAAAAAAAACCCCAGTAAAATTTATGCTGTTAAGATAACTCTAATTCTGTTCTGCCTAAGTGGTCAGTGGTCCAGAGTATGACTACCAACCCACACTTTGAAAATTGTTTTTAATTCTGTATTTTAATTTTACAAAATGGTAGTTCAAGAGAAAAGGAACATTTTTATGGTTTCTTAGTACAAGAGGTCATGTTTGAGCTCAGGACAATCAGTGGCATTTATTCCCCAAGATACTACCAATGCAATCTTTATTGAATATATGGTATTCTTTTTTTTTTGTTGTTGTTGTTTGTTTGTGTATGTGTGTGTGATTCTTTGTAGTGTTGAATTTGGATTATCAGAAACTGGAAATCTACTTTGTCAAATTTAAAGGATCAGATTTTATTACAGTTAGAATGTGTGATATTGGCAACATTTTTGCATTGGCTTTGAAAGAAAAAAAATAAACATGCAGATAAATTAACAACAGTGTTTTTGTAGAGCTTTCAATTTTGAACAAAAATATACTGCATAAATATGCCGTTGCTATGCTATATTCTGAGAGCTGGGATGATATGATAGCAGCAAGTACATATTTAACTGTAACCTGAGGCTATGATAAATGTAAAGAAAATAAAATTGATTAATGCATATTATTTATGAAATTTTACTTATATGTTATAAAACACTAAAAATATAGAAATTAGCCACTGCTCTTGCATCGTAATTTCAAGACTGAAATTCAAATTTAAGTGTTTCCATGGTATTAACTCTTATTTCATTAGTCATTATTTCTATATGTTCAACTTTATAATTTAAATGGTACAGGAAATATCTGTTTTGTTTATTAATACATATTTTGTTTGCATAAAAAATAACAGGTTTTCTTACTGTGTGTTTCTCCTGTTCACTGATAAGATAAATCCATTTGGATACACTAAAAAAGATAGTGTCTGCATTAACATTTTGCTTGAATCAACAATACACTTCTGCAGTGAATCTCCCTTTTGTTTCTGTTTACTATATTTAAGTTTGTATTGTGGAGTGGGATTTGAGTGGATAAAGCTAGACTCCAGTTAGTCAAAATTAAATCAGAATTATGAGATTCATAAATATACTTACTGAGCTTGTAACAGGACCAGACTATTCTCTTTGCTAGCCCAAAGAGAAAACCTAGAACACATAACATG
This sequence comes from Excalfactoria chinensis, assembly GCF_039878825.1. Lineage (NCBI taxonomy): Eukaryota > Metazoa > Chordata > Aves > Galliformes > Phasianidae > Excalfactoria > Excalfactoria chinensis. Next base: position 51,450,262 of record NC_092826.1, read on the forward strand.
GACATTGGTCCCTCAGCACCAACTATTTCACTCCCCATTTTATTGTACTACTTGCTGACGCAGACTTATCTAATGAAGCAGCTCTGCTGATGACAAAAGAGAAACACATTATGCTGATAATCAAAATAGTGTAAACATGGTTATAAAATTATATATATAGGATTAATTCTTGTAAATGTTCATTACTCAGATTAAATATAGCTGTCATGAGTAGTGCCTTCGATATTCAAGTAAAGTACAGTGTTTGCTGGTTTTGCTGGTCTGTGCTTTTGCAAAAGTAATTTTGCTCTTTATACTGGTTTGAAACACATGGTATAGTAGTAGCTCTATATAAATCATAAACAATATAGCAAAGCATAAACATTTTGTTATCCAGAAAAATAGGATTGCAAAGGCAAATACTGCTCTTTGGAACTTAATAGTTCATGTGAAACTGTTCATGTACCTGAAAATACAAAATATGCCTTACAGTCTCAGGCTCTGTTTTGCAGGATGTTCCTTTGGGATATGGCAGTTCAAAACAGTTGGAAAGAAGGCAATTTTTTGTTGTTGTTTGTTTGTTTTTAATTCATATGGTCTGTCAAGTTCTGTATTTCATTGAGTAATTGAAGATTTAATCCAGAATGTTGAGAAGACCAATTTTATGAATCTTAGAAAACCATCTGAGATTATCAATTTTTTAATTCAATCATCTGACTATTCTAAGTTCAGTTTTGAGCTGTTGTTTTATTCCATTTATTAAAAGAGGAATACTGAGGATTGATTGACAAGATTTTACAACATATTCCACATTTTGATGATAAAAAATGCTTTCCTTTTGTGTAGTCATACAGTGGTGGATAACTGAAACCTACTTTATGATATTTCATAGGGATAGATAGGATATATGTTGCAAAAAGCTAAGAATAGTCCATCATAGTGTTCTACCTATACGACAAGACACCCTTTGGTCTTTTCTGAGTAGAAAGAAATAAACACAATGCCATTTTCCAGGTAACATAAGATTTTTCTGCATGGATTCCATGAAGTGTTACCATAGCCATACTATCCCATTTACTCTTCCTATATCAGCCAATCATGAGAAATTGCATTGAGGACCAGAGACATATGATTTTCTAGCTGCGGAGTTCATGTGTGAAGAGCTAAGCCCATTAAATTATTTTCCATCTGAAATATTTCCAAAATACAGAAAATCTGGCACATGGATTCACATGTAAGGAAGATAAGCTACTTAAACATTTCATATTGAGGTATCAAATTGTAAACCTTCTGACTTGGCAACCAAGAAATTCACTATTTTATTTTTTCCTTCAAAGGAAGATAGGTACTATATTAGGAAAGATTTATTTTGCTGTAGCTTAACAATTAAAAGTTTTCAAATACAGTTGTGAAAAACAGATGGTAGTTTCTAAATCTTTCTGTAATTATGGTATAAGAGCAATACTAGAAATAAGCTGAGTATTTAACTTTCGTACACAATTTGCACATACATATGTGTAGAGTAAGCATTTGGGAAAAAACTTGGCATATTTTTTGCTTTTTTTTTGTTTTGCATGTTGTTAGCTTTTTAGCTTCTTAAATATTGTTTACATCAAATCTTTAAAACAAATAATCTTCTTTGATGTTTGTAATCTTTGTATATGTGTAGGCTTTTGTCCTCTCCACGCATATCTTTCTTATAACCACTCTAACTGTAGCTTAGAAAAGCAATACACATTTTGCCTTCTTAGATGTTTTCCTCGTTGGAAAGCTTTTCAGTCTTTTGTTGATCTTTATGGTTCTTCTGTTATTCCTGATGATTAAAAGCACAGGTGCAAAAGTACTTTACTATACTTTTGGCTGAATAGGAAATAAGCAGAGTGAAACTATTATTTGCTGTCTAATGGTATTTGTTTCTTTCTTTGGAAGCTCATGTCCACTTCTACACTATGGATCTTAAAGCCTTACTGCTTTTCTCTTCTAGTCTCTCAGCTGAACTGTGTGTGGCTTTTAAAAAAATGTGAAAAGCAAGGGAATTATTAAAATGTGAGAAGTTATTTAAGTAAGTTATCTCTTTGAACAACAACATGAATTGAGCCTGGTCCAAAGAGGCTTTATGAAGGAAACCAGCAGGAATGACATTAGTGGTGGTGTATATACATAGATATGTGCATATAGAAGCAACTGAGGCAGTTTACATCAAAGAATAACTCTTAATTGGACTGGCACATTTATTCAGTTCAGCTTTATCTTAAGACGGAGAGAAATGGTAAAGGTTCTGATAAAACTAAAATTAGTCTGAAAAATCTGTTCCTGAAGAGAAGGTGCAAGAAACCCATTAACCAAGATGAAGGAATATGGTATATTTTTTCTGAATCCAGAAACAGACATAAACTTGAAGAAGATACCAGAGCACTTGTTAAAATATTAACTAAATTAATATATAAAAGTCATACCTATAGGTCTTGCTTCTCTTTGTTCTTTACTTGTTATGCTATATACCTTAATACAGGGCATACATTATTTTAGGTCACGTTAATCTACCACATAGTTATCCTGGAAATAGTGCTTTACGATCAGTAATGTTAGGTGACTTAGTTATTGTTAAAATAGATGGGAAATGAGGGGAGCTGGCCAATGATCCAGTCATACTCCAATTGTGGAGAAGACTATGACTGCCAAATAGCAGATACAGTTGGAATGGACTTAAAGGTAAGTAAAGCTCATTTGTAATAGAAAGGAGAATACTGTATGACTAGGTAATCTGTGATACTTAACAGCTGCAGAAACAAGAAACAAATACTGTCAAGATGGGGTGGAAGAAAAAAAAAAAAAAAAAAAAAAAAAAGGAAAGGATAAACATTATTATATCCTTTTTTTGAACAAGGTAAGAAAAGGGTAGAAAAAGGAGGAGGTAAATAGGTAAATATTTCTTATGAAACCCTACTACAGACAGGCAGAGATCTCATAATTTGACCTGAAGAAGCCTAGAACATGATAAACACATAGACAATCTAAATGGGACAAGACAAAAAAATCCATATTTTCCAGGCTGTTCTTGCTAATTTTACTTCTAGAAACACAAAATAAATCAATGATTGTTTTTCATATGGGATGGGTAAGGTTGAAGTCCCAGCTGCTTTATTTTGCTTTTAAAATATCTTCTAGCAGGCAGCAAAAGCTTGAGGAATACAGAACAATAGGATGTCCATCCTGATGACAGATCCTCCTCAGACTTCTAAGGATTATAGGGTCTGTATCTGCAGATTACAGAATTGTGAATTTATAATGATCGTATCTTCTGTATATTAAGATACAGCAGCTCACTTTCTAATTCAGGCTATTTTGTGCATGCTTTGTTACAATTCTTAAACTGCAAAGAACAATTTGGAATATAGTTGTGGACTGTAGCAGAAAGAGCTAACAGGCTGTGGATCAGATTCAATTCTCCAGAAAATTACTTCATAAGGTAATTAGCATGATACAGGGGAAACATGCTGCAGCTTAACCATCAAGGTCAGAAGTGTTACATTTATTACAGTGAAGAAATTTGTCAGCAATAATACAGATTTTCTTGGAGTCCAAGATTCTTGCATGTTTAAATAACCTTTGCTGAAAGCAGAACTGATGCAAGCTCAGATGTGCCATTACAGAGAGTAGTGAGAAGTCAGACAATTTTTTTTTCTGTTTTTTTTTTTTTTTTTTTTTTCCCCCACATTATTAGTTTGATCAGCTGGACTTATACTTGTAAACAAAGATGAATGGTGAGTTTGAATATTAATTTGTTTTTGAAATCAAACTACACTTTTATTGGTAACAACAGAAATTTTGGTATTAAGTAATATAGATTTTTTTTTTAAATTCTAAATCATGGAGATGATTTTAAATAATGTTTTGTAGAAGACAGCATTATTTTCTGAGTGATGATTTGAAAGGCAAAGTAAGTGCTGTTCTGTTTTTCATACTTCTGATGCCACATGTCCAATTACTCAAAAAGCTTTCCTGATGTTTTTCTTTAATCATAGAATGACAGAGTCATAGAATGGTGTAGGTTGGAAGGGACCTCAAGGATCATCAAGATCCAACTCCCCTGCCACAAGAAGGCCACTAACCTTATTAAATAATAAATATTAGTATCTAATACTATATTAGGCTGTCCAGAGCTCCATTTAACCTGGCCTTGAACACTTCCAGGGTCAGGTCATCTACAACCTCTCTGGGTAGCCTGTTCCATCAGCTCATTATTCTCTTCGTAAAGAACTTTCTCCTGAAATCCAACCTAAATCTTCCATCCTACAATTTAAACCCATTTCCACTTGTCCTGCCATTATCTACCCGTGTGAAGATTTGACTCCCATCCTTTTTGTAGGCTCTCTTTAGGTACAATGATTAATGTTGAACTCAAAGAAAACATTCACACCAATGGAAGGCTTAAATATCTTTATGGTGGGACTACTAGAAGCAGCAGCAGTATGCCATATGGAAAATGCAGCTTAAGAACAAGAATCTCCACGCCCTGGGTGTGCTCACAGAGTACAATATGACAGTGTGATATGTGTCTGCTTATGTGAGTAGCAGAAAATTTGTTCTTAAAGGAGAGAACAGAATTACACTTTGTCAGTAGATGAATTCCATGTGTGAGTTGCACTTGCCTTTTCTGGAGACAATTTTGTTCCACTTATTATTACTATCAGTCCTGCTGAGCTAAGCTAGATGACAGTCAGCAAACTGCATTTTATTGCTTCTTTGAGTGTCATCTATGGACTTTTTTGTTGTGTTTTTCTGAGTTACACCTGCACAACCCATCTGTAAGCTATGAGACTATACATTTTCACGATAAGAACAAGAATTGCAAGATAGCAGGGGTTTTACTTATATAACAGGAGGCATCACTCATCCTGTGGAATGAGAGTTTGTATTTACAAGACTCAACCAAGTCTGCACTGCAGGCAGCTTGCATGTGTCTTGTCCAGAGTGTATTTGAAATTGAAATGCAAATTGCAGAAAGGCATTATTGGTTTTGTAGTATCACACTTTGTAGCAAATAGCATGTTAGTAGAAAGTCTTCCTACTCTCTTGATGCTTTTTCCCCCCCAATAATAAGATCAGTTTACTTTATTAATTCTGTTTGTTCTTCATCACTTAACTTTAATTCAATAAATTTGATATTGAGCAACTATTTTTGTTCATCTTGCACTGCCATTTTTTGGTGTATATATATTGACAGAACACAGCTCTTACTCAACTGGTATGCTTTCTCTTTGATAATATTGGAGCAGTTGATAGTGCGTTCTGATTCCTATTATACAGCTATTGTTTTTGTTTTTTGAGTATTCCACCTACTATAAAGGTAGCTGCAGAGAAGACTGACAGATACTCCATATCCAGTGCTGTCAGTGACTACCAGTGTTTGATCACTTCTGTAGACAACTTGCAGTGGAGTTTCTCATGCATTCTTCACTGAAAACAATAAAGCAATCTTCGTATGTCCTCTCAACTTGCTGATAACATATGAGTGCAGATGAGTAAAGAAAACAAAACAGGAAGAAGGGATGCAATGAATATATGCAGAAAAATTAAAAGCCAATCAGGCAACTAGCCAACCAGTAACTTCCAGAAGGGCAGGAGAACTGTGGAATCATTAGGAGGACATTAGGGCTCACCAGTTAGCAATGTGAGAAATAAAGTAAGGCTGCAGAAACACAATTATATTTGAAAGTGTAAATCAGAGAAATAAATCAGAGAAAGGAGGGGAATACAAATTCAAGCTGTGAACTACAAGTGAAGTGATCAAGCGGAACTTTCTGTTTCCTTCAGAATGCTTCATTTTAATTATATTTGAACCTTTACATCCTTAATCTACCTTAGTTTGACTGATCTGCTTGTGACTTCTTCTTTGTGGAAGTTTTTATTTATTTGGATTATTTTCAAAAGCTAGATCTCAATCATTCATAAGTAATATAAGAAGTTTTTACTAAGTTACTTTTGTATTTAGTGTACAACTTGCAAATTGTTGAGGAGAAAAAGATTTTTTTCATTTGCAGAAAGTTGCTTTTTGGAAATTTTTCACTGAATTGAAAAAATAATATATATATATATATATTTTCTTTCTGAAAGTTATCACATTTTGTCAAAATGTCATTATGTATTAATGTACAAGGCTCACAACTTCATGAGTGGTTTATAATTATTTTGTCCTTCTTTAAAAGTGAAGGAACAGATCCTCAACGAATTGCAATTGTTCTTTCCTTGCAATCAACTGAACTGTTCTGATCTACAACAACAAAATCACCTTGCAGAACTGCCCTAAGGGGAAACATTTTGCGTAGTTTGTTAAATTAAGGTTCTATTGTTTGTTTGTTTTTGTTTTCTTTGTGTGGACCATGCTGAATGTGTAAGCCAAAAGTTGAAAATTCTTTGAGTATGAAGTTCTGCACACTACTATTGATGACAGAAGGCCAATCAGTGAAACAGTAATCCTACAAAAATACAGAAAGATCAGATTTCTTATAGAATTAGAATTCTTTTAATATGGATGTATACAAGGGGACAGCAAAGGAGCTGGAAACTTTCCATCTGCTTTGTATACAGAATGATTAGATTGTGATCACTTAGTCCGAGAAGATAGAAGTGAGGCACTATTCTGCCAGGATGAGACATGCAAATTGGATCAATTAAGCTTTAAGAGTGCTCAGACAATCTGGTGGAGAAGTTTACATGCTGCATCAAGTGAAACATAGCAAAGATCAGTGTTGGATGCTGAAGGCGTTTATTATAGTGATTTTAAAATCTAATCTCCAAGAATAATTCATTGTTTTCAGATATCTTTATGGAAAGAAAGTAATTGGATAGCATAATAAAGGGCTGCTTTAGGAGGTACTTGGTGGTATGGGAAAATTAGTAACAATCATCTTAGTTGAAACTTCTGAGGCAGATGAGAATAAATTAAGATGACTGATGTTGTTTGCAGTTGATAAAATAAATAATGCTAACAGTTCATACACCTTTATGTTGGTGGCTGTTTTTCATATACAGGGAGAGTTCTTGTAAGGAACTCATTGTCTGTTCCATTTTTGTTAAACTAGTCTACACATAGAAGGAAAACAAAGTACAAACAATGATTAGATAAAAAGGTCTGATTTTGTCAGTGACCAGGTAAGAATTTGAGTTATGTAAACAATTCAAAAGCTTTCAGAGTGTTTAAAAGATTAGGTAATTTGAGGAGTCTTTACATAAGTAAAAAATTCTTAATATATGTGAAGTACTGAATCCTTCAGGAATGGGTTTTTGAAAGAAGACTTTGAACGTTTTCTGTAGAATACAGATGGTTTTCAAAGTTAAAAACAGTTCTGCACAGTTTGAATTTTAGTGTAGAGACAGCATGTGCACATGCCCAACATAAAATAATACTTGCTTCATGCACATCATTTATTGATCAATATCTTATAAATTGATTGTGTTGCTAGCATTTAATGGAAGTGACTAAGATATATAGCAAGACTCTTTTATGGTGAGAATACAAAGAACAGACGAATCCTGAGTTGGCATTAGTGTTGAATAGGGCAAAATTCATATCCATGGTTTTTTGTTTTGTTTTTTTTCTAAAATTCTGTTTTAATCCATAAATAACTAGTCACCATTTTAAATGTCAAAATATGATTTAAGGGGGAGGAAAAAAAAAACAAAAAACAAAACAAAACAAAAAAAAAACACCACAAAGTAATGACAGCATAGGAATTTGTTTAGATTGTCTTCACTAAACTTTCCTCACCAAAATAGAAAAAGGCATCAGGAGATCACTGCCCTTTACATACAGCTGTTAAAATCCCTCTAAGCTGGAAGGTTTTATGTACAATTAACCCAGCATTGTTCATGTAAAGACAGTTCATTATGGTTTTGAAATACTAATACATTATCCTTTCCCTCAAGTGTTTTCAGAAAAACAGCATAAAACACAGGCATTAAAAACATTTATTTCCCAGCCTTAATCCTGTGGAGTGAAAATGCCTATCAAAATATGAATTACTATCTTGAGATCAGCCCTCCTAGACCTGCAAATTGCAATGGTTAAAAAAAAAAAATAAATAATAATAATAATAATAATAAAAAGTTAAGAAAAACCCAAAACTTTTAAAGTGTTTATTCACAAGGGATCACTTTAAATTATCTGAACAATTTCAAACAGATTTTCAAAGGTCCGTATTTATTGTGCATTCTCTACTCCAGCTTGTTCTGAATACTGAACAGCTACAGTGTGAATTTATATAATGAAATCACTTAAGCTTTCAGTGTTGTTTCTTACAATTAGTCGATGTAATACACATTGCTGTTTATTAAAGTACCCTTTCTTTGCTCAGGGATTAAGGCTCTGGTTCAGAAAGGCGCTTAGGCATATGTTCAGTACCAACTTCTATGAACAATAAGCAAACCCTGAAATGCATGAGCATGACATCAGTCAGGATGCTCTCTTAACCTAGAAAAATTAAAATGCAGGTTTAGTTTGATCTAACGAGGCTGTTATTATATATCCTTTGAAGTAAAGTTTGAACAATTAGCTGTTAATAAACTAGCCAGTATATATGAATGAATGGATGGGTATTTATATTACAAACACTTGGGGTAAAAACAATTAGGATTAACCAAGAACTTAAAAATTAAATGGAATAAGGGAAAAAAAATAAATCGGTTTTTACTGCAGATTTTCATTGCAAGTTCATTTATGCAAAATTTACTCATTAAAATTTTGCAGTAAAATTTTTATGTTAAAAATTGTGTATTGTCTCTTTGTTTCCTTGACCCACTTTCAACTTTAAGCAGATATTACTGTCTTCTCTGCATAACTCTACAGGGATTAGTTTGATGTGATATGGGCATTATATCAAATTCTTAATTTTGCACTTCAAATCTAGGAATGGTCCCACTAATCTTTGTAGGAATAGTCACAGAATTTGGTTTATGGTAATGCTTTGAGAAACATCCTAGGTAGTGTGAATTATTTTATAACATGTAACAGATGTAATTGTATTAAAGACTGTTCTATAGCATTTCAAGTTGACTATAAACCTTTCCTAAACACAATACTAAGGATTGCATTTGTCTGAACTTCTAAAATGTTTGGCTGTTTTTATGAAAGGCAATATAAATTTAATTTTTACAAAGCAACATATAATAAGAGACGCTGATTCTCTGCCATGTGTATTGAGTAAAATGAATACCATGTACCAATCTACTAGTTCTGCTTTGTTTTAATAATTTCATAAGTTCTACTTAGCAAATACTTAACTGTTTTCATAGAATTAAAGGTTAGTGTGGCTGTAGACACCAACAATTTTTCATGTATTTTAAATTTTTCATAATGAAAATGATCAGATTGTGCTGTCTGCCACAGTCCAGCACTCTATAAGCTTCCACAGACATAATTAGTCATGGTAATTTCTTCAACTGCTTTACAGCCATACATTTTCAATTGTCCTCTAGCCTGATAGGGTTTTAATATTTCCCGTTAACATACAAGGTAAGATTACAAGTGAAGCTTTAGTAGAATTAATTTCCAAGAGCAAATGAAATTTCAAGATTGGGTACCACATAACATCAAACACCCGTATATCCCCCTACTTTCTCTTGCAAGAAATGTAAGAAAGTTTTTTTTTGTTTGTTTTGTTTTGTTTGTGTGTGTGTGTGTGTGTGTGTGTGTGTGTGTGTGTGTGTTTTGTTTCTTTTTGGAAAGAGTAGAAGAAAGCTCTAAATCCTCCAGGATTTTGTTTCTTGGTACTAATTTTCTTTCGAAATCAGCTTGTATGAAAAAATCATTACTAACCAAAGAGTGCTGCAAGCTATTTTGGATAGTTGACGCAGAAATAAGGTAATCACTATAGATCAGTAGTTTGATAAAGAAGAGGCAATATGAGAGGTGTTATTTCTTCTCTAAAATAAACACATTCAGTATAAGTCTGTACCTTATCTCAGAAATTACTTTAATAGCAAACGAATTTTTGCTTGTAAAGTTGTTATTATTGATAAGGATAGTTCAACAAGAAGCATGTGTGATTATTTTCCCATTTGGTGCTATTACAGCTAATTCTTTAGACATAGAAATGAAAAAGTAGATCCTTTACCATGCTTTCATCTTTTTGACTGAAATGCCAGACCTGAATTATCACAGATAAGTAGAACAATTGATAGAGGCAAAACAACTTGTCCTGTTCTTTCCCTTATTTCTAAGAACTGAAAACAAAACAAACAAAAAACAACAGAAAGTATTCATCTTGGACTAGGATATATAAATTCTACCATTGCTGTCTTCTCTCCACTCATTTCCTGTACAATTTTGAAGTGTGTTCATATATATTCTGATCCCTTATAAATAAATAAAATCCAAGACTTTAAAATAATGATTTTTCTTATAATGTGCAATGTCCTAAGAAAGTTTTGAGATTACTCTCTCTCTCTTTCTATATATATATATATGCATATATAGATACATGCTCTATAAACATATTTATGTCTTTTAAAGAAAGTATATACTCAATAAATAGTTCTTTATATATATTAATAGTGTCAGTAGGAATTGTTTGATATACAGTGAAGAAATAATTTGAGAAGAGCAGTGAGTGAAGTTTCTTGATAGCTATTTCTGTAAGTTGCTATACATGCATAAACCTTTTCAAGCTCATGGACATCTCCTGGCCCAGAGGTATTCTTCTGTGGAGTATGCTAGGGTCTTTGATATCCATTTGTCGTGTTGCATTTTTTAAGCCTGTTCACTTTCATAAAAGATATATGTGAGGAAGAGTTCATCCTCAAACAGTTTTATTATTCTGCTGAAAGAGAGTAGTGACTTTAGGAGATTTTTTTTCTTATGACTTCGGTGATTCTTGGTAACAAAATAATTCAGATCACTGAACCAGCAAATGCATTAGTTTAGTAGGTAATAGTAGGTAGTATGGTGCGGTATGGGTCATATGAAAATACAAGTGATATGTACAGAGGATAATTTAGTCTCTCTCCTGATTGTGAGTAAATTTTTCAGGGTTTTGTAAATAGAATTTTACTCCACTGGTATTTTGTTGTGACTTATTTATGCAGGAGCCTAAAACAATTGAGTTTCCAGACTTTTTTCTTTCATCAAAAATCTATGTACGCTAAAAAGGAAGCAGTTTTTATATAGTAAGTCAGAGGGCAAATTCACTACTCTAAATCTTGGTTCTTACTCAAAAATACCAAAGATTAATTCCTTAGGGACTGACTGTGATTTGAAAGAACTGCAATATGCATACTGTTTACATAGGATGGGCCTAGTTCAGTGTGCTCTGTTTGACCCATTCTAAATTCTAACAGGTATATTTTGATAAACCTCAAACGTGTGTGTGATGGAAAAACTGTCCTCCTTTCCATTCTTCTGAATGTGTTATGTTGCCTGTAGGCTCTTGGTGGTGCTACAATACAGTAATGCTGTGCCTCCCCCCAAGCTGATTCTATGCAATTAGTATGTGATGATGCACAGTATACAGATGAGATTTAGCTCCTGAAGCTGCCAAACAGTCTTTTAAGAACGTGAATGACAAATAGTCATTTCAGAGAGTGACATGCTGTGATGATCATCCATTAAAACTCAAGAATACGTAGCCAGCTAGATATGCCCATTCAGTTCAATCTACAGCAGCAACTGCTTCTGAGTTCTTCCTGTAGATGTGCTGATTGTAATGGGCAGCTGCACAGGTTCCTGTTGCTACAGGATATCTTGTGCTCTTATAAAAATTGGGAGGAGCATGGTGTGGGTAGGCACAGATTTATGAGTATTTCAGCATCTGCAGATGTAGGAAAAGATACAGTAAGGATACAATATGTGTATATGCATGTGTGTATATATGCATACGTGCACATATGTTTCTGTATGTACATGATCATTGTTTGTCTTTATAAGGAGCTGTCAAAGAAGTGTACAGAGAGAAGGAATACTATGGACACAATTGGTCATTATTGAAAGAAAAATGTGAAAAATGTGACATGAATGATCTTAGCACATCCACTTTTCACTATTTCCTATTAATTATTCAGTTCACTAGCACTTAAATAACAACGTCTCTTATTCCTAGGGGATTTTTCTATCTAAACTTTATTGCTCACTTAGATGCCTAGAGGGCTTACTTAGAAACTAACTGGAATATTACAAAGTATAAATTTTAGCGATTTGGTTACTTCTATTTTGAATTTTGTTTGAATGATAAATCATCAAGGGCTTAAACAATTTCTCTGTTCTCTTTCCTGCATCACCTTCCTTTTTCAAAGGGTTGACAAAAGTAACATTCACTTCACTTTCTGTGGCTGAGTCATTAGGGTTATTCTCCTCCTGGGAGAATCCTCGCCTCAATGGGGAGTATAAGGGCTATATACTATTTACTGAAGTCTCCTATGAATGCGGTCTCAGAACTGCTAACATTTTCATTCCACGTTTGTTTGTTTTTAAATCTACATTTAATCTCTTCCATCTTTATCTTTTTATTTATTTTCTCTCCTGTCCAGTGCTGACTTAATCAGGCATCTATGTGAATACACAAAAGATAAAACATTATTCCTACTGGTTATATTACACCCTATTGAATGTGAAGATCTCTAAGGCCCAAAAACATAAACATGAAATTTGTTTGCAAGAAGGACAAACTGGGACAAGCTGGCACATCTGGAACTCCAAACTGGAGTACAAGCTTGAATGTGAAATACAGTTATTTCACACTTTGAATGCAAAATGGGCTTATGGGCTATTTATTATTTCAATATCCAGTTCCTTTTGGGTGCTTTTGGGTATATATGTTTTAGCTGGTGGTCAGTCTTAGCTCTCTAGTGCTATCAGTTGCAAAGTAAAAGGGTTTGGAGACAGCCTGAGTTCAGGCAACCTGTAAGGATGAGGCTCAAAGACTTCTCAGGAATGTCTTGGACCTTAATCATTTCAGAAGCTTTTGGGTCTTCAGTCTTCTCTGGACACTCTAGATTAAATTCTGGGGTTTTTTGTTCAACACAGAGAAAAATAAATAAATAAATAAATAATAATAAAAAAAATCTTGCCTATGTTAACAGGGTTTTGAGTTAGACTGCTTCAAACTCCATGTATTAAATAAAAATAATGTAGTTATGCTGTGGTCTACAGCATGGGACCTTGTTGTGTTCCCATGTCTGTTTTTGCTTCTACCTGATAAGGGGAAAGTCTGGAGGCAACAAAACAGTATGTGGAATTGCTACTATGTCAAAGTGGAAAACTCTGCCACTGTGGCACTGTGGTCTGTGTCAGTTCCCTACAGTACTGCTAACGTTGCTGGTACAAGGAAATTCTGTCAGATTTACAAATGTATACCCCAAATTCCTTAAATTTAATCTTCTTTTAATTACGAATGTAAGGAGTTTTGGATATAAACAGTTATGTTTACTTGATCTCTTGTCCTCAGTATATTCTGTTGAGCTGAAAAAAACAGAATTTAGACGAACATATTTCTTTTTGAGACCAGGCTTGTGCTATAGCTTTATATAAATTAATAAAACCAAAAGCATACAAAAACCCTTCAGGAACTTCTTTATCACTTTCTCAGTATCTCTTGGTGAAAAAATAAAAATAAATAAAATAAAAATCATTGCATGCTGAATAGTACTTTCACTACTGCTTAGGTGTGAAGTGAATCATGAATCACAAGGTTTTGCCGACATCAATAATCTTGAGAATCTGTTTGTCCCCCATGACTTTTGCAACAAGACCTATAAGAAAACACAAAAAGATGTCTGAAGCAGTTCACAATGAAGTATGATTACAGTTTACAAAACTGAGAGCTTCACAGTTACTTTTGAAAACAGCAAGATCAATAACTAATGTTTTTGATGCCCTTACACATTGTAGAAACTTGGTGTGTATGAAGACTGTATTTTAGTTTAATGCTTACTCCATTGAATGTGCTACATTTTAAATATTAATTTTTGTTTATATTGAAATTGTTCTAAATCATCAATATTGAGTCCTTAGTTGTTCTGATAGTTAACAGTGTCATTAAAAATAATAATAATAAGATAATGAAAAACCTGAAAATACAAATATCTACTAATTTAGATGTTATCACAATTCAATTCAAAATGCTGTTATTGACAGCGATAATCCAAAAGAAAGAAAAAGAGATTTCAAAAACCTCCTAGCTGCAACTAAAGTAACTATTAAATCCAAGAAAACAAGTTTTAAATGGTTGGTTGATGTAATGAACAAGAAATGGCCAAGTGAAGCCTTAGTTTGTAATTGTCTTCTTTTCCTTTACCTTGCAATTACACGTTTGATCTGTACACAAATTCCTTCTCTAAGTCTTCTTGGGAGCATGTTCCGTATGGAGGTGAGTGCCTTTCCTTCACAGTCAACTCTCCACTGTTCTGTGATATCTAGAAATAGTAAGTTCTCTGTTGTTGTGTTATAGTAAGTTACAAAACAGACAATATGATTACTTCTGTCTCTGTGTTCTTTCTCAAATGATGTCCTTTTTCTTCTTTCTTGTTTCTCCATACTTCTAGAGAGGTCAGGAATAAAGATAGTTTGACTATTTCCACATGACCAGCGTATATAGGCACCTGTACAGTCATAAGGATGTATAAGTTCTCCTTTTCCCCTTTTTCTAGCTACTTTCATATGAAGAAAAGAAAGGGTGTAGGCAAGGCAACTCCAGCTTGAGAAAACTTTTTAGCTGTTCTGCAGACATATGCATGTTTCTTCTTGTGTCAGCTATGGAGCTGGGCTGCATTGAAATATCTCGTTTTCTCTGTGTCTTTACACTGTCATCATTACTCTGGGATCCTGCTACTGCTGAAAACCTATCAGTTCATCATGTTCTAGCATCTGAACTTTTCTTCTTCAAGGCCCCAGACTCAAATGTGTAGAATTTGCACTGAAACGTTAGCCCACGGATAGGAACATCTACAAAGTTAGAACTTGGAGGAAGAGAAAAGCATATGAATATTGCACCTGATTTAAGGGGGAACAAACTGAAAATCAGAGTAATACCAAACCTCTCATTCAGAACTCAGACAGGTTAGTGATTACCAGATAAATTGCTATTAATGTAGTGCAGTACCTCTGCTTACTGATTCTAAAATATATATATATATATATTATATTATATATATATATATATTAAAGTCCTTTGTTATTGAAAATATTGCTTTAGTACATTTTAATGGCATGTGATATAAAGATCTGTAACTACGAATAGACTAAATTCAGAAACTATTGAGTATTAGGGATTCTGAACAAAATGCATTTCTTACTTTTCAGTGTTCTCTATTTCTTACTGTTCAGTGTTCTGAGTCCAAATAAGTATAAATGCATTGGATGAGACACTATACTGAGCTTTTGCTACTGTAGGGCCAAAAATATATGTTATTTTTTTGTTTGTTTGTTTGATTGATTGATTTTGTTCTCTTCGAAAGAGAAAAAAAAAAATACATAAAAGCTTGTTGGATGGCTTTACTTATTAAATCTGTTTACTCTGTGTTAACCTTTCTAGAACTTCAAAGTTATCTTCCTGTCAGAAGCTTCCTCTACAGAAGCTTGCTATTTTATCTATCCGTTGTCTGTACTTGTTCTTAAATGTGGTGTATTTCAGGAACCACAACATGAAAACACTAAGTTTTTGAGTTAACTGCATGTCGAATGTAGCACAGAAGCAACTGAATCAGCATATAATAATTACATAATGACTTGCATATTAGGGATAAGTTCAGTTGGTAGCCAAGGTAAACTAGACAGTAGCTATCATGGATAATGTTGTGGAGGTGGAAATTAATGAAATAAATTGTAAGTATGCAAACGTTTTATATATAGCACTGCCCCTTCAGAAAGTGGCATGAGAAATGAACATACGTGAGCCAGACTTACATCTTCTTAGGGGTTCTTGTGAAGGGCACAAAGATAAGAAAATAATATTTTTTTTTGGAAACTTCTTCTGAAATAATTTTTTTTCTAGGATATTACAGAATGAGATCGGATGAGATTTACTTATCAAATCTTTTAATCTTTCATGTCTCTTGAAACAAGAATTTGAAGCAGTTTTTCTTTCTCCTCTCTGTATCTGAAGTCAGTGTTTCTGTACGCAGCTAAAGAATGAGCTGCACTTTTGTCTCCTAAAGGAATCTCTTTGTAGAAAGTGATAAGAGTAATAGACAAGATAGTAGATGGCACAGCCTTCCTTATGGAGATATTCTGTGAAGTGCAACTGTCCTGGGGAATAATATCATTCTCTATAGCTAGTGCCAGAACAATCATGGGAACAAATAAGAATATGTACCTAATCCCAGGTTTCAATCTTAAATATACTTATTTATAGCAAGACAAACAAACAACAACAACAACAACAACAAAAGAGCAAAAACCCCTCTCAAAGACAATTTACAATGAATATTATTTATAATGAAGATGAGAATATTAATTTATGTAGCTTGAAGTGTGGTAATTTGAAGTCACATTGGTGGTAGCAGAGGTGAAATCACAGAATCAAAAAATATTCAGAGTTGAAAAAAGCTAGGGTCATTAAGTGCTACTCTTGGCTCCACACAGGTACACCCTGTCTGTGTCTGTGAGTATTGTGTCCAGACATTCTTTGAACTCTGGCAGCTTGGGGCTGTTACCACTACCCTGTCAACCTGTTCCAAGTCCCAACCACCCTCTGGTGCAGAACCTTTTCCTAACACCAACCTGACCTTCCCCTGAGACAGCCCTGTGCTATTCTCTCAGGTCTTGCTGCTGTCACTAGTGAGCAGAGATCAACTCTGTCCTTCCACTCCCCTTGTGAAGAGCTGCAGCCACCATCAGGCCTCCCTTCAGCTTCCTCTGCTCTGTGCTGAGCAAACCAGTCATACATTTTGCCCTCCAGACCCTTGCACCAGCAGTGCAGTAGCAGTTTTCTACTAAGGCATGGTTTCAAAAAGTGGCTTTTGTTCAGTGTGCTGCTTTAGAGCATGAGCCACTGTAGTGTAACCCTCCTGAAGATTCATGGCCTTCAGAGTGGACCTCCTTCAAATACAATGTGTTAATCAGACAGTTACTACATGAGCAAATGGGAAATTCTGGAACTACTATTTTTCTTTTTTCTCTAGTATGTGAAAGTCTTGGTGCATCTTTGAGGATTTATAGTTCTAGACTCTCCTCTGAAGGTCTCTTTTCTTTTGCAATCCTGCTAAAATTTTAGTCTGGGTGTCTTGATCTAAATACAAGGTGAAAAGGAGGCTGTGCAGATGTACAGCATGAAATCCAGATGTGAGGGCTACAGTCTGGTGTGCTGACACATGAGGTTTCATCCTCAGGAGAGAGAGCTAATATTACTCTCTGCAAGTTGAGATGTAGATTCAGTTCCCATCTCTGCCTGAAGAATCTACTTGCACATCTCTAATGTGCAAGCATCTGCTTTACCTGATAAACAGCTGAGTATGCTCGTATCATCTGCTCTTTCTCTCATCTAGCATATCTTTAGCTATGCCATAAAATGAGGAATTATTTTTACAGGAAACGCATCACAAAAAGACCGATGCTCTGCTAGAATATGAGATATGGAAAAACACTGACTCTCTTCAAGGAGATAAAAACAATGAATCTATGTACCTCATGGCTTCTGTTCTTGAGTAATATGATGTTGTGTACATCATAGAAAAACCTTGAAACACAACATAGGAAAAAGAGAAATACAAGCGGAATAGATTCGTATTCTCACACACCATTGTTCTGTTGCAAAAATAAATAAATAAATAAATGGTTGCTTCTTCCAGTCAGGTCTGAAAAACTACCAAGAGCCACTGCTGCCAGATCTGTGAGATAATCAGTGGTATAATTTATCAAGTTAATTCAATATTATAGGCAGTTCTGTGGATGTTCAAAGAAGCTGGGAGTGAAATATATTTTCTCTTGATCTGCTCACAGTGTCAGCATTAACTGATCTTGAGTGTGCTGAGAAACAAGAATTTAAAGGTTTGAGAAAATGCACCAAAGCATTCCCAGACTTCTTTAAGTATCTGAGGAGTTCCATAGCAGACAAAATGGGATAAGCTACATTTTGAAATAATGTACACTAATCTGCTTGAAGCACCCTAGTACTGTTTTCTCGATCCAGTCCAAAGCTCAGATTCATTTTCTATCTTTAAAGCAAGATGGAGTACCCTGCAATTGCAAAACTATGCGATATAATAACAGTGTAATTGAGCTAATGTGTAGGAAATAGACAGATTTTTTATCCATCTGAAAAATTCAGAATTGGTCACCAATTCTCTCCTTCTTATATACAGGGAAAAGCCTTGCAGCTGTGCAAAGTTATGCTCAAGATACCAATTTTTTGCAAGTGTTCTTTGGAAATGATTTCTCTTTCAATGATAATTCCAACATTCCAACTGAGGAAGAAAAAAAAAATAAAAATATAAATAAAAGGACTTTGTAATAATGGGGATAGTAAATTTAACTACAAACTCACCATATGGAGAAAGAGCAAAATGAAAATATAAAAGAATGTTGTCTTCAGTTATTTACAAATAATTCTGTCTCTTTAGCTAACTAAAAAGTATCATGGGGCACTTGTTGTTGCTAATACATGTCTGAAAATAATGAGGTTTGTATAACTGGATTCTGCAACAGGAAAGTGTGGCTCGGTAGAGAAAAAAGAGCTACAAAAAATGTGGAATCTTTGTGACTTAAAAGAGCTTGCAGAATGAGGAAGAAAGCTTTGTTCTGTAAACCTATTTTGCTTTTCCAGTCAAAGATACATTTTGACCTAATGAAATACCTTTCTTCTGAGTCTGCTGCAAATTTTCCACAGAAACTACACCTGGCATTTGATGCTGTAGTTAAGACAGCATTAGGACATTTCTTAGTCTCTCTCATACTCTGTATTATTCTTAAGTTGTATGGCAATGAAGAATATATGGAAGTGCAGTTATTGTTCTACTACATAGTAGTGAGAAACCGAAACACTGGCCATTCTATTCTGATTGTATGAACTATACAATGGGGAAAACAGTATGTAATTTCCCGTACAGACACAGGAGCAAACACTAACATCAAGTTTATAGCGACTTTCATTTGAAGTCACACCCTTTAGTAGGGCACCTGACAACCAAAAATTACACTTAGGTGTGAGTAAAATCTATGTTAATAATGTGTTAATAGATTTGTATGTGCATGGTTGTGTAAAATTCTGATACAAGAAACCTATTAGGCAATATAAAATGTATTTGAAAATGAAATGTTTATAGAAAAGAGCGAAATCATTTTGCTCAGAAGAGCAAGCTGACAGTTTCAAATGGTCCCTCGTGAGCTGTGCACAATAAACATTCAGCTTATCTTTCCAAGAACAATAAAATTTCATGTACTACTGCTTGACATAATTATTTTTACATATCTCCATGCCACTGACTCTCTCGGAAGTTAATCTCATCTCTCATCAATTTTTCACCAGCTTCACTCTGATGTTGATAAAGGAGATGGTTCCATCAAATACATCTTGTCAGGCGAAGGGGCAAGTTCCATTTTCATTATTGATGAGAACACAGGGGATATTCACGCTACAAAGAGGCTGGATCGAGAAGAGCAGGCCTACTACACACTCCGAGCACAAGCACTAGATAGGCTGACTAATAAACCCGTGGAACCAGAGTCTGAGTTCGTCATTAAGATTCAGGACATCAATGACAATGAGCCAAAATTTCTGGATGGTCCTTACACTGCTGGAGTTCCTGAGATGTCTCCTGTGGGTAAGTGCAAAATAGACTGTTGGTGCTTTGGGAAACTTTTTACTACTGCCTTTTAAAAATTTCATTATTTTTCACTGTATCACACTAAGCTACTTAATTATCTATGAGCCACCTGTAACAGTTAGATATTTCAAGACTTAACTGGAAATAACATGCTAGATTAAGTATTTATCCCTTTCAAAGTTTTGTGAAACTCGAATAGCTATGTAGGGATGCAGTTAAGCATTTTATGATGTATTTCCCATTCCAGTGCCCAGAGGCTTTACTTTATAATTCTCATTAACAATAATAAATTTCACACTATAGTATGTTATTCAGAGGTGATAATATATCATTGTATTCAGATTAAGTCCATTCTTAACAAACTCTTCAAATTCCTGCTAGTACATAATATTTTTGTAAGTTTTGTACATACTGTTAACAGTTTACTGTGAATCTTTCCCAGTGCTGAGATCTAGCTCTCTGCAAAGAATATACAAGTGGAAAACACTGGGCTACAGATGAAGATAGTTGATAGTATTCCAGTGGAATCAGAGAAAAATGGCTGGTAGAAGCTTCAAACCCTCTCAGAAGCTTTTATTCCTAAATTCAAATTAGGGAAGAATTTCAACATAAAGGCCACCATTTCTTCATTTTAAAGAAAGGAAATTGTTATTTGTTGGTAGGTGCTAGTGTCCCATCAAAAGATGTCTGACTCAGTCCAGGGAAGAGACATTTTGAGTTTTATTTTAACTTGAAGTTATAAATAAATGTATGACCTCAGGTTCTTGATCTTCAGGTTGAGAAAGTTTAATGGTGATTGCAATTAGGAATGTCTGACTGATTTTAGACCATACAAAAACTTGATACTCTTAGGTAAAGCTGAATTTGCTATGGTGTCCTCAACTCCATTTCTTGCATTTTTTGCATACTAAACAGGGCCTCTAAATTAGATCTAGAGAGCTAAAAATGTTCTCCCATGCCTGTGCACTCTGGAGCAATCATTACATTTTACACCCAATTCTCACTTTAGGAGCCAATAGAATATAAGTAAAGCAGTGCCAATGACTTTTCTATTTATTTATATTACTAAACAGTGAAAATTTGATACTTTCTCTCATTGATAGTTCACAGTTGTTCATTGTTACTGAAATACAATGTGGATGTCTGAAGAAGTAGTGGTGACCCTGGAAAGAAGGATAGACACCACAGGTTTTGAGAAAGATCAGGGACAAAATGAAGTTTTTATATTCCTGAGAAATTCCTTCAGCACTTGGGAAAAATAAAGACAATCAGATATATGAAATTAAAACGTAAATGTTCAGCACTTGAAAAATATGTTGTAAATATTAATTTATGTTTTATTTTAGGATTAGATTAACTGAGCTGTAGAATATATGAATAATTAGTATTTTACAGCTTTGTTTAGCTCTCTAAGGAATAATATTTCTACATATCCTTCTTGGATGAGTTAACTCTTTCTTCTCTTGTACAAATATTCTGATGTATGACAAATTCCTATAAAAATCTGAGGTTTACCTACATGCACAGATCCATGCCCTAACGTACATAGTCTGCAATGCAGAACACAAGGACACTGTCTTTAAAGGATCTAGTTTTGCACATTTTGCTAAATCTGTACTGTATAAATGACTGAAAGAAAGTCTGTCCCATGTGCACTGCAGTATCAAATATATATTCAGCTTAGATGGAACACTGCAAAATTATTGTTAATTGTAACTGTGCATCATCTAAATCTGTGTTGACTAAGGACAGTTTCATCTTAGCAGATGAACACTACATTTTGAACAACTTTACTCTTTGTATCACACAACTACTGATTACCGAATTAGGGATTACCGTGAAGTTCTTGTGCGGCAGTTGACTCATGTAGTCACATAGATTCATAGTTTATTCATATAACACAATTTATAATTAACCACCTAGAGCATTCATGAAATATTAAGGAGAAATTATCTTTTATTTAGTATGAAATTATATCATTGACAAGGATTTTTAATTGGATATTAAACAAAAAGAAAGAGATCACAGGACTGTAAACCCAAATTAATCATAAAGGTTGGAGAACCATAACCTTTAACCGAAAGGGTGGTTGTGGAAGTAAAATGATTCTGTATTACATTTCACAAATATTTTAAGATACTATCTAAGGCTAATTGAAGCCAATCTTTTATATTATTAGAAAAGAATAGAAATATTATATATATTATATTATTAGAAATAGAAATAGAAATATTATTTCTATTATTTTCTATTATTATTTGAAATGACCCAGGTCAGGTTCAAATTATGTTTGGCTCAGGTCCAATTATATTGATTATCCACAAGAGAGTAAACTCTTTATTACAGAATTTAGCAAGAACCTAAAAGAAACGTATTTTCTAAAGATCTTTGGAGTTGATTTTTTTGTTTGCTTTTTGTTTTTTGTTTTTTTAATTCCTTTCGCTTAAAAAAAAAACCTGACAATATTATATTACACACAGATACATATACAAAAAGATTGCAAATTATACTTAAAAGAGTAGAGTCCCTGTGATGTTATATACAAAACTAACTTGTCTTGATAATAACTGGAAATACAATTTCAATACCAAACATAGCTTTGTCTTTATGACATTTTCTAGACTCTCCACACATATGAGCAGCTCTACTTATCACTCAACAGGAGGAGTATCTGTCTTTCTTGCTTCAAATATTATACCTGATAGAAGTGGATTGAAAAATATTTATGTAAAACAAAGAAAGAAAAAAAAAAAAAGGAGAGGAGAGGAGAGGAGAGGAGAGGAGAGGAGAGGAGAGGAGAGGAGAGGAGAGGAGAGGAGAGGAGAGGAGAGGAGAGGAGAGGAGAGGAGAGGAGAGGAGAGGAGAGGAGAGGAGAGGAGAGGAGAGGAGAGGAGAGGAGAGGAGAGGAGAGGAGAAGAAAAGAAAAAAGGAAAAGGAAAAGGAAAAGGAAGATAAAGGAAAGAAAATCCTTTACATCATACTTAAGTCTTTGGTACCAGTGTCTAGTGGACTGTGATGCTCTATATTCACAAACAACATCTGTTTCTGTTTATCTCACTTGGGCTTTATCCATGAGTAAAGAAAGACTGAAGAGGCTATGGGGGAAGAGGAGGAAGTAATGAGCATAAGTCTGCCTCAAAGTCAATCCTGTCCCCTGTTTTGTGCTTCTAGAGTGGAAAGGATTTATAGGTATAATTGCATGAGATCTGAGTGAATGCCAGAGGCTGAAGCATAGAAATGACAAAGGGTGTAGATCAAAACATGGCTGGGCTACTGCATGTAGGTATTAAGGAGGTATTATGGATGCCTTCATATTAATGGTGTTTATTACTTCTAGTAGTAGCTAATATCACTCAGAAATGTGGACACAACATAGAAGTGTTTTGAGCACTATACATCACTGACTTCTATTAGTCAATATGTCTTTACTAACTGGCTGTCTTTAAACACCTGTATTTAATTTGTTAATGTGGTTACAATTAAATTTTAAGGGAGTATGTAATTTCAAATATTAGCGTTTCAAAAGTTGGCAAGTTGATTTTCCCTTAAATGTTAAAAACCAAAGTTACACACATATTTCTTATACAGACCTATTTAAAACTTTGATCATACATCACACACTGTAATAACAAGGTTTTTTAAAAGCTGTATGCAGAAGTTTCTAAAACTATAAACTCAGAGATTTAAAACCAATCCATTTGAGGAATTGCTAACTCAAAATAAAATGAACAACACTCTTATCTTGCCTTTATTTGTCCACATAAAAAAAAAAAAAAAAAAAAAAAAAAAAAAAAAAAAAAAAAAAAAAAAAAAGGTCAATAACTGTACCATGTCCAAAAAATCACTGTATCTTGACTTAAGTAAGTTAAAGTACAAATATCATTCTAAATTCTAAATTAGAGGTCCTCTCCAAAAGTTTTCCCTTTCTTTTGCCCTCTCCAAAAGTTTTCCCTTTCTTTTGCCCTAATATCAGAACTGAAATAGTTCAGGTTCTTAGATAATTGTGATTCTTTGTTATCTATTAGTATGTGTTAAAGTTTAGGTTAAAAATGACAGCTTAGGCATTCTGGAAAGATGGAAATGTATGCCAGCCACTAAAAAGTCAGTTTGTTATTAGCAATCATTAGTAAAAATAAATAAATGAAATGATTCAGTGAATCATTCCTGTTTATCTTTTTGGCCTGCTCTATGTTCTTCCCATAATGCAGGCCTGGATGTAGTATTCCAGATGGTTCCTCACAAGAGTAGAGTAGAGGGGGATAGTCACCTCCCTCTCCCTGCTGGCCTTCCCTTTCTTAATGCAGCCCAGAACACGATCGCCCTTCTGGGCTGCAAGCACACACTGCTGGCTCATGTCCTACTTCTTGTCCACCAAATGTTTATTAATGTAAGTTCAAGGTAGGGTTTGTGTTCTGTTTACACCTCAGCCCAGGGCTGAGAGGAATGCTGCAGTAAACAAGTTGTACTGGATCACAGACTGTTGGATGGAGAGAAGGTATGCAGACTGTCAAATGGTACCTCCGAGTCTTAAGGTTGGACACATGCATGATAGATGACTGCCTGTGTTGTAAGGTCAAGGAAAATATCCAGCAGTAAAGAAGAATACAATGTAATGGATGGAATATGAACTATCCTTTTGAAAAATTATTTTGTATTTGGAAATATGATGTAATTGACCATTTTTCCTCAATCCATAAATTTACTATCAATAGTATCTGTACAGTTTTCTTGGTTATGCTTTCTTTAAAGAAAATAAAAATTTGAATTACTATTTCTATTACTAGAAAAATTAGGACATCTCTGTTTTGCAATGATGATCCTCTGGAGGAATGCTTATTCTTCAAGAGATATCCTCTTCCTCTGGGAAAATCTGGAAATCTTTATTGTTGACCTTTATGTCCATACGTTTCTTTGCAACAGATTTCCTTCATGTAGGTTTATTCACATAGTTAAAACACCCCATCTTAGCTTGCATATTCTTTTTAAAAATATTTTGTGCAAGAATCTCTAACTAAATAAAGAACTTCCAAAAACTCAAAGTTTTCGAGTGAAAAGAAATAATAATAATAGTAGCTGTTCTAAATAATCTTTCTCTTCTGTGAGATTTGGGAAAAAGTATTGAGAACAAAGGAAGTAGATAAGTGTGATCATTTTCTAGTTGCTAAATACAATCAAGTAGGATGAGTGCAGTAAGATTTGGAGTTAGAATTTCTGCCTAATTTTTTTTGTTTGTTTGTTTGTTTGCTTGTTTGTTTGTTTTTGTTTCTAGAGGATATATGTGTTTGATTTGGCAAATCTTCAGTTTAAGAGAGAGCCAATTTGATTCAGATACTGACTTTAATGCATCTCACAAATGGTAAAGTCTTTGCTACATCAGTAGATTTTTACAGTAAACAAGCTCTTCTAAGCTTGCAGGATTTCCAAAGTTTGTGTGTTGAGACTGTAGAGCATTAATTGCTTTGATCTTGTGTTGGTCTGAAATTCTTAAAAGAGGCAAAAGCAAGGAGGTTTATAAATGCTTTTCCCAGTATTTGCAGACATGGTAAGGTTCACTGGCAGGACTTAGACACTCTGTAATGTGTTAAGCCTAGCTTTCTCATGGAGTACAAGGTGTCAAATAGTCATTATGATATCCTTCTACTCAAGCTTGAGAGACAGGAATGTTTAAAATATATCTCAGTATGAAATTATATTATGAAGAAATAAGTAAAATCAGTTTGATATACTGAATCAAAACTCTTAGTTATTTGTGAACATAAAATTGATGTATTTTAAGTCCTGTAAGAGATAAATGACTTGATGGATTGACTAACAGCTTTCTTTTTAAACTTCCCATCTATGTAAATTTCAGGTGGAGAGTAACCTTCTCTGTCCAAAAATATTACAGTCCACAAGAGAGAAAAATAGAATTTGAGACAGAACTGCAATCATAATACTTTGTCATTGATACTGTAGGAAAAGAGGTCAGACATGTGGGTTAGTTAGGTCATAAGTGAAATGAATAAAGTTAACGTATGAAGGATGACTTTTGGTCAGAATTCATCCCAGCAGGTCTCATCCTTTGTTATCTGTACCATTTTATAAAGAGCCTCATTTATTCCTCTCGTTTTCCAAACCTTCAGCTTGATCCCAAAACCCGTTTACAATTCTATACTTACCTTAGGACAGAAAAGATGAGGAAAATAGATAATGCACATGCTATGTCAGACATGAAAGATTTAAGAATTTTTCTCCAAAACTTTCCTGAATATTTCCAAATAAAACAAACCAGGGTGCAACTTGTGTTAAATTCACCCTGATCACTTCTTAGTGCAGTTTCTTTTTAAAGAGTAATTTCTGGGTTTGTTACTCTCATATTCATGTAAAAAAAAAAAAAAAAAAAAAAAAAAAAAATGTGTTCAGTTGGAAAATTTACACTCTCTGTGACTAATACTGCTCTCCAATCTTTTGACTAAATCCTGTTTAACAGGGAATTTGATCCTCTGCTGAAGACCTAAACTGGGCATCTGCCAAATTGCGACAATATTAATTTGCAACTTAACCTCCAAATGGTTCCCTAAAGTGTTGAGTGGAAGGTCTCATTGTTCCAGACAATCTGCCAGTGAGAAATAATAATCTTTTCTGCCTATCAAAAGGTGGTGACCACGGCCAAGGCCCTGGCTCCCAAGTGCTTTTTTATCCTGCTCTCAGCATTCATCATGGAAGCAGTGCAGAGAAAGAAAAAAAAGGAACCAACATGGAGAATATGACAAACAGGAGGTGGATGGTGAATGTTGAACAAGATTATCAGAAATGTACACCTCTTGCTAAGCAGCTAAACATCTTTTCTTACTAATTCCTATTAACATACAGATATTTCTTGTAGACAAATTACATGGCAGACGATTACCACAAATGGTACTAAAACATTGCAGACCCAGTGTAAAGTGAATAGCTTTTAAAGGAATTTAGAGGGAACTCTCAGATGTTCGTGGTCTGTCTTATCTGAAGTATAAACTCTTTAGCTTTGTCTTGTATAAATGTTTGACTAATTTTGTAGGATAAAATTAATTTATATATATGTGTCTAGTATCAAAAGATATAATGCAGATATATGTGTTACATTTGAATCTCTAGCTGCTTATATGTTATAATTTTACTATGTTGACTTCAAAGGGAAATTGTCACTATATTTAATACTTAGACATATTTCAGACCTTGTCATCATTGAGGATATGTTTAGTTGCTCTCACATATTCTCCACTAACTAAGTTCTTTATTTCTGAAGTGAACTGCTGAGTGATATGGGCTTTATTGCTGTGAGTCAAAGACTGAGAATATTTGGGAAGTCCAAATTCTCTAATACCTGATACTGGTTTACAGATAGGACCTTACTTTGTATCCAGAATAGCAGAAAAAATGACAAGTTATGAAAAAGACATCTCACACTCATCACGCTGTTCCAGTTGTACATTGTCACTGTATGTTGAATATAGTTTGGATCTGTGGATCTTATATGTACAATAGTTTCTTAAACATTTGCAGGTACCTCTGTGGTGCAAGTTACAGCCACTGATGCAGATGATCCTACTTACGGCAATAGTGCCCGGGTGGTTTACAGCATATTGCAAGGACAACCTTACTTTTCTGTGGAACCAAAGACAGGTAATTTTCTATAAATTCTCTTTACTGTAATGTTGAGAAAGTAGAAAATGTGCATTAAAACATACTAGGAACTTATTAGTGCAGTCCCTTAGTTAATTGAATATATTAGAGTTTTGTTGATCTTTTCTATTTCTGAATAGATTATAAAAGCTACACAACTGAGCTATGTGATAACCTTTCAATTTTGGAATGGAAATTTGTATCTCCTTGTCAATCTTCTATCTCCCTGACATACTGTCTATTGAAGTATTTCAAGACAATAATAAATTCAAGATGCTGTGAATAGGTTTTACTTTCAGATTGTTCTGGAAATATACAAATATCATCTTCTCATCAGATTTCCTACAGTATAGATTTATGCCATGACTGTCTCTTCATTTTACTTTTTAAAATAGAATTTTGTTGTTGAAAATATATCTTTTCCTCATGTTTGAACATAAAAGCACTGTGCTTCCCATTCTCACTTGACACACCATTTTGCTGCTACTTTCAAAACTTTTTTTTTAAACATTTTTTAAAAATTATTTTCATAAATATTGTGAATATTGTTAGCCACAGTAAAATGCAGTCTTTATTTTTATTCCTCTGTTTTAACAAATATTGTCCTTCCTGTATATTTTTGTTCTGTTTTGAACCCCTCATTATAAAAAAGGACTTTCAGTTGCTCAAGCACATGCAGACAAGAGCATCAAAGTTGGTAAAAGGACTAGAAAACATGACATTTAAGGAACAACGGAGGTAACTGGGGGTGTTTTGTTTGGAGAACAAGAAGCTGAGGGGAGAACTCATCCCTCTCTATAATTAAATAAAAGAAAGTTGCAGCAAGGAAAACATGGGTCTCTTTTCCCAGTGACAAGTGAATCTTAGAATCAGAATCATAGAATTACCCAGGCTGGAAAAGACCCTGAAGATCATCAGGTCCAACCGCAGCCTAACCATAGTACCCTAACTCTAACAACCCTCTGCTAAATCATATCCCTGAGCACCACATCCAAATGGCTCTTAAACACATCTAGGGAGGGCCATGCAACCACCTCCCTGGGGAGCCTATTCCAGTACTTGACTACCCTTTCTATAAAGAAGTGTTTCCTAACATCCAACTTAAACTTGCCCTGGCGCAACTTAAGGCCATTTCCCCTTGTCCTGTCACTTGTCACCAGTGACAAGAGACTTGCCCCACTCTCACTGTAAGCACCTTTCAGGTACTGGAAGAGGGCCATAAGGTCTCCCCTCAGCCTCCTTATCCCCAGACTAAACAGCCCCAGCTTCCTTAGCCTCTCCTCATAGGGCTGATTCTCCAAGCCCTTCACGAGCCTCGTTGCCCTTCTCTGGACCTGCTCCAGTTCCTCCATGTCTTTCCTGTGCTGAGGTGCCCAAAACTGAACACAGTACTAGAGGTGAGGCCTCACCAATGCCAAGTACAGGGGCAGGATGACTTCCCTAGTCCTGCTCCCCACACCATTCCTGATACAAGCCAGGATGCCATTGGTCCTTTTGGCCACCTGGGCACACTGCTGGCTCATATTCAGCTGACTGTCCATCAGCACACCAAGGTCCCTTTCTGTCAAGCAGCTTTCCAGCCACACCTCCCCAAGTCTGTAGGGTTGCCTGGGGTTGCTGTGACCAAAATGCAGGACTTGACACTTAGCCTTAAGGAAACTCATGCTATTAACCTTGGCCCATTGATCGAGTCTATCCAGGTCCCTCTGTGACCTGCAATTCTTCACTATATAGTGAAGTTATACCAGGGGAGATCTAGATTGGGTATCAGGAAGAATTTCTTCATGTGATCAAACATTGGAATAGGCTGTCCAGGGAGGTGGTAGAGTCCCTGTCCCGGATAGTATTTAAGAGACTGTGATTTTTAAGAAGTGGCTCTCTGAAATGTGGTTTACTGATTGGACTCAGTAGGTGAGGTTGGTAGCTGGACTTGGTGATCCTAGAGGTATTTTGCAACATAAATAATATGATAATGTGGCTTGATGATTTTTCACAGTGTTAAAAATAGTTTTCAGTTTGCTTAATTCAGTCTGATATCAGCCTATGGAGAAAAAATTATAATCTGTATTTCAGAGATGAATAAACTGCAGAAAAAGGGGAACCAAATAATTACCCTATTTGTCATATAAAAATCAACCAATGAAACAAAAAGAACTGCTGGGAAGCATACCTGAATCCTAATGTTATATCTGAAAGGTCACACTCAATTTAACAGCACCTAAACTTGCAGAAATAAGTAGTATCAAAATATTAACATATTTATACATTCATATGTTTATAAACATTCATATATTCATGAAAAAGTTCATCCTCTACAGGAATACATAGTACTTTCTTTTTCTCCAAAAGATATGATGTATAGTATGCTTTTTTTTTTCTCTCCTTATATGTGTACAACATACATTGTCACAACGGCTGCAATCAGCCTCTGAGCAATATTATGGTAGTTTCTGCTAAATGGAAATCTTTAAGAATTGTGACTGAAATGTTTGCGTATATTTTCATTTTGATGTTGTACTCAGATTTCCTTTATGCATGATATTTAGCTCCCAAATGGTTGGTTAGCATTGCCTGGCAATTTAAATGTAATAGAAAAACAAACAGGCGAGGTAAAGTAATGTAGAGACAATAAACTTATGAAATTGCATGTTAATTGTGTTTTTAAAAGTCTTGTCAAATAAGTGAAATAATGCCAAAAGTCTGTGAAGTAAATGCTTCAGCCCATGGCAAGTCCTGAATTCAGAAGGGAAGAAAGAAATAAAACTGTAACTAAACATTCAGCAAATATCAGATGAAGAGTTATATGCCCCAACGTGCCTCTCCTTTATTTAGATTGTTTATGTTTCCTTTACTGCTGACACTGAATGCTACTGGAGTAAGTAGCTGCCTCTCTGGAAATCAGAGCTAGCAGTTCTACTATGTGCCAGGCATGAAATATTCATAAAGTCATCCCATTTTGAGAAGCAATATTTATTTTCTGATCTGTATCAACAGAACTGAAAGAATGAAGCATGGAGCTTTCTCCAAGTTTACATTTCAAATCAAATAATTACAAATTGTATGCAGCCTATCAAATGGATATGTATAAAAAATTACTACAGATATTACAGTATTTCCTTTAATAAATTAGGGCATCTTAATCACATTCTTGCTTTCAAAATAGTTATTTATTAAGCAAATATTTGCTGAAACAAGATAATTTAATATTTATGCAAAGTGTGGTGTGATATCAATATTAGTAAGTCTTAATTGGTAAATGATTGACTATGCAAGACATTGTGAAATAATTTTGAACTTGGAATCTTAAAAATGAGTACAGAATATTCTGTTCTTCATAGCTATAAGAGAATGGGAAATCAAACACAGAAGAGTATATCTTCCAGACAAGGAAGTGTCATGCAAGTAACTATAGTTCAGGGAGAAGTGAACATGGTCATGGACCCAGAGAATGTACTACAAACTAAAACATGTTGGTTTTGGCGACTACTTAAAGTAAGCTTGTAGTATAGCAGTTCATTTCCTAGTAAATTATTGTGATGTCAGCATTGAAGTTACTTCCTCCCTTTTTGCAGTCATTGGTCTGCTGTTACCTTTTAGGGTCAAACTCCGTTTTCACAATAATGTATTTACTTCTCCAACAATTGACATGGCTTGTATTACTGCAGGCATTATCAAAACTGCCCTTCCGAATATGGATAGAGAAGCCAAAGACCAATACCTACTAGTTATTCAAGCAAAGGACATGGTTGGGCAAAATGGTGGATTATCAGGAACAACATCTGTAACTGTCACTCTGACTGATGTTAATGACAACCCACCCCGCTTCCCACGACGTAAGTTACATGACTTGTAGCATTATTTCTAAACACTGCTACTTTATTTACTTTTTATGCTTTAACCTAAACAAAGAATGAGATTAATCAGCTTACTTATTAAATACTTTGGAAACCACTCAGAGCAAGTTCTATGATTGTTGTTGTTGTTATTGCTACTTTTACTACTACTACTTTGGAAGAATCTTTTTTCTTTATCTATTTCAGATTAGTTGAAGTTATATAGAACAGGTGCATTTGTTGATGTACTTCTTCACTCATAAAAGGACAAAAAATAAACACCTTAAAGCATCTCTATCAGCTAGACTTCAGAATGAACAATATTTATCTTGACCATTAGTCCTTAACCTTTCTTTGTTAGTTCAGCAGGGTTTCTCTTGTGCATGTAGTGTTTTCTAAGAAATTGTAGATCTGTAAAGTCATCTTCCCCCAACCGTCTCTAACCAAGCTGGCTATCATCCCATCCAAAGAAGGGAGTTCACTGTTGTAATGTTATCCCAGCTTATAAGTAACATTCTGTCTGGTATGATTTGATTTTTTTTTTTTTTTTTTTTTTTTTTTTTTTTTTTTTTTTTTTTTTGTGTGTGTGTGTGTGTGTGTGTGTGTGTGATTTATACTATCTTATAACGTCCTTGCAAAATTAAGTTTAAGTAATGGTGGAATATATTAACTCCACCCTCACCTCCAATTATATAAAACAGACTTCCTGCCACTAATCATTTGAAATAATGATAGAATAGCACAAGTTGTTTTTGAAGGTGAAGATATTATTGCTTTTTGACTGCAGATATCTTTTTGACAGCATGTATATGGTGTTATACTTGAATGAAAATGGTGGAATGTTCAAGATTGCAGGTGGTGACTTTACTTTTAAAGAAATGAATATATCTTGGTTTCTAGTCATATTAGGAGTGTAAAGTGGGTAAACTAGATACAAATTTGTAATATGATCAGGCTTTATATTAATTTTAATATAAACTTGATATATTTTCTTTGTTTCCTTAATTTGTGGAAAACATGTATTTTTTATCTTGGAAAATTGCAGACATTTGTATCATGACTAAACGCTGAATAAAATTTATGTGTCTTTGTCTTGGATTTCTCTCTTATGGAACAAGAAAATAAATGATCCATCACAATAAAAAGCTAAATATATATATATATATATATATATATATATATATGAATATAGATTACTTTTTAGCTTACAGATTCAGAAATCTCTGAATGTATTGTATTTCTGAATTTTGCAGGATCGTATCAGTATAATGTCCCAGAGTCCTTACCTGTGGCATCTGTAGTGGCCAGAATAAAAGCTGCAGATGCAGATGTGGGACCCAATGCTGAAATGGAATATAAGATTGTAGATGGTGATGGTTTGGGAGTATTCAAAATTTCTGTGGACAAAGACACCCAGGAGGGAATCATCACAATTCAGAAGGTAAGTCTGATTTTCTGACTGATTCTGCTTAAATCCGGGCAAGATAAGGGAGGGAAATTTGAGGATATATGTGAAAATTCTTTGATTTTTTTTGTTACTGTTTTTCGTTTGTTTGTTTGTTTGTTTTATTGGGGTTTATGTTTGTCCATTTGTTTGTTTTTAAAAATTCTCCAGCACAAATAGAAATCTCAAATTTTCCCTCATTTGTTTTTATATGAAAGAAAAATGTATGTCTTATAGTAAAAATGTAAGGTCAAAATCCAAGATGAATCCAAAACATATCTTTAAAAAAGAAAAACTATCTATATTATTCCCCAGACCCCCAAACAAGCACTTATTTATTTATTTATTTATTTATTTTAATTTTTGGCTTTTTATATTTGCAGTTAAGTAACTAACAATTTAGAAAGAAAAATCATGTTTATATAAAAATATTAAAACTCAACTTTTTCACATTTCTGCAACACATTTTAAATAGTATACTTTTTTGAAACAAGTGTGGAAAAAAAAATTTGGCAGAAAATTTTAGTTTTGAGATAAGAAAAAAGAAAGAAAATCTTGTACAGAAGAGCATGTTGCAAATATTTGACATCAACAACATTAAAACTACATGGCCCTATCTCTCCTAAGTTATTTAACACATTGTAAAATGCAAGACTGATTTAGTATTTTAGAATTAGTATATTCCTGAACAAGGCCATATTGTTTTTGTTTATTTGATTATTTAAATATTTTTTCTTGCAGAGGTACTCTTTAATCTTTCCAAATTTCATGTACCACTTTTTTTCTTCCGATGCACCAATTTCTCTCTAAAGTAATATAAAATTTCAGTATCATATCTTTGAAATAATACGTTAATACTCCATGATGTTGCAAAGTAATGATCTAATTCTCTGATGCCCTGAACACCAGCTGAGAGCTGGTTAGTGTCTGTAGATGTTAGTGAAAATGCAGAATGTTCAGCAATTTTGAAAGATCAATCACTAATAAATGTAATATAAATCATTTTCTTCAAGGGAAAAACAATTGTCTGAGTCTTCTTGCAGACTGCTGATTTCTTCTTAGCACATTTGAAATGCAATTGATGAAAAATTAATCCATTCTTTGTTCAACAGCCAAATTCAGTGTGGCTACTTCAACTTGCTCATTTTAAGATATTTGAGGAAAGATCTGGAAGAGTTATGGCCACCTTGGAGGGAGGGTATTTATCAGTGTCACAGAAAGCAACACAGACAGACTGTCAACACACTAATGTGTGAGCTTATAAAAGCATTTTAATTTTCAGTCTGTACTTGTAGTCACAATCCTTTTCCTGGGACTCTTTTAATTCCAGAGGACCAATAATTGTCCAGCAGAAAAATAGTTGTCATTTATTATTTCTGTAATCACATTCATTAGGGAATTAGGGAACTGAAGTGATTGTTTCAGTACTGAGTGTTTGTGCCAAGAATCTCCCAATGAAAAGGCTACTTGACTGCACTTTTTGACCTAAAGAAATGCTTCAGTTTGCAAATTATTTTTAAAGCTAGTAAATGATGCTGTAATTTAACACAATAATTCAGACTTTTTTTTTTTTTTTTTTTTTTTTTTTTCCCTGCAACATTGCAAAATTTCTCTCATTTTAATACCATTATCAAATACCTTTCCCATGTTGTATTCAAACTTGAATCCTCATGCTGAAGGGTACCTCCCAAATCTCTAGATGCTCTTAGGTCTCCATTTGGATTCCAGGGAACTTAAATACCTTGCTCAAGGATGAAAGATCTTTTCTATTAGCCTTGCAAATGAAGTGCAGAGAGTTGACTGCAAGGGAAGAAAGAAGTGAAGAGTCCAAGCAGAGTAGCCACAAAAAACTGCAACTTCTTCTCTTGTTGAGAGCATGCACATGGAAGATCATTACTGAGTGTTCAGAGGTTAAATGGGCTCTAACTAGAGGCTAGCCTGACAGGGCCCCACAGAGTTGGGCAGACATAATACTTGCGTGATGATATGAGCATTTTAGTAAAGAATGTAGGAAGAAACTGTAGCATGATAACTGCCAAAGCATTTTACTATCAGCCACATGAAGCTCTGAACATATCTGAGAGCCATTTGTTCTTTCCTATTCCCCCTTGAAATCAGGTGAAACACTGAGAAACAGCTCAGCCTCAAAATGTTTGCCCATCATTTTAAACTTGTGCATATTTATACACTCAGATCACAGCTTTTGCATCCACATCAAGCAGAAAGAAAACGTATACTTTCTTTCTAAAAGCAAATATGTTCTTTAACTTTGCATACTTTTGTGCAATCATACATACAAAGGTCACACATCCAAAACACAGTATGACTGAGCATATGAAGGCGATGCTGCATCCACTTTAGTACTGGGTGTTGTGGAGGATGTTTGGCATCAGAACTTCACACACAAGCTGAGGATTTTATACTCCACTCCAAGAAGGGGAACCATTTTGAAACAATGTGAAAAGTTGACTCCCACATGCAAATTTAGTTTTTGTTTTAACATGTAAGCAGCAATGTGCATTTGCACGTATTTTTCCTCTGTACCTCAAAGACTCAGAGACTTTAAAACACCAAAAGACAGGAAAAACAAATATACATGTTTTTATTCTAACACCGATATTCATTGAAATATGTATTTTATACTGCTTCTATTAAAACAAAAACAAAAATACAAAAGAAACATTATTGAACTATTTTACTTGCATTTACGGCACTAAATATATAATGCCTAACTTCCAATACAAAATTTGTTAGCTGACTTTACATGCAAATAATTTATCTAACATGTATCTAGGAAGGCATATAAAATATAATAATACATAATATTAATAAAAGTAATATATAAACAAAAGTTTCAGACTTGTCAAGTGAAACATAAGCTCCTACTTTACTTTTCTCCTATACAGAGCTATCTAAATATATCACCTACTTATACTCCATGCTGGAGTTCTGACGTTGCAAATAATGGAATAACTTTGTTATTCTCTAGCTCCAAATTATTTCTTCCTCTTCAGCACACACACACACTCTGTAGTGAATTCCGAAGTAAAGCTTAGCTAGGTGCCTAAACTGTCATAACAGTAAATAATGATATCATAACATAAAAAATCAATATTAGATGATCTTGTAGGGAAAAAATAAAATCTCATACAACTTTTAAAATGGAACTGGGTAATTATATTCTACAAAAGTATTAGAAAATTTTATCCTCATTCACATCGTGAATCAATTTTCCATCTGTAAAGTAAGATTAATTCCTTTCCATGGTTTCATTTGTAATTCTCATTTTTCTGTAAATACTGTAAATATAAGGATGCAGATCTTTTGCATGTGAATAGTAAATCATTCCACTGTGATGAAAGTTTTTGGAAGAAGTTTTTCAGCAGATATTAGATTTATTTATTTGTTTATTTATTTATGGGTTTGATCATTCTCTACAGTAACTCATTTAGAACTGAAGAAACATTTATGGAAATGAATAATGATTTAATCAACTAATGTAATAAATTTTATAGTGTCCTTGCACAGCTATGTTTATACAACTTCAAATTGAATTCATGTTGACTGTTTAAAGAATCCCATTCATAATAGAAATAAAAGGAATTTTGGCTTCATTTCTCAGCAATACAGACCATATAGAACTTCCAAATGTGTATTCCTAAAAATAGTTTACTGAGAAAGGCACCATAAAAGTATGACTTCAACTTTATTTACTAACTTGCAGGCTAGTCTTCAGTAATAATATTAGCTGAGTTGCAAAACATCTTAAGATAAAATCTGGTGTATTATATGCACACTCCAACACCTTTATCAGTTACTTGGTGCTTCATGTAGTAATGATAAAAGTGTAAAAGGCTGAATGGTACTTTTTTATTATATCTATCACATGGAACTTTTTGGAAAGATGTGATATCTGATTCAAGCTGTTTGAAGCGTATGGAGAAATTTTATTGGACTTCACTGAAAAAAGTCTGAAGGCTCTGTTGAGAGTTGTCTTTTCTTACTGTAGCAAATGACAAGTGTAAAGATTTCCCACTGTATCATTATTGCTCACTTTGTCTTCATTTCTTCCCCAAATACACAGCTCTACTACCGCTATCACCAAATCATTGGAATGTAATATTGCAAAATGTGAAAATAAGCTTTGCAAAGTACTTTCTCATAGAAATTGTCTGCTAAGATATTCTAAATTCTGACTTTATTTTAAGAATAATAATGGCAATTATAAAAATGGGTATTTTATGTGTAAGCCTTTTACTGAAAACTTATCTTTCTGTTAGTGTTAACATTTCTCTTTTTTTCCAGCTAAAAATTTTGCTTTCAATTTTATATCAGAGTTTACAGTGTAAGAACGTGAGCCTTCCATGGTTCCTTTGAGAGATAATATGCGTTTGTTTGATCTACTGCGGTTTTCAATAAAAAAAAACCTTAACTAGACTTAAAGATGGGATTTTCACCTCTGTAAAGTACATTATTATAAAGTTACCATACAGTAAAAAATGAACATTACAAAAATAGGTTTCCTGTGAAAGATAACTTCATATCCAGTCTCTGTAATATAGATGACTTGTTTTGTAATTTCCTTCACATAGGAAAAAAATTTTACCCCTTTGAAGAAAAAAACAGACAGAAAGAAAACACAAGAACACAGGCCTGCAATTGAAAGAAAGATAAATGGTCTTGCACAGGACCTAATCAGATAACATTAATGCACAGATATTAATGAAGCTGTCAGGATCTAGTCACTGTGCTGATGAACTGATGTATATATCGTCCTTTTAACCTTCTACAGCAATGCAGTGATTTGTAAGCTGCTGACTTGGTACTCCATTACTGGAATCTATGCTTTTGTTTTAAAAGAAAATAATAACGGTATAGTCCACAGGCTAGTTGAAAGATGCTTAATATATAACAGGCATTAGTAATAACTGGATAAGAGAAAGGAAAAAATTGTGAACTTCTCAATATTTTCAGTCTTTCATTCTGTGGTACATAATATCTTAATTGTACTGTACTTGATTTGTTGAAAGACTTCCTTCAGATCAAGAAAGTTTGCATACTTACCATGCCTTAGAAATTTTATTTTCCTAAACTAGAATGTGCATCAAAGCTTGGTACTTTTGTATTAATCATAGAATCTGAGGATTTGTGTCTTATTGGAGTAGACTGAGGATGATGACTTCAGATTTACAGTCATTGTCACAACCCTCAGGAAAAATTACTGTTAAGAAATTCTACTGTAGAGAACTAAGAAGAAAATAATGACTGTGTTGCCATTTATAACCCTATACCATGTGATGATGTAACCTCGTCCTTATATTATCTACCTCTTCTAAACAGCAATGGTTTCATATCACATATATACATATGAGTACATTAGATTTCTTCCTTCCTTCCTTCCTTCCTTCCTTCCTTCCTTCCTTCCTTCCTTCCTTCCTTCCTTCCTTCCTTCCTTCCTTCCTTCCTTCCTTCCTTCCTTCCTTCCTTCCTTCCTTCCTTCCTTCCTTCCTTCCTTCCTTCCTTCCTTCCTTCCTTCCTTCCTTCCTTCCTTCCTTCCTTCCTTCCTTCCTTCCTTCCTTCCTTCCTTCCTTCCTTCCTTCCTTCCTTCCTTCCTTCCTTCCTTCCTTCCTTCCTTCCTTCCTTCCTTCCTTCCTTCCTTCCTTCCTTCCTTCCTTCCTTCCTTCCTTCCTTCCTTCCTTCCTTCCTTCCTTCCTTCCTTCCTTCCTTCCTTCCTTCCTTCCTTCCTTCCTTCCTTCCTTCCTTCCTTCCTTCCTTCCTTCCTTCCTTCCTTCCTTCCTTCCTTCCTTCCTTCCTTCCTTCCTTCCTTCCTTCCTTCCTTCCTTCCTTCCTTCCTTCCTTCCTTCCTTCCTTCCTTCCTTCCTTCCTGTTATTGAGATTCACTTTCTACTGGCTGATGAAAAACAGACATAAGAAAATAGATCAGGTGATTTGATTAAGTATTGCTGTAATTTAAACTGTCAGATTTTAATAGTTACCAGTGACTAATGGAAATGATTCAGGCTTCCCTTCTACAGTGTATGCAACTTCAAAGTCAAAATAGTAACATGAAAATATAACAATCCACAGAGTAGGAAAAGTTTTGTGATAGTATTGTGTTGAATCTTGGAGTTGCAAGACCTGTGATGTATGTAGGAATATCGGTGTGGAAAAATCACAGCTTATTTTACCTTGCAACTAGGCATGCACTGGCTACTCCTTCATATTTTGTTAACAAATTAACAATAGGTCCTCCTTTTTATTCAGTGGAAAACTGCCCACGTTTAGAATATTTGGGTGTCACAACAATGTTTCAACTTTTCTATAGAGTTTATCAGTTATACAGAGCTATTCAAAGCATCTCGGGAATATTAAAAATAGAAGGTATGTGATAGAATGTATTAATATAAGTTGAATAGGAAAATAAGCAGTATCAAGAGTACTGGGCTAATCATGTGTACGTCTATTTAAAAACAAAACAAAACAAAATAAAAAAAACCCAGTCTCTAATGAAAATTAAGCTACCACAGAATTTTCTGTCTACCATGTCAGAGAGAATCATGGAATCACAGAATATCCTTACCTGGGGATCAATAAGGCCAACACTTGGCTTTACACATGTCCACCCAAAATTCAAAGCCTATGCCTGAGGGCAGTTTCTAAACACTTCTTGAACTTTGTCATCTTGGGACCATGACCACTGCGCTGGGCAGCCTACTGTTCCATGACCACCACTCTATGCAGAACCTTTCCCTAACCCCCAGCTGCCCCTTCCCTGTCAAAGCTCCATGCCATTCCCTCAGATTTTGTCTTTGTCACCAAAGAGCAAAGCTCAGCATTGCCCTTCCAGTCCCCTGATAAGAAGCTGTGGGCCTCCCTTCTGTCTGCACTCAGCCTCTTCTACTATGGGCTGAACAAACCAAGGGACCTTGGCTACTCCTCACAGATCTTGCCCTCTGGACCTTTCACTGTTTCTTCATCCCTCCTTCAGAGACACTCTAATAGTTCTAAGCCCTTCTTATAATGTGGCACCCAAACTGCATTCAGTATTTGGTATGAGGCCACAAAGCACAGAGAAGAGTAGGACAATCCCTCCCCTCACCCAGTGGAAATGCTGGGCTTCATGCACCCCAGGGAATGATTGGGCCTTTTGGCTGACAGGGCATACTACTGACTCATGTACAACATGCATGCTCATTTGAATGCCTAGACTAGCTGCCAGCCTAATGTAACCCCATTTACTATAATCCCCTTAGCCTGACCCATCAGCCAATTAATCAATTTCTGAAACCAAATTCTGATATCAGACTTCTGTCAATTACATTCTTCAGGTCAATTCTGTAGTCCATAAAACAAGGTAACAGGAAAATAATTTTAATATTTTTCCATATGTGGCTGTCTTCTCCCTAACCTTGCTGTTCATCTGGAAGCATCAATTGCTTTATTTTCTGAGAGATTTTTCATCTTAATGTAGAATCACAGAATGGCTTGAATTGGAAGGGATCTGAAAGCCACTCAGTCCCAACCCCTTGCTGTGGGCAGAGCCTCCACCACCAGATCAGGCTGCCCAGGTCCCAGTCCAGCTTGGACTTGAATGCCTCCAGGGATGGGGCATCCACTGCTTCTCTGGGCAGTCTGTGTTCCATAGTTCATATTTTGAAATTTAAATATAAAACCAAGATTAAGATTCAAAACAATGTCAGTAGTAACAAACACTGACCAGTATTCGGTTGTATCAAGTGTATTGCCCAGTATTCAGATAGCCCTTCTTTTATCTTTTTAGAGAACTTAAGCTCTGATTTAGTACAGGAAGTGAGTGCTAGAATAAAATGAAGATCATATACATTCCTCGTCAGAAAAGATTTTTGCTGTCATATGAAGTTTATAAAAGTTTCCAAGTATGATGTGTTGCAATTCATTTTTCATTTCTAAATCCAGGCTGCTTACAGCTGTATTGTAATGCCAGCTTAAGCACAGACTTTAAGATGCTCATTTGGGATTTATTTACTGTAACTTGATGGAAAACTTAGACCCTCACATTTGTAGGTCAACAGATGTATATTTCACCTCTGCTGCTCCTCTGAGTGAGTACAGGAATATTTTGCAGATGCTGTCAAATTATGTTGCAGGTCCCTTTCAGATATTTATGGTTTGTTCAGGATCAGAACTGCTGAAACCATTTTTAAATCTGTTTTACGCACTTGGAAATCTAGTTTGAAAATACAGTAGACTAATCAGACTGCAGCTTTGAAATTTTTGAAATTTCAAAACTGCTTGAGTCTTTTGTTTTTGTTCTTAATGGGGAACTGCAAATAAATATTAAGCTAGATATTAGGTGCAAGCTGACAGTCTAAGAATCGAGATGTAAAGTACATTCTTATAATATTACTACAGTGCTTTTCTTCAATAATTTCCTTCAGTGTCTGTGAGGAAAAAGATGTTTTGTTTCCAAAACAATTCTTGTAATGGTGCTGTTCTCTTGACCACAGTTATTCCATGAGTTGTGGAGGATACTTTTGGAATTCTAATGTAGTATTAATTCCAAAGGAGACTCTAAATTAATTGAAGAAAATAAAAGTCGAATAAAGGTAGAAAGAAACAGTAAAGATTTTGCTTAATAAATAAAGCAAAACTATCTTCAAGCTTCTAAGTAAAAAAATCTTCTCATAAGAACAATGTAGTTTGATAGATTACTACATTATCTCTACAAATTTATACAGAGCTTCAAGAAATAGTTGATAATTAATGTTAATGTTATGCAAAAACAAAATAAACCATGCAAAAACAAAATAAACCAAAATGAGGTGTTTTCAGCAATGAATAATATATTTATTTCTAATATCTAGTTACTATGGCACATTGTATTCGATGCTATGTAAGATGAGACAAAAATAATTCACTCACAGCAATGAAATAATGAAGGAATATTTAAACTCTATTGAAGTCATAGAATGTTTTACCGTTAACTTAGAGAAATCTTTTTTCATTCACAAGGCAGCATTTACAGTTTTATCTTTCCCATTGAGTTATACTCACTGAAATTAATTTTAGTGGAACTAAAGGGTGTTCTTGAAAAATTCTACATATATTTTTCTACAGCAACATGAAACATGGAAATATTCACAAATCCATTATCTATCTATCTTCCACATTTTTTTTCTTTTTTTTTTTCTTTTCTTTTTTTTTTTTTGTTACATTAATTAAACAGTTTTTAAACAGAACTAACACAGTAATGAAAATTAACTTTAGTATCTCATGATTATGTCATTGTCATTTGAGTTAAGTTTTACGTTATGTTTGCAAGACACTGCAAACAGTGTTTGGAGAAAGACTAAAGAAGAGCCGTACACTATGTTCTGCCAATCATAAGTACTGCTTGGGTAGAGATGGCAAAACTCATTTTATATTTTCTGACTGTTGTGAGTTTTGCTGCAACATTATTGGTTAATAAAATTTTAAAATAATTTTATCTGTGTAGGAGTTGGATTTTGAAGCTAAAACGAGTTATACCCTGAGGATAGAAGCAGCCAATATGCATGTTGATCCTCGTTTCCTAAGTCTGGGACCCTTCAGCGACATGACAACAGTGAAGATAATCGTAGAAGATGTTGATGAGCCACCTGTGTTTACTTCTCGTTTATACTCCATGGTGGTGTCTGAAGCAGCAAAAGTCGGCACTATCATTGGAACTGTTGCTGCCCATGATCCAGATGCTTCAAATAGTCCAGTCAGGTAATTAGAATTATGGGATGACATAATTACTTAGGTTGAAAAAGACTTTA
This sequence comes from Excalfactoria chinensis, assembly GCF_039878825.1. Classification (NCBI taxonomy): domain Eukaryota; kingdom Metazoa; phylum Chordata; class Aves; order Galliformes; family Phasianidae; genus Excalfactoria; species Excalfactoria chinensis. Next base: position 51,492,693 of record NC_092826.1, read on the forward strand.
GAGATTACAAGTCCAACCATCAAACTGACCTATTGATTCCCATCACTAAACCATGCGTCACAAACACACAACTCTTAAATACCTTTATGTTTCAGGACCCCCCCACTTCCGCGGGTAGCTGGTTCCAATGCTTGACCACCCTCTCCATGAAGAATTTCCTAACATTGAATTTAAATCTCCTGTGATGCAACTTATAAGACTTCTTAATTGTATATTTATTTATCCGTTCTTTTGATGCTGTTTTTTGTTTGTTTGTGTTTGTTTGTTTTGTAGTAGGAGATTATTTGTTTACATTGAAAGCAATATTTTTTTTTTCTTTGCAGAAGGAGACAGATGCTCAGCATATTTTCAGTTTTATACACATGAATTGATAACATTTCAAAAAATAATACATTTAAGTCTCTGTAAAATAAGTAGGTAAGATAAATAAATAAATAATTTGGCAAAAATATAAATTCAGGATTCCAAAGCAAAATAGTCTTCATTATATTACCTATATTAATATGTTTGTAAATTTTGGAAGAATGTGTTATAATCTGTAACAAATTATGCTGTTTGTTCAGTTATGGATAAGATATCTCTCTCTCTTTTCATTTTCTGATTGCACTATACACAAGAATGTAATAGCACTCGGACTCTTCTGAATGGTAAACCACAACTGAAAACTCACAAGAAAAATATATAACAATAGACTGTTTATGCGAGACAAATGGATAGGGTAAGATACATCCCGTATTGTCAGGGTGATAAAGGCAATAATTTTCTGGTTTCTGTAGTAGTGCTATAGTTAAATATTTTCAGTTAAAATAGAAACACATAAAAACACTATAGACACATGACAATTTTCAAGGGCTTTTTCCTTTGTCTCATACATGAAGAACGTGTAGTTAATTCATGTTCTAATATCCAAGAGCATAAGGAACCTGACAAAAAAAAAAAAAAAAACAAAACAAAAACAAACAAAAAAACAAAACAAACAAACAAAAAAACAACAACAACAAAAAACACCACCACCACCACACTCATCATCTGATTTAGAACACTAATGAGTTACTCATTGCTCTTGTTATGCATAGTAGTAATATTGTCAGAGGAACACAGGAACGATCTGCAGGGTAGTACTCTGACTGGGGAATTCTGAGGATATAAATAGCTGTAGCAGGAGGACAATAATGCAATTGAAAGTTAGTACTAACTTTCATTTGCTATTATTATTTGTTTAGGGCATACAGAGAAGAAAACATCACATTTGGACACCATCTATTTTGGTGATGCCAATTTTTTACTTTCATGTATAGAATATGACCTTGTGAAACTGATAGCTTTGTTATTTTTGAAGCAGGAATTCTAGTCGTAAAAGTAAAGCATATGTTTTACTCCTAGATGTTATGCAAGTGTTCTCTCCTCCATTACATATATTTGCAGCCAATTCAAAATAGCTGCTTCCTATCATGAATAAACAAGTTCTAGATGGATGAGTTGGCAGGGATTTACTTGTGAAATTTATCTTTGATGATCCTTCTCTGTTGCGGCAGTGTTTTCTGGCATGGATGTTAGCTTCTGGTATATTATATTGTTTTGCAGAACTCTGTAGAGAGGATTAAATCCAGTTCCACAAATTAAGTCCATGCTCTGTATGATTTTGACTCCCATGAAAATCTAAGGATGAATTTATTGGCCCTGTTACAGGGTTTTAGAGAGTTTTTCTGGGGGTGTTTTTGTTTGTTTGTTCGTTTCTTTGTTTTTGTTGGTGTTTTGTTGTTGTTGTTTTTAACAATTCCATCATAAAAAAGCTGTAATATCACCAGTTTAACTGACATCTGGAAGATTTCTTCCGTTTCATAGCTGTCTGGAATTTGAAGGAGATGAAAATGATTAATCGTGAGGGTTTCCTTATATGCCTGTGAACTTGCTCTATATGTTGTCAGAGACACTGACAAACTATAAAGAGATGTCCTGCATCTGCTGTGATGTACATCAGAGATCAGATTCTCCTAAAACAAGAATCTGTTAAGGAGGATTAAAGCATAGCATTTTTCACAATTGATTTAAGAAGTTTATTTTTTTAAGCTGTAAGTAAGTACTTATAGTTCCAATTATTGAAATATTGATAAATTAAAAATTTTGATTTGTTACATTTCAGAAAAGGTTGCAAATAAAGGATCATATGTGCTTAATACTTTGACAATACAAAAAAAGGAAAGAAGGAAAGGAAAGGAAAGGAAAGGAAAGGAAAGGAAAGGAAAGGAAAGGAAAGGAAAGGAAAGGAAAGGAAAGGAAAGGAAAGGAAAGGAAAGGAAAGGAAAGGAAAGGAAAGGAAAGGAAAGGAAAGGAAAGGAAAGGAAAGGAAAGGAAAGGAAAGGAAAGGAAAGGAAAGGAGAGAAGGAGAAGGAGAAGGAGAAGGAGATGGAAAAAGAAAAATAGTTTGAAAATAAGAGGTTAACTCATATGGACCATTATTGATGTTTGAACTAGCTTAAATAAAGGGTTTAAAACTTTTGCTGTTCAAACATTTTCAAGTTTTAATGGCTTCAGGGAATTAAAGTATTAAAAGTTTTTAAAACTGTTTTTCATAATTTAAGTATGAGTACAATACTTGTAAAGAAGGATTAAACAAAACTGCTTGGTACCTATGTATATAAAAAAAATATGTTTGATTCTTATTTCATAACAATCTGTCAGTTGTCTAATTTCTGTACCTGTTTTTTAGGCTCTCATAATCTTTCCATCCCTTCCTCCCTTCCTCCCTCCCTCCCTACCTCCCTGCCTCCCTCCCTTTCTACCTCCCTCCCTTCCTCCCTTCCTTCCTTTTAGTTACTTTCTTTTATTGATTATGTGCTTTTCCTTTGTCTCTTTCTCACTTTTCTCTCTCCTCTTTCTTTCCCTTCCTCTCTGTTTCACTCTTTGTACAATTTCTTACAATTTTGTAAGAGCTTTGAATTTTCAAATTGCAGAGTAATAGTGTTAATAATTAGGAAACATAAGGGCTGACAGGAGACTGAATCACAGCTACTGGACCTGCCACAACTGACTGTTTTGGAGAGGTCTTAGACACAGTCTCTAGGGAAAGCTTGACAGGAACAAAGCAGATGAAGAGCACGGTTGACCAAATAAACAACAGTACTGGCATGAAAGAAAATAAAAATTGAAGTTCAGTTCAAGTTGACTTTAAAAGGAAATAAAATTATAGTGAAAAAGGGAAAGCATCGATTCATGAAAACTTCTATTATTGTATTTATTAAAATCTTTATGTCTTTCTCTTACTGTGAGATAGTACAGAGAAACAATGCTGTTTCCAATATTTTAAAATCAAAATGGTCATATAAAATCCCATAATAAAAGAGAGTATACTTAATACAGTCCCATAATACAACAGCTGGTATATTTCAACACGGAACAAACATATCATGCCATAATATCATTATGTCTGGAAAGTCCTGCTTTTGCACTATCATCCATAATTCTTTCCTTCCACACTTTTAAAAGGTTTTGATTAATGCTGTATCAATAATCTTATATGTTGTCAGTGTGACAGTAATTGCAATGAACACACTTGATCTGACTCAGACATTTTAATTTATCTTGATCTAAATGACAGTGCAAGATTCTGACCCAATACTAAATCAATTGTCAAGAATATTCCAGCTGTAAATCTAACACTGCCTAAACAACTGTCTCTTTCTCTTGAAAAGGACATAAGCAAAACACCCACAGGCAATCTGACCTTTTCACTCATGGTGTTTTCTAAAAAGCTCATTTTCCTTCCTAAAACAAGTTTGAAAACAAAAAAAATATGTTAAGTCAAAGAGTCTCGGGCATGAACTTAAGTTTTTATCTAAATATAGCAAAGTGGATGACATACAGTCCCTTGACCTACTCTCCATCCTCTTTTTTATTTATTTTTTTTTTCCCTGCCCCCAATGCTCTGAGTGATTTAGGGGCTATGCTGGTAAAAAAAAGATTTATGCTCAGACTGTGAGCCCCTGTGGGAGAAAAGCCTGGCTGGTATATCCATGTAGCAAAATTCCAGGTTGCTCTCTCTAGGAGGATGCTACTCCATGAGTAAGTAAATATCTCCATTATGACTGAGATGAAGAGAGAAGGAAATCCTATAGCCTTACTTGAGGTAACAGAGCCTTCCATGGTCAGGGCAGGTCTTTCATTGACTAGCCTGCATACTCTTGCCTTTACTTACAGCTTTGCTTCTTTTAAAACCCTGGAGAAAATGGACAAAACTAAGCTCAATATGGGGAAACAATGGAAGCTCTGTCTTTCTAATGAGAAATCAATGAAACATTTTTACAAGCTATAATTGAACATAAATCAAAAGTTTTCTTTCATCCTTCACCTAGGTATTCAATAGATCGAAACACAGACCTTGAGAGGTATTTCAATATTGATGCCAACAGCGGAGTCATTACAACTGCCAAGTCTTTGGACAGGGAAACTAATGCTGTTCATAACATTACAGTCTTGGCTATGGAGAGTCGTAAGTAATAATTAAAAGACTGATGAACTGCTTATGTACAAAACTTCAGGTTTAGTTGGGATCTCGCATTTTCTCCCTCATTTCCCAGCTGCTGTGCAACATTTTGTACCTTTTCTTAAATAAGTTATCACAGAACTGCAATCAGTGTCACTCACTGGCTCAGCTTTGCCCAAAAGTAGATCCCTTTTATATCAATAGAGGGGAAAGTTGGTGTCAAAATTTCTTGATATTTCACACATGGAATAAAAAGAAAAATGAAACAAACAAACATTGTGATCCATGTTTGAATGTATTTCTTTAAAAATTTTTAATGTTTAAGAAAATTTGTAGTACACTAAAAGATAGATACATTTTTTAATATTTGTGCATTTTTTAATTCTGTCCTGCTATATCACTAATAGATAAAAGTGGTAAAAATCAGTAAATAGCAGTACTGTAGTCTATCCAAGTCAGAGTTTTATGTAACAAAATTGATACAATATACACAGAAGATAATTTTCTTTATTCTACCAAATATATACTGCTTGAGGTTCATCCACCAACTAAATGGTGGCATTTGGTCTTGCACAAAATCACATTTTATCTAGAAGCATGCATCAATTAATAACACTGCTGATCGGTATACTTCTGTATACACATTAAATACTTTGGGTTTTACATTCTCCCCCCATGTTTGTTTTTGGTTGTTTTTTGTTTTTTTTTTTCTTTTTTTGGATTGTTCTTTTTCTTTGTTTTTGTTTTGTTTTGTGGGTGTTTTTGTTTTGTTTTTTGTTTTTAGCATAGCTGAAAGAATTCTGTTTTTAACTTCTTAATTTGAATTTAACAAAGATTACTGGCTATTCCTGATATGAATAGTGCTGTTTTGTCTCACTATGCACCCCTGCTGATGTTTGTACATCACTTTGCTATTATCTTTTCATATGATACAAATCAATGCTCTGATTAATGAGTTAAATTTTCAAATTAGCCTTGAAAACTTGAAAAAATAAAATCTTTATTTCATTGACACTATTGAAAAACGCAAATGTTTTAATTTGGTCCAGAAAATTAAACTAAGATCTTTCCTTTACTTTCTAAGAGGGTTTGAAATTGATTTGGCAAGCTTATGCAAAACAATGCAAATTCAGATCATACTGACCCAAAGAAAATTGTCATAGAGTTAATTACATTGTTGGCTATTTTTTTAATATATTTATATTTTTAATAGAGAATCCAGCACAAATTGGGAGAGGATATGTAGCCATAACTATCCTTGACATCAATGACAATGCCCCTGAGTTTGCCATGGAGTATGAGACAACTGTCTGTGAAAATGCTCAACCTGGTCAGGTATAGTTCTTGATACTAACGTTTATTTTTATCAGTTAGACATTAATTTTTTTTTTTAATTCCTTACAGCTTTGAGATAAAATAGAATCAACTTAGGGCAGTAAGAATGATGCTTTGATATGCAGCACAAGCAAATTTTTCTTAGTTTTCCCTACCTAGTGGTGGAAGGGTGGATTGTTTGGTGGATAAGGAATTGGAAGGTTGCAGCCAGAGTGTTGTGGTCAAATTTTTACATGGCTGTATAGTGATAGGACAAGGAAGAATGTTTTTAAACTAAGGGAGGAAAGATTTTGATTTGATGTCAGGGGAAAGCTTTTCACTGAGAGGGTGGTGAGATGCTGGAACAGGTTTCCCAGAGAGTCTGTGGATGCCCTGTCCCTGAATGTGTTCAAGGCCAGGATGCATGGAGCCCTGGGCAACATAATCTAGTGCTTGATCTAGTGGTTGGTAACCCTGCCTGCAGCAAGAGGGTGGGACCTTAATGATTTTTGAATTCCCTTCCAACCCAAGCCATTCTATGATTCTATAAGATGTATAAACTCAAGAGAAAAATGAAGATATAAAAATGACATATTCTATATTCTAAAACTTCTAATTTCCTTACAGCATAATTAATACATTTTGCTAAGTTCTTGTGTTTTAAATAATGTTAAGAATACTTACTTCCTCATTATTTTACTGGGAAGTGGTTCCAACACTGACCTAGTTCGAAGTCAAAGTTCCTATATTTTCTGAAATGAATATACACTTTTATTTTTCTTAGGCGGTATGGATCATAAAGTACAATTTTCACAAGAGAGCAAACTCTTTAGTGTTTTTAATTCCTAACATAACTTCCAAATAGTCTTAGGTTCAAATAACTTAATAAAGTTCATCATAGTCCTAGACTCTGATGCTGTTTATCCCTAGTGTCTGTCACATTTTAACTTTTCGATTTTAATTCATAAGACATCTAATTCTCCCTTCTCTCTCCCAGAAAGCTAGTAGATGACTTACTCACACAGATCCTATATACTCCCTGTGATTCTTTATACTTTTGCGCTTTCTTCCAGAATATTTTCCTTTCTGTGGATGATGCTGTTTATTATACATTTCGAAAGTACAGAAAAAATTAAATTCTCAGCAGAAAAAAACTACATTTGTTAGCTCACATTCATGAGAAACACAGGAATAGATTAAGAATGTTCTATTGGCGTATCTGCTTCTTGTCCCTGTGGTCCAGTCAGAACTTATATGTCATAGTATTTATTCCTTTAAGGATTGTAAGCAATATTAAAATCTCTTAGAGATAATTTTTGACTGAATTTTACAAAATAAAATTTAAAAAGTGAAAAAAAAGAAAAAAAAATATTATTATACATAGGATTTGTCATTTTGTTTTTCATACTTCTTTTTCTCTTTAAAATAAAATTTAAAAAAAGTGCATAGAAATAATTAAAATAATAATCTCTTATTTGCAGAATATTACAGTGCAATATTGATTGCAAAAAATGATAACTACAAGAGGGTTGTGTTCTGGATATTCAGAAGCACTTCTTCCACCACTACGCCGTTATGACTTTAAACACTGACAAATGACAGGAACTAGTTATCTTGAGGTCCTGCAGAGCATTACTTTTATTGAATAAATTTCAAGTACAGGGAAAGTAAGGAAAAGTCATGTTTTACTTAATAGTAATATCTACACATGCTTGGAAGTTAAGAAAACCGAAACAAGAGGATTCAAGTGAGTCTTGACACTTCAGTAGTAATAGAGAGGTTATATAATGTGCATGTATGAATGCTCCTTCAAGTGCCAAACAATGAAATACCTATGTATCTCAAAACAGATCATCCAGAAAATCAGTGCAATTGATAAAGATGACCCACCAAATGGTCATCAGTTCTACTTCAGTTTAACAGCAGAAGCAGCAAATAACCATAATTTTACACTTCAGGACAACAAAGGTAAGAATATAAAGGCAACAGAACCTTTTCATTTGAGTAAATATTCATGTCTAACACCTTGTGTTTTGAATATATTGTACTGATTATGACATACATAAAATTCTGTTCTGGTAAGGATGTAAATTAAAGCAGAATCAGCCCCTAAATTAATTCTATCTGTAGACTATCTGTCAAGGGAATAAAGCTGTTGTCTGCATCATTTAAATCCTTGACCCAAACATGAGCTTCACTTTTTTTATTATTTTTTTCATTTTTTTTTTTCCCAGAAGTTGCTCTTTTTCACATTTTCCCACTGTATTTATGCATTTTTGTCTAGATATTACCTTGGGGCAGTAAATGAAAAATGTCCAGGAATTCATGTTTTATTAAAATAACTCAAGGCATTAAAAAAAAAAAAAAAAAAAAAAAAAAAAAAAAAAAAGTGCACAGGGATTCTTTAAAAAACAAACAAACAAACAAAAACCCACACATTTTCAATAGGCATGCAGCCTACTGAAAAAAACCACACATTTTCAATAGGCATGCAACCTACTGAAAAATGATTTTGAAAATAGAAGCTGCCTGCAGTATTTATGCAGACTTCTTACTAACATTTCCGACAGACTTATGAAAAGACTCCCATTGACATCACATTTCTATTAGTTAAAATATCTGAGAACATGCTTCTAATTAGTGCTCTTTTTGCACTAGCTGGTTATGAGTCAGTTTAGCTATGAGCTGAGGCAAGGAGAACTACACAGGTCACTGTCACTCTGAATGTAACTCCTTCTATTTATTTCCATGGAAAATACAACCAACACAAAGAGCACAATAAAATTATTTGGTAGAACATATTTTCAGATACCAAAACCTATTTCTCAGCACAGTCACCACCAACAGCCATGAATTTTTGCCAGTGATGAACAAAAGCCTGTGTGCGTTGCCTGTAAAAACTGGCACCAGTAGAGGTGAATGTCTGTTGCTGTAGCCACTGTTGAATCACACCACTCACTCCTTCAGCTATTCTCACATCCTGTGTTTGGCTTCCATAAATGTTCAGCAAGCACTGATTAATATGAGTGGGTGCCATTTTTTTTCCACATGAAGACATTCAATTCTACACCTTTTATTCATACACACTTTCATTTCAAACAGCATTTTGTCAGACGGCCCCTCTGCTGCAGTGTGTTGCATGGCAATAAAATGTAACAAAATATTCGTGGGAAGGTTCAGCCTTTCCATGTTGCCGTGACTCGGAAACCCCCAATTTCCCAGCTTCTTGCGAAACCTCTGCCAGAGCCAAAAGACCACCGTGACTCATCAAGAAACGTGGCAAAATGGCGTTTATTAGGAGTAATCAATACCTTATATACCTTACTACTTCGTCTACGCCCCCTAGGGCACGTTTGAAATGCGCGCCAATGTGATTCACAGGGCTTGAGACGGAAGAGGCTGGATTACTATCACCGTCACATCCCGAAAAAGCCCCGCTATCGCCTATATGCTTGTACTATAAGGTTCAGCCTCGTTAGCATCTACAACATCTCCCCGCCCCCCAAGACAACAATTTATCCCTTTTCAATGTGAACACTCAAATCCCAAGTATAATCTACTATAAATTTGATATTATTCTATATGTTCTATGCAATATACTTATACTATTGTGCTCAGTTTAACTGAATTACTTATCTACTTAGTTAAATCTAACCTTAGTAAGACTAATACTAATCTTAATGCAACTCTAACGATATTAATATATTACTCTTATCATAACTCTATTACTGTATCAATATATTACTCTTAATATAACTACTCTCTATAGACTTTATATAAACCTTAAAAGCTCTATCCGATATAATGAGTAGTGCAAGTTACATTTGTGCAAAAGAAAACAATACCACAACTAAATGAACTGTATATTAAGATAGTCCCTTTGATGTCTGGAACCATCCGAGAAACAGTTCTCATCCATGATGTTTTCTATTCTTCTTCATTCTTCGTCATTCTTCTTTCTATTCTTCATCCTTCTTGCATGATGCATCTTCTCTGTATGATGAACAGTAGTCAAAAGTCTTCCATCCGTAGCCTCGATAGCGTCCATCAGCTCATCAGCACACGGCAACATGCACCATCATTACATTAACGTGTAATCGATATGTAGTGACTAGGTAACTAGAATCACACTCTATAGGAAAAGAAGAACACATCCTAAAAGATAAGTGAAGTTGCAAATACAGATAAGTGTGAATCTACTGCTGGCTGAGACCCGACAATTCTAGACTGAATCCAGAAGGTTCCCGCGCTTGTTGTTCGAGCGGTACTAATCACTGAGACCAACAGCAGCAGAACAGTCTCAGGTACCAGATTCGGACTCCCCACCAACTGCTCCTGTAAGAAAAGAACTCTTATCCCACTTCCCATAGTCAGTCTTCACCAACCATTCTTGAGTAAAACGAGAAGTGAAGCAGGACCTATTGTCAGTCTCAACGTGACTGGACAAACCGACCATAGCAACAGCAGTTGCCAAATGGTATCGGACTGCAGTCAAGCCAGACCCGACATGCTGAGTGGCCGTGATGACAGTAGAGGAGGTATTCACAGCAATAGCCAGCCATTGACGGGGAGACAAGCAAGGCTCCCAGATGACACCAGTTTGCCAGATCTGCAGTGACCCTAGGCCAAAGACAGGAGTGCTGGCAACTGTATCTGCTATTGCATTACCTCTGGTAAAAAGGCTTGGCACCTCAGAGTGACCACACACATATAAGGATGCAACAGGAGCCGTGTGAGAGGCCAAGGTCTCATCTAAAATTCCAGCAGCCTCTGAACTTGGGAAGTCCTCCCGGTCCATCCGGGCCAACTGCTTGGCTGCAAAGATGGAGTCAGCAACAGTGTTAGAGGGTATCATTCGCCAGAGGTGCACTGCGACCGTCACAGCCATCACCTCAAGCATCTGCACGCTGACCATTCGGTTTGTGAAGACAGCAGCCTGTGAACTACGGTTGGAATCCTGCCAAACCACCATCCTGAGATCAAGAGTCTCATGCTCTACCAACTGAGCTAGCTGGGCCATTTCAAGGCCTTGAGCAGTGTCCCACTGTGCAAGCAATCCTTCCATGCAGCTCTGTAAGATCTTTTGCCAAGCTGCAGCCATTTTGCTAGACGGATTTTGGGGTTCTTTTGGGTCAGATCCCTTTAGCTGACCATACAAGGGCTTCATCAAACGAGAAGGTATCCCCAAAGCACCCCGAACCCACTGGAGGGCTCCTACCAATTTCTGCATATTCCATAGTTTCTTAACACGTGGTTGAATATCAAGACCCACCAGCTGCATCACCTCAGTGCTAAACTTATATTCCAAGCACTCTGCTCTAATTCCCTCTTGCATGTCTATACCATGTACAGGGTGAAAGGGATCATCTTGTTCAGCTGCCACCCCCCTCCCAAGCTCAGTCATCCACCCCTCTTTCCAGAGTGTATATTGCACCAGCTTGAGGATCACGTATGCGAGGCTTTCAGTGTCGTGAGGAAGCACAGGGCCATGCGCCGTTAATGTCTCTAGTGTGTTTAAAGCCAGGGGCAAACGGAACTCGCGGCAGCAGCCGGCAGCCCGGTGCCGGAAGGTGGAGCGGCTCCGCGCCGGGGAATCGAGCCCCGGCCCCCCGCGCGCCAGGCGGGCTGCCCCCTGGGACGGAGGGAATGCGGAAGTGCCGGCGGAGGGCGGGCGCGGGCAGCGGGGCGCCGCACCGCGCGCCCGCCGCCCCCCCGGCTCTGTGCAGGTGGTGCCACGATTGCACTCCACGCCTCCCAAGGCGGTATCACGCCGGTACCCTCCATCCCACTGGGCGGTGCCATGGTTCCACTCCACGCCCTCTGGCGATCTCGATGGCGGCGGGCTATCCCGTCGCTGCCCACAGCCGCGCCGCCGCCCCCCCCGACCCGAAGCCGGCCCACCGGCCGAAACTTGCTGGACCGGGCTACTCTGCTGGCGGCACACTGAAAACGGCACCATACTTCCATCTACTTCCATTCCCCCCCCCGGGTCTGGAACACGCCTACTTCCCCCCCCCGGGTCTGGAACACGCCTACTTCCCCAACCGCTCGAATTAACCGCGCGCCCGCACTCCCCACCCCCTAATGACAAAGGATATGGGGCTGAAGTGTCCACTTGGCGGTTGAGAGGGGGTGTGGTCGATTGGAATTCGCCATCTTTTAACTTTTTCTTCTCCGCTTCTCCCGGACCCCGTCCCATCTTCGCCGTCTTTAACTTTTTCTTCTCCACTTCTTCCGGACCCCGTCCCATCTCTCCGCCGCCTCCCCAGACGGCTCTCCTGGGTCCTACCGTCCTCAGCCGCTTTTCCCGGCCGCCCTCCCGGCTGCTCCGGGTCAAACACAAGCCCAACTAACAAACACGATTCAACAAGTGTTCCAAGAGCACCCAGGATCACGCCCCAGGTCACAAGCTCGGCAGCTGCCTGACTCACTGCCCCAACACTCCGCTCCACGATTCCCGCTCCCGTTGCTCACTCAGGTTTCCTACCGCGGAATATCGCCGCCGCTCGCCACGCCCCCGCTCGCCACGCAGCGGATTCTTGCTCTGAAAAAGAAAGAAGGAAAAGGAAACAGGTCCCCCGTCGTCCCCCCGGTGAACCTGATAAGCTAAAAGCACCTCGTCGTCCCCCCGAGCTGCTTTTAGGGGTGCACAGCCGTCCCCTCTGTACACCCTATAAAGCAATGAAGAAGAAGTAAGAATAGAAGTAAAAATAGAAAAATGCCTAGGAATTTAGGGGTTCCTCACACGGGGCACCATATGTTGCCGTGACTCGGAAACCCCCAATTTCCCAGCTTCTTGCGAAACCTCTGCCAGAGCCAAAAGACCACCGTGACTCATCAAGAAACGTGGCAAAATGGCGTTTATTAGGAGTAATCAATACCTTATATACCTTACTACTTCGTCTACGCCCCCTAGGGCACGTTTGAAATGCGCGCCAATGTGATTCACAGGGCTTGAGACGGAAGAGGCTGGATTACTATCACCGTCACATCCCGAAAAAGCCCCGCTATCGCCTATATGCTTGTACTATAAGGTTCAGCCTCGTTAGCATCTACAACAGAAAAGACTCCCATTGACATCACATTTCTATTAGTTAAAATATCTGAGAACATGCTTCTAATTAGTGCTCTTTTTGCACTAGCTGGTTATGAGTCAGTTTAGCTATGAGCTGAGGCAAGGAGAACTACACAGGTCACTGTCACTCTGAATGTAACTCCTTCTATTTATTTCCATGGAAAATACAACCAACACAAAGAGCACAATAAAATTATTTGGTAGAACATATTTTCAGATACCAAAACCTATTTCTCAGCACAGTCACCACCAACAGCCATGAATTTTTGCCAGTGATGAACAAAAGCCTGTGTGCGTTGCCTGTAAAAACTGGCACCAGTAGAGGTGAATGTCTGTTGCTGTAGCCACTGTTGAATCACACCACTCACTCCTTCAGCTATTCTCACATCCTGTGTTTGGCTTCCATAAATGTTCAGCAAGCACTGATTAATATGAGTGGGTGCCATTTTTTTTCCACATGAAGACATTCAATTCTACACCTTTTATTCATACACACTTTCATTTCAAACAGCATTTTGTCAGACGGCCCCTCTGCTGCAGTGTGTTGCATGGCAATAAAATGTAACAAAATATTCGTGGGAAGGTTCAGCCTTTCCTGCCATATCACCAACATTCCCCTCAGAGGTTGTGAGCCAACAAAATAAAATTGAAGGCATTACTTTTGGACCAGAACTAAAGAGTAAAACTACCTTACTTTTGCATTGCTATTTCATGTACCAGTACTAACCAAGGTTGCAAAGTTGCAAAGTTATTTTTATTAATAAGACAAAAGAGACATATGGTGGACTAAAGTGTAATGTTTTACAGACTTTGAGGATTTTTTACTTTGTACATGTGACCTAAAATAGATCTCTCACACAGCTATTTATTGCCTTTTCTTGCATGTAGTTACCGACATATGTAATGTTCTTCATTCAAGAAGCTTACAGTTTGAAATGAAGAACTGTAAATAATGATCAAAATAATATATTTCTTAGAAATCTGATACTGTTGCAAGTACTGTAAAGTACTCAATAAAAAGTTTCTTTTTCAAAAAACTTGTAGTATGCTAAGGTCAATAATAGATCCTTCTAATGCTAGTAAAATCAGTGGAGTTAAGACAGTGCAGCAGTTGCCTCTCTGGCATTATTTAGTTTTATACATATCGCATACGGTTCTATATGAAGAAATGTTTGTATGGTTTTTCAGAAAGGTCATAATAGATGACACAATAAGTTACCTCTACCAGACTATCAGTGTCTATCTATAGAAAGATAGATAGCTAGATGATAGATAGACAGACCGACCGACCAACCTTTTCTATACATTTCTAGGAGATGTATCTCCCTACCTCTCAGGAGCGGTCAACCAGTATTGAACACAGTGAGTTTTGCAAATATTTTCTGGAACACATGGACTTTTTAGTCACCCAGCTTAGAGCAGCACTGCAGCACACATTTCAGATTGATTATATTAATCAGCTTGTTGAATCTTGGCTGAGATGGAAAACAAGTGCATGTCTTTATTATATGTGACATTACTTGTATTTGTTTGCCAATTGGGTAATTTCTTTTTTACTTTAAAAAAAAAAAATCAGTCACTGGTCTTCAGAGCCTTCTCACCTATGAATGTGCTCATTACTTCTATACTATCTATACTACAAGTAGTTGTTACAGAACTTTGAAAATAAGACATGAAATATATGCAAATACTTAATCTAATTATTGAGTATGACTTTTTTCTTCCCCTCTACAATAATCACATCTTCAACTATACATCAAGACTGTGGCAGTGTGAGCAAAGTAAAACCAAATAGACTTCTGCAATTTGGAAACAATCTGTCCCAAAAATATAAATATTTCTGTTTAGTTGAACTTAAATTTTCATCTGATCCTGCCTCTGTAGATAAAGGAATGTATCACCAGGAAATGTAAGTTCATTGAAATAATACGAATGTGCCTCTAAATTCTTTTGAGTAAAAGCCTGTATTATTTATGTTCTAGTAAGACCAAGTATTTTACTTTTATCCTTTTATTCCTTCACCTAGATAACACTGCAACTGTATTAACCAGAAGAAATGGTTTTCGAAGACAGGAACAATCTGTTTTCTACTTGCCAATATTCATTGTCGACAGTGGATCACCTTCACTTAGTAGCACTAATACCCTCACCATAAGAGTCTGTGATTGCGATGCAGATGGTATTGCTCAGACATGCAATGCAGAGGCATACATCTTGCCTGCAGGACTTAGCACTGGAGCCCTGATAGCAATATTGGCTTGTGTTTTAACACTGCTAGGTAAGTCTTCCATCATTATTAGTTTTCATTTAAGTAACAAAATATATATATATATACAGATCTTCCCCCCCTCCCCCTTTGTTGTTTTTTTTTTTTAATCACTACATTTTTTTAAGTAGAATATCTAACATTGCAAGCAGAACAGTATTTTGCATTATGAACTACACAAAATCCTCAGTCTGGGATTTACAAGTTCAAATATTTTGTTTCTTTTACAAGCTGCCTCCAGAGGCATATATGAAATAACATTAGATGGAAAAGATCATTTGCAACAAATGTATTATTTAAGAAGTAGACAATACAGTTTCTGGAAGTATTTCTCCAGTTTAGTGTAATAGCTGGTCATTTTCAGATCAGTGAGATCTTTTCAGAGATATAACTCTTAAAACATTATTTATTTATTTATTTAATTGTAGTGAACAAAAGACAGGAAATACAATTGATATAATTTAGTGATAAAACTTATTGTATTTAATTGAAAATCTACAGAATGATCTTTTGTTAAGCTTGCAACTAAAGGCATGGTTGAATTTTATGTTATGGAGTGAAACTACAGCTGTATAAAAGATTGAGAGCAATCAGTATGCAAACAGTAAAGAATTGTCAAGAGCCTAGTTTAGTTAGCATTTCTCATTTTGTGCCAAATCCTTAAACAATGTGCCTGCATGATACCATTACAAGCCTAAATCAAGGAATAAAGATGAAGAACCACCCTTGTATCTGTGGGATGCAGATGAGAAGAGGTGTAATTTCACTTGGTGTCAGAAAGATATGATATTAAAAGGGTCCCAGCTGTTCCAGTTCAGCACACAGGAATTCTCTTGAGTGTTGCTATCATTGGAGAGATTTCGCTATTTGCTGGATTCACACCATCAGCCCAAGATGAAGGAGAAGGCTAAAGTCTTTCCAAATTCAGGCAGTCTCAGTGGTGAATTATCTGTTACTGTTATCCAAGTAACTTGTATCAGATCAAGAGATTTTTGTTGGTGCTTTTGTTTGTGGCAGCATTTTAACCACATAGAGGAGAATTCTCATTGACTTTGTGGGTTTTTTTCATCATAAACATTAGAAGAAAATATTCCTTCTCCTAAAAATAAATGTTCCTTCTGCTACTTTGTGACAAAAAAAAAAAAAAAAAAAAAAAAAAAGGCCAATGACAAAAGATTGTTCAATCTTACTTTAACATGTGGTCAGGCCTAAACTTAAGAAGACATGGAATTGTTAACAATTTTAATAAACATTTTTAAATACATTTTTTTCTTTCAGTATTTCTAGGTCATCTGTATTTCCAAATGAACTTTATTTGTACATACAAATTAATGGTACAGTTCTAAGTGATGCATGATGCTAGGTTCTTTTGTCAAATGACATTGACATTAGTAGAACATTATCCATTAAAAGCACAAGTCAAATGTATTTAAGAATTCTGTAACAACAGGAATTCATTTGATCCCAAACTGAAATAGATACATACGTATAAAAATAATTATATAAATTATATATATATATATAAATAATTTCTGAAAAATGCATACGAAACTATCACAGCTAAAAGTTGGGCTGTCCTGGGCATGTGCTTTTCAGTCTTATGTATTAAAGAAGAGCTTTCAGTGAAGATACAGCACCTTATCAGGTAATAATAACTCGCTTATTCTACTTAGTATACCAGGCCTTAAACACAACCAGTAAAGTAACCAGAACTTTCATTCCAATCACCTCTAGATTAAAGATCTGATGGTAAACTGTATGGACACAGATTTTCAGTAGTGAGCTGTGCACTCAAGAGGAATCTGGCAGATGACTGCCTTGCCATTGATTTTAGTTGTCAAGGAATTGGACTTTCTAATATGAATGTGTCAGCACTATTTATGCAAGTAAATATTTCAATGTGCTCTCATTGTTTCCCTTCTAAACTATTCTTTTGGGGTACAATTCAAAGTTGCAGGCACAGTTCATGCCGTATTTGTATGTTAACCTTGGCTTTGAGTCCTGCATTTTGATGTTAGATACTGAAGATGTTTTGTTCCCAGCCAAGTTTCAATCTTCACAGGTAAGAGATGCCTAAGGATCATGTATCCCCAGTGAAACGCCAAGCAATTCTTGCTTGTCTGATTCCAGAGTTTTTCTTCCTCTCATTTTTTACCAGAGGGCAGTTTCTGGATGAATTTTGTGGGTGTACTGCTAGGAACTTCCTTTATAGTCCCATTTCCCTTTCACATACTTTCCTGAGAAAAAATAATAATAACAGTAATAATCCGGAAGATTAACTAGTACTGCATAAAAAATAGACTTCACCTGTTCATAAGGATGGATGAGATTTGCACAAATGTAAAAATGTCATGAGAACATGTATTCTGGTGATAATATCTTGAATTCTCAACAAGCTTTTATCTGCTTAATGTTAGTATGATGTGCTTGAATATTTGTTTTTGCCCCTAAGAACCATGTGTCTAATGAATAATCATTTGTCTTTGTGAAGACTCAGATTGTCTCAATGAGATTTCTCAGTGTAATTATTTTAACTTAAATAACTGATAAGTTTTAGATAAGAACAAAGTTTTCGCTAATGCTAAGAAGAAAAATTATTACTACATCATATGAATTCATTACGATCACATATAACACAGTAAGATCTATTTGGTTCAAAGTAAAACAATTTTAAAAGTTATAGACTTTTTACTGAAATATATTTCACTCCATAGATTGACTGATAGAGATTAAATCCTAAATTTTCTTTCACAAGAAAATTCCAGTACTTTGTTAATTAATCAAAAACCTTCATTTCATAATTATACACTTTGCAGTGAGGTTGTGCTTTAAAGAAAAAAACATTATAAAGAAGAGCTTGCAATTTATTCTATAAAAAAACATATGGAAAGCTCGTTTATATTCTTTTTAGAATATTTTTATATATTTCTCTTTTCCTAGAGAAATAAGGAAGATTTAATTTACTTCTTAAAATTACACGATAATTCAATTCATGGTAGTTTATTTTTCAGTTATCATCTGTGAGACACAACAATTTCTTATGTTAAAAGTTCTTTTTGTATAAAATATATGCATAAAATCATACATACACACACGAATAATGTAGATAACCCAATTATATTCAAGAAGTTAAAGATTTTCTTTGTATTTAAGCAACAGGGAGCTAGATTGACATAATTCACTTTCTTGATTTTAACCTTCCATACTTCTGAGTATAACCTCTTCCTTTAATTTCCTGACTTTCCTTAGAAGTGGTAAAGGAAATCTTTTTTTGTTGTTGTTGTTGTTGCTGTTGTTGTTTTTTTTTTTTTTTTGTTTGGGGGGGGGGAGGGGGATTAGATTTTATAATTTAATAGTATATAGATTTAATTTGAAAATATATAGTTAAATTATTATTATTTTCACTTGAGAAACAGATAAGTTATTCTCCCAGCACTTGGAAGAACCTAATTAAATCAACACATCTTATAGTGTAATTCTTAAGCAGGAAGAAACAGTCGAGGTCATAAGGATCTTATTCTTTAAATAAATAAAATGGGTAAAGGATGGAACAGCTTAATATGTATGGCTCTTTTTCCTCCAGTTGGAGAACCGATAAATCAGTAACTGTTTCAATCTGGAGGTAATTCAAATTGAGTCATGTAAAAGATGGCTGAATATGCAATGCAGAGCTTGTTTTCTCAAAATTATATACCTTACTAAGGTCAACAAGTCTGGGCAATCAGAAGTTACAGTTGTTTTGAGAATAGCAATCCAAAATGATTAAGCAACTGTTATACACAAAGCTTGTTAACTGGGAATTAAACACAGATTTCTTAAGCCATGGTTTCTGGTTTCCTAGACCTCATCTGATTGTACTAGTAACTGCAATATACAACTAAACTAAGTAGGTTATTAGTGTGGTACTTAGATGGGTAAAAGATTTCAGTCTTCGGCTTTATAACTCACGACACAGCTAAGACATAAAAAAATGTGCATGTTCACTTGCAGCTGTGGTGACTTATTGTTATAGTAAATGCCAGCCTTAGGTGTGTAGTGTTTACAGGGCCTGGTAATGCTTGTGATTTAAGTCTATCACTTTCTGTACATCTCTGCATGTAGGCTTCTTCAGGTTGTCTTAAAGCTATTAAAGCTTCTTTATAATTATGCTGCAGTTTCCTTAAGTACAAAAGGAAGCTGGGAGGATTGGCTGACACGCCTGAAGGCTGTGCGGCCATTCAGAGAGACCTGGACAGGCTGGAGAGCTGGGCACTAAGAAACCGGATGAGGTTTAACATAAGCAAGTGTAGAGTCTTGCATCTCGGTAGAAATAATTGCATACACCAGTACAGGTTGGGGGAAGACCTGCTGGAAAGGAGCTCTGCTGAGAGGGACCTGGGCGTTCTGGTGGACGACAGGTTGGCCATGAGCCAGCAGTGTGCCCTTGTAGCCAAAAAGGCCAATGGCATTCTGGGGTGCATTAAAAAGAGCGTAGCCAGCAGGTCAAGGGAGGTGATCCTCCCCCTCTACTCTGCCCTGGTGAGGCCTCATCTGGAATACTGTGTCCAGTTCTGGGCTCCCCAGTACAAAAAAGACAGGGATCTCTTGGAAAGAGTCCAGCGGAGGGCCACAAAGATGGTGAAGGGCCTGGACCATCTCCCCTACGAGGAGAGACTTAGGGAACTGGGTCTGTTTAGCCTTGAGAAAAGAAGGCTGAGAGGGGACTTGATCCAGGTTTATAAATACCTGGGGTGTGGGAGCTATAGTGGCGAGGCTGGTCTCTTTTCAGTAGTGCGTGGGGACAGGACTAGGGGCAACGGGCTGAAACTCCAGCATAGGAAGTTCCGCACGAATGTGCGCAAGAACTTCTTTACGGTGAGGGTGACGGAGCACTGGAACAGGCTGCCCAGGGAGGTGGTGGAGTCTCCTTCTCTGGAGATATTCAAGACACGCCTGGACGCCTACCTGTGCGACGTGGTGTAGGCAGCCTGCTTTGGCAGGGGGGTTGGACTCGATGATCTCTAGAGGTCCCTTCCAACCCCTATAATTCTGTGATTCTGTGATTCTGTGAAAAGGACAGAAATAGAGAAGTATGCATGGGTAACCCGAGCCTCACTTTTCACTAGACTGCACTAAATTGGAAATTTCAAAATAATTCCATTAAACACACTGCAACGTGTCAAAGCAAAAATATCTTCCTTTGTTCAATATTATTTTAAAAACTGATCTAGCTTAACTGACACTATCAATGCTATGATTATAGTTGTACAAACACACACAAAAAATTACACTCTATCACACAAATGCAAGTGACAAGTTTTCTTGACTGTTTTACCTGTTAAACAAAATCAACATTTTTACCAATTCAGGTAAATCCAAACAAAATGTTAGTTTAGATGCATTTCAATTAGTTGTAGTTATTCAGTATTAATCCTTAGTTACTTCCAATATCAGTTATTAATTTAGTTGTTAAATCACACACAAAATCAGTCCTGGCATCTCTTGCTAGCATTCATTCAATGTATCAGTATAGAGCCAAAGGCAATACATTTGTCCCTAAAACATTTCAACTATGATTGTTTCTTTGTTTTGTTTTGTGTTTTGTTTGTTTGTTTTTGTTATTTTTTTCTTCTCTAAAGTGCCTAGAATAATTTTTTCTAGATGTTCAGCCACTCATAGAATCATAGAATCACCAATGTTGGAAAAGACCCACAGGATCACCCAGTCCAACCATCCACCCATCAACAATAGTTCTCACTAGAGCATGTCCTTCAACACAATTTTCAAATGTTCCTTGAACACCTCCAGGGTCGGTGACTCCACCACCCCCGTGGGCAGCCCATTCCACTGCCTGACCACTCTTTCAAAGAAGTAGTACTTCCTAATGTCCAGCCTGAATCTCCTCTGGCACAGCTTGAAGCCATTCCCTCTAGTCCTATCACCAGTTACATGAGAGAAGAGGCAGATCAACACTTCCAGCCAACTAGGTGTCATCTCCAAACTTACTGAGGGTGCAATCAATGCCCTCATCCAGGTCATCAATAAAGATATTGAAGAGGACAGGCCCCAGCACTGACCCCTGGGAAACACTGCACATGACAGGCCACCAGTTGGATTTAGCTTCATTCACCACCACTCTCTGGGCCTGGACCTCCAGCCAATTCCTTACCCAGCCAAGAATGTACCTGTCCAAGTCACAGGCTGCCACCTTCTGCAGGAGAATACTGTGGGAGATGGTGTCAAAGGCTTTGTTGGTCTAGGTAGACTACATCAACAGCTTTTCCCTCATCCACCAGATGGGTCAGTAGATCACAGAAGGAGATCAGGTTGGTCAAGCAAGACCTGACTTCATGAACCCATGCTGGCTAGGCCTCTTCCCCTTGTTGTCCTGCACATGCTGTGTGACATCTACAATACAATCTGCTCCATAACCTTCCATGGCAACGAGGTCAGGCTAACAAGCCTGTTCCCCAGATCCTCCTTATACCCCTTCTTGTAGATGGGAGTTGCATTGGCAAGACTCCAGTTTTCTGGGACCTCACCGGTCAACAAGCAGCTCTGATGGATGATGGAAAGTGGCTTGGCTATCACCTCCACTCACTAATTATTTTGTCTTACCTCTGCTTTTGCAATAAATATAGGAGAAAAAAATCCATGACTTGGTGAGAATGTGATCAGTTTTAAAATAATTTTCACTTGATTTAGATATCAGTGAAATTTGTTTTGCACTTGTATTCATCTCTGCAGTTGCTAAAATGCAACTAAAAACTTTGTTCATTGAGTGGTTAAACATTGTTCACTGTTGCTGGAAGGGCTAGAAATTAATAATCTCACAAAGCCATCTGAATGCTAAAAGATTTAATCTTTAGAAGTATTCCAAGTTTCTCCTGGCTTCAAGCAAGTGTGTAATGTACAAGGAATACTGCATAAAACATTCATTGCATCTTGATTTTTATTGCTCCTTCAGGCAGACCTGCCTACAGAGCTTCATATTTTTTCACTTATTAACAGTTATTTAACTTTCAAAATGAAGATTGTTAAGAATAACAGTAGTGGAAAAACACTTTTACTCTTGATTAAAGAAAATCATTGTCTGCTTACCTACATGGCAAGAAAAATTGTGGAGTAAATATTAAAAATACTCAAAAAATATATGTTTATTTTTTGACTTATATGTGTATTAACACTGTCAGCAAAGTAATTTGTCTTTCACTTAAAAATATTTGTTATAATAGGAAAAAGCTGTAAGAGTGCAACTGTTGTCTGATAAATTTAGTATGAGAATAATACTGCTGTTATATCTACTACTCAATTTCTATTTTAGAAATATCAGAATATTTTGAAATTTCATAAAAAACACTTTAAAGGTCAAAGTCCTATATTTTCCAACTGCTTATGTAAATGTTGTTGAAACAAAGTGCCCTAAACCAGTGGTGTATTAATTCAATAGACAAGATTCAGGGAGATGCCAAGGGGCTAAAAGTGAAAGAGTGATGCTGATATAGCAATAGGATAGAGTCACAAGTTAGTAGATGGATCATTAGACTTGTGCTTTCAATATATATTTTATATATATATATATTTGTTAGGGGGAAAGAAAAAAAAAAAAAAAAAAAGAAAAAGAAAGAGGAAAAAGAAAAAGGAAGAAAAAGGAAAGAGAAACTTTTTTCCAGAATTATTTTTAGACATACATGACTCCAAAGGGAAATAAAAAAAAAAAAAAAAGTTTTGCAGGCCTGCCTTTAAACAGCTTACTCCTTAGCCTATTTGAAACAATATTACAATGTCTGTGTAAGTATAACATGGATTTCTACACATAACATCTCGGAATAACTTGTTTAATTCTAATCAAGTCATCCTCACGTTAAATTATGACTCATGATAACTGGATTGATATTGCTTTTAAAAATTCCGGCATGGAAAGGCTTTCAAGAGTGTCCTGTGTTATATAAGGGCTGCTCTGAAAGTAAAACCTCCTATTTCATGATGTTGGCCCACAACATCAGAGGTAGATGCTGGCTGTATGGCAGTAGAGGTTGAACCCTCCCACCAATACTCCATTACATTCTGTTGTCATGTGACAGATGACAGCAGAAGGGCAGTCTGACAGAACAGCATCTGACATGGAAGTGCACACAAAGAAAAGGCTTGTCACTGGATACCTCCATGGACATTAATAAATGCTTGCTGAACATTTATGGAGACTAAAAATAATGAGAGCACAGCGAGGTGATGGGTGGTGAAGTTCATCTGTTGTTGTTTCCATGCAAATAAATAAGAGGTATTACTTTTAGAGTGAACTGAACAATTTATAGAGGATGATTTTGAGACTGCCAAGAGAAGTTCATACTTGATTATATCTAAATGAGCTTTTTATTTTCCAGAAGTTTGTGAAGCATTTAGCAGTCATATCAAAGTACTCTTAAGAATAGATGTCAAACCAGAGACATGTGAATACGTATAGAAATATATACCTAAGATTAAAATAAGCAGTAAATCAGAATGGATCAATTGATTGTGGAATTATGTTTAGTGTTCAAGTTACTAATATTTTTTAACAGTGATAGCAGTGCCTTCTCTTTTCTATAAGTATCATCTCAGCAAATGGTATCCTGATGCTACAAGATAATTTAATTGTTTTGTAGGAGGATGATTCATGTCCCACATATGAGTAAAATTTTATTGGCTTCCAAGTTTTGTATGCCATTAGTGATGCTTCTTTATCAAATCTGTACTTGAAAAAGGAAAGTCTTGTCTTTGTTGCTCACAGTATTTTTGTCACCATAGTTTAACATTAACTTTAGACCTAAAGGAGATATTAAAAACTAGAATTTAAAAATTATAACCTTTTCTTATGCTAGATGATCCAGTAAAATTCAGTGCTGACAGTTCTCATTATTAATAATTCATTTACCTTAAGTACAGTGCTTTGGACTTAAAAAGGAAAGAAGAGTCTTACCTAAAGATTCTTTGAATGTCTGTAAGAGAGTCTTACACATGGGTTAACAATTCAGTCTTCCCTGATCTAGTAAAGTGGGTGGTGTTTTATTTTTTTTCCCCCAGAAGAGATTGCCCATATGCTTTAGTTCAGACACTTCCCAAACTGTGGTTGTTAAATTCTATTGAGTTACTTTATAGAATCATAGAATCATAGAATCACTCAGGTTGGAAAAGACCTTGAAGATCATCAAGTCCAACCGCAGCCTAACCAGTAGCCTATCTCTTAAAAAACAACCACAAAACAATACCACAACAACAAACCTCTGCTAAATCATATCCCTGAGTACCACATCCAAGCGGCTCTTAAACACATCCAGGGATGGCGATTCAACCACCTCCTTGGGGAGCCCATTCCAGTACCTAACCACCCTTTCTGTAAAGAAGTTCTTTCTAATATCCAACCTAAACTTGCCCTGGCGCAACTTGAGGCCATTTCCCCTCGTCCTGTCACAAGTCAGTAGTGAGAATAGACCTGCCCCACTCTCACTGTAAGAACCTTTCAGGTACTGGAAGACAGCAATAAGGTCTCCCCTCAGCCTCCTCTTCCTCAGACTAAACAGCCCCAGCTTCCTTAGTCTCTCCTCATAGGGCTGATTCTCCAAGCCCTTAACAAGCCTCGTTGCCCTTCTCTGGACCTGCTCCAGTACCTCCATGTCCTTCTTGTGCTGAGGTGCCCAAAACTGGACACAGCACTCGAGGTGAGGCCCCACCAATGCTGAGCACAGGGGCAGGATGACTTCCTTAGTCCTGCTCACCACACCATTCCTGATACAAGCCAGGATGCCATTGGCCCTCTTGGCCACCCGGGCACACTGCCGGCTCATATCCAGCCGACCGTCCATCAGCACACCAAGGTCCCTTTCCGTCTGGGAGCTTTCCAGCCACACCTCCCCAAGCCTGTAGGATTGCCTGGGGTTGTTATGACCAAAATGCAGGACCCGACACTTGGCCCCGTTGAAACTCATTCCATTAACCTTGGCCCATCGATCAAGAATGTGCTTTTACTGCTTAGGCAATTAGGAGTACAAGAAAAGGTCCCTTTTTTATTTCATGGCTGTAAGATTGTATAGTGAGACTGAATCAGTCCTGAAATTTATGTTTAGCAGATAACATAGGATATAGAATTAGAAATGAAGACATTAATTCAGAATGGCTTTGGAAATAAATTCTTTAACAACTAAAAAGCTCATAGTTTAAAAGCCACTTTAGAACCTGCTAGATTTGAAGTCTAACTGCATAAATTGCCTTCAATTTCCTTTTGTCTTTACCATATAAATTAATGAGTGCTTCCACCCCTATGAAAAATATGAGCAAACTTTAACATTTCTAAAACTTCAATCTTTTTGTATTCCAGTCCTTGTCTTGCTGATTGTCACCATGAGGCGACGGAAAAAAGAGCCCCTCATTTTTGATGAAGAGAGAGATATCAGAGAAAATATTGTTAGATATGATGATGAGGGTGGTGGAGAAGAAGACACCGAGGCTTTTGACATGGCTGCCTTAAGAAACCTCAACATCATCCGAGACACCAAGACCAGGAGGGATGTGACACCTGAGATTCAGTTCTTGAGCAGACCAACTTTTAAAAGCATCCCAGATAATGTCATTTTTAGGGAATTTATCTGGGAGAGACTAAAAGAAGCTGACGTTGACCCTTGTGCACCACCCTACGACTCCCTGCAGACATATGCATTTGAAGGGAATGGCTCAGTGGCAGAGTCACTCAGCTCATTAGATTCAATAAGCTCAAACTCTGATCAGAACTATGATTACCTCAGTGACTGGGGCCCTCGCTTTAAAAGGCTTGCAGATATGTATGGAAGTGGTCCAGACTGCTTGTACTCATAGCCTTGGAATCTTTCTCTGAAAATGCACTGAGGAATACTAAATCAAAATATCTCAACCTTACAGACAGAAGAAAGTTGTAAATACTTCTCCATTTTTAATCTTTTAGGTTCTTTTTTTGCCTTGGTGGAGCATACCTTCATTAGACTTGTCCTAGAGACTGCACTGATCACAAAGTATATGAGCATTTGATATCATTTTTAATAAAATGAAATGCTCAGACACATTCAAATAGATAGCAACCCTTAAATACTTGCAGAGGTAACTCACTTTCAAGAGTATGCTATGCACTGTGACCTCAATGAGGCAATTACACTCTGCAGATGCCTTCACAGTATTTCTATGTCTAGAACACAAAGATTATGTGTTAAAAGCATGAATTTTATTTTAAAATACATATCCCAGTACATTACAACATATAGCACTTGCAAATGAAAACTCTGTAGCAAATTTTCATTACCATGTTGTATACAGCTTCCTAAGCTAAAAGCAGAAGACAGACGTGAAAACAAACATAAATTCTGATAATTTGTTGTTTGTCCCTGTTTTCTTTCAAATTAATTTAATGGAAAATCTCTGTAAATTTCTGGGTAAATTTATGAAAAATAAAATTGCAATTTATTTTACAAAATTCCAAATTTGTCATCAACATGATGGAGTATTTTAGAAGCCACATAAAATGAGAAGTATGGAGGGATATCCTGTTCTTAAGGTTGAAAAGTTTTGTGATGCTCATGTAGGTATAATTAAGGTGTTGCTATCTATTTGTTATTTTTTATTATCTCTTCTGATTTGTACAGGAGAATTTATCCTTTTTTATTATTATTTGACACAAAGCGTTATATTTATTTTGGAGCTCTAATCTCCACTAAATCCAGGTCCATTTTACTGCCTCATGGTATTAGACTTGTCAGAACATGCTGATTTTTTCTCCAGTCTCAGATAAATGTAGGAAATGAAGCATGGAAATGGAGAAATTACAGTACAGAAATGGAGCCCACCATTCATCTCTCAGAAAGGAGAGCAGCTACAAGGACATGCAGTTGTTCTTTTGAGCCATTACATCTGAGACATTTAACAAAATATCTGTACTTTGCATTTTTGGGAAGATGACTACAGAGGTAGCTGAGAGTGTTATTAAAGCAAGATTTAATTTCAAGGTTAAACATCCTATATGCTTCAAAGACTGCTTTTCTCCCTCCCTTTATCTTTTGCTGCTGATGAATCACAGTGAAAGACTTTTAAATTTCTTTATTATGTTAAGCAATGTAATACTATTAACTCCAGAAACCAACTTTATATCTTGCTGCATATATGTATTTTCCCCAGAAGTGTTTTCTCAATGCATATAATTTCTACACTGGTTCAGGAGTGCCAAAATAGAAGGATAACTGCTGTTGGTTAAAATACTGTATCATTTTAAGTAGGATTTCTTAGAATAAGACATTTTTTTTTATGATTCTGACTATTTGTACTTCATCTTCATGATTTATTATTAGATAATAAGGCGTATATACCAGTAAACTAGTGTTTTTAAGTATTCTTTCAGAATGTTTTGTTTTAGGTTATCTGTAGATGAATTCCTAAGTTAGACTCTGCTCCTGAAAAATCACTTATACCTAGCAATGATTTGACTTGCCAGCAATTACTGAGAGGTATTCAGAATTGTTTGTAGGATTTTATCTGTTAATAGAATGTACTCCAAAAAGAATGATGCTTACTCTAAAAGTACTTTTTTCTGAAAGAAAGATTGCTGTACTAAAATTCTGATGTATGGGTTACACAAGGCTGGGAAAAGGGAAATTAAGTTTTTAGGTTTTTTGTATCCTGTCAGTATCAATTAACTAAGTGAAAATGGCCTTCAGCTTCATCAGAGAAAAACAAAATAATTTTAATAATCTGCAACATAGATATTTAATTTTGGGTTACATTTTGGTAGACAATCATTGATTCACACAATTCAGTAGATTTGCTTCTAGTTGTACTAAATATATATATATATATACACATATATATATATATTCACGTATATATATATATGACAGATTTTGTAATGGAACTGAAAGATATTGCCCATGACTTTTAGTCATATGTGTACAATTTTTCAATAAAAAACAATGAACAAAAACAACAAAGGAAAAAAAAGGAGAGTGATCCATGTGTTTGTAGTTCAGTGAGAGTGAGGTATAGTTAAGAAACCGTTAAATCAGCAAGGTACCAAAAAAAAACCAAACAGTTTTTTATTCTTTTTGTTTATGGGAAGATAATTCCTTAATCTGGATTACAAGTCAACAATGATGATTTTTGCACACAGCACTTGGAGGAAATTTAAATCTGGTTTTATTTTTGTGTATGTATGTGCTTTCTGTGGGGGAAAAAAAAAACAACGTTTCTGTCCATTTAACACTGTTCAAACTCTGGTTATATTTGTTTACTGTTGCACAGTTCTAAAATAATCCAGTTTTTGTTTGTTTGTTTGTTTACATAAAGTATGCTATCCTATTAACATATTATTGCAGTAAGAGAGAAAGAGAGAAATTGCAAATATTTGGTGACAGATGTTACTATAATATATACATATGGTATGAAAATACATTCACTACATAATGCTCTCTGTAACTTACCTCATATATGGGTTTTCATGGGCTATATTCTGATTCAAATTCTTCTTTTACTGTTGTGACAGTTTGATTTCATAAATTATATTTTACTGAACAAATACTGGAAAATATAAGAAATATATATCATATCCAAGAAAAAATTAAGAATTATTCGAACTAATTAACTAGAAATGCTGTTTTAAAAGAATTTCCATTTTATTTGTTAGCTGATCATTCTAAAAATTCCAGTATGACCTACAGGCCACAATTCCTACTTAATTTCTCAAACTCTGAATCAACTTCTAACATATCGTGAAATACAATCACCTGTTTCCTTCTTCTTTATGACAACTGAACAGTCTTTTTTTAAACTGAGACATCCAAGGCCCTTTAAAAGTGTATGGTTTTAAGAGAGCTAATACATGTATTACATCATGAAGATTTAAGTCAAGACTCAGCTTTGACCTGGGTAAAATCTCTAAAATTCAAAAGAGCTACATTGTTGTAGGTAGTGGACATTTTGATCTACATGTATATTTTTTTATTTAAAATAATCTAGTAAATGTGGTATATTTACTGTATTAAGTTATATTCCCATTCATCTACAACACATGTTTTACTAAGCCTAATAATTCCTCTGACTGGCCTGATACAATCAATGCAGAACTTCAGAAATTTCAAGATAATTATATGAAAATTCATATACTCCAAAGAATTCAAAAATAATGTATTATTGATTCTTATTTGCGTGTTGTTCTTTTCATTGTTTCAAAAGGTAGGTGTGACTGTGATTCATAGGAATTTCTCTTAAAATTGAACATGTCCTCATTATTTTTTTATCCTATTAGCTCTACATGCATCAGCATATATCAGTAACAAAACATATCCGATTCTTTTTTTTTTTTTTTTCCTTTCTTCTTCTCCCTTCCCTTTCCTCCCCTCT
Source organism: Excalfactoria chinensis (assembly GCF_039878825.1). NCBI lineage: Eukaryota > Metazoa > Chordata > Aves > Galliformes > Phasianidae > Excalfactoria > Excalfactoria chinensis. Next base: position 51,522,198 of record NC_092826.1, read on the forward strand.
TCCCCCCCGTCCCATTCTCTGCCCTCCTGTCCTCTTCCTTCCCCACCCTCTCCCACCCCCTCCCCTTTCTTTCCCTCTTTCACCTGTGAAATTTTATGTTGGTGTTTGTTGGTGTTTTTTGTTGTTGCTGTTTGGGGCTTTTTTTTTTTTTTTTTTTTTTTTTCTGATAATGCTGTTACTCTTGATGAAAGGCCTATGTTTGGATAAGTTAACACTTATTTTTTAATAATTTTTTCTTCTTCCCATCAAAATAACAGCCAAGTATATCCTGACTTTTCTGCAGTCTAAACTAGAACTCACCTTCTCTTCCACTAATGGCAAAGAAGGAAGTCCTGAAATGTATCCTTACACTGATGTCAGGAAACTACAGGGAAACAGTTAAATGCCTCAGCAGCAGACTGCAGTGAAACAAATCAAACACTGCAGTAAATCTGCTATTGGTACCATTCAAATCAGGATACACATGTAATCTAAGAACTTGACACATGCTGTCTTTTGATACCACTACGATCAGTAAAATTTACAGACTTAGGTTAGATTTTAGAATGACTGAGGTTCTTTACTGAGCAGTTTCAGCATTATTAATTATATTATGTTCCTGAGCCATGTGAAAAGGGGTAATATTTACAAATAGTAACACATCATGCATTCAGAATGTGTTCATGTGCACTGACTTTTACTACTATACTTTAACCATTGCCATCCCTCAGTGCTTCCTAGAAGATTGATATCATCTTTTCCTGTCATTGAGACCAGCTACTCATTTATGAACATGACAGCTAGCCAGGTATTACAGACCATTTACATCTGACAAGAATGATCAGTCTGAATTTTAATGTTCTCATAGTTACTTAATCATCAATACATCCTTTATTATTATCACACTCAAAATTACATTAAGTGTTTACTGATGTACCTAGATACTAGGTAAAATCCTGATCATGCTGAAGTACAGGCAAGATGAGTTTCAATAGGCATGAAGATTTATACATTGTTAGGAGAGACTGGTAAATGACCACTGACAGAATCAAAGTGAAAGAGTGCCAAATTGAACAGGATGCTCTTTCTTTATGCAAAATCTCTTACTGTTCTTTCCCTTTCTAGGAGCTGCAGTCCTCTTCTTTTTATGGTAATGCAAATACCTTAGTGGAATATTTTTTTTCATAGTATAAACTATTTTCTACCAGTGTTGTTCACACAACCTTGCTGCAGCAAACAGTACCCTTGCTGACAAAGTTCATTTCTGATATAAGTGCACATGCTAAATATAGCTCTTCCTTCCTATAAATAAGGATATAAAGAATTTCTATGCCACCAAAATCAAATTATGACACTTCTTTTTTAACATTACTTTATGACCATCTGTAGCTTCATTTATGTCCATGACTGTAGATACAACCTAAACAGATCATAATTTCCCTGTTTCGCAGTCAGTTGCTTTTCTGTTTCTTGAGATTTTACTAACACAGAAAGGGAAGGTAGAAAAAAAAAAATAATAAGACAGTAAAATTAAGAGCACCTGGTATTCTTATTGCTTCATACATGACCTAATGATGTGAAAAATAACTTTTTACCAGATGCTACTGGAATATAATTTCCTCTGAGGTAATAATATTTCCATAAAGTGGAAGGATATCTTCCAGTATTCTAGAGTACTAGGCCTAGTCTCATCTTCATTAAAAAAAAAAAAAAAAAAAAAAAAAAAAAAAGGAGAAAGAAGAAAGATTAAAAATTTAAGTGGAAATCTTAATATGTAGCTTGCTCTTCCTCAAAGGTTTTGTTTTGTTTTGTTTTTTTCCATGTTTGTTTGTAATGAACTCCTGAATGGATATCTCATATGACATCTAATCTATTGATGTGGTTACCATTTCTATGTATGAGTGTCTGAATGTATGTTCACAATTTTCTTCCCTTAAATTTCTAGTAGATTTTTACTGTGACATATAGGATACAGCTACAGGAATGAGAAAGTACTGTGTATTTGCTACCAAGGACAATGTAAACATTCAAACAGTGGGGAAAAAAAAAAAAAAAAAAAAAAAAAAAGATGTTCAGTTAAACATTTTGTCCCCCACTTCTCTTCCTTTCTCCTCTTCTGTCCTCTGTCTCCTCAAAGATAATGTATGGCACTTAATCTTTTGCTAATATATCATTTTGCTGTTTTGGGTACACATTCATTATCTTTTGTAGTAGTTACATGTAGAAGGTAAAAGGAGAACAATCTAGCATCAAAGTCAAAGCTCAAGAATTAGAAAAAGATATAGAATTACTGCTATATGACCTTGAAAAACTTGCTTCAAGGTAGAAAACTATGATTTATCTTTCACTGTAACTTATTATATGATAGCAAAATAAAATAATATGAAAAATTGATACCTAGAAACAGCTCATCATGAGAAATAGATTAATATATTATGTATGAAATCAATATTTCTTTTTTACTGTGGCTTAACACAGGTCAATATACTTTATTAGTACTCCAACATTAACATAGAACATGTTGGCATATACACAAAGAATTTTCATGAAACAATTTCCGTACAAATACAAATAACTGCAATAAAAATCTAGGACTATTTCAACATTTGAAAGGCACAGTGTCTTGGAAATAAAAAGATATAACAAATATGTATATATATATTTGTTTGTGTTTATGGGTAGATATATATGCAGAGAAGACTGGAAGGGAAACTTTTTGTGTTTAACATCTATAATGAATGTGTATGTAAATATAACTGCGAATAACTGAAAGCAAGACAGAAACAGGGGAGGCATCATCCTTCAGTGACACAGACTTTAGTCAAGTTCATTTAGCCATTTATCACCATCTGTTACAAAACACTTCATCCTGATATGGTCTTTATGTTTAAAAAAAACCCACAAATTCAAAAACTGAACATTTCTTGTATTCTGGTTAACTTGCACTCATGAAGAGATAGACACAGGGATGGTTCAGATTGGATATCACGAAAAAAAAATCTCAGAAAGAGTAATGAAGCATTAGAACAGGCTGCCCAGGGAGACTGCAGAGACAGCATCTTGGAGGTGTTTAAGAAAAGCGTAGATGTGGTACTGAGATTTATTGGGCATGGTGAAGATGAGTTGCTGGTTGGACCTGATAATATTGACGGTCTTCACCAACCTTAATAATTCCATGAGTCTATGATTCCATGTTCCTGCATACCAAAGCTGTGGTTGACTGTCAGTCTGTTTTCACCTACAGTACAGTCAACATAAGCCTGATGATGTGTGGAAACCAAGCAAAATGACAAGGTCTTTCTGTCTCATTCTACATCCTTTCCTTCATGCATCTATTATTTACCTCTTTCTCAAGTTAATTCCAAGATGAATGATTTATCTAATTGAATTATTTTTGTATCGTACTTCATATACTCAGTTCCAGAATCTTGTCAGACCTTCAAAACATAAACATATGCTACTATTAAATTTGCAACTACTACTACTAATGCCAGGAAAATGAGACATTAGTGGACATTAGTCAGAAAAATAAGTTATCTGCCCAGCTTCATCACTGCTTTGCTCTGGTTGTTTGATTCATCCATCTTCAGCATCTGTTATAGAGCTCTGAAGAGGAAATGAGTGTTTCCTGTATTTTTTGAGAATAAAAATAGCTCGGTAATATTTACATAATAAATGTGGGGTTGTTGTAATTATTATTATTATTATTTATTTTTTCCAGTGGTCAGGAGTAAACAGCTCCGAAGACAGAGACTATGTAATTTTGGTGTTATATAATATGATGACAAGGGAGAATCAGGAGTCATCAAGCATTCCTGAAACTGATTAGGCATTAGAAAAACATGCATACAAAGCAATGACCATGCTAGTGATAAATAATATTACATTCAAAGAAGCCATCTTTGTAAGCTATCAAAAAAGGTTTGGAAAATTTATATTTTTATCTTTAAATTTATTTCAACAATGGAATCCTCCTAAAATGAAATGTATTTTGTTAAGTCTAACATTTAACTAATCAGAGATTAGTAAATTTAAAATTTATTGACTTTGAAGCTCCATCAGAGTAGGAAGAGTTCAATTACACTATTTGCCATTTAATCATAAAAAACTATAGTTTTGTAAATTTTAAAATACGTACTTCCAAAACCTACAGTCTTGGCAATAACTTTGTACTAGAATGACAGTGAATCAACCCAGAGAACAGGATGTCTCTAAGCAAATAAGGCTACAGTTAGCTCTTCAAAGGTATTCAGGTGCATGATCCAGAGCAGGGTAACTAATCACATCTAAGGACTAGAAGCAGAGCTGTTCCTTCATATTCTAGACATCTGAGCACATCACTTTTTAGGCAACCAAATATGGCAAGACTCTCTATATTAGGAAATCTAGTTAACAGAAGTAAATGGCCATACATAACTAACTTTTTACTTATTTTGTTATTATAAGGAAAGTGATCATACTAATCTTTTATCTACAAATGTCCAAAATATTACATGAAACTTAAACTGTACATTTCTCATTAAAATTACATTATTTATAAAGCCTCCTTAAACTTTCCTGGGAACCTTTGGTAGTTCACAATAAACTATCTTATAATTTCTAATTATTTTAAAATTGTTATGCCTCTAAGTGCTACATCACAAATGATATAGTAGGTTCTTTTGTTGTTGTTGTTTTGTTTTGTTTTTAACTATTCATGTGTGGTTTTTTTGTTTTGTTTTGTTTTGTTTTTAAAGAATTTTGCATTTTGACTGAATTATTAGCTCAGGCGTATAATCAGACATAGTATAGAGTAGCAAGATATCTTGGCTTAGAATACAGCAGTAATATCTCACGAATAATCTTATTTTTTTTTAATATATAGTTTTCCTATAATATTTTCTATACATTACAAGACAGAGAAAATATTGTTTTTACTCTTCTTATCCAAGGCTCTTGTATAACACAATATTTGCATCCATCAGACAGAAGAACAAGCACATGAAAGCTGGCATGATGCTAGGCTAAAACGATGTGACTTGCCCAGTGACAGGACAATGGGAAATGTAAGCAAACTGGAACACAGGAAGTTCCTTCTGAATATGAGAAAAAATTTATTCTGAGAGTGACAGAGCACTGGCACAGACTGCTCAGATAAGTTGTGGAGTCTTCTTCTCTGGAGATGATCAAAACCTGCCTGGATGTTTTGCTGCCCAACTTGCCCTACATTACCTGCTTTGACAGGGGGTAGGACTGGGTGATCTCCAAAGGTTCTTTCCAACCCCTACAGTTTCTTTGATTCTATGAAATTAAAAATAAAACAGGAAGACACTATATCTAGGCAAACAGTTCTGAGTGGAAAGAAGATGCTAGTCAGTAATTTCTAAAAGACATTACCTATGGGTTGTCTGTCAAGGAGTCTACATCAAATGATTTCTGATTTGAAACAAGTTCACAGAGGATAAGTGTTCACATTACTGCTGACCATTAAATTAACATCTTTTTTGGCAGTCTCATCAAGGAAAGAAAAATATGGAATTAACATAGACACTAAAATACTCAATGTCTTTCCATATCATTTCAAAATGCTTCCTTGATGTAATTTTTCTTCTTTTAGTCATGTCACTGAAGAAAACCTGCAAAAGCCATAAAAGAGAAAGTTCAAGAAAGCTTCAGATGATAATAAACTGTTAATCCAACATTATTAAAAGAGCATTAGGAACAAAAGAAAATATTAGACTAAGCAAAGATATTTCAAGTTAAGATCCATAATACCTTCCTGGTATTATAGAGATGCCATGCTTATCTTTCAAAACTTCTAGCAGTTACACTGAAATCAGGTGAAAAGTAATTATTAAATTAGAGATGTATTTATTTTTTTTTTTTAGTACTTGAGGAGCTTGTACTCAAAGCGGGAAGGCATAAAAATGGAGATGGGAAAAGTATGAAATTTACTGCATGAAAGAATATTTCTGAAAGAATGTTAAAATGACAAGACAAAGAATGAAAGAAGAATCTGCAAGAAGTGTTTGAAAATAAAGTGAAATTAGTCAAAATCTAGTTCAGTTGAACTTTTGAAGGAAAAGTACAACAATAAGTGATAATGATAAAAATAGAAAGAGGTGGACGAGGTGGAAAAAGGAGAAAAGTAATACGAGTATGTAATAGAAAGGGTTACAGATCAACATTAACCTATTGCAGCTTCCAAAGGGATATTCTGCCTCAGATTTTTGGTTTTTTATTTTTATTTATTTATTTTAAGTTACTATTAAAGAGAAAAAATATTGGTAACCAAAATAAATAACAAATAAATAAATAAAGGAATTGAAAGGTAGAGGATGCAATAGAAATAAGGATATCTGAGATAAAATGGAGACAAAGCTTAGACTGCATACTCTAACGAAGTCAGGATACTCTGTTATCCTTTATTCATGAAAAATCTATTCCTTGAAGTAGCTATCACTTGAAACTGAGAGTCATGTATTATAAAGGAATGCTCTCCAAATGTGGAAAATACTTAAACATATTTTGTAGACAATGCTACCAAATCCATGGAAATTCCCTGAGTCTTGAGCAAGTCACAAAATTGCATTAAAGAGATATCACATTTGGTTTACTTCATACATCTGTTTATAAATACATGTAGATACACATATTTTAAAATGGCTGATGTATCAGATCATCATAGTCCCATCAGTCCAACATATCTAGCTTTAAGAAAAAAAAAAAAAAAAAAAAAAAAAAAAGAAGTTTTTTTGTTGTTGTTTGTTTGTTTGTTTGTTTGTTTTTTAAAGCCATGCTGGATGTGTCTCTGGGCAGCCTGGTCTGGTTGTTGGTGACCCTGCACATAGCAGGGAGGTTGAAACTAGATAATCATCATGGTCCTTTTCAACCCAGGCCATTCTATGATTCTATGATTCTAAGAAAGAAGTTGATACAGTCTCTATGGAACATGGTATTTCAAAAGTTCAATACTCAAGAGAAATTACAATTAGCTGGTAATAGAAGACTGGCAGCAGTTACATCAAATAGATCTGACTGGAAGTAAATTAGAGAATGATTTTCCTCAGTGGTTACTTTTGGGGTACATTTGTTTAATAATTTTATTAGTGACCTGTCTTCAGGAAGTAAATGTGTAGTCTGTGGTTTTCAGGTAACACAAAATAGAAGTTATTATCTATACTCAGGAAAATCAATTCAGTAATTAAAAGTATCAAATGAACTTCTGGAATAAATAATGGAAGTAAATAATGTAAAGTATAAATATATGCACTTTAGGTTTAAATAGAAATTATATGAATTTTATGAAACCGAAGCAGAAATCTAAATACACTGGTGAGTCATAGGGAGAACGTGTGACATGCCTCTGAAAAGGCTAACAGATTCTGAGTGGCCTTGCAGTATTCTCAGCGGTGATGGGAAAACATTCCTCCCACTGTGTAATGTGTTTACAAGATCATACTCAAAATATTCCACACAGTCTTAATCACCTCATAATTGTGCAAATAACCTGCATTAGGTGCAGAGAAAGACTGTGCATGACCATGAGATAATAGTGAAAAATAGTGTTAGAAAACATAGTAAAATTAATAGTGAGACTTCATGACTTTCTTTGCAAATATCTCTATCTATCTATATCTATCTATCTATCTATCTATCTATCTATCTATCTATCTATCTATCTATTATAAAAAGGACAAGAATGATCTGTCATAGAAGACAACACTGTACATGGCCATACACACAGAACATCGTCATTAATAATTCATAATTAGAAGACTCTTTGTAAACAAAGTTCTGTTATAGCTTTTCTAAAATTTTCCTTTTAACACAAAGATTGAGAACATTACCAAAGAAGGGAATGCATATGAAAAAAAAAAAACACCAAACTTAATGATCATGATGAAAGGCTTATTCAACTGATTTAAATTTTCAAAGGCTGTTGAAGTAAGTCTTAAATTTTAATGACCAAAAATATAAACCCTACTTGTTTGGCTTTACACAGAAGTTACATATCTCTGAGATTGCCTCCTAGATGAATACTTATTTTTTTTGTTGCTGTTGTTTCCCTTTTTTTTTTTTTTTTTCTTTCCATCCTTTTTCATCCTTTTGTAGACTTGTCAAAGGCTTCTGTACAGGTTCTCAAGTGGCTCTAACAATATTAAAAGTTTTTCAAGTGCACTCTCGTCATTTCTTGCTCAAACACTCAAGTGATCATCACATATCATTAAACTAGTTGTCAAGAAGACGCTGCCAAGGCTTAGTGGCAGAAAATATTGGAACACTGGTTTCATTTGCTTTGCAGTTTCCTTAGCTACCTGGTTTCATGTACCAAGTGCCTACATTTTTATTTATTTATTTATTTATTTATTTATTTATTTATTTATTTATTTATTTATTTATGGAATAAGAAAGTTACAATGTCTGTGATGACCTTAGCTATATTTCCATATAATTTTGTAGCTTTTTTCTCATATGGAAATAATGGAGACTGTGTTCTATTGAAATATGATTCTGTTGTGACTTGTGACTCATTCAGATTCAGATTTTTTTTGTGTGTGTGCATTCAATTAAATGTTGTATAAATAATAATCTATAATGAACACTAGCCTATACAGCTATAGTTTTGTTTCTTTGTTTTCCTACAGATTCTATTTCCTTCCTTATATGTTCCTATATCTATGTTTTATCTATATTCTTGACTGTTTTCCCAAGTTGATAACAGAGATAATACCACAGTTACCGTAATTTTTATTTTTTAAGTCATTAAATAACACCAATAAAGAAAATAAATATATAGTATTTAAGAATTGGCAAAATACATGTAATATTTTAAAAATGTAAGATTGATATTAAAAAGAGCGCTAGTCTAGTTGTTAGAGGATCTTGAATACTGCTTGTATACTTACTTTCCAAATAATTGCAAACAATTTCAACTTTATACACACACACACACATATTTTTTTCCCCCAGTACTGATACTGTTTCCCAGTTTATATCATCTCTGGATGAATATCTGAATCTACCTATTACCATTAACCTATGATTGCACTCAAACTATATTTCACTCAAACCCACTTTCTCAGTACTTAATTGGCAAAAGGCAGCTAACTCTGACAGGCTCTTGCCTTATGATATTTGTGCACAGACTTTATTACTCAATTTTAACTGCTGCTATTCTGTGCTGCATGGCACAGGAGACAAGAAATTTAGAAGGCATTTCCATTATTTTTCTTTATAGTGTTTCAGGAAAGGAATGGAGAACAAATGTTGTGAGTTTAGAGAGGGAAGAAGATTAACTGAGATTAAACAAAGGTAAATCATACTATTAATACTGAAGAAGAAACAATGAGATTTTCACATTTTCAATGAGCAATTTTCCTATTTTTTATTTTCTAAAAGAAGAAAGAATAAGTCATTATGAAAACAGAATTGTATGCCCATTCTTTTCATATTATTTCTCAGTTCTTGATTCTTCCTCAGCTTTCTCTGATTGATTTTAGTAAGGAAGTAACAGGAACTGTAGGTCATATGTTCTCAGTTCTTTTGTATTTGTTTTGAAGCAGTGTTTAGAAATTTACACATAATGGCTTTCTAAAGTATGCATTTTTGAAATAAATTCCACTCATCTACAGAAAGCAGAATGTTTTATAATGTCAGATTAATTTTTCTGACCTGTTACCTGTAAATCAGCAATACAATTGTTTCCCTTAACTGGGGAAAGGTTATTGTAGAATGAGAATAGTAGTCTGTGATTAAACTATAAATTTTTATTGGATGTTCTGAGTGAAGAATTCAAAGTATTTTTCCAGCTTAATTGCATCTAGCTAGATAATACAGCTTGATTTACACAGAAGAAACTGAGACCTGAAGCACAGACAGTTGAATTGACTTACCCAAGGCCACACAGCAATTCAATTCCAGTAACAGGAATAAGATTCCATAATTTCAGTCTCCTTTTTTCCTGGCTAGATCTCATTCCTGCCAAGCATCTGTCTTATAGACAAATAACCTTGGTCTCAATTGTGAAGTGAAATGAAAGGAAATGAAGTCACCTTGTGTGATGTTATTAGTTGACCTGTCTCGATGAAATATTATATCCTCTAAAGATGGTCTGTACAATTTTTCTTTCTGCTCCTAAGTATGTTAATAATATAATTCTCTTTCTTCTGGAGAACTTTTAGATATAACAGAAATGGTGCTGTGTCACCAAATATACATCCTTACAGCACCATCTTCTGCAGCTGTCTAGACTCAAGAGCATAAGGGAGCAGATGTGATAGCAAGGGACTGACTGCATTAACAGCTTAAATGAAAAGCAAATGGCATATCAAACAGAAATGAGAAGGAAGCAGAATACCTTCTATCTAAATATATACACATGCAGCCACAGCTGTTTCCGAGGTAACACAATGTGCCTTTCTCAACAGTAATTCCGAAAAGCAGGTGTAACTTTCAAGGGATGAGTCAGTGCAGAAAGTCATTCAGACCCATAACATTTCTAACATCAGCAGTTAGTTATTTTAGTTGGTTTCTAGCTTGTTAGACTAAGAAAACTAAGAAAAAGTTTGCTGGGAAAATAAATGCACTCTGCTGGCAATCTCCATCTCTGCTTCCTTCAGAATGATCTGTGTTTCTGTATATTGGTAAAAACAAGAACAAAACCAAGTTGATCGGAAAGTCAGGATGAGCAACAGAGAGCATTTGATTAAGGTTTCATTGTCTGATAAAACAGCTGTCAATAAATCTTTTGTTCATCTTTTACCTTTGTGAAACTGGGCACTAGCCAGTAGTGTACAATGCTCAGTAGATATGGAATCCAATTCTCTACTGCCTGAAGGCAGTATACTTTTTTTTACAGCTTTTCAGAGTGTTTATAAAATATGGCTATTCTGATCATACTAACACTTTGCACATAAGATAGTTATTTCCTAGGGCAGTGTGGATTCAGACCAGGAAAGAAAATGAAAACGACATTTTATATTGAAGTTAGAAACTATAGAATAATAACAAGCACATGCATTTGAATGAGCTATCACTTTTTTATCCACTGTTCACAATGGCATTAAATTCTAATTATGAATTCAAGCAGGTGTTAAAATATTCAAAATGTATGACTTTTCCAGTAGTTTGCCATTGCATTTAAAACTGCTTAAAATTATATTTTTTTTACATGCTGTAACGTAATAATCTGTGCAGAAAATATACTTTAAATTTATATACGGGTTTAGAAAAAAAATTCTTTCTGTATCACTTCTGAGCACTCTAATGTATCTAGTTATTATTGCTCAAAGTACTAGTGAACTAAAATATCCATCAATGCACAGAATGAATACAAAACATCTATTTCTTCATTTTTTATAGTCTCTAAGTATATCTTACCAATATAAGCTGAGGGATGAAAGTATTCAACACAGATCAAGGGAGGTGATCCTGCCCTTATACTCTGCATAGCTGAGGCTTCACCTGGCTTCACCTGCATCCAGATGTGGAGTCCTCAGTACAGGAGAGATATGGACCTGTTGGAGTGCATCCAGGGGAAGGCCACAAAAATGATCACCTCTCCTGTCAGGAAAGGATGAAATTGCTGGGGCTTTCGAGCCTGGAGAAGAGACAGCTCTGCTCCAAGGTGACCTGACAGTTGCCTATCACTATCTATAGGGGAGCTACAGGAAAGCAGGAGACAGACTTCAGCTGGGTCTGTGGTGATAGAATAAGGAAAACAGTTTTAAGTTCAAAGAGGGTAGATTTAGGTTTGATATAAGGAAAAGATCTTTTCCAGTGAGGGTGGTGAAGCACTGGTACAGGTTGCCCAGTGATGTGGTGGATGTCTCATCCCTGGAGATTTTGAAGGTGAGGCTGGATAAGGCCCTGGGCAACGTGGTCTAGCCGTGCTTCTCCCTGTTGGGAGCTGAAATAGATGACCTTTTAAAGGTCCCTTTGAATTCTAAGGATTCTCTGATTCTATGGTTTTATTATCTTGCTGAACTTAATTTGTCTGTCACATTTTTTTATGGGAAATTTACAGTAAAGGACTGCAGATATTCTATTGCAACTGCATTTTTTTGAATATTTTTATAAATTGTGATTAACCATTTTGTTTTCATTCATTCTTATATTTTTTGTTCACAAATTGAAAGTAGAGCCCTTCAGTCATGGTAGATAATGCCTTTTGGTACTTTCCTCCTCCTCCTCCCCCCCCCCCCCAGTACCTTTTTGTTCTTAAGTTTTTGTAACCAAATAAGTGACAAGAATGACTAGATGAAATTGCAGAATGTAGAGTAGCCACATTTTTCTGTATTTTTGAGACATGGCAACATTTTTAATGTAAACAATTTTTAATACTACATTGACATTTTAGATAACAAGAAAATGATGTCATTCAAAAAAGCCTTGAACATTTTGATAGATATATCAGGTTACCAGATCATGATGCTAATAGTAACATTAGAATGACCATGGCTCAGACTAAAGGACCCTGTAATCAAAAGTGAAAAATGTATAGCTCAATGATTGGTTTCACTTGGTGGTTACAAGACTTCTCCACCTATGAATTTTGCAGAATGTTTTAAATGGATCAAAGGCACAGATCATGAACCTATACAATTTTCAAAAAGTGCATCTCTGGATTATAAAAGGGAAAGAGGAAGTAAACTGGAATAAATGTACAGTTATTTTCACAGTGTGGTATTCAGCTGTTCCTGGTGCAGCTAGCCATTTTCAAAGGTGAATGTAAAGCAACAACAATTCCAGTCAGTATGTGGAGACAACTTTCTTGAACAGGAGTTATGTAGTTAAAGACAATTCTGAATTTAAGGATAATTGTGTCAGATCATGATGGAGGTACTGGAAAAACAAGACTATCTGACCCTTTCAAGGATTACAGCTTACTGGAGGGTGCAATCAGAAAACAGTAGTCCTGTGTTAGTTCAGGAGTCCAAACTGACAGGAACTACAAAGAAATACATCAAACAATTTGCTTCACTTCACTTTGTTTCCCCTCCCCCTTTCCTCTTTCTCCCTCCCTCCCTCCCTCCCTCCCTCCCTCCCTCCCTCCCTCCCTCCCTCCCTCCCTCCCTCCCTCCCTCCCTCCCTCCCTCCCTTCCTTCCTTCCTTCCTTCCTTCCTTCCTTCCTTCCTTCCTTCCTTCCTTCCTTCCTTCCTTCCTTCCTTCCTTCCTTCCTTCCTTCCTTCCTTCCTTCCTTCCTTCCTTCCTTCCTTCCTTCCTTCCTTCCTTCCTTCCTTCCTTCCTTCCTCCCTTCCTTCCTCCCTTCCTTCCTCCCTTCCTTCCTCCCTTCCTTCCTCCCTTCCTTCCTTTCTACCTTTCTCTCATCCTCTCTCTTTTTGAAACTATATTACAATTTCTGTCCAGTCAAATTGTTCTGAGCTCGCACAGCTATAAATCAAGTTTGAGCATGAATGTCTCATATTTAATTAGTAGGAGTCAATTTTAAATGTTAGCCACCAGATGTCTATGTAGCCAGCTAATTTTAAAGTAATTAGAGCCTCCTGCATATTAGATCAGGTTAGCTGTTTATCGCTTTATACTTACTATGCTTCCATACTATATTGTCCATTAGTTTAAACAGTAAAAAGACAGAAGGAAGCAGGGAAGGAAAGAAGAAAGTGAGAAGAAACAAAGATATGAAGCAATAAAACAAGGAAGCAGTACTTAATTTCTGTGTGATAATTCCAGATTTTTATTATAGGAGCTAGGAAATGTAGTTTGGAGGGGATGTAAAATTATTTTCATGCTGACATTTTTGTGTAGTCTTTTCAGTGATTCCATTCTGAAAAAATATCCATGATTTGATCCCAAGGCATAGACTGGGATCACAGTTAAGCTGACTCCACTAGCCCTAGAACATGAACCACTAATTGCCAAGACTGAACTGCATCTTTCTGACTCCACAACTCCACCCCATGTAGAATAAAGATGCAGCTGAGAACAAGCAAAGACCTGTAAATCTGAAGTTTAGGTTTTTAGCCAATGAAACAGCCACACCAGCATTCCCCAGCTGTGCTTATTGCAACTGCACAAGCTGCATAAGTGATAATTAGCAAATTTCTATATTTATAGAAAACTGATGTCTCATAAATATCCAGCTGTGCTTTTATCTAAGTTACATATATGCTCATTTTTCTATTAATATGGGCATTTAATAGAATCATTTTTAACTGTTATAATGCAGGATTTCGATACAGGAATGTCTAGTAATTTTTATTAATGTTTAATGCAAAAAAAATGCTGCCTTCCAGGAAAATCAATATAAATCGCTACCATTTTCAGTGAACTCATCACAAATCATTCAGCAGGTTTTAGCATGAGTTGTAGGGGGTTTTTTTGTGCGTGTGTGTAGCTGTGCTGTTGGTGGTGGTGGGTTTTTTTGTTTGTCTGTTTGTTTTTGTTGCTAGTTTTTATTATTATTAGTAGTAGCAGTTTGGTTTTTTTTCAGCCATATGAAAGGAAAAGAACAGATTCACAAAGTTTTTGATCGAGATGGCTAATATGCATAGTCACTGACTATGCTGACTATAACACTGAAAACACTGGCACCAAAAATCTGTCTATGGTTTCAAGCTGTACAGGCTGAGCAAAACAGAAATGTTGATTCAGACCAGATAGCTGTAACATTTAAATTATTAAACTGCAAACAAAAGGAGCAGCAAAACCCTGACATAACATTAGATGACAAATTTTGAACTTGGAACAGATCTTTCAGTCACCAAGGTACCACAGAGGCAGAAGGCAAGTTGTCAGTAATTAATAGCTTGTGGATTTAAGAAAAAAATAAGGTGTCAGCATTTACGCAGTGAAGGGTAAGAATACCTGGGACCAATCTAGCTGACAACTGCAGGGAGTTCTGCAAATGTTTGCAAGTGACTTCTTAAGAAACGTTCATCCGAAAATGGCTGTACCTATAAATGGATTATGGTATCTAAAACTCCACATGTTTTTTCTTGTCAGTTCTGTCTGCTGGCCTTTTTTTATCTCGTCTAATAAGATTTATCTTAATTTTTTCATCCTGTTTCAACAACAGAAAAGCAGCAGCAAGAAAAACAACCAGCCCTCCTTTTTTGGAAGACAAACATTTCTCTTTTTATTAATCCAAATGACACTGTAGGCTTTTTCTTCATTTATTCATTTTTCACATTGCAACGAAGGCTTTTTTGTACATTTGCATGGTGTGTGGCTGCAGAGTCTATATATAGCACACATACATAAATCTGGCAAAGTTTCAGTCTACTGCAGATGAGCTGACTCCTTTGGTCTCTCTTACCTTCCCCAAATAAAGTGCAAAGCTTTCAAATGCTATCCTGCCCCCATGTAGTCACTTGACTAAAATAGATTTTAAACTTTTCACCTGCTAATGCTCTCCTTTTTCAAACAACACAGCAAGGACCCAAAGCAATAAAAAACTGGCAGAAGTCCCAATGTCATCAAGGGAGAGAGGAGGAGAGAACTCTGGAAACTAAATTAGTGCTTAAAATGTCAGCGAATAAAACCAATTGAAAATAATTAAGTAACTCCCATCTTCTTGTACTCCTTCAGTGTTTATTCAGTTTTGATATTAGTTCTACACTGTGCTGAAGCACAGCCTAAGAACAGGTTGAAAGCTGTCAGGGCCAATGATCTGCTGTTTCATTCCCAGTCCACTGTAGAAGCCAGTGTACTCTGGTTTTATGAAACTTGGTCCATTAGTGAAGGTCCTTGCATTCAGGCTCATCCCACAGGGCAGCTGGGAATACCAGGGCAGCCCCAACACCTTGGAGGGAACTAGGCCATGGCCAGACCTCAACCAGGAAAGTAAATAGAGAAACCAGATCAGCCAAGAGGTCTAAATTAATTATAAGCCTTAGGAAGGAAGAAACTGACATAGAAAGAACTCCAGGAGATGACACCATGAGTTTAACTTCATTATGATTATCGGTTTTAATATATTTTCAGACTCAATTTGTGTTAAGCAAAATAAAAGGTTAGACAAGAGGAGAGTAAGAAATGTGTTACAGACTGTCATAACAGGGAAAGTAATTATCACCTGAGAAACATTAACACCTACGCTGGCTAAAGGGTTGGCAAAAATGCATATGTAAAAAAGAATATATCCATTTACCTTTTGATTTTAAATATTTAAAAAATATTTATTTAGTTATTTTTACAGGAAAAACAAAACAAAACAAACAAACAAAACAAAACAAACAAACAAAAAAAAAACAAAAACAAAACAAAAAAAAACAACCACTGAAACTTTGGATTACTTATATCTTTAAAACTCTTTATTTTTACCAAACCTGGCTCTGGTTTAACATTTCAAGTGGGTTTACACTTCTGGTTCTTTTTGTTTTCTTGTTGTTGTTGTTATATTTAAGATCTTTCAGTTTTATTCTTTAGCCAATATCTTTCTACATCTACTATTTTGTGCCTGCAAAAGAATGTGGAGTGTTCCTCAGAAGGAGCTTGCTTCTTGAACTCTGAATGAATTTTCTGTACTGGATACTTGCTGTTTCAACAGATCTTCCTCATTTTTAAAATGTAAACTACTTCCTACTATCCTTTGATTCCTTTAATTTATTTCCCAAAATTCATTCTGAGTGTTTTCCTTCCACCAGCTGGTATTTGCCTGGGCTTCTGTTTCTTTTATAAATAGTGCCAGATATGAATGAATTTAAAGTCCTTGTCAGCATAACTCTCAGCATTACAAGATCCATGTATATGACACAAGACTTTTTATTACATAGTGCAGACTGGAACTAACCTAATCTCTTTAAAAGATGAATTACAAGTATAGCAGACTGGTGAATGTGGACTGAACATGCAACCTTTCTCAATTCATGAGAAAAATGAATATATTCAGAATTGCTAAAATCTTAGCTTTCTAGCTCAAGCTGTTTTTCCAAACTATCTCTTACTGTAATCGAAACATTTTCAGAACTCAGCTGGACAACCTGATTTCAGGCTGAATTTAACCCTCCTTTGGGCAGAACAGTGGACTCAGTAACCTTCAAAATTTACTTTGAAATTACACCTATCTATACTTCATTGAATTATAACAAACATGACAAGGATGGGCCTCTATTCAATACTGAATGTAATATTCTTTCTCAAAGCCCTGTGATACTGTCATTTTAAATTCACTTACATCTCAACTTTTAAGTTATTCCCTAAAATGCTACTCTTTTTTTTTTTTTCTAGTGTTTCATTTGATTTTTTTTTTTCCTTAAAAATAACCAAAAACATAAAGGGAGTCATGGCTGTAGTTATTATTAGGTATATCATTTATTCCTTTGATTTTCAAGACTGATATTACTTCTAATTTTTTTTTTTTATTTTATTTTTTATTATTTTTTTTTCTTCATGTTTCTTCCTTTGACACTAACAATGCAGTTACCTCAATTTCATCAGTTATTGTTGACAGGAACACCTTTCATTCACTTTTTTTTTTTTTTTTTTTTTTCTTTCCCCCATAAGGAATTATTTTTTGTGGAACTGGCATCTCAACAATTTTATTAACAAGCTTTTGATTTTACTGTACTTTTCTCTCCACATCAGACTTAGCAGATTCATACCTTTCAAGATACATATACCAGCAAGGACAGCTATGCAGCAGGTATTTTTTTAACCAGATTTCTCCTGTTATCACTTCATTCTTGTGCTTCTTTCTTTTAACCTTCTTCTTCTTATTATTATTATTTTATTTTTATTTTTTTACACAATATTTGGCAACCAATCAAATCTCCATTGATTGGATTAGACTTTAAAAGCCCCAGAGATATGGAAAGAAAATTAGTGACTTTTGCTTCTGGGAAACTATAAATATCATTGTTTAGGGATTTAAAAAATTGGAGAGTATATACTACAGAAATAGTTTAAGGGAGATACAATGCCAAATAGAGTTCATTAATTTATTTCCCAAAACAAGAGCATGAATTAATCTCTATAATACAAAACAGAAAACTGTTCTTAGAATCATAGAATGGCTTGGGTTGGTAGGGACATCTAAAACTACCTAGTTCCAGCCTCCCAGTCATGGGCAGGGCTGCCACCCACAGTGTCAGCTACCCAGGACCCCCATACAATCTGGCCTTGCACACCTCCAGAGATGAAGTAACCACAACTTCTCTGGGCAGCGTGCCAATGCCTCCCTGCCCTCTGAATATCAAACTTCCCCCTCATATTGAATCTAAACCTCTTTTCTTTCAGTTTAAAACTATTCCTTCTTGTCTATCACAACCAGGTCACATAAAAAGTCTCCTTCCTGCTTGCACTCTCTCGTTATGTACTGGAAGCCACCATGTGGTTTCTCCAGAGCCTTTTCTTCTACCAGCTGAACAAGCCCAGCTCCCTCAGGCATTCTTCATATGAGAGACGCTGCTGCCCTTTGAACACCTGCCCTGTGAAGACAGGCATAGGGAACTGTGATTGCTCAGGCTGGAGAAGGCTGTAAGGAGACCTCATTGCAGCCTTCCGGTATTTAAAATGGGAGGGGAATCAAGTTTTTACTTGGGTAGATAGTGACAGGATAGGGGGAATGGTTTTGATCTCAAGGAGGGAGGGTATAGAATGGATGTCAGGGCAAAGTTCTTCAGAGAGAGTGGTGAGGTCGTGAAACGGGCTGCCCGGAGAGGTTGTGGATGTTCCCAGAGGTATTCAGCTGGGTTGGATGGGGTCCTGGACAACCTGGCTACCAGACATGAAGGTTGGTGGCTCTGCCTATGGCAGAGGAGCTGGAACTTGATGATCCCTGGGGTCTCTTCCAGCCCAAGCCATTCGATGATTCTATGATCTTACAATGGCAGAGTGGGATAATCCCCTCCCTCCGTCTGTCTCCCTCCCGAGATGGTGCTGGCCTTCCACACTGTAAGCACCTATATAGTAAAATGTAAACCACACACATAGTTAAATATTGATGTCCTTTAAAATGATAAGTAAATAAAAGTTCTTATCAGGTAGCATAATTAAAATAACAATGAAGTTTCCCCTGTCTACGTGCTGTAACTCATTCCAGCAGGGGAAATATATGTATGTCTATTGATTAAAATAACCTACTATAAAGATGAGGTGTTTTTTGAACTGAGATTTTTGCAGACTTTCTGCCAATTCTTCCCTAATTAACAACCGTTCAGATTCATTTTCAAAATAATATTCAAGATATATTTTGAATTCAGTGGGTCATAATTATATGCCAAGCTAAATCTGCAGTTGTGACTGAATCCTTCATCTATTTAACTTCTAGATTCATAACCACTCCTTATTCTACATTAACACTTTATGTATAACTTGTAGTTGTTTCTGGTCAGAAACTGGAAATGCTCTGATTCATTGCTCTTAGGAAGATGAGTACATTTAAAAATCTTTAGTTAAATAATTAATTGAATTTAATGGAATTTTAAATTATTCCATTATACACATTAACACATAGCAGGTAATTTCTCATTTCCAGGTGCAAAAAAAACTATTAAAAATTTATCACAAGGCAGAGAGGACCATAGAAAATGGACATTTTGTTTACTCTTCTCCATTTCCAAATGTACCACATAGTTATTTATGATTTAGTTATTACACACAGCTATAGCAGGGCCTTTTTTATTATTTATTTATTTATTTACTTATTTATTTCTGGTCATTTGCATCATATAAGAAAATATCCTCATGTAAAAACTGAAATTCCTTATTAAATCTGCTGTAAAAAAATGTAATTTCATTTATCTCTTTTAGGTAATTAAGATTTTCAAACCTATCAGTAAGCTTGTGAACTACATATATAAACAGTATGAATCAAGAGTTTATGACTCTCCAAAGACAGAAAAGCTGGAATTACAGAACGACAAACCAACCAACCAACCAACAAATAAATAAAACATATTTCCATAGCAGTTCAGTGAGAGTTTTCCAGTTTTCCACATATCACCCTGCCCAGTGTTAAATCCTGAAGTAACATTAGAGTGTTTTCTCTTCCTTATTGATTCTAGGCATATTTGCACAGGAATAACTTCAAACATTAAGCCTTCTCAGAAACTGTCCAGAGAAGACAATTAGACCATTTAATTATCTCTCAAGTTAGAGAGATAACTTTTTGGGGGAGTGACTTTGTCAGTGGCTTATGTGCTGGTTTGGCCTGGTTCTGTGATGAGTGGGGTGGAGGGATTTCTCAGAGTCCACGCCTCCAGAGATAGGAAAACAGGGGATCCCAAATTATTTGAAAAAAAAAAAAAAAGGGGGCAACAGTGATGAGAAATGAACTAATTTACTAAATAGAGTATTGAAAAAACAAGATAAGACAGTATAGTACAATATAATTAGAATTGGGATTGACCAAATCAGATGTAATGAAAAAGAGACTGTCTAAAAAAGAAGGCCTTATGCTAATGCTGAGATGTAGACAAGACAGTCATGTCAAGCAGCAGGGAGAATAGCCAAAGGAAAGCAAGAGAACACCACATGACTCCCCAGTGCCTTACATGCATTCCCCCCTGTGATAATTATGTAACCCCAAGCAAACAACAGAAAATGCATAGGAACAAGTTCAAATAAAGGTCAGGCATAGTATGTAGATGCTCTGCTTGGTCAGCTACCTGAGATCTTGAAGAATGCTCCCCACTCATCTGGGGGAATTCCTTGGCCCTAAGTGATGAATGAGCCCCCCCAGAAGAACTCAAAGATGGTATGTGTTTGGAAAGTCTCCAGTTGGACCTTCCTCTCTCAGACCAAAGAAGTGAAGGCTCCATCACTGGATACCTTAGAGGTGACTGTATGTATTACTTTCTAATTAGATACACCAAGCCTTGTTGTTATTTGTGATTTTTGCTATTACCAAATTTCCCTTGTTTTTGATGTTTTATGTGATTGCACTGCTATTTGTGTGGTTTTTACTGTTACCAGATTTTCCCAACTTGTGATTTTGTGTAGCTCTCATTGTTACAGAATACTGAGGATAGTATACTGAATAAATTGCTTGATGAATCTTGTCATGTTCCCCAGGTCATTAAAGTGGCTGAGACAGTGACCCCACCACTGTATGGCCCTCACTGAAAGCAAATAAAAAAATACTCACCTCCCTTACAACCCAAGTGAGATGAGACACTAGTAAAATATGTTTTCTTTTTAATCATTTACTAATATATTTGCTGAAAATGACCATCTTATTTCAGCCACTCAAATCTAATATAAAAATTTGTCAATCTGCACGCAAGGATTCTATCAAAAAGCTGCTGGATGACAAATATTTTAATTTAGCTCTCACCTTACATTCACTTTGTTTGCCTCTATTAGGAAAATTGACATTATATTTCAATTTGATTCATATTGTTTCTCTTATGCCAACAGATATTTCTGTTAGAGATTTGAGTTTCTACTGAATCTGAAAATACACCATGCTCTGTATCTATTTTAACTTCTATGAAACGACCCAGTTACCTAATGGCTTCCCTATTATGTACATTTGAAGGAACTAGGAACCTCAGATATAGTTTCTTAAAGACTAATGCGTTTTTGTTTTTTTTTTTCTCAAAACATAGGAAATGCATTATCTTCATTTTGTTTGAGCATATACTTATGAAATTTTTAGGGTAACTTGGAACAGACTGTTCCATTTGCCATGATAATAACTATTGTTGTGCAAGTACTTATAATGCAGAGAGTTTTGGCATGAATTCTGCAAAGAGAAGACAGGAGGTCTCCTGTCTCTGACTCTTGTGAGTTTTGTGCATGAAATATAAAGTTTGTCCTTGTTTACAATGATCTGCACCAAACTCTTTAGGCATTATTTATTTGTTCTCTCAAATTCTTTCTGTGGTGTTATATATCATCACAGATCACACAGAAGTCAGCTCCTCTTCAGAACCCATATTCCTCCATGATTTTGATTTGGTTTGCAACAGCTTTCATTGTCAGCTAAAGGGAAACAATCCTGAACTCTAAGGGTAAGACATTGTGATACATCTGGATTCATTGAGATCCTAGTGGATATTTCCTTTCACTGAGGCTTTTAGAATTTAGATTTCTGATCTGAAAAAAAAAATCTGAGAAAACAGTCTTCAGAAAAGAAGTCAAGACTATCAGAGGTTTTTTAGATACTATTTTCCAGTATCTTTTTGAAAAGGAATGTTTGAAATTGCCTCTTACAAAGAAGGACATTTTTCTCCCAAATTACAGAATGTCGTAAGAAAAAGAGTTCTGTTTTTTGTTTTTTTGTTGTGTTTTTTGTTGTTGTTGTTGTTTTGTTTTGTTTTGTTTTGCTTTTTGTGATTCTTATTCTGTATTTTTATGTGGTGGCGTAAGCAGTTCTCAATTTTTTAATAGCTTCTTAAAATATTGACGATTTTTTTCTTTTTTCTTTTCAGGAGAGTTCTGTTGTTTTTTTCTATAGTGCAAAATTTCTAGGGGGGGGGGGGAGGGGAAGAGGGGAATAGCTGTCATTCAGAAGATTACAAAGCATAAAGATCTTAACATTTTTACACATTTTTGTTTTCCTTCAAATACAGCAAAGAATAATGAGAGAATCGCATGCCATTCTTCTGAAGAGGGAATTTGGGGAAGTCTGTTGCAGAAACCAGAATGACAACATTTTGTCACTAACAAAACCCTAACATTACCAGTCACATCAGCTGTGCTGCTGTTATGGTTTCTCTTAAAGGAGCTTTAGAAATGTAGTCTCTTGATCTATTTCAAAAAAAAATTCCAGTGTTAGCACATCTCACAACTATGAGATCCCTGCCCTGCCAGCCATGCTATTACTCATTTTTTCTGGATCACCTCACTGATCATCAAGGTCTTCATGGAGCCATCAGCCCTTGCTGCTTCCTTATATTTGGACACCCCATGTATATTATGCTTCATTCTG
Source organism: Excalfactoria chinensis (assembly GCF_039878825.1). NCBI lineage: Eukaryota > Metazoa > Chordata > Aves > Galliformes > Phasianidae > Excalfactoria > Excalfactoria chinensis. Next base: position 51,544,996 of record NC_092826.1, read on the forward strand.
TCTATGTACCAGAAGTGTCTCATCTGCAAAAAAAGCTTCTAGAAAGTAGAAAGAAGCTCAAGGTGGCATCCAGATGGAAAAGAAGTGAAGCATAATTATTGTGGTCAGCAGTGTATGAGTAGTCTGTGATCGGATACCCCATTTTTTAAGTATTGCAAAGCCTTGTTCAGAACAATAGTAGACACTGAACTCTAGCTACTTAACATTTACAATTTAGTACTTTAGCACAAAGTCTTTTCTGATACAAGATTTTTTGGTGGCATCTTTTCCTGTGCATTTGCTTGTCTAATTGTAATTTGCACCTATTAACAAGATAGCTTGATAAAACATTTAGATTGTGAATCACACATTTAAAAAATAATTAATTAATTGAGTCAGGATTTCTCTGTAGACATTTTTTCCTTGCCCAGGTGTAATATACTCTCTGGGCAAACAGTGAACGCTGACAGCTTTATAACTGGGACACTGACTGTATAATGCAAATTCCCTCAGAGACTAGCAAAAAGAATTATTTGATCCAGCCAGTCAAACTGATCAGAATGCTCTGCACTTATTACAGATGACATCCACTGATGTGGATTTTGTTTTTCACATTTTCATTTTTGAGAACAGAAATTCAAAAATAGTATTTTTTATAATACAAGATTTCCCCAGTGTGTAAAGTTCTATGGATTGCATACAAAACTGAAGATGTTTAATAATGAGAATATGTAGTTTATTACTACAGCAGAATTATTGAAGCAATATTTGTAGTCAACATGATAAATATTTTGCTAACAATTTTGAGTCTTGTTAGAACAAGAAACTTATCAATTATTGACAAATTTGGTTCTGGTCATTATCAATGCATAGCCTTGGAATTTGTTTTTGAATACTTATCCCAGTAAATATTTTTGAATAAAATGAAATCTAAGTTATTATTTCCAAGTGTATTAAAATTTGCAGATCATATTATTCTCTTATACCTGCAAATAAATGAATAAAATTAACTCTATTAAGACTTTATGAATGCACTTGAATAAACTATAAAGAAAATAGAGGATATATTGTATTATCCTCACATCAAAGACTGACTTTCTTTGTGTAGTGGTTCATTAGTTGACAACTGCAACTAGAAAGTTAAAACTCACATATGAAGAAGTAAATTGATAAAGACTTTTATATTTTTTATGTTTGTTTTTAGTACATAACACAAGAATATCTTTCTTTGCTAGGAGTATTTTATCAGGCTTATTCTTGGGCTGGAACACTGTTCAAAACATAAAATCATCTAATAGAATTCCAGTAAAATAAAATACTATTGGCTTCTCTTTTAGCTGTCTTAGGTCAAAATAAAAATATTTATCTCAATAAACAGTAATGCTAGATAGAATAGTGTTGAAGTCTATACAACTTTACAAATAATGTGGATAAACAAGTGACCAAGTAAATGCAGAAAACAAAAAAAGTTATAAAATAATGTTTAACATGCAGACGACTGAAGTTAATGGAAAAATTTTATGTGATCTCTAAGAAGCAACTAATACGCCCTGAAATAAACACCAACAGCCTAGATAAAGAAATACAGTTTCTTGAACTATGTATGCAGGAAATGAAAACTGTGAACTCAAACTGGGACTATGACATTGAATTGGAAAGATCTTATTTTTTTTAAAGAGGGGAGTTTGACAGGTGAAAAAACAAACATTTGACTAACTCAGGAACATGTCAGAGAATTGATACTACATTATGAAGGATGTAATTATTGAAGAGATTGATTAAAATAGTGACTTGAAGTATGTGAACAAAGAATGATAAAATGATTGATGAAGGAAATAACAGAAGTTTTAGATTTAAGTGTCTAATAGCAAACAACGAAATTTCAATGCACATATAAAATCAAGAATGGAAAGAAAAAGAACAAATAGGATCATTATGAAAATATATTAAAATCAATCAGACCAAAAAAAAAAAAAAAAAGAAAAAAAAAAAAAAAGTAATAGTTTTTATTTAGGATTTGGAAAGAAACACATAACTTCTCATCATATGTATTTTACATATGTCCTGAAGGGGATAAAGTGTCCTAACTTTATAAAAAGATAAAATTAATCCATGGGACCAAAGGCTACATAGTTTTACATTAATCATATACTATGTTTTAGAAAGAATTTCTAAAAATTAAGTAATTAAAACCGCAGTTATAAATGGAAGGTAGAATAACATTCAGTATGAGTTTATCAGAGATAGAGCTAGATTCATCTAACAAGTTTCCTTTCATAGAACTATTAAATTTATTAGCTATGATTTATTTTATTTATTTATTTATTTATTTATTTATTTATTTATTTTGTTACTAGGAAAATTGATACTGGTGTTAATTCTGAAGTATATTCTTTCTTCCATCTATTTTGTAAACAAAACCAGTGTGTTACTTAAGAGTATAGCCCAGCACTATAATTCTATGTGTTTTTTTAAGTTAAGTTTTGCATTAATACCCAGTTTCCTTAAACAGTGCATTGACAAATCTGAATTGTCTCCACTAATCCCATCTTTTAAATTTTGTTGCATGTCATTTCCCTTTTACAAAGAGGTCCATGATAAAAGCAATTTAGTTTAAAATGGCATAATTTTCTGTTTTCACTTTCATGATGCATGGAGTGTATTTCCAATCTCATTAAGGAAATCAGTATTTGTCTAGGTCATGACATTTTAAAAATAATTGTTCTTCATGCTAATTCATTTTTTGAAAACCTTGCTATGTTTACACAGTTCTAAATGTCATGATGAAAATATTAAAATCATAAGCATTTTTATTCATTATTTCATGTAAGCATTTGCATGGGGAATATTGAATGCCGTGCAGTGCATAAGTTTGTGTCTACTGAAAGTGCTAGCAATGTGTATGAAATGTATTAAACAACTTGATTCTTGTAGCCTTAACCTAAATAGTAGTAAGCTGGATGGAATATTCAGAAATCATATGCTTCAAATTTAATTTAACATGGCCATTAAAAAAATTCTGGAGTAGAAAATTTCTGGATGCAAGTTAATTGTTTTTTGTTTTTGTTTTTTTTGTTTGTTTTTTTTTTTTTTATTAGTGGCACTTAAAGATACAGAGAATGAGTCTAATAATATTGCCTATTCCTACTCAAGGGTGAATATTTTCAATCACTATCTCTTGACCTATGCCTGTGATTCCATTATTCTCATTGGGTTAAATGTCCCTCTTATCTGATATATTAATATGACTCATACAATATTACCTATATGTACTTGAATATAGTGATAATTATAAGCAAATTGGATGTCTAAAGCTATAACTATACTGAGGAAAAAGTATGCAGAAGGCAGGCAGCCATACTTGCTGCTTACAACTCACATTAACTTAATTGACAGTATCAGGACCCCAAATCAGAAGACAGAGAAATGAACTTTTACAGTTATATAGACAAAAAAAAAAAAAAAAAATCATCAATTAGAAGATGTTTAGTCTGTAGTTCACATTCTTCAGTGTTTCACTGTTGATCACACTTGATGCAGTTTATGTGGCTTTTATGCTAGTTTTCCCATACAAGCATCAATAATGTCTGTTCCAGAATAAAATAAAATAAAATTCATTATCACACTAACCCTAAGCTAATATTGACTACTAATATATCTAAATTTTAAGGAAACTCTCAGTGACTTCTCATTAACTATTACTAATTTAAAATGCTAGAAAATATAATTAAACTGGAAACCTGTTTCATATTATGGATTGGGGTTCCTCAATTTAGAAGCCCTGATATTATTTTGGAGAGTGTGAAGAAAGCCAATTGCATTATGAAAGGAATATTTCTCTTCCTTTCTCAATCAGTTTCGATTAAGCATTAGCAAAAAATAGAATTGTTCATTGTACAATGAATATTTGATACACAGTTCTACTTTTACTAAGCCCAAGTGAAAGTGAACTAGTGAGGAAGAAAATTATCAGATTTTACATATCTAAATTATATCATCCAAGTGCTCCTTTCTGCATAACACATTTTCTTGAAACCAATAGGTTTGAAAAAAGCAAGCTAATGAGCTTGAGTACTATCTGAAACATATGAACATTATGGAAAAAAAATCTTTAGTTTATTTCCAGAATTTCACAGTCATTTGCTCCTTTCTTTCCAAAACAATTACATTGGCATTAGCAACATTTCATTTATTTATTTATGGACTGAAAGTTTATAATAAAACTTAGTTAATATGCAAAGGCTGCCATATTACTGCTTAATGCTGTGTTAGGATTTGGGCAAATCCATGTAGTCACTATTGCAATAGGTGAATAACAAGAAAATTTTATTTTTTATATTTCAAAATATCATAACTTTGCCAATGCTATTAAATGTATTATGCTTTTACAGACTGAACAGTGCTGGTTTTCTTAGCACAAATATTTCTTATATTATTTCTTTTACACAATTTATACTGTACTAAATAATATCATTGCAGAAATATATAGTAAGAATTTGTATGATAACGACTATACACAGAACACAAGACAATATAATGTAAGAGCAAATTAATAATTAACTAGAAACATAGAAATCTGCATATGTTCTTTAATTGCATTTATTTACACTGAGAATACTGTTTTCAACATAAATTAGTTCTTCACATGAACTCAAAATAGATAAACACACTGTACCCTACATCCAATTAAGGCAAGACATAGAAAACAGAACCCAAAAAACATATGTGATAGTAATAGCAAAATGTATCAATAATATTTTAAAGTCAGTTTCCATTTACTTTGAACTATTATTATGTATATTTTACAATTATTTCCAGAATTAATAAATAATGCAGATAGGGCAAAGGAATTCTGGCAGTACTTACCTATTCCATCCTGAAATGAATTCTTACTAGTTCTAAAGCAAAGTTGAGTGTGTCTGGGCGAGGAAATGAATGTAACTGAAAACAAGAAGCTGAAAGAAGGAATAGTTTTTTTGGGGAGGGAAATTCCTAAATGTAGTTTTAAAGGCAAACACATGAAGCTGTCTGGCACTGTAAAAGAATTCTCAGCCTGCATGATAACCACTTCCCTGTTCAGTGAATAACTCTTAAAATGTATTCATCTCTTAAGTGTGGTATTGCAGTTCACAGTTTTCTCTCTTGAATCACAGAATCAAAGAATTGTAGGGGCTGGAAGGGACCTCCAAAGATCACTGAATCCAACCCCCGTGCAAAGCAGGCCCCCTACAGCAGGCTGCACAGGTAGGTATCCAGAAGGGTCTTCAACATCTCCAGAGGAGAATCCACAACCTCCCTGGGTGGCAACCTGTTCCATTGCTCCATCACCCTTACTGTGAAGAAGTTCCTTCACATATTAATGCATAACTTCCTATGCTCATATATATGGCCATTTTCCTTTGTCCTTTCCCTATGGACTACTGAATAGGGGTTGGCCATGTCTCTCTGACTCTCGCACTTAAGATATTTATAAACATAAAGATCACCTCTGAGTCTTCTTCTCTCAAGGCTGAACGCACCCAAGTTACTCAGTTTTTCCTCATAGGGGAGATGCTCCAGGCTCTTTATTATCTTTGTGGCCCTCAGCTGAGCTCTCTCCAGGAGATCCCCATCTGTTTTTTTACCGGGGTGTCCAGAACTGGATACAGTACTCCAGGTGAGGTCTGACCAGGGAGGAGTAGAGGGTGAGGATCATCTCCCTTGACCTGCTGGCCATGCTCTTTTTAATGCATCCTGGAATCCCATTGGCCTTCTTGGCCATCAGGGTACACTGCTGGCTCATGGCCAACCTGTCATTCACCAGGACACCCAGGTCCTTCTATGCAGAGCTCCTCTCCAGCAGGTCATGTCCTAACCTGTACTGATACTTGTGGTTCTTCTTTCCCAGGTGCAAGACTCTACACTTGATGTTATTTAACCTCATCTCAGCTCTACAGTATGTCCAGGACTTGCTGAATGGCAACTCAGCCACTTCTACCAGCTCTGCATTATCAGCATACTTTCTGAGGGTGGAAACTATCCCCTCATCAAGGTCATCAATGGAGATATTGAACATGACCAGTGTCTCGCTCCAATTTGCAGGAGAGAGGCAAGGTTCTTTGATATGTGTATATACCCGGCGTGAGATTAAGAAGCAACGGTTCAAATGTTGGTCCAACCAGTTTATTAAAGTCCTGGCCGTTTTAGGGAGATGGGGAAGGGAAGGTGGGCGATAGGAAAAGTAGGAAAAATAAAGCAAGGAGTCTGTAGGGAGCAAGAGAGATAGTCACCACCGTGGGTCCAGCGAGGTACACATTAGGTCCATTGATTTCAGGAACTCGTCTGATCACCGCGGGGGATGGGAGAAAGTCAGGAAGCACTGCAGCAAGCCGGCCTTCCGAAGAGGTTTTCCCCTCAGGGAATTCTCCGTCAAAGGTGTTTCTGGGAGATCGTCTCCAAAGTTCGTCTCCATAGATCGTCTCCTAGATCGTCTCCAAAATTCATCTCCAAAGTTCGTCACCCAAAATCCCCAGTTTAGCGAGGGCCTTTTATCCCCCATTTCGGTGGGGTTGTTTTTCTTCTTCTTTGAAGTTTGAGGATATCTCGAACAAACACTGAATGTCTAAACAAGCATCTTCTGAAGGCAAACACTCTTTGTAAAATGGTTTAAAACCAGCTTTTGTGACATTCCTGGCCCACACATAAGCCAACAGGGGTTGGTGGTGCCTCTGTTTACCAGACACAAGCATTACCGCCTTCTGCAGTGGTCAGCTCCTTCAAGCAGCACCCCTGAAAAAGACTGCTTGTCCTGTCTCTGCTTATCTTTGCAATCATAAGCAGAGATGGCACAATAGCAACCACCATTCACCCTAGATAGTTAGCAGTCGCCAGTCAGAGTCTTATCATCAGAAAAACCTCACGAAGCAAGCTTTGAGACAACAAAAGAAAACCAGATCTGTCCTTCACAACCAGTCTCAGCACTGTCCCCTGGGGAACACCTCTAGTCACAGGTCTCCAACTAGGCTCTGGACTGCTGATTACCACCCTCTGGTATTACCCACCTTGCCCAGCCAGTCAGCCAGGTCTCAAACCACCTCACTGCCTACTCATCTATCCCACACTTTCTCAGCTTTGTTGTCAGTATGTCATGGGAGATAGTATAAAAAGCTTTGCTGAAGTCAAGGTAAATGACATCCACTACTCTCCCCTCTTCTACCTGGATGGTGATGACATCATAGAAGGCTACGAGGTTGGTTGAGCATGATTTTCCCTTGAAGAATCCATGCAGACTATTTCCGATGACCTTCTTCTCTTCCAGTTGCTTGGAGATAGTGTCTAGAACAAGCTGTTCTATCACCTTTACAGGGACAGAGATGAGACTAACTGGCCTGTAGTTTCCTGAATCCTTCTTCTTGCCCTTTCTGAAGACCATATTGACCCTGGGTATCCTCTAGTCTTCAGGCACCTCTCCTGTTCTCCAAGACATGATAGAGAGTGGTTCAGCAATCCGCTCTACCAGCTCCCTCAGTGCACATGGATGCATCCCATCAGGGCCCGATGAAGAACCAGTGTAGTTTTCTTTCTTGATTGTATCTTAATATTGTTTACATAGAAAGTAAAAAAATAAAAAATAAAAAAAAAATCATTTTTTTCTTTTCATAGGAACAGAATGCTAGTTACCTTTCATTTACTCTCTGTAAAAGTAAATAAGTACATAAAAAGTATTTCTTATCTTTATACAGACTGTCTTCAGCTTTTATGAATGGGCACAGTTTCATTGCTTATGAATGCTATGGGAATTAAAAATTATTTGGAATCAGAAATGTGTATTATATATATAAAGTATTATATATACAATATGTATTAATAAGTATTTCCACATCTAACATATAAGAAGCATTTTTTTTAATGATAGTTTTCATTGATTGAAACATCAGTAATCATTTAGAAAGCATTCAATAAGTAGGTGAGCTTGGAGAAAATTACTGTGGTAGATTTAAATAGACACTCTTTAAAAAAAACTTAGCCTTTGAAGCAGAGCAATACTTCCATCTCCTTTTCAGAACTAATGCCCTACACATATATTTTAAGAATGAAATGCAATCTTCATGCACAGGTACTTGTACTAGAATAGGGAAGCAGAACATCAATGGCTATGGGATTGTTGTAGAATAAAATGATTAATGCCAATAGCAAAAGAATCTATGATGTTAGGATATCTAAATTGTTTAAAAATTAGTCTTAATTTTCACACTCACCCTGTATTTAGCAATGAAACTTATATAACAATCATTGGTTTTCTTCAACATTCCACTTTAGGAGGGTCTTGTAGTAATTAGTAAATTTACATAAGAGTCTGTCTGATTTTGTAATCCCATTACAGGAGACATTCCTTCTTTATATTCTCTTATCTTCCTTATTTCTCGAAGCATAGCACAGTGCCATACTGTGCATTGAAAGATAATAGGTAAACTATAATTATATGTCAGAATTTAATTTTTTTTTGGCAACAAATGCCTCTTACAGCTACATTTTGTCATGCTGTTAAATATATCTGAATAAAATCCCTAGAAAACACTTATGAGCAAAGCTGATTAAAAACTTAATTTTCCAAACACTGGAGTTGAAAGTAAAAAGGAAAGCTGGTGCACATTTCTTCCTTTTTATGGCATTCCTAAGTGTTAAACCAGCATGTCACATGTAGTTGCTAACATAATCTTCCCAAATCTCTGAATGGGATGTATTGCAATCAGCAAACATAAACAAGCAGTTATTAGAAACATTATTTGCATTTTACTCAAGAATATTCAGAGGCTGCTGCTGGGCTACATAACTGGTATTTTTTATACCAACCACATTCAAAATAAGATAATGTGGTCATTATAAATAGCAAGTTGTGTCAGCTACTAAACTGTAGGCATCTATGTAGACTAGAAATTAATTGCCATACCTAATCAATCATAATAATCGATTGCCTGGCATCTATTAGTGAACATTAACTTTATTAGTACTAACTTTTTTTTTTTTTTTTTTTTTTTTTTTTTTTTTTATGTTTTATCCTCTATTGTCCTTGACTTTATTCAATATTACTTATCAGGATGTGTTGAGTGGTAAGCAAATGAAAAAAACTACCAAAAGAGAACATTTGTGTTACTTGCCATAGAAAAGATTATGCAAGATAAAAGACAACAATGAACTGAACATACTTAGCTGGCTTTTAATTCACTATAAACCCTATGTGAAAAGCCCCTCAAAATCTATATGAACTATGTTAGAAAACCTTCCCTTTGCCAAAAGCTATAGTATCTTAAAATAAGGGAAATTTCTGGAAATGTCTGGGGAAAGAATGGTACCTGTTTCTGTTCTGCTGACATGCAGGGAAGACTGAGTACACTGCAGGATCTTCAACTGACCCCAGTAAGGTTGAGTTTCATCTTGCTGTCTGACTTCTGCCCATAATTAAGGACATTAGTTGTCCACCTCACTGCTTCTTATCTTGATCTGCCTCTAGAACAGAAGCACAGGTTGGTTCTGTGATTCCTTTTATTCTACAATATTTGCTACCCAATAATTGAAATTAAGTTACTTTTATCAAACTATGGAATCATTTGTTCCTGTGCTCTTAATACAACTAATTTTCAACAGTACACTACGATTACTCTAATGGAAGTTATGTGCACAAACCCAAACAAGTGTTATTATCTGATGATATTCTGTACAGTTAGTTGATTGAAATAGGAGTCACAAACAAATAACAATGCTTAGTACAGTATGAAAAATATTGTAATTTTTATTTCTATTTACATAAGTGATGAATCTAAGAATAAGAGTTACATATGGTAGAATCATAGAATTATTCAGATTGAATTTAGTCTGACCCCATGAAAAGAATAAAAAACCTAGTCAAAACAGGTTGCTCAGACTTGTGTCTGCCACACCTTAAGGGTTCTAGACTCAAGACTTAAAGGTGTTCAAGATTCATTTCCTCAAAATAGAACCTGATTAGGCCCTTATAATCTAAAATAAAATAAATCCTATAATCATTACAATTTTTCATGTTTAACTTTTGCCTTTTGTCACTGACATTCTATAAGAGTCTGTTTTGATCATGTGTGTAACCATAGATGAAGTAGTTGCTGTCAGCAGTATAAAGCTGGCAAAAGCTCCCTGAAGCTGTCTCCCCTCCAGACAGAACTTGCAGAGCTCTCTTAGCCTCTCCTTGCATTCTTTGTGCTCAGCTTGGTGGGCTAACTCAGCTGCTGAGTTTTGTCTTTTGATGGTGCCTTTCTTGTGGTTGGGAGCTGAAAGCTGGAGGGAGTTCTCCAGATAACATTTTCAAACGAAACATAATGTTCATTTAATTAAAATAATGAATTCAATTTTGAGACTTGAAGATGCCTTCAGTTTGGATTTGCAAAACATAATATTTCCAGTATTGTAGATGTCAAAATTATTTCAACGGCTGATTCAGCTTAAATTCTGGGAAAATCAGCAGACTGGCTTTTTGTGTGCTTAGAATTCAACCAAAGAATGAACAGCTTGTTAAGCAAATTTCAAGGACAAAGGAGGTCTTGTGAAGTAAGATTGATACTAAGTCTGCATAGATAAAAACAGAATGAGCAGATAAGCTACAGAATCTTGATATTATTTATTGGATGTACACAAAACCAGGTAAATTGTCTTTAATTGTGCTAATAGATCATTAACTAACTTTAAAAAATATGGTCCTGATCTACTGAACCATATATTGGGTTTAGATATGTGAAAAGAAATGTAAAACTATTTACATAGCTAAATATTAGTATGCTGTTTGATTGTGATCCATCAAAGCAGTTTAAGGCATTGCAGATACAACAGGAAATTAGTTAAGTAAATATAAATTTAGTGCTAAAACTTCATTATATACTACTTTTCTGCATCATAAAAATGCATTTTTTTTTCAGTTTTTGTCCTTGTTATCAAAAAGTTCCTTGTCACATGTTCTGTTAATTTATTACTAATTAAAACCCTTTGATATTTGTGCCAACATAGAATAATTTCACTTCATTCTGTGTTGCTTTTAATCTAGCTAATTCAACTAGTACTACTGGACTTTAGGATTATAATGGAATTATTACATATTGAAAAGATAAGTAAGTCAGCAGTTTTTTTGGACAGCAATGAAAATGTGGATTACTTTGTCAATCCAGAGTGGCTTAAGGCAGAATATAAATAAAGAACTGGAGAATTATGACAGAACCCATGAGACATTTTGAGGCATCTTGAACATGACACAGAAAGGCAAAATACAAACTCTCAGTATATGCGAAGATTTAAACTGTCCTGAATAACTGCCTGAGAAAAATTACTTCCACTGTTGACCTCTAGAACTGGTCAGGGAATCCTATTGTTGATTAGCTAGAAAAGCTGGAACCTCAAAACACTTGTCCTTTTAATGTGAATTGTATTAGGTAATTTCAGTTCTTTCAGTGAATTATTTTCTTCAGGAAGATTATCCAAAACTAAGTTAGTATATACAAGTAAGGTGATTAAAATGTCTTGACACTCCAAAGAAACCCAAGATAGTAAAACAACATGCACTTTCACAGACCATACAGTTTTTAAAAAATAACTAAACAACCACATTTACATTCTTTCCAGAATACCAGTAGTATGAAATATTTTTAAAAGTTCTTTTGTGTACCAACCTTTTCAGTCAAACTGTATGTTGAATTACATATATAAACACATCATGAGGGTTTTTTTAGAAGTTATTTTTCTTTTTGGGTTTAAGAAAAGTAAGAGTTGAATGCAATTGAAGTAGGAATAAAGAGAAGAATAAACTGTGGATGTTAAACAATGTAAAAGATAATAATACAGAATTTGCAAATGTCTGTGGAGCTGGAAATTATAAGAATTCCTTGACCTTACCTACCATTAATTTGAAATTATACATGAATTGAATTTGACCGGGAAAAAATATATATATTAAGCTTAAGGTCTTGATGGGCAAAAAGCTAGATATGAATCAGCATTGTGTGCTGGAACACCTCTGTTATGAACACGGCTGAAGAAGCTGCACCTGTTCAGACTGGAGAGCATAATGGTCCAAGGAGGCCTTATTGTGGCCTTCCAGTGCTTGAAAGAAGCTTCTAAGTGGGAGGGAGACAGAAAAGAAAAATTAACTTAAATGTTAGGATGAAAGACTGTACACAGAGAGCAGTGAGGCGCTGGAACAGGTTGCCCAGAGAACTTGTAGTGCCCCATTCCTGGAGATGTTCAAAGCCCAGGATGGATGGGACCCCAGGTTACTTGATTTGGTGGGTGGGAATGCACAGCATGGGGACTGTAAGTAGAAGGTCTTTGAGGTTCCTTCCAACTTAACACTTTCTATGATATAATAGTTCAATGATATAATAGTTTTGGTGATTTAAGATATTATTTCCTCTTTTACTCAACTTCTTTTAATTGAATTTTTGAAATTTAAAGAAATTCTGTTGCTCCATAGGTAGCCTATGCTAACATGAGAAAATTATAGATCAAATTCATATTGTATAAGTAAGTTCCAGTTTCTAATTGCAATTTTATTTCTATTCTCTAATAGAAATGCACTGTAAAATCTTGCTGCAGCTAAACACTGGGATGTGAAATGGTGAATTTAAAATATATATTTTGAACTTGCTCCTGCATGGAATAGCATGGAATGTATTCTTTTATTGCCTCTGATGTAGGATAGAATCCTTTTTGCTCTTAGGCAATAGGAAGGGAATATTATGCCTTCTAAAAGATTCTGCTTTTCTCTATTCTCAATTAGATGAACTTAGTCAGTTTTAAAATGCCATCTAAATTATTCTTGGGAAATAGAAAAAAAAAAACAGTCACTTGGAATTTTGAGTGGAAAAGGGAAAATACTATTTTATTCTTCAGCTCTGTTCTTTTTGTCTCTACACTGTCCTTTCTGCTTCTCCTTTCCTTGAGAAAAGGTTACATTCAAACAAATGTTGATTGCATATGTCTAATTACATTTCAACTGTGGACTCCCCCTTCATTTTTGTTTGTTGAATAAAACCCATGATAAAACCCATGATATCACATTAATGACTAAATTATTAATGACTTCTAGAGCAAAACAAAATATGTTTGTACAGATTATTTGCTAATTATGCATGAGGCTAAAAAATAACTAAAAAAATACCATGTTCTGACTTTCAAGGTTTTTATTTTGTTTTGTTTTGTTTTTGTTTTGTTTTGTTCTGTTTTGTTTAGAAAACAACTAAAGTTTTTATTTCCAGGAGAACACAAATTTACTCTTCTACATATACAAATGAAACAAACTGAATAGTGACTTTATTTCTTTAAGGTATAAGGCATTATGAATAAGATTCATAATATACTAATACTTTAGTTATAATTTGGAAATAGAATGAAAAGTATTAACATATCCTATATAATCAGCAGCTGTTTAGCAGTAAAACAGTGACATTTCAGTTGTGGTTTTGAGTTTGGCATTATTTCAGAACACTTCTAAGTTACCTTTCTCTAACAAATCCCACCTATTCTTTCTTGTGTCATAAATGATTGTATCCCCACCCAGTATCTTCTGACCTGTAAAGAAAAGATGAATGAAGGTTGGAAACAAAAAGAGTAGCTCAGATTCACTACAAGGAAACTTCTGTCAGAAAATCTGAACTGTAATATTGAAGATTTGCTGAGGAAAAAAAAAAGAAAAGATGTTACTGTATGTGTACAAACTCTTCACTGAAGTAAAAGAAAACCTAGAAGCACAACTATGTACTGATTAAATGTAACTTCTTATTGTTTCATAAGGAATGTTTAATCCTGTCCTTATTGATTAAAAACCACACACATGCAAACACACACACATTCACACAAACAAACAAACAAAAAAATAATAAATAAGGTCAACATCTTTTTTTCAGATATGCCTTTACTTTTCACTGTGGAACAGTGAAACTCCAATGAACCTTTTATTTGCAGTGGAAGTTACTGTTTGACTAACTCATCAGATAAATTTAATTTTATAAGCATGTCATAAAGGCATTTAAAAAAAATCCATTTAAACCCAGGTTTCAGAAAATCCTGGAGCTATTTGCTGAAATAATAATCTTTAACACTTTATCTGGAAGAAAAAAGGTCAAAAAAGATTGCTGATATAATAGTATTTCAATATATTTGGAGGTAAAGCTGGGTATTAATACATGTTCCTCCTTCCTTTTTTCCTATTTTACAACTTATCAAGTCACGTTAAAAATAAGAGACTCTAACTTTCTTTATAGAAATGCGTCACAATATATTTGTAAGCGAATCTGTCTTAGGCTTATGATTTTTCTTCAGTGTTTTCACTGTTTATGCTTCAGAAAACTAAGGCTAATTTCTACAGAATAATAGTATTAAAAAATATAACCCATGCTTTTAATGAGATTTTAAGTGGTTTTCCTCTCAACAATCTTTATTATTATCTCCTATGTGAGTTTTATGTAATCATTTCCTTCTCTCATTTTTTCCATGATTGTCCACTACTTTCATATCAATCACTACCCGCATCTATGGTTGCTGTCTCCTATGACCATATACAATATAAACACAAATTTAATTTGGAATAAAATCAGATTAATTCGGAATGTGAGAAAGTAAATTATGGAAAACATATCATACTTCATTGCAAACAAAATATAACTTCTTTTTGAAATTAAATAGTTGTCCTATTATATTTTAAAGATAGACAAAACTTCAATGTTATTTTCACAGGCTTTTGTACTTTTGATCTTACCTGAAAATGTCCAAAACCTAATAGGTTAAAATTGTCAGGTGTGGGTTACTGTGATTCAACTAGAAAACGCAGAAAGATTTCCTGCCCCCACCACCCCAAGAAGCAGAGATTGAGGTCAAAGACCCCAATTTCTTCATTGAGACTTCTCTTTCAACGTTTAAACACCATATTTTAACCTTTGAGTTTAAAGTATGAAGCAAAAATTGCGAGCATGACCCTCACTTAGCTGGGGGGAAACAAAAGATTTTTGTTGAAGTGAAGCTTTATATTTTGTGTAAATATACAAGAGAGAAATAAATATCACCGAACAGTAATTGAAGTGAAATTTGGAGTCATGACCTAATTAGAAGTCTGCAGTCCTTACAGATTGGCCTGGAGTATCAGGAGGAAAAGTTTTTTTTTTTTTTCATAATGTTAACAACTTGTTTTAATAATGGCATCTGGCATGTCTTTTAATTTCCATTCTGTAATCCCGTCTAAGGAATCTAAGGATTAAGAAAAAATAATATCTTAATACCATTGAGAGGATATTCAACAGAAAGTAAGTATGGTGGTACTAATGGAGATTTTACTAATCCCCAAACTGGACAAAGACCTTTACTGCATGAAAAACAAAACACAGGAAACAGAAATCCAGCTTCAGCCTTGCTAGGTTGGTAGACAGGTAATACAGGCCTGCTATTCAGAAGGAATTAAGAAAACTGGAGAAACAGGCCAACAGAGAACACATACAGTCCTTCTCTGCAGCTGGGAAGGAATGGATTCCTGCTGCAGTCAGGCTGGGGAGTAGCTAGCTGGGTGACAGCTCTTCAGGAGAGACCCCTGATGTTTTGTTATATGGTAGTGTCTGATTTTGAATAGCCAACAATATTGAACAATATTGATAAACTGTGGTGAGATTAGCAGAAGACACAAGGACAAGGTGGGACTGGACCACTTGCCCTGTGGAGCAGGGATGTCTTTAGAGGAAACTACCAGCTTCCTCCCTGTACCTTCTGTGTGGTTATTGAGGAGCTGGAGTTGGAACCAGTCTCTTCACAGCTCTGTGTGTGTGTGTGAGTGGGGAGGAGGAAGGGGGCAGGGTAATTGTGACAATGGGCATAAACTAAGAGAAGAGGTCTTAAAACCCCAGCTGGCCAAAACCCCAAGCTACTAGATCTGACCTCAGAGTTGTCCCTCATATGAGCAGGAGGTTGGACTGAAGACTTCCTATACTGCTTTCTCATCTGATTTATCCTTTGAATGTAATAGAAAAGTACAAAAATTGTAAGAGATGACTTCTTGTTCAGGTCACGAGTGTAAAAATGAACCGAAGTATATTTTATCCCCTTCTTACAAAGAAGTTTCTAATATGAACTTTTGCTACTCACTTTGTTCCTGACCATTTATTTCCTATTACTTAAATAGGATTAAATCAGCATTTCTTTATTCGCCAGGTGTTCTATAGGCAAATGTTCACTTGCAGGTCTGTTAATGTAGTAATGAAGCTCCAAAACTGACAGCAAGCAACATTTTTAGATATAGTTCTGTGACCAGGACCCCATAACTTGAGTTTCACTTCAAGTACTTTGAGCTTTGCTAGTTATTAATTTTAGGCACTTCGAGCTACATTGGCACTAGATTTTAATTAGACAAAATCTAAATGTGACTTGTCAAATATTTAATCCACATAGCACCTCCATTTTCTCATTAAAAAAAATAAAAATTTAAAGAAAAAAGAAAAATACAAGCACTGCAATAAGTACACCATCTAACAGATCTTTGATAGCTGCACTGTCTTAGTTATGTGAACTAGCAAGACAGTAAGTCAATCAGGAACTTTGGTGGTCTTAACAAACACTAAGTTGACTCTAAATTAATTTTCTTTTTTTGTGAAATCCACTCTAACATCGGTTAATGCAGGAAAATAATAAAATATGAATGGCTATTCTGTTACTGGGAAGGTATCAGGGAACACAGTTACATAGAGACCTAGTGTATAAAAGAATGAGAGGATTTCAAGATAAAGTTATCAAGGTTTCACAAGCACTACATTAAATTTTACTTTAGATGAATAGTTGCCCCCACTAGAACATGTATATAATCTCTAGAGAGCTCAAAATAAGTATTTCACTGCTGATGATCCTCCCCTCTCCCCTGTAAAAAAGAAAAGGAATAAAAAACAATAACAACCACATAAATGGCGGTATGGAAGTGAAACCTCATTAACACTGCTGTATTTAACAGGACTTAAGGTACAGCTGTATGATCCAAAAGAATGTTTACAGTCCAGTGAAATCCTGTTTCTTGAGGACTTTTAACTGGCTTGTTTTACCCTTGTACAACTTCTTATTGTGCGTGTACATTGAGCTTAAAGTTACGTTAGCAGTGCCATTAATAAATGTCTGTAGGATGACAAGTTGATAAATCTTGCTCATCTCATTTCATGCATCTGAAACATGTTGTTCATTGTGCAAAGTAGTGTGTGTACTCATTTCAAACTCACACTGATTACTTGATTCATCCTGTATTCAAGGACTGAGTAATTGAAGAATATTATAAAAATTACCTTAACTCTCTCCCATTGCAGACTTTTCACTCTTCTTTTAATTTCATCATGTATTGACACAATCAAAACCTTAGACCTGACCTGCCTAAGATTCATCTTTCATCCTCTCTTTGTATAGAGATATCAGCCAACAATAGACTTGCAGTTCTTTTGCTGTCATCTTTACTGATCATCAAATGTAAGTGGTCTAGCTGGCATAAATATCGCCGTTCAAGAAATGTAGTTCTCCTGCCAGCCCTCACCCAGAGGGGAAATGACACAAGAGAGGATTAGACCAGAAGGGTAAAGGGCAGTGTCACGCTGCTTCACACATGATAACTGGGGAGACTAGAGTCTGAAAACGTGGCTGCTTGTAAGTCAGTGCTGGTTACACAGAAATGGCATACATGCATAGAGAGATTCAAATATATGTGCATTAATTCAATATGCATATGTATACACATATATATGAATCTCACTAGTGTAGGTATTTTATTAACAGTTTGTTTTGGATTTTATTTTTATTTTTTCCAAACTATGAAACCACTACTATGTTGCCCCACCCCATTTTATCAGTAGTATAACTTTATTTTTCTCTTTGCCTGTTACTCTTCAGACCACTCAGTACATTATTTGCCTTCACAAGAATGTTCATTATTATCCTAGAATGTATAGAAGATTAAGAATATAGTGTTTTTTTTTAGTCATTGTAAATTTAGTCATGGACACAATACACATGGCAAAAACATGGAAAAGCAATGTATAATGTAATGTTAGAAATTCAAGCAACTAGTGAGGTTTCAAATTTTGTCTATCTGTACATGTTTTTTTTTGTTTTGTTTTGTTTTTTGGCTTTTTTTGTTTGTTTGTTTGTTTTTGTTGGTTTTTTTTGTTTTTTTGTTTTTTTGTTTTTTTTATCCCCCCCTGGTGTTTGTTTGATTTATTTGTTTCTGTGGTAATCTGAATTTAACTGTGGTGGAAAATTTCAGTCCTTTTCTAAAATATAGGGTCTATATACTGACACAATTTCAGAGGTAAACTGTTGCAGGAAAAACTTCTTTGAAAGCAATTATTTCAAATTTTCATCATGGCCTAGTCTTAGTATAAAATATTAGAACATTCAATTCAATTTTTAAATGACCTTTCTTAGGAGAACACCACAGTAAATTTCTTATAAGCATCAAATTCAGTAATTCTCTGCATTGCTATGGCATGGATTTAATAGAAAGACAACATGTTAAAATAACCAGAAGTACAGAATTTGGATTAAACATATGTGAAATTCAGCTATACCATTTATAAGCTGTGTAATATGAAGTATGACACACAGACTGAACTGGCAATTAAAAAAATATATATCTATGATTGAGTTTTGGAAGAAAGAAAATATGTAAGAATTTTGTTTTCTGTGGTTTCACTAACTTCTAGGAGTAATTAAAAACAAACAAACAAAAAAAACTGTACTTCAGATATTTTCTAATTGTGGGATCAAATTGTTTAAAGCTGTTCCAAAGGGAAGAGCAAAAAGGAATACCGACATCTAGAAGAGATGCATAAGTACTTGAAAGAATTATTTAAAAGTATGCTCAGTAGGTAGCTATAAAAAATGACACAGAAAATATGGAAACAGCTTGAAATTAATCAGTGAGAATAAATCAAACAAAAACAGAAAATCCAGGAGATCTATGTAAATCAGGGCTGCAGGCAAAAAGGGAAAGTAAAGAGGGAAGAAATGCAAGCATGACATAAACACTAATAAGAGCTAGCATACACCTAGCAAAGGGAGGTGTGCTTTTACTGATGGAGGAAAACTGCTTCACAGTGAAAATTTAATTAATTATGGAGACCTAACAAGTGGCATCAATGCATTTTAAAAGATATAAAATAATAAAAATAGTATCAGTGTTCCTTTAAAGTACATTTTATATGTTACCACACAAAGGACACAGATACACATAATTAGAAGAATATGCATCTAGGAAATGATATGTAATGTAGAACAGAAAAAAGGAACAATCCTGAGAGCCTGTCAATCCCAGAGAGTAAGGTATTCTTAGTACCATAGGTAAGCATCTGAAAACCAGAAAATTCAGCTCTCAGGTCCAAACAAAATTATCTGGACCTAACTGTAGCCCTAAGTATATGATGTTCACAACATCCTAGTGTTTTTGAGATTGGGCTAGATCACTACATGTGAGTTAGTTATTTCTTCATTTGTCAAGTTAAATGATAGACCTTATGCCAGAATTTCCTGCTATCACTTTCTATATGTCATACATAAAAAAGTGTACTTACTTGAAACTGTCTTTGGAGAGTATATATTTTTCTGAACTTCCTGAGATGGCTGAGGTTTTATAACATACAATATAGTTTGTGCAAAAGTGTATGACCCCAAATTCAGTAAATTGCTGAATTCTCTTGAGTAGCTTCCTATTATACCTTAGTATCGAAAAACAAATCAGAGGATGTCTATACAGGTTCAGAATATTGTGTGGGTGTTTGAGGGACCATCAAAGTTTTAAGCACCGTTTAGACATGTTCGGTCAAGTATATTAATAGAATTATTCATATCTGCCTGGAATTAAGTAATAGTCCATTCCAAAGCACACTGGGAGCTTGAATCACCAAGTATACAGATTTTTTATTTAATTTTGTTTAAATATTGTTCAAATATGTTTTGTTGTTGTTGTTGTTGTTGTTTTTTGTTTTGTTTTTTTTCTATTTACACTTTTTTCCTTCCCCTGGTAGACATCTTAATTCTTTTAGATTGCTTTACTTAACTAATATACATACCAAAGCTCAAAGAAATGAGCTGCAGTATACGTCAGCTGATTTATACTGGATATATATCTGTTATGGTAATTTACTTATCTCTAACAAAAAGTAAAAATTGCTATATTTTCTTGAAGTATATGGAGAAATGTTAAATAAATAAATAAAAATACATCGATTGTAATGTATGCCTCTGCCTGGAGATCATCAGAGTGGCAAACTGATTAAAAATATCAAACTAGCTAAGTCTTAGATTATTGAAAAGGAAACTTCAGGTTTTGTATGAAATTATTAAATAGTAAAATGTAAGCTAAAAATAAGACGGTGAATACAGTATGAATAAATTGAAAATATTAATGAGCCAATGTAATAAAGGTGCATTCATTTTTAATGTTATTTTAAGTAAAAATATGAATACTTTATGTGTTCTTTTTAAGGTTTTCTTGAGGCAGCAGCTTCATTCCTATGTAAATTACAATGGAAACATTTTTCCAGGTCCTGTAGCAATAGATATGACTACAAATCTTTCTAATTCATATTGTAAATAATACTTCAGCATTTATCTTCACAATTTTTCTTTAAAACAAATCCTGCCTTAAGTATGTCAAGTATTTTATTGCTACTTAATACATAATAAAATATCATGTAATTAGTCCAGCAAAATCTTTCTGGGTCTGTGGAAATGTTAATTATGACTGTGTATACACTGTGAAGTTGTACATCCACTTATATCTATTCTGTAAGCTGAGATGGAAGAATAATAAAATTCAGCTTTTGGGGTCCCTTTTTTCTCTAAGAGGAAATGTATTTTAGATGAAATGTAATGAATGTAATGTGCTATCAGCTTACACTTTTCTCTGTCCTTCTTACATAGAAAAAGACATGTAGAATTTTTGAAGAAAAGTGCTTCTCTTTATCCTGTTACTGGAAACCTAAGCAGAGAATATTTCTTACCTTGATCTTTCCTTTCCTGTCACTTCGCAATGACAGTGCCACAAAGCTAATCCATTAGCTAATTTTGCTTTGCATTATGTTATTTTACTAGAAATCCAAAGCTGAATTCAAAGAAGTATTTCTTTATTTCATAAAAGGCAAAACTCTTCCAACTGTCTTCTCAGTCTGGCATAATCTAACAGTCCTTCTCTTAACCTTTTGTGGGAGAAATGTACTTAATTCTTTGGAAAGTCTGGCTTTTATATGTGGTGAGCAACATTTTGGAAGTGATACATATGCCAAAATAACAGATGCCCCAAGCCATTTTAGGAGTATTTTAGAAGGATCTGACGCTCCAGTACTGTATTGATTGTTGCCTGTGTGTCAGTTACATCATCTCCTATGAGTATCTCCAAATTGGTGCTAAAACTGTTGTTTATGAAACTTTATTCTCTCACCTTTACTTTCTTACAACTATTCTTTCTGAGTAAGAACGGCTCTTCTTGTAGTAGCTTTAAGATTTTATTTCCCGTGTTACTGTTATACCATGATCTGGTTGAAATTATGGAAGTTTTGTCATCACAGCTCCTTTGTATGCCTATCTTTTTTGTAGGCAGATGTGGATACAGTAAAGACTAGGATGACAGTAGTCTTCTAACTGCAGAAAAGGATAATAATCATCTCCTGCCAACAGACCAATGACCAACCAATCTCTTGAAATGTCTCCCCTAGTTGTTTTTTTGTTGTTGTTGTTTATTTGTTTGTTTGTTTTCTTTGTTTTGTTTTGTTTTTCTGAGAACAACATTGTATGGTACAGAGTACTCATTTTATCCACTAGGAAAAAATCTGTTTTGGTCGTGTCCCCTCCCAGCCTTTTGTCCACCCTTGCCTACTCATTGGGAAGCAGAGTGAGAAGTATATCTACAACAAACAAATTCAAAACACAACACAAAATGTCCTCCTAAGAAGATATTTAACTCCTTCCCAGTACACATGTAGGTATGTGGGGCAAAAATAATATAGAATGAATTGCAAGTGAGTATCATTTCTCTTACACCCCACTCTTTCCTGGCCTGATACTCAAGAGTTAAGCTATCAAACCTATAAGCTAGCCATCTCAGCCTCATGCACATTCATGATGAAGCACAAATGGAGAGACGTCTCCTCATTCCTTGATGATTCAATACGAATTGTGTAGAAGTAATAACATTTTTATATCTTGAATGAGTAGATTCATAGAATCCTAGAATATCCTACATTGAAATGAACTTACCTTGGTTATCAAACCCATCTGCTGGCTCTACATAAGACCACTCGAAAAACAAATTTTGTCTGAAAGAGCTGTCCAAATGCCTCTTGAATTCCAGCAGGCCTTGTACTATGACCATTGTCCTGGGGAGCATGTTCTAATGCCTGACTGCCTTATGGTGAAGAACTTTTTCTGAATATCCAACCTGATGCTGACCTGATGCAGCTCCATGCTATTTTCTCAGGTCCTACTGCTGGTTACCTGAGAGAAGGTATCAGCATCTCCTTCTCTTCTCCCCTTCTTTATCTCTGTACTCCTAGTAAATAAAAAACAGGCTTTATTTTACTTCACAAAATTCAAATCAGAAATACCAAGAGTAAAATTGTTAGGAAAATGCAAATATACTTTTGCTGTGACAAGTTTAGAAGCAAGTTAATGATTGTGTTTTAAATTATTATTATTATATCTATTTTTTACTTTTTTGTCCTGCTACCACTAATACTGGTAAATAAACTTGTTCTGAGATTGGGCTTTTCAAGGTAAAGAACTGAAAAATTACGTGTATATTTATATTAAAAAAATAAGAATTGAATTTTATCTTTCTGATGCTTCAACTCATATTGCTCTCAATCCTAAATGAATAAACTGACAGTTTTAGAATTATTAAAATATTAATTAAAAAAGGAAATATTAATTGATCTGTTTGTACATTATCTTTATTATTTTTATTTCTGCTTAGCTTAGTGGTTTACAATTTAGCTATGATTTTATAAGCCGTAAAGATACTCAAGGACCAAATATTTGCCTTGATATTATTTAAAAACTAATTATCTTTTCCCTCCCCTTGATAATCCATTGGAGTATGATTTCCTACTTGCCTAAGATGCATTATGGACTTGCATGTTATTAGCAGTTGTTGACAGCAAAAACTCTTGCTGAGTGAAGGTTCATGTAGAATAACTGCCAATATATGAAGGTCAAAAACATTGTCAGCGCTGTTACAAATGCATGATGAAGACCTAATTTGTCTTATATTTGCCAGTTTCCCATTTCCCCCATGATAACTACTTAAAGTAAAGTAAAATGGGATTATATTAACAGGG
Organism: Excalfactoria chinensis; assembly: GCF_039878825.1. Classification (NCBI taxonomy): domain Eukaryota; kingdom Metazoa; phylum Chordata; class Aves; order Galliformes; family Phasianidae; genus Excalfactoria; species Excalfactoria chinensis. The sequence goes on from NC_092826.1 coordinate 51,568,308, forward strand.
ATCATGTAATGTCTGCCAAGCTGGACATTTCAGAAATCCTTCTGGACCAAAGAGAATGTTTAACACTAAGTGGCTTTTTTGTAACTACCACTTTTTTCCCTGTATTCCCACCTACCTCCAGAAAATTCATTCAATTACTAGATTTTTTTTTTTTTTTTTTTCCCCTTTCTGTGGATTTGTGCTGGCAAAAGACAAATGCCTCAGTTTGCTGGATGTGAAAAGTGAACTTTTGCTATACTGCACTGCAGTAGAAGTAAGTAAAATTAATTTAACTGCACTAACCCTTTGTCATATGGCTGGTCTGTCCTTTGTTTAAAGCCCTTGATTTCCTGGCTAGAATTAACTTTTGTCTGCACAGCAGAAAGTGACAGGATTTTTGTTGTTGAATAATCTGTAGATCAGCTGGATTTCCCAAATGAGCTTTACCTTCAACATTAGAGAGAGAAAGGAGATAAAAGAGAACCTTAAATCACTATATGTTTCCTGATAAATATTCAGTTAAGTAAGCTTCTTTTAAACCAGTGCATTTACTTCGTAATTTTAGCTTGTAAGGTAGAATCTGCTTTCTGATGTTTCAGGTCTTGTGAACCCTGACTTGGGAAGCGAATGAAGTAGAATAAAGTCTTAGGTATTCATAAGCTATTAAATTATTAGCTCTTGGCTTTGGCTTTCCTTCTGATACATAAAGAAAATGACAGTTGTAAATCACTCTAAATTACACCTAGGACATACATCACAACAGCTAAATGATGATCTGACAACTTAATACAATGTCACTGACACCATCCCAAGATGCATAACATCTCTGATTAGAGATCTCCATATTTGGTAATATTTAAGATAAAATATGTAAACCAATATCTCACATAGAGAATGTTGAAGGTTATAGTTATGTACCTGGCTTTACAAAGTGCTCTTGTTTAAGTTGATGGGCATCACAACACAGAAACTACTCACTAATTTGAATTCAGAAAGATCTCTATTGTTTTGGACTAACAGCACAGTACTTCAGTTTTTTTCTTCAAGTTATTGCATATTGTAGGGATACTTTTCTTACTGACAGGAAACAAAAAAATAAAGTCAGCACTTAGTAGCTGAATAAATGGCAAGGTTAGTGCCTCAAACTAGATTTAAATTAGTTCATATTTATTTAATAATTGCAGTTCTGCATTAAACTTATTTTAAAGATGAATATGTTTGATTCACAGTTCCTAAAGGCTAAGTTACAAGTGTTTGATGGAAGACTGTTATGCTTCAAAGCCTATAAACTCAGAAAAAAATTACCGTAACTTTGTAAGTTTTTTCAAAGGTCACTGAAGGGCTAGAAAGTTGCTTGATACCAGAAGAGCTATAAGCAAAATAAGTGGGACTGATAATAACCTTTAAACCAATGAAGAATGAAAATCATGAAATACTTATCCATGTGGAGGATAGGCTTCTCATTAAAAAAAAAAAAAAAAAAAAAAAAAAAAAAAAAAAAAAAAAACCTTCAATATATAAAGTAAAATATCTTATTATGACTGGAAATGATGGAGTAGAATTTCACCAAGGGAATAAATTGCTCTTAGGAATACTTTCTCTCTCCCACTCAAAATAAATAAATAAATAAATAAATAAATAAATAAATAAATAAATAAATAAATAAATAAAAAAGATAAAAAGGAAGGAAGGAAGGAAGGAAGGAAGGAAGGAAGGAAGGAAGGAAGGAAGGAAGGAAGGAAGGAAGGAAGGAAGGAAGGAAGGAAGGAAGGAAGGAAGGAAGGAAGGAAGGAAGGAAGGAAGGGGAAAAAAAAAAAGTCACTGAAGAGACAATGCATGTTTTCAGAATTCAGTTAAAATAATCTTTTTGAATTCTTCATGTTCTGATAGAAGGGTACATAAGAGGGGTAGCTTGAAAAGGTAATTCACTTTTAAGCAGACGATTATTGAATGTATGCTGAATAAAAACAAAAAAATGAAGAATTAATCACCTTGATTCTCAGTCATTCTAATTTTCTGTTGTTCCTTCAAAGGGAGAACAAATATAACGAAATATTCTGCTGGAATTTCATGCTCCTCCACTGCATGTTCTGAACAACCCGTGAAGAAATCTATAATTTTATTGCAATTTCATTTTAAGGCAGGCACCAATTTTTTTTTGGATTTTCAAAAAAAGAAGGTTGCTTGTTGAAAAGCAGCCATTAAAAAAACATTTAGATTTTACAGTTCCTTTCTCTCCTCCCACTCAAAAGTCACTTCCCATCTAATATATATGTGTATTTGGCTTTAAACTAGTCATTAATCAAATTCTTGCACTGTGGAGTATTATCAGATCATTTACAAGCTATTCCAGCATGGACAATCTAGTCCAACATGGCATGTGTCCTTGATGTGCAATTGTCTTTTCTGGGTACAGTCAGTTTCTCAAACTCTCATTATTTTATTAAAGTCTGCACTAGAAATTACAAATTATGCATTTCAAGAGAAGTGAACAGATGCTCTGGCACGTAATTTGTCCCAAATATAAGAATTCTGCTGCTTGATTAATGTATCAGAATAGCATCTAACTTGGTTGAAGGCTTATATGTAGGGGCACAGGTGCATATTTAATAGATTTTCTTATTTCATGAGTTTAATTCATCTCCAGGTGTCACCAGAATTGTGAGAGAGACATAAAATGTCCAGTAACTTTCATTCACAGTTTCACAAGTATTTGTTAGTATTTTTCCAATCCCCAATCAAGGACAGAGCAAAGTGTGTATATTTTCCACTAAGAAAAAAAAAGAAAAAAGGTGATACCCCAACTATATGATTACATTAATTGTTATGATGAAGTACAATGATTTAAAGGAAATCAAAGACTTTGTTTTTGTTTTCTTCCCCTATGAAGAACGGGAAGGACTGTGTAAAACAAAATAATTTTCATCTTATTCTTTATAGCAGAATGGGAAGTGTAATGATAAACCTGTGAGTTTCTGGTATTAAGAATAGTACAGAAAGGAACTTAAGGTAATGAGTTTTTTTCAGGAGGAGGGTTGACCAGATATAGATTAAATATGTATAGTATTCTTTGTTTTGCCATTTAAAAAATTAAAATTTAAAAAATTAAAAAAGTATAACTATACAAGAAACCTAACTCTGTAATCAACTATGTGTAGATTAAATAAGGTATTTAATCAGTTGAAAAAGAAGTTCTGTCTTTTTCACAGACGGAAGTTAAATATGTTTCAATATTAAATACTCAACTGTGAGACAGAAAAATCTAAATACAAATAGTTGCACATATTTACAACTGGGATGAATGAGGACCGGGGCACCTTCATCTAGTGGGTGGAAACCCTTTTAATGGCTGGGGAAAGCACTGGAACTGTATGTTCTCTAAAATCGCTTCCATTCAATAATCCTATGATCTGTGCATCTTTTATGGTTATAGAAATACGTGTACATATATATATATATATATACATTGGAACAATGTCTTAAATATTTTTTTCTCAAAGGGATGAAGCCTGAGCTATTGGCCAAGAAAAGATAATTTTTAAATCAATATATCTATAAAATGAATTGAAAAGGTTTATAAAACCATAATCAAATATTCATTTAAACATATTCCTTGGGCATAAGAGTGAATAAGATGATTACATTCTATAATCATTATCTTGATATCTTTAGCAGCATCACAAGATACCCTTATAAATATGTCTCTCTTAGAAAGGAAGGAAATTCATTATACTCACCCTCTGTAACCATTTTGTCTTTTTTAGAACTATTTTCACTGAGAACATAGAAACGTCTTTCATTTTCCTTTTTATGGACAGTTTGGTTCCAGCTCATGTAGAAGCAAGAATGTTGTTCAATTCTCTTCTCTCTGTCAGGTATTCACTTACCTTTGTCATTGCTCTTTATGAAGGTTTGCAGTAATATCCTGAGTATGTTACACAATAGTGTTATCTCTCACAAAAGGAATAGAGAAAACATTTTCTCACTAGCTGACACTACCATTGAGCAGGTAGCAGAATGGAAACACTAATCACTCCAACTGTAGTGGTTTTATATATTTTAGAAATTTTCAGAAAGATTACATGCAAATGTCATTATAAATGAGCAGTACACTTTAACACTTTAAGCATGTACACATTGCTGTAATTTTTTTTTTATTATTTTTTTTTTTCTTAAAGATCTTGGTTATAAGACCATTAAAAATAAATCTAGATTGTCATGGTTTTGCAATTTTGTAATTTTGCTATCAGTATTCCACATCATAACATCATGTTAAGCATAGATAATTTTGACGAATCTGCTGCTCACAGAAGGAAGACTGAATGTCCCAGGGAACACCACGGTCAGTCATATGACCAGGACTATATAATCTCACTTCAGTGCTGGACTCGCTCTCTCTTGGATCCTGCCAGCCATGGGGGAGTGTGTGGGAGCGTTCCAGCCATTTCGCCTAGAGTTACAGTAGGCCTCTCGGTTTCGGGACTCACTCTCTCTTATTTTACTTGATTCGTTAGCCTTAATTCCAATTATATTGTATTATATTGTGTTATTCTGTATTCCGATATAGTATTTAGTAAATAAGTGTGCCTCCTTAGATCGTTGCCGCTGTATTTATTTCCTTTTTCCCTGTTTTCTTTTCTTTTTGGGATAGCGGCCCTGCAGGACGTCTATACCCCTGTCATGGGTGCCGGTAGATTTTAGGTTAACCCTTGACACTAGATATAGTAATAAAAATACAGCATATCTTTTTCTGTATTGTAATTTGTTAAAATCTACCATTATTATTCGACAGCATTTCATTTGATCTCTTTGCTGTTAATAGAGATAGCACACTCTTGCCCTCTGCATAAGTGCTGACAGTGTATTCTGACCTATGATCTGTACTTAAATGTTGAGAATCTTCTTAGGAATTTTCATGGATACTGTATTAATCTACAATTAACTAAATTGTTCCATTTTATTTCATAGCTAAATACAAAACAATATAGAGGACAGAGAAGAACGGCCAAAATTATACCCGTTATATAATCACAACAAACAACATTTATCTTTCAATGCAAATGTAACTTGCAACACCATACAACTATGCAACAGATTCCTTCTGCTCTGAATATTAAAAACAAACAAACAAACAAACAAACAACAAAAAAAAAAAAAAGGTAGTTAACAAAGTCCCATATAGAAATGATTTTTTATTTTTGAAAGCCATTTGTCATAGCTGGAGTCTTGTCTTCCTTTTTATGATTAGTTTACCTCTGTTATATCCTGACTTTATCTGTAAAAACCTTGTCTCTTACATTTATATACCACTTTCTGTAATATTTGCAAGACAAACATATAAATCTACTCTGCAGACTAGAATATTAAAGTCTTAATCTATTTCATTTATGACACAGAGAACTGAGTTAAAGTAGAGGTCTAGGGGTCACTGTAACAACAACAACAAAAAAATAGAAATAACAATCTTAGTGTATTTTCACAGTAGAGATTAAACACCTGGGACAACATATGCATGAGCAGATAGGGGTAAATCTTAGTGCTTCAATAGCAATGAGTAGTGTGTGAAGTCTAATTCATGTGTGTTATTCCAGTCTGTACTCTTCTTCAAGAAACATAAACTTCAGTTTCAAGTATCTAAAATTAGAACATAACATGGTGTCCTATTCTAGTAAATAAACCACTTTAGTATCCTAATACAAAAGATGTGGTGTGTTTTATTTTATTACTCATTAATTATTAATAACGTAGACTGTCAAGAGCATATGCATGCTATTATGCATAATGTGTGGGGGTGTAAAGAAAACTCAAATGCTCAGAAAAAGATCTGTTTCTCTTTTGTTTATTTAATCCACTAATTCAAAGACAGAGTTTTTATCTCTGATCAGTGATTCTAATGCAAGCTCCAGCTTGTGGATTTTGCAGCTGCTCTTGAGGGACTTGCAATACATAAACTATTAGCATTATCACTTTTCATTTTCTAACACCTTTATCTCAGTATCTCAAAGCGCTTTTCAACTTCTGTGAAACACATTTTACAAGGGTTGCAAGCTGATATACATAAGGAATGCAATGGGAATTTGTTCAGTCTCCTATTCCCCACTGAAGTTAATATCTTATTGTTCTTTAAAGGTTTGTGGCAGTACTCTAGCAAAGTTCAATAGGCCACAGACTTGCCCCTCCTCTCATCTGTGTTCCAGTTTTGCAGCATATTCAATTGAAGTTGCTGGAATTCAAGAAAGCATGATGCAACTGAGATGAAATTGTGCAAAACACATGGACAATGTCCATAGCTGACAAAAAATGACATGAAATCTGAATTAAAAGAAATGGTCGGAAACCAAATTTTATATTTTTGCTGGAAGAAACATAAACAGATTAATCCAGGAGAGCAAATTAACTTAAAATTGTAATACACTGGGACCCTAGAGATGTTCCTTTGGGACAGACAGAAAGGTAGAAGATTAGCAGTTTTTCTAGTTCCTCTGGCAAATGTAATGTTTGTTTATTAAAATTCTTTTCACAAAGAAAAATCATATTTAAGTATATAGATGACTATCTGAATTTTGAAGTCCCATTTGTCCATGTAAGCATTCATGCACATTCAGCTATGTGTTTCTTAAAGAGAAAAGAAATAATGGAGTCTTTGACGTATTGTAGACATCATATACAGGTACACTCATAGGTGGTTCACAATGGAAATATACGGCTCTGAAATCCTTAGGTTTGAATTCTAATTACAAAATTTAAATCACTGATTTAAATATCATCTTGAAAGTAGACACATGATTATATGTCTATATATAAATATATATATAACACGTCAGTATTATAATGCTGCAGAAAGACAATCTTTTCTCCCCTGGTTCTCAGTTTTCTTCCAAGTTTACTGAGATCACATTAAAAAACTGAAAAGAATGCAATACAACACCGACTCATCTCTGAGTGAGCTGGCAAGCTAATGTGACACAGCTTATTATCATGAAGAGGTACTAACTGAGATAGTGGAAAAAGGTTACTTTGTGTTAATAAAATGACAATTTTAGCTCATTTAGTACTAAAGTGGAAACCTTGGCAATTTGTTACCTTCTACAATATAGACCTGACCAATTTATTTTGTTTAATTAATGGAATACAACATTAAATTTTCCCATTTGTATCCCTCTACAAGTCCATTTTTAACTGTCCTCAACACTGAAGTGCTGTTATAAGCAAAGGATATCACAATGCTGTCAGCTAGACATCAGTCTCTTCTTAATTACTCTGTACTAACATATTATTCCTGGTACAGAAATCATTAAGTACAAAGACACGATATTAATGCAAGTGACAATGGAAAACAAGATTTTATTTTCTTCTGGTTTGTGGTGTTTGTTTTTTGTTTGTTTATTTGTTAGTTTTCCTTCTATCATTCACAGCTCTCGGACAGATCTACTGCCTTTTATAGATTTTTGATCCCAAGCTTCCTGACCAAAGCCTTGAAATAAAAACAAACAAACAAATAAAAATCACAAAACAACCCATATATATTTCATTCAGCCTTTTAGGTAGTATAAGTGCATTCTTTGCATATATACTGAGAGCTATTTAAAAGTAGAGTTTTCAAGACTCTCTTTTCCCATATGTTAACAGTTAACCAACCAAATGCTAACCAATTATGATTGATTAATCTCTCCACTTCTTATGTAACCACCATGGTTTCCGGGATCTTCTTTCCAATATGAACAGTATTCTTTCCAGGACAAGAGAAAGCTGATCTGACTCCAAGGTTAACCCTGCTTTGAGCTAGGAACATCTTGTAGTCCCTTCCAACCCAATTTAATCTGAATCTTCGTGATTCTATGTTTATGTTTATTAGGAAATTTTGTTTAACAAAAGCAGACTCCAAATGTATATTCACATTTTAATAGCATCTATGGAAGTTATTCCAAGGAAAAGGGCAAATTACACCCATTTTTCAGAAGGATAAAAAGGATGACCCCGGGAACTACTGACCAATCAGTCTCACCTCTGTCCTGTGAAAGATCATGGAGCTTCCTCTTGGAAGCTATGCTAAGGCACATGGCAGGCAGGGAGGTGATACAGGAGAACCAGCATGGCTTCACCAAGGGAAAATCTGCTTGACCAATCTAATGGCCTTTTATAATGTTGTAACTGCATCAATAGGCAAGGTAAGAGTCAATGATGTCATCTATCTGGACTTCAGTAAGATCTTTGACATGGTACACCGCGATTTCCTTCTAAATTGGAAAGACATGGATTTGATGGGTGAATACAGAATGTGGTCATTAGTATTTGAGTGAAGATCAGTAACGAATGACATCTCCCAAGAGTCAGTGCTGGGTCTGATACTCTTTAGTAGCTTTATCAGTGATATCAACAGTGAGGGTTGAGTGCACTCTCAGAAAGTTTGCAGATGACACTAAGCCATGAGGTGCAGTCAACATACCAGAAAGATGAGATAGGACAAGCAGTAATGGCCTAAAACTTGACCATGAGAAAATTCCATGCTAACATGCTGTTTCAGTATATGCTTCTGAGATACAGGATGTCACGGGAGCAGAGCAAACTATGCACTCAAAGCAAGCAGACAGTTATTAGTTTTATTCAGTATACACACACACACACACACACACACATGTATCCATTTTAGATAATCTCAGAAAGCAGCAACCAGAAACTCCTTAAGCAAGTGCACTATTACTTACCAATCCTTGAGATGGCAAACCACCAAAGAGGAGAAAGAGGGAACATAAGATCATGCCAGTGGTGAATTCGATAGGTAGTGCCAGCAGGGCATCCCCTGCTTTAAAGTGCACTTTTCCTCTTACTCCTATGAAAGCCTCTCTCCTGTTTTTATTCTCCCAAGCTGGACATATTTCAGCAATGTGCCCTTGCAGCCCAGAAAGCCAGACATGTCCTGGGCTGTGTTAAAAGAGCCGTGGCCAGCAGATCAAGGGAGGTGGTCCTGCTCTGGTGAGTCCTCACCTGGAGTACTGTGTCCAGATGTGGAGTTCTCAGTACAGGAGAGACAAGGACCTGTTAGAGTGTGTGCAGAGGAGGACTGCAAAAATGATCAAATGGATGGAACACCTCTCCTACCAGGACAAGCTGAAAGAGCTGGGGCTGTTCAGCCTGCAGAAGAGAAGGCTCTGAGATAACTTGAAAGTGGCTTTTCAGTATCTAAAAGGGAACTATATGACAAGGGGAAATGGTTCCAAGTTTAAATAGGGTAGATTTAGTTTGGATGTAAGGAAAATTTCCTTTAAAAATGGGGTGATGAGGTGCAGGAGCAGATTGCCCAGAGATGTGGTGGATGCCCCATCTCTGGAGACTTTCAACTCAAAGCTGAATCAGTTCCTGGGCAACCTGATCTAGCTGTGGAAGTCCCTGTTCATTGCAGAGCGGATGAAATAGATGACCTTTAAAGTTTCCTTCCAACTCTAAGGATTCTATGTTTCTAAAAATATAGTGTAGATCAGATTGCATATACATAGTCAAAATAAATAGTTCCATAATTAATTTACTTCACATAAATAACTTTCCTCTTGGGTTAATATGGGGTTCTTTGCCTTGATTTGCTTGAAGAAAGATTTGTACAGGCTCCTTAGTTCATTTGAGAACAGTGTGAAGGAGATTTTTTTTCTTTTTTTTTTTTTTTTTTTTTTTTCTTTTTTCCTTAACTTTGATTTTTCAGTTTCTAGTGGTTTTTGTGTAATCTCTTTTAAAATGCTTTTTGTAGTACATTTGTGTTAACAACTTTAATCACTTTCCTCAGGGTCTTGGATCATAACTTTGTTAATCATTGCCAGGCTTGGGTTTACTAGATAGAATTAAAAATGTACCCATTATGTGACTTGTATGCTTTAACATTATCTGTACTCCTCATGGAGAAGCATTATTCCGTTAATTTTCATGTTTCTTCTGAGATCATGTAGCATTATTGAACTTGTACAAAATATACAGCATTTAGTTCCATAATTTGCTGGGCTGTACCATACCATCAAGGATTTGTCTACTACCATAAATACTCTCCTAGGTATAAATCCATATTTCAGATAAAGTGTGTTTATTAACAAATAATATTTTAAAAAGAAGGAATACAGATCCATTTTTGACAATGGTAATAATGAATTTGGGACAAATATGTACTGAATACACTAAAAGAGATACTAGCCTGCCTGTATCACTCTTTAATTAGACAAACACTTTGTTCCTAGTTTCACTATTCCTGTATTTTTCTTGTCGGCTTCTTTTCTTTTTTCTTTTTTTTTCTTACTTTCCCCCCCCCCCTATTGTTTGCTTGGGTTTATGTTGATTTGTTTTTTTATTTATTATTTACTTATTTTGAGGCAACTCTTTTTAGACATTTATTTATCCCCTAGTAGGTGTTAGAGAATCCCTACAAATGAAAAATATCACAAAATTTCCAACAAAGATATTAAATCACATCTCTTATTGTTATCTTTGGAGAACTTCTAAACAAAGCAGAAAACAGAAAATGATAGGAAATGAAGTATTATTCAGTTCTTCTCTTGACAGGTCTATGGCATATTTATTTGCTATCGTGGAATCTTAGGATTAGGGTTTTCAAGAATCATGTCTCTAATTACTCAAATATTTTAAGAAAATTGCTTATACATAGAAGGTATTTTAAAGTAGTAATAACCTCAGATGGCTATTTTGGCAGCTGTAAGACGGTTGGAAAATTAGCCGCTCATTTCTATTCTCTCTCAAAGAGATTTTGAAATCTACTTCAGCTATTTTTGTCCTTTCCTTCTCTACAGGTTGCATCATCTTGAAGACATCCTAAGCTTTTTAAAATATATCTTCACAGAATCACAGAACTGTAGAATCACAGAACTGTAGAATCACAGAATTGTAGGGGTTGGAAGGGACCTCTAGAGATCATCGAGTCCAACCCCCCTGACAAAGCAGGCTCCCTACACCACGTTGCACAGGTAGGCGTCCAGGCGGGTCTTGAATATCTCCAGAGAAGGAGACTCCACCACCTCCCTGGGCAGCCTGTTCCAGTGCTCCATCACCCTCACTGTAAAGAAGTTCTTGCGCACATTTGTGCGGAACTTCCTATGCTGAAGTTTCAGCCCATTGCCCCTAGTCCTGTCCCCACGCACTACTGAAAACAGAATAGCCTCGCCACTATGGCTCCCACACTTCAGGTATTTATAAACCTGGATCAGGTCCCCTCTCAGCCTTCTTTTCTCAAGGCTAAACAGACCCAGTTCCCTAAGTCTCTCCTCATAGGGGAGATGCTCCAGGCCCTTCACCATCTTTGTGTCCCTCCACTGGACTCTTTCCAAGAGATCCCTGTCTTTTTTGTACTGTGGGGCCCAGAACTGGACACAGTATTCCAGATGAGGCCTCACCAGGGCAGAGTAGAGGGGGAGGATCACCTCCCTCGACCTGCTGGCCATGCTCTTTTTAATGCACCCCAGTATGCCATTGGCCTTTTTGGCTACAAGGGCACACTGCTGGCTCATGGCCAACCTGTCGCCCACCAGAACGCCCAGGTCAAAATATCTTATTTTTCTGAAACAATTATCTATTTATTTATCTCCAATTGATAACTTACACACGTATAGAATGACAGAAGCAAAGAATATTCTAAATTAGAAGAAACCCATAAGGGTCACTGAATCCAAATCTTGGTTTCACACCGGACCACCTAAAAGTCAGACCACATGCCTGAGCGCATTGTCCAAGTTCTCCTTGAACTCCAGCAGCTCAGTGACATAACCACTGCCCTGAGGATCCTGGATGCCCAACCACCAACTGGAGAAGACATTTTCTGATATCCAACCTGACCCTCATCTGTCGCAACTTCACGTCACTACTGGTCACCAGAGAGCAGAGATCAGCGCCTGCCCCTCTGCTCCCTCATGAGGAGCAGTAAACTGTAATGAGGTCTTCTCTTCTCTGGACTGAACAAAACAAGGGGCTTTAGCCACTCCTCATACATCTTCCTCTCTAGACCTTGCACCATCTTTGCCACCCTCCTTTAGACACTTTTTAACAGTTTTATGTCTTTTTTAAACTGTGGTGCCCCACACTGCACACAGAACTTGAGATGAGGCCACACCAGTGCAGTATAGAGTAAGATAACCCACTTCAAATAAATTCTGAAAATATTAATGAGAACTGACTCTGAAATGGAGTCCTGAAGCACCCTACTGGTGACTCACCACCAGGCTGATGTAACCCCATTTACTAGTACATTTTGGGCCCAACTTGTCAGCCAGTTTCTCACCCATCACATTATGTTTTTGTCTAGCAGCATGATAATGCTAGATACTGTGGGAAATAGTACTGAAAGCTTTACTAAAATCCAAAAAGATAACAAAAGCTGGCTTCCCTTGGTCAACTAGACAGGTGACCTTATCAGAAAAGGAATTTAAGCATGGTAAACAGGATCTTCCCCTTATGAACCCATGTTGACTGTGACCAATGACCCTGTTGTCCTTCAAGCATTTTCAATAACTCTCAGCATAATTTTCTTCATAATTTTACCAGACAATGAAGTGAGACTGACAGGCTTGTAATTACCAGTCTTCTTTTTTGCCCTTTCTCAAAATTGGAACAATTTTTGCCAGCTTCCAGCCAACTCAGACCTGTCCAAAGTGTTGAAAAACACAGGTCTCAGAATGACATCAGCCAGCTCTCTGAGTATCATAGGATGAACTGAATCAGGCCCTAAAAACTTATATGCACTTATGTGGAACAGCAAATCTCACACAGGCTTGGGGTTGGCTGGGAGTTAATCATCACTGCAGTCATAGTGGTGGTGAGAGGGTAGGAAAACCCATGTTACTCGTGATGTGAGTGACTGATGAGTCTGAGTCAGGCTTGGTAATATGTGATTCCCAGGACATCTCCTTCTCCCTGATGCTCCTCAGCCTGCCCACCTCCTCCTGAAACTCTGACACCAGAGTGAGCTATTATAAAACCTTCCACAGGTGTACATTTAGGTACTTGCAGTGCAGAAGACCATCCTACACCACATTCTCTAAAAATATCTATTTACTTTCTCTATTAGTAGCTTTTATTTTGGGGACAGAAATAATATTTCCAACAGTGACTATTGGACTGCATCCAATTTAAAATGTCAAGATTATTTTTATCTTGGTGTTCTCTTTCTCTTCTGTTTCACCTTTCAGAAAACTCTCCAAAAAAAAAAAAAAGGAGAATTCATCTGTGCATGGAGTTCAGCTTTCTGTTTGTTTACACTGTGCATAGTGTTGCTGCCTTCAGAATTCTGGAAAACTGTATTCCTGTGCATCTCTGTGGAGAGCAACTTGTGTTTTTGTTTGCTTGTCTTTCTTCTATAATTGGTTGTCACACTGTAAGTACTTGTGCGCACCACTCCCTGATTTTGAGCTCAGATTTAGCTTGACCTTCTGCCTCCAGCTCTTTTTCATATGGTATTTGAAATCTCTGCAACAGAGTAACAGATGTTGGCTGCCCACAGCCCTGGAGATGGACTGAGAAACTTTTCGTGCTTGAGAAAGTCTAGTCACTAATGCTGTGTCTAACAAAATTGTCTTTCTTGGAGTTTTTTCTTTTCTTCTGATTTGTTGTTGTTGTTGTTGTTTGGTTGTTTTGGTTTTTTGTATTATTTGGTCCCAGACTCCAGTTCTAATATGCTCTTTCCTCAGGAATGAATAATGACACAGTCAGAGGACATGCTTCAGAGAATGAGTTCTGTGATGCATCATGGTCATATGTTAGTTGACTTCACACTCATACAGTGCTTTGGCACTCATTGTCCTTTAAGCCCTGCCTCCCATCCAGCAATGAGAAAAAGACCAGCTACGCTTGGTAGCAAGGGGCTTATTAAAGGGCTAGGATCGAGGCTTTGTCACACAGTAGCAAAAGTCACCTCAAAACTGTTTTCTTGGCTTCTCAGCTTCCACCATATACAGACTTTCCTATGAATGGTTTTACAGGGACCATTTTCTACTTGCACCCTGTGTGGACAGAAAGACCTGCAAACTTGCTTTAAAAGTCTCTTCAAGAATTTTAAGTTCTTGTAGAGAATTTTACAGCTCTGCTATCTCCTTTAGGAGGCAGGAATGAATAAGTGATTTTTGTCTCATAGCAACAGGTGTTTCTATGTGTAAAACAATAGGATATAAGATATTCAAAATAAGATTTTTTCCAGAACTTGGTTTAAATTAACAGTGTATTGCCTGAAGTCAGCACATGCAGTCAATAGAGGAGTTTTTTTTGTTTTTGTTTTTGTTTTTTTTTTGTGTGTGTGTGTGTTTTTTTTTTTTTAATTGTAATTTATTTATATATTTTTTAAGTTAAGTTAAATGCTCTCAACAGGGTTACTGACTGTTTTTACTCTCCCCCTTATTTTCCTCCTCTTGAACTTCTATTCTGACTTTACTTTGCATAAGATTATATTACACTATTTTTTCCCAGCTGTATAGTAGAACTTCAGGTACAGCACTCTGTCAGCTCCGATTCATATGACACTGTTATATGAGTAATCACAAGTTCTTGTCTTCGGGAGTTTCTGATAGCACTAAAGAGGGCCTTCTTTACTTGTGTTGTCTTAACAAAGATTAATATTGGAGGCAAAATCATTTATTTTTTTCCATGTATCTACCAAACCCAAAGGTGGGTCATTTTTGGCAAATTCTGAGTGTGATATGTAGCTGTCATTTAAAGGAGCAGTCTCCCCTCCTACTCATCTGATGATAATTCACAAGCTCAGGCACTCACTGTATTTTCAAGAGAGACAGTTCAGCTGAGAACTGCCAACAAAACAGCAAAGCATTGTTTTTTACCTGTTTTTTCCTCTGAATCAGTGTACTGTATGTGTAGATGAGCATCAGTGCTGAGACAAGAGAAGGAACTGATTTTGAGGAGCTAGATGGAGGGTGAATCTGCCCTTTTGGTTACTGCTCTGCTTTTCTTAGCACTGCTTTCTCGGTAATCTCTTCTCTCTTGGGTCTTTGACTCATACCCAGTTTTTTACTGTCTGTCTAACCTAATATTGGGACACATTTTTTCTTCAGTCTTTGCTCTTCTATTTTACAGGTTTGTTGTTGTTGTTTTTAAGCCAGGATGGCTGTCTGAATATAATTGATAGGTTCATCTGAAAACAGAGTCCGTGCCGTGGCTTATAACACTGTGTGTTAGAATGAATCACAGCTTTCTCTGTATTTTACTGCCTTCAATAGAGGTGATTTAGCCCACTAAAATTACATGTTAAATGATCCCAATAACAATGTTAATATCAAGTATCAATGAATTTTAAAACAGCCCCAATTTTGTCCCAACATGTAGCACTTGTCAGTGTGCGTCTATATAATATACAAACAAATAAACATTCTTCTTATGAAGGAACAACTCTTAAAAAAATGCAGTAGTATTCTAATATTTGGATAAGTTTTTGAGGAGTCTAAAATTATCCAGGAAAATAGTGTCAGGCGTCTGCATTCAAATGCCTTTGCTTATTTCTAAGAGGAAAGTGATATATTCTATAATATAGAATATTACAACATACCAGCGGCCTGGGTTTGAATCCCCCCTGTGGCACAAGTGGTAGTAGTGCCGCTCTGCTACACAGAAGGCTTGAATCCCGGGAGCTGGACTCGATGATCTCTAAGGTCCCTTCCAACTCGCACAATACTATGATACTATGATACAAATATAAAAAGAAGTCTTGAAGAGACAAGAATAATTTCCGATATAAAAATCGAAACCAAACTTTATAGCACAGTCCACTGCTCTAAGTGCTACAGCACTTAGTGAGCAAAAAGCTTAATAAAATTAACTCTATAGCAAATTGTTTTTGCCTTGGTGTGCTCTTCTATGTTCAGATTGCATGTGTATAATGAACCAACATTTTTTATGTGCATTATCTAAACAAGTTAAAATTTTCAGTACTGGTTAGTAAATGTTAGTTGAGGCGAAGAGTGTAGCCACCTCCTCCAGCCCAGGATCACTCTGCACAGCTGTTGGGGCCCAGCCCAGTTCCTGGATTCTCAGATGGAGGAAGCTGTTGTTATTTTCCCCTTTTAACATTTCAACCACTAGCAAAGCTGAGGAAATATCTTAGAGAAACCCAAAGACAGAACGTAGAGACAACCAGTCATACAGGCTGCCCAAGCCACAGCAGAGCCTTTGACAACATTTGATATGTAACACAAACACAGACACCCATATCTGGCTGTACACTTCTTGATGATAGAAACAGGAGTTCACTAGTACAAGCACACACATATATCACACTCTAGGTGCACACATGTATGTGGATCCCTCCAGTATCAGGCATGAGCCCCTTCCTCTGTCCGCCCCTCATCCCTGCTGCACTGAGGGTATGACTGCATTAGTTGCCACCAACCTTCACTCACATGCACAGATCTTTCAGGTAGCTGACACATAGTACTTCAGTACATGTACCTGCAAGAAAGAGTGCAAATATTCAGAGACAGAATTAAGAAAAGATTTAGAAAGAAAATATAAGAAGATAAGCTTATCAAGCAAAGGGCTCAGTCTGATGAGAGTACTGACAGCCTATTTTACATGCAGTCAACCTTTTACAGTTTTCTACCTGTCCCCACTTGTTCCTCTTGCACCCTCCCAATGGACTTGCAGAGCTCTGCAATCTCTGCATCCTCTCAGACTGGTGCCCCCGAGTTAATAATCTTACGAGCCGCAAGGCTCATCCTTCTTGATAATCCCTGTAGCTTGTTAGCCTTCAATTACTGAGGACTGGAGATTTGTTTCTCATGATTGTCTCACAATGTAGAAGCGCTCCATCAGGTAAATTTGCTGGCAAAACATTCCCACATTATCATACAGTCTCATTGATTAGTGTGATTGAGCAGGCTTGGCTCCTGTCTTTGCCTCTCGTTCTTATTATCCCTTGTGTTGGAAAATATACCCTCCAAGTAGCAGACACTTTTACATACCCTTGTACTATTGCCATCTAAAAGTAATATCAGAAGAATCTGCACCACTTGTCTCTTCTGTGGACCCTGAATGGGCCTCCTGTGGTAGGGGGGCACACAGTAGGAGAAACTTTTCTCCAGTGGATGTGAAGTTAAAGTTTTTGTCCCTGAACAGAGATTTTCTCTCTCCAACAGAGGTGACATTGCATACTGGGGCATATAAGATCAATACCACTTCTTTAAGACCAATTCACATAGAGGAGTCCAGGTGTTTTGTTGTTGGTGGTGTTTTGTTTTGTTCTGACATGTACATGTCTCCAGACACAGTGTCAGATATCTGTGGCAGTTTCTGTTTTGCTCTTCTACCAGGGCCGGGTGATCCATGTCAGTGTTAGCTCTGTGTTGGTTGCTGAATCACACTGCAGTATTGTAGAAGGTTAAGTTTCATTTTTAACTTTCAGGAATTAGTCTTAGTTTGCCTCTATGTTATGTTAGTCTATGGTATGCATTCTTTTTTTTTAGTAAGGTCAGCAGACTCCTCATGCTATCTCTTACCATTTAGAGTGTATCATGCTCAGGACCTGGGATTTAGAGGAATGTTGTGATTACAACTCCTATAGATTTCCTTATCTCCTCTAATCTTTTTAAGAATTGTGAAGAGTCAGAAATTGGAACTGAAGACGATCATAAGCCTCTTGATTTTCCACTATATTTTGTAGCTTTATACTTACTTGTTATCTTCTCCCCAACCATCATGGAGAAGCTATTCATTATTCATGTGTTGAGGGTTTGCACGGAATCATCATAAATATTAGATGATTATGGGATATTTTGCTAAACAAAGGACACAAGTACATTTTTAAAAATCATTTTTCTCCTTATGTTCTTATGTTCCTTCCCAGATAAAGTATTTATGAAGGCAAACTGTAACCATGTAGTTTTAGTTTTGAAACAGACAGGATTTATAATTTCATTTTAGCTATATTTAAACTCTTCCCTTCCTGCCCTAATGTTTCCCAGGGTGCATAAGGTTCTTGGAAACACTGTATGAAAACAAATAGTAAACAAATATCTTATGAATAATTAGTAGTATTTTGTGATTATCTGGACCCACACAAAATCTAAAAGATCATTTTAATAGTCTATTAGGATTTTAGGACCAGATCCTGTGCTAAATTGACTTGGAACTACAAAGTAATCTTAAATTAGTCCTATGGAAGCTGATGAAAATTCCGGTTATGCAACAAGGACATTGAGTTTTCAGCTTCACTGACTACTGAGTGTGTAGCCTTTACATTTGTCTAGTGCTGCACTTCTTAGTGCATTTAATTTAGTCATGCCTGCAAGAGCACCTTGCATTTACAATACTGAGTATATAATTAACGTTTGTTGGGAAGAGGGAAGGTGGCATTTTCTGAACTTTAAAGGGCCTATGTGACTTCATATTACTCATGCCTAAATATGCCAGAGTATGCCTGCACTCCAGGATTCACTGTAGTATAAAGCTATCTGAGTTTGCTTTAAAATAGGTTGAGCTGGTGCTTCTGGCAATGTAACTGTCACAGCATGGAGTCCAGCAGGGCCAATTCATGGTGCAGCCACAGTATTAAATAAAGATTGTTTGGAGTTAAACTGTTCAATTTTCTTTTCTTGAGAAACATAACTGTAACTCAACTAAAGCTAAAAGGGGAGAATTCAAGTAAATCGATTTTGGAGAATATTACCCATAGAGAGTTAGAGCCAACTACCCATAGCATGCAAACACACATTTTCAAGGACATACCCAGTTTTTTAGTTCATCAGAAAGTAACATCTCTCTATAAAAGATTCAAAATAAAGAAGGAGGATATCAGATCCTGTTTGCTATTTCTGAGAATGGTAACATCCTATGGCAGGTCTAGATTCTGACAAGATTACAACCTGTTACAAGCTTTAGGAAACACACACGGTCAGTATAAATTTCAGTAATTCTTTCTATCCTTCAGTCTTTGTACATTTACACACAAATGTGTTTTAAATGTATTAAAAAGCCTATGACATATCATATAGGGAAAACAAACGAACGAACAAAAACAATGTTATTTCCAGTATAGATCTTTTCAAGAAAAAAAATGCTTGTGTTAAGTTTAATGCAACATTGTACAATGTATCCTATTACATATTTTCAGTTAATTAATTTTAATTACAGTGGACTGCAATTCTCATAGAAATTTGAGGGGAAATGACATCATCTTACTGGATAAACTTTGGACCAAGTTGTAATAAACAGAGGATTTGGGTGATTCCTGGAAATACAGCTTGAATATCCCACATCCTATCTTTACTGCGTTTCCCCTTTATATGTATGTTAAATTAGGTGTCCTTTATGAATCTAGTCCAGGATTGAACTAGCTGTGTAGAAACATAATATAATAGCTTAGTAGAAATATGCTAGTTGTCCTTGTCCACTGATATGTGAAAACAATTGTTGCTTCTCTTCTTTTATGGGGAAAAAAAAAAAAAAAAGACTTTTAGGAGAGCTTCAGTTCAGAATTGTTATCAGATAAACAAAGCAGCTCCTAAGCAGCAGACAGTCACTGGCCAGAAGAATTGTGGCCCACAGGCTCTGCCTTAGGCTCTTCATTGTCTTAGTGTTTAACTTCCAGGAAGTGGCTGATTTAGAAGTCGTTATTATTCTTAAAATAAATGGTTAGAAATATGTCTAAGACTATGAAGGCAAAAATATACTGAGATGCACATTGTGATAAATGCAAGAAAATCAGTTTTGGTCTCTCACTAAACTTATGGTGCTGCAACTCCACTGATAACAGAAAAGTCATGTTTGATTTACAGTCTGTTTTGTTAGTATGCATTTTAACAGATTTTATTGTGATGTGCTAAGGACTCATTAGTATACAATAATTTGTTTGCATCTATCTTCACACTTTATCCAGGATCAGGGTCAAAGAAACCTAGAAAATTGTCATATATATAGAAAGATATATTGTTATGCAAAGTTTCATTTGTTTTGAACCATTCATTTTAATTTGAATATAATCAATAGAGGGGAAATTTAAAAAATTTAAAATTTAAAAAATTTAAAAAAAAAAAAAAGTAATTTCCTAATAGTTAACAGCAGATTCATGAACAAATAAGATAGTTGCTCAGATTGAAGTTCAGCTGTGCACAGTATGAAAAAGAAAGTCTTAGCCCTCATTGTTTGCTGCTGAACTGAAACACGAAGGAAACAAAACACTGGTAAAGTATAAAAGATGTTCATACTTCATGGAAACAGTCTGAACTGGAAGTGCAATTACTCTTCATGAAGGGAATAACTCTTGATTAACTTTTTCTTGATTCTGAAAAGATAATAAGTATATACTACTATGTCAGAGAGGAGGAAGCCTGTTACTTCTTTTTTTCCTTTTCAGTTATTTGAGGTATTTTCTTATTCTTTATTTTTCCTAAAAAAAAAAAAAAAAAAAAGCATATGCTCTGAGCTGAGCTTAAGTTTAGGAAATTATTGTGCTACCAATGAGGGCATTCTTAGTGATAGAATCATAGGAAGACTTGAACCTTAAAGACTATCTAGTCTCAACCAGGCAAAATTATTCAATTAATTTTTGATATGCTTTAAGCAGATATAGCCAAAATTTTCTTTGTCAGATAAACTTTAGCTAAAAACAAATCCATTATTGAAGGAGTAGTGACCAGGCATCTAATGTTGATTAAAAGGCTCTGAAAAGAAAGGATAGAACTGATAAAAAATTGCTTATCTCCTCATCAGATTCATGGAATTTATTAAGGATCCAAATTCAATTCAACTGGAAAGATTCTAATGAAACATAAATTACTGCAATCACATAGGTAAGTGATATTGCTGATCCTGTTACTGATGAAGACCTGGTCCCACTTTCCTGAAATAATCCCTTAGTATTAAGTTATTAAAATGTAAATAAAAATTTCAAAAAGTCTTTTGGCAGTTGACTATGTATATAGAGAGGATGGTATGCCTTGATGCTTTTACAATATTCTGGAATACTCTTGCTTCTATTTCAAGAGCTATTCTATTCCTATTTTCAGTGAATGAGAGTTCTATAATTTTAATCCTATTTTGCCTTATGTACCATAACAATAATATAGGTAAGTGAAAAGAGATGAACACATTAAATATTTTGTAGGGTTAGCATTTTCTGTGCATTTAATCTCATTCCTAGGATAGATTTTGTGCAAGAAAAGATGAAGTATGAAGTTGAAAAATGCTAGACTGTGCAAAAGGGACCTTTAACTGATAGAGACATTCATTTTCTTGTGCAATACTACTTATCAGTTCTGGAATCTACTTGTTTGAACTTGGAAGTCTGAGAAGAGACTATCTTCTGTTCTCTGTAACATATGTCAAAATGTAGCAGTAAGAAATATCTAAGAATCTTGCTGTTATAACTGAAACATTTTTATTTATTTATTTATTTATTTTATGGAACGGGAGAGACATCTTTAAATCTTAATGAAAACATAACCTGATTTTATTTATCTTGTTTTATTTTTAAGTGATTTGAGGGGTAAACCGAAACAACAAGTTATTTTCTAAAACACCAGAAAATCTGTGTAGAATATTTGTTTATTATAAAGGAAAAAAAAAAAAAAAAAAAAAAAAAAGTACAATCAATGCAACTTTCTTCTGCGCTGGAAATGAATTCAGTAATATAATGTGGCAAGCAGTGTGTACTGACACAGATACAGCATAGGAAGAATTAATGTAGATTTTTTGCATAGCTGTTATCTTTGTATGAGCTTTAAATATGCTGTAACAGAAAGGTGGTTCTTGGATATTCCCAAAACCTTTCTGTTCTAGATATAGTACCTGTTTGCTAACCATTGTCTGTCCAAAGAGTTTATATGTTAAATATGGAAAAGGTCTGAAAGCTAGTTTGTTTTGTTTTGTTTTGTTTTGTTTGTTTGTGTTTGTTTGTTTGTTTGTTTTTCCAGGGAGGCATGCTGCTTTTTTTGCTCTAGTTTCTCCAGTTAATTAATCCATATACCCCTCTGGCTTTTGTCTGATCATAATCAGGAATGCTCAGTTCCCAAGTAAGCAGTGATTCCTGGACTTTTTCTGGACTTCAAATCACGGAAAAAACTGTATTACTGTATTAGGACTCTCTTTTTCCATTCACCAACTCATCCATCACACACACACTGTATATTCTGAACAACTATCACTTTGGCTATCCCAAGGACCTTAGAGCATATATTTCAGTGTATTTCTGAAGGGCAAGATAGACGATGAGGTACAAGAATGTTTCATTAAGCCTGTTTTTTGTTTTGTTTTGTTTTAATATGAGACTAATGTAAACAGGCCTATTACTATCCATTATTATGTGAATTTAAAGTACAACAGTGTGTGATTTTTTTTTTATGATGACAGGAAGAAAAGTATTCACTACTGACTTGGAGCTTTTGTAAAAAGGACATCCAAACTTATTTCTCTTTTTCTGTGGTAATAACCTCAAAAGTAGCTTGTTTTGATTTATCTCTAACAGTGATTCTACTAATGAGAGAGTCATGAGATATCCTAAACTAAAAAACACTAATCACTTGTTTTTTTTGTTTTGTTTTTTGTTTTTTAATTATTATTTTTCCCTCAGTTCTTATCTTCAATATTGGATTTCAAATAATGGTACTTCTCTGACTTTTGTGGTCACATCAGTGCTGCATATCTCAGAAAAGAAATGCTATCGCTGGAGAAAATTCATAGAATCACAGAATGACTTGGTTTGGAAGGGATCTCAAACCCCATTCAGCTCTACCACAGTGCTATGGGCAGGGCTGCCCCATCCAACCTGGCCTTGAGCACTGCCAGGGATGGAGTATCACAGCTTCTCTGAGCAGATGTGCCAGCACCGCACCACCCTCTGAGTAACAAATTTCCTCCTAACATCTAACCTAAATATCCACTCTTTTAGTTTTGTTCAGTAGTCATTCTTCTTCTATTTATAAACACATCTTATGTACTGGAAGGCCTCAGTGAGGTATTCCTGGAGCCTTCCCTTCTTTAAGTTCAACAAGCCTAACTGCTTCAGCCATTCTTCTTAGGAGAGGTGCTCCACATCTATAGTTCTGGTGGCCCTAACCTTGGACACAGTAAAAAACGTTCACATTAAGTAAATAACAATGAAAAAGGAAGGAAAACAACAGAAAACAGAAAGCTGCAACAAGTGTTACTGAAAAACAAACAAACAAACAAACAAAAAACAGAAAGAATTGATTTTGGTATTATATAAATTAAATGTCTTTAGTATGTAGGGATCTCAAGGAAGAACTGGGGTTCATTATACTGGTATATGTTTGAGTGTAGTAAAATGTTACATATAAAGATTTTATTTTCCTTTTCCATGATAGTTAATCACAAAGTGATGAAGAAATTTGCCTTTGTAGGATCCTCCAGAGGGTTCAGAGAAAAAGATGTGATGAAACAAACTAACTGAAACCCCGCAGTAGGTAAAAAAGGGAGAACTCCCTCCGTTAACACTGTGGTATCCCACAGTCAAGATAATTCAGATGTACCGGAACAGTAGGAAAGAAAGCCAACACTGAATCCAGTTAACAAATACCAAATTTACTAAATGAAAGAAATGATAATAGTAGGAATGAAAGTAAGTAGAGAATTTAAAGCTAAATATATTTTATTTTCATTCTACAAGAAGCAAATTCCAAATGATGAGATATAACAGAATTTCATTTAGAAGATCCCATTATCTCCTTTTGTAAGTATTTTAAACTGATTTAACTTTTCAAAATGAACAAACAAACAAAAACAACCAAACAAACAACAGCAAACAAACAGAAAACTGTTGTATTGTAATATCAAGGTGATTGTGATCCAAAGCATCATTTAAAATTCAAGTACTAAACCAGTAAGAGAAATTCTAGCAAGAATATGCTACAGGCTAAATATGCTTCAATAAAAAACAAGAAATTTAATATAAATAATGGACACTTTAGTAGGAAGCTATTATAACTAATAATCAGTGTTTTCATGCATTCTCTTCCTCCCCTACCAAATAAATATAAAGATCTACATCTTGACAGGTAAAAATATATGTTTAAAGTAGGGAAATCATGTAACAATTAGGTAAAAATCAAGTCTGCATTTTGGTCATGACTCCCAGGATGCAATGACTGACATATCTATTATGTGAACCACTAGTGATAAACTATCTTTTTAATTCAGGTTTTGCACAAATCTGCTTTGATAGAATGGAACATGCTTACAAGGCATATAATTCTTTCTTTACACAGAGTATAATTACTAAAGGAATTACTGATCTAAATCTACATAGTCATTAATTGAAAAAGCTCATCTTTCAACAAAGAACATTCTAATAACCTTCAGATGCAGATGACAAACTTCTTTAACAGGTTTCTATTTATTTATTTATTTATAATACTTTGTAAGTTTAAGTTCTTTGGGCATATTTGCTGAAGTTGCCATACCTTTATTTAATGATAAACTTTTATCTCTTTGTTGTAAGGCACAGAGGGATTTTAAATACAATGTTTTATTCATTTTTCAAAGACCAAAGCTCCTTAAAAGCATCTGAAGGTGTGTTCTTTTGTTGTTCTTTTTTTTTTTTCTTTTCTTTTTTTTTTTTTTTTTTCTTTCCCCTTTCCTTCTTTCTTGCTCTCCCTTTCTAGCAGTCAGCAACAATAAGACTCTTGTGATCCAGTGTTAGAACAGAACAGCAGACTATCTATTCTTGTCTCCTATGAAGTTTTATAAAAGTTGGTTTTATTTGTTGTTGTTGTTTTTATGTACAACCTATCTAATACAAAATGGGAACTACTTAAAGGAAAGCTGCTAGAATGTATCATCTATCGCCCTACTTGAACAGGCTTGGAGGTTCAGCCCAACCAGCACAGTGCTGAACAATGATCCAGGAGAATACTAACTTTCTGGAAGATAATATCTCCCTTATGTCTATATGACCATCTCTAGTCTCAAAATAATTCAAATTGGGGAATCATTCTGGGGAATCACCTTTTTACATAGGTAGACAGTGATAGGAGAAGGGGGGAACTTAAAATGGTCAAGAAGGGAAGGTTTAGGTTGTATGTCAGAGGGAATTTTACATAGAGAGTGGTGAGGCACTGAAACAGGGTGTCTATAAAGGCTGTGGATGCCCCTTTCCTGGAACTATTCAAGACCAGGTTGGATGGGACCCTGGACAACCTGGTCTAGTACCAGATCTGGAGGTTGGTGGCCCTACCTGTGGCTGCGGGGTTGAAACTTGATGATCATTTCAGCCCAAGCCATTCTATGATTCTACGATTCTATGATGTGTCTACTTAATGAAGCATTAAACTCAAATGTGCTAGATTAAACAGGTTTTCCAAAATCCATAATGCTAGCCTTAATACTACAAGAACTAAATTACATGTCCTACACAAGAGGTACTGTACAGGTCATATCTGAATATTTCCCCAGGAATTAGAAATATTCAAGACAGTGAAAAATCATCTTCCTGCTTAGGAGAACTGATCAAAAGGTACAAATAAATGGAATTCAAGTTTGCAGCAAGGATGTTAGAAAAGACTAGTAGAAACTCAAACATCAAAGAAAACTAATTCACTTTTGCATTAAGTAAGTCTAATCAAGTTGACAGAAGTGTTTGTATGGTGAGATTACTTCAACTCCAAGCACTGGTTCATAGATGTGTGCATAATTTATGGCAGGTAGAGGGGTGATTGAAAAAAGTATGGTGGCAGAGGAGCACTGAGATCAATAAGACCTTTGTAAAAATAGATTATAAATACAAAAATTTTGAGTTCAAAAACAGTTTTAGAGACAAAATTCTCAGCATTATAAAGAAATACTCTGCTTTGTTATAATACAGTAACTAGACTTATCTCCCATATTAAATAATTTCATGTTGTCTGTGAATCTAACATGAAACACTTTACTGAAATTTTGTTTACTTCAGTGGACCTGTACAGGTCCAAGGGCATGTTTACATACATATACATAAGTTTCAAAGGTGGAGTGTATTTTTGCAAGGATTTATAACTGATTCTCTATTTCACCTGTGTAAATAGGATTAATATCTGAACATAGCAGTCTATGCATTCAGAACTCAATCATATCCACATCTTAAGACTCAGACATAGGAACTGTTTTGCCTGGAGATGCTACTCAGTCCTTCCTGA
Organism: Excalfactoria chinensis; assembly: GCF_039878825.1. NCBI lineage: Eukaryota > Metazoa > Chordata > Aves > Galliformes > Phasianidae > Excalfactoria > Excalfactoria chinensis. Next base: position 51,594,392 of record NC_092826.1, read on the forward strand.
TGGAAACTGTTAGAGGAAAATACATGATTTTAGAACTGATGTTCTAAGGGAAGTGAAGCTGCCTAAGCTCCATACTCTGTATCAAATCAGTAGCAAAGCATCAAGTAGATTTCCAGAAGGCACATATACATAGAGCACATGTATACAATAGATGCATATACATGGCCAGGCACATAGATAACAGATGGACATATAAAGCACTCAACATGCACAGCTCTTCACTCACAAAATTAGTTAGAAATGGAGCAATGGAACAATGGATCCATCAGACTGGAGAGGCTGTGCTGACCAGATACTGGCTGTGGGCAGTCAAACATACAGACCAATTAAATATTTACTTGTCACCAGTCCTTTTAATTCTCTTATCCCTATCTCCTATGCTTGTTCCCCTGAAAATCACTAAAAGCCATCTCCTACCATATAAATTTCCTTTACATTCACATCCCTTCCAAAGAAAAGCAAATCTTCTGCCATTTATTATATTTGTTTTTATAGATAGATACAAACCAGTAACCAATATAATATTAAAAGAATGAGATACTTGAAAGAGGAAAGCCTTGAAGAAATGGTCTGTAGTCAAAGGAAAGGATTCTATGATATTGCATTCCATTTCTCCTGCTCCTTACTTCCTCCCTTTCAGAACTCATTTTCTTCCATAGTGCTGCTGATAATAATGGAGCAGAATAACTCAGGCCCTTTGTTTGCCTGTTTTATGTCATTAAAAGTACAAAATATTCACATTGCTTGTGTTAATAGTCTCTTGGGGTAATAAAATCTTACATACAATTCTATTTTCTCATAAGATAGAAATATTAGTCTTCGGTTTTATCAAGCATTTTCCTGATGTATGGAAAAAAGGATATGGAAGACTGATTAGTCTTCATGTGCGTTCCTAAAAATTTTCACCAACCTCACTCAGATTCCCTCTAGCTCTTGTCCTTTCAAATAATCCATGTCTTCACAGTTTCATGACAGGATGAACTGATGAAGAAAATACATTTTATTTAAATAGCTTCAATTATATAATGACCTATTTGCATTTTAATAGAGATTTTGAGAAGAACACCTGAGACTTCCAATAAAATAGGGATTTAAATTTGAAGGTAATTAAGGATAGAGCAGATTGTGAAATTTCTGTTTGATCTATTTAATAAACCTGTTTACTGTCATAGACAATAATGTTGCTGACCCCAACTTGTCCCAAGCTGTCAACAGAAAAAAATCTTCCTTTGACTGTACTAATTACTCAGAAAGTGAGTGTTATCCATGTTACGAATATCCTCTTTTAATGGAGATGCTATTTTAGCAATGATATCTGTAGTTGCTGATGAGCTTAGCAGAATAATAATTGAAGATATACATCCACAAAAATGCTGAATGTATCATAACCCTAAAACTGTATATAAGATCCTATATCCTTTGGGCCAGCACTTATTTATTCTGGTCATCTAACAGTGCCTAGAGACTAACCCTACATACATTCCATTTACATTAATAAACTTTGTCCCCAAAATCCCATGAGCACTGATAGCAGATTGAAACTCTGCACGATAATTAGAAATGGGTCAAAAAAGAGAAAATTCTAAGGCAGAATCTCTCCCAGAGCATGATGGAAGTGCAAATAATGTCCTTTTCTTTAGACATGCCTAGAAAAGAAAAGATAGTTTTATATTAATGGACCCAGAAAAGTCAAATTGCTCTAGCATGTAGTTAGGTCTCTGAAATTTACTGGGATTTGTACCTAACTGGCATACCCATAGTCCACATCTCTCTGCTTAAGACTGCAGTCTGTACATTTCATACAGGTAGCTTTCCCAGCTTCATTTCCAATGGAAGGTAGTAAAAGTTCCACAGTAGTAAAAGCATAGCTCAGAACAGCAATGAGATCAGTGAGAAAACTTATGCAGACAAAAGCATTGTTACAATAATGTTGTTTCCCCACTATGTCCATGAAAATATACTATTGTATTCTAACCACTGTTAATCTCTACTCAAAACATAAAAGATCTCGAGAATAAAGCTTGTGGCATGTACCTTTAACTGTGAATGGGAATTAACCCTTGGGAGGCAAGGAATTTTACTGAACTTCATCAGGAACAAAGTGCTTTGCCTAAGGAAAACAATACAGAAGTTTATATCATCCCCTCTAAATATTTTTTAACTTGTAAGAGAAGCACTCAGTTAAGCTAGAACTCAAAACTGACTTCAGAGTGACATACTAGTTTTTACATAGGTAAAAGTTAGCTTACAATAGATACGACATAATTAAATTTCTGCTAAGATCTGCTTAGAAAAACGTGAACATTTAATAACTTACCGAATTTAGTATTAAGAATGAAAAAAAATGATCTTTAGAATTTCTCATCAATTCTTATTCACAACTGCTTGAGTAATCTCATACAAGTCTTTTCCTTAAACCTTTCAGCATTAACTGTAACAAAATTTGACATGTAGCTTTTCAAAAATAAAAGAATATACATTATATCTATATATGCTTATACCTGCCTGTATTTCAGTATATAGACATACTTTCTTCTCTACTTTGTCAGTCCAAAACTTTTTTTTTTTTTTTCTAACTTGTTTCACTTTAAAAAAATACAGTAACTGTATATCAAAGATAATTTTTTCATCTTCTTCCTCATCCAGATTTTCAGTAAAGCTTTGGATGCCCATTATACAAAAGTCCTAGGAACATATTGTCGATCATTGTGAAGTCCCAGTTCAAAGATGATTTTATTCATAACACAAAAGAAATCTTTCATCAAAACAAAACAAAACAAAGCTGCACAAAAATACCATCATCCACCACCATCAACAAAAATCACTAAACACATTTTTGGATTCCTTTTAACTAAAGAAAATAGAACTAAAAAGAAAGGTAGTTGAAAAAGGCTATTTAAAAAAAAAAAAAAAAAAAAAAAAAAAGGAAAAAAATACATAGAGAATGAAATATCTATCGACAGTCTCCACTTCAATATTTTAGAAGTTTGGAGATAAAAGGTTGTTCTTCCTTTTACAGCAATCATTGTTCAGGCTGTTATCAACCAAATCAGAAATTTCATCACAGCAAATGCATAATTAATTAAATAAATAAATAAATGGGGAGGGGGGGGGGGGGGGGAAAGGGAATGCAGATGAATCACATTCTTCAGAGTTGAGGGTGTTTCTAGTATAATTGCAGCTAATGCAGATAATACCTCACAGTAAAAGAAGATAATGCTTACAGAAGCAAAGTTTAAAATGTCCTGAATGAGAGCAGCTTATAAGTAGCATTCACAAACTAGTAAAGTCATGGAAAATATTGGTAAAGTTATTGAAAGCTAAATTTGTTTTTATTTATTTTTAATGCTTAAGAAAATTTAGATTCCAAATGTTTAGCAGCCACTGACGGGCAGGAAAAGAGACAGATCTGAAAACAGTGAAAATATTCGTAATTTTTAAAATGCATTTATGTAATATCCTCCATGTCAGTTACAGTTTAAGTGGCTTGGTATTTCTCTTACTGGATTATTCCTCAATCTTTTCACACAGGCTACTGGGTTCTTGCATCTTGTAAGGAGATACTAACTGCACCCTACTGCCATGGCTTCCCACCTAGGCAGCTTCCTACACACAGCTGTACTGATGAGATTTACATAGTCTGTTCTTCCTGTCAATCATTTTTTCCTCTCTAGACATTTTGGGTAGTCTATAATGTACTCTAATTATAACTGGACAACCTTTGAATTTTGATTCACATAAGATCCTTTGACATTCCCTGCTACAATTATTTCCTAATTTCAAAATGATGTGAAATTAGCTAGGAAGATATCAGAAGTCTGATTTCACAAGAGCTCCATTTTTATGTGTGTATCTATGACCTCAGAAAACATCCCCATGAAGTTTAATTCCTTCTCTTATCAGATTTCCCATTTTTTTCTCTATCTCTTTTCTTAGAGACTGATAGTTTAATGGAGTTAGAAATGAGTTTTTGTCTTTTTGCCATCACATTGTTTGTCCAACTGAGCTTTGGTAATGCTGATATCAGAGGTGAACGATTAACCACAGTATAAAATTGCTATCTATAATTAATTACCACAGTGCTTAAGAGAGTGTCATTGAAGTTCAAATGTGATAGTAATGATTCATAGGGGAAATCTGGATATATTCTCTCAATCTTGCTTTTTCGAAAGACCATAAGATAGTTATTTTATAGTACAGTGACCTGTCAGTCAAGTCTTCTTACAGGTCTTTCAGAGCTGACTGATGTTTTCTGACCATTCATTTCCAATAGAAAGAGGTAGTGATCTGTATGGAAGAAACTCCAAAAAGTAGTTGAAATTTTCAATTTCCACTTCTTTGTTTGTTTGTTTGTTTTGTTTTGTTTAATATAGATAAGTCGGTAAAATGATGAAATAGGATCATAGAATTTTTATTAACATGAAAGGTAAGGAAACATACTTTTCAAGTGAACATTGAGGTAGATGTCTTCTTTTTCCCAAACAGCTGTGGTAGAGGACTCAGAAAATCTGCTTAATTCTTGTCTTTGCTGAATATTATCTTATCTCCATATTATCTTAGGTTGTTCTGTGTAACTTACACCCTTAGATTCTCCTGCAGTTCTCTGATTTGGAAGGATACAAATCTAAGCTGATTTGAAAGTCAATCAACTAACATTAGTAGTGTTCAAAGAAAGTTTCAACCTCACAACCATGACTCTTTGCTAGCATGTTGTATGGGAGATTGGTAATCACAGCCTGAACCTCTGATTAATCAGCTGAGGCAAGTATGGGGTCAGCTGTGGGAGCACAGGTGAGAGTGATGTAGCTGTGCTCCTGGAAGGGGTGGAGCTCGACTCCATCCCCTCTGAGACCTCATTTAAGGGCTGACTCCCACTGAGGCAGCATCTCTTGGAGACTGCTCACCAGTGAGGACTGCCCCAGCTTCTTCAGCCAAGGCACCACCACTGGTGAGTTTTCCTTTTTTTATTCCTTCTGTACATTTGCTACCATCTGTATACTAACAACCAATACACGTGTCCTGCCTAAAACTGAGGCAAAGATATAACTTCTTTCTCTGTCCTACCAGTTTCAGATGGTGAAACTTCTAAGACAGGACCACAATTTCTTACATTCATTAAAAAATGCATAAATTGAGGTACACTGATATTGCAGATGGTAAGAGTCCAGATCCAGTAACACTGAACTTTAACCATGGACCGTTGACCATTACCTACCTAGAATCAAGATCACTGTAATTTCCTTAGGCCTAACTTCAACAGAAATAAGATTGGATCACATATAACTTGTAAGAATTTATGAAGATTTCTATAATGAAAAATTATAATTATCTACATGTTATAATGAAGTTATAATTAGAACATTATAGTGTTTCAGAGTCCTACGGTACATTGTGAAAAACATGCACAACAGTTAGATGACTTTCAGGTTTCTCAATTCTTCCATCCTTTAGATAGATAAAAGGTTAATTGATTTGTATTTAACTCCTAATTGGTTGTTAAAAACTGATGAAATCATGTCTTAAATTTGTTTATCTACCATGTTTGATCTGTTTTCACACACTGTATTCAAGCTAGATAAACAGTTACCTTTTGAAAAGTGTTTGGTTTTTTTTGTTGTTTTGTTTTTCTTCCTCCTGTTAATGGAGATGGTGATCTACATGTCTAGTCAAGAAACTGCATAAAAAGATTGAAAATTATTAAAAGGTATGTCTCAAATTAATATATTCCAGGTAAAGAAGAACAAGGTAAAACATGTTTTGTAATTAGGTGCTTTTTTAGTTTTGTTTTTCTTTTGTTTTCTGCTGGCTCCAGATTATGCTTATTAACAGTATCTTGAATATTAAGAAGGATATTGTGAAAAGAACAGTAAATTGAATTTCTACCTAGCTCAATTTAGAACAGCCTTTGATTAATCTGTCAGATGTTCTTAAGCCCTTACACACTTGTTAAGTGCATTCAGCTGATAAGAGAGATTATTTATTGCTTTGAATATTTCACAGTTAAAGGAACTGTTGTTGAGATGAAACTTTTAATGATCTTAATTAAATGCATGTTCTGCACTACAAATTTAATTAATGATCTGAATTTAAAATGCACTGAAATTTATTTTGACACGATTGTGTGTTTGTGTCGGAATATTTCAGAAGTGTTAGTCTCTCTGTTACTCTGTTGTTATTTGACTGAATTCCAGTGGAAAATAAATAAATAAATAAATCAAAATCCTTCAAATTCATTGGCTAATAAAACAGAACAAACAACCACCAAAAATAGGATTTTTCTGATTATTTTCTATGATCTAAAAGCTTAAAAGGTAACTACTTGAAAATCAGTGGTGAAAATATTTTTCTTTTGGAAGGCACAAATTAATTAGAGTGCTTTTTATTTTCTATAGAGTAAACTAATATCACACCCTCCCCAGATCTGCCGATTCTGTACACAGACACACAAAACTTGTGGCTTCTTAATACACATTTATGTTATGGGGAAATTTGCACAGAATAAAATATACACATTCTGCAAGATCTCCTGCATTTTATATTTTAATGCATGAAGAAAACAGTTCTAAGGATTCTAAATAAACTATGCAGATATTTCCAGACTCTATGAAGCATGTTTCATCACATTGTTCCTGGCTCCAATATTAGCATCTTTCCATACCCTCTCAAAACAATCTATGTGAATCTGTAGACAGAGAAAATCCACAGCAAAAACTCCACAGGAAACTACCTCAGGTATTTTTTTCTTTCAAACTAGAAATGTCTGAACATAGTCACCCACTTGAGAGATAAATTACATTAATTCTGGGCATTAATTGGGTGGGGGGGGAGGGGTGTAAATGGATGGACACTGTCTGTAAAGAAATATGATATGCTGTGGTTTGTTTAAGCATCTCGAATTCTCTGCGTAGTCAGATCAACACTACAGAAATTGTAGACTGACCTGTGAATGGGGTAAATTAGAAGAGCCATGCTCTGGGCTCCATGAAAGCTTGCTTGATAAGCATCATGATAAGCATCATAATGTTAGAATAACATTCTGTGGATTCTAAAAACTCCATTGATCTCCTTTTCTAGCATAGCAAGGGAAAGATATAAAACCACTTATTTCTCTAACTTAAAAGAAAATGTCAGCAAATTTTCTTCACTTATTCAATGGTATTATTAGGTTTTGAGTATTTTAAACATGTAAAGGTTCATACTTAAAGATGTCTATGCATATTGTTGGTTTAAAGTGCGAGAGAGTGTGACTATCAAACCTTATTCATTTATTTATTCATTTATCAATTCCCCGTGGAGAATCTCATGGTTGTAGGTTTTCCAAAGGGATGAAGTGTCAGACAATATAGATAAGCTGACAGGATCTTGCTCTTCCTGAAGTGTTTTGTACTTGTAAAACTACTTTAAAATTGATAATGCTTGCTGCCTGGAAACCTTCACCAGGGAAATAATCATTTATCTTTTGAAATATATCTAAGGTCAGTGTTCACCCATGGCAACCCATGTGTAAGATAAAACAGACTTTTTACGAAGATGCTTCCCAACAAATAGAAGATAGCACTACTGAGGTTGTCTGCAAACAGGAATGAAAATGTTTTGGTTACTGTTTTCCTTGTCTCAATTATTTTGTCAGTCTTTATTTGAAATCTAGAAGATTTTCTGAACTACAAAGCAGTATGGAAAGTATTATCAGAAGAGAAGGAGAAATTTAGGTAGATTGTAGGGAGTATTATTATATTAACATAATTTAATTGATGATTCTATTTTCATTTATTTCCTTTTATGTTTTATGTCTGACTTGAGAATAAAAAATCAGCTTCTCCTGCAATCTCTGTTGGGGAATCTGAGATGCAGGCCGTAGTGCAGAAAAATACTGATAATGTAGGATCGGTGAAGTGAGGAAAAGGAGTCTGGTTTGGGAAATCTATATTGCCTGAACTTCTGATTGCTTCTCTGCCTAAAATGATGCTTCTGTTTCCAATTTGAATTTAACTTCAGGAAAAGAGAAAGAAAAAATAAAATAAATTATTTTATCTTCAAAGTGAGTAACCTGAAGACTTTCTAAAGATAGACTTCAGGCCTTTAGCTTTTGCAATAGCAGGAACAAGGCCAAAGGCCCAAGAGTGATAGGTTAATGAAGTGATGCAGGTTGCAGTTGTTGGAATTGCTTTATTAGTGCATTGCAGTAAACATATTTATGGTGTGAGACTTTGATTAGTGAATGCATACATTTTATGTTCTTCTGCAGTTGTGAAAGGCCAGTCAATATGATAATTAAAAGAAATTGTCCTGTAGGTGACTGGAGGAAACAATAACTATCAGTAAAATCTCAGTTTTATGAAGTGCCCTGTTTATCCTTTTTTTTTTTTTTTTTTTTTTGCTTAATTTAATGACCTTTACCTTTTATCAGACAATGAGAAACATAACTCTCCAATGCAAGGAAGCATTTCTATTTGACAGAAGCTTAATAAGTATTATAACTTAGAATGCTATATATGCCAAATGCATATCTTTATTACTCCTATGAATAAAGTATTAATTTTGTTTGTGAGATGCAGTTTTCAAACATGTAGATTTCATAGACTGCTGGGGAAAAGTCACCAAATTTTATCTACAAATATGGCAACAATGATACACAAGTACCTGTAGATCCTAAATTGCCCTTGTGAATGAATGAAGAATCACAGATTGTTAGACTTTATCTTGAAAAGCCAAATTGGTTCACAGGATATTTTCTCAGATTCACTTAGGTAAAATATTTTATCCAGAGATTAATGTGGAGCTATTTGTCTGTGTGAAAATTAAAGCCAAAAGCAATAGAGCCTTCTTAATACAAATATATATACATATATGTATTTTCTTACATTTTCTACATCATTTTCGATATTTTGCTTTTGCATTAGAAGTACATAGGACACTTACAGATAGCTCTGAATTTTACAAAATGTTGATAATTTCCTTAGTTAAATCAAATTTCCGTAGGATTCAAACTAATATTAAATTAGTTACTGGAATTTTGTGGCATTAAAATAAAATAGTAGACCATCTCAACAGAAAAACCAAATTCCCCTCAAACACTCATTCAAAACAAGCATTCCTTTTTAGCTTAACTACTTACTTTGACTCAGGTCTTTTATTGTGGTCTTCAAATATCAAGTTAAAGTCACAACGAAGCTGCAGCCAGACAGAGATGCACAGTGTGTGAGTCAATGGACACAAACATTAAAGAGGGAAGTTCTAACCAGATATTAGGGGAGGAAAACAATTACTATGGATGTGATCAAATTTCTGTGCAGGAAGTCTTACCAAAGAGGTACTAGAATATCAGCACACTCACTTTTAAACTAACTAATCATATTCATATCAGAAGATCCAGTCTGAAGGTTAATATTCAACCAACATAAAATTAATTTTGTTCTTCCCTTTACAGTGGATACATGCAAATCCTTTCCCTCCCCCATCCCCCCCGACACTAATTAGTACCTACACTAATATTAGTGTAATGTTTGAATTGAGAATAAATTTGAAAATATGAGAATGTTCTCAAATTATATGAAAATATTCTAAAATGAAATATGAGAAAATGAAAGATTTGAGAATAAATCCATGACATACACTATACATGGCGTAAATAGACAAAGCCATAAATGTTATATAACATGATCATCAGCAGTCTACCATTAGCAAATGTTAGCTTATTTTCTTATACCTTAAAAAAGCAGAACAAGAGTTCCTTTTATGGTTTTCTGAAGACGAGGAAGGCTTTGGAATGGAAAGTGTGAGAAATGATGAATGTGAAAAAGGAGATGTGAAATGCAAGAGCATCCACCATTCATTTGCCAATTCACAAGCTGCATCACTTAAACTTCATTAAGATAACTGGATTTTTGGTTACAGCATGCACATAAATGTGTTTGTTTTATTTTTTTTACATAATGAATAAATAAAGAAACAAAAAATACTGAACAAGCATTTTAGAAATACTGACAGAAAGAAGTGAATGCTAGCATCAAACAGTTCAACCCAATTGCAACTGGCATAGACCAAAACTCAAAAATGTGTAACCACCTGATATAAGTGAATAAGAAAGACCACATACACATCACACCAGAACATCAGAAATTAGACAGAAGCAGGAATCGTTAAATCGCTGTCTTACATAATGAAAATGATGCAGTGAGGCATGACTTAGTGAAGAAATTTATAATAGATAGTTGTGTTGAAATCTTACAGGAATCATAGTCTTTACCCAATCATACCTCAATAAGGTATAATTATGAAAAACATGCTATGGCAAAGCTTAGTGAATAAATAAGTATTTCATTCTTTTTGTTTAAAATATGATACCTCTGAGTCAAATAAATAATTACAAAATAGAAACTCATCTCTGAGAAAACAATAGCATATAAATATCAGCAGTTAAACCTTTAGACTAGAATCAGTTATTCCAAATGACAGTCAGATCCAATGCTCCTACTCCTGAATAGTAAGCATTGAAGTAGTTATTTTCTGTGAGAGTTTCTATGAGATTTCTGTTTTATAAATCCAAACTGGGAATGTAATTGTTGGCTTTTCATTTTGTTTGTTTGTTTTTGCTAGAAAGTGCATGGAATCTCTTACCTGAGGTTGATGGCATTCAAGAAGCTAAAATTAGAAATAATATGTGTCAGTAGAAAGGAGATGAAAAATTACCGACAGCAATGTCATAAAGAGGCCCCTCACGTGGACAATGCAACTTTCATTAAACCATTAGTATTATTCTGTACACGTAATAAAATCACAGATCATTTTTTGGTAATTAAATTACTTACAGTGGAGTTAATGTTACAAATAGCATTACCTATTTCCCGTCATTTTAATGGCAACAAAATGAGAAAAACAATTCTTTCATGCTTATTGGCTATGGAACAGAAGGAAATCAATTGCCTACCATTTTGTTTAGATACTTGCCAGTAATTAGGTTTGTAAACTGCTTTTTAAAATCAAACTTATTAAGTCTCTTCTTGCTTAAACAACAGCATTGTGGTTAGTGCCATCTGTTAAAAGAGGTCCTTAATTTTGTTCTAAATGGTGTTCTTTAGAATTTCAAGAAAAATTACATCAGCAAAAAGTTTTGTAGGATGCTACGATTTCAGCATTCATATAGTAGAATGACTTTTGCTTAAGAAGTTTAAAACAAGCTGAAATTAAACAAAGACTACAACATTAGCAATTTGGGTAATATATAACAAAAAAAGAAATGATAGTTTTGAAACACCACTGTAATAAACAGATGCAAACAGTACGAATTAATGAGTGTCAGTGGAATGATATTATGAGCAAATAGAAAACCTCCATATCCGACAGTGTCATTGATGTCCAGGAATAATGTAAAATTTATATCCAAGTCATTGTTAGAGCTAATTACTTAAGTTAAATATTACACCATTTCAAAATATTTCAGAGTGATGTTACATAGACTTTCACAGAAATCTTCTCTATTTAACAATATTTCAACAATGACTCTTTTTTTAAATTATTATTATTTTTTCTTTTTTTAGTTAAAATCAGTAGAATAGTAGAGAACTAACAGAAAAAAAATGTTTAGAGTACACTAGATGTAAAATAATCTTTACTTTTAGCTACTTATACTGTCAAAACATGTATCTCATGCTTCTAGTTGTTCCTGCAGAGAAGACAGAATAGTTTTGAAAGTTTCATTTTTAATGGACAGGTATGATTTTAAAGACTTGGCTATGTACAGAATCAGTCTATTGGAAGTGAAGCAATAGGTGACAGACAGACAAACTACTATGCCAAAAATAAAGTCTATGGAAGCTATTCTTGTTACTATCTCTATACTCTCTCTGCACAACATTTGGATTTTAAAGAATAAAATTGGTTTTGAATAATAAATAATCAACCCCTTGTTTGATCCTCCATTCAAATTATCCAGAGGTTATGGACAAGTTAAACCACTCCACAACAGACATAAAAATAATTTTTAAGAATACTTTAATGAATGGATCTTGTAGAAGCACCAACTGAATTACTCCAAACACTCATATGGTGTGTAAAAATATGGAGATGCAACATCTTACTCCAGCTGTTTTCTCAAATAGAGTGCCAGTTTTCTTAGATAAGAAAGCCACTGACTTATAATAGAAGCCTGTGAAGAAGACAGAGATGGTAAGCCATGTGAAATAGAGTAGGATTTGCAAAAGAAAGCATGAATTATTATTCTGCTAGAGGCGATTAAGGTAGATAGATTAATTATTAACAGATCATAGAGCAAATTGAGCAATCTGAAGAAATTTGCAGTGCAGTTCACAACTGATATTACGTATGACCAAAAATATTGACCCCCACCCCCCCAAAAAAGCAAAATTTTACAACTTCAAGTACTAAGTATAAGAACAAGCTGCTATAAGACCTTATTTATTTATTTATCAGTGAGCACTCTGTCATGGTAAGCGGGCTCCATTAATCTTCCTGAATTTTCTCACAAGCTTCATAACTCACTATTATTATGGCACAGATTTAACTGCATGGGACTGAATATATACACATGATAGGCTTAGTAATGCGTAGGAGCAAAGCTTTTGAGAGCTATTGCATAGACAGTGTTATTCCTCATAAGCACCTTACTGTGTGCCTGCAATTACAAGTCTGTCTTGCTGAAGAAAGGAAAAGAGAACTATGTTTGAAATGTGTGAACTTAGCCACACTACATAGACTCCTCAAAAATATATTCCTTGACAAGCACATGGCTTTCATCTTCCTTGGCTACTGAGAAACAAGTATTTTGGTTCTTTTACTGTCTAGGAGAGACATTTTAAACATAACAATGAAAATATATAAGATGTTCAAGTGAAATGCAACCCCACAATCATTTCAAGTTCAAGACATCACTGCTCAGAAAGTCATTTTGTACATGTATTACAGAACTTCTATGGAAATTGCAAGTAGTTTATGAAGCATGAGAGTATGTTCATTTCATCTGAAATTTCTTTACCTTGTGTAAGGTTCAGCTATGGAATGACACAGTATATAGACAACTGTATGCAGAAATTGCTGGATTTTCATGGGTGCAGATAAAAATTCTACATAGAAAGAAAAAATAATTAAAGAAAACGTTAATTATTTTTATTACACAAAAAGCAAAACAGAAACATTTCTCAAAGTTAATTATCCTCTGCTTATTCAATTCACCATTATCTAGAACAGTCATGTCTATAAATGGTTCTGATGATGCTAAGTTTGTGACTGTTTGTCCCTTTGTATATATGTATATAAACACAATATAATTATAAAATAAATTCTAAATTTCTTATACTTCTAAAAAAAACTGACAATGGTTTGTAGAACTATACTTAAAAGACAAGAGTTTATATTTCAGATCTCTAATGAAGTTGATAAATTACACATTTAAATTATGAACTACTAATTTCTGAGTATCTGCCATTAGAAAAACAGAATGTAGCATTTCTTATCTATCTCTTTATAATTAGAATTCTCTAAATGGATTCTTTGCTTTGCATAGGGAAAAAAAAAAAAAAAGAAAAAGAAAATCAGACATGCAAGTATAATTTATATGAAAAGAAAAATTAAACCCACAAAATTTATAACAATGTATATATTGACTGGATGTAGCAAAATGAAAGCTTTATTTTGCCACCATTAGGTGCACTAATAATAACAGATTTTGGTGGAGAATATGAAATTACTGACTATGAAGCTTAGTAATCTTAATGTTAATGAAGAATCCTTATAAGCAAGAGTGACAGATTTAGATTTTTAAGTTATATGTTTGCAAATGTAGTGTGAAATTCAAATGAACACAACTAAGGAAAAATATATTCTCAAATGTATTCATGGATGAGCCTGAGGCATGTTTTCATAACATAGTCTTATGTTACAAAATATTCAGTGTAATCATTTGAATTAGTTTTCAAAGGAAAAAAAAAAAAAAAAAAAAAAAAAAAAAAAGTAAAAGCAAGAAAAGAAAAAAGAAAATCAATCAACCAACCAAAAACCCAAAACAAAGTCTTTTCATGGTTTAGGTGCTTTTGTTTAGATGTATTCTGCTGTTTCTGACAGGTAGTTTTCTATTTTGAATACATCTTTGCCTTCGTCTTGGAAAGTCTGACAAAAACAGCCTCTGCCTCACTGAAAATCCCTGAAGAACTTACAGTAAAACTAAGATTTTCACAATGAAGAAGTATGGAGATAAGGGACTGAAATTGTGAAAAGAAGACAAGCAATAAAACTCCACTGCTCTTATCTACTCTAAATATCATACAAAAATTAAACTAAAGAACAACAAAATGTGCGAAGGGAGAAAAATATAATCACACAATCACATAATTGGAAGGGATTTTTAAAGGCCATCTGGTCTAGCCCCTCTGCAATGAACAGGGACATCCATAGCTATATCAGGTTGCTCAGAGCTTGGCTCAGCCGCACCTTGAAAGTCTACAGAAATGGGGTATCCATCAACCCTCTGGGCAATCTGTTCTAGTGCCTCACCACCCTCACTGAAAAATACTGTTTCCTTATAACTAATCTTTTTCAGACAGCCAAACTGTGAAGGGCTTTCACATCTCAAAAGCAAAAACAATCACGATTCTCTTCCTTCTGGGGTAAGAAAGCTTTGCAGTTTATGAAATGTGGCTACCAGATAGCTTCACCTTGAAGTTTGTAACTCTAAAAGAAAAAATACTGAATAACTCCTTATGTCTGTCATGCTTCTTGATGCTCCAGGCAGGACACTGATAAGCATTTTGACATCATCTGTTCTTGTTTTGTCTCAAATCATAATTTTGAAGATTTTTGATGTTTTCTAGTAATTTGTTAGAGACAGTAAATTCTGTATCTTGTAATACTAATCATTATGGAATTTTCCCATTTACCTTTCTAGACATAAATGACTACATCAATCTTTCCATATCTTAGTAACACAGTAGAATTTTGCATAAACTAGATTCTACCCCCACCCAGATTGGTATGTGACTCACTCACAGGAATAATCTTTCCAGGGCTTAACTAGACCTGTTAGTGCAAAATTCCTGTAATTAAGTTACAATTTTGTTGAAAATATTTACTTCTTATTAAGGGGAGTAATTTCCATTGCAAATTTGTAAAAAGAGATACCTAGATAGTTCTCCTGGCAGCAGTGTTTGTTTGCTTTGCATGTGCTATACAAGTGCTGGGATGATTAATATTCAAAGAACTTCCAGAGCAGAATTTGACTGACTGAACTGGAAAATGTCACCTTCAGAAATATGGAGATATTTTTGTTCAGTTCCACTCTCATATACCTTTTGTTTTATAACATACATAATATAGTTATTTTTAAATTTTCAATGATAAGTAATGAGGACTTTAAGAAGTATTGCCAAAGCTCAAAAATCAGCTGCAGTTAAACTTTTAGCTACATCCATTTTTTTTCAAGCCTATAACCACCTAAGTTTTCAATACATTTTTACAAGTTAAAATAATGCTAATTGAAAGTAAGTGTTTAAATAATCTGAACAAAGTGAAAATCTTTTGGAGACTGAGATTTATCTGGTGGACAGATCACATTTTTTTTTAGTTGCTTTTGCTGTGATCAAACCAAGCAAATGATGATATATGAAAACAAAGAATTGAAAGAAGTGTCAGATGTTTTAATTTGAATCAGACTGTTCTCCATCTCATTAGAAACATTTTTGTTACATTAAACAGTTCTGCTCTTTTCTTATGTTTAGAGATTCAGTCGACTGTTAGCCTATCATTCATCTTCAGACATCTTAACTTTCTTACTCCAATTTGAACTTCCTCTTCCTTATACTTTCAGAGTAAAACCAACATTTACAGTGATGGTTTCAGTAATTTGCAAATCCATTCTCTTTTTGTATCTTCAGTTCACCTTTCCTGTAAAGCTTCATTAACCCTAACATTATTTATGATGTTTCCAATTAATTACTAGACACTTGGAGACTCAGTGTAATCATTCGTTTTTTCTAATTCCTGGTATGTTTTCGCAGAAATGTTAGTAAGATTATGAAATCTATTTTCAGTAAGCGAAATAAAATCTTTTTCAGAAAGAGACATAGCCCTCAGGAAAAGGACCTCCTCAAGAAAGAAACTTCCTTCCCTAGTTCGGCCCTCAAATTACTAACCCCTTCTGTTGTTTCTGGTAGGCAGCGATGAACTTCCCTAAAGACTTTGAAAAAGGACTTCTCAGCCTTGGGGTGACAGGTAAAGGGTTCAGGAGAACAAGTTGTGTTCTTCTCCATCCCTCCAGTTATAGGGAATGATGAAGGTCCAAATATTATGGGACAGAGGATTAATAACTGGCTCTGAGCCTGGTGTGCCTGGCAGGGTTTTGGGTTCTTTGACCTCTTGTTCTGTTTGCACGAGACCAGGCCTGCTGGCAGCCAGTAAGAGTATCTTATATCACCAGTGGAAAGGGGTCTTAAGACAGAAGTTGGGAAGGTTCATTGACAGAGATTTAAATGATGTATGAAGGGGGGTAGGGTTGTAACTGGGTTCATTAGAATGAAGCCTGTATGTAACATGCCAGTGCTTGTAGGAGAGATGGGATGAGCTAGTAAGATCCTTCAGTCTTGTATCTTCATGAAGGAGGATGACTCACCTTTTTTTAGGAAAAACACAAGGGTTAGTGTGAGGTTGGTGGCTCTGGAAACACTGGAGGATGGTCATGAGGGAATTAGGGCCACTGCCACTCAAAAAGAGGCCCACCTCGGGTGCTTTTAAACTAATGCAGAAAGCATGGGTAATAAACAGAAGGAGCTGGAGGCCATTGTGTGGTCAGAAAGCTATGACATAGTTGCCGTCACAGAAATATAGTGGAATGCATCACACAGCTGGAGTGCTGTGATGGATGGCCACTGACTTTTCAAAAGAGATAGGAAAGGCAGGAAAGGCAGTGGTGTAGCCCTCTGTGTGAAGAAAGAATGTGAATGTATGGGAATTAATGATGGTGATGAGCTTGGTGATGGTTGACAGCTTGTAGATCAGAATAAACGTAAAGGCAAACAAGACCGATATGATCATGGGTGTCTGCTATAGCCCACCCAACCAGGATGAAGAGGTGAACAAGAAACTTCATAGACAGTTGGGTGAGAGCACAAGGTCTCTCCCCGTTGTTCTTGTGGAGTACTTCAACTTCCCAGACATCTGCTGGATTGATAATACAGCAGATAGGGAACAGTCCCAGAGGTTCCTAGAGTGTGTGGGGGATGACATCTTGACACAGCTGGTGAAGGAGCCAATGAGGGGAAGCAAAATCCTGGACCTAATGTTTGTTAACAGAGAAGGTTCTGTTGGGGATGTGAGGGTTGGAGGCCATCTGCGACACAGTGATGAGAATGCTACATTTGTCAGTCCTTGTTGAACCATGGAGGGAAGCCAGCAGAACTGCCACCATGGGCTTCTGAAGGGCAGACTTTAACCTCTTTATGACTATGGTTGAAAGGGTCCCTTGGGAAGTAACTTTGGAGAGTGTGGATGCTCAGGAAGGCTGGGAATACTTCAAGGAAGTAATTTTAAAGCAGGAGCTGACCATCCCTAAGTCATGGAAGATGAGCTAATGGGCAAGGAGGCCGGACTGGATGAACAGAGACCATTGTCTGGAACTCAAGACCAAAAGGAAAGTTTATGGTCTCTGGAAGAGTGGGCAAGTTGCTTATGATGATTACAGGTACATAGTGAAGATGTGCAGGGAGAAAATTAAAGAAAACCAAAGCCCAGACAGAACTGAACTTGGCCACTAAGTTAAAGGACAATAAGAAATACATCATACATCAAGAAGAGGGATAAGGCTGAGATTCTTAACACCTTCTTTGCCTCCATCTTTAATAGTAAGACTTGTTACTCCCTGGGAACACAGCCCTCTGCTCTTGTAGATAGGGATGAGGAACAGAACAGGCTCTGCATGACCTACAATGAGATGGTTTTGGCTCTGCTCCAGAAGCTGGATGCTCACAAGTCCATGAGTCTGGATGGACTGCAACCAAGAGTGCTGAGAGAGCTGGTGAATGTGGTTGCCAAGCCATTCTCCATCATCCTTCAGCAGTTGTACTGATTTCTTGAAGTTGAAAATACTGTTCAAGTTTACAAAGAGTTTGGTAACGAACAGATGCTAATGTAATATGACAGGTCTAGTAAGGTCTGGTTATGAATGAGAATTTAAATCTGCCTTTGGGGTACATTCATAAAAAAAGAAAATAAAAAGTAGAACATGTAGTTGGAAATGGTCCTTATATGGTGAAAAACAAAACAAAAGAAAACAAAGAAACCCTGTGAGTCTCACAGTATGCAGTGTTTTCTGAGTATTATGCTCAACTTTGCGCATAGGAAAAGAATATTGTGATACTTAGTTTGCCACTCACTCTATGCTACTTAAAACTTTTTTTGTTTCCTTTTTTTTTTTTTTCTGATAAGACACTTTCTATTGCATGAACAAATAAACAAATGCAGTGATATATTAAAGGATTTGGAAATACAGTTAAATAAAAAGATGATGTTGTTCATGGCAGTACTCGAATCTGATTCCTTGATGTTTTAGCTTTTGTAAGAAGTAAAAAGCTGAGAGGGAGAAGATTGTAGCACAAAGCACTGAATATATTATTTTCTGAAAATCTCTTCACCGGTTGGTGCCATTTTGTGGCAGCTGTAACAATGTTTGACTAAATAGTTTTCTGATGTGATTCCAGCTGTGACAGCATTTATTCTTTTCAGGACTTACACTGAGAACTGGTTTAGTTTCCTAGGTATTTCTGCATGCTATGAAGCATCTATTCAAAGCTAGTCTTTATTTATTTATTTATTAGCTATAAGTATGTACTATATTTTACATCCTATCATTAACAAAATTACACAATGTCCGGTTGGAAAGATATTTTTCAATTAAAGGGTATGCAAATGGTTTCTTGGTGTAAATAATTGAAGCACCTTTAAGGACAGTCAATCAGCTTCATTTTTTTCAGATAAAACATTATATACATACATACATACATACACATACATATATGTAATATATGTATAACTACTTAATAGGATGTATAGGTGTTATGGTTCATAACATACATATAAGGTAAATATATTTTAAAATGAAACAAACAAAAATATGATTGAATAAATGCAGCTATACTAAATTTATTTCAGAGTACTCAAAATATTATACAACGCTTAGTGCTTCTGTATTCATAGAAAGACATACTCATGGCCTACTCCTCATTTAATCCCTGTATTCAAAACCTAATTCTTTAATGAACAAGATTATGTTAGAACTAGATATAAAAATCAGTCAAAATGACAGCAGCAAGAAATCTGTGGGGTCAAATATCTATAACTTAGCATAATTCTAGGTAATTCCTGAATGCATTATGGGCTATACAGACTCGCAGTGAAGTTGACGTGGCATATTTTTTACTGAATGCTTGTATTCATAATTGTGCATAGTAATATATATTCACAGATGAATATATTAATATGATAACACTGTATAGTGTGTAACATTTAGAATAAATAACATAATTCAGAAAAATCAGATGAGTTTCATTCTACTTAGTTTTAAAATCTGCAAAAGTATTATTGTTCTAATGAGGTGAGCATATATCTACAACATCTACTTTGTGTATATAAAGCCGCTTAGTTACAAATCATCACTCTGTACTTTATATATAAATTGTATCTTATTTATTTACTGTCCTTACTACGCTGGTTCAACACAGGCAGATTCTCTTGAATGGCAATCAGTGTCAGTCCGCTTACATTTTAGACATCATAGTTTTCTTAGCAAACTCATTTCTTGGTATTAAGATTGGAATAATAATAATAATCAAAAGTGTCTGCAGAATGATTTTGCAGCTTAATTGTTCATATTTACAGATAATGTTGCCTGTGAGCTTAAATTAATTGTTACTCTTATGCTGGAAATTGAATTGTGAATACAAATCCATTATATGTAATGCTGTAAGTATTGGCACCTTTTACTGAGTCAGGAGAAACACAGCAGTAATAATACTGCTTATTAGTATAAACACAAGTATATGTTAACATTTTACCAGCATATTTCTTGTTTTGTCAAGAATATTTCTTTTTCTTTTTCTTACATTTAGAAGGTATGCATTAAGATAGCTCTTTGTTACTGAATACTTCATTTACTCTTCCCCTCTCCAAGCTGAGTGATTATCTAAGAATAAATTGTTCTGCCACGAGACTTGATAGAGAATCCCTTCTCCTTTAAGTCATAGTGCATGTCTACATCCTATAATTCAGAATGCTAAGTATGATCACTTTAGGTCTCACTTGATACTATGGAACCATTAGTTATATATGAACTAGTTGACTTTACTGACAGATGCAAAGCTTGCCTAGCTATGACAAGTATGCTCATTTTTGCACAATGAGGAAATTAGTAATTCATTATTTATAAAAAATAAAAATAAAAAAAAAATGCAATAAATAAAATCTTGAAAATATCTTACATTCACAAAGGATCTGAGGTCCCTAGGTAACTGTACTGTGCATAGGATATGCAAGAAGTGGATGCTGGTACAAACAGCCCATAATGGAGAACATGAGTTTCCATGTTTCAGGTGGAACTGAGAGTCCTGAGTATACAAGGTCAAGGTGTTAGAAGTTTTGCTTTTCATTTCTGTCAGAGGAGGGGGGAAGAAAAGAAAAAAAATATATATAAAAAAGTAAAAAGAAAAAAAAAAAAAAGGAAGAAACTAAACTAAAATACTAAAATATATGAAATGCTTTCTTGTTTACATGTCACAACTACTTTCTTAGCCAAAATAAATTCTATAGATCAGAATGTAATGTCAGTGGCTTCAGAGGCAGCACAATAATAGAACACGTAGAGTGGAGCAAACAGTGATGCAGCTGGTTATTCTGAAGTAAAACTGAATTCAAATGTTTCACTTCATTTTGTAAATAAATTTTATTTATTTTTTCTAATAACATGTCATGCATATATTTCTCCCTCTATTGCCACAAGAAGTGAAAAATTAATTTTAGATTATGTCAAAATCCTGTTTATACTCAAACAATGTTAAAAATTTGAGTATTTTTGAAATGAAAACATTCCAAATACTGCTTTTCCTAGATAAATTTTCAGGCATAACCCAGCATAGAATTGTCATCAAAGCTGCTAAAGTTCTGAAACAAGAGAAAAGAGAACAGCAAAAAGGAACCATTACATTCTGTTGTTTTTTTGTTTCTTGGTTGGTTGGTCAGTTGGTTGGTTGGATGGATGGTTGTGAGGGTTTTTTTGTGTGTGTATGTGTTGATGTTAAATCTCTAGTTTGATAATTGCAAATTGTGCCATATTGCAGTTTTGTACTTTGAGTTGGTCTGCTTTCCAAAAAGCAAGGGAAGAATTATATTGTTTACAGGAATCTACTTACAATGATTAATTCATAGCTCTGGCTGAAGTAAGACTTCAGGCTTTCCTTGGAAATAGTGGTTAGATTGTGTCAGCTTTTTCCTGCAGCAGTCTGCTGAGAGTTGTATTAACAGAGGTTTTAGTTAACTCTTTTGTACCAGGGGCCTTTTCACATTGATATCTTATTTTCTTACCCATCTATCCTTTCTTCAAAAATTACTGTATGTGTTTTCAATTACTT
Organism: Excalfactoria chinensis; assembly: GCF_039878825.1. Classification (NCBI taxonomy): domain Eukaryota; kingdom Metazoa; phylum Chordata; class Aves; order Galliformes; family Phasianidae; genus Excalfactoria; species Excalfactoria chinensis. The sequence continues at coordinate 51,616,012 of NC_092826.1, forward strand.
TCAGCTAGACTTCAAACTCTGCAATTTTTTTTTGTGTATATTTACCTTTGTTATGTTAATCACATAGCTTTTACCACTTTAAATACCATCACCTAATTGCAATGTACACAGCTCTTCATTCCTAGTTTCAACAGCTCTTTTCTTGTCTTCCTTGTTCACCCTGATAAATTTCAAAATTCCATTGCCTTTTCATGTACTGCTCCTAATCCCACTTGACTCTTATTGTGCTATCTGCTATCCTCTATGTTACTTACATTACCAAATACATAACCCCAACACAATTTGCTATTAAATGATAATTCTTGGAAAGATGTGTAGGTACTTTTCCCCATGTGTGAAAATCTCTATAGTACTGAACATGGTAATATTAAGCCTGCTAATTCTGTAGAATTCACTGGTAAAACTGTTTAACTTAGCCACATACTCATTTATTAATGAGCGTAATCGAATGTCAACATATTTTTAGCAAGACTAATTTTGAGAGTAAAGCATGGTTGCTCCATGAGTATTAAATATACAAACATTTAAGATTTACATATACATCTGCTTGCTCTAGTTTACCTTTCTATATATACATCCATAGAAAAAGAAGTTTACACTAAATGATTCCTCAGTTAAACAAAATTGTTAATAATACATCCTTCCAACAGATAGATGTAAACAGTTACAGATAATCCACCTTTTATTCTGTTTCCTGTTTCCATTTGTTTCTCCCTTGTTCCCATTTACCTCTTCTATTTCTTCCCTTGCCCTTCTTCCCTGCTTCTTGAATACAAACAAAGCCACAAAAGATATGGAAATAGCCTTGTCTTCATGTCTGAAGGAGTAAAAAGTGAAAATTGCGGAGGTGGTACCTGAAGCCTCAAGGAAATGATCATTTGCATTATGCTGTGACATTCAGGATTTGAGACACTTAAGGCCAGATGGGTTTTCTGACAGACAGGAAAGCATATATACCTGAAGATAGCTTGAGGATGGATCAGGAGCACAGCACTTTAACCTGGCTCAAATTGCATCAGAACCAGTTTGTGGATCCCAGACAGTTAGAATATCAACATTAGTGTCTCAGGATGCTAAGCACATGGGCAGCTTTACTAAGCTATGTTTCATAAGTGTAATATATTCAATTCATCCCCTTTTCCAGCATGACAAACTGCAGTACTCAGAGGCCTTTTCTATCACTCTGGGAGTAATGCTCAGCTCCCTCTTTGCTCTGTGGAAGCTAGTGAGGCACTGATGTTTCCACAGGGTACTTCAACCATCTTACTTTGGCAATCTTTTCCTCATTACTTAATGCAGTGTCACTAAATCCTTATAGAGACTTTGCAGCTGTGGTCTCTGTCACAGTAAGAGGAAGAGCATAAGAGATATTCATCAGATGATGAATCACACTATTCACAGTTCTTATTTGGTCATCCCTGGAGATTATCAACAAAGGAATATGTCTATGTCTACAGAAATCTTTGCCCTTGAGAGTCAGGGGGCTGTGGAGAGTCTGTCATACAATTAACAAAGCAATTAATTGTGTCTTCACAGATCTTTAAGACTTTTAATCTCTTCACATATTTTTCTGGTGATTTAGGAACTGCTGCAGTGCTCTTCTCATCCAATCTCCTTCCTGCTGGAAGAGAAATTGGAAAGAAAAGCCAGTTAAGCCATCTGTCTTCTGTCTGCCCTGGAACACAGAAGAGAGAAACAAATGCCAAAACAACAACAACAACAACAACAACAAAGACAGTTCCACTAGAGCAACAACTAAAGATGCTGAGCAGATAGGAATTTTTCTAGAGGACCACTGTGTTGGCCAGATAGAAAATTGACAGAAATATTCCAGACTGTGTATGAGTTATAGATTCTGATACTTACTTTCTGATTTATACCAAGATCTACTTCCACTTCTGATGTTATTTTGTGTGTATCTTGTGTGTGTGGGCATCACGTTTTCATAAGGTATGTTGTGTAAGGAGTACTAAACCCTGTATTAGTGCTAGTATATATGTCTTCATGCACAGTTTTCTGGCTTCTACTCATAACTTCATGTTTCCATCCTTAGCAGTAGAGATGAAGAATCTTGGCCATTCATGACCTCACAATTGCAGAATGGCTATTTTTGAAGTAGGCCCAAGCTGGCAGTGTGGATCAGCTATGTCCAAGGCATAAAAACAAGTAATCTGCATGATGGTATTAGATACTTCAATAGCCACTAACTGGGAAGGAATTTTACTGTGCAAGGGGGATGAGTTGGCTGAAGGGACACAAAAAGCAACCAGAAGTCACCAACATTCTTTTTAGATGTTATTTGTGCCTGGAACTCTATACAATAGTGCGACAGGTGAGTGGGTTTTTTGTTTGTTTGTTTTGTATTTTTCCCCAGAAGTTTTCTATGGTCTTATCTGCATGAAAATTTTGCTCTTGTTGCTGCTTATTCTAATTATTATCTGACAAGACAATATTGTTTCAATAGTCATTTATGCATGCCATAATATTTTTTGAAAGATTGATTAAGGTTGTCCTAGGAAAACATGTTTTCTTCTATCACATCCAGTAACTACAAATTAACTATAGTGGCTGTTTTAGCTTTTGATCCACTGGGGTAAACTGGTGTAGTTTGATCTGTCATTAGATCTGGCCTGGCAGAATTCACAAAATTGTAGGGGTTGGAAAAGACCTTAGAAATATCAAGTTCAAACCCACTGGAAAAAAGTTTCCCTAAAGCAGGTTACACAGGTAGGCATCCAGACAGATCTTGAGTATACTCCATAGAATAAAACACTACAACCTTTCTGGACAGCCTCTTCCAGTGTTCTGTCATCCTCACAGTAAAGAAGTTCTCCCTCATGTTCACGAGAAGCTTCCTTTGTTCGAGACTGTGCCTGTTGCCCCTTGACCTGTTGCTGGGCACCCCTGAGAAGAGCCTGACCCCATCAATTTAACTCTTGCACTTCAGATATTTATAACCATTGATAAGATCTGTCCTCAGCCTTCTCCAGGCTGAACAGTTCCAGGCCTCTCAGACCTCATGTTGGAGTTGTTCCAGGACCTCAATCATCTTCGTCGCCCTCTGCTGGACTCTCTCTAGAAGTTCCTTATCTTGACATGAGAATCCCAGAACTGAACATTCAGCGTGTTTAACTCTGTGCTCTCAGGAAAGCATGTAGATAATTATTTGTATTCAACTTTTATTCTACTTGTTACTCATGCACAACATACAAAGAACAGGTGATAAATAAATACCAAATGAGTGATCACAATTAAACTTTTAACAGCTATTTGTGTGATAATCCTTCATTGCACTAGTTTAATGTGACTGTGACATCACTGGAAATGGAAACTGAAGCTCTTCAGGCTGAGCATTTGTTTTGTTACATTTGAGTAAGTTCAGGCAAGCAATACCCTTTCAAATTACTTAAGTGCAGGCATTGAGCCAACACAACAAATAGAGAAATGATTAAATCTGTTACTTGTTGTTTTGCTATATTTTCTTTACTCAGCAGAGAGAGTGGTTTATAAAGAGCACCACACTTATTATAAATCTACTAAATGATGAGAAGATCTCATTGCAGAACCAACTCCCCTAGGCCTAAAATCACTCCTGCACCTACTAAGATTTTCATTCTCGTTTCAACACAAGCAAAACTTTCTACCATTCTAAAATCTCTAAGGGCAAGAAAGATAGCAATGAGAATGAAAATCTACTACAACTCTGTCAGAAATGAATGATCTACAAATGACAGAGAGGGCTTAAGAACCGGATGAGACTGACAAGGATTGCTTTCATGAGAGGATGGGCTCAAATTGTCAGGAAAGCAGGAAGATCCTAATGAGTTCATAAAGCCTGTAGGAAAAAAAAACAAAACAAACAAACAAAAAAAAAACTGCAAGAAAAGATAGGTAGTTGCACTATTCATCTTTCCTGCATGCTCAATTCCAGAGGCTGTGGGAAGTGTAATATTTATTTCCTGGTACCAAAGTAGAAATTAGTGGCCTAGAGCTTATTATGTTTCTCTTTACAAGACTAGATTTCCACTGAACTAGAAGAATAAGAAATGCTTCAAACCATGATGCTTCTAATAATGATTGACTGGATTTTATTGCTAAGCATTCATAGTTTAAACTCCCAATTATTCTGAAGTTCTTATAAAATGTAAATAAAGTATGATATTCCCAACATGCTATAAAATATTTTCACATATGCTTATTTTCCTAACAGCACAAAGTTGTGCAGCAATTACACATGAAATTATAACCAGAATGAAGAAAGGGTGGAAAGACTAGAACTCATTATCATAAGAAAGTGGACTTCACAATTAGACTGTTCGACCATAGCCAACACTTCACTACTAACGGAGTTATATACAAATGTATTTCTGCTGAATTATTTTATAATTGATCACCCAATTTTATTTTTCCAGACTTTTTCCTACATCAACCCAGCACAGAATCCATCTTTTGTTATTATTATTATTTTTTTTTTATTTTTTAAAATACCTAAGATATGTATATAAGCAAATACACATGCGTGTACATAGAATGAAATTACAGAATCATAGAAAGTCCTGGGTTGAAAAGAACCTCAGTGATCATCCAGTTTCAACTCCCCTGCTATGTACAGGACTGCCAGCCATTAGACCAGGCTGCCCAGTGCCACATCAAGCCTGGCCTTAAATGCCTCCAAGGATGGGGCATCCACAACCTTCCTGGGCAAACATGTGTTACCACCCTCTGGGTGAAAAACTTCCTCCTAATATCTAACCTAAACCTCCCCCGTCTCAGTTTAAAACCATTTCCCCTTGTCCTATCACTATCCACACTTATAAACAGCTGTTCCCCCTCCTGCTTATAAGCTCCCTTCAAGTACTGGAAGGCCACAATGAGGCCTCCTCAAAGCTAAACAAGCCCATATCCCTCAACGTTTCTTCATAGGAGAGGTGTTCCAGCCCTCTGATCATCTTAGAGGCCATTCTCTGGACCCATTCAAGAGCTCCATATACATGAATGTTTATGTGTGAGTATGTATGTGTATGTCTGAATAACTGTATACATATACATACATACACATATATATACTCAACCATACATGTGTGCTTACAAATGAAACTGATACTCACTGCTCACTTAATTTGGAAAGCACTCTTTCTAAAGGGTCACAGTGACTTCTTTTTCATTATTTTATGTGATGTTCCAAAGTGGTTTTTTAAATGGATATATAGCAAGAAGAACTGATTCATAAAGATGAAACTTGGACGTATGTCACTATATCATTCTGTCTCTTTCTACCTCATTTGTCAGGTGTTAAATGCAACTTTTAACCTAGGAACATATGAATGTCTATCTGAGTATAAATACAAAGACTGAAACTGTGTGTCCCAAGTCACTTAACCTAACCAATATTTAATATCATGCAGTCATGAAATAGTAACATAAGACTTGAGTGCCAAGTGGAATATGTTTTTCTAAGTGTAAAACTCTGTTATGTAGTTTTTCTGTGATTTTTCTACAAATAGATACATTTATGCACATGTAATATATATATTTCTTATTTGTATGCATACACATAATAAATTAGTCTCGCTTTTTTTTTTTTTTAATAGGAAAATAATACAATTTAAAAACATTTTTACATATGTCCACTTCGCCATTTGTAATGACATAAACTAATTCCTACAAAATCAGAAATTGTTTCAATACATAAATTTCTGTTTTTTTTTTTTTTTTTTTTTTAAACTATCAAATCAAAGCCAATTTAAGCACAGAAAACAAACAAACAAACAAAGAAAACCACAACCAACCAAACAACTAAACAAACTTAAATTAGTGCTTACTTTTATATGGCATACAGTAAGTAGAGAATAACTTTATTCCGTATCATGGCATAATATTTTTGGCTTTTTAAAATTTTTATTTTAGTATAATCTCAATAAAATAGCATCAAGGATAAAACGAGAAGTGTCAGGTCATTCTAGACGAAGGATTATTTCTCTACATGCTGCTGTTGTGTCTCTGGAGGCTGCAGACTATTAAACTGAACTGATTATACCTGTTACTCTAATGCATTATTCATGAAACTGGCACCACAGTATCTTCAAACGGTTTGTCATTTTCCATTACTTTCCATCAAAGAAACCATATGCTGTTCTCACAGTATATTGATATCAAGACATACACAAAGCAGACAGGCCCATGGAAACACTATCTGTTTTCAGATGAGCTTTTATTATTAAGCACCACTTTTAATGGCCTGTTTGATTATTCAGTACTTAAACTATGAAACTTCAACAAGGAGAGCAACTGATGACTGTTTTCTCTGCAGTGAAAATGATGTAATTCTCATGATAAACAGCTTGCCATTCAGTGGAACTGCACTACAAGATATTTTTATCAAGGGTGCTGTACACTGGAATTTGTTTTGAAGCTGTGTTCTTTGAGTATCTCTCAATTACAGTTTGAATATCTTAGAAGCATGCTTCATTATAAGAAGTCAGGCTTGTTTCCCACCCTACCCTACTGTGAATTAAATCATGTTTTTGACCAGCAAACCACCTAGGTGTCTCTGAAAGCAATGCCTCCAATTTATTTCCATAAAAACTGCAACAGATACAAAGAACACAATAAATCTATTTGATAGAACAAATTCTCAGCTACAAAACACTATTTTTTTTTTTTTTTAGCATAGTCACTACCGTTAGTTTTGCATTTTCACCTGCAAAGAACAAGAGCCTGCATGCTGCTCTTGTAAAAATCTACAGTAGCTGAAGAGACCCATTGTTTCACAGCTGCTACAATGGCATTATCACTAGGAAAATGTATTCCATGCAGACTATTTTTTGTTAGCCTAAACAGATGGAAATCAGAAGGCACCAAATCTGAACTATGCAGTGAGGGTGGTAAGACAACTGGTTTGGGGCCTGAAATCATGCTGCAAGAGGGGCCAGGCCCAAAGAGCTGTGGGGAGTGGAGTCAAATCCAGTTGACGGCCAGTCATGAGCAGTGTCCCCCAGAGCTTGGTACTGGCGCTGCTTCTATTTAACATCTTTATTAATGATCTTGATAAGGGAATTGAGTGCACCCTCAGTAAATTTGCAGATGACACCAATTTGGGAAGGAGTGTTGATATACCTGAGGGGAGAAAGGCACTACAGCGGGACCTGGACAGACTGGATTGATGGGCCAAGGTTAACAAGATGAGTTTCAGCCAGGCCAAGTGTTGAGTCCTGCATTTTGTCACAACTATCCCTGGCAATCCTGCAGGCTTGGGGAGGAGAGGCTAGAAAGCTGCCTGGTGGAAAGGGACCCTGGTGTACTTACAGTTGGCTGAATATGAGCCAGCATGTGCCCAGGTGGCCAAGAAGGCCAATGGCATTCTGGCTTGTATTGGGAATGGCAAGCAGGACTAGGGAAGTAATCCTGCCCCTGTACTTCGCGTTGGGGTGAGGCTCACCTTGAGTACTGTGTTCAGTTTTGGGCACCTCAGTACAGATGAGGTGCTGGATCAGGTCCAAAGAAGGGCAACAAGGCTTGTGAAGGACTTGGAGAATATGCCCTACAAGGAATGACTGAAGAAACTGGGGCTGTTTAGTCTGGGGAAAAGGAGGCTGAGGGGAGACCTTATTGCTCTCTTCCAATATCTGGATGGTGCTTACATTGAGAGCGGGGTTGGTCTCTTCTCACTGGGTGATAGGGCAAGGGGAAATGGCCTTAAGTTTCGCCAGGGTAATTTTAGGTTGGATATCAGGAAAAACTTCCTCACAGATAGGGTTGTTAAGCCCTGGAATAGGCTCTCCAGGGAGCTGGTTGACTCACCACCCCTGGATGTTTTTAAAACTGTTTGGATGTGGTGCTCAGGGACATGATGTGTTAGGATAGTATGGTTAGATTGTGTTTGGACTTGATGATCTTTAAGGTCTTTTCCAACCTGAGAAATTCTATGATTCTATGAATTTGGGAATTTAATGAATATATAATATATGTGGAAATATAAGCTGTTCATGAACATCAACTGGTGGAGCACTCTTGGAGAATTATCTTGATGCTACCCTAGCACTGCCAATAGAGAATACCTTGCTTAATGGTATCACTACTTTACTGTTAGGTTTCTACTCATCAATTTCTTAATATCTGTATCACCCACCACCTCACTGTGCTCACATCCACTATTTCATCACCATAAAGGTACACCAAGTGCCAATGGATGTCAATGAGTACTATTTTTTCCATATGGAGAAATTCAGTTCTACACTTCTGCTTCATCTGCACTTCTGTATCTGATGCCATTTTGTCAGACTGCCCCTCTGCTGCCATCTGTCACATGGGAACAAAATGTAACAGATAATTGGCAGGAGGATTTAGCCTCTACTGCCATACCACCACCACCTGCCTCAGGTATTTTGGCCCAAAATAATACAATAGGAAGTATTACTTTCACAGTAGTCCTCATATTTTTTTCTTAGTCATTTTTAAGCTAATCAATAGTTGCCTGATTGTGTGCATTAACTTATAAGCTTTTCTTAAAATTTTGTGAAACTTTTCCTACTTCATACATGATCAAGAACATTACCCACTATACCTTGGAAGTATTTCATTCTTATAGATGTTTGATAATTACACTAAACAATATATCTGTAGACCCTTATTTATTTATTTTGTAAAACATTACAAAATATATTATTTTATAAATAAAATTATTTCTTAAAAACTTTAATTTGTTGCTATTTTATATTATTATTTTACTGAATTTCAGTCAACATATAAATCATATAAATCTGTTGTCATCCATGTCATCAGTCATATATAAAGATTTTATGGGCTTAAAAAAGGAGGAATAAAATACTGATGTACAAAAGGTGTTTGAAATTAAGTGCTGATTCAATTATTCAGTGGATTCTTTTTATTCGTTTGATATCCCTAAATTACAATTGAACTGAAAACTTGACCAGTTGTCTATGCACACTGGGAATAAATGAGGTGTATTCTGTAGAAATTCATGTACATGTGATCTGTGAAACAGAATTTGGACCCAAATTTCTATACTAGGGCTTGCCAGTAACAGACATTGTAGGCACTTGGGAAAAGTGCTGTGGTGGATACAACAAATCATTCTTAGTGAAGCTGTGTCTGGTCTATTCTTGAACACAGTAAAATAGTTGATATCCCAAAAGCACACTTCAATTACATCAAGATAAAATTATAAATAAATTGAATAAGCAACCTGTTATGTTAGATGCAACAGATTAGTCATCATTTCATATTTAATACAGTTGATTTTCAAGCCATCTAATTTTCTCTTCTTGCTTTCTCTTTATTGGGTATTCTTAGGGATATAAATTTTTATATAGTGGAGGGAGACAGTAGTATTGCTTAACCTTTTATAGTCTCCACAGTCTTATTACATGAAGGTACAGATTTTATGTGAAACAATAATCTGATTCTCACTCACTGGATTCATGAAGTCATACATAGTCATATCTACTTTCTGCTTACAGTAATGCAGAATATCATCCTGTCTGTAAACTCCTTTAAAAAAAGAACAATAATAATAATTTGGCATTGAAGTGAAGATTCAAGTCTCAGGTAGGTCACGTCTGGGTCCTGAATTGCATATGAATTACACATTGCAACCTCTTCCACTCTCCTGCTTTTGGGATGTGGATTGTAGAGGTGGCTCTGAAGTCTGGTGGTGACCTGGGCTAGGGTCTGGAAGCTGTCTCCACAGGGGCCTCTTCTCCTCCCATGAAGACTGCATTAGAGTTCAGGCCCTCACCAGGCCTGCACCGTAGAAATGCCTGTGCCATACTATCTTCCTTTTGGCTCAGACCCTAACCTTGTTGCCTTGGATACTTCTGTCTATAACCTGTCCACAGGACCCTGCCCATCCATTCTGCAGATTTTTTTTTTTACCCTGGTTACTGCTAATGGTTTTCTTCTGCTCTTCTATGTCAATTACTGTGGGACTACACGTCTTTTCAATGAGGTCCCTGCCTTCCTTGCCTCATGGAGCTGCCCACCCTCACACCTCCCTGGCACCATGTAACATCACACGTGTACAACAGAGATGGAGAATTTGAAATGGAGATCAGTCCTTGGGTCCCCAGAAGATTTCAAAGCCATCAAAAACTGTGACAACTAACATTTTCAAACATACATGAAAGTGATGAAAAAGTTTCCACACATACAAACAATCTATTTTCTGTCTCTTAAAAGCCATCTCTTCATTTCAGTGCCAAGATAAATTCACAAAGCAATTTTCTCTAGAGAAAACTGACATCAAAAGTGTTTGAGATTTGTGGGAAGCCTCATTAAGGATTCTTGCAGCTAAGTAAGTATTATATATATAGTATTTATGAAATAATTACTATTTTATTTATTTCATTTGTTTGTTTGGATAGCATGCAGTGTTGATAGAGAAACTAGCATTTGAGTACTTGGTAAGGTATGTATACAGATAGCATATTTTATGCTGTCAAAAATGTATCCTGTCAACTTAATAAATGAGCAGTTGTTTTGTGTTTTTTTTTAGGACACACACAGCTACAGATATAACGTGTAGCTTCCGACATACAATACTCTTTGTTATTTTGTTGCATTTTACTAGCGTAATTTTCCTTTTTTTCCCCCATATGTTTGATAATATCAGCATATGTTCTCTGATATAGCAGATGACCTTTAATTATATCTAATTTTGTGAAGCTGATGCTACATGACTGGAGATTTACCTTAAAAATTTCTCAGTAATGTTTAATGGGTCAATCTTAACCATTCATTGTATTTAAACTATCCACACAAAATTCTTATGGATGGTTGACTATCTGATATATGTGCCAGATGTCTAGTACAGCTCAGTGCACACAGGCACTGCTTTGATACTAACCATAGGCAGTACTCTAAGACTCAGCATTCAAGACTTTTAACTACTAGCATGAAGACAGCTGATGAGTGACTGCTCAAATCATTTGATGTGACAGCTCTGAAAAAAGATACAAAAATACAGAGGACTGATAAGAACAACTGTACAGTACTCACTTTTGCTTGAAGCAAGAATTTTCCATTCCTAGCATTCTGCTTTCCCAGTCACTATACCAGCATTTGTTGTCCTATGTGACTCCATTTTTAGGCATGTCTCCTTCAACATGCACTGCTAAAATTTTAGAAGTGTCCTCAGATTTCAGTGTGTACTACTGATTTCACACATATTTCACCAATGCCATGATAAACACTTTAAATGTAAAATTGTTTGTAGCGTGCTTTCAGATGCATACATTGGAGACCCATGTATTAACCTCTGCAACAGGCATGAAAGCATGGCTTGCAATATGGTCCATTCCTTGTTCTGCAACAAAATGGCAGCAGCCAGTACACACACGTCACTGAGCAACAATCAAACAATGGTGCTTTACTAACCTTATCTGGGCTGAAACTCAGACAAGAAGGGTGAACAGTGCAGTGCTGACTGAAGTTATGGCAAAGAGTCTAATACATTTTATTACACTGGCTGAACACAGTCCCATGAAAAGCAGAAAATATATAGTCATGCTCTCCATTGTGATAAAGAAATTTGAGAACAAGCTTCAAGACTGAAAAATAATTAATATATATATATATTTTTTTTTTCCTATTTTTGTGACTTCATTTTCAGCCTGATCACATCTCTCTACTGGACCTTTGTAAGCCAGAGAGAAATATCCTTCACAGTCACAATTTATTAATGTCATCATTTTTTGGCAGTCTGTGTATTTGTGAATAAGTGTTTTCAAAGGTGAAGCAAAAGAAAAATAAATGTTCATAAAAATTCTCCAGTGAATGCCTTGAGACCCCACTAAGAACTGCACATCAGCCCACAGTATCAGAGAACAATGTTGCAATGTTGGTGTTATGGCAGTATGGGCTGAGTCTTCCTGCTAGTAAGGGGGACTGACTGTCTGACATGGAAGTGTGTATGGGGCAAAGGTGTGTCATTGATAATAATAATTAATAATAATAATAATAATAATAAAGGCATTTGCTGACATTCAACACTTGGTGAATGTTTACGGAGACTGAATGGTGGGTGAAAGCACAGTGAGGAGGTGGGTGGTGCTTTTCAGCAGTGGCAACAACAGTTGGTAACCTTCACAGGCTTTTCTGGGCACAGCATGCAGGCTTTTGTTCATCATTCACAAAAATGCATAGTGAATGGTGGTAATTACGTTGAAAGATTGTGATAACTTAAGTCAGTGAATAAATACTGCCTTGCCAGGTGTCATTTTAGGTAACAATGGTTCTGACATTTCACCCATGCTATCAAAATTTTCAGTCTTAAAATGAATAGATATAGACTAACTTGGACAGAATTCTCTGTAGGTGTTTTTACAGATGCCAATGTTTACGTCTTCTGATAAAAGCAAGAAGCATACATAGACATTGATTTTATTCTCAGTGCTTTCTTTGATTTTGAAAATCGGGTATTTTTGTTGTTGTTGTTTGTTTGTTTGTTTGTTTGTTTGTTTGTTTCCTTGATCAGAAAATCACATCAATGTCGTCTTTGCCAGACAGATTGCCTTTGGGAAGGACTCTTCCTAACACATTCTGTTGCCTGTTATTCTGTCAAGGACGTTTTCCAGGAGCTGAGAGAAACAACAAACTACAGTAGTTTTCACAGCCACTATCATGTTTGCAGGGATGAATGACATTTCCACTTTAAAGACCCAATCTATTGTCTCTTTATTCCATATGGGTATTGCCAGTCACTCTGGTATGAAAACAAAAAAAAATAAAAGACACTTGTATTTGAACATTTAGTCAGAGCTATCACTGACTTTACTGGCAGATCTCTTACCCTGAAGTATCATCTTCTGTAATGATTCCAAGACTTATTGTTACAGCACTCCCAGCCAATCCTGATCTGGTTGATGTAGAACACTAATGCTTTTCTAGTTACAGCAGATTGACAGTTTAATAAATAATATGCACTACAGCTGAAACCTCTGATGCGATGCTAAACATCACAGCTCAGGTCTTTACATTCCAACTCACTTCAGCTTTGTTCATTTATTGAATTGTAGCTGTTCCTAGCTATCAAGCTAGACATTTACTGTTTCAAATATTTCAGTATTTAATCCTATTAGGAATACGATTTAACTTGTTTTGAAACCGTTAGACAGTTGATGATATATAACTCTTAATTAATCAAAGATTAAACCCCAAATCTTCACCATTTATAACTTCTCACAGAACAAATATCAAAGTGATCATGTCACCATGTGCTCATTCATATTCTTGTCGGCATGCACCTGTAAGGCCAAGTTGAAGATCTGAGCAACATTAAGTGAATAAGAAAGATGTCATTTGACTTCTCTATGCCACTAACATAACAACTGATCTACTTGTACATTAAGACTTGTCATGTCATGCAATTCATTTAACAGTGCTACTCTGTAGACATCGACAGGTTGCTTTTAACCTCACCTGTGCAAGTCTCAGGTCCCAGACTGGAACTTCCCAGTTCAGGAAATACAAGTTACAAACCTCAAAGCATGATGGCTTTTAAGCTTCAATAGAAGCAAATAACATCAGCAAAGAAAATGGCCTTAATTTAATATCTCTTCAGAGCCGTTCCATACCGGCATATTTGTGCCTGAGTTCCCTCTGCTCAACGTGAGTAACACACCTCAGCTAAACAATTGCTGTAAATACATGCTTGGTTACCTGTTTTTTCTCCTTTTTTATAAGCAGAGTTGGTGAATATTTTATCCTATTTTGGAACCACAGAAAAAAAGTAATAATAACACTATATGTCATAGTTTTAGAATACTAGTCTGGATACTGGGAACTGGAAGCCTGCAATGCACTTTGAAGACAATGTAAGAAAATACAAAACTGGACATTATTCAGCTGACCAGTCCTTTTTTTAGGATTCATCATATACTTAACAAATGTAAATACATAAGTAAATGCATAAATGAATATATAAATAAATAAAATACCCTGTGTTGCGTAACCCAGGCAAGGGAGATAAGGTAAAGTATGGGTTTCATTGGAGAAAAATTGTGCTAATAAATGGTGGATTTTCTTCACTGCACTCAAGCAGATCTTATAGATGTTTTTTGTTTTTGCTTTTGTTTTTTTTTATATATTTTTTTTTTCTTTCAAATTTCTTGGGGCAGGTATTTTTTTGTTTGGCATCCACTGAGATTAATATTGCTGAAAAATTATCACTTTATTAACAAAATTACTTTTTTTCTGCTTTCATCTTTAAACTGTTATAGAATAAATGTTTTCCATTAGCAAAATTGGTAATCTTATTTTTTCAGCCTCTCTAGTAAAGAACTTATGCTAAATTTAAATGATGGCCTTTCATTTTTTTACAAATTGCTTTGTAAAAACAGAATACTGATATTAATGTGGCAAAATTTTCATTATTTACCAAAGCCTAGGACTAATATGGTAGTTAAATTATTAACCCCATTAGTACTGTTTATACTCATTTATTTAATAAAATTAAAATAATAAACTATTTGCATTAATTGGATAACAATTAGCAAGCTTCTGTCTAGGAATAAGACATTAATATTTATTTAACTGCAAGGCTCTTCTTGAAGTTCAATTATATTTTGTAAGAAAATAGTTTTGGAGGCCACTGTGATGGCCATTATGACAGCTGAAGATGTATGCTTTTAGAAACAGTCCATAATGGGAGTGGAGGGTCTCATGGTAGAAGAAGGTGGAAGGCTGGGGGACTGAGGACCCCTTTCCTGGGGGTGGCTGCCCTGTGCCATTTTACTAGCCAGAAAGAAAGGCTGTAAATAAATGTATTCTCTCTCACAACAACAATGAAAAGTTAACTCCTTTTAGTAAACACACACACACACACACACACACATACACACACAAAAAATACCTGCTATTTACTTAGTATATTTATAATTACAGAAGACACTCTGCTTTAAAAAGAGCATAGAAAATCTATCTTGTCTAGAGAGATACCATGTTTATTTTAGTTTTAAACTCTATTAAAAAACAAAACAAAACGAAAAACATCAACAACAATGATAAAAACAACAAAAACACAAAAAAGAATGCAAACTGATGATCAAAATTCTATTTGTTTCATTCTCTGAGATGCTGATTTCTTCCTTTCTGCTATCATTTGGGAAAGAAAACGTTTAACAATGCTATTTACTTATCAGTATTCAGATGATAAGTAATTCAGATTGCTCCTTATTCAGTATTCAGATGATAAGGTTCAGATTACCTCTTATTTCAAAGTCACAGTACAGGGAATTTTCTCTGTAATCTTTAAATATTATTTCTCTGCCCTGACCTATGGAGTGCTCATGGGGATGAAGACATCCCCAGAAAAAAAAAATAAATAAATAAAACTAAAATGCTGTATCAGGCTGCAAAGTATCAAGCTGTAAAAGTGTGAAAAAAAGGTTACAAATCCCTTTCTTCTGGCAGAGGCATACAATCTAGATGTGTTACTTTGGGGAACTACTGAATGCCAAATGTTAAAAGCACTTTTTCCTGTTCAACATCTTATTGAGTATAATAAGTTTTAAAGTGTCATATGAGTAGAGAAGTAAGACAGAGAAGCCTGGAAAAATGCTATAGCCTCTAAGAAGGCTTGCTTATATCCCAGATACAGTTATACCAGTCCCAGGAAACCCATGGTAGAACTGATTTTTTTTAATGGGTCAATAAAGGTATTTAACTCAAGTCTTCACATAAATATACTGTTTGCATCTGTCTCTGTGTTTTCAGCAATATACAGAATCTGCATGAAGGATATTTGTCCAAATATATACAATGTTATGATAAAAATTTTCATATCCTTTTTTGTAGCTTTCAGTGTGCAGCTGTGCCCCTCTTTGCACCTCTTCCCCTGCAAAATTTCTACACCAATATATGCTGAAAGACTGATATAGGGATAACTCACATTTGCTCATGGTGTTGCCAGTTTCAACGCAGACAGAAAGATGGCCAGCATTTCTGTGTTTCTATGAGGGCAGTTGTATGTAGACCATCCAAAAAGTATGGTGATTCTTGTGTTTGCCCAAAAAGTTAGGGCATTAATAGTGTTCAAAATGTATTTGTTATGAGAAGATGATACTTCATGAAACCTGCCTGTTAAATTGAGTTACCCATGTGGGAGAGCCATAATAATGAAACAGAATCAGCAACTAATGTCATTTGCCATATCTTACTGCTGATGTGCCTGTGAATAGAATAGATAGAAGAGGGTAAGAAGTAACTTAACCTTGCCCTTTCTGTTATTGAGCACACTTGGTCTTTGTTGTTGTATAATGTAGTACTTACAGAAAACTTGAAATTTTCCAACTTTTATATATATATTATATATATATATATATATATATTTTTATTTTTTTTTTTTCTGATAGGAATTTCCTATCCTCTAGTTTACAGAAGAAAATTGCTTTTATTTCCCTAACAATTGACTAAGTCCTTTTTAAACTGAGTTAGTATGTATTATTCTTGAGTCTCTACAAATACCTGTAATAGCAGAAAAAAACTGAAGAATTACTATTCCAGAAAGAATTACTATGATATCTGGACAATGGACCAACACTGAAGAAAATATGAATTTTCCACTCCTATATCTCAAGCACAGGAAAAAACCTAGCCAATAATATTTGAAGAATGCTTTGTGTTTTAACAAAAAGTGGAAAAGAGAAAGACATTAACAACAGATAAATGTTGTAAGGGTTTACAAAGTTCATTTTCCCAGAAATTTTGAAGCAAATTAATCTGTAATTCCAGTATTACAGTAACCCATTTATTCTGAACCCAACAGGAAACAGAGTATTTATCACTTAGATATTTTTAAACTGCCTCCCATAATACATTACTGATAAATGAGGCCAAGCTAAAATGGGGAAAGAGCACTACAAGTGAAAGCACTATTATCCTTGCACTACCTTTATTCTCATACTGAGGATGCACAGATAGTCTTTGTTGCTTGGAAAGAAAGGTTTCTTTTTTACTATGTTCAATTCATTTACTTTGAATAGGACAAATACATTCACACATATTTTTTTCTCTGAGTTTTTCATCAAAGCACACGTCAAAGTAAAGAGGCATTGAGCTTGTGATCCTTTATCGTTTTGCCCACATTGAGTCACTACCTAAATAATGCTGTATTTTGTCTTTGCTCTCATTTATAACCATATTTGGTAAAAAAAAAAAAACACCCTGTCAAATTGTTTTTTTTTTTTTTTTTTTTTTTTTTTTTTAACTGGAGAAAAGCTAATGAGTGTTTAAGTCAATAACTGAGATATTAAGGATAAAAATTTCAAAGTCTTCTATTGGGTAAGATAAAATTTAGCATTGATTTTGATTTAATTATGAATTTTAGCAACTAGTTTTGAAGTTTGGGTGGTCAAAGTGCAAACAGAAAACATTTGTTGTGAGCCACAGTTTAACAAAGAGACTTCAGTCAATGAAGCAAAAGAGACTTCAGTCAATGAAGCAAAAAACACTTCAGCATGAAGAACTATCAAATTTCATTCTTAATAACTGTAGAAATCACTCCTTCATGAAAATAACCTTCAATCGCTTTAGATGCACAGATCTGAAGGAGGACAAAACTGCCCTGCTTGACATTAAACCCAGCCTTCACTCTGTCTTAAAAAAATGATATATTTCAAAATTGAATTTCTTTATTAGGAAACAATAGAATTACAAAGAATTTTGGAAGATTAAAGATGTACTTTGATTAGATTGAGGAACTCATGAATGCTTTCCAATTATATATCAAAGTACTTCTCTATTACCATAATATTCAGTCATGACATGAATTCACAAGTGACACACACGTTGAAGTTAAAATATTTGAAGAATGTTGATTGGTCTCTAGACACAAGAGTGTATTTTTTTCAGGCAAAAGTAGAATGTATGTCACACAAACAGAAAAATCTTTTTCTTTTCATACTCACCCCTTCAAAAATAATCAAACATCATCAACAAATAACCTGTTATAAAAGTAAAATAATTAGTGTAAATGTTTGAGTCAACTAGCTTTAATAGCATAATCATCCAAAATGTACAGTGCTGCAAATACGATTGCTGCACATGTTCATGCATAGAGTTTTCTAATTACATATGCAAACATTTCCTCAGTAAATGCTTCAGTTACAGGGAAGAGATTAAAAAAATTCTAAACATTTTAAAACAGTACATTAGAATTCTGAAAGTGACAACAAGGGGGTAGGGGAAGGCTTAGGATTGACAATGGCTGTTTCAAGATCTCAAATGTTCCTGATTCCTTTTTATTACATTTTAAATTTTTCATCTTGTTTTCTTAACAAATGGCAGCTGCCATTTTCTTCAGGAATAAAGCTTACAGAAATGCTACTCACTGCAGGCTCTCTACCACCTGCAGAACTACGGCCATCATATCAGAGTGGCAGATCATCAACAAAAGGAGATGACTGTGAAAATGCTATTTTCCTTTCCCATATCTATGAAACTATTTCCTAAATGCAGGAATAGTGTAGTGTTCCATATGTGGGCTGAGCAGCAGATTCATGCTGCATGTAGTCCTAAAGCCCTCCTCAAAAAAGATTAAAGATGTGTCAGAGTATTATTTTCCAGAACAACACCGTTACCCTTTTGGCCTTAATTTCCTAGTATAATGCAATAAATAATTTAAGTCTACACATCCAGTGGATCTTGAAACTATTTTCTTGTTTGCTAGAATGAAAATTTTTACAAAACCTTTTCAAGTACACATATCTTGAAAATGCAGCCATGCAAATACTAAATCAGTATGATCAAAGCACTCTTTTCAGTTTAGTTTCTTATTTAAAAACAAAACAAAACAAAAACAAAAACAAATAACAACAACAAAAACAAATAACAACAACAAAAAACAATAAGATTTTAGTGACAGTTTTTGATTTTTTTTCTTTTTAAATACTGAAACAATTATTTCAGGAGATTCATTCTTATTTTAAAATCTCTCCAGTGTTTTAATATTCCTCTCAAATTATAGACAGTAATAACTGTCTCTTCACTTCTGTTTCACATCCTCATTAATTATACATTTTAGTTATGTCACTGAAAACTTCTGCTTAGCTGACTATCCACTTTGTCCTTCTGAATTCTTTGCATCCTTGTAAAGTGTGCTTAATATAGTGCCTCCGCAAACACATAGTAACTTTATTTAGTTCTAAAATTAATATTTCTCATGTACTAGCTTATCAAATGATCCACATCCTGAAACAATGATCTGTTTTCTTTATTATTTAATCAATTCTACAATATATTTCATTTTCTAAAGCATTTTCTGTAACATGATGGCTTGTAGGCCACTGATATAAAATAATGTAGGGTCAAGAATGTATTCTTGCTCAACCTCCCACAAAAAGCATTCAACCATATTAACTCCTATATTTAATCATATTTATTCAAAAATTACTCATGAAAATATTGTGTGTTAGATGAAGAAGGGAATGAGTGTACCCTCAATAAGTCTGTGGATGACAGACTCCTTTATGTCTCGGTAGAGGGAGCATAGCATAGCAGTCTCGCAATGACATTATAATGTGATTTTGTTGAATTCTGCTTGGTATATGTGTGTGAGTTGGAAGTAAAGTATGTTTGAATTGTCCATAATTGCCTTTCCTCTAGATTTTGCAACAGTGATAGGAAGGATGCTTTGGCTACCAAGGGACAAACTATGAATATTCTGAAGAAGAGAATAATGCTTGAATGTAATGAAAATGGCTTGTGTAGTCCACTTCTGGATGTTAGGTTTGGTGTAGATCTCTCCATGTATGGAGCATAAAAGTTGTGAACATGAGAGTTTGCTATGCTTATGCAGGAGGCATTGAGTTTTCACTATGACTGTGTAGGAACTTGTTAATAGTAGTCCGAAATCTCCACAGTGTGCCGATGAACTTCCTGTTGACATTTTATCTGCTAACAAGACTGAGAGCCATCCTCCAAGACAGGATACTCCCCAATGACACTCTTGTAAGTGCCAGGCTGAAAAATCAATAATGACTATTCCTTTTTTTTTTGTTTGTTTGTTTTGTTTTGGGGGATAAAGATGCCAAATTTCTGGCAGTGTTTCCAGTTATCCCAGCTACTCTCATTCTTTCATATTCCTGATTGAGGTTACCATCTCCGCTTATTGTGTGGATGGAGTGCATACCTGAGAAAACATGTGAAGGAGTGTGTTGTCATATGTGCTGATATGCTCCTTTCCTTTGCACCTTGGACCTCTTTCCTTGCTGTGTTTTAGGTGCAAGGCTGTATTACAAATTCTCTTCTGTGCAGTGAAAGGTGACTGAAGGAGTTGCCAGGTAGGGCACAGATGCGTGTTTAGTACTGGGAAATGTGCTTGACACTGTGTCTTTCTTGACCCAGAGCCTGCTGAACAGATGACCTGTTTGTCAGAGAAGTGATGTTATATAAAGCACAGTGCCATTGCTGATGATAGTTATTGCTCACAGTGCATGTGCGTCTTTGGTGAGACAAATCTATATTCATGCAGAGCAGTGCTATCATTCTGAGCGCCTGAAGTTCTGTGGATATTATCAAGAGTAGAGTGCAAACAGTCTGAAGGATGTAATGGTGGTGATGGAATGTGAGGATTATAAAGAAGCTTGCCAAAGCAGGAGAGGATGGTCTTTGATGCTCTCTCTCTCCAATTATAGGAGGGAGAGGAGTTTCTTTTATAAATGTATATACTCAACAGTGAGATTAAGACACAATGGGTCAAACATTTGCCTGATCAGTTTATTATGAATCCTAGTCCCTTAGGGAGATGGGAAAGGGAAGACAGGCAATAGAAAAGAGATAAAAAATAAAATCAAGGAGTCTCTGTAGAATGCAAGAGAGAAATTGTCACCACCGAGGTTTCCAGCATAGCAAAGTCATCCATGGGGGATGGGAGAAAACCAGGAACCTTCCCAGCAAGAAGGCTCCTAAGTGTTTTTTTTTTTTTTTTTTTTTTTTCTCTCAAGGAATTCCTTCATCAGGTGGTTCCTTTTCTCAGGGAGTTCTTCTCCCAAGGCTTCTCTTCTTTGGGAATGCCTTACCTCAGATTTCTTTTCAGTGGGAATTCCTCTCCAAAGTATGTAGTTTAGTGGGAGCCTTTTATCCACTACTTCTCAATTTCTTTTTTTTTTTTTTTTTTTTTTTTTTACTTCTTCTTTTCTCTCTGTTAGTCTGACAAACCTGGAACAACAGATAAACCAGCAGGGAATGCTGCTCTCATTGCCATGCATAAGCATTATCATTGCCGCAGAGATCAGCTCCTTCAAGCCACACCCTGCCCCCAATCCGCACAACAAAACAAAACAAAACAAACAAACAAACAAACAAAACGAAACAAACAAACAAAAAAATAGACTGCTTGTCCCACTTCTGCTTGTCTTTACAATCATAAGCAGAAGTGTTGTGACATGGTGACACCCACCACTCGCTCCCCCTAGATAATTAACAGTTGTCAGTTAGAGTCTTATCACCAAAAAGGTCTCACCAAGTGAACTTTGAGCCAAGGGGGGAAAAAAAAAAAAAAGAGGGGTTCAGAAAACCATCTTTCACGGATGTGTGTCTGTGTGTTCTGGAGCATGTTTCTTTAAGTTCTCTGTTTAGAATGGGTGAACTGCTGTATTCATAGACATGTCTGAGAGGAGAGAGCCTTTGATAAACTGACTGCATCTACCTGGAGATTTTGAAGGGTGTTTTCCAATAAAAACCATTTTGTGGAGAATAGAATTTACCTTGTGGAGGTTGTACATGCTGCTGTCTGGTGCAAATTACAGGGATGATAGGGTATGCTTCAATTCAAGGCCCTCCAGTTTCGACATTCATTTATATGTCCAGAAGACAAGTTTACAAAGAATATCAACTGTGTTGACAGCTCATTAGACCAGGTCAGACCCTTAACTGCAGTTAAATCTGGGTTTCTGCTATAGAAGTAGTTCATCACATGGGTTTGCTATGGTCTTTTGCTGTTCCAGTAAATTAGAAAAGTTGTGCTAGGTGAGGATTCATGCTCTGTCCTTCTATCATTTGAGCACCATGATAAGGAAGGACTTTTTTCCTATAATCATAATACATCATACTGACTAGATGAGAATATAATTCTGAAACTGAGTATTTTGTTTATTATTTCTCCTTGAGCAATAAAGATGATTTCAGAATTTTAGCATTGTTTATTTTTCAAATTTTCTTGTCAATTAGGTTACTTAGCAAGAAACCCTACCAGGAGTGATTTTAATGCCACAGATAGCACTGCACAAGGCAGATAGAAAATAACCACCTGAAAGTAGACAAGGCTACTGAATTCACAGAATCACAGAATTGTAGGGGTTGGAAGAGACCTCTAGAGATCATCGAGTCCAACCCCCCTGCCAAAGCAGGCTCCTTACACCACGTCACACAGGTAGGCGTCCAGGCAGGTCTTGAATATCTCCAGAGAAGGAGACTCCACCACCTCCCTGGGCAGCCTGTTCCAGTGCTCCGTCACCCTCACCGTAAAGACGTTCTTGTGCACATTCGTGTGGAACTTCCTATGCTGAAGTTTCAGCCCGTTTCCCCTAGTCCTGTCCCCACGCACTACTGAAAACAGACCAGCCTCGCCACTATGGCTCCCACACTTCAGGTATTTATAAACCTGGATCAAGTCCCCTCTCAGCCTTCTTTTCTCAAGGCTAAACAGACCCAGTTCCCTAAGTCTCTCCTCATAGAGTAGATGCTCCAGGCCCTTCACCATCTTTGTGGCCCTCTGCTGGACTCTTTCCAAGAGATCCCTGTCTTTTTCATACTGCCAGTCTTCAGGCACCTCCCCAGTTCTCCAAGACCTCTGAAAAATTACAGAGAGTGGCTTAGCAATAACCTCCGCCAGCTCTCTCAGCACCCGCGGGTGCACCCCATCAGGTCCCATGGATTTATGGACATTAATGTTTCCTAAGCACTCACGGACCACCTCCTCCCTGACTAAAGGGAAATCTCCCATTCTCCAGACTCTCTCATCAACCTCCAGGGTCTGGGATTCCTGGGGGAGAGCCCTTTCACTAAAGACAGAGGCAAAGAAGGCGTTCAGTATTTCCGCCTTCTCAGCATCCCCCGTTACCAGAACACCCCCCTCACTTAGTATGGGGCCCACATTCTCCCTAGCCTTCCTTTTGCTGTTAACATACTTAAAAAAGCCTTTTTTATTATCCTTTATCTCCTTAGCTAGATTCAGCTCCAGGTGGGCTTTAGCCTTCCTGGTTGCATCTCTGCAGTCCCTGACTACATTCTTATATTGTTCCCAAGTGGCCAGACCCTTTTTTCACATATCGTGCACTTTCTTTTTCTGCAGAGCTTTCACATGAGTAATTCCTTACATTAGATGAAAACCAGGGGGGAATGGAATAGAATTAGTCTGAAAATGAGAGTGTCATGACAAATTATGAAACTGTCTACACCAAGACAGAGTCAAACATGATTTCTCCATACAATTTCCACTACTGAATAAGCAAATCTCAGACATTCACATGTCTGGTTATGTCAGGTTAAAGTAAATATTTAATTTCATAAATATTAAGATGAAATCTGAGACAAGCAATTACAATGGGTTAACCTTGGTTGGTTGACAGACCTCTACATAGTTCCTTTCTTGTTCTACCTTCTGAAAAGAACAAGACAGAGAAAGTAAGGTGCACAGAGGTCAAGACAATGATAGGAAGATTACTCACCAACTACCATCATGGGCAAATATCCAACTTGGTGAAGGTGAATTTATTTTACTTAAAATTAAGAACAGAGTAGGATGGTGAGAAACAAAGATAAAACTAAAAGTACCTTTCCCATTTCCCTTCCTTCTTTCCAGTTTCAGCTTCACTCCATGACTTCCAGCTTCTCTCCCAACAGAGCAGCACACTAGGATGGGGATAGAAAATAGGATCAGTCCATGACTGCATCCCTCTTCATAGAGTCATCGGATCATAGAACAGTTTGTGTTGGAAGGAACCTTTAATATCCCTGCACCTTCGTCTAGACCACAGTGTCTGCAGGGCTACTTCTCATATAATTAGTTCTCACTTTTTACAATTGCACAGCAGTGTTTTATCCTCCTTTGCCTTGGATTTACCGAGTCTGAATGCTGGACCCAGTCATGCCGTCATGCCCTGTGGTGATGCCACTGAAGTCAGCTGGAACTGACTGTGCCCTGCATGGGCAGCTCCATCCTCATCTCACACAACAGCTCTGCAACCCAAATCTGAACATCTGCACCCCATACAGCAATAAACAGGCTAAAGTTTCCAAAATCACAGAAAAAATACCCTTGTTAATGGTTTATTAAAACAAACAAACAAAAAACTTTATCTATACAGGTGAAATGGTAAAATGAAGATAGCTACTGAATTTTTGCCCAGAATGATTCCCACTGCCAGTATTCATAAACAATCAAATGGTTCTTCATTAATTAACAGAAAATATATAGTAATAATTTGAAGTAGTAACAAGTAACATGCTGCTGATCCAGCAAAAGGGATAAAGAGAGAATCTGAGTTTTTATTATTAAAGGATCCCAGTAATCATAAGTTAAAAGTAAAATTTTGGTCCTTTTCATTTCTTAGTAATTGCTCCATTTTTAAATGACCTATAAACATTAGAATAATTTCAGAAGTGGTAAGTGGTTCTCAATGAAAGACAGTTCTGTTTTTGTGTGCTCTCAGTGTATCAGAATCAGTCATTCCATGTTTTCAGATGCTTGGTTATTACCCATTTCCCAATCTACACAATTTAATTTTTGATTCAGCATCCTGTAGAAAACATACAATGAAAATAAATAAATAAAAAGGTAAGTTTCACTTGATACTGAAAGTGGACTGGTATGAAAAATGGAAGTCAATATGAGCAGTATCTCTCAATCAGCTTTATCCTCTTCATGAACATGGCAGTAAGCACTGGTAATGCATCTTGGTTTACTAGTGAAAAATAAATAAATGTACTTAATTATAGACAGTGTTTATTGTAGGAGGCCGGAAATAGCACATATGATAAACATTTCTGTTAAAATTACTGTGGCATATTGTGATTTTGATTTGTCCCATATGGCTTGCCTGAAGAGGTTGTTTTATATAAAAAGCTTTCATTTTTTTTTTTTTTTCTGCACAATTTCCAATTTTCCAGAACAAAAAAATAGAGAAAAACACACTAGATCAATTTGTTTTTACCCAACTCCAAATGGATTGGCAGAATGCTTAGCACAAACACTGAAAAAGGCATTAGGTAAAGATGAGGATAGATTGTTGCAAACTTACTGTGAAGCAACTGCATAAACTCCCACACAGCAATTCCCATGATATAATAAAGTAAATTTTACTTGTCTAGGCAACAATCATCATCATCAACAACAACAAAAACAACAAAACAACAATCCCCACACCTACTTATTAAAAAAAAAAAAAAAAAAAAAAAAGTTTTAAAAAATAATATTCAAGAATTTCATGATGGATTCTCTGTCATATTGTTATATGATTTTTTTCTGAAGGAAAACTCAGACAAGGAATAAAGTTTTCTTGGTATACACGTTCATGGACACTTTTGCTGGACTTTTACACAGCAAGATAATCTGGCAATTTAAATCTATTGCATTTTGTGTGTTCAGTTTCCTTTTGTCTTAGCAAAATGCACAAATGTCTAGCGGATGGAAAAGCAAAAGAAAGCAAGCACAGTAAAACAGGACATAGATAGAAAAGGTGGCAAGATCCCTTTTGTGTGGATTGTCAGATGGTAGGCTTGCTACAATGTGGATTGTTTTCAAGAAAAGAATCCTTGTGTTTTTTTTTCCTGTTCTGCCTTTTAGAAAGCATCTGAAGTAGTACATGTCACCACCAGGCTTGACAGCTTTTTGTCTCTGGCCCTAGAAGTGTGAATAATTGATGTAGACCTTGGACCTTGAAAGCTTTCTTCTGTCACAAGGAGGTAGTGCATGCCAGTTCTGCTTCTCTAACAACCTATACCAATGTGAGCTACAAAAATATCTCTTCACAGATGCCAGAGTACACGAAAACTTATATGGGAGGATTCTACTTCAGAATTTGGAGAAAATGTGAATGGAGATATCTGTTGGTCTCATCCTGAAACTCCTGCAACAGAAGACTGACAGGTCTACTCTGATTACTGTTACCTCTGATGAAAGCTAGATAGTCTTGGAAACAAGGAATAAACTTACAAAAATCCTTATCAGTGGAATAGGATGGACTGATCAGCAAAGCTTCAATGACAGGCGTTAATACAATGCAGCATAACTGAGGAGGCCTTCTTTCCATTCTTCTGTACTGATAGAAGCAGAAAATAGCTACAAGTTGGGATCAGATAACTAACATGAGCCAACAATGATCCTGTGTATGTAAAGGGAACAAGGCAGGAGGCTATGGCTTTTGAAATTTCCTATGAACCTAACAAGTTCACATGTTAAACAGAAATTGCAATGGCTGAAGATATACACAAGATATTCATACAGAATGTGAACTACATTGAAATTAGAAAGTTGGTTTTTTTGTTTGTGTGTGTGTGTGTGTGTGTGTGTGTCTGTGTGTTGTTTTTGTTTTTATTTTTTGTTTCATGTATGCCAGCCAGCTACTGGATGACTTGTAGCGATGCAGCCAAAGGTATGGGTTCTGCTTCGATGTGTCTTCTAGGTTTGGAACACACTGTTTGGAACCTGTGACTTCCTTTCATTTTTGAAAGTAAGCCAAAACAAGGTAACACATTTTTTTCACTGCAAGAAACAATTCAGGATGCACATAATTCAACAACAGTTATGTGAAACAGGGTAAGCCTATTGTTTATTCACTAATTCAGTGACCATTTTGCTCTATTTCTGGAAGTAAAAACAAAACAAACAAACAAACAAAACACACAAAAAAACCCCCAAAAACAATGAAGTTGAGAAACCAAGCAGCTACATCAGTTCAGCTTTTAGTTTTAAGTAAATGCAGAAAACTCTAAAAGTAGACAGGTGTATGTACATATGTGGCTTCTCTTCTTGTCCTTGCTTTACTGAAGTATTTTCAAAATAAACTTCTGAGCTGCATCAAACTGCACATAGAACTCTAAAAAGCTATTGAAAAGTATATAAAAAGCCATCTTAGTTACATTATAATACTTATCAGCCATGCTGTCTGCTAAATATTAGTAAATGCATATATTCTCTTTTTATTCAAACTATGTGAATTCATTTAAGACTGGAACGTAACTGCTTAAAATCACTTTCAATGTTTTGGTTTTTAAGTATCAAATTCTTATCAATGAGTCTTCTCCATTTCTGCCATCCTGCTACAGGTCTGTCAAAACTCCATCTACATCAGCAAATTATACATACTTGGAGTATGTACTGGGAAATCACCCAGATCAACTTTCTCTGTATAAATCATTTCAGAGAATCATTCTTGAATGCAGTCTCTATTTCATTATCTTCCACACATCAGAAAACTGTGGTTAAGCCTCATTCTGTTAGACAACCTGTTTGAGGTGGGGTTAAGTGCGCTGGACCACTGGACTACAAATTTTTCAAGAACAAAATAACACACTTTCTTCCCTTTCTTGCTTCTTAGTGCTGATTTCTCCCATTCGCTGAATCCTTCCTGGAAACCAGCTTCCAACCTCCAACTGGGCCCTTGTTCACAGAATCATGGAATCACAGAATGACCTGGATTGGAGGGGACCTCAAGGATCATGAAGCTCCAGACCCCTGCCTGGCAGGGCCACCAAACTTCCACAAGTTGCTATTAGGATTTTAAACTGAGTGGGCTTTGTTTGTTTGTTTGTTGTTTTTGTTGTTGGTTTGTTTTTTGATTTTTGTTTGTTTGTTTTGTTTTGTTTTTTTCTGTGAAGAAACTTCATCAGACTTCCTAACTTCACTTCCTGTCATGCATTCAAGGCACAAAATATAATACATGTTTATCATTTATCCGTTCTGCTAACATCCCCCAACAATTGTGTTATAGTAGTGCTTGCCAGGATTGGAGGTAACTCTCAACCTTTGCCGAAAGTGTCTAAAGAAGACTGCCTCAAAAGGAGCTAGGCATAAAATGGCTTTCCAAATTCTGCTGACTCTGCTATAAATTTGAGACAACTTCAAGATGGAAGATGTTAATAACATGCTAACTTCATTGACTGAAGAAGGTGGCTGAGAAATGGACATTAAAAAAAATTACATGGAAAATGTCATGGGCATTAGTGACTTTGTAGTGTTTTCTCCTTGTGTTTGAGGTTTGATCTATATGGGAAACAGTACTGTGAAGCAATTTTGATATTTCTATAATTAATGGAAAATAATAATTAAAAGTTATCAAAGTACTTTATCAATGTAAACTCATTATATATCTGTCTTCTGCAAAGACATCTTTTGGAGATTAACCTATTCAGTGATGATAGAATAATAATTTATGGATGACTAAGTTTTTTTTATAAACCCATATCTTCAAGGCTGTTGAAGAAAAAAGAGGAAGGAATTTCAAGTGTAGTAGCACAAGATGATAACAGTATCCTAAGGCACCGAGGAAAAACTATGAATGATTAATCATAGGTCACTAAAATTGCAACAGCTGGAGAGTTAGTACAACACAAATTGAACATGTACAGTCAACTATGTATAATCAACATAATCAATGTAATCATGCTAGCTATTGAAGCTTGCTAGGGCTGAATTCACTAGAGTTCTTGTTAGCTGAGGTGACATAGGAAAACAATGTGGGAAATAAGTGTTTGAAGTAGACCTACCATGGACTTCTCATCTCATCTCTAGTTTTGAAACATATTTTCTGAGTCTAGAATACACCAAACTCAAGGGAAATGGGGGAGGGAATAAGTGGAATGTGGAAAGTATGCAGCCAGATGCTTAGATCCTCAATCCAAGTTCATGAAACAGAAGAGAATTAATGGAGTTTTTTCATATAAACGTTTCATACCGCTTAGCATAAAAACCACCAGACAGGACATCTCTTCTCTTCCCCTTTTGCAAAGGAGTAGTTTCTGCAAAACTATGAGATCTGTTTTGATTTAAACTAGGTGATGAATTATCTCTAGCAATGACCCTACATCACACTGTCTTTTGAACACAACCAGTGTTAAAAAAAAAAAAAAAAAAAAAAAAAAAAAAAAAAAAAAAAAAAGAGAGAGAGAAAGAAAAAGGAAAGAATCATCTATAGTGTTAATAGTGACCTGCTTTTGAAACTACCAGTATAACCACGTGGTGTGCATGTAACAAATGTCAAGCAGTAGGTGCTTAGAAGTCATGTGGAAACGTAGGAAAGGTAAAAAAAATGAAAATAAAAAAAATGCTATGCAATGTGATATACCTATGCCTATGCCTAGTTCCTTCTAAGGCTTATTTATTATGTGGTATGACATGAGCCACTGGGTCCTGGGGAACTGGAATGATACAAATTACTAATTACTATTAATCATATTAATACAATATAATATTAATGCAAATTACTAATGACAAAGATAAGACTTGTTTATGCTAAAGCAGCACACAAGTAGATTAACTTTAATGACAACAAGCTTTTATAATCAGGCATAAAATGACTAAAGAGCATTGTTGTTGCAACTAATATTAATAATGTCAATAACATTACTGTCTAAATATGAGGAAGAACTTTACTGTGCAGGCAGTGGAACACCAGAATATGTTTCCTCTAGAGGCTGTGGATTCTCTCTCCTTGGAGATAATCGGAAGCCACCTAGACATTTTACTCAGCAACCTGCTTTAGGTATCCCTGCTTGAGTAGGGTAGCGGAGCAGATTGCTTTCAGAAGTCCTTTCCAACCTCAGCCTTTCTGTAATTCTGTAATGCTCTCAGACTTGAGAAGGTTCAGAAAGTTTGGAAGGGTTTAGCTGTCTCCCAAAGCTAGGTACTGTGTGCTTGGGCTGAGAAATACAAAGTGTGCTCTGACAGAATCTACTTGCAAAATTAAAATTAATCCTTTTATATTTTCTTCTTAATAAACGTCCTAAGCCAATACTTTATGTGTCGAAAAGAGAACACAAATTCCAGCTGGTATTCTTTATATCAAATAACATCTGAAATGTATCTATGCAATATAAAAAATAAATAAATAAAAAGGAATAAAAAGGAACCAAAGAGATTTATATTTCAGTTTTAAATCCAGACAGGTATTGGACCAAAGTTATGTTAGCAGTTACATTAACAACAGGGTGGTTAATGATGCATTTATAGTATTGATTACATAATACATTGTAATAAGCAGAATTAAAGGAATAGAAATAAGTGTTCTCTTAAATGTCAGAGAATTAGTTATAAGAATTTACAGTGATGTGAATGCTATATTCTGCCAAGAACTTTGAGTTTATCATAGATGAAGCTTTTTCATAAAGTTATTTCTTTTTGTGTTTAACTTAATTCCCAAAGTAATTTAATTAAATCATCTTTCTTCCTTCTCCTCTTAAGGCCAGAAGACTGCTTAAATCAGTATTATTTAATCTATAAGACTGCAATTTAGGATAGCTACTTACAATGTAGAATTGTGAAGATAAATAAGTGGAAAGTGGTGTCCCCAGAATACTTAGCTGATTCTTATGTTCTAGCTACATTACAGACATTTTACAGGAAAGAAGCAGCACTTTGTCTTTTTGACAGGAAAGGTTAGAGTGACCATTAAAACAGCAGCCAGAATACATGCTAAACAACTTTGTTTAGCATATGTTTAAAAAACTCAAGAGGATAAAAGCCACCATCTATGGTCACTGTGACAACAGTTCAGCAGGGAAGATGATTTGTATTTTTAGGACTAATCCTTGGAAAATTTCTACAGTCTTCTTAAAGCAATAAAACATATTTTCATATTGTACTATCATACTGGAACCAGTCTGAATTCTTTTTGTTGTGCAGTCATAGAATCTCCTGCTGGCCATGAAATGTATTTAACCTTTTTATTCTATGCAAAAGTGAACTGGGACTAGATTTTTAAAATGAAAATATGCTTAGTAGCATTCTCCTACTGTTTATTTTTTACCAAACACATTCTTCATTTTAATTTGAATGAAGAAGAAGGTGAATTTGTCAGATAAGTGGTTATTTAAATATTTTAGAAGGTCATCGCATTATATTTTTTCACATGCTTTATGTGAAACACAATGCAAAATATAGAACTCAAAGCTACAGAAATTACTAAAAAAACACACCTTTTTAATGGAATAGTGAGAAAGTAAATCTGTGCTGTGACTGATTCTGTTAGGGGAGCTCAGAAATGAATTTCAAAGAAAAGCAATTGACAATAATGAATGCATTTTTCATCTATCTGGAAAGAATATACTGCATTTAAAATGCGATAAATTTCTAAGAGTAAATAAATACACTTAGAAATTGATGTAATTACATCTTATAAGGAAAGTGTAGATTTAACATTTTACTTTATGTCTTCCCCAAATGTTTAGCAAATATGTCAAGCAATAACTTCCCAATTATAGAATTGAAAATTATTTTTATATCAGAAAGAGAACACACTCACTGCAGTATTATTAAGACAATAATACTAGCTATATTAGCTATAATACTAATAATACAATAAGAAGTTTGATTTCAGTGAACTTTTCTATGAAGATTTTAGTTCCATGCAAAATTCACTAATTGGTACTGAAATAACATGCTTTACTGATTTGAAGTTAAGGTTCTTAGGAGTACCACAGAGCCAAAAGTGTAAATATATGTAGGGGAAGAGTTCCATATCTTCTCTTTTTTAAAATATTTATGAAAAATATTTTACTGAGCCTAAATGTTTGTTTCTACTTATTCATGGAATAGTAATGACAAAGATGATAGAAATTATAGGTGCTTTCTTTATTCTCAGTAGTATTCTTCCAAATAAACAGAAATCAATGTGAAGTTCTGCCAAGGTGGCTTTGAGAGTTTCCTGCCTGATAATCTCTTGGGAGGGAAATTTTCTGGTTAACTGTTTAGGGATATCTGATGATTCTTATTGCATGTGCATATCATAACTGATCATTTTTAATCAAACTAAATCCCCCATGTAAAAAAGTATCAAAATTTTCCTTAACAGGAAATTCTTCTGTGTATATTATGAAGCAAAATTGAACATTTACTTAATTATCTCAGTACAGTCAACCAATGGATAATATTTTTCAGACTCAGTACTCCTCTTACTCTTTACTTGGGATTTATATGAAAGTAGAATTCTCAATTTTGAATGTAAAATGTGTTTCATCTTCAGTTCGCTTTCATCACAGAATCATAGAATTGTTTAGGTTGGAAGAGATCTCTAAGATGATTGAGAATTTCAATTCAGTTCTGTCTGTAATTGAAGCTATTCTTTCATAACAATAATGAGCCCTTCGAACATATTGTCTTTGATTTGACTGTATTCCCAAACAGAAGACTAATCACCAAAAATACAGATGAAGCTGGATAATTAGTAAGTTAAATACCAACCCTGTATGAGCTGTAAAAGTCTGTACATTGTGAAATATTATTTGAAAACTGCATCTCAGCCTTTATGCAGTTTTTTAGCCAAACAAGTGTTCTGAAATAATTTATTTCCCACTCAGAGTAGTAGAATTTGCTTGCTACTAAGTATCTAACTCTCTCCTTATTCCATTGTCTGTCTTTTTATGTCAATCATCCATAGCACAGAGGAGCCCATTAGCTTGAGTTGAGCTTAGCCTACAGGCAGTGCACATTGAAGGTTTATCAACCTGAGTAAAAGAATGAATCCCTTTAAGGCTTTGACATCTTGCCTTTTGAGTTAAAGGAAATCAAGAGACAGGAAGTGGAGAGCTGGTCATTCATCAGAAAGAATGAGAGTTGAGCCTAAAAAGCATATAGAATACAGGACCAAACTGTGGATCCTTGAAAAAAGGATCTTTTATTTCATTTGACTTCTCTGAGCTGCCTGAGGGTACCTTGTAATGGATAGTTGGTAAAGACAGCCCCTCCCCAGCTCTTGTGATGATTCTTTAAAAAACCTGCTCTTCTGCCTTCAGTCCAAGAGAAAAGGCAAGGAAGTGAAGAAGAGCTAGGATGACAATAAATAACTCTTTGTATTGTGAGCCTGTTGTCTTATTGTCAATATCATTTTGAAAAGCCACATGTGCATGCCTTCATCAAGCAAGCCTCTCACCTTCGCTCAGTAAAAATGAAGTTAAGAACATATTTATTACTGGAGAGAAGGAAACAGTTTTGTGATCTCTCCCTCCTGTTATTCCCTGCAGCAAATAGAGCTTGCTCCTATGAACCTAGTACCCATGCTGTGCTTCACATGCAAGGTCACAGACTGTGGAGCTGACTTCTCATTTTGAGTGCTCTGTAGACGACTCATCTGGCAGCTGGTGCCCAACACAGATCTCTCCCAATTCATGAAGTCTTGTAATAGTCACTAGTTCATCCATTTCATTTATGACAGCTGTGCCCAAAGCTTCTGTGACCTCTGCTTCTCACAAATGAGAGGCAGGTATGGTTCTCTGCATGGAGTTACCATTTCTCTTGTTGTCATTCTTAGCTTTTCACTTTATTTTGTGAAAAAAAGACCTCCCCCTTCCCCCTTCTCATCATGGAGATTTGTAAAATTACCCTTCTGTCCTGTTCTCAAGGCTTTACCTGAAAAATAAAGATCAGGAGGGAATATATAGTTAGCAATATATTGCAGGCTTAGCAATGTATTGCAGGCTATGGGGTTTCTCAGAAGAAACAAACAAACAAACAAGCAAACAAACAAACAAAAAACATGTGGAGGCCAAGTGTTATTGAAATATATAGAGGTATGTGTTGGATTATAGTGTGTTCCTCAGAACTCTGTGTCTGGTACAGAGTTGTGAATAAAAACCCAGGAAAAATGACTGTCTTCTTCCCTTTCTCATGACTGAAAGTGAATCATCTAGGTCTGGATGAGAAACAAAATGTGGAATAAATTTGTATTCTTGAGCTGCATTTCTAGAAAGGAAGAGCAGACAACAGGATTACAAGGTACAAGAGATACACTTGCTAATTAGGAGTCACTGACAGTATGTGCCGGTTGGGCAGATTGAGACCAGTGGCATGACAGCAACTGCTCACAGTACAGGCAAAATGTGAGAAAATAAAAGCAGAATACGAAGGTCTTATCCACAAACTAGGAACAACTGTGAATTTCTACATGACTATGTGTTGTCATAGCATAGAAATCTGTTGGTGTAGATGAACAATCTTTTTTTAAGTCACAACAGAGATATCTGTAGTAAAGTTACTGCTAATAAATGACTTGTTAGTGACCTGCTGTATGGGCATCATAACTTTCCTGTTTATGATAATGCCTTTTGTATTCACTAGTTATGGAAGAGCTGGAATTAAACCTGTCGATGTGTATGCTGCTGTCTTGTATAAAATATTCTGTAATTTGTTGTGGAATTCTTTTTAGTGGGGCTTCTAGATTTGAAATCTTTCCCTCAGGTTGTGAACACAGCTTCAGCCAGTTGCCCAATACTGTGTTTCGTTTTCAAGACTCTGAATGCAGCATTTTGCTTCTCTATCAAGGTAGAGAATATCACTTCAGTGAGACACTACTCTGCTGACAGGGATGGCCAACACCAAGCAACAGTTATCCTCTGACAGCATTAACAATCCAATCACTTTAACAGATGTTGTTGTTTATGGCTGTCATCTGGCACACAAGGTGCTGTGAGTTGCATTACCTTTGAGATTGGTATTGCCTCTTAGAAATTTTGCTTCTTCCTCAGACTTACCTTTTGTCAGTTATTAGAAGTAGGGAGAGTATCTGTGGAAGTTACTGAGTATAACACTGGTTAGAAGGGAAAATCAGAAGATTCTGTGAGAAGGATGACATGAAAATGCCCCACAAATATAACGTGGCTAAGCACCAGTCTAAAAAGAGTAACCATCATGTGAGATGAAAGCCTACATGTCTAAAACATAACATAAAACCATACAGCCTGGAAGAGGAACTGCAACTACAACTCAACTACTTGCACTCTAGCTAATTTAGGTGACATGAGTTTGAATAAACATAATCCACCATGCACTCATTGTTAGTGGAGATGTACTAAAAGCAACAAATGTGGGATTGTTTGAGTGAGATAATTCTTTCTAGGTATTTTGTACTTCTTTTTCATTAGAAAAATCTTAATTAAATCTTAATTTCTAAATTATTTGTGCACACACATCATTGTCTAGCAAGAGATTATCGTGATCTTCCTTCCCCTCCATTTAACTTCCACAAATACTCTTGCTGTTGTTTTTAGGAAGTGGAATGAATATTATATATAGCATTGTCTTCAGCTGCCAGAATGACAGTGGACCAAGTCAGCCTACTTCACACAGATGTCCTCTTTTTTTATGTGCTGACAAAAAAAACACAGCACCCAAGTTCCAGCACTCTATACAGCATCTCAGTTATGCACTCCCCCCCCCCCCCCCCCCCCCATTATTAACACATACTCTGGTAACACAATGTGATTCCATTTATCTGTCTAAGCTGATGTCATTTAAATTTTATCAGCAAAATAAAATGACTGAAGAATGAATTAAAAATAAGACATTTGAAAAACATAATTTGGACAAGTATCATGACTTCATAAAGATCTAAAGAATCCATAGACAATCAGTGACAGGGAATAGAAATGCCTTTCATTTAGGGCAATCAGTACAGTAAAATCTGGAAAGTACTACCTGCATAACTGTGCCTCTTTCTTCCCTCATGTGACAACTTTTTCATGCCACTGTGAGACATTATTTCAAGAGCATAAGCTGTTTTCTTTATAAAATCCTTTAAATCAATTTTTTTTCAGTTATTCAGGTATACTCAATTTGATTTTACTACTACAATTAATCCTTTCATATTGCAAAATGCACTGGACTGAAGTACCTCAGTTTTCAAAGTACTATACAAATATAGATCTTGAGTTGTGTACAGTTGTTTTATTCTTTAGTATTACAATTTAATAGCAAGTACACTTAAATGTATTATTAAAAAAATATAGTTCCTGACCTCTAATGATATGACTTGTGATAAAGCTAGAAAACAAAATAAAACAGCTTACATTTCAGTGCAATAATTGAAAATTAAAGGGTAATCTGCTTTGCACATTGCATAAATAAGGTATTTATTTGATATTAAATATTTGGAACTATTCATATTATTGTTCTACTCAGCAATCTCTTCCAAGAGTTGGGGACTTGAAGAGAAAAAGAAAGGATTGTTATTTGAAATCCTGTAGAACTTAAGATGTCAGAAGATGCTGGGCTTCATTATGCTAAGCTTCTCATAATCTAGTAGTAAAACACAGTCCACAGTTAAATCTGAGCTAAACTGATAGAAGAGGAGAAAAATGAAATCAGTGTACAGACACATGAGATGAAATTTCTCTGCAGCATCTTAGTTTGTCATGGTCACTACTTGTCTGGGATTAGACCAAAAAGTCCCAGGGGAGCTCAGAAGACTTTTATTTGTGATTAATTTCTGTAAAACATAAATCATATTATATTGTATTTTTATACATGAAAAATGTTCTGCTTTTGGAGTTTGAGGTTAGGGATGTATTTTTATCTCACAGGAGAGTTCTCTAGTTCTCTAGTGATTATAGGTCAGAGCTCTCTCTTTTTTTTTTTTTTTTTTTTTTTTTTTTTTTTGTTGTTGTTGTTGTTGTTGTTGTTGTTGTTAAGGAGCAATAAAATCAAGTACTTGACAGCTTCAGCATTGCCCAAATCCAGATGCTCAATATGCAGCCTATTTAGGCAGAAACATGAAACAAGAAATGAAGAACAGAGTTAATGTAAGATGTGGGACACCTCACAACATCTTAGATTACAGAAGAATGAAGTAGGCAGTTATAAAGTGTTACTTGTTTTTATAAACTACATTCTTTATTTTTATTTTGGTTGAGAGAGGACTGTTACAAACCTTCAGCACACATTAGCTCAGTGCAAGACTTTGTATATATAACTGGCTGAATATGGACCTCCAGTATTTCTGTAAATGTCACAGGTTTCATAATATGAATTAAGTACCTTAAGGCTGAATTGTTCATCACTGAAATACATCATAAGCCCTTGGGAGTTGCAGGCATGTGATTCTGTTTCTAAAATTATGTAACAGAAGGCATATTAGAAGGGCTCATACATAGTAATATATAAAGAACAACATAGTCAATTTTTACTAAATTTCTGCATTAAGTTGCTTATTGCAATTATATTATTCCTATTATGACAGATAAAAGTGAATGCATATAAATAATGCTATATGTTCAACATTTATTATTCATGTTTGACATATGCACACTGAAAGACTAATTGTACATGCTACTCCCCTGTGGCAACATCTAAAAGTGTTATAAATTAATAACTCACAAATTGTCATACAAATTAGAAGCAATCATACACGTTACTCTCTTGACTTACAGCTGGACTTTGCAGACTGTAGTCATTGTCAGTTATGATAATCCTCAGTAAGTCTTTCTGTTTAATTACAAACCCTCTTGTATGCATATGATTTAATAATTCATGCAAACTACCATGCTGTTTGTTGTGATAAAATTTTTATCTGCGCACACTGGGAACAGATGAGGGGTAGTATTAACACTCAGTTTATTCTTTCCCGATAGTTCATGACATTTACATTGGTCTCCTGTGATCACTAATATGCCAATCCAACAGTTATTTTCAACCATCCTTTTGGATGATTGACACATTCTCTGTGGAAATCCTTTTTCATAAATTGAAGCCAGTAATATCCCAATGCTTTTCTGGATGATAATGAATTTGTGATGAAGTCCAATTTATTGGTCAGCTGCTCACAGAAACTCTTTGTTTATTCCATACTAGATAACAGTCTTAGGATCCAACATCAAAACTGGTATAATTTGGGTACTGATGCTCAATAAATGGTTTTTATCATACAAGAACAGGAGGAATACATTAAGTGTGCAGCAAAAACATGAAGACCAGTTGATTTATTCAATCTGGCTTCCATTTTTTTCTGAAAAATATTCAGTTCAAAAGACTTGAACAGAACCAGTCTCTCCTCATTCAGAGAAAGAGAATGTGCTATCTTTTTTATGATGGAATCTACTTTGAAAAAATCTAATTGTTTCTTACTACCCACGGTCTAAGAAAGCCAGTGGTACTGAGAACATGAATAGTTGGAGGTTAGCAAAAGTAATCTAATTAACTGAGAGTGCATGTCCTTCACTGTGTGTGTGTCTGCAGGACTGGCATTTGCATAAGATAATCCACAAAGGAACACATGTATACGAAATATTTTAATGCACCATAACTACACACTCAATAGTTCTAAAATTCAGATGACTTTTAAGTAGCAGAGCAGTTTCGGAATGGAGAGAACGAGAAATTCAAACTAATGAAGTAACTTTCAATTTAACAGAGGACTAAGATGTTATTTACTGAATCAATACATCCTTTTTTTTTTTTTTTATGATTTTCATTTCATATTAGGGGAGAAAAGAAAAAATAATTAATCTGTGGGAAAAAGTGTCATGACTTAACATAGTACAATAATAAGGCTATGTAACTTGCTAATAGTTCTGTCACATTATCAGCTTAATTTTGGATACAAAATATATAACAGTATGGAAACTGAAAAAAATCAATGAAATCTGACAAACCTTAGCGAACCATACACAAGAAAGAGTAGGACACCATCATAATATCGTATTTTTAAAATACGATAAAATAAAGAGCATCACTGCACGTTAGAAGAAATCTCTGTAAGTAAATTGACTATTGTTATTACTGTTGTTGTTGGGTTTTTCTTTTTGTTTTGTTTTGTTTTGTTTTTTTTTTTCTTTTGGGAGAAGGTGTAGTGTTGTCTGCTATTTCTTCTTTATTTTTATTTTTATTTTTGTGGATTTTGTTGTTGTTGTCTGTTTCTTTGTTTTGCTTTATTTCCTGTGTGCAGAGAGGAATCATAAAATGGCTTGGGTTTGAAGGGACTTTGAAACCCAGCCAGTCGCACTCAATAGATCAGGCTGCCCAGGGCTCCATCCAGTACTGCTCTTGAATCATCTACTTCCCAGAATACAGTATAATGTCTTACTTTAGTGTCATAACATAGTATCACATGGATAATATAAGTTGTTTGTTAGCCAGAATGCAAACAAATAGATGCCAAACATGACCTCAGACCATCCATTACCAGAATTACTCATTTGTGAAAATAATTATTCCCAAATGTGAACTCCATTTGAAAATATTATCATAAAGTGACTCCTATCAACTCTCCTTGCTCAAGTGGAAAGTGAAGGCAATCATTTAAAGATGAAATGAAGGGAGATACTGTTCTTTCCTACCCTTTGAAAATTGAAAGTGTTCTTTATCATGCTTTCTTTTTTTTTTTTTTTTTTTTTTTCCTTCATTTACATCCTTTCTACATTTCAGTCTTCCTGCTTTTTATTTATTTGTTTGTTCGTTTGTCCTGAGGTTAGATATTAAAGCTATGTGTCTGAAGATATCTGACTAGTCATGTCTAGGCAAATAGGACTTACAAATGAAAGAATCACTTCCATAGCTGATGAGATTATGAAATGACACATTCAGTAACAACAATAAGTAGTGAGTGTAAAGGCAGATAAAGGACTTCACTAGCACACAGATGTTAATATTTAGTAGAAAAAAATAAATAAAAGCAAGATGAAATGAATAAAATTAGAAAAAAAATGTTTATATATTCTAATGTAAGAATTACAGTACTTTCCTATTTACATTGATTCTTTATATAAAGTACAATGATTAGATTAACGTTATAGAAAAAAAAGAAAAAGAAAAAAATCAAGTTCTAAATGTATTTAGACATGTCTTGTTATTTAACTTGAGGTAAAATTAAAGGTTCTCTGCAGGTCAATAAAGTGTTCTAGATGAATCAAGAAGCTAGTTTCCAGCATGTTGGATTTAGATTCAGTAGTAGGGGAATTTTAGATAAGCTGTGTTTACTCAAAACAGACAAGACAAAATATAACTGAAAACAGTACCTAAGAAAAGCATAAAAGTTTCTGGACTGCAATGTGTTTTTCAAGTCAATAAATAATTTTACATTTTTATAAGTTTCATAAATGTACCAACTGTTTTTGCCAACAGATGGTACTATTGAATGCAGTTCATAAATTTTCTATAGAGCAGAGGCAATTTGTCATTTAAGAACAAGTATAAATTAGCAAGATGATTTTCTAAAATGTGTTAGAGTTTACAGGTTATTGTTCAGAATCAGAACCAGCACTATCCTTTATACCTATGACAGAAATTTCTGTATTTGTTACTACTGGAAGAAGTTTAATTGCTGCAGAATTCTAATGTTGGATACACAAGGAATGTTTTCTTCCCTCCCCTCCCCTTCCCTCCCCTCCGCTTCCCTTCCTTTTCGTCTCTTTCTCTTTCACTTTTTCCCTTCCCTTCCATTTCTGTTTCTATACTACCAGGGACTCTTCTTTAATATTCAGTTGACATTTAAGTCTACAACTGATTTTACCTGTCACAGATCAGTAACCAAATTATTTCCTATATCTTTA
Source organism: Excalfactoria chinensis (assembly GCF_039878825.1). Classification (NCBI taxonomy): domain Eukaryota; kingdom Metazoa; phylum Chordata; class Aves; order Galliformes; family Phasianidae; genus Excalfactoria; species Excalfactoria chinensis. The sequence continues at coordinate 51,656,500 of NC_092826.1, forward strand.
TAGTTGAGAAACTCAGATGTTCCTGGCAGAACCAGGAAGGATGCCACAAAGACGTACAGTAGCACAGACCTGGATGAGAGGAAATATCTTCCTGATTCTCGTCTGTATCTGATTTGTGGCTCCGTTCCAGATGAAAGTAAATGGTTGAAAATGCTAAGTGTCTGTTGTCTAATTGAATGGTTGCAATGGCAATAAGACAGTCAGATGAATACATGTGTAGGGTCTGTGATGTCTGTAAAGTAAGGAGCTTTCAGAGTTAAAATTAGTTTTAAGTGGGGTAGGAAAATAAATAAATAAATAAAGTTTCTAAATTTAACTCTTTCTTAGGCTTTTCTCTTTTTCAGATGGAGTTCAGACTGAACAAAAGTAAGTGAGCTATATTTTCATCTAGATCAACTGAAATGAATTTTTAGTTAATTATTTTTTTATTGCAGAAACTCTTTGCACAGACATATTTCTGATACTCCAGCACACCATGAGGTTAGTAGACAGTCTTTTTTTTACTTCACTTGGCCTTGAATGAGGCTATTCATGAACTGCTTACTAACTAGCTGTTCAACCCTCTATTGTTTTATTGTTTAATGGAAGACAGCATATAGAGAAGTAGAAATTCAATGGGGGGGGAAAAAAAAGCCCTAGGTTACGTCTTGATTTTCCTGTAAACTGCCATTTTTTTTTTTTCAGTCTCCTGATCATAACTCTAATTACTTACTTAATCACCACTGGGTGAGAATGCTAGCATTCTAAAATAATAATAATAATAATAATAATAATAAAATAAAAGTGAAACTTATTTTGTATCTCCTAAGCCAAACTCCAGTGGATTGTCTCCATTGGAAACTGCAAAAGCAAGAAGTTATTAGGACAGATGCAAGTAACAGTAAATCTAATTAGGTGAAAGACCTGAAGCCTTGATGCTTATTTTGTTTGTTTGTTTGTTTGTTTGTTTTTAAATTACAGAAATGAAATGTAAAAGCAATATAGTTAACAAGGATAATAGAGCAAATAAGGACAGTGTTAAATTTGTTGCTAAAACTTTGCCTGGTAGCATTTAGGATTCTGAGTGATAGAATCAGTTAACAATTCAAAGGATTCAAGTTTGGATAAAACTTCCTGTAGTTATGAAAAACATTTCTCCTTTTATTGTTTCTTCAGCATGGATCTGAGTCACTTTCTGAGTGTGAAGAAGTGTTTTCTTCCATATGTATCATATTTATCATTCATTTATCATATTTATCTTATATATGGGAAGAGAATATAATCTTTAATAAGAAATCTTGAATTCTTCTTGTTCTGTGAAACTCTTCTACAGACTGGATTTCACGAGCTTAAGGATAAGATATTATTTTTATTTTACAGATTTGTTTGCTTCCAGTAATGTAAGGACACATATTTTATATGTATACTTTAACTATTTTCTGTTGGTATCACTGCATGTGTAGATGGTGTATGATTACTGAGTGGTACATGATTGGTTATTCTGCCTTCAGAATCTATTTGGAGGCCCTAGTGAAACATTTATACTGTATTATCTTCCTCTCTTTCTGGACATAAAACTGGATTATTGAGGATTTTGTGCAGATTTTGCTAGCAATTCTTTTGGTGCTATTCAATGTACTGACACACAGTTATTCTGCTTTATGGTTTTATGATCTGATTGGGATTAGTTTTGTAACTGTGGATTTTCTGGCCTGATTTTTGGGTTTTACTTATAGAGGAAAAATATCTTTTTTATCTGTGAGATAACTGTCACTGGCTGAGTAAGTAATTTTGTAAAAGATACACAAGAACAGATACCATCTTTGGTCTTTTACTTTCTTCTCTGCCTACATTCATTGTTGGTCTGAAAGCTGATTACTCCTTAGTGGGAGCACAATTCATCTCAGTTCCTTGGTTACAATGAGGATCTTTACATTTTCAGAAAGAAACTTGTAACAGGTATTGCACTGTAAAAAACATTTCGGAGTCTAATAATTTCTTACCTATTTTATTGGCTAATCAGTATAATGTTCCTATAACATAACTATTTATACCAAATTCACCTTTTGTTTGCACCTCATCTTGGAAGTCTATGTCAAAACAAACAAACAAACAACAACAACAACAACAAAGATGGAATAACAGATAAAGGCTTTAAGTTGATTTTATGGCTGGTGATACCATATCTGGCCACTTAAATTATGAATTAGATTTACCAAGATATTTACATTCCCTCTCAGTCAGAGAACCATCAATGCATATCTGTATACATGTAGTTAACATCAAGACTGTCATTTACTTGCTTGTGATGTTTTCATCTTCCACAAGAGGTACACTGTTTTTTTTCTGGAGCCACAGAAAAATTTTCCTGTTCATCCACACCAATCTTCTTGCCTGCTGACTCATCTTACAGCACACAGAGACTTCCTGCTCTGGCACCTTTAAGACTTCCTGCTCTGGCACCTTTAAGACTTCCATCTTGAGGAGAGACCAGCCTTCCTGGATTCTCTCAACCTTCACAGGACTGAATCCCGAGGTACCCTCCCTACCAGAGTTTTGAACAGTCTGCCCTCCAGAAGACTAAGGAAGCAGATTTGCTGGCTCCTCTTTTGACTTCACCAAGAATTGGGAACTCTATTATTTCATAGTGTCTCTGCCCAAGACAGTTTGTAACATCTCCCATCATCCCAGTGGTTTCTGAACAGTGGATCTAATGAGGCATCTCTCCTGGTAGGCTCTCTTACTAGCTGCATCAGGAAGCTCACCCCTACACACCTCCTAGACTGCTTCTTCTACCCTATACTGTATTTCCAGTATATACCAGGGAAATTGAAGGCCCACATGAGAATAAGGGCTGGCAACTGCACAAATTGCCAACTGCTCATAGAATACCTCATCTCTCTTTTCATCGTGGCTAGGTGATCTATAACAGACCCACACTAGGATTTCATCCTTTTTGGCCCTCCCCCTGATCCTTCATAGTATCATATCATAGTACCATAGTATCGTGCGAGTTGGAAGGGACCTTAGAGATCATCGAGTCCAACTCCCGGGTTTCGAGCCCCCTGTGTAGCGAAGCGGCACTTCTACCCCTGCGCCACAGGGGGGGGATTCGAACCCGAGCCCTCCAGTGCCGCAGGCAGCAGCTTATACCACTGCGCCACTGGGGGCACTTCTTTATCCTTACTCATAGATTCAACCTTATCATTCCTAACCCCAAGCTCAACAACATCAAAACACTCTCTAACACAGAGAGCCACGCCACCTTTATTGCTTGTCCCTTCTGAAGACCTTACGGCCATCCAACAGCACTCCAAACAATTTACACACTGTATGAATCTTAATTTTTAAAACTCAGTAGAATAGTGTTCTTCTTTAAATTTCTTCTAATGACTTTGTCATTCACAAATGAATTGAGAAATCTGTAAAATAAATAAATAAATAAATAAATAAATAAAGTTTTTCTTTCTCCTGAATACTAAGAGTGCTAGTAAAGAAAGCAAAAGATGTCTCTTAACTCTCTTAGTCTTTCTTATAAATTATGTCATGCAATGACTTCTGACATCATCATTTTCTCTAAAATCATTTATCTAAATCATAATCATTGATTATTTCAGACTTGCTACTAATTTTATGTATATCTCTTCAGTTATTGTAGGCATTATGCAGAGATTACTTCTGGAACTGCATCATAATAAAAAATGATAGCAATTAAAATTGCTGTTTTAATAAGTATTAAGATATTTTTTCTACTTCATACATTAAAATGCTGTTTAAATCAGAATATTGTCAAAACATAAATTTTTGAGAACAACTGACACTGACACTAATGCAATTTCTTTTGATTAACTTGTTTGTTAGGATTCAGTAAGGTCCAGAAAAGAGAATTTCAGGTGATACTACCTATCTTTGAATGCTCACCTTATTTATTTAGGGTATTATGTAAACTATTCATATGAGTAATTCATTAAAATGATCAAGGACCTCCACAAAATCATCTGTGAGAATTCTGTCCTAGTTTTCTAGGCATGAGAGGTTTAAATAAGTTATACCCACAGATTATTGAGGAAAACTTTTCAAGTTAATCTCAGGGTTAATTTCATTATCATAACTTCCTTTCAATTGGTTAATTCAATCAGTAGATCTTACATGCAGTTGTTTTTGTTGGTTTGTTTGTTTGTTTTGCTTTTTCCCCAAAGGTTTAATTGCCGTAGACATAAGGATTTTACATACTTTTACATTCTAAAGAGCATGAAATTAGGAGAATATTCTATGATCTAACTAACACGGATGAGATAATTGGATGATGACACCTATTAGCAGACCCCAGAATCTATGCATAAAGCTGAATCCTTGAAACAGAAATTTCCTTTCCAAGCAAACTAATTTTAAAGTGCCTACTCATTTAAGTAATGATAAAATTAAAATACTTGAAAAGAAGTTATGTAAACTCAATAAAAATTTGTCCTAGTTTACAGATTTTACATTTAATACAATCACACTGGAATACAATTCTTTGACAATTAAAAGTTTTACATGTATATTACCTTTATTTTCTTCAATTTTTAAATTTTTTACATTGTTATACAAAGCTCATAAGGCTTTGTAGTGCATTTAGCCACACAGATAAGTGCTTTGATAGAAATGGAAAATATTTATAGATTTTATTGCTTGACTTAACAAGGGGTAGTCTATGATAATCAGTTACAAAAAGACAAAACTTGAAAACATATATGGTCATCTAAAAATGTTCATTCATGCCTGTGTATGTCTGTCAATTTTTGTTTTATGTGTTTTAACTCTCCCCCGCTTTTCCTTGGTTTAAATGTTATCACACCTCTCATCACTTTGTTTCTTACACCATTTCCCTTTTAAATTTCTTTGTATACTTCAATCTTGCTTTATCATTCTAAATCCTTCTCTGTTCTTCTAATATACTTTCAGATTGAAAATGTCAGGGTCAGATCCCTTCTACCATACTCAGTCATGCAACCCTTTCCATCTAGTTCTAATATAACTCTAGTTGTAAATGCCACATCACATTTAATTGCATGTTAAATGTCTATAAATAATTTTATCCACAAGAAGATATACGTTTAAAAAAAAAAAAAAAAAAAAAAAAAAAGTACCTGGAAACAGCTTTATGCTTAATTAGAGGCACATAAAAAGTCATAAGGAACTTATCATGAGTGATTTTTAAGAACTATCTCATTGGAAGTGAGCTATGAACATTAATAGGTAACTGGACATGACTTTGAATCATAACAGTCACCTTGACACCAAGTTATTTCGCTACTTGTTATGTGTTTCCTATAAACTATCCATGTCTTTTATTTGCAATCTGTCCAACCTGACCTCTGCCCTAGTCTTTGTACAGCAGCAATCCTTGGCACTTGTGTGGCCCCATCTGGAGTACTGTGTCCAGGCCTGGGGCCACTGCTACAGGAATAACATGGAACTCTTGGAGAGGGACCAAAGGAGAGCCACTAAGATGATCAGAGGGCTGAAGCACCTCTCCTATGAGGAAAGGTTGAAGGAACTGGGCTTGTTTAGCTTAAAGTAGAGAAAGCTCTAGGGAGACCTCATTGTGGTCTTCCAGTACTTGAAAGGAGCATATAAAAGGAGGGGGAACATCTGTTTACAAGGGTGGATAGTGATAGGACAAGGGGGGATGGTTTTAAACTAAGACAGGGGAGGTTTAGGTTACAGATTATGTGAAAATTTTTCACCCAGAGAGTGATGGCACACTGACACAGGTTGCCCAGAGAGGTCGTGGATGCCCCATCCCTGAAGGCATTCAAGGGATGTGGCACTTGGCAGCTGGTCTAGTATTGGCAGCCCTGCAGATGATGGGGGCATTGAAACTAGCTGATCATTGTGGTCCTTTTCAACCCAGAACATTCTATGATTCCATGATTCTATGATAACAGTCTTAGTTCTTTTTAGGGAAGTCAAGAAGGTGCTTTGTCTCCAAAAGAAATGTTAATGTATTAACCACATTCCTTGCTCTTTTGTGAACTGTGATCACAGGTAGATTTTTAAGCATCTATTTCTATGATTATCCCAGGCAAAACTATACTGATAATATGTATCAGAGGATGTGAAGCAAATAGTAAGTAGTGGTTTATTACATTTAATGCAAGTCTTTTCATAATCTCTGAATCAGAGATGCACCAGAATCATTACTGTCATCATAACTACTCTTTAAAACTGAAAAGATGCCCCTGGAAAAGTGGAATTGCTAGTGCAGATGAGCGTTTCTGGCATTGTTTGAGTTGTTCATCACAATGCTTGATTTTTTCTCTCTGGGCACAGAAACATGGATAAGATTGAACTTAATAGCTAGCAGTTTAACAATTTTGTAGTTTGGAGGTATATGACCTTGGAAAAGTATCTGTGATTGGCTTTGATCACATTTTTGCAGTGTCATTATAATAATCACTTAGTATCACTATTAAAGTTAAACACTTGTCAAGTGTTTCATTATAAATCTGTGTCACTAGGAATTTTCAGCTTAAATACATTATCCCTTAACAACCATGCCCTTGATGTTAAAGGAGGAAAACGTAGTTTCAACGTTTTCCTTTTTTTAGGATAACATTCATAAAGCAATAAAGAAAATGTGAGTACAAATCTTTGAAGTGGTATAAGTATCAGATTTAAGCTTTTATGCATGCATGATCTTAATGAACTATCTATTTTTAAATTATTATTATTTTTTAAAGAATTAGGCATAGATGTGTAACAAGAGCCAATTCTTTCTAAATGAGGTAAAGAATGTGGCTGCTTCCCCTATCTGATCCAGATCAGGGCTGCTCCTATCAGACCTGTGGACCTCTGAGGCTGGGGAATATGCCTGTTGCTTTCCCCAGTTTAAGTTTAGCACTGAACACTTAACACAAAGACTCAAAAACAGTCAAACAGAGACAGAATGGAGATGTTAGGTCACATAGGCTGCCCCAACCAAGGGCTGCCTTTAGCACCACTTTCTGAGAGGACTCATGTAAAACAGATACAGAGAGAAGAGTCCCCTTCCTACTCTCAGGATACTACAGACAAAAGTTCAGATACACACACTGAACACCATCCAGATTCTCAGGCACATGCACATTTTTAGACCCCGCAAGTACTGACAAAACCCCTCTGCCCATCCTGCACTGCTGCCTGGATCCTGAGCCCTCTTATCCACGTCATGGGTCACTCACTTGCCATCTGGTTTACTATGCAATTGCATCACTCGCACACTCATCCTTCATGCCCGTCACATTCACAAGTCCCCTTGGGCGTATCATCACACTGATGTACTGCCTGCCTGATGACCTGGCCCAGACCTAAGACTCCCACTACTCACTTACTAGTACAGTTCACAGTATTTTAGCAAATATGCACCCCATACAAAACTTATCTGGGGAAGAGACATCCACTCAGCAGCCAGCACCAGACACATGATCTGTTGTGCTCCGGCTGTTAAGTGGGAAGCCTCTCACTCACCTCGCTCATGTGCGTGCTTCAAGTAGCTGACTGGTTTGGGAACATACACTGCTCCTGCCACGTTTGGGGTAGAAGACCTAGAATGTCACTCCACTGGGAGTTTTATGTCTGGTTGTGCTTCTCAGTATAGATGGCCTTCATCAGATAATCCTGCTGGAATAAACATTCCCACATTCTCATGTGGCATGACAGACCATATATGGTTCCTGTCTCTGCCTTCCCTTCTTACTATCCCTTGTTGCATTGAAAAAAGTATTCTAAAAAGAGTAGGTGCACTCCTTCTGCATACCCTTACTATTCTTACCATGCACAAATGAAAGGAGATGATGATGGGGGCAAATTTTATTGCCAGAACATTCCCATTCAGAAAAAGTACATTAAACATTCTGAAACAGAAGTTATATATAAATAAGCACATGAATAACTTCCAGAAACCCAACTTTTTTTAATGATAAGGAATGAAATTAAAATTTATTAACAAGACCACTAAGGAAACAAATGGTATAATGGAAGTATTTGTATCAGACCCTGAATCTGTCTTTCTTCTCTGATCTGTTTCTCAAGCCTTTTCCATGTATTTTAGAATCCAAAAACCTTGTACTGAAAAACCATTTCTCTAAATTGGATAGAATATCTAAGGTGAATTAATGACAGTAGGCAGCTAAACACCACCCATCTAGTTCCTGGAACTCCCCTCTGAATACGAGATGAAGAAATCATTTTTTTTGAATTAAAACAAGTGATGCAAAAAGTAATTGCTCACCAACTAGTGACCAATGCCTAGCAACAGCTAGCACTGCTGAACTCCCCACACCACAATGTTATTGCTAAACATGAAGTTCTATGACATGGAATATCCCTTTGGTAATTTTTTTGTCAATTTTTCTGCCCTTTTTTCTTTCCAGCCTCACGTGCCTCTGGAGTAAGAAATAAAGAAAGCCAAGATGCAGTGTAAACACTTAACAACAATAGCTAAAGTATCTCTGTGTTATCAGTATACTACTGTTATATACATATATAACAATATACAAGGTGTTTAATCTAATAACATTGCATAAATAGGATTTCTGTCTATGTAGAAAGAGTAAATTTATTCAACATCCCAGGTAATGAAATTCAAGACTGTATAAGAGTGTAAAAAAAGACACTCACAGTGTTTGACACCTGCTAAAAGCATGTAATCTGTACTATAAACTCAATATAATCTCAATGCACAGTCCTTTCTGCAACACGAAATTTAGGTTTCAGAGCAACAGTGGTTTGGAATCCACATTTTAAGGGAATGTTCTAAAGTAGATAATGGTATTTGCAATAGTTACCTAGTTATATAAATATCTCAGCAGATCTCAGAACTACTAAGATGGTTTTTCTAAATAAAATTAATTTACACTATAAATAAAGTAGAAAACTCGGTTATTTTGAATTCTTTGAACAATCAATAGAGTAAAAATTGATCAAGGTCTGACAACAGATCCAAGATGAAGCACAAGGATGAATTTCATTTGAAATTTTTATCACATAAAAAGCCATTGAATTTTGGTTATGGAAAAAAAGAGAAGTTGAAATGACAGAAGAAGTGAACTTATGATGATTCTAGAATTTTATAAGAAGGTGGAGAAATGGAATTAGTAAGAGGTAGATCACTTTGTTTTGGCATGTGGCAGTAAAAGAAGAAGAAGAAAACAATCTTTTACGTCTTGAATGACAACAATTCCAATAAAATGGCCTGCCAGGAAATGAAACCTCATCTTGATACTGGAAATAGCAGACATGATGTAATAACTATAAACTCATCTAGCTCCTGCAAGATACAGAAGAACAGGATGTGGGAAAGAAAAGACATTCTCCATAGTTAATGGATGTAGTTAACCCCTGAGTACGGGAGGAAGGAAATGAAAATGACATATCAATACTGAAGATATTAATTATTACCATATTTTCAAGCACAAATCCCTCCAGCTGTCTGTCAAAAAAAATAAATTCAAAACCAAAGGGTAGGTAGGCAGTGGTAGGTAATATAACAGGAAGCGTAAAAAGGAGACATTATTCTCTTGGCACAGAATACAGCGTTCTTCTTCTTTCCTGGCAAGAAGTAGTCTGCTTTCTCTAGAGGATACTTCTTTTCCGAGAATGGGATTTTCAAGGGATGTGAGTTTTCTGTAATGTTCTACTGGGACCTTCATCATATTCCAGTTCTACATATAAAATTCAGACAAGAATGAAATATTACAGATTCACTAACATAAGATCAGTAACTGCATACTGACAATAAATAAGTAAATGCATAAAATAAATAAAGAAATAAATTAACAAAACGGCATGAAAAATACTATGTTGAATTAGATAGCTTTTTAAATTGTATACACAACAAAGTACACCTTGTGGAAATGATCCCCATTTCTCTCTGTTCATCAAGGTTCAACAAATGTATCAATTTTAATTATGGTTTCTAAACTTAAGGAATTTGCATTAAGAACAATTTGTGGAATTATTAACAGGCAATATCAAATTTCATGTAGATTCCAAATAGTCTATGGTCTTAGGCTGACCCAGAAACTTTGTTTGTACTGCTTTATACGTCCAGACCAGAGACGGATCCCTGCTCCTTTAGTCAAATTGTATGGGATATTTCAAATGCTTTAAGTGTACCTTTTTGCTTTGTCATAAGACGAGGTGATATTTGCATCATATATACCTTTAAGAAATCTATATTTAGATACGTATTTCTCTGTATATCTTCATCCAGATCCCTCAAGACCACAAACACTGTGTTCAAGTGTATTCACAGCTTTCATAAAAAGGGAATGTAAGATTATAATTGAGGCAGCATCTGTTTACAAATTGTTAGAACATTCTGCCCACTGACACAGATGTCTGTCATTGAAACTGTATGTTTAGCCTATGCTTTTGGCTGACATCCTTTGCTATCTGGGACTTTTCACTGATATTGCTCAGTCTTTATCATGATGTCACTCCAGTTATGAGTCGTTAAAAATTTCATTAAACCAGATTGGTGGGACAATACTTGTAACAAAAGAGGTTTCATCTTAAAGATAACAGTGTATAAGTAGAGCAGTTTACCTTTGTCCTTTTCTGTAGGGAACTGTTGAAAAGAAACAGCACATCATTCACCAAGGGATCTGCAATGACAATGATAATAATTGCTGCTTTAGAATTATGCTGCCCTCAGAGTCTGAGAATTAATTCAAGATTGGCAAGAAGCTTTGGTAATTATTGCTTTAGTAGTCATTTTTTAGCTTATTGATGTGTGATTTACTATAACAACCTATCAGAGATCATGTAAGCTTCTGCCCAATATGGGCTGCTCAACTGACAGTGGGCAAAAGGCAAGACCCAGTAAGATGATATATAACATAAGACTTCTATGGATAAGGCACCTGCAGATGCTGCCATTCATTTGTTCCCCAGGTACTAGCAATGAACAGCAACAGAAAACCATCAGATGGAACATGTAAAAGCCTTTAGAAACTCAACTGTATGGAGTGATAGAATTTCCAAATAATCACACTGTAATGGGACTAAATATCACAAGATTGTATTTCCTTTGCATTACATACAGATCTCAGATCCGAGATGACAAAGTTCTGAATAACTCATAAGAGGCAGACTCACTGGGTCACTGGGTTTAAAAAAAAAAAAAAAAAAAAAAAAAAAAGTTAAGTGCTCCTGCTTTCTGCTTTTAGATTTTTTGATGGAAACATAAATATGTAAACTCCCACACTAATTCAGTAAAATACATTGATTTTTTCCTGGAAATAACTGTAGAGAAGGATGAATATCACTCTTTTTTCCTCTGTACTGTCCAACAAATTCCTTCACATTTCCTACAATTAATTTGGATCAAAGATACATCATTCTCATGAGATCATATTATTTCACAGAAAACTTTCTTTGGACATCAAGAGGTTACATCTACACATGTATCAGATTGCAGAAATCTGGAGCAAAGTGACAAGAGTGAGCATTTAAAAGTCACTAGAGTAAGATAATGATTTATCTTATTTTATTTTATTTTAATCATTTGGTATATTTTTTTTACATAGATATGAAATACAAACAGCCGTACTTGGTATTCATGTCAGTTGCTTCTATCATTATGATCATATGAAAAAGTTACCTCTGAGAATTAAGCTGATAATTGTTAATTTAATTTGTGATTATACAAACTGGAGTTCCAGGAATTTTTCGCATACTTGGGGAACATATATATAAATCAAAGATAGGAAGAGAATTTATAATATCTAATATATATTGTCACAATAGATAGCAAATTTTACTGAAACACTTACTGATTGGTTTTTGATTCCTTAACCAACTATATAATCACAGTTGATTAAAAACATCTTAATTTTTTTTTTCTGCAAAGGTGTGAAAATAATGTTCATTATTATTTTCTTTAGAAGACCTCAGTCCCTCATGGCAAGGAACGAAAACTTGTGCTGCAGAGAAGAGCCAACAAAAAATGCATAAAGGCTCTGAAAATGTTTATTATTTTTCAGTTAACTGAAAACACATTAATACAACATTCAGTTGAAAAGGCAAAGAATCATAGAATCACAAGGTTGGAAAGGACCTATAAGACCATCTAGTCCAACTGTCCTCTCACTACCCTTGCTTCCATAAGTATCTCATAGCTACTCATACAGAGGCCTCTTGAACACTGCAAGGGATCATGCCTCCACCACCTCACTGGGCAACCATTCCATGCCTGACCACTATCTGAGAGAAAAAGTTTTTCCTTATGTCTAATCTAAACCTCCCCTGGGACAACTTGTGGCCATTTCCTTGGGTCCTGTTTGTTGCCTGGGAGATGAGGCCAAGCCCTTCCTCATCAAAACCTCCCTTCAGGAAGTTGTAGAGTGCAATGAGGTCTCCCTTGAGCCACCTCCTCTCCAGACCAAACAATCCCAGATCCCTCAGCTGGGATTCCTAATTGTTGCCTTTTAATTTTTTTAATAATAATAAATAGATAATTCTAGGATGTTACTGATTTTTTACACAGTAATATAGCCATAGTATTTTAATATAGCTATAATATAACTGATTTTGTATCAGTTTCTGTGCAAAAAGAACTCTATGTGATTCAAACAGCAGTATTAGGAACCTTAATTTGCTTATGTACAGAACATATAGCAAACTGAAGTACAGACTGCCTATTTTTATTGACCTTAGGCTTCAGTTTTGCTGAGAAAATTGTGGAAGCTAGTACAGGTCAAATACTACAGGCTACAACACTCAACTGAAAGAAAATAGTTTAAAATATATCACATGCTCTAGATATATCAAAGATCTAGAAAAAAAAACAAACAAACAAAAAAAAAATATATGATCTAGACAAAAATCCTGTAAATCAGGAGATGGAATTTGAAGTGCAAGATATCTGCAAGATATCTATAAGTGCAAGTTCCTGAAATGATAATTATTGTAATTTTTTGAAAAACAGACATTTAAAAATGAGAGTCTGTTACTGCAATTATCTAGATTTTTTTCCTTTTCTGCCCACTATTTCTGCATTGAAAAGCATGATCTTTGTAATATTTGTTTCCATAATGTATTGCTTTTCACATGCCTGAACGGCGAAAGTCTTTCATCAACAGCACTCAAATATATTGTCATCATTTCAACAATGAAAAAGTAAATGTAAAGTTGTATGGTCTCAGGTTACTCTAGCAATTAGTTACCAATTTTTAATTCCTATGTCTTTTATGGAAGCACAATTTTACCTTTTAAACCTGCATGTCAGCATATCTCAGAATGCTTTATAAAAGCCAGCTTGTTTCTACCTTGGAGCTCAACTACCATATTTGCAACCTCTGAAATTAGACATAATGATTACTAAAAACAATGTGTAAAGAAAGCCACAGATCTGACTGTGCTGCTGGGCTATAAGAACATATTCCTTGAGCAAAGACAGAAATTAGTTTAAATTAGCTAATGGCAGACAAAAGGAAGGGCTGGACTTTAAAAGATAAATAAAATAAACAACGACAATTAAAAAAAACAACAAAAATATAGTTTTATCTGTTCTGTTTAGACTGAGTCCCTTTGGATAAATTAAAGCTAGTTTGTTTGTGGTTGCTTTTGCTGCAACTCAGTGCTTTAGAGTTTGCCACAGCTTCGGTATTAGAATTGCTGAAGCAATGGATGACTCACAAAGTGTAAACGTTTTTTTTTACACAAAGCATTAGCGACTGGCTCACTGTAGCTTTGCCCTTTTTCAACTTCTCAAAGTACCAAACTTGTTTTCTAAGTAACAAAATGGCTTTAACATTTCTAAAACTCCTGTTGGTTGTAACCTTCTCTGAGCTGTTTTTTCAAGACCATCCTAAATGAACCCCTAGGGATAAATGCTATATTAGTGACTTTGAAGCAAAATTATTCTGTGATCAGAATTTCTGAGTGATAGTTTATTATTTCTAAAGATTAGTTCTGAGACTGTACTTACTTATCTGGCTATTAAAATATGTGTCATAAAATTAAATGGGTCCTCAGATTTTTTTAATAACAAAACTTCTGTTTTTCTGTCAAATTAATTGAAGCCTCCTTTGCTGATGCATTTTCATGTCTGCTGGTTTCCCAAAAACAGGAATGTCAATCACACTGTCACTCTGCTGCTGTTCTGCATTTGACCTGATTCGGCAGTTGTCTCGCTCAATTTATAGGAGGGAGGAAAGGTTCTTTTGATATATTATACCAGGCGTGAGATTAAGAAACAGTGGTTCAAATGCTGATCCGACCAGCTTATTACAAATAATAATCAACCAAGAAGATGGGGAAGGGAGAGCAGCGACTACTGAAAATTAGGGTGATGGGGAGGGGAAAGCGGGTGATAGGAAAGGTAGGAAGAAAGCCAAATTATGTAAAGCGGGGATAGTCACCACCTGGATGCAGCAGTGTCATTCTGTTGGTCCAAGTCAAAAGCGAAGGGGAGAGCAGCAGCAGAGTGGCTGGCCACAAGCAGTAAGCTGGTGCAGCGCAGAGCAGGTGGTGGAGGAAGCAGCAGAGTCTCAGGCAGCAGGGTCTCACACAGCAGGACCAGAAGAGTCCGTTGGCAGCATCAGAACAGCAGCAAGGGATCTGAAGCCAGATACTCTTCTCGCTCTTCAGCATGCAGGTGTCAGGTCGTGAGGAATCTGATGTCAGAAAACATAACTTCATGGTTTCTGATCCCTCTTTTATCCTCCTTTCTCCTGCCTAGGTGACATTCCTGGGTGCTTGGGTAAGAGTCACGTGCAGCACCCCCTGAGATGGCCATCTTCGTCGAGATAAGCCCACACAAAAGACCACTTCACGGACATTCACCTGCAGCTTATCTCTCTCTCTCTTGTTGCCCCTGGCCTTGTCCATCTGCATCCCTCAGACAAAGGATTTCTCAACCCTTGTCCAGGACTTGCTTGGACTTGTCCATCCTTAGCAAACTTTTGAGGCAATAGTGCAAAAGCATGGCCTCTTACAGCAGTGAAAAGGAGTTCTTCTGTGCAATCAAACTGGATCTGATGGATACCATAGAGACCCTGATAGATTCACTTATCACCAGCTGGTAGTAGTAAGGTATGCAACATAGAGCAACAGTGAATGCACTATGGGAAAGAGATGCTTTGGAAGTGACTTTTTCAGAGATCTGACTTGCAGAGTCAAACTCTATAATCCAGAGTTTGGTTATAAAGCAGGTATGTTTATTCCAGCGTTGCGCAGCACTGGGTGCAAGGGGGATAGCTCCACCAAAACTTGCACCCCGACTTGTAAAATCGTGTCACACCTAATACATACTCAATGATTTCCTGGAATTCGGATACATATTCAATAGCTCTTTAGCATGCAGACCCCCTCTTGTTATCACCCATCTTATCAGGGAGATGCAACTCCTCTTCTGATATTTAAAACATCTAATCCCCTCCTCGCCAGGTGTCTCAGGGAGATGTCACTCCTTATCTGCATCCTTCCTGCTCTCCCAGACCCATTGTCTCCATTCCTTGTTATTCTAACTAACTAGATCATTCTTTTTTCCACCTACAAACTACATTTAACTATCCCTCTCTAGCCCCCCTTTATTCTAAATTCCAGCAGAGCCTCTGCTTCTTGCTTCACTGTTCAATCTGTACCAAAGGAAGTGCAGGTATGAAAACAGAGTAATATCTGTGAGTATATGTTATGTGGATTAAAAAGTTCATACACAGTTGTAAGATTGGTCGCTAATATTGGAATTTAACAAACAAACAAAACAACAACAACAAAAACATCAGAGATTTGCCTGAGAAAATCTAAATTACTTAGTTTTCAAACCCTGTAGTACCTAGACCTATGTGCTTATGGACCAATGACATTTTTGTTGGAATTTAGTTTAAAATAATTCAGAACTTGACAGTGAAACTGAAAAGGCTCCAGTGGATACATGCATAATTTCCAAATAACATTTCAAATAATGTAAAATTAATAGAATTATCATAGAATCATATAATGGCTTGGGTTAGAAGGGACCTTAAAGTCTACCCAGTTCCAACCCCCCTTACCATGGGCAGGGCTGCCACCCAGCAGATCAGGCTGCCCCATCCAACTGAAAGCCTTCTATATTGCCCTAACAGTACTTTCTAGTTTTAACTCTAATTGAGCTCTGTCTACATGCACTTTTTTTTCCCTGGAATGGTGAACATCATCTCTGTACTCCTCCTGTGTTTTCTGACATTGCTACCAGTGAGTATACACCTTATTTTTCAACCAGAGCTCTAGTCAAAGGTCCCTGCTCTGCCAAGACAGCCTTCTCCCTGGCCTTCATGACTTTTCAGGATTTTGGCTTTGCCTGTTTCTGTGCTCATGAGAGGTGACATTGAAAAAGTGACCACCACTAAAAGACCTGGAGGTTTCCAAAAGCACAAGAGCTGTTTCTGTGCAGAAGATCATCTCACACCTGAATATATATGTGTCCCTTTTTCAGTATTTCTGTAGGAGGACACAATACCAAATATGATCTATTGAAGAAAGACAAAATTTTGCTTGGAGAGCCATTCTTCTAAGTGTAGAGATGAAAACAATTCTAAAATGGTGTCGTGTTACCTTGTATCTCCTTTGTTTATTTCCCTATGTTTTAGTATTCCGTAGAACTATTTAACCCATTATGTTTAAGTAATAAAAGATGTTGATTAACTTAATTTTCTAGCAGGCTTTTTATTGCCCTTGTCTCTTTTCTTTAAATAGATGTTCAAACACTTTTATCCTTCGGAGAAACCAGCATCTGCAAGCAAGAGGCAGTCAGGCCTTCCACATTTAGAGGGGAGGAAAGGGAAGGCAGGTATTTCTTCCTCGTTATTCAGTGATTACACTATCTTCAACATTAGGATCTGAAAATTATAGTTTTCCTTAAAGTGACAGTGAAATAACAAGCCCATTAAGTACCTACACCAGAATAAAACATCTATATATTTATAATCTCTGGAAGATTTGTTCCCTATTTTACTGTCTCCTTTGCTATAGAGATACACTGAAATGTACAATCAAACTATATAAACATATATCAGAAATTTAACAGAAAAATAGTGAATTGCTTGGGTGTTAGTCCTTTTTTTGTTGTTAAACAGTTTCATTTTGACAAGTTACTACATAATTTTGTTCAAAACCACCTTTTATCTGACAGAAATAAAATGCAAAAGAGGAAGGAGAAAAAGGAAAAAAGTGGTTTCACATTACAAAGATACCTAGTCCTGCTCCAACATATTCAAATCAGAAGAGCTATGAAATAAATATTCAATAATTTGATGAAGAAAAAAACATAGCTAAGCCCTCTTGACCTTTTATGCAGCCCATTAGCACAGTCTGCTAACACCTGCTTTGTAATTAATGTGCTAATCAAGGCAGCAGGGTTCACCAGTTACTACATTTCTGTACGGATTTCTAGTTTTGTTGCCATGTAGCTATCTCAATTAGTCTGCAGCTCTCCTAATGTGGCCTGCTCCTGCAGGAAGAAAATTGGTTTCAGATTTGAATGCTTCATAACAAAGCAATCCCTGAATGTACAGTGAACTTATTATGCTTTATGCTGAAATAAATTTTTTTTCTTCAAGAAGTGTATGTGTGCTTAAAACTTAGATGCAGAACAAACGATATTCAAATGTGTCCCAAAATGAGATATTTGGGAATAGTTTACAACATGTAGGCAAAGTGCCACAATCATAGAGCTGAAAAATCTGTTCACTCAATATTCGGTTTGCTTAGGTTCTGTCCACATACACACAGAAACAAATCATTTTATGTCATATATTTCATGTCCACTCGCAATATTAATACTGTTAGAATTACTGAAATGTCACCTAGAAAGTAGAAAAGCATTTGAAAACTGTCATGTGGATAAGGTTCCCATGGAAACCAATTTTCTTGATATTCATGTATTCAATATAGTTGCTTGTAATTTTGTTTGGGAACTGAAACAAACAAACAAATAAGAATTGCTGAAACAATATTTTCTAAAATCTACATTTTTAAAACATTATAGAAATCTTCAATTAATATACTGTATGCAATATAAAAACAGCAATCTGATCAACATTCACTGCTTCTAGCCAGAGCTACCATAATACATAAAACATATAAGGTGTTTGACCTATTACAGGTGAGAGTAATTTAGCTGTACTCCCAGAAGGGGTGGAGCTTGACTCCACTTCCTCTAGACCTCATTTAAGGGCTGACCACCACTAAGGCAGCATCTTGTGGAGATTGTTTCCTGATGGAGATTGCCTTAGCATTTCCCAGTGGAGGCATCCATATTGGTGAGTTTTTCCTTATAAATATGCTTTTGAATATCTGTTACCATCTTTGTATCATTCTACCTTACACCCCTTCAAAAGCACTTGTTAAAAATTAGAATGCTGTAGACATAATCAGAGAGATATTGAAGAACTAATTTAACTAATTTGCAAAGATGAAATGCTGTCATAAGGCTACCTGGGATACAAACTAATATATGGAGAACTAATCCTTGTGAATACCTGTATGGTTTATTCTCTCTCACATTTTCTGGGCAGTCCAACAGCATATTTTATCACTTTGCATATACTTTACTAATTACAAAAACATTAACCTGAGTATACTTTGCTACACTGTCTACTGATTCAATTCCAACAAAAAGCAGAAAAAACGAAACATGCTGTGTCACTTAATTTTATAAACTGTATGTAGGCCTTATGCTAGGGTACATTAAGCACAGTAAAGCTAAGTGGTCCCACTGTACTCAGCATTGGTGCAGCCTCACCTCGAGATTCAAATGCTAAGGTATAGGGACATAAAATTGTCAGTGTCCAAAAAAGTGCTATAAAGATGGTGAAGGATCTAGAAGACAAAACACAAGAGTCAAGACTGAGGGCCCTGAGTTTGTTTAGCCCAGAATAGAAGAGCTGATGTGTGGCCTTATGGTGCCTGCAGCTCTTCAGGGGGAGTGGAGGGGCAGCACTGAGCTCTGCTCTGTGTGACAGTGACAGGGCTTTGAGCTCTGTCAGAGGTGGGGCAGCTGAGTGTTAGGGACAGATGCTGCACCAGAGGGTGGTTGGGCCATGGAACAGGCTGCCCAGGGTAATAGTAAAAACCCCATGTTGATGATGTTCAATATAAAAAATGGAGAACATTACATGTTTAATTACTAGATTGACCTACATCAAGCCAGGAGATGAGCTTGATGATTTCTGTGGGTCTCTTCCAGTTCAAATATTCTACTATTCTATGATTTCCCAAGATTAGCAAAACCTGTATTATACAGCTTATAACTGTTTATTCCAATTTATTAATGACCTTAACTCTAGCTGAGCAATACTAATCATATAATTTGATGACCTAATGCATTTTTTTGTATTTGTGGTTTCCCTGGTTAAAAGAGGAATGCATTACATAACTGTAAAATCATTTTGTTGTATTTGCCATATATTGAGTACAGACTCTGCAGTCTATGTGCCAAAGTAATGAAAAATATTTCAGGATACTAGGGGGACATATACAAGAGCTTTAGCCAGTGAATTGTCGGCACTTAGACGCCTCTTCTTCAAGCTCAAGCTTTGTGCATCCCTGAAAGTAAGAAAATAGGGAAAGATGGCAAGGGATGCAAGGAATTCATGGAACTCATGGATAAACTAAAAGGAAAGAGGTCCATGAAATGTGGAAAAAAATGGCTTGTCCACATTGGAAGGTTAAAGGACTGTTGTCAGGTCCTGTAGCTAAGCAATGAGGAAGACTAAGGCCCTTCTGGAATTCAGCGTTGCAAGGGAAGTAAAAGATAACAAGAGGGTTTTTTTAAGTATGTCAACAGCAAAAGGAAGACTAGAGAAAATGTGGTTCCTGTACTAAATGAAGTGGGTACTTAGGTAACGGGCTGCTGAGAAGGCAGAGATTCTGAATGCTGTCTTTGAAGTCCTTAATGCTAAGACTAGCCCTTTGGAATCCCAGACCCTGCAGGTAAGAGAGAGAAAATGAGAAAAGGAAGACTTTTGGTTGGTTGTTTATAATCTGATCAGAGACCATCTAGATAAAATCAACACATACAAATCCATAGGCTCAGGTGGAATGCATGCATGTATTCTGAGAGAGGTGTCAGAGGTGATTGCTGAACTGATTTCAATCATCTCTGTATGATCTTGGAGAATGATATTGGTGCCTGAAGACTTGTGCACAATCATTGTCACTCCCAGTCTTCAAAAATGGCAAGAAGGAGGATCTGGGAAACTACAGGTTGGTCAGCCTCACCTCTGTCCCTGGAAAGGTTATGGAACAACTTGTTCTGAATACCCTATCCAAGCAATTGGAAGAGAAGGAGGTCATCAGTAGTAATTAACATGGATTCACCAAAGAGGGAAGATGAGGGGTGATTAATGTTTATAGATATCTAAAAAGAGGTGGGAGGCAAGTTGATGAGGCCAGGCTCTTCTTTTTGGAAAGAATCTGTTCCTTTTGAAAGAAAAAAATGCATCTCATGTTTCTTTCATGAGATAGTAAGTGTTAGGCAAGCTAAGCACTCTGAGTAGCTCATTGTCTGAATATTAATTTACAACTGAGCTTTAGCTAGGAACATTCAAGCTTGTAATTTCAGTGTTACACATGTTTTTCCATTGTTTACATGTCCTGTATTCCAGTTAAGTTCTGTCTTGCCTGAAGTTTACAAAATTGGCTTTAGGAAGTCAAACATAATGGAATAAAGGAGGGAAGGAAAAAAAAAAAAAAAAAAAAAAGGCAGACAGAGGAGATCACACAAACTCTTTTGTTTCCCAGTCTCATAATCTGTACAGTTCTACTGATTCATCACCCACACTTAATTTGATCTGACTTGGCTGATGCTACATTGGCTGCCAATTGTGCTCCAACTACTGCTACTGCTGTGTATCATTAGAACACCTCCTGTTGGACAGAAAAATGTCATTGCTGCTGGCTAACACTGCAAAAAGATGTCATGTTACAGGACTCTGGTGCCTGGAGTAAGATATGAATTGTCACAGTTTCATTATATTAAAACAAAACAAAAAACTGAACAAACAAAAAAAGCCCACTGAAACAACAACAAATTACAAATAAAGGAAAGACAAATGCCTGGGAAACTGTGGGAAAGGTGTGACTGGCTTAAGAAATGTCCCTAAACCTTTAAAATAAATTAAAAATAAAATAAAACAAAATGACATACTGAAGAAGTTTTAGTAACAGCTGTCATCAGACTGTGATAGAAGGTCACCTCTCTCAGAAAGAAAGTGTCCCTGGAGTTCTCTGGCTGATACTGCACTAGATATGTCAACCTAAATACTCCATAATTAAAACACATAGGGTTGCAGCTAAAATCTCAAAACTCAGTAGGAATATGCAGACATAAATTTGAAGGCATGTATTCACAAACAAATATCAGGAAAGATTATATATACATAAAGGTCTGGATACACAGATAGATAATGCTAAATAGTAGGTGGCTGGCAAGGAAGGCTAAGAAAAGCTGAAGAAAACCGATCAACTGAAGGAAATTATTTCAGCTCATTCCCAATTACTTATGAGGCAAAGGAACTCAATGTAAAAAATCCGCTTTGATAATTCAGACTCCCAAATTCACATATCCTCAGTGGATTTTCCCGCATGTCTAAATTGGTATGATATTGTTAATGAAAGCTCACTTCCACTGTGGAAATACTAACAATAATATATATAATAATGAATAAACAACCTTAGAGTCAGTCATTTATACCAAAGCATTCTTCATTCACACTAAAACAATTCACATAGACAGTAAGTTCGAAGTACCTCTCACTACCTACTTGATAGAAGACATTTTCTGTGTAAGTCCATAGTTACCCTACATCTGTAACAATGTTCTATTGTTTGGCAAAAGGTGATAGCAATGTGTTGGATGCTTTTTTCATTCTTGCACTGTCCATAATTAGGGAATAGGAATACAGGTCAGGAATTTCTAATTAATTATTTAGGAATAATTATTTATATATACATTGTACTTGTATGAATGAAAATAACTCAAAAGTCAGTGTAACTGAAAATCATAATAAAAATAAGTAACTTTCTTGGTCTTTGAAAGTGATTTTTTATTTCCACTTTCCAAATAAATAATTATTTCTCTTCTTACAAATAAAATAAAATTAAAATTAACATTATATTAGAAAGAAAAATATTTTTTAATCATTGCACAGCATAAGGTTTTTCCATGTATCTTTTTGATGATAGCTTTTTGTTATGTTTCATTTTATTTGTTGTTGTTAAGGGAACAGTATTCACAGAAGTAAGGGGAATCCAGTTTATGCTAAATAATTACTTAAATGTATACTCCCTAACAATATGGGAAATCTTAAACACAAGTACAGATAAATAAAATGCTGAGAGCCAGCCAAAGAGAAAATTCTTTAAAGGACTTGATTCTCAGGCTCAGAATTGCAGTCTCTGTATAGACTCTAACACAGCTTAGGAGTGTTAGGTTTAGAGAAAGTCTGTGACCCAAAATAAAGTTACAACAGTAGTTCTGTGTAGTCCATCATTAGTGGAAGAAGGGTATAGTTATCTGAAGAAAATAATTTGCTGGGTTTAGGGCATGTGACAAAAAAATTTAGAATGATTTGGAATCTCATGGCTGCACATCTTTGGTAGTGTGACATTTTGTACTGACAGGAGCAGAACCAGACAGAATAGACTGAAGAAAGGAAAATTGTCTAGTGAGGTTTGAAGGAAAAGGTGTAATAGGGTCCAAAACCTACCAAAATCAATTTAGGCTTTTCTCATGGACTGTACCAGATTTTCTGACAGGGTCTGTATTTTATTTATAATAACACATACACTATACAAGGATAAAACAAGGAAAGACTAGGAAAAGCAATGGTGTATAATACAGGAAACTGTACATGACTCATGAAGACAATGATTTTCCTCAGCTGAAAAATTGGCTTGTGTTTAATTTTCTTTCAGTCATGTGCAATTTCTGTTTTCTTGCCTATGAAGCATATTTTCTCTAAGTATACACAATAGAAAAAATGTCTTACAAAATAATGGAGATTAATTGTATGACTATAATTATGAGGAAGATCCAGATTTTAATTAATTGTCATGATTCTTTTTTCAGTAGTTAAGATATCAGTTATCTTTCAACAGGAGAACGCACAGTGACACAAAGCAGAAATATTTCTGTATGCAGTGAAATAAGTTTTAAATCTTTTATTATTTAAAATATAAAAATGAGAAGGTTAGAAATTTCAACCAGTTTAAAAATAAAGTTTGTAATATTGTATAATAAAAAACAGTAAACTTAAATTATGAGTATTTTTAGAATAAATGCTAATATGCATTTGTCTAGAATAGATGATGCATTAAACAAAGTTTCCAAAGCAGTATTAAAAGAGTTTCCACAATAAATAAATAGAAAATCTAGATTTTAATGGTACAGAATAATCTATCAGACTTGCAGAGCTGTAAACTGGAAATTTTTGTCTTTTTTCTATTATGTTCTGTTTTATGATCTCATGGTTACATATTGCTTAATTCATAGCTCAATTTGGAAAACAAGCTGCTAGATATACGACAGAGAAACTCGGAACATTCTAGGAAGAATTAAAATGCCTGGAGATGATAGATCAGGAACTGACAGAAATCATGCTAGCTTGTAGACAGCCCTGAGGTGGTGGCTGGTATTTTCTTGAGTAAAGGGTAGTTTTATATATTTCTTTAATTAAGAATAAATATAAAGAAATTAAATGTGAAAATAACAAATACTAATATTTACTTTTCCTACATTACAATAAAAATCAGAAAATGTGAGTGGATGAAACTTCAAGAAGTCATCTGAGCTAATCCCAGTTCTACCATAAAATCAGCAATGTCGAGTAGGCTTGCACTGAGTAGTTTAATATACACCACTGATGAAGTAGATACTGACTTTTCAGTAGCATAATGTATCATTATCCAAAATTACTCTTCTTGAGACAGTTGTGAAGCTATATCAGCAGTTTATCCTACTGTAAATTGATGAGAATTGTTTAACACTCAGTGCTGTGCTGCAGTCTACAAAACTTTAAATGCTATGGGAAAATACATATATTTTATGTCAAATGGGCCAAATCCTATTGATCACTCTCTCAAATTGAATTGCATCACTTAATTCAATGAAATTACAGTTCATTTTGACTGCATTCTTGATATTGTATTGTTCCTCTATTAAGCAAATAAAATCAGGTAAGTTTAACTGTTCTATGGAAATTTTAATTGTTTAAAGCTACTGGAAAGCAAGAAAGAAAACAATAATATGCATTAAAGCTATATAAAACAAAGAAAAACATGAAAAAACTCAAGAAGCCATTTGGCACCCCTCTAGAGCACTGATGGATAATTTTCTTCAGTTAATATATGAACAGAGATTCTCCTTTCTGTTTAAACATTTTAAAATTTCCCAATCATTTCCTTTAAAAAAAGCTTATTAATCCTTTACTGCTCAGTAGCTGCTGCTGTCTCTGGCATAAGATGTACCAATCACCAGCTGACATAATGAGATTATTTTGCATAATGCATTATGAGATGATGTGGAGTCATATGCTTCTGTGACCATGAAATATTTTTACGGTAAAATGCTTATGCTGTGTTTTGTGACTTTGTTTCATATCCGTGACAGCACAATGCTAAGTTTTGTACAGCATGTTATAGAGATAAAAACTAGCGAATCTTTTACATTTCACAGTTTTTGCAGTCCAGTATCACAATTGTTCCAAAATGTGTCCCAAAATGCTTTTCCAAATTGTGAAATGTTTTGAAATTCTCTATTTACTAATACGTTAGACGATGGGATTGCTAAGCACAGTTGTACAATTAAAAAACATTATCAGATGACTGGTGTAGGGAGCCTGCTTTGGCAGGGGGGTTGGACTCGATGATCTCTAGAGGTCCCTTCCAACCCCTACAATTCTGTGATTCTGTGATTCTGTGACTGAAAAAAAAAAACAAAACAAACAAACAAACAAACAAAAAACAAAACAAAAAACAAACAAACAAAAAAAAGAAACAATATTAAAGTTCTAGTTCTTTCTGAAAATGTTGCTGAGAATTAGGATATATTTAAAGGGAAACTGCTGTTATATCACAGCAATAAATTCCAAATGCTCTCTCTATTAAAGATTTGAAAGAATATATTTCTTTTTCTTCAGCTGCTCAGTACAGTTTTGATGACCTGCAAAGAATATTATCAGTGCTGAAAAATAAAAGGGGGACATGTGGATTTGGAAGCTTATATTTCTTGTGATTGTATAAAGTATAAATTACTTTTCTAAGTTACTATGAGAAAAAAGTTAAACCATGCCAAAAACCCTTTCTCTATATTTCAGAGAATGCTCTTCTGAGCTGGACTTTCTCACTCATAAAAAGGATCTGAGTAATTTTTCTAGATAAGACCCTAGTTTTTCATCTGATCATTTAACAAGTATACTTATAGCATAATTTAAGGGAATTTGTATCAGTATGTTAAACATAGGGATCACTTGGTTCCATCTCCATTTATTTCATTTTGCATGACATCATATTGCCTTACGATTATTTCAGTGTGATCTTTCTACATTCTCTTCATTTATCATACTTTCCATCTTTGTCTTATTAATATATTTCATTATGGTAGGTGGGTTTTTTTTTGTGCCAAGATTGCTAGTGAAAATGTTGAATGGCATAGAGCTTGATGATCCTTGAGGTCCTGTCTAGTTCAGGCCATTCTATGATTCTATAATTCTGTGATTCTAGGAATGAAACAAACAAGCAAAAACAGTTGTGGGTTCTTCTTTCTGACTTCACATCAGATCACTGGTTAAAATCAGACTGTCCAGCATTGTATCAATTAGCCTGAGAAATGTGAAAGGTAGAAAATACATGAATAAGGACAGTATTCTCCTTATAGGAAGGCTTGAGGTCTGTGAGTATTGCACAGAACATCATTTATCATAGATTAATTCATAATTAAATTATACATACATACATACAGAAATACTAAGAATAAAATATGTATGAAGTTATGAGAATTAATATTTGAAAATAAATTAGAGTTAGTTTATGTGTAAGTTTTGATTTGTTTTAGTATTGGTTTTTGTTTTTGTTTTGTATTGTTTGTTTTAAATTTGGTTTTGTAGAAGGGTTTTCACCTAATCACTGAAGACTAATTTATGGCTCTAAGAAATGGCTTCCAGTGGTAGTACCTTATGTCAATAAACTGCAGTGTATCTGTCTGTAGCTACCTGATTGTGAATTATTCTCCCTGTGGAAGGAGAATCTTTAGTGCTGATCTTTAGTACTGCCAAGAACATGCTCAGCTCACAAAGCCCCTGACCCTGTAACAGACTTCTGTCTGAGATAAGGAAAAGAGGAGAATAGTTCTTTATACATTCTGCCACAACTGCTTGCTTTGTGGATAAAGTTTTAGAGCCACAATGTGTTATAAGGAGATGAATTCCTGCATAGGGAGTTAAGAATCAGAGTGAATACTTGTGTCTCTGATTTCACCCTTAGTGGTACAGGAGGCTTTGATACAACTCCTCAGTAGGAGGGAGTATTCCATAAAAGCTTACTACTCTGATATCATCTTATGTATGTCAAGACTACTTCGAGGTACAGTGGAGAGTCTATTGCACTGCTTCTCCTCTGCTGCAACCCTTACATGGGTTTAATGTGAGGAATCAGACCAGTGTATAGAAGTAATATTCACTCCAGTACAAGACAGTTTGTACAACAGACACAACTTCACTTTGCTGAATCCTTTCAGTGCTGAGTAAATACCTCAGTGATGCTGCAATTTAAACTAACTTTCTAAAGATGATTATGGCCCTTATAAAAATGAGTGTACAACAGAAAGGTATATTTGTGAGAAGGGTGAGAAGACAGAAAATGAGAAGTCTTACTTGCTCTCATTCTTATTTTCAATTGTAACAGTGTACACTGATAATAATGCATATTTTGAGTTTTATTTCTGAACTGTATGATGAAGAGAAATCTGGAATATAGAATAACCCTAGACAGAAAGTAAATAAATAAATAATATTCTTTCAGACATTTTTTTCCTAACATCCAGCATGAATCTCCCATGGTGCGACTTGAGGCCATTCCCTCTAGTACTGTTGCTGGTCATACAGGATAAGAGGCCAACCCCCACCTTGCCACAGCCTCCTTTCAGGTCACAGTAGAGAGCAATAAGGTCTACCCTGATTCTTCTCTTCTCCATAATAAACAATACCTGTTCCCTGAGCCATTCCTCATAAGTAATCTGCACAAGACTTCCTTGCAGAAAGAGATGGGTTATGGATCCCAATTGTATTAACAAATTACTATTATATAATAAAGGCAACAACTTAATTAAAAGCTTCCTTAATCATCTCTAAACCTACTGAAGGTAAAGACAAACGTTAAATCAGTAGCATCTTGGTGGTTTTAGTGGAGCTGTCCTTATCAAGGCTTAGTGTTTCTTTCAGATTTATTGCAACTCAGAAAATATTGCTCCAGATTAGGGACATTAGAGAACTAATGTCTCAAAACTTTTCAGCTGTACAAAAGGATAGAAGTTACCAGACTGTTTGTTCAGAAATCTATTCTACCTTAGGACATAACACAAAGATTACAACAATTGGAATTTTTCCACTGATTTTAAGAAGCTCTATCTCAGACCTTCTAGTTGACTTTGTGCAATCCCTTAGAATAGACACCAATGAAATATCAGAAAGAAAACTTCATATTTTTCCACAGGAAAACAAACAGACACCACCACCACCAAAAGTAGTAGCTGGTTGTGAACATGTAGTCTTGTATAAGAGAAAAATGCACGCTCAGTCATGTAAAGTCTGTAAGGGTTTTTTTATTTTATTTTATTTTATTTTATTTTATTTTATTTTATTTTATTTTATTTTATTTTATTTTATTTTATTTTATTTTATTTTATTTTATTTTATTTTATTTTATTTTATTATTTGCATTAGAGGGCACTGCTATTAGGTTTCTAAAAGAAAAACTAAATTTAGAGATGAACTCTGTCATCTTTTTATCCAAACAGATTTGTATATTCCCCTCAGATGTCCTTCTAGCAGCTACAGAGGATTCTGTCTATTCAGCATAAAACTATTCTTTCACAGTTCTGTTTTGTTTTGTTTTTAAAGACAGTAAGGTTTAATTTTGGTACAATGCCTATTGACAAGTTTTATTAGCAGAAAAATTCTGAGCTGACCTTTTGTTCTGAGGTGGCCTTAATCAATTTTAGCTCATCTATCCATTCACCTGATAAGACCAGAGACTAAAATATATTTTTTAAACAAATATGAATGTGTTAGGCTCGGGGGAAGTGAATTTTCCTATTTTTATTACTTTTTCCAATGTTGTTGCTTTTCTTGTTTGTATAAAAGATCCGTAAGTCATTAAAGAAGGTGAAACCAAATCTCAGAATTGGTTTTCATTCATAGCTCAACAAAAGAAGCATAGACTTCAGAGAAAAACAAAACAACAAAAACAGGAAGAAAACAAAACTTGGCAGATGCAATTGTTTTCAACTAGACTTTTCTGATTTACATACATGAAATCTGCCCAGGAAAACTGCCTCACTTTTTAGAATACAGTGCTATTTTCTCAGGAGCCTCCTTTTTTATATACTCATGGGATTCCTCAAAGACCTCTGAAGGTAAAATTTGAAGTGAATTCATTTATCTGAGATAAAATATACCACTGGTATCAATGCCTAGAGAACTATTAAGGAATAACAAATAAATCACAATAGTAGAATCATTCGGAAGTGGAAAGAAACTCAAGACATAGTGTTTTCTTGCACACACAGTATATTAGAGATGCAGGTTACCTCAAGGCCTTCAAGTGATTTGATTTTTCTGTGGTTGGCTAACTCAATATTTCAAGGTCCTTGCTTCTTTATTATGTTGCCCTTTGCTTCTTTATTATGTTTCTATTTTGAAATATTATGATGAGAAGCACTATTTTGAGCATCATATGAATATACAGGAATACATAAAAGCATTTGCATTTTCATATGACCTCATTATTCCCTGGACTAAACTGGTCTTTGATCATTCCTCTTCCTCCCTCACTTACTCCATACATGTCTTTGTCTCGCACACATATTAAACAATTTCGAAGAAACAAGCTTGAAACATTAACCCACTTGTCCTTGCCTATAAGCAGAGGGATTGGAACTAGATGATCTTAAGGGTCCCTTCCAGTCCAAATTATTCCATGATGCCCCGCTAAAATAAGTGAAGATACTCTTGTGAGAAGCATGTGATTGTAGTTTAGCTTCTAGGAGTGAAGTCTGAGATAAGCTTGAGAAGGGTGAGGAGAGAAATGCACTGAAAAAACATCTGGTTTGCCCTTGCAGGTCTGTGATTCTTAGTCTTTGAACTATATTCACAACCGGAGAGGAGGCAAAAAAGGCTATAAAAGAGGGTGGCTGTGAACATGCATGAAGTGTGTATGAGTGATGAGTTTGTGAGTACTATGTGTGTGTAGCAGGGATTGGGATGGGTGAAAAGGTGCCAGGTGTGCTGAGGGGCATGTCAGTTCTTGGGTTAAACACAAATGTGTGCGTTCTTGTAAGTCTGGAGATGTCAAGCATGTGCCTGCACTGGACACATGCTGTGTCTGCCAGCATAAAAAGAGGAGAGAATGGGGCAGTTCATGTCTATATTTTTACGTGGGCTCTGTGTGTCAATACTATTGGAACCTTCTCTGTGACAGCCATGTCATTGTCCAGTTTATGATTGTATGTCGATATGTCCCTGATAGGTGCTCAGCTTTGCTACTGCAAAAGGGACAGCATGTGCCCAAGCTGTGCAGAGGCCTGAGGTTCCAGAAGCTGGGCAGGAAGCCATTGGAGATGAAGGATGTGGTCACAGACTTACAATCTCTTAACATGACTTGTCTGTAATGGCTCTTGAAGCTCTTTTCAAGCATCTGAGAAATGTTCTTAAACAAAGACGAATATAAATGGGGTACCAAAGTGAATCTGCATCTCCCATTTGAAGAAACATTAGGGAGTTTGGCTAAATCATGCATTTTTCTGTTTTCTTCATTTGTTTCTTTGGTATTAATTTTGGCAGAGCATTTCTAATAGGTGGCAGGTAGCATTGTTCACTGCTTTTCTGAAATAAAAATAAAAATAATTAGCACTTTTAATGCCATTCAGTCAGCTTTTGTATATTGTATTTACTTATTTCTACTCTAACCAACCTCTAATATTTTGTAAAATCCTCTGTAAGAGATGTGGACACTACGTAGACACTGACAGAGTCTGCTTGTTCTATAAGATCAAGACTGATGATAAACATCAATGTATGACATTTCCTAATTCATTTTTAAATGACTGAAAGTGATTAATTTGTCTTGTGGAATGCACAATTTGTTCTTATTATTTTTAAAATATCTCTGATTTGTAAGGAGATTTTTGTCTCTTAGATCGTTCCATTAATATTTAACAGTTGTATTCTGTGTCAAAGCTGTGATGCATTTTGCACTTGGCTCAGCTACTGTGTTAGGCAGAGGACTCACTTTTATGACAAAGGTGGAAGCGGATATTTCCTCCACTGGAAATTTAACAAATGTGAAAATTAACTCTGATACCTAATGCATTCCAAGAATTATGGCAACGAGGGTGGCAGGAAAGTGTATTATTTTGGAATGAGTGAATAACACTGGGGAAGTAATACACAAAGGTCTGCCTCCTCAGGCAAGATCAGAGCTAAAATAGCTTTGCCATTCAGTCTCACCTTCCTAAAGGGCTATTTCTGAGGTCAGTTCAAAGGCAACTGTGCCAATTGTCCTGTTCAGAAACATCAGTGTCTCCCCACCACTGCTAGAGGTGCAGTCAGAAGCATGATGCATAGCCCCCAGCTAGCCCAGCTTCCCTTGCAGATAGGGTCTCCATTGTAAGACAGAGAGACAAGATCTATCAGCTGTTTGTGCCATGGCTTCCTGATGCAACTATGGCCCTCTGTGTTTCAAATTGTGCCTTCTGCCAGTTGGCTGTCTCTTAGTGGACTATGTCTAGCTGCTGTAGTCACTGAGTAGGGTCTATGTTGCTCTGATGGCTCTGAAAGATGTCTTTTATCCTTCTGCCTCAGCAAGCCCATTCAGAACTGATTTTACTTTTGAATCACAAGTATCACATTGAAAGAATCAACTATTTATTTATTTATTTATTTTCCCTCTTCTCTGTCTGTATGCAAATGAATTACCCACTGAAACAGTGGAGCAGAGTGCAATGTTCATTGTCTGTAATTCACTGACCAAAAAAATTTAATAACTGGGGCACAATTAAATGGATAAAAGTAGTATACTGTGCAGAACACAACTTTCTTTCAAGGTTGAGGACATGCATTGCAGATTACTAAAATGTGTTCCTACTGGTGCAACAAAAGATGTAGTACATGTTTTGTAAATTTGACACAATACTCATCAGACAAAACAACTGGAGAAATAAAGACATTCAGTGCCATACTGACTATGCCAGGTTTTCTTTTATAGAAACACAAGAAAGAACATCATTTGACAGAGAGGGTTGCTACCTACTGCTGTTGGACTTATCTTAATGGATATATCTTCCTATTGCCTGTTTCTTTACCTTAGTGAAAGCAACAAAACCCACTCCCTATATTTCTCTCCCTTTTCCTCTGTATTGCATATGTGTTTCACTTTAAGGAGCAGACAGACCACATAAATAATTTATTTGTGCATGTGTCTATGCAGTTGCAAAACATATTTTGTTTACATTTTTTGAAACTTTGTTGGCTTCTTTTTCTCTCTGAGCATATTTAAGCTTCTGTTTTCCATATTTGTCATTCAAATCTTCCTATATTCACTTTCAGCTTTACTACTAGCATTGTGACATACCTCTCAATTCATCTCACTATTTTGTCCCTCTTCATCTTTGCATCCTCTACAAATATGCATGGTTGGATGCGTCATGATCCAGTATTGCTCTATAGTTCATTCCTAGGAGAAAACTTTTAACTCCAAATACTCCAGCCGTTCCCAAAACTTAACTGTTCAACAGTAGGAGGGACTATCATAATTTTTTGTTCTTACTTTCACCTCGTTCTTCCTTCTCACACAAAATGAAAAATACACGGAGCCTCTGAGATGTGTGTATAGTTTTAATGCTTGTCCTGTGCATCAATTGCAAGGCCATGCAGAAATAAGTTGGAAGTGCACATTGGTGCTAGACTTTGAAAACAGGAAGTACTGTGCAAGCACTCACTAAGTGTGATGATGATGACTATTAGTGACCATGAATACTGTGTGATTTTTTAGGTCAGAACTGTGACGAGTATGACATATCAAAGGGGAGTCAGCCTAGATTTAAGGCTCTGCTTTAACTAAGTCAATTTCACACCTGCTCCCTTTGTCAGTCCATATGTTTGTCATCAATGAAAAATCCTCTCCACATGAGCATTTGCAGTGGGAATGATTATGACACATTTCATTATCTCCAGTAAATTGACTGGTTCAATCCTTGAACTGCAGAATACCCCACACAGGTCTTGTCTGCATTCCAGACTTCAGTTATAGTATAACTGAGCTGAACTCATCATATATAGCACGCACTTCTAACTCTGTTCTGAAGAGGAGTCTTTTCAGCTGTGTTTCAGAGTATACAGGGATTACTTTTTTTTCCAAATCCTAAATAAAACTGCTCATTTTTATACCATCTTAAGTCAGAGATATTGAACAACTCGAGTGAGTAATCAACAGAAGCCCCTGTCTATTTTTGATTTCTTAAGTATAGGTTAGAATTTCTGAAGCTGTGTATTGATTATTATTACCTTTTTTTTTTTCCTTTTTAAATCAAGAAGATTATCTTCACTGAAAGAGTTCAGTTCTCTTGTCCCTTAAAGTAATTATTGCCTCATTTGTTCCTATTCAAGAGTGATAATTACACCTGACAAAATTTTCACTGCATTACAAAGCATTTGTCAGTTTAAAGTATAACAAGATCTTTTGTGTAATGGAGCTAAAACATGTTTAAACAAAGTCAACAGCTTTTTTTTTTTTTTTTTGTATTTCATTATTCCTTTTACTCAGCAAAGGCCAGAATTTTCAGGGTGTTTCAGAATGTTAAAAATCAATCTGGGGTTAATGCCACAGTTGCCACCCCTTCACAGAGAGAATGCAGTATGTTTCATTAGCATAGTCAAAATTTAATGCACATACTTATAAAACATTAGGAATTATATATGGAAAAATATACAAAATAACATTTTAAGAAAAGCTGTTTTGTAGAGCTAATTTTCCTTAAAGAATTTGTTCCTTTTTAAGGGGAGAATATCACTCAAGACACAAGATTTAAAATTGAGGTTTACATCTGTGCACTTCAGGACCCTCTATAAATATATCTCTCACTGATCTTTCAGAGGTGAGCTGGCAGTCTCTGGAGTGTGACCACAATACATAAGGTGTGTGTCACCCTGTGACACTTACTGGATTGATTCCTTCAAGTGAGGTGGTTTGCGGAATTCCTACTTTATGCCTCTCTGTGGGGTTTAGAAAAGAGAGACTTCAAGCTTCTAGATGCCAAAGGCAGGAGCAGAACTTTAGTTTTTAAGTGAAATTGTACACTGGAATAAATACACGCAAACATTTAAAGGTGCCTCCAGGTGGTTAAATCTTAGGACAACTGCAAAGGCATCTAATTTTTTACCAAAAAGGCAGAGTAGCTACAGAAAGTTGACAGTTATCAATTATTTCTTGGCTTAAAAATATAGGGGTGAAAGGGGCCAGGTTTATTTAGGTTTTTATCTTTCTTCTTTTCCCTTGTCCAAATAATATTCAAGAATTTTCAAACAAGATGGATCTCAAGAAGACGTGTAATTATTTCCTATTTGTAGAAAATAATTGTTTTAGATTTATGATGAACCCTCTTCTTTCCCCTTCTCCCTCAAACTCAAAGTGTCACTCAGATACAAAAACCAGATGATTCATGTGTTGGGGGACTGCATAAGTGTCTCACGTTGCTTTTTAATCAGCGGATTATTAACTGCAGCAAGTGAAGCATTATGATTCAGGTTGGGTCTTGGTTGAGAGAAAGAGGAATGTGATTTTTGATTTTAATGAGGAAGCTTTCAGCATTTGAAGGGCAACTTGTTTATTACAAGGTCTGCGGTATTATGAACAATGTGAATTAGTTTTCAAGAAGCAGCATTCTTTTCTCAAGCTTCAGTAAGTAAAGTAAAATGTGATGCCTCATGTGAAGCCATATTGCCTTGCAAGAAGCAGCATTCCAGATAGATCACGATTTACGAGGCAAGAGTACCAGTACTTCAGTCACCCTTATCACAGAATCCTCATCAAGAAAGTACTAGAGAAACTGAAGGAAATTATAAATTGATTTTGCTTTTGATTTTGCTAGTTTAAGATATGAATTAAGATAGATTTTATTTCAAATCTGATGTCTGCTTTTGTCATGGTTTTGTGCTGTCAATATTCTACATCATGACATCATGTGCGGTATGAATCATTAACTGAGGGTACAAATAGTGGTAAACTGTTTTGGTGGTATAGGAAAGTGTAACAGAGGGTATGTGGAAATGTGCAAGGTTCATGCTCCAGTTCTGTGGAATGGCAGCATCCCGAGTACTCAGCTCTTGGAGGAAACTACATATCCCAGGATATGACGCGGCCAGAGACGAATCACCAGAGGAGGAGGACACATATATAATCTCGCTCCCAGGCTGGAACGTCCTTCTTTTCGCTCTGTCTATCGCTTTGGAGCGCTCCATCCCTGCCGTCTCCCTCTATCAGCAACGTTCCAGCCTGTCACCTAGAGATCGCAGTAGGCCCCCCGGTTCTCGGGGACTCTTTTTCTCTCTTTCTTTTTCTCTGCCTTGTTTGATTTAGTAGTTGTAGTTATATTGTATCATATTGTGTCACCTTGTATTCCAATATTATTCGTATTTAGTAAAATAAGTTCTTTCCTTAGATTGCTGCCATTGTTTTTGTTCATTTCCCTCCTTCTAGGGGCAGCAGCCTCTATCACGGGTAAATCTAGATAACCCGATTACTGCTTTTAAGCCCTTCCTCTGTTAGCAAGGGTTACGAGTAAAACATAAGCTTAAATACAGAATTTCCGATATTGCTACTAATCCTAAATGTGCAAAAAGATGCAATATATGATTATATTTCTACTGAATAAAGTTCTCTCCAGTTTCCTGATTTTATTTATTTATTTATTTTTGAGAAAATGTTAGGTAAAAGGCATTAGTATTTCGGTGAGTAGACATTATTTCCTTTATTGCTTTGTATTTTCTTTATGAAAAAGTTTAAAAGTAAACAAGCTGTAAAAAAAGACATAAAATATAATTAATATGCTAGGAAAAAACAAAACAAGCCAAACAAACAAGCAAAAAACAATGAAAATACATCTGGGAAGCTGAAAGAATGTTATGTCATAGGAGCTGAAAGTTTGCAGTGAGATGGGATGAGAAGGAACATGAGATCCATGTGTAAAATACTCCCATACCAAAGTCATCAATCCATCTTAATTTCCATTAACCATACATGCAGTAGAAGTGGTGCAGGAAGCAAAGAATGGAGGATTTATTTTTTTATATATGTACAGAATCACCTTGGAATTTAGAGCACTTAAGAAGCCCTGAGGTGTATGTCCTTAAATCTTAGCAGCTGTAATTTATTCACATTCTATAAGAACACACATCTATTATGAAATTGAAGATGTTTGTGGAAGAGTTAGAGTTTCTTGTAAATGTAGGAATTTCTTGTAGATGATTTTTTGATGGAGAGAATAATATGAGAAGGAATTAAAAAAAAAACAAAAACAACAAAAAACAGTAAGAATAAAAAAGTGAAATCTAGTAACAACATTTATTTATTTATTTTTCTCACTCAAAATAGGAAGTCTGTTTCTTTTATAATACTTCTGGACATTTTCACAGATTCGAGAAGATAAATAAGACATTGTCTGTCACTGTTGTTTCTAAAACATGCTTAAGTTATCCAGAGTGTTTTCTTCTTATATTATAATGTTTTGGATGCATTTTAACATTTTAAGTGACAAGCTTTATTTATATGGGATATGTTTGTTTGTTTGCTTGTTTTGATTTTTTTTCCTGTAATTTTTTAAAAATGTAAAATGAAAAATAAAAAGAAGAAAAAAGAAAATAAAATATTATATCTCAATTTCATTAAGATTTTTCTGAGCAGCCTGCTGTATTGGGAAAAATAAAAAAATAAATCTGTCAGAGAGTTTTTAAGCTTATAAATCTGAGAAAGCAGTGGAAGATCAAAGGGAGATTTTCAGCTCTTTTTGTCCTTTTTAGTTTTCTTATTTTAATGACTGTTTGGTATTTTCCAACCAGATTAGGTTCACGGTTGATGTAGCATGAGCATATGCTATATACAATCTGATAAAGCCATAAACAACCTTAGGCCAACTCTCAGAGTTGATAAACAACAATCGGGAGATTACTTAAAAAGCCTTGAGAGTGAACCAAGAAACTCTGAGGGCAAAGAAATCAAAATTGTGAAGAAATTAGCTAATGTATAGACCAGCAACCATTAAATGAGTGTAATAACTAATTTAAAAAGTATATATTTAAACACACTTTGGTCTGATCAAGTTGGTCATCACTGTGGGTTAAACTGGCAGGCAGCTAAACACTGCAGTCAGTTGTTCTTTTCCTCCCACAGTGGGATGGGAAAGAAAATTGAAAAGAAAAGCACAAGGATTCAGGGGTTGAGGTAAGGAAAGTTTAAAAATGATGATGATGGTAATAATAATAGTAATAAAGAGATAAGAAAATAACAGCAACAACAGTTAAATGTAGTGATGCACAGTGCAGTAGTTCACCACCCAAGCAATGGCAGCTTCTCAGTCATCTCCCCTAGTTTTATTGCTGAGCACCACACCATATGGTATGGGACTTTGCTTTGGCCATTCTGAGTCAGCTGCCCTGGTTCTGTCCCTTCTCAGCTCCCAGTGCAGTCCCAGCTCCTCACTGTCAGGGCAGAACAAGGAGATGAAATGTCCTTGACTCTTTGTTGTGCTGCTCTGCAAAACTAAAACATTGGAGAACTATCAACATTACTTTCATCCCAAATCCCAAACACAGCTGCATACCAGCTACTTGAAAGAAAATTAGCTCTATCGCAAGTGAAACTGGAACAGAAGGGCACGACTAAATAAATTCCCAGCCATTCTGAGGAATATTCACTGCATTGCAGGGTAAACAATGAGTGAAAATGTTACCACTTTTGAATAGTAATCCCATTGTACTTCTGATCTTCAAGCACTTTTGTCTGTAATACAATGTAGTGCAGTATTTCTTTTTAAATAATACGAAGGAATTAACTGTTTTATTCAACTAGTTTTATACATAGGAATCTTTAGAAATTGATTTTTTCTTCTTCAAATAAGGTTTCCTAGCTTATTATTTTAATGTGTATGTCTCATCTTCACAGGTTTCTGAAAAATTCCCCAGTGAATGATCTGTTTTCTTCAGAAGCTCCAACATTTTTATTAGTTTTCTTTTTAATTATTCTTTATGTGTTTTGCTGATTTTCTGCCAGTGTTCCCTTCTTTCTTGACCACAAAACAAAAAACACTAATTCTTTAAACCAAAATGATTTCGTCTTCTGTGAGAAGTTCAGCATATCCATCCAAATGAAAGTTTTAACTGGTGACATGTAATGAGCAAGGTTATAATGGACTGTAGGGGAAATTGGTAATCACAGCCTGAACCTCTGATTAATCAGCTGAGGCAAGTGTCAGGTCAGCTGTGGGAGTGCAGGTGAGAGTAATTTAGCTGTGCTCCCAGAAGGGGTGGAGCTTGACTCATTTAAGGGCTGACCACGACTAAGGCAGCATATCTTGGAGATTGCTCCCTGGTGGAGATTGCCTCAGCATTTCCGAGCAAAGGCATCCATATTGGTGAGTTTTTCCTTATAAATAGCCTTTTGAATATCAGTGATCATCTTTGTATCATTCCACCTTATATGTACGTACTCTTCTACATATCTGTAACATATAACCCTGCATACTACTGCATTATTTAGTTACACCAAATTTTAAATAAATATTTTAAATTTTAATTTTTTTAAATAAATTTTTAAATAAATATTTGATAACAGTTCTACTTCTCTACTTCAGAGAAACAGGTACACATAAATCTAGGCTACTATTTTATGTAAATAGTTCTGTATTTGAAAATAATATTGGCGTATGGCTCCAATGTTGTATCACATTTCACACAACTGGAAACAACGCGCTTATCCTGTTAGAAATTCAAAGGTAAACTACTGCATGGAAAATTAGAGGAAATATAACTGATGACGGGGGAAAACAAATTTTCAAAAAGTCTTGAAAATGTTTTTTCAATGCACAGATTTTGTTTGTTTGTTTTTTTAATAGTGAAAAGAATGTTATGATTAAAAAATTCGAAAATAGTTTTAGTTACTTTAAAAGACTTTTCTAAAACTAATATTAATATATAAAATCTATGTCAGTGATTACATATAAATTTGTTTAGAAGCTTCATTTCTTTGGTTTATATTACAAACCTAAAGAGGGCAAATGTACTGGGAGAGGTGGAGAGGAGAAAAGCAAGGGATGTTATAAATTCAGAACAGTTAAAACTAAGTCTTGTCATCAGTAAGAATGTGACATCTGTAGCAAAAAAAAAAAAAAAAAAAAAAAAGTAGATAACATTTCTGTTGGAATATTTATTTTTGGGGGGCAGAATAATTGAAGACAATTACAGATATTGGGATAGTTACGATATTTAATAGTTAGACACTACACTGTTGAGTGGTTAATAAACAACAACAAAAACAATTTGAATGTTATGAATGATCTTGTTAGCATGACAACCTTGTATTTTCTGTAGCTGGCAGGAGTTTGCTAGCAACAGTGGGCAGGTAATTCCCCACAGCCCAAGGACAGTGCACATTACAGTAGACTTTTCACTGTAAGTCATGCAGGACACGTGCTGAAATGTTTTTCTCCAGAAAGTCTGCTGTCCATAGCAAGAACACACACTGGAGCAAGAGAAGACTGAAGAGAAATGAACTGCAGAGATGAGCTGTTGCAGTCTGACCACAAAACTCTTAGAAAAGAGGAGGCAGAATGTGGTATGGTGAAATGGGGAAAGAGATCAGGGTGATGTTTTAGTTTCTGCCCTATTTCTCATCTTACTAGTTTATTCTAATTGGGAAAAATAAAATAAAAGACTTCCCAAGATACATTTGTTTTGTACATGATGATAAGTGGTAAGTGATCCTGCTTTCTTCATTTTAATCCATGATCTTGTTTTCTCCCTCTGCCCTGCTGTGGAAAAGAAGTGAGAGGGCAGCTGAGTGAGCCTATGGCAGACTGCCAAGGTCATCCTGTTGCAGACCTCCACATGAAGTCCACAGAGCTGAGGCTAGGGAAATATCATTTTTACCTATTTCTACGTCAAAACTAAATAATGAGCTTAAAAACTGTGAACTTATGAAGACTTATCAGAAATATAATTTAAGTAATACATAATTCAGATAAAGACTAATTGTCCTTCCTGTGCATGTTTATTTGCAGGCATGTGTGTTCATTCTTATTTATAAAGAAAGGAAGAGAAGGAAAGAGCAATCAACTGATATAAATAATAAGCCGTAAAATTCATTATGACAAGTAGAAATTGTAGGCATTTGTCTCGAGAATGTCAAGTTAAAATAAACACAGTAAAATAAGGGGAAAAAAAGGTAGGCTGTGCATTCTACTGAGCATATAGAACAAATGAAGAATTTAGGGATGTGGTGGGTAAAATGTGAACACCTTGTCATAAGGTCTGATGAAGCTACAGGTCTTAAAAGTTGAAAGAACTCCTGAATAAAATACAAAGAATATTTCTCCAAGCACAAATAGCAATAAAATAACATTAAAATAAAATAGTCTTAACACTTTCAACACAACATTTGCGATTGTAGTTGCAATGTTGCAGTCTTAGTAGAGAAATAAAAAGAGCAGAGAGAAGTACGTTAGCAGACACTAGGAAAGCTCATCAATAATATCTATGTCTATAAGAAATTCAGGAATTCAGTTACATTTTAAATCTCTACAGACATGTTAGTTCCTTTAAGAGCCAGAAATGAGTCTTTCAGTTATCAGTAAAACTATATTATATTTACTTATGAATCTTTTTTTTTTTTTTTTCTCTGAAGATTTGCATCAGCTGAAGATCTGTCTCAGAGAAGCTGTGGATGACTCAGTTTAAGCAATGTAAATGAGAAGAAAAAAAGAGTAGTAATTTCAGTATTGAAGAATGCATTTAGTTTGATAGACAGGAATAGAGATAAAGGAATCAATTCATAAAGTTATAAACCAAAATACAGGATAAGTAGTACTAAGTTTGCAGAACCCTTGCTTTATAATTATCAAAAAACATATTTTCTAGAGGAACTAGTCAATACACTCAAGGTAAGAGCTGCCATCCAGAATGCCCAAGGTGGGCTGGAGGAATGGGCCAAGAGTGGTACTGTGGAGCTGAATAAGTCTTGCTTTTTGGGTAGTCAGGCTTCTATGTCACAGGCTGGGAAGTACAGATCTGTGGGAGATGTTTTGGGTGGCCCTGGTGGACAGTGAGCTGAGAGTGTTCCAGCTGTGTGCTTTCATAGCAAATGTGGCCATCAGCAACTACGCCTGTGTGAAGAGGACCATGGCCAGCAGATCACAAGTCAGGTTCTTCAGAGTTGTGCATGGTAGAGCAGCAAGACACAGCATAAATTGAAGCAAGAAAGGCATCTTTCTTGTAGTCATGCTGCCCAG
Organism: Excalfactoria chinensis; assembly: GCF_039878825.1. Taxonomy (NCBI): domain Eukaryota; kingdom Metazoa; phylum Chordata; class Aves; order Galliformes; family Phasianidae; genus Excalfactoria; species Excalfactoria chinensis. Next base: position 51,697,256 of record NC_092826.1, read on the forward strand.
AGAAGCTGTACACTCTGTCCAAGGAGGTTTCCAGAACATCTGGATAGAGCCCTGAGCAACCTGATCTGACATCAGATGACTTAGCTCATATCACAAAATGGACTAGCTGTCCCTTGAATCTGAATTACTCTCTACTCCTATGAGTGATAAAAAGCAAAGGCATCTTGTTACAGATTGGTCTATTAGGTTGTATATCATTTGCCACAAATAAACTTTCAGACATCCTCTCATCTGGAACATTTTACCATATTATAAGATTCTGTCCTTCAAAGAAAGTGGCTCATTTTCAAGCAGTATTCTCCTGAAACCTTTTTGAAAACTGCATTTCAGTTCTCTTTTTGTGCACTAAGCATGAAAGATAGCTTTTATTTAATTTTAGCACTCACTGAGCTACATGCAGTTTTTATCGCTGGCTTTAAAAAATAGTAATGGAAGCAGGCTTAATCTAAAGCTAATTTATTGTTTATGAATTTTTTTTAGCAGTTGTTAGTCTTCCTTCACTGACTTGAAAAGGAGATAGTTAATGCATTTAAAATTGTACATGGAAGAAAAAAAAATAAAAAGAAAAAAGAAAGTAAAGAAAAAAGCTTGTCAAGACAGACTTCTACAGTAATTTTATTTAGGGAAAAACAGAGTTGATTCATATACATAACACATAGTGTAAATGCTCTGGCACTTTCCAGTTGTTTCTTGCCATTGCACTGGAATCCTATTCAGTTCAATAACTAAAGAAAGCAGCACTGAGGTCAAAGAAACAAATTCTGCCAACTCCACTTGAACATCCCATTGGTCACTGCGTTACTGCTAAATTTCTAGTTTATATTTTTATTTCATTAAGATTAAAAAAAAAAAAAAGAAAAGAAAAAAGGATATTGATAGTTTAGTAAAGCAATGAAGAAGTCTCTATTCTTTGCAGAACTCTGGTGATTGCAGATTTTGTTGTTTTTTGATTTTTCTTTTTTTTTTTTCCCATTTGGAAATGCATTGTCTCAAATGCCTTCTATGCTTCTGTTAATAAATTTCAAAAGTCATACAATATTTCCCTAGCTTTAAAACAGCTTTCTACTTTTTGAAATTATATATTCATTTGTGATTTGGATCATATGATGTAAATTAAAGGTGCTTTTTTTTCCAATTCTAAGCACATTTTTTTTCTTTCTTTTTTTTTTTTTCTTCTTTTTTTTTTTTTGTTAGCATAGATAAGTAGGAATTTATGACTTAATGAAATACATTTATAGCACATAATACAGAGAATTCATTTAAGCAAGAAATTAAGGGGAAAATAAAAAACAAACATCGGGCTGTCTGAGACTAATAGTCTTTGGTGCTTTGTGTCCCATATACCAGCTGATAAAATGGAGTGACTCTCTGTAGAATGACTGTCTGTAGAATTAAATGGTTCCTTAGCCCTTTTTTTTGAAAGGCGCTCAACAATGAAACCATTTCCATAAAGAACGAGTTTTTGGTGCCTTCTTGGAACTTCTCAGACTTCTCACTGTATGAAACTACTTCTTATTCCACACAGTATATAGACTACTTGGCTGTTCACAGTTATTGCTTTTACATTTTGAGCCATATTTTTAACTCAGCCTAGGTCCAAGTTAAAAAGACCTTTATTTTTCTCCAGAATTAAGATTCTACTTCTGATTAGAATCACCTTCCATTGTGTTTTTTTGAGGGTCTACTCTCCAGAAGTCGTTATGGACGTAAAACCTCAAGTATCTAGTGACATTTAACAGTGCCAGCTGTAAAATCAACATGCATGTTATAGACAGATCTGTTTGCTTTAATTCATCTAGCATGGGTATCAGTGAATGTAGTCATGTAAACTATTGAACTTATTCTCAGATTTTTTGAAATTGAACAGCTGTTGGCAGGAAGTGTGTGTTGACATCAATCAAAAGAGTAGTATCCACTGGAGCTACTATCAAACTTTCCTGCACTTTTGCAGCTTGTTGTCCTACCCAGTTCCTCCCGGTACTGTTACTGGTGATGTTTTCATCTTGCATTGCAATCTTGAATGAATACTATCCTTACCAATTTCATTTCTGAATGCAGCATGTGACCAGAGCTAAAGCAAATCATTATCTGACTGAAAAAATAGATTATTAAAGTCTAAGGTATGTGTGATTTTACCATTTGTCCATAATGTTAGTGGAATGAGTACTGTGTTTAGTGTGTCTGTTAGTTTAAGATCTTTGTAAACAGAGGATCTCCCAGGGTTTAAAACTGTTTGTAAGGACCATGGAGGGATTTTTATTGCTTTTGCTTATCAGTGAAAATCAATAGTTCTTCTGTGGCTCACTTTACACAGTTCATAGGTCACAACACATGAGGTGCTAGTCTCCAATAACAGAGCTGAATTTTGTAACAGAAGAACAGTTCTAGTTAACTGTGATAAGGAAAAGCAGGTTCTCTGTTTCTAAATGTAAGTACTCAAAGGTAGCAATTCCGTACCCCTGTTTCCTGCCTGCCTTTTGTAAATGTCAACCAAATGTGAGCATTCCTTTTGCTTATAATATATGAATCCCCTCTGCAGGAGTCATAGGAATTCCCAAATCGGAAGGTCATATTGTTGTGTTGTATTAACCTGCTACAACTCAGAGTGGCTGCTGATGGTTTTCATCACTGCTCTGAGTGTCCAGGCTTGTTGGGATCAATGAGTCAGAAGGTCAGGCTGTCACATTGCCTTGACAAGGTGCCATCCCTAGTAGTTTCTGATGATTTCTGCTGTTCATACTTGGAATCTCTAACTCCTGAAATAGTTTCTGAGATTGTGAAGGTCATCCTGTCAGAAAGCGCTTACGATTTCAGAATTTCTGTACTTCATTGCAAGGCTTTTCCCTTGTGCCTAGATGAACTTGAACATCAGTGCAATTACTGTACTTTGGAAAATGCTTTCTTTAGTGTCTCCTAAAAGCATCTGTGATCATAAGAGAAAAGTTGTTGTACTAAATGATTACATTTGTTCTAGCCCTCTTTCCTTGTTAATGCCTTGTGAAAATGGATTCATTTTGTTCTATCTTCTGTCCTCATTAGAGTTTGCCAATTGGGAAAGAGAACTGGGAAACAAGTACACTTTAGCCTTTAAGTTACATGAAAAAGGTCACAGGCGAGTGGTTTCATAATGTATGCCAATCAGTTGAAGATAAATGTATGCCAAGGTTCTTAGAAATCATGTACTTAGTGTTCAAGTCACTTTGGGTCCTCTTTCCAGATGCTGACCTTTTATAGCAAGAAAACATGCACATTTGAGAGATGCAAAATAAAGTCTGAAGGAAAAAAGAAATAATAAAAGCAAGCTTGGGTGAGATACAATCACAAAAATATATATATGTACCTGGAAAAATATTTGCTGATTTCACTTTTACAGTTGTATAATCTTCCCTGCAATACAACAGTTTGCACAACAGATTTTTTTCCTTAGAGATGTGAAATATTAGTGACATATGGTAGTAAAATAATAAACAAGGAAACAGATACTAATTATAGTGTAGGATATCCAATATAACTGTTCATTTCATTTGGCTGGCCAGTTACAAAGCAGTCAGAAAATAGAACATGCTCTCTGGACTAATAAAAACTTTCCAGATTGTATTCTCTTGGAAGTATAGTTCTTTATGCCTGTCCAGCACGTCTGTTCATCAGTGGTTGAACTACAAATTTATATAAAAAGCATATGACAGATACTTAAAATAGCAAAGAAAAAAAAAAAAAAAAAAAGAAAAAAAAGGAAAAGAAGTTTAATTAACATAGTTGCTGTTTAACCAGAGTCTCTTACATTGTCTATTTAGGCTTCCTATTAATGAAAGAAAAAAAAAAAAAGTGATTTAAATTACGAGATATATATTAAGATAATATTAGTTTCCAGGAAAAAGAAAAAACAAACAAACAAAAGAACATGTTAACAGCCATGGCAATGGCTCTTTAAAGGAATTTCATGAAGGGAGGATTAGTAAGGCAAATACTAGAGTTCATGGCAGCCGTAGGTAGGTATATTGCATGACCTTGTGTCACAGGTTGCCTAGATCTACCTGTGCCCGTGACAGGGGCAGCCACCCCGTAGGGCCCCCGGTCCAGAAAGGAAGGGAAAAAGGGAATGGGAAAAAGAACAGCGGCAGCAATCTTAGGAGGAAAACTTATTTTACTAAATATGATATCGGAATACAAGATAACACAATATAATACAATATGATTGAGGCTAATAAATCGGACAAAACAGAGAGAGAGAGAGTCCCCGAAAACCGAGAGGCCTACTGTGAACTCTAGGCGACACGGCTGGAACGCTTCCTGCTCTCCGAGAGTCCGAGAGAGAGAACTCCAGCCTGGGAGTGAGATTATATACGTTCTCCTCCCATGACTTATGTCTGGCCATGATGTCCTTTGGGATATGTAGTTCTCCTCTGAGTGCTGAGTACTCGGGACGTCACCATTTCACGGAACTGGAGCGTGAACCTCCTAATGATCCATACTGCACGTGATGTTATGATGTGGAATATTGACAGCAACACCACAAAACCATGACACCTTGTACCAAAGAAGTTAAAATGATGTTACTACAACTAAAATCAAGATAATGTAAGAAAAGGTGATAATGTGCGTTAATGAATGAATTAATTATTAATTAATAATAACTTCTTTACAAAAAGAAGTTTGGCTTGCCCAAACAGACAAAGGAAAAAGCCAGCTCAGGAAGTGAAACCATCCAGACTGAAGTTTCTCACTGCAGTGCGTAAGAACTGTTCTCATATGGGAGTTAAATGTACACCGAATTTTGTTCTCAATTTTTAGGCCAACTTACCTTCAGGAAAGACACATCTCTGCTTGCAACTGTCGGGCATCAGCATAAAACACAAACGATGGAGAGAAACTACTGACCAAAATGACTTTCATTTCCTCTTTTCACAAAAAATTGCATAATGAAGTGCTGGAAATCCCTGAAAACAGCTGTGCTAACAGACTGTGTCAAGGTTGTTTCCTACTGTAATACAAATGACAAATTAATGTAGCTCTTCAGAGAAGCATACTGAAATATAGCTGAAATACAGTCACCACTTTGTGCAATCATTCAAGGTGAGATCTTGGAATAAACAAAGTAAGACAAGGAGAACAAAATCAAATAATTTGCCTTCTGTTGATATCTTAATTTACCTTCCTCAAAGACAGGAACTCATGAGAAAGTGATCAGATCACACCTCAAATTCCTCCATGCACCTTCTCATATACTGTGGTTTCATAACACAGGTTTGTGCTTAAATGCTCTGACTGAACAACTAAACACTGTATTGCTTTTCTACCATACTGTCAAAGTTATTGCAACTCCTTCCTGGAATTTATTGTTGTTAATTTACTATAGTTTCTGAGAGTTGTGACTTCTCAGCTGAGTATGACTAAATAGAGAATTGCCCAAATGGGAAAGGGAAAAATTCATATATTAATAATCACTTAAAGTTCAACTGCTTAGTTACAGACTAGCAGTTCCTCAGGTGTTACCTCTGTGGTTTTTGTCTGGAAACCAAACAGGATAGTGTTGGTTAGTTGGTTGATTGGTAAGTCTTTTCTATACAAATTTGATGTCTCTTTATTGACCTACACACAGATTGAGGTGCTATATATTTCAGCAGTTATTCATAGAGGGAGCAAGCAGATGCAAAGAGCCTTATGCAGATTTTATGCGCTCTGTCTCATTTTTAGTGTCTCCATGTAGACCCTGTTTACCACACAATGATGAAATTTCAAAGACCAGATTTCTGTTGCTGAATTCTATGCCAGAAACCATGACCAGAGCAGCAGAAGTTGGCAATTCTAATTCTGCTTATCTCAGAAAACTGCAAACTTTGGTCTCTCAATATTGATAATATGAATAATCCACCTTAGTGCAAAGTTAGCTGGTGATAATTTGTGGTTTGAAATTAGGATAATTTCTCTGTCTGGTCTGTGGTCACAACACTATCAAGAGATAATGTAATAGGATGTACAACAAACAAAAGAAAAAAAGAGAGAGAGAAAGAGTGGTAATGATATGATATGTTATTCTGCATTTATTTCCTTCTTCATTTCTACATTCCAGATTTATCTTCCCAGTGCATACTGTAAAGACTGGCATGTGTGGTGTATAGCAGATGGATGTGCCATGACATACACAAATTCTTAGTGCACTTCTGACACACGTATTTTATGCTGAATTTTCTAGCTAGCAAGGACTCTAGCAGCATCTGTTTCATGGAAAATATTCACTGTCTCTATATCAAAATTAGTTAAGCCAGGATGAATCAATTAAATGAAATAAAAAATGGACAAAACTTAGATCAAGTTGGATTACTATTTTTGATACATTTCCACATCTTGTTTGTGTTTTATTTTAATAGGAAGATATATTACTGACAGAAAGAAATTCAGTTCTTATCCTGAATCCTCTGCTAATGTACTTACCCAACAACTTACTCTTTTTTGAAATAGCTGTACCACCCCTGGTAGAATTCATCCAAGTTGGAAGGGTAGTAAACCCTGCTGTTAAAATCAAATAACTTTTCCCATTGCTGTGTATTGCCTACACCGAGTAATTTCTAATCTTTTTTCTAATTTTTTTTTTTTTTCTTCTATTTTTCTTTTCTTCCTAGTATGGGGTATCCCTCAGTAATACAGTTGGGCAGATCTTGTCTTATTTACTTTTGTACACATATTGATTTGAAATCTCACTTTGTTTTTACTTAGCATTACTAACATAATCACAAAGATAAGAACATTTGCTGATATGCATACATTCTTATTGAACAAAAAAGTAAAAACAAATGGATGTTATGGGTGGCCTTTGATTTATCCCATCCTTCCTTGCTAAAAGTGGGTCAATGTGGGACAGATTAAAAATACTTCTTTCTTGAAGAGTACAAAAACCTTTTGTTACTGCAGTGTTATTTGAAGGGTAGATTGACCAAAATGTGAACAGGTAGTATTTATATCTCCTCCCTTTATTTCCTTCCTCTTTATGTGCAGTAACAGCCATCTAATTCTCTCTCAATAGACTGTTACACTGGTTTTAGAGTGTCACAATTTTGGCTGGAATAACATTAATTTTCTTTGTAGATGCTCATGTGTTGCTGTGCTTTGTAATTGTGACAAAAATTTTGTTAATAACACACCAATGCTTTAGTTATTGAAAAGCAGTGCTTACACAAAGACAAGGACGTTTCAGCTCATCATGCTACCCTCCCAGTGAGGAGCTGGGGAAACAAGGAGCTGGGAGGGGATTTAATCAGGATACTGACCAAAGAGACATCCCATGCCATATGGTGTTTTGCTTAGCAATAAAAGCAGGAGAAAAGTAGGAGAAAGTGGGGAGAGTGTTGTTTGGGATTATGGGATTTGTTTTCGTAAGAAAATGTTACATGTGATGCATATGTTACATGTGATGCGCACCTGAAAGTGGCTGAACACTTGCAGCCTGATGGGAAGAAGTGAATTAATTCCTTATTGTGTTTTGCTGGCATGTGCAGATTTTGCTTTACTTGGTAAACTGTCTTTATTTCAGTCCTTGAGATCTCTCACTTTTCTATCTGTCCCATTATCTTCCACATCCCTTTTGGGTTGTGTGGGATTTAGCTGCTCGCTGGGGTTAAACCACAGTGTGATCAAAGGTGTTACCTGATGTTAAAAATTCATAATCAGATGCAATATAGTCCTACGTTTTTAAACTTCATTACCACTGCAATTTCTCACTTACAACATGTCAGGATTGACCTGCAGTTTAAATGCCTGCTATGCTGTTAATTTTCTAGACAATTAGCAGCCATGTACCAACTTCCTGACAGTAAATCATAGTAACAGAGCATGCTTGGAGCTTTTCTTTCAAACACCGATTTTTTTTGCGATTTATTAAAAAGGAGCTAAACATGATTGGTCTGGTGCTTGTCGAAAAATATCTACTCATTAACTATGAAGATTTCAGGTTTAACTTCTTACTCCGTATCAATAGCCCTCCAAAATAACAAAGAAAATGAATAAGTACTCTGAATTTAGGGTTAAAGATAAGCTTTTCAGCATTAAAATTACTGCTAATAGCAGTTGTTGCTGTAGCTGCTCAGCAATCTTTCTTTGGTTTCTCTAGTTAATACTAATGCAGGCTTATTACTTCCAGAACTACACATTGCCATACAGATGAAGGAGTCTTTAAGGCACCTGATATTTTCTTCTGTTCTCCCATGGCAAGATTAAGATTGCACTTCTTATTGCAAGTTGACCTATTGACCTCATTGTTATTTGTGTACAGCATGTGCTGTTACCTGTGTAAAGAAGTCTTGTTTATTATCTAATGAAATAGCAAACTAAAAATCCCACTGCATAGATTTGTCTTTATGGAGCCTACTTGTACCATAGTTCTGCACCAATAAAAAAGTATTTCAGGATTTGACCTTACATATATATATATATATATATATACATATATATATATATATATATTTTATTATGTTGTGAATATTTCACACCACATATACTTACCCTAAAGTACATACTTCCAGTATGTTTATTTCTTTTAATACACGGAAATGGGTAATAGTCAGATTTTTGATTTGCATTAGGGCATTTATTATAAAAAATAGTTTCTGAGCTGTACAGAATTACTCATAGATTTTTGTTCTTTAATTCAGTAATGAACATGGATTTGTTCCTTATAAATGACTCTACACTTAAACGATTGGCCAAAATGTTGCCTTTTTGTTGACCCCAACCTTGTGTGAAATTCTTCAAAAAGCTGTGATGGTATTAAATATTTCTAATATCAAGGTCTGTTTAATTGCAACTGGTCACTGGGCTGCCTATACATGAAGTTGTGCAGAAGAAATAGTATTGATTTGCGCAAGCAGAATGATTTAATTTTCACCTAAATTAACATGTCCATTTAAAAGACATTAGCACAAAGACCAGAAGGTGAAAGCTGTTAGTTCAGTAAGAAGAGCAATAACTTGATTAGCAGGCCCATATTTGACCTAAGTGAATGACTGTAAATTATGGAGAAGCAAGAGGAGACAGCTGCATGCAGCTTAGTAACTGGGTGAAAGAAAAAAAAAAAAAAAAAAAAAAAAAAAAAAAGTAACACTTCTCGAATGCAAACTAATCTCTGTATCCCAAGTAAGATGTCCTTATCATTATGCAAATCATTTCACTCTATAATACTCTTATGTAGCAAAGCGTTGTCTTTTTTTATTGTTTTTTCCCTTTGAAAGCATGGAGAATGGCACCTAAGATGGGGTAACTCATCTGCTCCTTAAAAATTATTTCTCAGATCTGTATGCACATCAGTATTTCAGGAGCTATTTTAATAGTTCTACTTATCACAATTGCCACAGCCTTGCAGTGTTAACTGAAGTACAGCTACTACTACTAAAGTATCATTCCCACACTTGTCGAGATGAAACAAAACACTTTGAAGATTGTAGCTGTCTACCTTCCTTTCAATAGCAGTGTATCCAGAGTTTAAAGAAGGCTTTGTGCACAAGATTTATGCCATATGACAAAGCAGACCATATTTTCCTAGGAGTTCTGTAAGCATAGCTAAGCACAGAAGCATTAAAGATAAAGAAAAATGCAGCTAGATGGCCCCGAGTGTAATAACAGCTACATCTTTCAAGAAATAAATTACCCAAATGCCATAGCAGACTATGGGAAATGAATAGGAGAGAATATATATCAGTAAATCAGCAGAATTTCAAATGGCTTTACACTGCATATCTAGTTGAAACTAAAGTATCTGTCTTGCCTATCCTTTACTTGCCTTTATTTTCAGTTGGTGCCAAAAAGATCCTCTCTTAGTTGTTGTTGTTGTTTTGTTTTGTTTATTTGTGATTTTGTTTTTACAACAATGTATCTTGTGGCAGTAGAGTGACTTAATGGAAAGGTAAGTAGAATTAGGGATGGGATGGAAAATCGGTTTCATTCTTGACTCTGTAGTAGGCTTCCAGTGTAACCTTGATAAAATAACTTCCTGTTCCAGTGTTCATCCAAAATCCAACCTGTGGATGATTACTACAAATTAATTCTGCCCAGCTTAGCAATGACACAGACAGTAAAGTTTAATTTCAGTAAGAATATTTGTAGCCTTTGATGATTGCTAATTTATTGATTTCAAGAGTTTGTAACTTACTGATTTTTAAGTTTTTCTCAAAAATGTTTTCATAATTTGGAGAATATGTACAGAACCTCAGTTTTACATCATAAAGTTTTGTTTGGTAAGTCTTTTGGTAAGTAAAATATACTTGTTATGGTTTTAGACATTTTACAACCACTACCTTATCTATTTAACTTTCTTGTCTGTGGTAAAGTCTTTTTTCAAGTGGATATATCTCTTAGCTTCAAGGCTATTGCCTCACTTTCCCATTTGAAACAACAACAAAATTGTTGTAAATTTTCAATTAAGAACTCAGAAAATGGATCTATACCTTATTTCATGTTAATTTAATATAATTGATTTTAATGTTACTGAATAGAGCTGCTGAGATCTAGAAAAATTCCACTGATGTAATACAAAATAGCTGTTCAAATTAGTCCATAAAAACAGCAGCAGAAAACTCCACCATCTTTCAATCGGAAACATTTTATGAAAAGCAGGAATCTACTGCATACTTATCTTTTCAGATGAAAATAAATAAAAGCCTTGCTCTCAATATTTAATCTTTTAAGTTATCACAGTAGAAATGTTTTTAAATTATCTATGTAGTAAGTGATTCCAACAGAATAATGTTTCTTTTCTTATTATTTTCCAGTTTGTTCCTTTGCAGTGTTTAATAAAAAGCATCTCAAGAACACATGAGTACTTCACTAAACCTGTCAGTTGTGCTATCATATTTGTAAGGGGAAAAAAAATAAAAAGAAAAAAGAAAAAAAAAAGAAAATGCAATGATATCATCTACTTAGAAACCAGCTTCTCTAGCTGACGATACTTGTTAAACCTACAGCCAATGTTTTGAACTTTACCCTCTGGGTTAGAATCGTATAATCTGTGATTTTATGATCTTTCTGAGAAAACACTGCAAATACTCTGACTTGAGCAAAATGGCATCGTCAGAATTTTCCTCTCACTAAGTGGCCTCAGCATGTCATTTCTATCCTGAAGGGAATAGACTGGCTCCCTGTCAAACATCAAATTGATTTTCAAATTGCTTTGATGGCTTATAAGGCAGTGCAGTTTGAGAAGTGTATATTTATCAGAATTGCTTTCTCTGCATGAGCTCAGTCTCTCTTTGAGATCATAAATAGCAAGCAAATTGGCAATTCTGGAATGTACATTGGGGTAAAAACTCAGGAACACAAATTCAGCTGTTTCACAACTCAAATATGTAATTGATTCTTTGACCAGAGTCTGTTATGTGTCTAGATCCATTCATATTTATGTAGCATTTCACACAGCTGTAAGTGATCAGTAGCACTTCTTTTTCTCTTCATATGTACAGTCATCTAAACTAGTAGACAAGAGCTGCCCTTGCAGCATACTTTTGAAGAAAAGAATTTGAGTGGAAGAAGGTCTCATAGCTGAAAAGGAGTACACTGGCTGCAGTTTGCACTGGAGCTTCTACTCCTACAGTTGATCTATGACTGTTCAGATGTTTGTACGTTATATCAGTAAGAAAATAATGACCACTGAACATGCCATGCAGAGTTCTTCTTATATATTTATAATGTTGTATTTTCATGGAATCACTCCAGTTCAAAATATAACCCTGTTCTAATTAATCTCTTCTTGGTACCCTTCAGTTCACAGGCTTAATGTCAAAGCAACTAAGTTTGACATTTACAAACATTTGAGATACAGAATGAACAAATAAGAAGCCTTTTCTTAAAATAAATGAATGTATATACATATATATATATATTCATTATTGCAGTAACAGTTGAATAACCATTTGCTCTGGCACACTATGATAGTTGTTGGCTGTATAATAAATGATAATTCAGACATTAGAGAGTATAAAATGAATACAAGATTCAAAGAACAATAATTGAAAATAAATTACTGACATTCTGTCAGAATTTATAAAGCTAAAAGCATTTTCAAACATACAGCCTCCTCTCAATAGGAAAAGGGTGGTTCTTTAAAAACTTTTTCTAAGCCTTTTATCAAAGCAGCTATTTGTTCTCAGTTTTGGATCTAGTAGAACTAGAGCCCAAATTCTCCTAAAAGTATGTATTTGATACATTTTTTCAACAAAATAACAAAATTTATGATCACAAACAAACAAAATTATAATGAAATACTAACTACACCTAAATTCCACGAAAAAAAAAATCTGAGAAACTAAGAGACCTTAGAGATGAAAAGCTGATGATGTCTGTTGCCTAAAGGAATATGAGTGAGTGAGAGAGAAAATAATGAAAAATGGAAAATAATGTTTAGTTTGGATATGTGTTAAAATGTCAGATACTGGAATCCAATTATTGCCTACTTTCATTTTTTATTACACTACTCTTCATTTATTCCATAACTACACTGATCCTGATCTCTCTTTTTTTTTTTTTTTTTTTTTTTTTAAATTCTCACCAGCTCTAAACCATCCATTATTCATCCTGTTATTTTAAGGCACCTTGGAAATATCTTTCTATAGAAAAAAAATACTAGTATTTTGTAGGATACAAAGAGAGAATATGATCAGTAAAAATGAAATATTTGTGAATAATTTTACATGGTAAATCCAGATTTCCCCATTTCTATACATTTTCCACCCTGGATATGACTGGTAGCCTCCACACCCATATTCATTTTTCAAGAGCATTTCAGCCAGTTCCAGATGGCGCATATGTGATGTAACCACATAACTGGGTTAAACATAGATCAGACAACTTATTATGCACCAGTGTTCTCACAGGTCAAATATATGACAAACAAAGAGTAAAGATAATCATGTTCAATTTTAATACTACAAAGCAATTAGTGAACATAAACAACCTGACTACAGTACCTCAATTCTGTTGTTTGATTTGGACAAATAATGTAATTGTAAACTTAGAATGGAATTTATTTATTCCTTTTAAAGTAGGACCCGCTGGTAAGTACTTCTGAACATTAATTCAGTTTTTGAAGATTATTACTTTATCTTTCTTGGATACCATTTATTCAGGTGAAGTATGTTTTTGTGGAGAGAGTTTAGCATGGTCACTTCCATTCTTTATGTCAAAATAAAGCTCTCAAAATAGAAAACCTCATGTTAAGTATTTAAAATGTGTTTAAAACTATTAAGGATAATTAGGTAAATTAATTTTAAAGAATTAGAAAAACCTTGAAAAGTTAGATTTATGAATGAGAACATATGCCATCTCATTACTCATTCTCTCAACAGCACAGAAGTTCATGTGATCAAATATGTTGAACTGTTGTTTTGCAATTGGGCATCTCTGTTTCATAATTTCACTTCCTTCCTTCATCTCCATCAATTGGTATTGGAGAATGTAGAAAAATATTTTACAGCTAGCACTATACTTGCAAGGGAGTCGATTTTCATAAGAAAGCTTTTTCTAGTCTTGTAAGAGTTAAAATACTGAAATGGACTCATAAAATAAATGTGAGAAAATATTTCAAAGGAGCTGGAAGTGAGCACTGATAAAAAAAAAAAAAAAAGTTGAATGTGACTGACCTTAGAACTGAGCTCTGTGAAACACTGCTAGTAGGCTGTCACCCAGATTTAGCCCATTCAATACAACTCTTTAAGCACTATAGTCAAGGCAGCTCATCAGCCAGTATAGGGTGAATATACTTAGCTCACAGCAGGACAATTTGTCCAGGAGTATGTCATGAGGGATAATATGAGATCTCACTGAAATACAGAAAGATTACACCCACAACCTTCCCTACATCCACCAAGAAGATGACCTGCTATAGAAAAAGATCAAATTACTACAGCTGGACTTTCTCTTTAGCCTGTGTTGACTTTACCTGATAATATCTTTGTTCTTTAATTGCCTTTCAATATCCTTCAAAACAATGATGTCTGTAACTTTCCAAGTGAAGTTAAGCAGCACAGCTCTATAATTTAAACAAAAATGTCTCAGGGTCTTGGCTTCATGTCCAGTCTTTTGAGAGAAATTTTAAAGTCTGAAGAAATACCCATTTGCTAAAGCTGTCTATAATTAGAATGTAAAAAGAACTAAAAATAGCAGAATGAAAACAATGAAACAGAACCTGAATAGCACAGATGGATAGATAGAAACTAATATACATTTCTAAATTATTTTCAAAAGAGCTCCTCTGCTTTATAGCAATTTCAAAATAGAAGTAAGTTAAATTGATATTTGACAATATTCAATAACAAATATAATATTTCCAATCCTTTAAATAAAAAAAATACTGCAAGAATATCATAAAATGAGTTGTTTCTCATCTCAAAAGTACTACAATGAAAACACTAAGAAAAAACAGAAAAACAGATTATTTCCCTATTTAGTCCAAATTTTGTCCTTACACCCTTAAATACATTAAGAATATGTAAGTAAGCAGGAAGAATAGAGTTAATTTTAATGATAAAGGACTTATTCTTCTGAACATGCTATATGTATATGTAATCATCCCTAACAATATACAATTATTATTATATTTTCTTTTTTTCAAACTTAACTGGACATCATCTCCTCATTAAATCAGATTAATAAATGAGAGCTCATGGCATTTGTTTGAGGATGACATTTCTAGGGCATTTTTGAAAACAATAGTACTACCGGCAAAGTAGGCATATGTTAAATGTTAAGAAGGTTGAAACTGTCCCATTTTAGGAATAGCATGGGTCATAAAACTGCCTAGGGAAATAACAAAAGTAAATTTTTCTTCTATTTATGTACAATCGTCGTACATACTACCTTTCTTCCTTAACAGAAAACAGACAAGAGATACAATTTTATTTCCATATTCTCTGATAACAAAACTACACTTGACTTTAGTGGGCACAGTCTCTATCATGAATGTAAAATCTGATTTAAAATAGTATTAATTTAACTCCAATTAACAGTTATTTATGGTGAACTAATTATACTTTTTTTTTTTTTTTTTTTTTTTTTTTTTTTTTTTTTTTTTTACTGCAGCTACAGGAAACACAAATATTAAAGTCATGCTGAACTTTATTGGTCTTAATTCAGGGTTTAAATGCATTCAGAAATCTTAATGTATAATTGTTGTTTTCCTCATTTTAGTGGCAGATGTCCTTCAGAGGTCTTGCAGCTTACTACGTTCGTAGTCTTGAGCAAACAAATGTTTTCATAGTCAATTTTAAGGGAAGATCAAATACCTAGAAGTAGAGGAAACAAATTCAAGTCTCTAGCTATAGAGCAATCTACTATAGACAAATAACCTTCAGTAGAGGAAACTCTGGAGAAATTTAAAGGACAGGTTAAGTTAAGCAAATAGATTAAAAAAAACAAACTGGTCACCCATGAGTAAGACCGTGATCTCATTGTGCACCCATGAGTGCTGAGGAGGCTGGCTGATATCATTTCATGGATACTCTCAGTAAGCTCTGAACCATCATGGTGAGCAGGAGAGATGCTGGAGAAATCAAGGTTTAAGGATCTTATCTGTTTTTTGAGAGTCTTATGAAATGCCTTTATTGGTTAGTCCAGTGTTCTTATTTAGTATACTTAATACGAGATCTTTCTTATCAAATTTGTTCTCTTTTTTGCTAAATGTAACCTTGTAGTTTAGATAGGTCAGAATGGAATATCTAATATTAACTTCATGCTGATGACTCTCAGATCCTGAAAGTAATATTTAATTTCATAAAACCATGCAAATTTATACCGAGACAATATCTCAATTGCTTTAAATGCCTACTTTCTTCATGTGTCCATATCCAGCTGAGTGGAGGTTAACGTGTCATTTTCTGGATCATTATTTTTTTGCTGGCAGATTTTTTAATTCTCTTATGCATAAATGAGCATGGCAATACAAACTTCTCAACTCTATAAATTCCCATACCAGAATCTCCTACAAACAGTACCTGAAATCAGTATGTTGATTATTTTCCTTGTAGTCAGATAATAATATAGATTCTCACAGCAGCTTCATATCCATATACATTTTCCACAGATATGTGGCATTTTCTTCGACTTTACGCTATTGTTGTCTCTTGTCTTGTACTGTAGCAGGGCTATGTCTTTGCATCCACACACACCAGCCTCTGACAACAATTAAATTGGCACATTGAAGCATTCTAAGATAAAATCGTATAATTGACAAACTAATGCACCAGCCAAAGGGGCATATGCTTGGGTGGTCCCTAAGCTGAAACACTGCTGGTTTCTTACCCTCTGAAATTATTGGCAATCTCACAGCCCATATCTAGCAGCTGAGAGGATGCTGTGCCAACTGGTGGCAGGCATCAATACATTTATAAAAAACATCAGCGTAATTGTTATCTTTAATACTGAAAAGTGCTTCAGTGCCATTATGATATGATATAAACTGTGTCAATAGAAAAGAGTCAGAAGAGCCTCAGAAAAGGCATTCTGCAGTTACTATCCATTGCTCCTCTGTACTACCTTTAACTAGAATGTTTATAACAAGAAACAAATGACATTTCATCAAGTCCATACCATAATGGGAAACACCACAGTGAATTGATCTGGTTCCTTGTCCCACACAACTTCAGGTAACTAGGATGAACCAAGAGGTAGCAGAAGCTAGGATACACAGAGGGGAAACTAGAATGGTGAAAAGCTAGCAAGAACCTAATCTGCCCACTATTGTTAAAGGTAATAAAAAATGGTTTTAAAAATATATTATTTTCAAGAGGAGGATCAAAGAGAATCTCCATCCGTTTATTGGATGCAGTGGGGAAAATTATCACTGAAAATGAGGCTGAAATTCTCAGTGACTTCTTTACGTCTGCCTTTAATATTTAGGCCAGTTATCCTCAGGATACTCAGCCTCCTGAACTGGAGGACAGGGATGGAGAGCAGAATAAACCTGCCAAAATCCAGGAGGAAACAGTTAGTGACCTGATACTCCTCCTGGACTGTCACATGTTCATGGGGCCAGATGGGAGCCACCAGTGGGATACTGCCAAAAGTGATTACCAAGCTTCATTCTATCATTTTTCTGCAGACCTGGCCAACTGGTGAGGTTCTAGACATCTGGAAACTTGCCCATCTACAAGAAGGTTGAGAATGATGATTTAGGGATCTACAGAGCTGTACTGGGACAGGTCATGGAACAGATCATCTTGAGTGTGATCACCTGGCACGTGTGGGATAAACAGGTTATCAGGCCAAGGTTATCAAGACAAACTGGATTCATGAAAGTCAGGTCCTGCTTGACCAACCTGATCTTCTATGGCAAGGTGACCCATCTAGTGGATGAGGAAAAGGCTGTGGATATAATCTATCCAGACTTTAGCAAAGGTTTTGACACTGTCTCCTACAGTATTCTCCTGAAGACTCTGGAATCCGTTGCCTTGGATAGATGTAATCTTTGCTGGAAAAAAAAAAAAAAAAAAAAAAAAAAAGGCTGAAAGGCTGAATAGCTGGTCCCAGAAAGCAGTGGTGGTGACTGAAGTTAAATTTCGCTGATGATAAGTCATAAGAACTGGTCCACATAAGTCAATACTGTGACCAGTCCTGTTTAATATACTTACTGATTATCTGGAAGAGTGGAATGAGTGCGTCTTCAGTTAGTGTGCTGTCATGTGTTAACTTAAAATCTACCTGCACCCATGACAGGGGGGCAGTCCGCCCGCAGGCCGCTGTTTTTATCCCCAAAACACTGTTTTTATCCCCAAAGGTAGTCTTTAAGAACTTAGGTAATTCTGCACAGTGCAGCCAGGCTCTGATTTCCGTTGCAAAAATTATAGAATTATAGAATTATACGGAAAATATTTTCTTTTTATGTCCTGCTAAAGACCTGAAGTGATTGAAATGTCTAATGGAATGGATGTGATTTTTCAATGTTTTTAATAATCGTTATCTAAAACATATTTTCCTCTTTTTTTCTGAATTTTCCTGGACTTTTAAAAATGGAAGTAGTTCTTATTTGATTATCTTAAGGAAGACCAACCAAAGAAACAAAAACCCAAGCAGCCATAATTTAAATATTAAAATGAAACTATAATAAGAAATACAGCTGTTATTGCTCTTCTGGGAAGTCCCATATACTGATACTCCTTCCAAGTGGAGATCTGTACTTTCTCAATTTCTTTAGTAGAAATCAGTAACCAAATATACATGAGGTTACTTAATATCCTGTGCTACAATAAATCATGAGTGATATTTTCTCATCCTCAATTCTATTAATAGCTTTTATTTCATTTGGAACTATAAGGTAAAAGCACTTAAAATGCATATTAATATACCTGAGTTTTTTATATTTTTTATGGGTAAACTCATATATAAATGCTATAAGGAGTCCAAAAAATTAAATTATCCTAGAAGAATTTTGAAGATAAGTCTTCAATAAAAATAAAACCACTTTAAAATTGTAAGATCTTGATTACAAAAAAACAAACCAAACAAAACTACAAAAACAAACAAACAAACAAGCAGCAACTATTTCCTTGGTCATTTCAAGGATTTTTATTTATTTATTTATTTATTTCACATTTGAATTTTCACATTTCTATAATGTCCTCAAAATCCTCACTCCACCTCTACATTTCCTGGTGAATTTCTGTCCTTGCTAAACGCATCCTAACATCAGTCTTGAGATGTGAGTGCCCTGAAAACAGAATGTACTGAGAACACAGAATTACTGAATGTAACTTAACTTCAGAAAGGCCTTTGACACTGCTTCTCATAACATCCTTGTAGCTAAGCTTAAGCACTGCCTGTTACATCAGTGGATAGTGAGGCAGCTTGAGAACTGTCTCATTGACAGAGCTCAGATGGCACTGATCAGAGGTGTAGAATCTACTTGGATGTCTTTTAATAGTGATGTTCTCAAGGAGTCAGTACTGGGTCTTGTTTCAAATCTTTATTGGTGACTTGGATGAAGGGATAGAGTGCACCCTTAGCAAATTTGCTGACAATATAAAGCTGAGAGGAGTGGCTGACACACTGTCTGTACTCCATTTAATAAGACCTGGACAGGTTAGAGAGCCAGGCATGGAGGAATTATGAGTTTTAAATATTCTACGACATTGTATGGGAGGTTGGTAATCACAGCCTGAACCTCTGATTAATCAGCTGAGGCAAGTGTGGGGTCAGCTGCAGGAGCACAGGTGAGAGTGATGTAGCTGTGCCCCCGGAAGGGGTGGAGCTCAACTCCACCTCCTCTGAGACCTCATTTGAATCTGGCCATGTTATGATTTATGGAATTTTTTCTTATTTTATCATCTAATCATGCAAACAGTATGAGGCAAATGTGAACAACCTGAAAATTGCAACATGATGACTGAAAAAAGGTGGAGATAAAGAGAAGGAATATTCTTTCAATTAAATCATATCATAAGACTGTGGCAACAGCAAAAACAAAACTCCACAAAACCCATAGATTCTGCATCTGCTAAAAAGAACTGTAAGTTTAGATTTAGTTGCACAAATTAACTTCAAGTTTTAAAAGTCTGACATAGCATGGGAAAGCAGTAGTTATTCGGGAAAATGAGCAGGTAAAAGAGAACTATATTGAATACTCTTATTTATTTTACTAGACTGTTTGCAATAGCAGTAACTACAGTTTTACTTAAAAGCTCTGTGCCCTCTCTGAGTTGGATTCCTTATTATGACTAAAAGAAGCAGAAGCAGTGGGAAGAAATTTTCAAATCATGGATAAATATATATATATATATATATATATATATAAAAGGTGTTTATAGCTAAAAAGAGGTAATCTTTTCACATTTTATCATAATTAGTTCTTGTATAGCTATAATGATGGAAAGAGAGCAAAACATAGATCGTGAAGCAAGCCTCTTTCATTGATTTTTAGATGCTATTTAAGATATTCATAAAGATCAGAAGTGATGCAGACATTCTACGTGTTGCTGGCGTTGTTGTTCCTACATTGATTTAGCATGATTTCTGTAATAGATTTCAGAAGACTATGAGTCAGAAGGTTACATATTATGATTTACCCCTCCTTTTTAACCACGAAGTGTGTATGTCATGATGTATATGAAATACAAGTTGCTTATTTTCTGTCTTTTAAAAAATGCTGGAGAACATGAAGTAAACACGTAGCTCTCAATATAGTTTTTAACAACTATGCTGGTTTTTATGTTGATAAATAACAAGTATCTTCTTTGTTTTACAAAATATATTTTAGACCTGGAAACTGTTTAATATAACAATAAATACTTGGCATCTAACAATAAGTACTCAGCATTGGTGAGACCTCTGCTCAAGTACTGTGTTCAGTTTTGGGTACCTTGGTACAAAAAGGACATGGAGGTACTGAAGCAGGTACTGAAGGGCAACAAGGCTTGTGAAGGGCTTGGAAAATCAGCCCTATGAGGAGAGGCTGAGGGAGCTGGGACTGTTTAGTCTGGGGAAAAGTAGGCTGAGGGGAGACCTTATTGTCCTCTTCCAGTATCTGAAAGGTGCTTAGAGCGAGAGCAGGGCAAGTCTCTTCGCATTGGTGACAGGTGACAGGATGAGGGGAAATGGCCTCAAGTTGTGCCAAGGGAAGTTTAGGTTGGATGTTTAGAAACACTTATTTACAGAAATAGTTAAATACTGGAAAATGTTCCCCAGGGAGGTGGATGAATTGCCATCCCTGGATGTGTTTAAGAGCCATCTGGATGTGGTGCTCAGAGATATGATTTAGCAGAGCGTTGTTAGAGTTAGGGTACTATGGTTAGGCTGAGGTTGCACTAGACGATCTTCGATGACTTTTCCAACTTGAGTAATTCTATGATTCTATGAAATAAATAAATAAAGGAAGGAAGGAAGAAGAGTAAATAATACACAGCCATTTATTTCTCAGATAGGTATACTATTAACCATTACATGTTATTTTTAGATGAGTGAATGGGTATATCTTTAGAGTAATAGATACTACTACCCTACCCCTTCAAGTGTCAGATGTTATCTATTGCAAGCCAGAGAAACAAAACAACAACAGCAGCAAAAAGCACTCATTATTTGTGATGGTACATAGACAAAGATGAAGCACTCCAAAATAGAAAATTCTAGTAGAAGCCAGTATTTGATATGAAATGGGAACATTGACAAACCTTCCATCAAATTAATTATCTGAAATTCATAAATAAATTGCTTGAAATTACACAGCTTCTCTCCAGATAAGTGATGTCACTCCTTGGTTTTCATGTTTAGAATGTGGGGCTAATGACTCACTGCCAACATGAATTTGGAAGATAGTCTGTGAAATAAGTGCCTTTTTAAGTGACTGGAAAGTCCTTTCAATAAATGCCAAGTTAGAGCTAATTACTTTTTCTTTGAAATTCTATAGTATTTTCATGAATGCTGTCAAACTTGGAATATGACATTACTAATAGAGCATCTACAGAAAAGTGTACTCTAAATATATTGGCATTTCATATTATGCACCGTGTTAGTATATTTTTGTTAAAAACTGAACAGTAAACTAATTTATTTTAAGCCTGGTAAAGCCATACAAGTTATCTCAATGTCTCAGATAATAATAATAAAAATAATGTAAAAAATATGTAGCACATAAGATATCATTTACCTGGGTTTACTGTTTTACAGTATCTTGGTTATAGCTACAACAGATTTTCTCATCATTTAATACTCATAATTTAATAATGTCTTGTATTTTGGAATTTTGATGAAAGTAGTGACAATAATACAACACCAATGCTTTTACTTATTGCAGAACAGTGCTTACACAGAGCCAAGGAATTTTCTGCTTCTTATTCTTTCCTATCAGTGAAGGGCTTGAAGTACACGAGAAGTGGGGACATGGACAGAAGAGATAACCTAGACTGATACCCCATGTTGTATACTATCATGTTCTGCAATAAAAGCTGAAGAAAATTTTGTGGAATCTTTGGAGTAGTGGTATGTGTCTTCCCCAGAAAACATTACATGTGATGTGCTATGCTCTCTTGGCAGTGGCTATACATTTGTCTGTTGATGAAAATAAGTGAATGAATTCCTTGATTTGCTTTGCTGGTGTGCAGCATTTGTTCTACCTAGTAAGGTGCCTTTATCTCAGCCTTAGAGTTCTCATACTTTTACCTTTCCCATTCTTTCCTCTGTCCTGCATCTGTGTGGAATTTAGCTGCCTGTTGGGGATAAACCACAACATACAGACAGCAAAATCAACCAAGACTGTCTTAGGCAGAAGTACTCTTACAGAAGTTTGAAAATTCCCTTGAATTATTGATAGATTGGAGAAGAGGAGACTCAAAGGGATCTGTCTACACATATCAGTGTCAATAAATACCTGAATGGAGAGTGTAAAGAAGATGGAAAAAGGCTCTTTACACTGATGTCCACTGACAGGACAACAGACAGAAACTGAAGCTCCCTCTGAACACCAGGCAGCACTTGCATGCTGCATGAGTGGTGGAGCTGTGGCACAAGGTGTCCAGAGGCTGTGGGGTTACTTCCTTGGTGATCTCCAGAGGTTGGCTGGATGTGGGCCTGGGCGGTCTGCTCTAGGTGGCCCTATTTGAGCAATGGATTTCAACCAATAATCTCCAGAGATCCATTCTTTTACCATTCTATTGATGTTGACTAAAGGTCACAGAGGTCCTTAATGGTGGCATATGAAGAAATGGAGGGAACCGAAAAACTTTTCCCATAAAACATTTGATATGACAATGTGGATCAATGGCTAAATAGTATAAGTCCTACAAGCAGAGCTTTACATGGTTTTTATTCTGAAGACTTAATTAAATAATTTTCAAGGATATTTTTTTCCCCATTTTTCTTAGTGATATTTTAATAAGCAAACAAAAATAAGCACCAATACAAGAAATAATATTTTAGTTGAATTTTGAAATGCTTGATATTTAAATGTTTTGTTCTTAAAAGGTAAGGTTTTAAAATCTAAGTATCTAATCTCTTTTAAAAAGAAAATGAAAGAACTTTACCAACTGTGTCAGCTGCTTCACACGGATGGCTGATAATATATAGCAGACCAAAAATATTAATGTCTTTTCAAAGCAGTGCTAATAAAGATGATAGACAGTCACAAGGGAGGAAGTTAATATTTAAACCAGTGTTTGAAAACTTATGCTGAGTAGGAAGGAAACACAACAAAAGATAGATTGAGACTGGCTTGCTCTTCTCTGACCTTGTTCTGTATTCCACCATGCAAGAAAATTTTAATGTCGTGTCATTTTCCTTATGAGTTTAAATATATATATAGACACACACATATTATAAATATGGAGCTGATATAACAGCTGCAAAACCTCTCACACGGTAAACCTCTGCTAAGAGGATTCATTTCAGTGAAATTGAACGAGAAAGTCCCATCATCTGTGATATATGGTGATATGAATCCTATCACATACCGAACATCCACAATTTCTCAGTCCAGCCTGGTGCCAACTCTCTGTCCTGGGATCATAGCCAAGCAACCTAATGAACTCAATGGACCTTTCATATACAATTTTGTAAAACACATTACGGGAATAGGATGTCAAACATGTAGGAGCCACAACTAGAATTGCCTTACAAGGAATTTTGGAATATTTAGTAGTAATTTTGGTTTTATTGTTTTGTTTTTATTCTCCTTATGTAATCAGTACAAGCAACGTTTATCACACTTAAAAGCAATACATTCTGGAATAATGTTCCTTCTTGCTACCTTTTGGAGTATTAGGTTTGGTTGGCTTAGAGTTTTTGTTGTTTTGTTTTTGTTTTGTTTGTTTTGTTTTGTTTTGAATTTCTTTGCTTGCTTTTTTTCAAATCAATCATCAATTCCAACTTACTGTTAGCCAGGCAAACTAAGTGAAGGCGCTGGAATTTATTAAGAAGGCCACACAGTTATCAGACAGCTTGAGGTCACTAAGGCTAAATAATCTCTGTTTTTTTTTTCCAAGTTTGCTCTTTCACAAGGACTGGAAAGTGCATACTTAATGGGCAAAATAATATGCAAAAAGAAGCGCAAATTTCACTTTTTATTTGAAAAGTAGTAAAAAAATAAAAAAAACATGTACTAAGTACAAGGAAAGATAACCAATGTTTTTCATAGAGTGCACAAATGTCAAAACATAAATAGTGGTTTTCATTTTCATCTCCAGAAAGTGTGAAATCTGTCACTGCATGATGAGCGGTAACATGTTACTATTGCGCGCCCCCTATTGATTTAGAACTCATATTTGCTTTCCAAACAAATGGCGCTGCAGAGGGCAAGGCATTGCATGTAAGATGTCTTCATCACCAGTAAAGAGGATAAACTGAGTACTTCTTGCCACTCCTAAGCTCTGCCTCCTTTAAGAGGTTATCTCGCCTGATTGTTTCATCTATAGCTCCCATTCTCTGGCCTCTGCATCTTCTACAGAGACTGCACTTCCACTTCAGGAGAGCTGCTGTGGTAGAGAAGTCGCAGTGATGAAAGCTCATTCCATAACCTCTTTTCTTTTTTCATTTAATGTTATTAAGAATCTATTATTTCTTTTTTCTTTTCTGTTTCTTTCTTTTTTCTTTTTTTTTTTTTTTCCTAATTATTTATTTTTAATAATGCTTTTCCTTTGGTTGATTGCCCAATTTGCGCAGAATTACAAAATTCTTCATTTATAGCATTAACATTTCCCTATTGGCTTGGATCTCTTATTCTTCATTCTTCTTGTTTATAACAACAGTAGTGACAATAAATGATTAAATAAATATATTCAGCTGCAGTAAATTATCTGCCTTGCCAGGTTCTGTGGTGAGTAAAAATAGCTGAAGATTATTTCATAAAGTGAATGTTTTCAGGCTATAGTCTGCCCAACATGACTACTGCTTAAAGGCAGAATTTAACCTTTGCTCTTTTATGGCTGATTTGAAGTACTCAGCCACTCTCCCATAATTTTCTGCAATTTTCAACCTCAAGTTCCTGTAAGCCTTCTATGACCAATTAATTAGAAAACAGAGCACCACTTGGAGAAACAAGTGATTTATAATGGAAGGTCCACTTCTGCAATTTGCAGTATTATTGGATGTTCTTAAAATAGTTAACTCATAAAATACTCGTCTGTTCTCTGGAGAAGCTACTTTTTTTGAATTTGACTTCTAATAGTATAATAATCCTCATAAAAGGTTAGGGCTAGACTAATGTTACTGTACCTATCTGCAGAAAAATGCATGCAAGTGGACATAGATTTTTCAGGACGACCACTTGTAAGCAAGTTACAATTTTGAAGCTCCCCTCTGTAGATGGGTTTAGACCAAGTTAGTATACGTGCTTATATAAAAGTATATTTTTGTGCTAGAGCAGCCTACACAATTCTTTGTGCTGCATTTGGCATAACTTTAAACAGCATTTTTTGGTGAACTTGTCAACCTTTCCCAGGCCCTTGCACAGAAGTCCTTATTGCTGCACATGCATTAAAGTGAATAATATCTAACTGTTCAAATATGTGGATCAATATCCACAAGTCAACAATTTGTTCTTGGACTTAGTTTTATCATGACTATAATTTTAGTACTTGGTGGTAAAAGTGGCCCATGTGGTAGATCCATGCAGCACTTGGATAGATGGAAAGAGGATGTGAGTTTGAGTAAGCTGCAGTTCAATCACATTTATGAGTGTTTTTGAGACGGGATAAGTTATGCAGTTTTGGAATACATAGGTCTTAAGTGCTCTACTGTAGAACAGTGTCTATTTCAAGGAGAATATCACTGGAGAGCTTCAAATAGTTTAGCATAGTAATAGTAAGGAGAATAAAAAGTAAAATCACTATATCATAACCAGAGAGCTATCATGCTTTACAGACTGAATAACCCAGGCAGCTGTTGAGTGACAACTATTTGGTCAGGTGGAATTCAAACGTTAACACTTAGAACTAGATCGGTAGGCTTTTTCTGATCTTGATTATTCTTATTTCACTGATATCCCAAAATTAATAACAGGTTTTAAGCCAGTTAATTAGTTTCTAAAACTGTGACAAGAACTTTGCTGACTTTTAGGTCCTCATTATTTATCACTTTGCTTCTCTTCCCCCTCCCCCAAGATGAACATGTACAGATAGAACACAGACTTGATTTGTTTAATAACATACAGATCATTAACAGTTATGTGTGATTCAAGACAAAATTCAGTTGGTGAGAAAATAAATTGTGAATACAAAAGTTTGAAAACCTTGGGTGAGATTTTGAAATGAACTCTTTAACAAAGGAAATATATGAAGAAATGGTTTGTGGGAATCTGTAAAAATAAACAGATGTAGAATAAAGACATTTCATGTGGGAGCAGTGCATTTCAAACCAAAGCATTCCACTGATAAATGACATAAACTTATTAAAACCTGGAATTAAAAATCCCATCCTTCTGCCACTGAAAAGTTAATCACAGTGTGAAGCTAATCCCGGATATCAGGATTTTCCCACCAATAAGGTCTGTGTTGTATAAAGTACACCCTACAGTAGCACATTTATACTTTACATGATATGACTTGAATCCATATGAACCATCTTAAAGTTAAAAAAAAAAAAAAAAAAAGAAAAAGAAAAGAAAAGAAAGAAAAAAAAAAAAAAGAAAGAAAAGAAAGAAAATGAAAATGAACCACAATAATCAGCATTTAAGTTAATATACAAGCATGAAAGGATCTATATAATCATCTACTTAGTGGAAGCTGCTTGTGCAGTAATTCTCAATAATCACTGACTCTTCAGGTCCCTTGTAAAGTAATAAGAATTCACTACTTAAGTAGATGAAAAAAATGCTTTCGGCATTCAGCAGAAAAAAAAAAAAAATCAATGAGAAAAATAATAAAAAGAACCTCAACAGATATAGTTTATTAGGATTGTTTCAATAACTTAGTAAAATAAATTCAGTCCATGAGAACTATCAGTACTGCAAAAAAGCATATGACAACAATGAGCAGAGGTCATTGGTCTTAGAGGTTTACTTTGATGTTTCACAGTGAGGTAGAGAAAACTAATAGCCGACTGATAGGGTTCTCAATAAAGTTTTTAGGCTAGGTCAGTAGTGCAGAATGGCATCAGAATGAAAGGGTTGGACAGATTTATAAGTACTTTCTTAGTATGGTATAGCTAATTAATTGCCCCTACCTGACAATCCCATCTCACTAAAAAGATAAATACTTTCTAAGCAAATCTTTAGGCAGCTTATTACTATTGTTATTATTGTTATTAATGAATTTATACTTGTTTTGCATAGGCTAGGGCTAAGAATGCATTGGGAAAGCAAATAAGTTTCAGATTATGCCATTTAGACCAGGTATTTAGAATATTATTAGAATAATATTAGAAAAAGAGAGGACATCTAAGACAAAAAGAGGGAAATTTTTGTAAGCTATAATGTCAAATTGAGATGAACTGCTGCCTGGAATATGTCACTGCTCAAAGATTAGCTGTAAAAAGACCTGAAGATAGTATTGAAGAAAATTGTTCTCTATCAGAGAATGATGTTTTTCTACATTTACACTATTTCCACGTATGTACTTTTGAAAGCTTAGAATAT
Organism: Excalfactoria chinensis; assembly: GCF_039878825.1. NCBI lineage: Eukaryota > Metazoa > Chordata > Aves > Galliformes > Phasianidae > Excalfactoria > Excalfactoria chinensis. The sequence continues at coordinate 51,724,782 of NC_092826.1, forward strand.
GGGTCAGGGGTGTAGTATCATTTCAAAACAGTCGCAGTCAAAAGAAAATTGATGTTTGTGTCTCAAATTCATCTCTACCTTTGAAAGTGTTTTCTAGATCTGTAAAAGGTTTACTTGTTTATTTTTACTTTTTGTCCTCAAAGATGACTTGCGACAGTTTCTAGTTTTGATTTTAAGTTGTACTCATATCTTCTGTTTCTTTCATCTCTTCCCACAATCCTCTCTAACAAAAGGTTTTAGGAAATAAGAAATGCATTGTTAAGAATGTAAGAGCATAAAAAGCCTTTCAGAAATTGATCCAATCTAACTTTTTTTAGGGTATGCCTGGAAACTTGCATACATTTCATTGCTTATAACTGTGATTAAAAAAAAAAAAAAAAAAAAAAAAAAAAAAAGCAAGAGTTGTTGGTTTTAGGATGACATTTTTTATCTGTGAAAACAGTTTGTGTACTTTATCTGTCTACGTATACACACTATGCTATTGGCAAATAAATAAATAAATAAATAAAAATTGTTTGCACTTCTTAAATCACCAGAAAAACAAATAAACAATCAAACAGAAAGTGTATACTTTGAGCTCATCTGTGTACTAGATAAACATTTATGTTATTTATTGTGTACCTGCTTTTTCTCCAGGCTAGAATATTTCTGTATGTAACTATTTGGCAAATATTATCCCTAAATTTTCTAAGACATTACTTTCCTTTTTTAGTTAGCTAAGCAAAAGATATGACTTAAAATTATTTGAGCATGAGAAACTCCACACTCAAACAATTTTTGAAATTTTGAGATATTTGAAGATATCTTCAAATTTGCTAGTGGTATTTGGATAACACTGGTGTTTTGTTTTGCTGTTTTTTGTTTTAATTTTTATGTCATTCTACTGTTCTGTGATACTGTCAGAGCAAGACACCTACATTCATAGGGTAACATTTCCCTACTATTTCAGCATAATGTAGAAACTCAAATGTACATCAGACAGTACTTCTAGTTTGTCAGGTGCCTTTTGAGGGCTTCCCTTCTCCTTAACATATTGACTGTTCTTCCCAGTTTGCTGTTCTCCACTTTCTGAAGGTACATTCTTTACCTTTGTCCAGGGCATTGAGGAAGATGATAAGCAATATGTGGCTCAATAACAACTAGGGAACACCAGTAGTCTTGATATTCACAGAATGTAATAATTCATTAAGTGCAGTGATGCATCCAGTTTTTCACACACAGTGTAGTTCACCACATTGGTCTTTTTCTTTTTGGAAAGAGATAGATGTCTCTCTCTCCAAAGTCTGTCACTAAGACTAGTTTACTAGGAAGCTTGACAGCTGATCTTGCCTATGAAGAAGGCTTTAAGCAAGTTGGTCTAATTTATTTCCCAATACAGAACTGAATGTTCTTTCTTAAATGAACCCACAAATCAATTGTTTTACTTTTGTAATGAGTGAACTACAAAAGGCATTCTTGTTGACTTTGACATCCTTCTCCAGTTTCAATTTTTTTCTAATTACATTTGGGTACACCTGAACAGTGTTTTTACATTCTTCCTAGAACGTGTTTGTGCTTTCAACTTCTGCAGTTTTTTTGTTTGTTTGTTAGTTTGATTGATTGTTTGTTTCTGTTTTGTTTTGTTTTTTTTGTTTTTTTTTTTGTTTTGGTTTGGTTTGTTTTTTTTTGTATGCGTATGTTTGTATCAGGAGTTCTCCACTGAGACGACGTGGCCATCTGCCATATCTGCTCTGTTTGCTCCTCAGTTCAATTTATGAGGGTATCCTTGATGATGGGCTAGCTCTTCAGGACCTTTTTAGTCCTCAGAGAAATATCTGAGGACAGAACACTTACCAGTGCACTGAATAACTGAGATCTACTCTCCTACACTTCAAGTCCTTTCCTCTGTCTCTTGCTTGAGGCAAGAGTTTTTGCCCAAGGATCTTAGAGCCCTCAAATGGTGACATTAAAGTTGTTCCCATGTATCATCAGGTCTCTGAGTAACTCTATCCTATTAATAAATATCCTGTTTGGCAGAGTATCTCTGTTACTGGTTTGTCCAACTTGTACATTAATGATTTGTCACCTGGCATGCCAGAAATACAGACTGCTTTTCTACTCTACTGTGTCAGAACAGATGTTGGGGTAGTTGAGGAGCTCCCAATGAAAGCACATAAAATTTCTGTTTGTTTTTAGTTTTTTATTTATTTATTTATTATTATTATATTATTATTATTATTTTCTGTGTATACTGGTAAATATCTGGTACATCTGTGGTAAACTGATATAAATATTTGATTATATTTTCCTTAACATTTGCTCTTAGAAGTTAAAGCAAAACAACAACAAAAAAACCAACCAACCAACAAACAAAAAACCGTGTCAGACTTCAACTGAAAAATTATTAAAATTATTGAAAAGGAAATAATCAAAAAACAGTTATAAGAAAACTGATCATCTGTATCTTAACATTCTGCTAATGTCTATCTTAGAAATATCTTTCTCACTGTTATCTCTGCTAAGGGTTACAAACTGAGCTTAAGAGAATAAGAAGATTGATAGAAAACATCTCTGATGTTTCAGTCCTCTGTAACAGCAGGAAAGTTTTCACATCTACATGAGTACTTTGTTGTTCCTGCAAAGGGAGAAGAAAGATTCAAATTCTTCCTTTACTAGAGTTTAAGTTGTAGAAATCTTGAAAAAAAAAAAATCTATTTCAGACTGTATTTCAAACTGAATTTTACAGTAGCATTTCCACCTGCTTGAAAATGCTCAGATCAAAAAATGCAAAGCTGTCAGAATCCTACAGTCTGGTAGTTGAGTAAGGAAAAGAAATCTGGAAAGCTGAACTTGACCTGTGTGGTCTCTGGAGTAAACCTAAAATTGAGAATTTCACAAGGTAATTCCAAAAAAGATTTTTTTCCTAGATACTGCAAGGGAAAATTAGAAAGTTCAAACAGAATGGACTTCTCTGTGTGTGAAAATATTATTCCTATTCATTTGAACTGTTACTTGGATCTCATCCATGACAGCATTCAAATACCTGTTTCAGCTCCAAGGAATGATATGAAACTCCAATATGGTCTGCTAAAACAGGTTCATTTGCATTGTTCCCACAATGATTCATGTTGCAAGATTCTCTTCCTGGGCGGTTAAAAAAAAAAGCAAATAAGAAGGAACTAAACAAGAAGAGTTTTCTCTGATTTCTGCTATTAAAAAATAAAAATAATAATAAAAAAATTGCAGAAACATTCACTTTTTGAATCATTTTTTGAATATTTTCTTTATAACCATCAGATCCTCATTAACTTTCTCTCCAATGGCAATGGAAAATAAATAACAGAAACCAGATATACAAAGTATTGATTGTGATAATTTATTTTTTTGGTTGATCACCTGATTTTTTATTATTTTTTATTATTTTGTGTTGTTGGGTTTTGTTGTTGTTTTGTTTTGTTTGACAGTTGTCAATGGAGAATTTTGTGAACATTTAAACTCTCTCATCCATTTTTGTTTCCGTGATTAGCTGTGGAATCTTAGTTATGAATTGTTGTTTATGAAGTGTAAGAAAGGAGAGGCACCTCCATATGCTAAGGCTTTCCATACGTTTTACAGCAAAACAGGGTAAAAGTAGGACTAGATAAGTTATACAAAATGGAGAAGACAAGAAAAAGTGTACTTTAGCATGTTCAAGATCTGTTTTACTGAATGATGCCCTAATAGAAAGTCCTTAAGCTACTCATGTACTTATGTTTACTTCTGGGGGAGGTGGGGATGTGGGGGGGAAAGATTAAATAAACAAGGAAATCAGAGTTGCATAGGTTTCCCCTGGTTTGCCAGTGGTCAAATATAAAAAAATGTTTTAAATCACCTACAAAAGCAGAACAGGTGAACTCAAGTGTTCATAGCATTTTATTTTAAATTATACATAGTCATCAAAAAGAACATGTAGAGCTGAAAAGCAAAACAAAACAAAAATAATAAAAATCACCAACAAAAAATAACCTAATACATGTAGTCTGGAGACTGGGGCAGAGGACTGAATGGAATACTTCAGAATTTACAGCTTTTTTCCTGCTTCGGAGATGACCGGATGCATGAATCATTTGATCTCTTTTAGCCTTGAATTCTTCTTTCATTCTCTGCATTTCCTGTGATATGTGATTGTGAAATAGCTATCTCCACCAGGAGCTGACTTGGAAATATTTAGCATTTAGAAGAATACTATAAAGCAATATTAATCATTTAAGGCTGACAGGCCTTGTCAAAGAAAAATATTTATTGGGTTGCTAAAAATAATCCCAGTCATATAGAAAGTTAAGAAGACAAAGGAAGAACTATCAGATTGGGGAAAGCAGACAAAGCTTTGTGAATGATTTATCATAGATTAGGGTCCTTAGTGATATGATATGTGTTCACAGGAATTATACAGTGTGTAAATTTTACTATACGTAAGCTGTTCCCATAAGGAAGGATGCTGCAACCATATTGCACTTCTAAAGCATGTCCAGCCTATCCCAAAATTCTGAGATGTTGCCAGGATAGGCACACTGAATTCACAGCAAAAAGGGAACACAGAATAGAAAAGATCAATCTCAATTTAAATCCTTTACAATGTAGACTTTGAGCAACAGTGTTTTTAGTCTTCTGCTATAGTCAAAACTTTTCAATACCATGAGTCTGGCACTTCCAGACAGAGATTATGAGCAGTCATTTTGGGGCACTGGATAACTGGCAGCAATTTTTAAATGGTAAAAGTTAGGTGAGATTAAATGCAGTGGATGCAGCATTTCAAGAAGTTAACTAGGATGCTTTTATATTCAGCCATGGTTGCAATGGGATAATTTTTTTTTGTGAGGAAAAGATGTTTTGAGAACTTCAGTGAGGTATTACTGAAGTTGCAGAAATTCTCTATTATTAACATAAAATTAATTGTCATTGACTAGCATAAATCTCAAGCCATTTGAAATGATATTTGGAATTCGAATGTAATGTAACTGTGTCATTTGTAACAAAAGAAATGAATCAGACTATAAATGGAGATGTTTATGGATAGCATCTTTTATCTCTCTTTTTTTTCTGTTAACTTTAATTGGGCACCATGTTTGGCTTTAAAGAGTTTTTATTCTCTGAAAGCTCTTTAGCAATAGCTAATGTGAGAGGTACCTTTGGTTTTCTGTTTAAGTGTGCGTGTCACTGTCAGAAACAATATTGTGATTGGTCCCTCTGACAAAAGAGAAGAATGAAATGCCAAGTAATTGAAACATTAGATAATCAATGTAAATTTAAATTGGTGGTCTGCACTTCCTTTTGTCTATTTTATTTTTTAATATAGCTTTGGTTTATATATATATATATATATATATAATATATATATATTAGTTGCATCTTTTTGGCTGTTCATAGTAAGCTTAGGAGCTAAGATATCCTTTGTCTTGCTTAATTAATCTGGATAAGTGTCCATTATAAAACTGACATGTTTAATAGCTATTACTAGAGTTGAGGATCTTGAATTTTTTGCCATTTATTTGTATCTATTTTCTATTATTCATTCTTTAAGACCACCTAGTTCTTGCCTTTATCTCTTGTGTCCTCAGTATGTATGTGTTTTTTTCTATGACATTTGCAAGGTTAATATACAGAATCAGTATAAAAATAATCTTACTGCGGTTCACAGGCTACCAAAATTGTTCGTGATATCCTTTGTGAAGTTGGTATTTTTCTGTGGAATCTGTGATGGTAGAAATTAATTTACTTACAACAGTGTCAGAAGAGACACATCATATATCTGCATAGATTTACATGCTTTTATGTTTTAATCTAATAATATCTATTTTGTTTATTTATTTATTTATTTATTTGTGAAGGATATGTATGTAAATATTATTGTTTCTCTATAAACCGATGTTACTTGAATCCCTACATATGGAATGCTAATCAAATTGAACAAATTAATATTATTAAAGCACATTCTAAATCACACTTAATCTGCCCGGGCACTATTAGACATTGATATACTGTTTTGGTCTCTGTTATTGGAAAGATTTGTGAAGTTGTGCTGGTTCCCAACTGTGTTTATTAATATTTACTTTCAGTGCTATGTATATGTGTGTGTGTATATATATATATATATATGTACATATATGTATATATATATATATACACACACACATATAAACCTGCCATTTCTTGAGTCTTATGCATATTTTTGCCTATTGCTACAATCAGTCTGCCATGGGTGAAATTTTTCATACTTATCTAAGTAATCCGTCTGTATATATGTTGTATCCTATCTATAGCTTACTGTTCTTTGGACTCTGGATGAGGCACAGTGCTGATTTAGACATAAATATGAAGATTATTTTTTTATTTTTTTTTTAATTTTTTTATTTATTCTTTAGGAGTGAAATTACTGTTACAAAATAGATAAATCTTTGTAAGTAGCTACTGACATTTTTCATATAATTTCTTTTATGTTTGTTTATATTCTGGATCAAGGATCAAGGGTAAATAGATCCTTTGTCAGCATGTGAAGTCATGTAATCTCCTTCACCTTCTGCCCTTAAGAGAGCATACATTACATCTGACTTAAAATAAAATTCACACTGTCTTGTCAAAAATATTTTACAATAATGTGACAGTGTTATCCCCTACAGTTAAGAATAAGTGTTAACCACATTTCCAATGTTAATTTTAAAAGCAAAGCAAGAAATGTAATGACAGTATCTGTGAGAAAAGACTATAGAAAATTATGAGAACTAAAGACTGATCTTGTCTTCTGTGGCAAGCAGGGGAGCTTTTCAATGTTACAATAAAAAAATGCCTGAATTCTGATATACAAAATGAAAATTAAATGAAGCCATTTTATTTTGGATGAAATAATAAGCAACTCCACCCCTTTTCCAGTCCCAGTAATAAGCATGAAACTACAGTCTCCTATCAAGTGATTTTTCTTACCTTCAGACAGATGAACATTATTTATTAAAATATGCATAGATTTCATTTTCTTTAAATAATAAAACTAATAACAGAATTAAATCCCTATGAATGAGGACTGAAAATAAAATAAAAAAAAAATAAAAAAATTAAAAAAAAAAAAAAAAGGAAGATTATCTTTAGTCATGTATTTGTCCAGTTCTTAACCTGTTACAGGGAAAAACAAACAAACAAAAAAACAACAAAAAATAAAACCAACCACAGCATAATCTCTCCAGAGGCATTCACATAAAAAACAGTTTGTATAATCTCCTTGTATGATCTTCTCTGACCAGATAACACTTCTTTATATTCACTGAGGCAGGTCAAGAACAGCTGAATATATATATATGTCTTTTCTTACCACATTTTCACTCTTCAGCCCATAGCATGGCTAATTTTAGTTACTTTTGTATTTTAAAAGTTAACAGAAGATTCTCAGAAGATTCTCTTAGGAACATCAGTACATTACATGGTTTAATAAATCTCATCAAATACTCAAGATTATAACTTATCCTTTTTTAATGTTATACTATTAATTGTTGGAATCTCAAATTTTTCATTTCCTTTAAGGAAACAGAGACTTCTACAAAACTTTTCTGCAATTTTTTTTTTTTCTTTTTTTTTTCCCTGATAAATTAAGGTCATAATATCAAATGAAATATGAAGTTACAGGGTCAGTCCAATGATTCTTTTCTCACATGCAGAAATAAATCAAGAGGTTTGACTTAGAATATCAGGAAACTAACAAGATGTGGCTCAGTAACAACTAAGAATATTTTCTTACTTCAGAGACAAACAGTTTCCCTGTTGTATGAATGTGATCTTGGGACTTTTTGGGTAATAATTATTTAAGAGCTATTGTAGGTCATTGCTGTTTTTTATATAGAAATCACTGTGTTTGACAACAGTCTACACTGTTTACAAAAATTGTCTATCAGTATAGTTCATTACAGACATCAGAGGAAATCACAATGTCAGAGGAAACATGATTAGGTATTCAAAGCTACTTCTCATCTAAAGAGAGAAACCGTCTGGACTGAGAAAGGATCAGACATTTGTATCCTATTTGTTCTAAATACAACATGAAAGTATGAGGAATTCTATTAAGGCCACTGTGGCCATCTGTGGATTTTTTTTAGGGTAAAATCTGTGTAAATCTATAAACCTAATACTAATACTGTAGTTCTTACCATCACCAAACAATAAGGGCACTCTCTTTCTCTTTGCTGCTTGGAGCAAATAATTAATATGCACAATATTAAACAAAACAAAACAAGACAAAAATACAAATTGCAACTACTTGAGAGCTGAGCACAAGTATTAGAATCATCAATACAGTGGTAGGTTTAGGTTGGATATCAGCAAAAACTACTTTACATAAAGGGTTGTGAAGCACTGGAATCAGCTCCCCAGGATGGTGCTTGAGTCTCAGTCCTCGGATGTGTTTAAAAACCATTTGGATGTGGTGCTCAGGGACATGATTTAGTGAAGGGTTGTTAGAATTAGGGTAGTATGGTTATGGTTGGCCTTAATGATTTTTAAGGTCTTTTCCAACCTGAGAAATTCTATGATTCTTTGATTCTTTGAAGATCTTCAAGGTGTTTGTAGTAACTCGTTCATATTGGGGGCCTATAATGAGCATGGAGAAAAACAGTTTTTCCTTATGATGCTGCTTATGTGCATCTGGTATTATGATCCTTCAGTATTTTCCAGTAACTAGGATCACTAATAGTTTCTCTGCCCTTCCCAGACGTCACATTTCATCTCTCTCCTGACTTTCAGATTCCTCCATGTTTTATTTTTAGCTGACATTAATTTGAACTCTACACTGGCACATTTCCACTTAACCTATACCTCTTGCTTTTACTTGGTGAATAGCAATTATAGAAAACACTACAGAGATTATATGTTACATGTATTCTTTTTTTTTTTTCATTCTTTCATATGATTTGCATGGCTTTTTCTAATTCAAAAGTAATTTTTACATAACAGCTTAAATAAATGTAATAAAAGAAAAAAAAAAAAAGAAAAAGATTAAAAATCTGTAAAATAAGAAGCTAATGTAAGACAAATAAGTAAAAACCAAGTGAATCCCTTTTTCCAGACAGAATATTTTTGATTATTTGATGACTCTTAGATCCAAAACTGCCACTGAGTAGAGTATAGAAACTGTCTGAGACATCTTTGTATTCACTGTAGATTATGTGTAAAAAACACAGTGGGAAATTAATTCTGAAGTTTTATTTGAGCCTAATAGAATGATACAGGATCATTTTCAGAAAAAAAATGGATCAACATTAAAACATTTTACTATCTTATTATCCAATGTTACACATAAATTTTTATAACCATCAGCTTAGAATTTTAAAGATCTGTAGTACTGTTATAGTAAAATCAATTACTTCAGATAATTTTGTATTCCATAATAATAATAATAATAATAATAATAATAAAATATATGCTGATATATCAGTCATATTTAAGCTCTTAAATACTTATGCTTGGGTAATATTTTGTTATAAGTACAGTAATTTAACTTGGTCGATAGTATTTATGTTGAATATTGATTCTAACTTGATCAATTTTTTTATTATTATTATTATTTTTTCCCCCACTATCTTATTTGCTAAAATAAATATTGGTTTTATGTATTTCCCAATAGCTCCATTACAGAAATTAGTATGCTGGTGTTGTAACAGGCTTTTATTTTTACATTTATAGGAAAGGATATTTTTTTTTGTTTTATCATCTTACAAACAATAAATACATTATTAAGTGCTTCTGACAATTTTATTCTATTTTGTCACACAAGCATATTTATATAATGAAACATTATAAAAATGTGAATATTTAACATTGCTTAATGAATATGTTCAACTGTGAGAGCAAAATTCTGTCAACTTTGGAAAGAGTTTAAAGCTTGTAGATGACAGAATATTTACAATAACCATTTATGGCTTATATTCCTCCTTCCGTACTTTCAAGACCTGTGTTTTCTTTGCCCAGAATGGAGGTCTTGATATCCAAAGCAGCACACTTAGTTTATTTGTTTATTTATTTATTTATTCAAATGGAGAATGCCCATCCTCTCAACTAGTGATAGGCCTGGTATGATTTTTCAGAAAATCTCCACATCCAAGACTTAGGTCTTTGTTTTTTGTGCTTGAATGTGGTACAACGAGTTGATTTTGGTTACTGAGAATTTATGGAAAAAACAAATGATCAAACAATAACTAGTCTACAGTACTTCTTTGGGAAGCATACATGCTTGCAAGCTGTTTAAAGTGAGGACCCCAGCCTACAAGGTAGTCATAATTTTGATCCACGTCTGACATATTTGAGCCTAAGGAGCTGAGAGATCCTGCCAAAGAGCCAGTCCCCTCAAAAGCATATGTCTGAAGTGAGTCATATGGAGGAGCACTAGGGTCTGTATTCGCTTCTTCAAGCTTTTCTGAAATGAATTGCCTGAAAATAGCACTGTCAGGACCAACCTGCAGAGACTGTCTGTAGAGGCTGTGGATTTCTGTGTTGATTTTCTTTCGAGGTTTGCGTGTTCTCAAGACAGTGCGTGTCCTCAGTGCTGAAATATCAAAAGCTTCTGTGTCCTCCTCACCACCTCCTTCATCATCATACCTGACAATGTTCTCTCTGAATTCTTCCACTTTCTCTGAAAAGAGAGTCTTCTTCCTCTGCTGCCTTATGCCTATAATTGCCAAGAAGAACACTGACAAAACAAACAAAATAAAATGAAAGTGAGGGAAAATATAGAGACAGAGACTTTGAATGTGGCTGGAAAGCCTTTAAAAATAATAATGTTTCTTATTATCACTGCAATTGCAAAGTGAAGCTATCTTATCAGATTTATAGAGCTGTGATTTTTACAGATTTTATGGTTTTGAACTAAGTATAGTATGTGGTGGAAAAACTGCTACATAGGGACTTATAAAATGGGTGAATGAAATGGAGCAATTCTTTGAGTAGATGAGAGTTGGAAGCAGTGATGGAAACAGATTATGTTTTTTGAAACTACTTTGTTTTATCACATAATATATCAATTTTATATTCAAAATTTAAAGTTTTTAATCTCTCCTTCTTTCACATCAGAGCCCCAGGAAGAACAGATGAAGAATGAGGCAATGAGCAAGATATACTTCTCAACTGGTCAAAAATAATTCAGTTCCATAGATAATGCAGGGTGCAGCTCAATTTTTTATATGGCATTGATTTAGAAATTTGAGGACTCATCCAGAGATTTGGTTAGAAAATCAGAAGTAAAATAATAGGAAATAATTAGATCCAACTTCTCTGCCTTGTGCTAAGGTAAAGAAAACCATAAACTTGTGGACAAAATGCAGAATATGGGTGATGTTTACTCGTTCAGTGTAATTTTTCTCTAACATTAAAATAATTCCAGTATCTGTCTGGGACTTCTTTTCTTGTATTGATAGTACAGCAAATCAAAATAGTATATCAGAATAGAGTTGCCAGACATCATTTTCAATCCTGTTTTCTTATGCTTACTGGTTACATGCTTTGTATGCTGTTAATCTTAGATTAGATTAACTGTATAACAAGGGTAGATAAAAGAATGTTCTTCATATACTTATGCTTGGAAAACAAACAGCAAAAGAATAATTGGGTTTACTTACAATTATATTGTATTTCTTTCACTAATATAAAAGTCTAAAAATATTAATACTGTATTTGCTCTTATGAACAAACATACTAAGAGAACATTTGTCTCTTAAAATTTGTTTCATATGACTTCTGCTCTTATTCCTTTTTTCCAGATATTCTACTTGAGCTGTCAGATAGTTTGTTGCAGTTTTCCTGCCAGTTTTGCTTCTGATTACATTTCTTTCTATTTCTTTAGAAGTTTCTGAAAAACAAGTTATGCTAGGTTTATGCAATTTTAAATGATGATTTGATAATAGTGAAATCTGGTTTCACCTTCATTTTCTAATGTTGGGTATGTTTGTAGAGAGAGTTACACTATTCATTGAGAAAATGTTTCCCTAAGATCTTTGAATTATTTGGTGATAATTCTGGGTATGGTATTTCCTGTGTTATTTTATTATAAAGCATAACATGGATATGACATATTATTCCACAAATAACAGAAGCTTGAATTGGAGCTGGAAGTGTTTCCCTGCTGCTTTATTCTCATCAGCTTGAATGATAAAGAAGACCTACCCAGGTCAATCATCTTTTTTTCTTTCCTGGCCTCAAACTAACATATCTTAACCATAACTCAGGCATGGATTCAGGAAGGATAGCTAATCTTTGGTGATTAATTTCTACAATGTGCCTGCTGTTATGGTATGTCAGAGTCAAGTCACTCATCAAACACTTCAGGGATATTGTGCCCTATTTCCTTTTGTTGAAAAAGAGAAAATGTAGTAGAGATTGTTGCATGCCTTGCCAACAACAACAACAGCAACAACAACAACAACAGCAAATGCTGTTTATCTGAGTGGTGTGACTCCACTTTATCTTGCAACAGCCACAGCCCCAAGCAGGGCTGAAACTGCCAGACTTAACCATGCAGGTCTGGTTTTGTGAGTGTCACTTTCTGACTATGCATAATTGAGGCTTCACAAACACATCTCCAATTTGTTTAGGGTGCTTCCTTTCCATTTCCATACTTTACAACAGTAGTGAAGGATAATTTTATGTCTTTTGAGAGGAAAATGATGTCATCATCTGAATAAAAGATTATCTGAAGAAGTTGTTATTACAGAACTGCAGAATGGTGAGTTCGGAAGCTCTGGAGTCCAGCTAGCCCAACTCCTTCTCAAGCAGAGCCACCCAAAGCCATGTCCAGGCAGCTTCTGACAAATTCCAAGGAGATCCCAGAACCTCCCAACAGTCTCTCTGTACAACCTTTGTTAGTGTCAGACACTTGCATTGCACATGAGTTCTCACCAGTTCTCAGCACCAGGGAGAACCTCCTGTGCTCCAGTTTGTGCCCATTGCCTCTTGTCCTGGCACTGTGTATCACTGAAAAGAACCTGGCTCCATCTTCTTTACACCTTTCTTTCAATTATTTTAACACACTGATAAGATTTCCCCTAAGTGTCCTGTTTCCTAGGTTGAACAGACTGGACAGAGAAACATCTCACTTGTTTCTAGAGATAGGCTTGCTTTGAGAGAATTTTCTTTAATTAAATTGCATTTACCTTAGCCATGCATTTGGCGTTACTAAGGAAGAATGAGTATTTCTCCACCAAAAGGAAGTATCTTATACTAACCAATCTCCTTTTGTTACTCTGTCTCAGCTTTACCTGGGCTCAGTACAGACTTTGTCTTTCCAGACCTTTATCGCTGTTAATGCTGGAGAAATAGAATCACGGATCAACTAAAGCCAACTTTTATTGCATTGTGTTAGGATTCAAATTTTATGGAAAACTGGAAAAAATAGTATTGCTTTAGAAAGCAGAAAAGAAACAAAACATCTGCATTTTTACATTTTTTCCTCAATAAGATAGTATTTATATTTTTATCTCCAGTCTAAGAGGCACCTTTGCTACATAATCTGAACTATTGGAGAACATAACCATATATCTTACTCATACTTACCCAGGAGTATTAGTAGGCAAGCCAAAACAGCAACTAAAGCTTCTGTGCTGAGGCCTATGGAATAAAGGAAAGCTCCATATCGACAGTATAACGTGTTCACTTCAGTATCACAGTCACAGACAGTGACAGTGAGTGTATTTGTGCTTGTAAGTGGTGGAGATCCATTATCCAGAATTAAGATTGGCAAGAAGAAATAAAACTGCTCTTGTCTACTGAAGCGACTTCCTGCTGTGAAAATTCCAGCTGTGTTATCTAGAAGATAAATTACATGTGATATATATTTCACATTTAGCAACAATAAAAATGCAGTGGAATCCAACCTATTTAAAATCAATGCTAAATACAACTGAAGTTAAGAAAGTAAGTCCACGGACACGTGTCCTTTACTTGTGTGAACTATGAAAAAGATACATTTATTTTGTCATATATTATTTTCCAGGTTCACAAATAAAATTTGTTTTTAAAGCTGTGTTTTTCATGTTCAAAGCTAAATAAATAAATAAATTAACAAACAAACAAATAAATAAATAAACCCCATTGTTCTGGCCAATTAGCTGGTTCTTTCAATGATTCCATGTAAATAATCCAGCAAGTCTGCAGATGAAATATAGAAAGTTTACCAGTGAAAGGTCTCCAAAAGTGTGCCTGACAGAACACAGAGAGAACATGTGGAAACTGAAAGAAATGAAAGCAAAAGTCCACTAAAAATAATCTTTTATTTCTTTCTCTAATTCAAAACTTGATCTAGCTGAGCTCCTATTATCTAAATGAAGGAAAAGCTGCTAGAGGCTCTCACCTTGCTTTGTATTTAACTATAGGCATTCAGAAACCAGTTCTGTATAAAGACCCATAAGCAGCTTAAGTTCAGCTTCTGCTGCATATCAACGAGCTTGAATCCAAAACTTAGCTTGGAAAACAAATTAACCTTAAATAAATCTGTATATAATGGATAGAAGAAAAAAGTAAAAAATTGTGACATTAATATTTATATAATGGCAGGGTGAATTACTGCATGTGTGCATGTGTGCAGATAGAAAAACAGAACAGCAAAAGCAAAACAAAACAAAACAAAAAACTACACTTTTTTTTTTTCCTTCAATTATCTTTACAAAATATTTATACAAAGTTCTATACTAAAGTTCTTTTGTGTTTCTCAGTCAAATTTTAGGGAGATAAAATGCTCCAGATCTGTTTATCACATTTCTTGTAGAATTCTAGAATTGCTTAGGTTGGAAGGGACCTTGAAGATCTTGCTTTGGGCTGGTTTACCACCCACTGAATCAGGCTACTCAGGGCCCCTTTCAACCTGGCCTGGAAGATGGTAAATTCAGGTATGGGGCATCCAAAACTTCTCTGGGCACACTCTCCTGATGCCTGACCACCTTTCCCCTTGTTCTATCACTATCAGACTGTAAAAAGTCAATCATCTCCCTCCTATTTATAAGCTTCCCTCAAGCACTAGAAGGCTGAATTGAGGTGTCCCCAGAGCCTTCTTTCTTCTCACTGAAGTGATGAAGTAACAGAATTGTACTTACAGCAATTTCTCCCTGGCAGTCTTATTGCATAGATAAGTAGTAATGGGATGTACCAACTTTCTTGTTAAAATCATTTCTTACATTAAGAGCAAAAACTCAAAGGAAAAACTATATTTTTCATCTGAGATTCTTTCTTTCCTTGACACAAAATCATCCTTTACTGTTTAGTTACAATAACATTTTCATTTTAAGTGAATAATTTTCTAATTGCTAATGTGAGGATAGTTAAATCCATGCATCTCCAGTATAGTTTTTAATGACTCTACCTTGATTATCTTTGACAGTAAAATGTGAGTTGTTTGTGGCCTCCTGAGCCAACGAGAAGTAAAATTGGTGGCTTTCTGCTGAATCATCTTTATCCACTGCACTGATGCTCTGAATTAGCTGGAAAGAAATAAGCACAGCTGTTTAAGAATTAAAGTGATTAACACACCTAAAATTGTAAAAAAACAACAAACAAACAAACAAAAAAACCACAAAAAACAACAACAACAAAAAAAACAACCAAACACAAACAAACATATCAGATATAATATTAAACTGTTAATGCTAGAAATTAGATTTGTAAATGCATATTAACTACATGTTATGTGCTCACAAATATTAAGCTCCCATACCCAAACAATCAAATCAAGACTGGTATTCTGCAAATATTTTACTTTTTTTGTTTGTTTGTTTGTTTGTTTTGTTTTGTTTTGTTTTTGTCTTTTGGAGAGATGGGCATCAAAATATTCAGAAAATATAAGATTTCCTGGACCAAAAGACAAGGGGCAAATGAGATTTCCATAAATGAAAAGAAGCACAAAAGAATCATACACTTGAATGAATTTCTCTACACAAAATACATGTTTGTGAGCCCACAAACACATTGACATCATTCATCTGATATATTGTAGCAGCAGAAAGGGAGAAGTTTACAAATTCATGTGCTGAACTGTTGATTTTGAATATTATAACAGACTGATAATGGAATTTCTTGGCCTATTTTTGGTCAAGAATGTAAAACAGTCTTCATTTACAAACATGTCACAGTCAAATAAAATCAAAATATTTTGTTTTCAATATATTATATCTCTGTAAATAACTAAAATCTTTATATTTAACAAATTCCATATGTTTCTGCTAATAAATAAATAAATAAACTTGTTTTTTCTTTAGTTTTTTGTTTAGTTTTGTTTTCTTTACTTTCACTAGTGGAACCGATTACAGCTTTCCATCTGTGCCTTTGAAAACTCCTTCCTGATCAGGCTTTCTTTCAGTGAAAGTTAGGAATTTAATGTTTGTTTCCTTTTAAAGCAAGCTAAGTTTGAAATCCACAAAAATCACAGTGTGAAGGTTAATGTATACCCCAGAAGCTTTATATTCTTAGTATTCTTCCCTTTTTATATGTGAAATTTAATTCAAATCTGTAATTTCAAAATATTTTATTGCTAATAATGAGAGGACTGATTGCTCATTGATAAACCTGGACATAGTGTACAAAGGCTGTAGCTTGGACTGAAGGCCAATCAGAATACACTGTGCATGCATAATTTTACCATGTTTTAATATTACAAGAGATGTCAATGAGGATATCACCCCAGCATTAATCACGTACCCCTAGAATTCAGGCAAAGATTTCTCTTCTTTGTTTCTATGAACATTTCATTATGTAGGAAAATAATATTGAATGAGTAGTTTTCATTTTTACTATAACTGATGACTAATTTATTATATGTAAAGCAGTAAGCAAATTATTTTTTTTTTTTCTTATCTCAAACTCAAAATGCTCTGCATACATAATTAATAATAAAAATTACTAAGCAAGATGCAACACTGAAGTCATTTCATATGTGATCTCCAAATTATATGAAGTCAGAATTGCCAGAATTAATATGTGTTAGAGAAAATTGCATTAATTCAGTTTGTAGGTGCATCTGGTGCAGCTTGTCTTCAGCTGAGTTTTTACAATAATGAGAAAAATGACTCCTAATTCATTCACACTTACCTGACCAGTTACTGCATTTTCACAAACAAATGTTTCATAATATTTAGGGAATTCTGGTGCATGGTCATTTACATCAAGAACTTGAATATATACATTTGCTTCTGAAATTTTTTCAGGATTTCCTAATGATTAAAAAAGGCAGAAATTTGATGTTATGAATTAACTACTATATATTTTCAAGGTAACGTGGACATTAGAAAGCTTCATTACATTTGATGGAGAAGAAAGTCACCATTGAGACCTATAGACACATTATATATGAAATTGCTTTTAATTATTTTATTCAAATTTAACCTGTAAAATGATTGAGCAAGTTCTTCTGAAGTAAGAATAAAAAAAATAATAATCTTAATTGCTAAAACAGTACAGAGGGTGCTGAGATTTGCTTATGCAATTGAGAAGGTTTTTTGCAGTGCATTGATGGTAACTTCCTTCTCCTAGTGGCTGAGGAACAAATGAAGAGAGATGCTGTACTGGACCTTATTCTCACCAGCAAAGGAGAGCTTGCTAGGAATGTGAAAGTCTTGTGAAGTCAAGACAGTCTTGACTTCAGTGACCATGAAATGGTCAAGATCCTTAAGGCAGTTTGGAGAGTGCAAGCTCACAGTCCTGGAATTTGGAAGAAAAGACACTGGCCTTTTCAAAGATCTGCTTGGTAGAGTACTACAGAACAAAGCCTTGGATGGAAGAGAGGCCCAAGAAAGCAAGTTAATATTCAAAGACCACTTTCTCCAAGCTCAGGAGAGAAGGTGGAAGAGGAAGTCAAGTGAAAATGTCAGACTCAAATACCTCATTAATAAAAGAAAGACTAGGGAAAATGTGAGCTCTCTCTGGAAAGAAACAGAAGATCTGCTTATACAGGACAATGAAAAGACTGAGGTACTGAATGCCATATTTGACTCAGTCTTTACCAGCAAGATTGGCCTTCAGGAATCCCAGGTCCTAGCGGCAAGGCTGAGTGGATGGAGTTAGGGAGACATGCACTTGGTGGAGATTAAGTTGAGGAATACTTGAACAAAGTGGATGTTCAGAAGTCCATGATCTCTGATGGGGTGCATCCAAGAGTGCTGAGGGAGATGGCAGCTGTGATTGCAAGGCTACTCTTATATAAGCTAGATAAACAATCAAAAACTAGCTGAACAACCAAATACAGATGTTTGTGGTCAGTGGCACAGAGTCTAGTTGGAGTCCTGCAGGAAACTGGAGTTCCTGTCCTGGTTAACATCATTAACTGTCTCAACAATATGGTAGAGTCCATTTTTAGTATATTTTGCATGTGACATGAAACAGGGAAATTACTTACTCACCAGAGAGCCATGCAGCCACCTAGAGGGAACCTGACAGGCTGTAGAGTTGTGCTGAGAAAAGCTGCATGAAGTTCAACAAGAAGTGCAGAATCCTGCACCTGGAGAATAACAACCCCAGTCACCAGTATACACTGAGAGCTACTCAACTGGGAAGCAACTCTGTAGAAAAAGACCTGGGGACACTGGTGAACACCAATTTGAGTGAGAGTCACAAAGAGTCTGTGACTAATCCAGCTCCTCTCAGTTTTGGAAATGGTAGCAAAGCTTGTTCCTGAGAAATGATAGCCAACCTTGACTAACTCCCCCATTTTATTGTTCAATATCATATTGTACAGAATATTGTTTTGGTCAGCTTGGGTCAACTGTTGTGGTTCTGTTCCCTTCCAGCTCCTGGTGGATGGACCCTCAGACCCTCAGCCTTTTTGCTGGCAGAACAGTATAAGAAGCAGGAATATATTGATGTATTGTCAACATTATTTTCAGTCTAGATCCAAGACATAGCACTATACCAGCTACTGTGATGAAAATTGACTCTATCCCTGCTGAAATCAGGACACACCTGAAACCAACAGAAAAAAAAAAAAAGATCTGCACATACCAAATACCTCTTGGAAGACTTTCATCTATCAGCAGATTCAATCTACACTTAGATGGCACTAATCACCACTTAGCTCTTAGAAAAGTCTGCTTTCACCCCAGTGTAACACATTACTGCAGGAGGCAAGAATTTTCATGGTAACAGTATCATTCACATTTACTTAACTGTATTGTAGGATAAGGGCCATATGTAAGACATTTTCCAGTGAATACAATCATCTTTAAAAATTCCATGAGCCCTAAATATCTTTTGCCTAAATACCTGACAACATCACAAACTGTTCTGTCTAAAAGACAGAATGTTACTTTCAAGAATATTCATTATAGCACTTCATGATGTGTGTTAGCATCACTGCTTCTGACGCATTCAGAAGACCTGAAGGATTTTTATTTATTTATTTTTTTTAAAAAACACAGTTAAATGGACATTAAAGAGAAAACTTTTTATAACAACTAACACAGAGAAAAAGGACTAGATGTTCAGCAGTTTCGCATTGCTGTTTCTCCTGTGAAATCATTGAAGCAATGCTTGGTTTATTTTATAAACAAATATAAAAAGTAATATACATCCCATTTATAAATGATACAGTGTAGGACTGAATGTGTTTTGCATAGGTCAGAATTGCATTGCCAGAGATGTGGCTGGACTTGTACCTGAAGGAAAGCTTTGTGATTCTTACTGGGACAAAGGAAATACCTTTGGTGGCTTCATAAATATACAAAGTAGCATGCGAAGAGCTTGCTCACAATATTCACATATTCCACATTGAATGCCTACTGTGAAATACTTGAACAAGAATAGAACCTTGCAGAATGGTGCTGCCATTCCCATCTGTTTTCTTTCACCAGTTAACCTATGTACTTCTTTCACCTCATCACAATACTTGGGTTGTCTTTTTTGTCTTTTTTTTTTTTTTTTTTCTTTTTTTCTTTCTTTTTCTTTTTTTCTCTCTCTCTCTTTTTATTTTTATTTTTTTATTTTTATTTTTATTTTAACCTCAGTCTGTGGTAAGGTGTGGTAGAAGTCTGTTTTTCATGGAAAATGGGGAAAACACTTGAAGTTAGTAAAAATAATATTTGTGCTTCCTAACAGATCATTAGCTTTTTGCTGTTGCACTGAAAACTGATTAATAGTTTCTGCTCCATCCCTGGAGGTGCTCAAGGACAGGTTGGATGGGACCCTGGGCAGTCTGATCTAGTGAGTGGCAGCTGTGTCCACAGCAGTAGGTTGAAACTACATGATCTTTCAGGTCCCTCCCAATCTATACCATTCTATGATTCAAATCCTTCTGAAATCATAGGAGTTCAATAACAGGCAATACTGATTTTAACTTTTATGCTTTATGCAGAAAAATAGTTGTCAGAATCTGAATACAGTTATTAATCCTACATTAATCTAAAGATCTTTGTCACAGTCTCCAAGAAGGGATCACAACTGGAAAATGAAAGTCTGTGAGAAGAGAATATCAAATGCAACAGTCTGGATCAGTTTCAAGAATGAATTTGGTGGTCTAATCACTAGGAATCAAAATAATTTACCAACTTATTTTGGAGCTATGTGAGGGAAAAAGTTTGGGATTAGTATCAGCCAGTAAAAGGAAACTTGTATTAATAAATAATAATAATAATAATAATAAATAATAATAATAATAAAGCAGGCTTATTTGGTTCCTACTTTATCATATACAAACATATAAATAAAGGAAAAAATAAAAACAAACAAAAAAAAAAGAAACAAATCTAAAATGTAAGAAGTCTATCAACAAAATTATATGTGGTCAAAGTGGAGTGAAAATTAATTACATGCTCCAAGACTGAAACCTTCAAAGAGCTGCACTTTCTGCAGTCATGCAGTAGTTTTGAAACATATTGTAAATTAATATTTGCAGAACTCTACAGACAAATGATTTTTCTCTTTAGGGTAAATTTAGGTAAATGTAGCACAGACATATAGAAAAATGATGATCAAAGTAAGCTCAAACCAATTGCTATCACTAGGAACTTTTGTTGTTCATCCCTAGTTTGACTGAGATGTTGTGACAGATGTTACTCTTCCAAATAATAAATAAATTTTAAAAAAGTTATCAATTATCAACTGACTTAATTAATTACTGTCAAGTAAATCTGATCGCTTAAGGATTTTTTGCTCTCATGCATGGCTAGAGTGCTTCTATTTATTTGTGCTTTGCCCTTGTACTCAGTGGAAGCTGAGTAAAATCAAGAAAACCTGATCAAATTTTACTATTTGTCTTGATCTGGAACCATCTTTTACATAAAGTAGAATAAGACTCAACGTATTGCAAATTCCCAGTGCTTGAATTTAAGATCCAGTGAATAAGGTCTTTTTCTGGGTAACTTTAAATTTTTCTATCTCAACAACATGAGAATAGGATGATGAAGGCACAAATCTTGCAATAGAAGACAAACTCAGTAATCTCTGATCCTTGTTATCACAACAGAGGCAGAAGGTTTGGGTCCTGTACAAATGCCAGGACATCAATAGGCCTCCAGAGATGTTACTTCCATAATGAAGTTATGAGTTGTATCTCAACTGCAATTAATAGGTAGTGCAGATGAAGTCTAATGTCATTTTGATTTGGCTTCAGTGGAGATACAATGTCATCCACAAAATGTCTCATGCACAGAGTGTATTTATTTTATGACTATACTTCAGGGAACAAAATGCTATGAGTTCATAATATAAATCATTTCAGGTATGACCATACCAAGGTGACCTAACTTCAATGCTTTTGAATATACTTTTTATAGACAGTGACCTTATCATCGTTAAAGAAATAAAGAATAAGCATATGAAAATAATGAGGGCCCAGTTTCTCTACAATAATTTCCATTGCTATGAAGGATCCACTTTCTCCTGCTGCAGAAAAGACATTCATTTCTACCATTTGATTCTTTACTTTTTTATTATTTAGCTAAACAGAAAAATCCAGACCAAAGTCATCCTGCTGTGTTTCCATAGTGCTATTCAAGACATGACAAAAATATGCCAGAGATCAGTTTTATCATCACCTGCGCGCTGCCCAGAAACATGAAAAGTAAGATATATTTATGTTTTATAAGTCCCAGAGAAGCTTAAAAGGAAGATAATACTATAAATTCCCAAATACAAAATAAAGACTTCAGTGAAAATTGCTACCAGCTCTGCTGCATTGAACTTCTAGCTGTGCTATTCTGGCATAAATACAGCGGATGCTTCCTTCTGGGAAAAGTGCAACCAATGTATATATGTTTAAAGTAGATTTACCGATACGTAACTTTTTACTGAGATTCAGGAACAAACAAACATGCTAAAAACATTTAGAAAATCTGTCTAATCTACTGATTAGCCTCCAGTTTTGTATGCTTCTTATCCTTAAGGGAGAATGTGAAGAGTTGTTAAATTCTGTCCCAATGAACCCATTAAATCACTTTGTAAGTCAATAGTTGTTAATTTTCTGGGACATTGTCTCAAAGTTAGGGCAAGCAGATAACCAGAAGTGCAAACACAGGCAATTTGCATTTGACTTTCAAACAAACTGACAGGTGAAACCTATATAAAGGATGTTTCAGAGATTAAATTGGCACTGAAGAGAAGACTAGCTGATTTTGGCCTTACATTCAGAACTAATTTGAGCCACGGGTTTCTGACTGGTGTTAAATTAGACCCTGGCTAATTTCATACTAGTCTAAAATCTGGTGTGAAATTAACCGGGGTCTAATTTAACATAAGTTCTTTCACTACAGGAGCAATTCATATGCTTCATTCTAACTTGAAAGCATTACAGTTTCAATCCCATTACAGTTTCTTTATATGTGTGTGTGTGTGTGTGTGTGTGTGCAATAAGGTCGGCTTTTATGAAAGAGCAGAGGAACTTAGAGCTCAAATATATTCTGCTTCTATTTAAGTAATCATTTTAATAATGCTCCTTCACAAAGCAAGCAATAGTAATATAAAGACAAGGAAGCATATATTCTTCATTTAAAAGAAGGCATATTCAGAGGACAATTACAGTTTGCAGTATACAAAACAGCATTCCTTAGAGTTCTTACTAGTTTCTGTGGCTGTAACAGTTATGTTGTGCCAAGAAGCTTTCTCTCGGTCCAGAGGTTCAGTTGTAATGATTGTTCCATTGTATTCATTGATGCTGAACAATCTCTTTAAATGCACATCTTGGACAATAGAATACCTGAATTTGGAAGAAAGAAAAAAAAAAAAAAAAAAAAAAAAAAAAAAAAAGATATTTCCTAATACTGAAAATCTCCATCAGAAACAGAGACATATAAAGCTATTGTCAGATGAGAAAACAGAACTGTGCATATATACATATAAATATGTGCAGCAGCAACTCAGAAATAATGAAAAATGTACACTTATAAACATTTAAAATTCACTGCTGTCAAGATCAAAACTCTTCTTTTTATAAAACTAAATATATCTCAGATCTATATTAATGTGAACTGAATCTGAATTGTATTATTCATTCTTCACGCTCACAGCAGGTGAATGACTTTGCTGAAAAGAAACAGCAAAAGTGCCACTCGTGAAATGAATAACACTAACAGTTAAGTGGATGTATAATGGTAAATCTATTTTATCATTGTTGACATGCTCTGATGCTGAGGGAATGGGCATTATAAAGAAAGAAAGACGACTATCTATAACGAGGTGTCACCTAGGCAGGGTACAAAATCCTAAAGTAGAAAATGAATGCAAATCAGTCCACTGCTCCCGAGTTGTCACTTAAAATGCTCAGCAGGCTACTTCCATATGCAGACATGCACATGCACATATACATACATACCATTCAAATTGTTAAAGTCTAACCACTGGTCACAAAACAGAGATGGACTGAAAAAAGATACCAAAAGTATTGGTTCAAATGGAAAGAAAATTTGTAGATATTACTCATGACATTGAAAAAGGACTATAAAAGCAGCTACATCAGGCTGTTCAGAGCTCCATCCAGCATAACCTTGAATATCTTCAGGGACAGGGCTTCTACCACCTCACTGGGCAAGTTGTGCCAGTGCTTCATCATCCTTACTGTAAAAATATCTTCCTTATATCCAATCTAAATCTCCCCTTTTATCTCTTATTGACATTTAAGACTCTTGCTTACATTATGTGTCAACATTTTGATGAGTCTTTAACATTTTATTAATAGTTATTTTTTAGCCTGTTTGGAATATCACTAAGAGAATAAATTAAGAAATCTCAAAACAAAACCAATTATAGTATTTTTCATTTGAACCAAAGGCTTACCTTTTGGAAACTTCTTTTTTTAGCAGCTCATAATTCAATATTACCATTTTATATATAGAGAGAAGTTACATGAGTATTCCTCATTCTCTGAATCCAAAGATGGATATTGTTGGAGGTTTTCTGACATTGTTTCTCATGGATTTTTGTTTTGTTTTGTTTTGTTGTTGTTATTAATCTGACTAACCATCAATAATTGTTAGAAAATCAATGTTGGATGAATTTTAGTTATTTTTTTTTTTTACAACTGATGTATTACTTTTACTACTGCAATTTTTATTTATTTATTTATTTTCATGCCTTTGCTTTCTTTATTTACTTAAAAGCCAGGCTACTAATACAGCATAGGCAGTTTCCTATATTTCAGGTACCTGTCATTGTTTATGATATCAATAGTTTCAAAATTAGGTTCACGCCATGCGTTAAGAGTGGAGTGCTGTATTTTAAAGTAATTCAGCAAGGCAATGTATGTTTTGCTGTACTGGGGCTACTCAGACACATCGACTTCATAGTGAGTTTCATAAAAATATTTCAGATTCAAAAGTTGCACTCTGCACATTTTACTGTAGATGCTGAAATATAGAAACAAGCCATGCCGGTTTTCTTTGAAGAAAAGTACTTTTTGTCATTCTTATTAAATTTAACTTGTTTAAGAAGTAGAAGTGATATGAATATGAAAAAAATAGCAAATGCTTTTGCATTGACAATACTTCTGAATGTGTATATGTGTATTTAATTTTGCCATTGGGAACCTAGTAAGTTTATCTACATGGCATAAATTATTTTGTATGTAATACATTTGTCCCCTTATGCTAACTTTTTTAAAACGCTGAGTACAGGGATGTCAAGTAACTCAATATGTAATTTTTAATTATAAACCCAGTTTTAAAGATTAGATACCTGTTCTCTCTCTTAAGAAATATCTTAATTAATTTGTAAAATTATAAGCTTGGGGAATTTTTTTATTATTATTTTTTTATTTTTATTTATATCTTTGTGATCATAGCAGCAGATGCAGGGAATTGGTAAATTTTGATCATGTTGAGGTGAAAAGATGTCAGTGGAGCTGTTCTGTGTGTTCCACACAGCAATGAAACAATCTCTACATAACTCCAGAATTTTGGAAAATTGACTGGAATACCTCCATGAACTCACAGGTTTGGCTGTGGTACCCTGGCTCTTCTGTAATGCACATTCTCTTCCAGGCCACTATATAATCTATTGCCCCATCTCAAAATGCTCTTAAAGACACATGAAACTGTTTTACTTTTATTTTGGTTAGGGGTCAAGATTCAACCTAGAATAACCCTGGTCATCACAATGAAAGCATGATTAACTGTAAACATTAGACAAAATAAATAACACAAATAGCCTTGGGGGCTATTTTTGAGACATTTATATTTTGAGTTAAGTACCTGACTGGGCTGTCATCACTGTCCAGATCTCTCGCAGATACAATTCCTACCAACGAGCCATTTTCAACTCCTTCAGCAATCTCCATCACATAGCTCTCCAAGGTGAAAACTGGAGGTTCGTCAGCATCTACAACACTGATCTGTACAATAGTTATGTCTTCAAATGGTCCTTCTTTCAGAAAACGTTCATCAATGTACCTGTTTACAGCTTTTACTCTAACACTATGTTTTCTCTTGCTTTCATAATCCACTCTCTGTTAAGAAAGAAAATGAGATGAATTTTTATTTTATTTTTTTTTCACATAAGAATTAAAATGCAAATCCACAAATAAAGTGAAATTAAATAAAAAATAATGCTTCTCCTTCTTTTGGAAACATTTTAAAAGTAGATAATTCTAAGATTTCCTTTTTAAACTTAAAAACACTTTAGCAATTAATATGTTTAGTGCTGTAGTTTGGTTCATGTGTAGGCTAGTTTTGACCATTAAACAACACTGTAAATAGGTATTTCAATAGGTAAGAAAAACACCTGCTATAATGCATTGTTATATAATTATTTTTACTGTCATTATTTTCTGAAATCTGAACAAAATAAAAGGCAAACAACAAATGACAACAAAACTCTCCCTAGAAATGAAGAAATATATATATATATCCAGAATCATAGTGAACTTAAATTTAAAAAAAACACAACAGTTTCAACAAAAAGTGTTAAAACGTTCAGTTGTTCAGTCTCCTGAAATTTATTTCAGATGAAGTGTCAGGTGGCCTGGAGTACTTCTGCAATATAAATCACATAGCATTAAAGCCTGTGAAGTATCTTAATTCATAAATAATTATCATAGTAGTGTATTTAGTGCATTTTAAAACTATGCAATGTCAAACAAAATCCATTTTCTATGTGCTTTCTATAGATTTATTCTTCACTTAAGTTTAACAGGAATTGCTGGAAGATATTGTGTATATTTTAATGATAAAGTTTTTACAGATGATGCAAAGAAGAAACTGAATATATTCTGACAATGAGGTACACTGCATTGCACCACGAGGAATAATATTAAGATATTTGGCTGCCAATATTTTATTTAGTAATTATGTGACTAAGACAAATATATATATATATATATATATTGCTTCTGAAATATCACCTTTTTTAGTAAGATAACTCCTTCCTGAGTCTCCCTGTCTGTAATGATGCCAAAAGCATCTGAACTATCTTCTTCAATGAAATAGTTCATGGCTGCATTTTCCCCTACGTCGCTGTCTTCTGCCAGGAGTCTGCCTACAGTAGTTCCCACAGGAGCTTCCTCGGAGACATTCAAATAGTAGAGTCCTAAGGAAACAAATACTGATACAGTTCAATGATCCATCACAGTTAACAATTACTAAGGCAATGATGGCCTGAGGCTCTTAGAAAACTGGGGAAAGCCCTCAGCTTTTACTAGAACAATGTACCTAGTCCAACGATGGATGGACCTCAGGGGGAGGGTGAGACAACCTGTCTTCCTACTCTTCCTGAGTTCCGTTTTAGTTGTAAATGAAAGGCTTAGAATCATGAATCAGCTATAGCAAGGTGAAAAATCAGTGGAGGGCAGCATTTCCCAGCTATATTTTATTAGTTTCTCTTGCTAGCCCATTTAAATGTCTGCAAGAAACTACCTGGACAGTCACATCATTTGTCAAAAAAGTTACGGTATCTGCCAGGTAATAGTTGCTGAGATTAACCATAGGTAGAGCAAACTATATGGAAAACAGATCAGTAAATAATTTGTCTCCAAAGCCTAATGAAAAATACAGCAAAGCCTACATTCTTTTGATAGTAGTGGGTTTCATTTCTTTATCTTTGTTTTTTTACTATTTTTTTGTCCAGTTGTTTTTTGTTTGTTTTTTAAATCTGTAATGCTGGAATCAAAGCACAGTCTTGTTCAGAAAATATTAATAGGGCTATGATATCTTAATAGGGGTATGGTAGATCTAAATTTCCCCATGCTTTCAACTACTGTAGCCTATACTTACTCTGTTGAAACTTGGGTGGATTGTCATTGACGTCAGAGAGGTTGATGGTAACAGTGGCTGTTGCTGAAAATGCTCCTGCTTGTCCAACCATATCTTTGGCTTGGATGATAACCAAATACTGATCTTTTGTTTCTCTGTCCATTTGGGAAGCCATTCTGATGACTCCTTAAAATGAAAAATTACATTTTTAGGTCCATGACTTATGTTTGTCCCAGTATCTGTCAAAATAATATGGGTTTAAAATGCATCTTTTGACACGGTTGTGTCTGTTCTATGCTATCCTTACAGCAACATCTACAGAATGTTAAAGATTCATTCTGTATGTTTAGAATTCTCGGAAGAACACACCATATACCTCCTATATCATATCAAATCATCTTTCTTTCCCAGAAATCATGATTTTGAAGGGAACACCTGTGATTTCTCCAAGACAGAGGTAGAAGCAGTCACATAATGAATCTTGGAGCTGTTGACCCAGAAGTTTTCCTGGGTCTACTTGTTGGATGAGGTATTCACAATCCGGCTCTTTTCCTTAGCAAGGCAATTTCCTAACTAAATTGTTGATTATCTAAAGATATATAAATATTGTCAGCTTTCTTTGGGAAAGTGTTAATTTTTTTGAAGTATAGGAATTATGCAAAGATGTAAAAACAAGGTGGTATCAGTTTATATTTTTAGCTGAAATGAGAAAAGAAATACTTGCTTTCATCCACTTTATGTTAGTTTATGATTTTTCAAGGTGACAAGGTTATTCTTTCATACCTGTCTTTGGCTCCACAGAGAAATAAGGCTGACCCTGAACGAGACTGTAAAGCAGCCGGGCATTATTCCCGTAGGAAGGATCATCACCATCTGTAGCTGTTACCTGTGTAACAGAAGTACCTCAAAGAAAAAAAAGAGAATAGATTATTCTCTATGTAAAAGGCACAGCAGAATCAATCATCAGCAAAGACTTCATCTTTGAATGAAAGCTGGCTATATCCTATAGAGGAGAATGACAATGAATTTGTGGGGTCATTAGTAAGGACTACTTTTCAAAAGCAAACATTCATTGTACTGTCACTTAACGTAACCTTTACTTTTCTGTCTTTTTTCATCACCTAACTTCTGCACAAGTACTCAGATAATTATAATCATCAAATCATAGAATGGGTTGAATTCTAAGGGACCTCAAGAATCCCTAAGTTCCAACCCCAATGCCACAGACACAAGTGCCAACTGCTGGATCAAGTACTAGATCAGATTGCCCAAGGCTCCATCCAAATTGGTCTTATACACCTTCTGGGATGGGGTGCTCACAACATCTCTGAACAACCTGTCCCGGAACCGAACCTCTCTCTCAGTAAAAGGCTACTTGTGAGGAAATCAAGAAATCAAATTTCCTTCTAAAACCTTTCTAACAATCATCCTTGTGCTTGTTTCTACTTATGGCTGCAATAGAGCTGTACAATTTCACTAGAGGAGAGAAGAAGAAATGATGGAGTGCAAGGAATGAACCATCTTTTTTGTCAATTTTTTAGTTTTTTTTTTTTTTATTTTTTTTATTTTTTAACCAGTAAAACATATAAATTGAATTCTAAACTTACAATTGAATAAGATTTTCAAATATAAGAGTATGCTGAACATGCCAAATAAAATGTTTTTATTATTTTCAAAAGTATTTATCCTTTCAATTTACTCTTAATTTAGTCAGCAGCACTTCAAGTGGCTCTATAATGCATGTCATCTTCTCTCAGAGTGGAGATACGATGCTATTCACACGCTAATATGTTATTCATTACTACCAACTTTTGGAGCAATTTATCCTTCCAAATAGCTATAACACCAAACTTCTAACATGCATGTATTAGCTGTGTGTCATATATATGCATATCACCCCCTAATGTTTTGGAAAAACATTAAAATGTCAGACTGTTATTTAATTGAGACACATACACACTTCAGAAATAGCAGTATTTTTTAGCAAAACCCACAAATAAAGTAAATAGAAGTGCTCAGCTACACAGCTGTTATGAGGAAAACTATTCTAACTAATACTGGAAAGTCAACCTCTAAGGCATGTTATCATGACTATAATACGGTTGTTTTGAAAGACATGGTTTACAAGGAAGGGATCAAGCACTGTGCATAATACAAAAGGTACAGCCTGTTGTACAGCCTATAAATTCAGTTTTCTGCTAAAAAAAAAAAAAAAACCTAAGAACAAATAACTAAGTTCAGAAATCTATTTGTTTACAGCACCCTGTTTAACAAATCAAAAATAAGATGGGACAAAATAAATAATGCAAGACTGCAAGATTATAATTACTTTTTGAATCTCATCCATTTAAATTTACTTCCTATGGCTAGTATTCAAAGAAATGTTGAAACTAAAATGGCTTTTGCTGCTACTTTTTTGCTTGTCTATTAACTCTTTGATAGCATCACAGAAGGCAGAAGAATGGTATTTCCTCTGGAGGGCTCAGGGAGCAGGAACAGAAAGGTGAAGGAGAGAATGACTGTCTAGTAAAGAGGGAGCTGATTTGGAGGGAAGGAAGAAGATAGGTCTTCTGTATTAGGAGTAAGATGACTGTAAAACTGTGGTGACAAAAGGCCGTAAAAATTAGGGGCTATGATTTCTCATATTGTTTGAAGACAAATAGTTCATAATCAGAACATAAAGCTTTAAATATTAAGCCACATTTGATTTTTTTTCCTTTTTTTTTTTCTTTCACTATCATGAAGCCCATATTTCTTTACGCAGTTAACTCACATCAAACAAAGCCATTTGCTGAATGAAGCTGTTTTCACATAGACATTTTTATATGTGTGACAGAAATTACAGAAGTAATATTATCTGTCTCCCAATAGCCCTGAAAAGAAAATTGTTCAGCCATTTAGTAACTCCATGTGTGGGACAAAAATAATCAAAATAAATAATTTATTAGAAAAAAAAACAATTATTTTTTTTCTACAAAATAAAAAAGCCAACTCTTGACATCATAGGTATGAAATTATATAAATGAGAATCTAATTGTGATAAATATTGTGAAAATGTATATGAGGCCAGAGACATCAACTAAATATACTTGCAAGTTTTCAAACATGGATTTTCTGAATATTTGTGTTTAACACTGGTATAAAGTTTAGCTCCAAATACAAACTGTATGTACACACAAGTGTCTTAAGCTACATAGTAAGCATATTTACACATTCTGTGCTTTTCATCATGTTCTACCTGGTGCAAGCAACATTTTTGTGATCGCTGTACAAGATTTTTCTTTCTATTCCTGCATCCTTGATTTTATGCCTTTTGGGTAAAACATAATTTTGCCACTAATACACTGCAGCCTATTAGGCAAACTAGAGGGCACTAATATAGAATCATAGAATCACGGAATGGTTTGGAATGAAAGGGACCTTTAAGATCATCTAGTTCCAACCCCCTGCTATAGGATTTTTTTATTATTATTTATTATTATTATTTTTTTTTTCCCCTAACTAGAGCTTGTAATCTACAAAAACACCATGTACTGATAAATTACTGCATCTTACTCAACCATTCCATCAGATATACTGCATTTGTACAAGTTTAACAGCTACATGGGAGGCACTTAATGTAAAATTGTGCCAGACGCCTGAGGAAAACTGCAGATCTATACTCTCAGAAGGGAGTCCATTTGCCGACACACTGTTCATTTACAGTGACACTTGCATTCAAAATCCTAATAAAATTTAGTGCTGAAGATAAAAGAGAGGTGAGAATGAAGTAAAATGTATTCTAATTTGTTGTCATTTGAGTATACGTACTGATATTTTTACCTAATTTTAGGTAAAATTATCCATGCCTGTTTTCTGCTCTTCTATGATTCTCTGTGACAAGTAATACCCAGTCAGCTGTGAATTATTTTCTCGCTGTTTTCTTATTTCCAGATAAAATGCTCAGTAACTATGGACTGTTTTTCAAGTATTGTCTATGTTTTCTTTCAGTAAATCAGTAGGAGATTTCAGGTCAAGTACCACTAAGATGAACGGCTGCTGGAGACCTCCAAAACAGTGCAAAATCAAGACACTACAGAGCTATGTAAACTCTTTCCAATCTATGGTCTTGCTATACAGAAGAAGATTACATTTTACTAGACGAAAAACACTGACATAACAAGCCGCTGTGTTACTGATGTTGCAGATTTGGTTAGTTATTGTTTCCAACTGTTTACAGGTTAGAAATTTCCTTCTAAGGATTAATGCCTTAGGATGCATGCCAAAAGAGCTTTCATCTCAAAAGTACAGCAGCTGCCCTTGGAGAAGCAGGGAAACTATACTTCTGTACTTGGAGGTGATTTCGTGACATGCCTCAACCATTCCACATATTGGATCTGACCACTGTTAAGGTGCATTCTGCTATATGTCACTCCACCTATGTGGAGTCTCACTTTGTGAGACCCCACTTGGAGTACTGTATGCAGTTCTGGGGCCCCCAAAACAAGAAGGACATGGAGCTGTTGGAGCAGGTTGAGGAGAGACACAAAGATGATCAGAGGGCTGAAGCAACTTCCCTATGAGGAGTGGTGAAAAGAATTGTGGCTCTTCAGCCTGGAGAAGAGAAGACTTCAAGGAGACCTGGTAGCAGCCTTCCAGTACCTGAAGGAAGCCTATAGGAAAGCTGGGGAGGGACTTTTTCTATAAGCATATAGTGACAGGATGAGGTGAAATGTTTTTAAACTGAAAGATGGTAGACTAGATATTAAGAAGTTATTCTTTACTGTGAGGATGGTAAGACACTGGAACAGGTTGCCTGGAGCAGTTGTGGATGCCCCCTCCCTGGAAGCATGATTCTATGATTTTATATGACAGAAATGCACATTAATTTGTCATTGTGTTGGTTTAACCTGGGTAGGTTGCTGAATACCACACAGCTGCTCTCTCACTCCCTAATCTCAAAGAAACAAGGGTAAAAAATATAATTAAAAGAAGAACACAGATTGAAATAAGGACAGGGAGATCACTCACCATTTACCATCACAGGTAAAACAAACGCGGGGTAGAGAGATTAATGTAAATTATTGCCTAGCAGACTAGAGGAGTGAGGAACTAAGAACAAATTAAAAACATTTCCTCCATCCACTTTCTTCTGCCTCCTATCCCCAGCTGGCACAAATGGAGGCTGCAGTCAGTCCATACATAACACTCTGTTTCTGATTCTGATCACTCTACCTCCTCTCCATGTGGGTCCCACCCACAGCGTGCCACCCCTCCTGAACTGATCAAACATGGACTGCCCGCAGGCTGCAGCTCTCCCAGCACTGCTCCAACATGGCTCGTACCTCAGGACCCATGCTTTAGGCACTGCTCCACACAGATCCTCATGAGTGGCAGTGCTGGCTCTGGCCTCATCCACCACTGCCCTGTGGGCTCCTCTGTGGCTACATGGAGGATCTGCATTATGTGGGGTTTGCACAGGGATGGCCTGCTTCTCCCTGGGTCTCTCCTGGGCTGCAGGGAGCTGCTGCTGACTGCCTGGAGCTCCTCCTGCCCTCCTTCTGCACTGACCTTGGAGCCTGCAGGGCTGCTCTCTCACATCTCTCACCCCTCTCTCCCAGCTGCTATTGCATGGCAGTTTTTCCCTTTCTGAAATCTGCTCTCCCAGAGTACACCCAGCATCACTCACAGCTCAGTTCTTCTGACAGTGCATCCCTTTTGGAGCAACTGGAGCTCTGATCTGACATAGGGCAAATGAACCCCTCCTTGGCTGCAAAGCTACATAAATACAACAGGTATGTACTAGTATCTAGATGGGAAAAGTAGACAAAAGAATAATCTTGGAAATAATCATGGTACTAGTACTAGAAGCCAAACACAGAAGGAGTGTAAAAACTATTTCAAGTTCCACAGGACTTAATATAAATTAATGCCATACAGTAGTTCACTGAAAATGTGTGAGTTTCACTAAAGGTTTGGGATGCAGTAGGATGCTGTCTTATTTTTAACCCATTATGAGAAATTACATAATTTTATATTTCAGTTAAATCTTTGTTATAATCATATAGAAATATTAAAAATTGAAAGAATTTTGCAATTTTCTCAATCTTATGCTGAACCAACATAGTACTTGTACTTTAGGAATTTAAACATGTCGTAGATGATAGGAAATTGACTAAGTACTGTTCAACCTTCTATTTTTAGGTTTTCAGTTTATGGGCAAATCAAGTCAATACAAACTGAGATGTTGTAGCAGTAAACGGCTTATTGTTGATTTTAGGTGAAAAACAGAGGTATATGGGAAAAAAAACATTACTACTGTTCTTTGCCATACATGAGATCCTGCTTGCCACCCTTTTTTTAAAACCTATTTTCCTTCCATGTTATCATCCTTTCATCATTAAGAGAGGAACTCATCAGTAAGACAGGAAGGTAGCATAGAAGAAAATCAAAATCAGAATTGAATTTTTGATGTAGTTGTGTGAGTAGAGATCTGGGTGAGTCCTTCTCAGCAGGGCTGCTCTCAGCAGGGCTGCTCTCAAGGAGTTCTCCCAGTTCATATACATATCTGGGATTACCCTGAACCAAGCTGAAAACCTTGCACTCCGCTTTCTTGAACCTCATTATTTCCACATGGGCCCAACTTTCAAGTTTATCAAGGTTCCTCTGGATTGTACGCCTTTCTTCTGCTGTATCAACTGCACTTCTCAGCTTGGCGTGGTCAGCAAACTTGCTGAAGGTACAATTTTACTGTGAGCACATAAAAAACTGCAGAGAATTCTGACAAAATATCCATCTTCTTGCCTCTAATCCTGAGGCAACAAGGCCACAAGTGATCTCTGAACCACTAACAAATTAAGTTAAAAAGTTATTGTAGTAAGAGCTCAAATGAAGATTTTTTTTGAGAAAAAATAACAAAGAAACAATTCTGTCTGAAAGTAGCAGTGAAGAAACAATCACACACCCCAAAGTGATTTAACAAATAGCACATGGTGTAAAGCAGGATTACCAGGAAATAAGTTGATTAAATGGATGTCTTTTGCAGCTATTGCTGGTACTAACTGTGAACTACTGCTTTTTAGCAGGATATTAAATTCTCTTTTAATTAAACTCCAAAAGTGAGTATGCCTGACTTGCAAAAGCTATACAGGATGGCAGAAGATGGTTAAGTTTATAGCTCCTTGTGAAAGATTCACTGAATCTACCATAAAAGTTGGATAATGCTGAATGAAACATGTTTTGTTACCCACTGTTATTAAGTTAATGTGCTCATTAATTCATACAATTTTAAGTAAAACAGTATGAGAATTTCTTTTCAATTTTATTTGATTTTATTTGTAATAGAAATAACCAAGAGATAGAAGTAGGAATTTAAAAGATTAGTGGAATTTGAAAGAATCTATTTTTCCTTTCTTTAACACAATAGTTGTTGGGAAAGTTATATAGTAACAATCTTCTTCTTTATGTCAGCTGCTTTCACACAAGTTTCCAGATACAGACTCCAGATCTTTTTGACATGCAGATGTGTGGAAGAAGTGATCCGGAGTTTAAGTCATTGCTTTTGACATGAAAATTTCAATTATTTTGCTTATGAATTTGAAATACCACTAAGTTGTCCATCATCTAGTCCAAACAAAGGGAAGCTTACCAATTGAG
This sequence comes from Excalfactoria chinensis, assembly GCF_039878825.1. Lineage (NCBI taxonomy): Eukaryota > Metazoa > Chordata > Aves > Galliformes > Phasianidae > Excalfactoria > Excalfactoria chinensis. The sequence continues at coordinate 51,760,049 of NC_092826.1, forward strand.
ATAGAGGCTTGGCTGTGGAAATAGGTAGGCATCATACATGATACGAGGATGGTCATCACATCAGCCCACTTCATTCCTGTTCTGAACTCATTACTTACAGGAAGGAAACTATCCCTATATTTGGGGGAAAATCATGAGTGCTTTGATGTAAGTTTGACTCTTCTCCAATTACAACACAGCATGATTTATACTACAAAGTATAATAAAGTTCTATTGTTTAATTAGTAAGCAAAAACAGAAGAGACTGAAGAAAGATACCGAGTACATTTCAGTTCATCTGAATTTATATTTATATGCTTAAAGAGTCAAGAAAGGTCAAAGGCCTTTGAAGTTTAAGTGTATGCTATTTTTCCATCACATAACTAGAAGCCGAAAGAGCTGACAGGTTGTAATAGTCATGTGTTGAACAATTGTGTAGACAATAGGGTGCTATCTTGATTAAAAAAGTAGAGAAATTTGTCTGACTAAAATCTATCCTGCAGTGCCAACTGGCTACATTATTCTCCCTATTCTGAAGTGTGATGCTTTTTTTTTTTTTTTTTTTTTTTTTTTCCTTTTCTTTTAAATAGGTATCAGTTTTAAGGCTGAGTCATTATGGAAAGTGCAGTTTTCTATATTCAACCCAAGTATGAATTCAAAATCTGTAAAACTACTATGATTCATGTAGGTACCTAAATATTTAAAGGCAATCGTGTTAATTGGAGTTATTCCAAAAAAGCAGTTTAAACATACACCTTTGTAAATTTGCAAGATTGTAAAATAGCATGGCTTTCTTGTCATTGAAAAGTGGTCTATGAAATACTGTTAGGATTTGAAATGAATATAGCTATTGAAATATTAATAACCAGGAAATAAAAGAGTTTAGTTTATAGCACATCATACCTTCAGGTGACATCTCTGGAACAGTAGCCACATAAGGTCCATCTAAGAACTGTGGTTCATGATCATTGATATCTCGAACTTTGATAATAAATTCTGAATCAGGTTCAATAGGAAGACGAGTTTTCCTGTTGATTACTTGTGCTCTTAGAATGTAGAAGGATTTCTTTTCTCTATCCAGCTTTTGCCTCACATAAATTTTGCCATGTTCATTGATGAAAAAAATGCTGTCAGCTCCCTCCCCTGTCAAAATATATTGTAGGCTGCCATCCTCCTTGTCTAAATCTGATTTCAGCTGTAAGTGAAAAGCAGGAAAAATATTAATATTATTATTTAATTCCCACATTCAGGTGGAAATCAAATTTGAAATATTAGTTTTCAGCTTTTTATGTTTTCATTCTACGGGGCCCCCCCCCCTCCGCCAATGAACCTTCTTGGAAACTAATATTTGATAGAGGACATTGTCACATTTTTAGCCAATTTTGTCTCAGTTTTCAAATATTCATATAACTGACATATAAATATATGGTAAATCTGAAAAAATGACTCCAGTCACTCTGGAGCAAAAACAATTAATGTTATGTATACGCTTAAACTCATTGCTTTATCAGCTTTTATAGTTTCTGCTTATAGGTCCTTAAAATTTATCCAAATTCTTTGTTATTACAAATGTCAAGTGTGTCTTATGATTATTACAGAATCTACACATATATACATATATTACAGAATATACACACACATATATATATATTTATATATTATACTCAGAAATACTAAGTGTAATCATGAGGGAGAGTGGTGTTCCAATTTTATTGTAATATAATGGATGAAATCCATTCTGAGATTTAGGTCTGTATTATTTATTCTGAAATAAATTGACAAGCATTTTCCATTTCCTTCCAGGATGATCTGCATCCTCTCTTATCTTGATAAGCTGAACTTTATGATGATGATTCCTTTGATGAAGCTGAGCCCTAGAGACTAGTGTGGTCCAGCTGCATTTTTTTACATCAATAAAATTGTTCTATTAATATTAACGGTATACAACAGCACTTTTGTGATGGCAGGGACTGAAACAATTAGTGTGCCAGTCACATGAAGTTGATATTTTCCGCAACATCGTTTTACATCATGTCATTATTTCCCTATTATTGTTTGTTTGTTTGTTTGTTTTTAAATTTATATTGGGTTTTGAATAAAACGTGTCAAAATATCTAAGAGGTAGGATAAGTATTGAATAATTCAATGTAATATACGTATATAGATATATTCAATTGCTTCTTCTACAAAGTACCATGTTCTAAAAGTAAATTACATGTCTAGATGTTTATTTAAATAGCATTCCTGTTTTGCTTCATTCTTTCTTTCTTACCTAACCTACAAATCAGTGTAGACTGCATGTTATAAAAGAAATAACTGTGACACACATCCCTATTAGATCTACTAGTGATAACTGCTGATCTTAAAAATGTTCCTGCTTTTCTTTGGAAGCTGTATTTTGAATTGTATATCTGTTCAATTTTATGCATTAAGTTGACAGGGACACTGCTCTGAGTTATGACGGACACAGTGCTGAGTTCCTATATTGTGTCTTTTCTGAATATTCAAGCACTAAATTTTCAGTTTATTCTCCTCAAAAACTTGAAATATCACTTTTAGAGTTATGATAATTAAATTCTTTAAAAAGCAAACATCTTAAACTCTGAAATTTTCAACATATTTAGTTGTGTTCAAAATGTGGGGTGTAAAATAAAAACACAATATTATTAAAGTTGTCTATTGCTGAAAATGTATTATATTTATGAAGGTTGAATGGGAAACTCTTCTCCAGCTATGGGAAAAGTAATAATGATTAAAAACCAAGTATGTCTATACATATTCTTTCAAAAGTAAAACACTTCTGTAGTAGTTACTTTGGAGGGGCTGAGAGAAAGTAATTAATGAATTTTGAGCACTTCACCCTTTGGGCCCAATTAAATTTTAGTGCTAGTTAATTAGCAGTTAAACTTATTTTGGTTCATTCATCTAGAAAGTGCCTTAAAGAAATGAAAACTAGATCTCAAGATTACAATTACTTCTAGCTTACAAAAATAAATAATAATAATAAATAATAAGAAGAAGAGTAAGCAAAAATGGAAAATAAGGAGTAGATAAAGTCTCATTAAGATAATTATCTTAAAGACCATTTTTAAAGGAGGGTGAAAAGTAATTGCTCGTTGTGCTAAAGCTACGTTTATCTAATGAACCATGCAGATTCCTGTAGTTTCTCAGTTGTAAAAGGATTTAGTATTAATCTGCTTCATTAAAAATTAATGAGGGATGAATCAGACGCTACTTAGTATAATAGAAGATCATGCTAAATACTGTTTGTAAACTACACTGCAATCTTTTTTACACTGCAAGCTGCTTTGATGGAGTGCCAAAAATAGCACAAGCAAATTGCTAGATGTTGATAAATGAGTCCTTATCTTTCATTTAGCAGATAGAAAGGAAATTTTCATTTTGGTACCTCCACCTACTCTGTGCAGTTTTAGTTGCAATAACCGAGTGAGCATTGTGTTCCCTTGATTGTGGAGTCAGATGATAGAAGGAACTTGACTACTGCCTCTAGCGCCAGTAGTTCTTTGTTCCCAAATCAGATCACAGTAATGTTACTGCGTTTTGCTGCCCCGTAACAGCTGCCGTAGGTCATCTTCCTATTTTTCTTGATATTTCCTGGTCAGATGGTAATCAGCATGTTAGATATAACCTTGTATCATCCTATCATAATGACTTGTCATACCTGTCCAACATATGTAGGCATTGTTGAGGTCTGTTCCTCAGTTACAAAAAGTGGCTCCCATACCCAGCCACGCTTCACTCTTTGAATTGTTGTGTAAGACTGATCTGTGTTTTGAGCACTGAAGTTCTGCGTGGTTGGAGAACAATGTTGAAGTTGAACCAGTGACAGCACAAGAGAGAGGAAAGTGGAGCAATTCATGCTGAAACCTCTTTTCAAATAATTTTCATCTGTGGAAAAGGAGAAAAAAAATAAAATAAAATAAAACGACAAAGCATCCATTCTGTCTTCCCACTTTTACTTAAATATTTTGTGCTAATGTAGTAGCTGACTCACAATCTTATAACCTCCTCCCCTCCCAAAAAGGAAAGAGCTGAAACAAAGTCTGCTTCTGATTAAAATGAAGATTCCTTAAGAGACTCTGGCGTGAACATCAAGTGTTCAGCTTCCCTTTTTGAATACCCTGCACAGGGACTTTTTAACCAAAAAGGAAAATCATCCTCCAATTAATTCATCTTCCAAATTAAGCTGGGAAATTGTATTGTAGCATAGGAATAATTTGATTGGAATAATTGTATGCTTCTGCTTAGACAGGGCTCAATTTGTCATTTTGTACTGTAGTCACAGTACTGCCTGAAGGGTGAAAAGTATCCTTAACAGTCCCAATGGCAAACAACTGAAACTGAGAAGTGCATATTGTTTAAAATCTTTCCCTCTTTCCCAGGTCATCAAAATAAAATAAAAAAAATAAATAAATAAATTAAAAAAAAAAGCCAAGGTGCAAGAGTACCATGAAGAAGTGGTAAAAAGACATCTTTCTTTTTAACACCTCCAACATTTTTGCCTTTCACCATGAACAAAGGATAAATGTATCTTAAAGCTGTATGCTCCTGTAGCTAGTTTAATTTGCAGAAAATATTCTTTTAGAAAACTAAGGCTCAGCACAAACTATGTGCTATTATTTTATCTATTATTTTATTTCAAGTGATTTTTGGCACAATAATTAAAACACAGAAATTTAAATAATGTGGAATTCTTAGTTGAGAATCACCATCTCCTAAGCGGCAAAGAGAATTTTGAAAATCCTTACCACATGTTCACAAATTACTAACAACTTTCTTCAGATCTTTATCCACCAAGAATAAAATTTCCTATACAGAATTAAAATCTGGTTTATGAATTTATCTTATGGTAGACAGATTGTGCAACACACTGAGAAAAATGAATGAATTTGTCTGCTTTTAGTTTAGGCTTTTAAAAGCCATAGACCATGGACATCCTGAACATGACTGTTCAAAATAAAATAAACACTAATATGTCTTTTAAAATGAGAATTTAATAATACTGCCATCAAAATTTATTCTTTTGCCAGCATGGAGAGATAGGTGATCCTTCCTGTCTTAGCATCTCTGAGACTGTACTTGGAATATTGTGTCCAGTTTTGGGTCCTGTAGTACATGAGATCTGGATATATGGAAAGAGTCCAACAGAAGGTCACTGAGATAATCAGGACACTGGACCTCTTCTCCTACGAGAAAGGCTTAGACAATTGGGAGAAGAGGAGGCTCAGTAGGAATATTAAAAAAATGCATAAACACCTGAGGGAAGGGTGCAAAGATGGAATGAGACTCCTCAGTGATACCTAGTGGCAGGACAAGAGGCAGTGGGCACAAATTAGAGCACAGGAGGTTCTACATAAACATTAGGAAGATATTTACTGTGCAGGTGATCAACCACTAGGATTGGTTGCCTAAACAGGTTGTGAAATCTCCTTCATTTGAGGTGCTCAAAAGCCATCTGGATGTGATCCTGAACAACTTGACCTGGGTGGCCCTTCCTGTGTAGAGGCTTGGATCAAACAACCTAAAGAGGTCCCTTTTAATCTCAGTCATTGTTTGATTGTGTGATGCATGGCAAAGGTAAAACAATCTAAGTGAAGAAACAAATAGTCAGAGACCTTTCTGAGGAATCATAAAGAAGAATATTTCAAGCAGTATTTAAATGAGGAGACAGGCATTCATACTGGCCTGTAGTAACTACTTCTGATTTTTTTGTTTGTTCTGACACTACATACCTATTTCAACAAGGTATTTCGGGCTTGTAGAGTATTATTTCAAGAAGAGTGAACAGCAAATGGAGACTTGGCAAGTTCATCTGACAAGATATTGTTTATGCACATCACAGTGAGGATACAGAATATGACTACACTGACCTACTGCTGCACAGCTTTCAACAGAGCTCTCAGCAGTTAGGCACTGATGGTTAGCCATCAGTTAGCCACTGATGGCTGCATCAGTGGTAAACAATTTAAAGAGCATAATTAGCATTTTGATCCATTTCCTTGTCTCTTCATTCCTAGTTTATTTCAATAGCCTATGATACATTTATTCAGGCATCACACCCCTTATGCATTAGTAGTAAATAAACATTTTCAAATTTGGGGATTTTTCACACAATTTGTTACATGTATAAAGTGACATTCACTTGAAAATGCTGAGCACATTATTGTGGAAAAACATAAGGCTGTGTAGTGAAACTGAGAGTATATGTCTTTCTGGTTTGCCCTTCTCTTCTCAGTCCTACATGTACAATTTGTTTCAAGGTATTTCAAAATAAATTTGCTTCCAAACATCTTTGGATGTTGAGACACTGCCTCCAGTTTCTGGTCAGCAAATTCTTTGTATATCTAATATTTGCCTTGTGAAGCAATTGCCTTCTTTCTATTCTCCAGAATCAGTTGTTGAAGTAACTCTTGCAAAATATCCAGAAACCTAATTGCTTATTTCTAGTCTTTCTTTAATAAACAAACAAACAATCAAATAAATAAATAGAAGTCAGTATTATTTCTTACTTTAAAATAAAGTGCTAACAGTTGTTAAGGTAGCTCTATGCTGAGAGTGATTCCTGTAACAGTGACAAGTATTGCCTCACTATACCCTTGCATTCTTCTGTCTTCTCCTATCTATCAGTTCTCTTTTGTTGTCCCTTAATTTGTAAGGTCACTGTAATGAAATGACCTTATAGTTTGTGTTAAAATATATAGTAGAAGGGATGATTACTAAAAGCACTGAGTTTTTATGTGATATAGTAATGAACAAATAGATAAAATCTTAATAATGTAATCCCTCATTAAAAAGAAGACAAATGTATTTTTAGAGATGAGCAAATGAGCTGCCACTAATAATTTCCCAAGAGTATGAAAGAAATAGGGACCATATTTCTGCTCCTGTTCCACTCTTCAGGAAGTATTACATCTTCCTTCTCACTTGGATTGAACTGTTTTAATAAAGACTGATACTTAGAGTAATGAGAACATCAATTACAATTGTAATAAGTAGGCTACAGCTCTTAAAGCATTATTTTCCATTTAGCCTTAATGAAAGTCAAGATATTCTTGTAGACTAGGAAAAGATTTAACTTTTTGGAACAAAGTTGTAGAGTACTTTGCTTTGTTCTAGAATTGTCCCAAGTTTAAACCCATCACCATTTGAAACTAGAGATTAATTTCAGGTGTCCTGGTAGTCTGACTTGGTTTTGAATTCTCTTCATTATAGTAAGAATAATTTATTATTAATTTTGACAAGTTCAGTACATTACAAAATAGTACCTTTTGCTGCCTAACAGTTTGTGAGTAATAATAGGTAGAGTAACATGTTCAAAAAATTGGCCTCTGGAATTTAGTGAAGCATATTGAGTGTTGATGGAAAAAAATAAAAGACTAAGGAAAGGCAAAACAGCAGTGTTATGAAGTGTTTATCTATACATGGACAGAGATGATGAGGATAGTTTCTGTTCCAGTTCGCATATCTAAAGAATAAGAATAACCTAATTTTGAAACAAATTAATAACAACAATAACAAAACAACTTGAAATAAGCAAAGTCTTACAATTAGGGACTTACAACATTCCAAAACATGTTGACAAGGTACATACTTCTTAAATAGAGATCCTTAAGACCACCTCGTATGCTTACTTGATGGGTTTTTTTGTTTTGTTTTGTTTTTTTTATATTGCAGGACTTTGACAAAGTGACTCCTGAGGTAAACAGTTCTCTTTGTCCTTTAAAATACTATGCAGAATAAAATATACCAAAAAGAAATTCCTTTGGTGCAATTAGTTGATGTCTTTGCTTGTGTTTATAAAATCAAGCAAACAATAACGGAAAAATAGAACAAATCATGTAAGCTTATCAAATTCATTAACATGAATCTTCTGAAATACATTTCTTATCTCAAGCAGAGGCCTAACATGATCATGCGACTTTTGATTTGTGTGCTATTGTTATCACTGTCATGAAATTTTTCTCCCTTATAAGCTCCTGTCCTTAATCTTCCTTTAATCTTCCCCCACCCTTAGCAAGTTTGCTGATGATACAAAGTTGGGAGGATTGGCTGACACACCTGAAGGCTGTGCTGCCATTCAGCGAGACCTGGACAGGCTGGAGAGCTGGGCAGTAAGAAACCAGATGAGGTTTAACAAAAGCAAGTGTAGAGTCTTGCAGCTAGGGAGGAATAATTGCACGCACCAATACAGGTTGGGGAATGACCTGCTGGAGAGGAGCTCTGCAGAGAGGGACCTGGGTGTCCTGGTGAATGACAGGTTGGCTATGAGCCAGCAGTGTGCCCTCATAGCCAAAAAGGCCAGTGGCATTCTGGGGTACATTATAAGGAGTGTGACCAGCAGGGTAAGCGAGGTGATCCTCCCCCTCTACTCTGCCCTGGTGAGGCCTCATCTGGAGTACTGTGTCCAGTTCTGGGCTCCCCAGTACGAAAAAGACAGGGATCTCTCAGAAAGAGTCCAGCAGAGGGCCTGGGGCATCTCCCCAATGAAGAAAGGCTAAGTAAACTGGGTTTGGCTTTGAGAACAGAAGACTGAGAGGGGACCTGATCCAGGTCTATAAATATCTGAGGTATGGGGGGCAAAGTGGCGAGGCCAGACTCTTTTCAGCAGTGTGTGGAGACAGGACAAGGGAAAACAGGCAGGAACTGCAGCGTAGGAAGTTGCGCATGAATGTGTGCGAGAACTTCTTTACGGTTAGGGTGATGGAGCAGTAGAACAGGCTGCCCAGGGGGGTTGTGGAGTCTCCTTCTCTGGAGATATTCAAGACCCACCTGGATGCCTACCTGTGCAACCTGGTGTGGGGAACCTGCTTTGGCAGGGGGGTTGGACTCGATGATCTCTGGAGGTCCCTTCTAACCCCTATGATTCTGTGATTCTTAAGGTAAAGAAAATGTATTTGTAACTAATAGCGGTGTAGCACTGAGTGTTAGAAAAAGATTGACTGAGCAGAAACCTTCCTATTTTCAACTATACATTTGTTCATTTGTACTACTATTTGTCTCACTTTATTTGATATAACTGATTACTAGGAATACTAATGAGTTACAATGCTGCTGCTCTATCTCCCTTCAAGAAAAGGTTGCATATGAATTCATTTTTATCTCCAGTTCAGGCTCCACCCAGTGTGATATACACTTGGGTATATTTATAACACACAGTGGAATAATTACAAGTATGTATGGATGTATATATGTTATATTTATATGCATATTCAGTGTGTATGCTTGTGGGTTTTTGTTTGTTTGTTTGATCCTGATGCTTAAAATTTATTGTTTGTTTTTGTAATATGGATAGAGCAGTGGTAAAATATTCCTATATTTGCAAAATAGTGGACTTAGTCCTATTCTTGCTACTTTTTACAGTTGCAGAATTTCACATGACTTTGGGCTGCTACATCTAACAAATATGCCAAATGTAATCATACTCTGGTTACTAGAGCTAATGTCTAAAATGTAATATCTTCAGTCAATTAATTAGAAATATATCAACAATAGCCTTGCTAGTCTAATGCATGCCTAGCTATTTTAAAAGCTATTACTTGTCCTTGAGAAGTATCTTCTTTAACATGTCTTGATATGACAATTGACCAAATCATACTGACTTGTATTGCGTATTAACACATTAACAGCTTCATGTGTCTCAACTAGTCATCCAGTACTTCACTTACACGGAAGACAATTACTTAGATGTTATGAAAGTGACATGAATTTCACTTTATTCTAATTCGGTCATTATTTTCTTCATTTTGTAAATATGCTATTATACCATTAGGGAAAGACTTCAAACTGCTACAAAGAATTGCCACGGTAATTATCTGTCAGTTATACATGAATAAAATAGCTTAAGAAAAATTATTTTTTTTAGTTATTAGTGCTTTCACCTCTCTGTATTTTGATCAGTGTAGCTGACTGACTAGAAATCCAGCTATTGTTATTGTTTTTTTATGGTGTACTGATTATTTTAGGCAGTGTATTAACACATATCAGCTGATTCCAGCATTTTACTAGTGCATGTACCGCTTTATGGAAAACTCCCAAATGCCATTTCAGTTTGCAAAGACCTGAGTTTTCAAATCTTGGTAAGCTGTTGGCAGAAATTTATAGATACTAAAGAGATGAAACATCTTTTAACATATCAAACTGCAATATTTGTTTCTCAAATGCTATCTCTAATGTTAACATCATGTAGGAATATAGAGAAAGGCAGGACAATTGTTTTTAATGAGAGGAAAGGTCAAAGTTGAGTGATGAGATTTCCTACAGTGACTGAAGACAAATGGGAGAGCCTTGTTCAGCCCTCAAGCCAAGGGAGGTAAGTCGAAGGATGGAAAGACATAATCTGTTTTTACAGTCTTAGGCTGTAATGTACTTTTGATTCATATTCTGCCTCTGAAGCCATACTAATCATCAAAAGACATAAGTGATTGAATGTGGAGAAATACAATCAGACTTCTTTTTGAATTTAAACCAGTGTGACTACTCATTCTCACATAATATATTCTGAATTTTGTCACATATAGCTACCTATAAAAAACTTATTTGCTAGTGGCTGTGAACACACAAGATGAGACAAGATGAGACAGCCATCTTTTCCGTTTTCGATCCTGGTCCATCAGTATTTTCAGAACTGAGCAATTGGTTATCAATCTGCAGTTTCCCAAATACACATGCACCTGGAGCCAGTTCAATATTTCTAGGTCTAGTTGAACAAGCCTGTTTGTATTCCCTGCGTGCTAAGAGTCAAAGAATTTTGGAAACATGAAATGATTATTTCACTTGCTTCTGTCAGTTGTACTACATGGAGATGAACATGCACCTTCAAATACTTCAGTTATGTCCATTAGGAGATAGAGAACTAATTTTTCCAGTTGAAGTTCATTGGAGTTACTTTACAGCTGGTAGTGACATCTAACCCCAAAATCTGTGAGGGCAAAGAGAGCATCACCCACACCATTCCCTTCAACAGGGCATAGCTCTGTAGGGAGGGACAAAATTCAGACTGTGGGACTCAGCCCCACAATCTGAAATTGTGGGGCTTTTGTTCTGCGGAAGTGACATTTTGGAGTGCCAGTTAAGATACAGATACAGTTGGATTCTAGAAGATTTTTCGTATTTTTTCAGATGGAATACAGGGAATATTAAAATTAAATCTGGGACATCAGAAAGGAATAAAGCAAACTTAAAGGAGCCTTTTGGAGTTTACTCAAATACTTAAGTGGTATCATGGATAATGTCACACTGACACACACAGAGAAACTCCCACAGGTTCTCCATAGGTGATTAATCCTTTAAAATTTCTCCTAAGTTTGTGTGGCATTTTCTCCTCTTGTGAAAGCATAGCTTCTAACTAAATAGAAGTTGGTGAACATTTCATAAACACAGGTATAAATCTTCCTACTTTTTTTCTCTCTATTTATTACAAGAAAATGAAGTAGGAATATCTATGTCTTGTTTTCTGAATTTTGATGAATTATATTTTGTTCTATTTTACAAACTATTCTGCTATGCATTTACATCCTACTTCAGCTGCAGTATTTCTGAGATAAAGAAAAATTGAAATTTTTTGTCTGAGATATGTCTACTTTCTGCAGTTTTTCAGGAACTTCAAGCATATATATGACAAACAAACAAACAAATAAATAAACCAGCAAATATGCTGAGATGCCAAAATATTGTTGGGCCAATAGTTGGGATGCACTGCTCTATATACAAATAAACAAATGCTTAGTTTTAATTATAGCTTTATTTAACTATTGCTACAATTTATTTTTAACATAGTTTGCAGTACTTAAAATTGACTTAAATAAATTATTTATGCATAAATATTTTGCTGACTAAAAAGACCATCATATGCACAGAGGAAAAATGGAAATATTTGGCTTCTACTATTTGCTTTTTATTATAGAGAGGTAGCAAATCCAATTACAAGATGTTTGATTCACTGGGCAAATCCTACTGGAACATTTTCTTCTCTGCATGATACCACTTGGTACTGAAGAACCACTTGTCAACGTAATGATGTGAAGGATCACATCCTGTTATTCACACTTGAATGTTTGCCAGAAGATTTTCATGAAAACAATTAATGAAATGTTCCAAAATTCTCTTTAGGTTTCTGGTTCCTTTTTTTGCTTTCATTCATAATTATTTGTTATAGGTATTAATAACTAAATGAATTCCCCTATCCCATGTTTTTGAGGAGATTTAAGCCCCTCAAACACAAAACAGATAAGGACAAAAAAAAAAAAAACAAAAAAAAAAACAACATAAAATAAAAAGGTTAGGCGTTTCAGTTAAGCTGATGCTTTTTGGTGTATTTTGAGCTTTTGCTAAACTTGTGGTTATGGCTTTGTAGTCAATTTTCCACATAAAATGAGCAAATCAGAAACACCCTTAAATGAAATCATCCAGGCCACATCAGTGGGTAAGTAGAACTAAATCAGATTCAAATGCTTGTATTTGAGGAAGAATTCCAGGATACTTTGGTAAATAAAGCAGATAATTCTGAAAATATTCCCCCATGAACAGTTAAATAACTTTACCTTCAAATAGCTTTTTTTTTTTTTTTTTTTTCAGTAACTAATGTTGTGCTCTGTTTATTATTTAAATACTGACAAGTTAAATAAAGTAGTGAAGGTTCCCATGTAACAGAATGTTTTGTATGTTTGTTTGTTTTTGTTTTTGTCTTTTTTTTTTTTTTCAGTATAAACCAGCAAATTTGCTCTGATATATAGTATAAAGATAGAATTTAAATTCATGAACAAACAGCATTTCTTGCATATCCATATGAAAAAGAGACAAACCCACGCTGTTGAACACACGGAAATCCTGCCTTGTGCAACATGAGAGTGGGTGTTATTTGGAAAAATGCTGCAAGAACACTGAAAGAATGCACCTTTCCTCAGAAGAAGTTAAGTAATACAAAGAGTATGAAGAACTGAATCTGTCCTCCTTTAAACAGAAGAAATAATTGGAGGAATATTTATACTTTTCAGATTCAGGATAAATTTATATGGAAATTAATTAATTGACAAACTTTCTAAAATGGTTATTCTTTCTTAGGTTTTGTTCCCTTTCTATAGTTTTCAGATGATGAATCTTCCATTGCCAGCAAATTTGAAAACTGTGCGGAGATTTTCCCATGTAGTTCTTTAATGAAATAGTACTTCATGAGATTCACACCAACACACGTTAAAACAAATAAATAAATAATGAAATAAAATCCTAAAAAGAGAATGCCTTTTTTTGTCCACTGATATTTCACACTCCAAAATTAATGATGTTAAACTATATTTAAAGGTTACTCTACAGATGCTTCTAAAAAAGGAATGTCTGCTTTTCCATAAAGTCTAATTTTCTCCAGTCTTCTTGCTAGCTACTTAGTACAGGTAATGTACCTCATCCTGTAAACTGAGGTGGGAGGTGGGGAAATTACTATTTGTACTTCTGCAATCATTCAACATAGTTAATGCCTTACTTGGAATTGAATTAAAATATCTTCAGACATTCTCATTATATATATATATATATATATGTGTGTGTGTGTGTGTATGTATATATATATATATATTATTTATTTATTTATTTTCTAATTCTAAAAATCATTAATCAGAAAGTCAGGAACACAGCTGGTATTTTTGTTGAAACTTGCAATTTAAATGTCATTGTTTTGGTTATACTGTGTTGTTGCATTCTTTTTCTATTGGAGAATTTAAAAATTACCAAAGACTTCAAGAACACCGTGGTGAACATTCTGCTGATATTATTTAAGCTAATTAGTGTCATTAGTTGACATGATTACTTATCTTCTGGACTAAAACTCTTTGCAGAAAAGAGCTGAACAAGCAACTGAGGATGGCAAAATATTCTGCTGTTTCACCATGGTTTCTGTTCTGCATCTTTAACTCATCATTTATTCATTTTTTTCTTCTAAACAGTTTTTACCTTACTATGACATTATTTTTCCTCCTCTTAGCCTATTTTGAACTTTTCTTTTATAGGAAGGCGCTGAGGCTCCCTACTCAATCATTTCCTGCTCTTTTAAAATATATTCCTCAGTTTGCACCTAAAGTTTACGAATTACGTAGTTACCCATCAGTTCTGCCCCCAAAAGTGAAACTTATCTGCAATGTTTACTGCATCTTTAGACAAGATTTTAACTCTATTGAATCTTTGTGTGTTATTATCCCCCCTTCATCTGTGTGAGGAGCCCCTGTTGCTTCTAATGCAGATTATTTTGATATTTGACTTCACAGAAGCCTACTGCAAAAAATTATCTGTCTTGCTTTACATTGTTAAGTCAGAATCACTGTGGGTCATTCAGAAGGTAATTTTGTTTATTTCAAGAATGCTTTAGCTTTTATACTCCAAACTCAGAATGTGTCCTATTTATGTGATATATTACTATAATGTGAAAATACAGAAATCAAAATATGTAGGAACTGAAAAAAAACAGTGCAATAGTCCCATGTCTAGCAGAAAGCAGAAGTAAATATTAGGTACTTTCAGTTATTTCAAAAGAATATAAAACCTCTGGAAGACAGCATTGGTAATTTGACATTTGTACAGTTCATTGCAGGGTAAAAATAGATTCTCCAGAGTAAAGGGGAAAATAAAAAAGAAAAAGAAAAAAAAAAGAGGATTAAGAAAATTACAGTCAGAATTGTGATCAGGCCTGGCTGATGAAGTGACATAACACATATTATCAAAAGAAGTTTTGCTGTCAAGAAAGGAGCAGAGTTTATGGAAGACAGAATCCACCTGAGAAAATGTAAAAGATACATGAAAATCTGTGTAGCAAAGCAGAAGACAGAAGGCTTGGGAATTAACCTACGGAAGAAACATGAGGCCTTTGCAAATAGCAAACTTAGCAACAGATGATGCATGTTTGAACAGGTAACAGTACCTAGATTTCTGTGTTTCTTTTAAATAATTCCACAGATTGTGTAAAGGTGAAATACTATGTTCATGAATAAATTTTCTAATTAAAGAATGAAAACAACAAGGTAAAGCTAAAAAAAATAAAATAAAAAAAAATAAAAACTCTCTTGAGTGAAACTTGAAAATATGAATAAAAAAGACCTTCTCCAACTGATTTTTCATTTCTTCTATAATTTCTTTCTTTCTGATATGCATTAATTTTCTTAATTAGATGCAACTATGTGATAACCAAAGCTTGACATTGGAAATTTACCTTTAAAAACTAGAAAACTCTGTTTTTTTAACAGGCAAAATAGGAACAGGTCTATTTCTGCTGTGACTATTTCAGTCAATTTTATACTTATTTAGGTTGTAACTTTCATATGCCACTGCAATTTTGACTAGAACCTCATAGAGGCAAGCAAGGATCTTATTTCTCATCCTTCAATGTATATGTTAGTACTTGTGAGAAAAGTCAGGGTGTTTCTGCTAGAAAGTAAATTTTAAGAAAATCCAAGAGTAGAAGAGTAAATATGAGCAGCACTACTGTTGCCGTGTGCTTCCATGGTTCAACCACCCCCCTGTCCTGAAATCTAGTGTCGTCCCCATGCCAGGACCAAAGGCCACTCCTGATCAGTGTGATGGATGGCAAAATTGTGTTTATTAAGGGCAATTAGCACCTTATATACTTTAATTACTTCGTCAACGCCCCCTTGAGAGTACGTTTGAAATACGCACCCAATATACATCACAGGGCAGGGGACGGAACAGGGGAGGCCTTTCCACGTCACAACCCGAATTCTTGCTAATGCCTACAACACACTACAAATCAAATAACTTTTGTTTGGAATAGGCAAAAACTTTAATATGGAAAAAAAAAAAAAAAAAAAAAAAAAAAAAAGTAATTTTCAAACATTGTTTTTATATGCATTAATTGACAGAAAATGAAATTCGTAAAATCAAGTAAAAATTGTTCTGAAACTTTCTAATGCCCCTTTAAGTTTAAAGACTCTGATTTTTGTTTGTTTGTCTGTTTGATTGCATTTGACTATATAGATATTCCTTTCTGTGCATTTCTGTCTATTTAGCACATAATAATGTGTGGACTTTCTGTGATGACCTGCATGAGGTTAAGGTGCTGCAACCAAATTGTAGAAAGCAATTATCTACACAAAAGTGTTCCTTGTACTGATTAGAATGATATCTATTTCATGGATATAGCTATATATATTTCTGTCTGTGTGTGAAAATGATACCTATGACTTCTCTCGAAGTTTATCCCGTCACATGGATCCCCTCGTGAAAATTGGTACCAAGAAAGTGCTTCCAATCCACTGAACTGTGAGGCTACATTTCAGGGTACCTTTTTGTCCTGGCAACCAGCATGTCTACTTTGTAGTCATTTCCTGCTAGCCTTCCTCAGGGTCTTATGCAGCTGAATGGATAACTAACTTCTATCCGTATAAACATATGCATGAGCCCTGAAAGATGCTCTAATTCACTATAACATATTGCTTAAAACTGCCCCCAAATTAAGTTCTTACTGAAATTTGTTTGCATGGATACCTCTCTCCTTCAAACTTCATTTGCACCATTACCATTCTTTTAGGATTCCTTTAGAGCTGCTGACTATTTAATTCATTACAAGCCAGCTGAAACTGGGAAGTCCATAGCATTGCCATAGTAACTGAATGGACAAAGGCTTAATTCATTAGTTTATATAAGTGAGAACTCATATCCTGAAGACAGTAATGGTTATAAATTGTGTATGTCTATAAAGTCCACTGCTAATGGATTATATATATTTAATTAATAAATGGCAATTCCTTAATAGTGAAAAATGGGCTATGACTGCCCCAGACTCACTCAAAACTAGTTTTGTGTTGGACAGTAAGCCAATCAAGAAGCCAAGGGAAACAAAAAGAACAAGAAACTGTAGTAAAAGTAGTGCTATCCATGTGTGCTTTTTGTGTTAAGAGAAACTATGAATCATACTATTAACTTATAAATGTTTATTTTGAAGAAGACTCTCAGTCTCAGCTGCAAAACTCCATAAAAGCTGTGTAGACTTAGAGTAACATTTCACTTTGAATTTTGTAAACTGTTGAGAACAGCTAACCTGAAGTTAACTGTCATTATTCCCATCCTACTAAAATACTTTGCAGGAACACTGCTGACATAAGAAAGAAATGTAGGAGCAAAACTGAAGGAAAAATCTCTTGAAGATAGTTTTATGAATCACATCACTATGTCATAGGCAGTATGAGTTATTTAGGGGCACTGAAGTCTGTTGTATTAAAAAATAAAAAAAAAAATTAAAAAAGGAAAAAGAAAAGAAAAGAAAAGAAAAGAAAAGGAAAGGAAAGGAAAGGAAAGGAAAGGAAAGGAAAGGAAAGGAAAGGAAAGGAAAGGAAAGGAAAGGAAAGGAAAGGAAAGGAAAGGAAAGAAAAGAAAAGAAAAGAAAAGAAAAGAAAAGAAAAGAAAAGAAAAGAAAAGAAAAGAAAAGAAAAGAAAAGAAAAGAAAAGAAAAGAAAAGAAAAGAAAAGAAAAGAAAAGAAAAGAAAGAAAAGAAAAAAGAGTGGTTACATAGTTACCAGCGATACTCAGTGGGATCAAGATTGATTTCAAGAATGAAAATCTGTTGTGTTAAACTGAATGGAGAACATTTTCCAACTCTGAGAAAAACTGTAGTTTGCTTGCATTTTCTGCTTTATGCAATATCTATCATCCAGGCAGATTAAAACCAGGCTGCTTGCACAGCAACTTCATAAGCAGCACGGGTAAATATTATGAAGACCTGAAACATTCTATGGAAACTTCAAGTAAATGGATAGAACAGACATTTCAGTCACTGATGCTGTCTATAACTTCAACATTTTATAAAAGGTTTACACAATTTAATCTGCTAGATCAATGGATTTTGTAGCTCCTTTCCATGAGACTCCTGAGTTAATCGGTTATTCATTTTACAATTGTGAAAAGAACAGCCAAGATGCTTATTGATATTACAGCCTTATTTTATCCTCTACTGCTTTGTTTCATTCTGTTCTCACATTTAAATTCCAGTGGTGGCTTTCAGCAGAATGTTGATCCTGTACATTTTCCATTTTAATTCAAAGAGCAGACTGACACATATATGTCTCCCTGGGCAGAATTCAATTGCTTGTCATGTTTGTAGATTTTATCTTGAGCCTGACATTTTGCTTCATATCAGCTATCTCCTATCATTCCAGGTGGTTTGGGTCCATTAGTCAATCCTTGCCAAGGACTTGTGGAATATTTGTTAAAGGTAATTTATTCAAATGTCCACCTCTTGAGAATAGGTAAAATTTCCAGGCTGGAATGCACTGGATCATCTGTTCAAAAATAGTTCTCTAAGCAACATGACCTGAGAACATCATCATCATCAACAACAACAAAACATGGAATGTGGAGCAGTCCTGTGTCCAAAGTCTGGGATCTCCTTGCAAGGATGGAGACTTGATCGTACCATTGGAAGTAATAAAAATCTCGTTTTCCTTAGCTAGCCATGAGACAGCAGTTAAAAATATATTTTTCAGTTAACTTTGCAATATCTTTGTGTGTTTGACTGTAGTCACTGAAGTTCCAATTGAAAATAAGAAAATAGTATAAAATGACTTAATAAAGAATTTGATAGCAGAAGGATATAATCACAGACAAGCAATGAATATATCGTCACAGGCAAGCTGGGATCAGTCAACAGGTAGAGTCTCTCTCCCCTGTAGTAAGGACATCTATTGGGTAAAATTCACACATTCAGTTATGCTGAGTGCTTCCCTGTAAAACTTAGAAATCTCTATAGATTTATTCCATAATTTCATGTCTCTGTAGTTGGATGTATTATTCATGTTCCTAGTTAACCTCACATGCTTTGCAGACAGTGTATTTAACTCTGTCAATCCAAAAGCACCTGTAATCTGTCGCTTTAATAAACTGCACTATTCACTAATCTAGCCATGAGGGTTCTCATTGGGCACAGACAAATTCCTTATGAGTTGTCATTAGAGCCAATTTGAATATAATTAGACAAATTGGGCTGTGAGCTATTTGTGCACTTGTAGTCATGATAGTTCATATACTGAATACAACTAGGCTTATAGCTGAATGGGGCATCACTCAGAATCTAAGCTCAACCATTCCATGTCCCTAAGAAGCCTGAAGACAACGGGAACTCAAGGAATTTTGCTTTCTGCCAAACTTCTCTGCTCTTTTCACACAACACTTCTAACAGTGTATCAGTTGGATGAAAGGGAACAGGATGTGGAAAGCTATTCAGAGAAATAAAAAGATTTTTAACAAAAGGGAAAGAAAACAGGAAACAGATAAACAGATATACCACCACCATAAATTTATTTTGCTATCTCATAAAATAATAGAAGTCATTTCTGTTTTTTGATTTGGGATTGGTGGGGTTTTTTCTTGTTGTTGTGGTGGTGGTGTTGGGTTTTTTTGTATTGTTTTTTTTCTGTGTGTGTCATTTTAGGTAAATTAAGTTCTGCTTTTTCCAGGAAGCTCTCCTTAACTATAACATTACATAGGCAACTGTGCTAATAGTAATTTTCCTCTCATTTCCTTTCTCTGTCCTTCTCAGTACAGTATAATATTTTTTTACTTTTTAGAGATCTCCTGGAAAATGTTTTTATTAAATGAAATCCTGCAATAAAAGATTTCTGAAAGAAAACCAGTTTCTATGTGTCTTTTATTTTCAAACAGTTTTTTTTTTTTTCAACATTGAATTAAACTCTCAGCAACAGTTGATTTTAATAACAACAGTTGATTTTAATAAAAAGTATCTGGCCTGAGGAAGCTTACACTTGCTCCACAATTTGGTGTTTCAATGTTAGGAATGTATTAATCAGCTTGTACAAAGTAATATACTAACATAATGAATGGAAACAATTTTTTCTATTCAGTGTATTTACTGAAGGAAAAATACTTTCATAAAAAAAAAAAAAAAAGAAACAATTGTAAGAAATGTGCACACACATTCTCCAAAGGAAAAGGGACAAGATGCCAACTGGAACAAGGAGCAGATGCATTTTAGATCTTTTGAACCTGGCTTTCAAGGTATCCTCTGTACACAGTATCAGCTAAGCTTTCCAAATTCACACAAATATTTTTAAAAAATAGAGCAATAATATATATATTTTTAAAAAATTAACATTATCTTGGGAAAAATATTTTACCTTGAGAAAATGGGGAAAATCTGAACTGTTTCAAAGTTGAGTTATTCCAAGTTGATCAAATTCTCTGAAATGACACAAAAATATAACTTTCTCTATTAAGGGAAATAATTAAGGACAACTTTTGTCTTATAGATAAACTAATATATAATGTAATCAGAATATGAGAGAATATTTAACTGCAGATCATACCACTTTTTTTTTTTTTTTTTTTTGATTTCCTCATATGTAGATATCAAACTGGATGCTAAGATATTTACAGCAAAGATCAAGTAGAGATCAAGAAGGTTTTGTTCAAAGGCAATCTTAAAGGAAAATATGATATATTACCAATATTTTAGCAATTTAATCTATTTGGATTTACTGTGTCACTCTTGTGGAAGCACCAATCAGTTCAATATACCAGACACATAATTCATCTGCAATAAAAGTCCTTCACCTTGAATAACACTTCCTTCACCAACTATCGCTACAATATGGTTTTATATTAAAAATATATATATATATATATTTACTAAATGGTAAATGAATTGTAAACAGGCTCCTTTTAATCCCACAGAGGACTATCCTGCCCATCCACAATCCTCTTAAATCTATCATTTAAAATATTTTTGATAACAGCACAAATTCTTACTACCTTTTCTTGCTCATATCAATCACTGCAGTCAGCTTGTCTTGTTTTTTGCACCTATGAACTAATAGTTTCCTTGCTGTGAATTGAACACATGTAAAATAAATAAATAGATGGATTAACAGATAAATAGATAATATAAAAACACATCTTAGTTTGTACATTCACCAGAACAACTGAGGAGAATGTTTGAAGTGAGAAAATGCATGTTAAGGTAAGAAAGAGATTGAGATGCTTATGGCATGTTTAAGGCTTCAGCTCCTTAGGAAGTTTGTTGCTTTTTACAGCCAAGCTTAATCTATTCATATCACAGGGTTTTTTCCTGTGTAGTGTTCAAGTTTGTTGAGCACTCTAATACATTATAAGAACTACTTCAAACTTCACTACACTGAAATCCAAATGTTTGCACTTCGTAACATTCAGAGAACGTCTTCCAAAACAGTGTTTGTTTCCTGACAACAAAGCAAAGAAATGAAAAGAACTGAAAGAAAATATGTCTTTGATTTTGGTAAAATTTTCTAGCTGATATTAAATATTGTGAATATTGGCTCAATATATGAACAAGCACAAACTAAACAAAGTATCTGAAATTTCTGACTAAAATTCTTCCTGGCTTTTTCACACTTTACAGAAAGAGATCTTTGGATTGAGTTTAATTTAGTAAATTAACTTCTATACGTTATTATCAGCAAATGGCAAATTAATTTCAAAACTGGTATTCCAGTAAAAAGGTACCCTTATTACGTTTGTAATATGCAGGAAGGCTACAAGAGAAAATCTTTAATTTTATTATTACTAATATCATTATTATTAATTTTAATCATTGATCTAGATTTAGAAGAGTTAGTGGACCATTACAACTACAGAAAAACAAAGAAGAAGCAAGATATAATTACTTCATTTTTAATAGTATTTCAGAAGTTTAATATGTCAAATAAGTTTTCATGCTAGGAAGTATGTTTCTTTAGTATGTCATTAATATTACTGATGGAATATCCTTGCATGTCCAGGATGTTGTCTTATACCTTAGTGACTGAGAGCCATTTGCCCAAGGAGATTGTGAAGCCTCCTTGGAGTTCTTGAAAAGTAAACTGAATGTGGGCCTGAGTGCCATCAAATTCTGTTACCTACTCATATTTGCAGTTTATAAACACTAATGTAGTTTGCTTCAATACATGATAAAAGATTAATAGTGATATATTCATAGATCTTTGTGCAAAATTACAGATGTACATAAACAGCTAGCTGTCTACTAGTGAAGACCTCTGAGTAAACTGCTGTTGAGTTATACTCTCTCAAGGGCTCTAAGACATTGTGTCTGCAGTGCTGTGTCCCTTAATGATGTTTTTATTTCATCTGATTAGGTAGAAAATAGAGATGGTGGAGATTTTTTTTTTGTGTGTATAAAAACTACATAGTCTAACTTTTTGGTTTCACAAAACTCAAAGAAACTTGTTTGTTTTTTGTTTGTTTGTTTGTAGGAGTAGGAGGATATAAAACTTTCAGTTTGAGATTTTGGACTGATTTGTAACTAATCATGAAGTAATTTTGAACCATTTTTTTAATCCATAGGTTAACTTCATGAAGCAATACAGGGCAGGGCAGAACAACTTGCGAATAATAAACCTTCTGCAATTTGCCAGTAATGTAGAAGCAGCCTGCATGCTTGATCTTGGTGGCGTGACTGGCAGCAGGGATGGTCTGGCTTAGCATCCCCCACTTATCTCCTTTGCCCAGCTGCAGGAGGCAGGAAGCCATCAGAGGCTGCTGAGACTGTCACCTGTGGTTCTCCCTTGCATCAAGAAATCAATGTGTCTGATGGGCAAATACTTTATATTGTCTTTTACTAAAATGAACTTGCCACCACTTGACAGCATTTCAACCTTTTACACCTATTAAGGAAGGAAACAATAATTCTGTTCTCTTCTCTCTAGGTTTCTCTATATACTACCTCTGACCGTGTCCTAAATGAATCAAGAAATCAATTTGCAGCCCCTCTGCCTCAGTTAAATCAAGCTTATTCACAGTTTCTGCTGAGTAAAAATAAATTCAGCTCTTCTCCACAGGTATCTGCTGTCACTTTGACAAGGTATATCAGAGCCTTGACCAAAGTTATGATGTCCAAAATGTACCATTTCCCTTATATATTTTTTTAGCCTTACTTCTAACTCTTTTATTATTGCATTGCTTTTATTAATAATATATACATGAAATAATTCTGCTCCCAGAATCGGTGCCTATGAAACACAACTACTAAATGAGGTGGAAAAATTAACACTATTACCAAAAGAAGAAAACATAATGTGTAATAAAGTACCAGAATGCTTCCCACATGCAAGAAAGCGGTGCTTGTAGACACTATATTTGAGGGCAAGTTCTTGACTTGATTTTCATTTTTCTGCTGAGACAATTGTTTCAGTTGCAGGAAATTATTTATTATTTAATACTTTAAGGACTTAGTGTAACAAGAATTGATTATTGGTTTTGTGATGTTTTGTTAATACTGAGTTACCGAGAGCAGTTATTCATTTGGGTTGTTTGTATGTTGGTGGTAGAAGTATGCCTGATAGTGGCTTTTCAGTATTTAAAGGAGAGCTACAGGAAAGAAGGGGACAGACTCACTAGAAGGGTCTGTTGTGATAAAACCAGAGAAAATGGTTTCAATATTAAACATGATAGATTCAGAATATAAGCTTTCTGGATGTAAGGGAAAAGCCTTTTAGAGTGAGGATAGTGAGGCACTGGAACAGGTGAAAAAGATATGGTAGATGTTCTGTCCCTGGAGATATTCAAGGTCAGGGCAAACCAGACCCTGGGTGACCTATCTAGCTGTAGACATCCCTGGTCATTGCAGAGGAATTGTATTAGATGATGTTTAGGTGTTCCTTCCAACTTTAAGGATTCTATGATTCTGTGATTCTATAAGAACTAACAATCTCTGATTATGAGAAAAAAAGGTCTCAGAATCTGATCTTGGGTGGGCATGCGTGTAGGGAGAAACTACTTGCATACAAGTAGGAATATACAAGGTGGAAAAAAAAGACCCCAGAGACCCCCATGATTATGGGAATACAAGAAGGACTGTACAGAGCAGCAGCTGTGGAGCAAGATAAACAGCATGAGAACCAAGGACACCTCTAGAAAAAAAAAAAAAAAGAACAGCTCATGGCTCTGATTGGATAAGTGCCAGCATGAACGGTTAAAGACTGTTTGTGGAATGTTCTGTTGACATGTAGGGACAAATGGGAAGGCTAGGAAAAGAAAACTTGTGAAAGTATATATATATGTGAGAACTTGTAATAAACTATTTGGATTGTTCACATTTGAGTCCGTGCATCAGATGCAGCATATGATGGCTTCATCTTGGACTCTGCACAACATAGTGGGAGAAACTGTGCATATCTGCCTGATCCCCCTTTTCAATGGTGTGGTCTCTTGCAGCATGGGACAGAGGAGTCACATTGCTTGTAAAATTGCATATATTAATTGAATGATTAAAATGTTTGCACATCCAAGCCCATTCAATTTCCACACTGAAGATCAACTTGCTCTTAAGCCATGGCAATTTTTAAGACTGGCTTCTGTTTTCCTGTAATCATTAAGGGGGTAGAAATCTCTTCACGAGACTAAAAAATTGCTGAGTTAAAGAGCTGAGTGGAATAATATTACCTGTAAGGCACCAGAAAATGGTCTAATTATACAACATTTGCACAATCCTGAAAATGCTCATATGAAAAGCTGAGCAATCGACATAGTTTATATCCATATGACATTTCCAAATTCTATTTATGTATTTCATGGGTCAGTCTTTTACAAAAATAGCTTTGTGCACTAGCTATCTAATGATCTGGCATTTGAAACCAATTCAATTTATATGTTAAATTTGATGTGAGAGGAAAACCAATACACTTACCACTTTTTTGTGATGTAAGTTTGGATGTCATCTTAATTTGTCTGGAAACATCCTTCTATATTCCAGGGGTACAACAGGGGATATAAAGTAACATAAATCATTCTGGCTCATCTACCATTGGGATTTACTGCTAAAGGTAAATTTTGACTCAACCAGTATATATTGCAGAGATTCATAAAAAGAAGTACTAGCAATCTCCTAATCTTCTCCAACAGTTTTCTGCATCTCATGAAAGAGTGAGAGATCAGTCACTGGAAGACGAAAAGGGCAGTAACTTAAACTAGCACTATTTTCCAATTTACCGGAAAAGAGCTGCAAATCCTTGGACTAGAGCCTGTGCAGTAGCAGGGCAGCTAACAGCCTCAACAACTTCAGCTTAAAGGAAGTGCTAAAACCATCATATTTATATGTATATTAAAACAAACAAACAAACAACAACAACAACAACAACAACAAACCAACACCAAACAACAACAACAAAACAGAAAAAAAACCACTCACGCACCAGTTAAAAATTCAGTGACTTTAAATAGGTTTTATCTCTGTTGTCCAAGAGAAAAAATGCACAGAGACTGTACCTATTCCTATTACTTGCAACACTGAAGGATAAAGATTCCAATTTTTACTAGTCTAGAAAACATCCTTGGGCTCAAGATTCCTAACACTGTCACAACAGCTGTTGAAAACAATCTTGTCTTTCAACACTATACAGGAAAATCTCTCTTTTTGTAGAGTTATATATTTAAAAATTTATTAATTTTCCTGGTCTTCTTAAAGTAACTCTGACACCACTGAGATCATTGTACTAACAGTTTAAATGGGAAGGAATTAAGGGTCCTCTCTTAACTTTAAATAAACAGGTACATGATTCCTGTACCAAAAAACAAACAAACACAACCCACCAAGAAGAATTTCAATTGATCAAAAAACAACAACAACAACAAAAGTTGGCCAAACTCCATTAAATATAATTGCAATTCATTCACTTCTCAACTTTCCAAAACTAGACAAAGAATTTTTAGAATATTCTAGAATATATAAACCTTAAGCACTACTTAATTACAGTTCCTCTGCTCAGTTTATGAACATTTTTGGCTGTTTTCTTGAAATTTTGCGAGTGGGTTTTCTTTTTCTTTTCATTTTTGTTTTGTTTTGTTTTGTTTGTTTGCTTGTTTTTGTTTTTTAACTAATATGCTTAATTACCTTGTGTAATTAACTCTTAAGAAGTCAGTCTTGTTCACTGAACCAAACCAGTATGAGAATGAGAGCAGTGTGTTTTTAATACTTATTCATAGAAGTATTTAATATATTTTAAAAGTTACAAAAAACTTTACACATAAAATTGTTAACCAAAGCTAAACTTCAAGAGCTTAAAATTGTTATTTTCATTACCTATATCATCTATCACTGTCTTAAAGATATGTAAAACACTTAAAAAGTGTTTTTTCTCCAGAGAGATTTTATCCTGATTTTACTGAATCAGAATAATTAAGTTAGTGATTAGTCATAATGAATTCAGTTTTGTTTGTTTGTTTGTTTGTTTGCTAATTACTTTCTACAATTTACTATAATAGGATGTGGTTTGGTCTTCACTGTGTCAGAATTCCTTGTAAAAGTCAACCAGGAAAGCATCAAGTGACAATTCACTCTTCTAATGTTTTGTTAGTAATTTTGCCACTCAGTAATTGGAAAGTGACAATAGTAGGAATGCAAAATAAGTTTATCCTTCACAAATTTAATATTGTAGCAGAATGAGATATAATTGGCAATTTTAATTCAATTATTACTATGCTTTTATTTGTAGCATTCATTTTCAGACACAGTCTTTTATTATGGTGTTAGTTTTTTTTTGTTTGTTTGTTTGTTTGTTTGTTTTGTTTGTTTGTTTGGTTTTTTTTTGTTTTTTTTTTTTTTGTTTTTTTCCAATTGAATATCCATTGTCCTGTTGCTTATTTGAATGTCTCTAATTTCATTGCCTCAAAAAGAGTTTGACAAAACAGCTGTGTCAACTCTCCATCTAAAAAGTTTTAACTAAGTGTATGTCCCTTCTAGTAAGGCTGGGAGTAATGTCCTTTTGAAACCACTTAACAGTTGCTGCTTGTTAGCACCAGCAATTGCAATTCTTTTTATACTGCAGGCAAACATACTGTGGAGAAGAGGTTAGTGTATCTGTGTGTCCAAGCATAATTATGTTCCCATCTCTGTCCCATGTGGTTTTATTGACACTTCTCCATCCTCATTAACTTCCTCTGTAATGGATATCCACCTTGTCTGCTTAGCAGAGCTCAGAATGAAAGCTTCCACAGTACTTATGGTCCTTCTGGAGAGGATAACTGACCACACAGCACATGCTTGTTCATCTTCAGAAGCATGCATTTTTCTGGGGCGTGTATGTTGGAAGGATGCATAAGGAAGACATTCTGTTATTTCTTCTGCTTAGCATTGTGTAGGCTCAGAAGGACTCACAAATATAGTTGAAATAGAGAGACAATTAAGAGACAATGATGGAATAATTTTTACTTTCTGTGACTTGTAATATAAATACAACAAAAATGATGTTTTTTTACTTACAGCAGAACTAATACTCAAGCTCAGAATTATGTATTTTATTGCTAGATCTACTGGTAAAACTACTAGTTTGTAATTAAACAGATTGTAAGTAGACAAATCTTTCAGACAAGTGCTGAACAAGAATTTTCCATGTGTAATTAAAATCAATATGATGCAAAGACTGTAGAATGAAACAAAACAAAACAAACAAACAAAAAACCCCCACAATGTTAAAGAGTTATAAAGGATGGGGGAGAGGAGTGGGGAGGCAATGGTGAAAAGCTACAGGTAGCCTAAAAGATGAACAGCATGAAAAATCTGTCTTGTAGCATGTTACATACTGCCTTATTAATTCAGTATCAAAATGTGTTGGTATTGCCTGATGGTTTAGGTTACTAATTATAAATCATTCTGAAACAAGGAGGCAATGTCTTGTTTTTAAATATTCAGTGTTCTACATGTTCTGAATGTAAAATATGCATTAAAACACCATAAATTATATGAAATAAGGCATAAATCATCACATTTGTGCTCTAAAAATGTTTGGATTTCCATGGCAGGTCTGTAATTTTATTCTTTGATTTTAAGCTTCTCGTCACAGTATACTTTGTGGGCAACCCGCTTTTTCTTTTTCCCTCCTCTTTACTTAAAAATGAATCCAGCAGTGAGTTTTCATTGTCTTCTAGCTCTTACATCAATGTGTTATTCACACTGTAGGAAAGCATAAATTCTAAACTCCAGTCACAGTCCTGTCTTTATTCATTTTATGTAACTGCTTGGTTCAACACTTCTAGCTGGAAAATACTGAACACTGAAATATATCTTTAGAACTCTCAAAACTGAATCCACAGACCAATTTTTGCACTAGTACAAATGTATCCTCCTACAAATCAGTAGTAGTTCATCTGAAATGTTTTTTAATCTGCAACTGTCCCTAAATTACAATTTATTAAAAAGTAATGACTTAATCCAAATGCTATTTAATTCTATCAGTTTCATAGCAAAATAATCTGTAAAAGTGAATGAACTGACAGATATTTAGCATTTTAATAACCAATGAACGACTATTAAATATTTCTGGGCTATATTTTAATGCATGCATCTCAGATAGAGACTAGTCAAAGATTTAAGCATGAAAAATAAAAACTATAAATCCTAACAACATACTTAAGGAAGAAACATACAATATAAATATTTTGGTAGAATATGTATTGCACTACTTGATGAAAATGTTGTTCATTGACAAATATCCATTTTTTCATTGAAGATCCAGGAAAAGTAGAAGATATTATTATTATTATTATTATTATTATTATTATTATTATTATTATTATTATTATTATTATTATTATTATTTTGTGATCTGAAACATTTTGCAGTTTCTAGATGTAGAATTATAAAGAGTAACAAAAAAATTATTGCAAAGCTAGGGCTAAGCTGTAATTTAAGAAAATCAATTCTTATTGCTTCAGTAAAATGGAGAATAGTAAGAGAAGAAGTATTTCTAAAAGTATTTCTGAGTATTCCTGTAAGATAATAAGCATTTTCACTACAAGCACTGTAAGTACATTTTAATGGCAATTACTGGCATGAGCGCAGATGAAGTCTTCACTGACAATCTGTCAGTGCTGGGGCTCTTGCAGAAACAGCTTGATAACCAGCATGAACACTTTAATGTGCAAGTTGTGCAGGCATAGTAATGTTTTCACCTGGTAAATCCAACTTAGTTAAATTTCAGCAGCTATAAGAGCTAAACAACAAACTCAGAGGAAACAGAAAAAGTTGTTTTCTCCTTCTAGAAGTTTTTGGTGGCTCCTGTTTTTGTCTTTGTCTGTCGTAGATTTTGGATTGGAGACACCTAGATAATTATTTTCAATTTGATTTTTGAAGATAACAAAGAAAAAAATATAAATATCTTACCTATGTAACCAGAGGGCCTTCAGGGTTTGCAGAAGTGAGTATAAAAAGTCAAATTAAACAACTGATGAGGAGAAGTAAGAAGTTCTTTGTAACTTTACAGATCCTTGAAAAGCTTTAGGAGTTACAGCTTCCTGCCAGTATAAGTCACTCCTGCTTTTATTTTTGAAAACTCACAGTACGACACTGCATACTGCATGCTATTTTGGGTGCCCTGAGTAAAACTATGAACACAGGCACTTTTGTGCAAAACATCATAAGGCCTCTCTGATGTTCATTCAGAGTTCAGAATTAAAATGCAGAAGGCTCTAGCAAGCAAAATACAAGCTGATTTTCTTTTTCCTAGTGGAAAAATAAAGTACTCCCTGGCAAGTAACCAAGGTGGTGGGAAGGTAATTCATTTTGTGTGAGAGTATTTTGCAAGTGAAAAGGATATGCCCTCTGTTTAGAGATTAGTCAGGGAAACAAGCGATCAATTTAGAGTAGTCACAAAAGTTAGTGAAAGAAGAGTTTCTGAAATCCACTTTTTTCTCTTTTTTCTTTTTATTCTTTTTTCTTTTTTTTCTTTTTACCGTTTTACACTTGAGCCTTTTTTTTTTTTTTCCCCCAAATAATTTAGTTTCAAGAATCATAAAATCTAAACAATGAGAAAGAAACTAAAACAATAATGCCCAACATACAGTTGAATGTGTTTTCTTTTGTATTTTGACAGCTTTTATTTCAATTGTCTATAATGGATGTTTTTCTATTACCTGGAGCTGTTTTTTTTTTTTTTTTTATCATTATTATTTTTTAACCACTCGAAAAAGATAAGGAAATGGTATAAACATTACTAAAAATAAATTAAAAATATTGTTCAATAGGAATATATTTCTTTCATTGAAATGAAATTTTATGTTAATTAAATTTAGGAAATTTTGAAATACAGTTCACATAATGTATTCTCCGTACTTTCCCAAAAAGACATTAAGGATACTTTGGGACTACACAAGAGATCTGGATTACAGTAACACTTCTGTAATGATTGTGGTAGATAAATTTATGGTAAGATAACATTAGTGCAACACAAGTGTTACTCTAGGCCAAGAGGCTTTCTGAGAAATCTAAAAAGTTGAAATAACAAGCATGGTCTTTTTCCAGACTTAATGCATCCTGCTAATGATAAAACTATCTAAGTAAATAAAAGCAAGCAAGCACAAACAACATTATAAGACAGTTTAGGAGTTTTCCTATATGCTCTTTGTGACTTCAGGAATGACTTCTCCTTTCTCCTTCCTTACTCAGACTAAGAAGTTTTAGCATCTGTTCCTTTGTGGAAACTGAGAAACTTTTATATGATTATTTATCACATTTTTTACATATTTATTTCTAAAAAGGAGGGAAAGTAAGTTCAGCTCTGCATATCTTGCTCAGACATTCAGAAATCACGACTAGAACACAAAAGACAGCATTTAAGAAAATGGGATTCTTCAGAATATGTAATACATTAGTCTCACTGACTTACTAGCACTGCAGACTAGGTGACATATCATTCTCTAGAGCAGGATTAAGTAGAAATAGGTGAAAGAAAAGGATAAAAGCAGTGCTGACAGTTGTTAAACAAGGTGTGTTCATTTGCTGAGCATGCTGTCTTTTCACATGATGTAATAATGTAAGATGTGCCATCTGAAGGGAATAGAACAGAGCAGTAGGAAAGAAAGCAAAATGAAAGTAAGCGTTTGCTGAAGAGATTATGAGGCAAATTAGACAGCATAGAGAAGGAGACTTTTAGCAGGGTACAGTTAGTGTGCAGCAGTGAGGACAAAAGAAATTAGCTATGTAGTCTGCACCTTAAAAGAGGCATACAAGAAATCAAAATCCAAAAATTGTGAAAAAAAAAATATTTCTCAGTGAAAAATACATACATACACAAAGTAACATTCTCATATGATATACAGTCTCCTCTTTGTCTAGGCACCTGTTTGCAATAGGCCTTTTTATATTAACACTGAAGGGATATAATTTTGACTGATCCATACTGATGAAAACATCTACCCTGTTAGTTGTTGTGTTTGTTTGTTTGTTTGTTTTCCTGGCCTTGTAGAACATGTTGTTTCCTGCAGAGAAGAATCAGCAATATGGCAACTTTCAGCAACCAGCATCATTTTGGCTGTTGACACAGCTTCCATCTAAGGTATATTAAAAGCTTAACATCATCTCACTCATCTGAGAACATCTGTTGCTCGTTGCCAGTGGAATTAGCAATGCAGTCAGAACAAATGGACAGCCCAGTTGGTAGGAAAGGTGTGATGAGCTTTGTGATCACCTCAGTAAAATCTTGCTGGAGGCTTGGAAAAAGTTGAGTGAACATTAATTTATCCAAATAAATGAATAAGTTAACATAATGCTCCTGGAAATAAACTTTTCCCACAGATCTGCAGAGAGGATGGCAGCCACTTTAGCTAAACATCATACAGACTGCAAGTCAGAATTCAGTCATAAATTATTATAAGATATGGTGAAGAATAACAAAATGTATATTTTTTTCCCATGTGTTTAACTGTGTAGCCCTCATACATTTTTATTTTTATTTTTCACATATGTGGACAGCCTGCTACAAGAGTTAAAAATAACTGTTCTATATCTGCAGTTTATAGGTAGATATGTTGGTATGAGATTTTATACTCATTCACATGTAGAAAAAATAAACAGCAAGGGAGAGGAATATTACAAATGTTAACCACAGGATCACGAAGGAATAATACGGAGATAAAATCTATAGCTATGGTTGATCAACCTATTGTTCTGATCCATTATAATTTCTTGGGAAAGGAAATGATATAGACATTAATTTGAGAATTAGTCAGTTCAACCTAATTTGGAAAACACATTTGTATATACATTTCAATGGCCAAAAAATAACCCTACTGGGTTTGTTCTACAAAACTAAATTAAATATTCCAATTTCAGAAATGTCAAAGTGTTGTTGTTTTCATGTTTGTGTTTTATTTTTTTAATTAATCCCCATGACATTTTCACTTAAAAATGTATGACATTAAATAAAACAACAAAAAATAAAATAAAGAATTTTCTGTCTGAAGAATCTCAAAATGTCAGTGCTTTATCCTGCATTTTACTAGCTAAGGATAAATCATATGCTTGAAATTGATGGCTTGAAAGACAATTGTGTAAAGATAAAAGCCTTTGAGGTGAACCACTTGGTGAGGAAAAGATCCAACTGTCATCCCTGCTGCCAAGGCAGAGCTGCATGGGAAGAAGAAAGCAAAAGGGCAAAATATTTTCTTTTTGTCTATGGGAACTATGAAACTTGCACAAGACAAAGTGTCCTTACTCTAAACTCTGTGGATCACCCTTGAACTCTAAATTTCTTTGGCTTTCTAGGTATGGGAGAGGGGAAAATAATAAGAGAATTATTTATTTATTTATTTATTTATTTATTTTGGAGATCTCTTTTTTCTAGAATGAAAGCTAGAATTTTCAACTATAGCCTGAGAAAAGGTCCTTCTCCCAACAAAAAAGAAACTAAAATAACCATGCTTTCTTTGATATGCCTTATTTCAGTGGGAGGGGAGTGGAAATTCCTCCCTCTTTCTTTTCATTGCTTTAATTCAGGGAGGGGGCAGTTGGGAATTTTTTTATTTTATTATTTATATATTTTTTTAACTTTGCCACTTATGTTTTGCATTCAGATTCAACGATAGACATAAGAGAATTTAATATAAACTTCACAGTTCCATTCCTGGGACAACTTAACCTGAACTGTCTGAAGATTAACCCCAGCTTGTTTTTGTTGTTGATGATGATGGTGATAATTGCTTTCACCGTATTCAAACCTATCACAGAGTAAAAGAATTTCTGGTTTTGGTGGTTTTTTTTGTTTTGTTTTTTGTGTGTGTGTGTGTGTTTTATTTTTCTTTTTGTTAGTTTATTTTGTTGTTGCTGTTGTTTTTGAACACATGAGTTAATAAATAAAAGCAGAATTTAGAACATTCCACCTGCCCATCCTCCCAGAAATAAAGCAAGAGGGCCAAATGAATTACTTCAGATGAAATAAGCACTCTGTCTTCTGTAAAGTATCTGAAGTCAGGCTTACAGTGTTATTTATTTTGCTGCAGTTCTCACAATATTATCCACACTGACAGTCTCCTTTTTGTGTCTGTGGATAAATGTAAATATAAACAGCATGTTCTGTCGAAAAGCCAGCTTGAAGCTACAATGAAGTCGATGGAACTCCTAAGGCAACCAGCAGATCATTTTCTGTGGGCTAAACTTCAGAATCCTAAATTGTGTTCATAAACAATAACAAATTTTACATTTTTTGTTTGTATTGCTCTGTTTTAGGAAAAAAACAAAAAACAAAAACAAAAACAAACAAAAAAACACAAAAGAAAGAATGAAAAAATAAAAATAAAAAAAGGCCGCTGTAACTGTTAACGTGGCACTATCTCTCACAGATTCATAACTGGCATAAGACAAGTTCACCCTTCCTCTAAAAGGCAAAGACAGGTCAGTTGATACTGAATAACTTCTGGTTGTAAAATGGTCCTGTTTGATCTGTGAACAGAATGGGCAGAAGTGAAGCTTCACTGGTGTGGTCTACACCAATCAGAGCACCTGAAGAGTCTGACATTAATATCACATGAATAACAGCATAGAAATGTGTTATCTTCTAAGAGGCAGAATATAAAGGAATAGAGAATAAATAGGAAGGCTGCATAAAAATGGTGAAAGAGATTTTGTGTGATTTCTGAGTATCTTTGAAATGTTCTGCTAGTTCCAGGCAAATAGAAAAGAAGGACAGGAAAAAGAGAGAGAGAGAGGAGAAAACACCCAGACCTCTTCTCCAGATTACAGAGAAATTAGTCAAAATTAAATATGTTGTAGATGCAGTAACTAGACTGGGGAGAGAGGGTAGGGAGAGACTTTGTATTCTAAGTTAAGAACAGTTTATTTGCCTTCCCAATAATAAGCCAGATGGAGAAACTGTGACTTGCACAGCTTGGTCACCAGCCAGGCAGAGGACCAGCTTTTCTGGCAGTCAGGAGAAGGAGAAAGCAATGGTCGAGTAGCTTGACAGAGTCCTAGTCAAATGAAGACATGGGAAGCCCAGGAGCAAGGTCAGCCATGCCATGGGTGCTGGCCAGCTCACTTGCAGCCAGATGGAGAACAGCTCATACAGCAGTTGGGCCACTGCCTTCAGGAGCCATCCCACCTCCCATGCAAGCAGCAGGGTTGTGAGGTTTCACACAGGGAAAAAGGCTGATAGGAAAAGGAATTATCATTGCCATTCAGTGACTCTGGTCTATGGAAAGGGCCAAGGGATTCAGGAAACTAAATCCAGTAAAGATGCAAAACAGACACTTGAATTCTATTCGGTACAAAATGCAGAAGCTTTTCTCTTTTTGACCTTGGTTAAATATCTTGCATTCCAAAATGGAAAAGAAATATGATGCTATTTATTCCATTTGCCCAGTGTTTTTAGGATCACTGGTAATATATATCATAGGCCCAGACTCAAATCTTAATGTTCCTTAGACAAAATATTATTGCTGTTAGACTTATCAAAACGTTTAATCTTTATTTCACAACAGGAATAAATAAATAAATAAAAATCCAATATTTACTTAAGATTAAGATTCTGACATAGTGTTCCATGTTATAATTTAGTGGTGTTACTCTTGTTTTAATACTGGTATAACAGACATAAATAATGCTGATATTACACCCCTATAATAGTAATTTGATGCTAGCCAAATTTTTTGTCTGTGTCCTGTTTTTATCTATAGGAACATGATCAGAATCAAACAATAATATAGGCAGAATCAAACAAGACTATAAAGCCCTGTGAGTTCAAATGAAGAACACTGGAGCCCTGTTAAGATGGGCACCAAAGAAAAGGGAAGCATACTAGAAAGTCTGACCACATTAATTTTAATAGTATATATTTGAAATACAACATCTAATAATTGTAAATGTAATTATATCATTAGACGGACAAGACTTTAACTAGAGTAACAAATTTTGATTTTTAATAGATGCATTTTATTTCCTTTGTTTACAATAATATTTGGGAGTGGCAGATTTAGGGGGAATCCAAGAAACCTACTCTTGAACTTGGATACATCAAATTGGTAGCACACGTATTCATGTACCACAGACCTTTCAGCTGAAAAATATTAAATGCTTATGAGTAGTTATTTATATTGTCTTGTTTGGTTTTCTGAACAAAGTAAAAAAATGACTCCATATAAACAATATGGATATTAAATGAAGTTTGGTTAAGGTATCTGAGAGTAAGATGTAAGAAGACATAAGATATTGGATTTTGCATCTATTGCTAGATTGAAGTATTTAATCTGCATGTAAGAAAAAAAATAAACTTTGTGAATGTGGTAAAGAATAAGTTGACAATGATAAAAAAACTAAGTTCTTCAAAGTACGGAATTCAAATAATTACTACAATAAGTTAAAAGAAAAATTATTTTCTCCTGGTTCATAAAACCTACATGGTGGAGATATTAACAACATTAAAATATTATTTAATACTGAAATAAATTCAGCTTGTAGACTGGTAATGATATTTCAAGTAGAAGTTAGATCAGTATGTCCCTAAAAGCCCAAGGATTACATAGTAGAAACATTTAAACATTAAACATTTCTTAATTAATGTCTTCTGTTAAACATCTACAGTATGTAAAGTATATGCCAATCAGACTATTTAAAATAAAAAAAAAAATCTTCAATAAAATCAGAAATAAAATTTTCAGTATAATATCCTAAGATACATTAAACAAGATTGTAGTTCTTTCTTATCTTATTTTTCTAGTGTTGTTACATAACATGAAATTTGCATACCATGGTTTAGTACATTTGTACTTTAAAATTTTACAATTACTCTTAGTATAAGCAATATATAAGGGAATGTAGAATTATTAAAAAAAAAAAAAATTGTGTTAAAGTGAATATACTCTGATGAATAATATTCATTCTCTAGAGGTCAATGAAGTGACATTTTATATTCAGACACATTTGACTTTATACTCTTTTTTACTTCTGAGGTCAACATATTGACACAAACCAACTCACTCTTTAATGCTGCTTCTTAACCACTTGATAATATTTCATAAATCCTTCAATCTATTAGAAAAATATATGCAACCCTGACATAATTATGTTGAAATTAGGGGCACAGCTCAAGAAATAAATTCATTCATATGTGCTAACCACTAGGTTAATGATATTATTAGTTTTTCACATTATGTGCAGTAATGTCTAGGAGACTCTAGCAGCAATTCATTGTGTTAGGGAACATACAGAGAAAAGACTAATTTTTTTCTCATAAAAATGATTTAATCTTAAAAAAAAAAAAAAAAAAAAAAAAAAAAGAAAAGAAATGTTGCTTGTTTGCTCTTTTAAATGCTTATATCTGATATTCAATAAAAAAATATTTTTATCTGATCTGTTCATTTTAAGCATTATTAGGAAAACATCAGAAAATAGATTCTTCTATCAACAGTAATAAAAAGCTTGCAAATGTCTTTACTTTCAGAACAGAACACTTCAAGTACAATGGATTCATCTGTGAATTACCCAGTATCTGTGAAAAGATGGAGATTTTAGAAGAGCCTATATGAAAACAAAAAAAAATGAAAACTAGATGCTTAGAGTTTTCTGGATTTTTTCAATTGAAAAAAAAAAATGTTTATTCACTTTGTGTTCAATTATTAGTTAATTCAAATTACTTTCCTTGTCATAGTAAAAATAGAAATTAGCTAGGGCAGGTTATATTTGCAGAAAACATGGAGAAAAAAAATAAAAATAAGACCTACGTAGTCTTAATAAGCAGTAGGAAGCAGTTAATTAGAAGAACTATTCACTCCATCAAATTTATCCAGAAAGAGAGAAGGAGTAAATTGTTGTAACCTTAGAGTCTAGCATACAAAAAAGCAACAAAATAAGCTACTGAGTAAAATAGTATTTTATTAAATATAACTGGATATTAAACTGAGGGATGAAAGTGGGAAATTATTTTTAAATATGGCACCAAATTAAGAAACAGCTGGTATTTGTAAAGAACAGATGTTAAGGATCATCATAGTAACCACTGGCAATATTGTATCTTCTAATAAGTAATATATTAACGCAAAATAGTGCAGGAGGAAAATGAAACCTATGGTGAAAATATCCTCATTTTTTGGGGTAAAAAAGTATCTTGATTAATGTTAATTGAGATCTTAAAAATACATTAATACCTTAAATCATGTGACAAAGTCATGGTCTTCCCATTAAAAAAGAAAGTAGAAATTAGCATGCTTTGTGTAGAAAAGGAGTCTATGTGGCTAAATCAGTAAGAAAGTTCATTATACTTTGAATAAAGACTAAAGTGTACACAGTGGGAGTCAAGTCTTATTGTAGATTGCTAAGTGGGAAAGAGCTCACTTTTGCAATAGAGCAGATGACAAATGTCATTACTGTGATCAATACCAGCATGCAGGTTATATGCACATTGGAACACTACAAAGGTATTATTCCCAAAAGAGAGATGTTGCAGCCTGCTGCTAGCCAACCAAGGAAAAGAACTACATTTCCTATACCCTACCACAAACATATTATTTTAGAATCAGTGGGCCATTCAATAGATGTGTCAAAGAAACAACATGAAAAATTAAACTAGTTGATGATCTACCTCATGGTGCAGATAACAAATGAATGAAGCAATAAGAACCTACATGTCAGGAAAAAAAGTGCACAAACAAAACATGCAGAAAAATTTCAGAGTAAAAAAAAAAATAGTGTTCTTTCTCACTTCTGTTACACTGGAATAGATCCAAGGATTTTGTTGTTGCTTCTTTCTCTGGAATTAAAAGCCATCAGAAGCTAGAACAAAGCTAGAACACTTTGACCTTTTAAAAATAACTTCTGAGAATGGTCTAACTCAATTTTCCTTCCTTCTCCTTCTCTCTCTCTCTCTTTTTTTTTTTTTTTTTTTTTTTTTTTTTTTTTGGTTTGTGTTTTCATATTACTGCTTATTATATTTTATTTGTTAAAGGATTAACAAAAAAAAAAAAAAAGACAGAACGGGAAAGACATAATGCAATTCATACAAAAGTGCTGTAAGTGGCTCATTTAGATATAGTTTTGACATATGGGCCAAATTAAGACTTTAAATAGTGCAATACATCTTTTAATGCTAAAGAAAAAGTATAAATGGGACTCAATTAATGAGCGGAAAATGTAAAAGACATACTGGAAAAGCTATAAATTGCTTACTAAAATAAACCAGCAAAATTAATAGGTAATGACTCTTGTAGCTTGCTGTCATGTTCTCTTAGCCACAACATCCATCAGAAAAAATACATGCTTACACCCAGTTATTTTACTTACTGAAGTCGCATGGGTGAACACTGATGAGGATAATTGTAAGGCTTTTCAAATTGCCAACAAAGAAGTAAATCGGAACATTGGATAAAAAGAATCTTGATTCTTCCATCCCAATGTATTCATGCCTGACTGCATTCTTCTGAAACAAGGCATCTATTGACAAGGACTTGAACCCTCAAGGTGAGGGGATTGCTTCTGCAGATGGATGAGCAATGTCAAAGAAGTCAGCCCAACCATGGAAGAAGGGAAAATATAGAGAAGAGGGAAGAAGAAATTCTCTGTTGCAATTCACTGACACTGATTTTCTTTACAGGGCAC
Organism: Excalfactoria chinensis; assembly: GCF_039878825.1. Taxonomy (NCBI): domain Eukaryota; kingdom Metazoa; phylum Chordata; class Aves; order Galliformes; family Phasianidae; genus Excalfactoria; species Excalfactoria chinensis. The sequence continues at coordinate 51,798,879 of NC_092826.1, forward strand.
AAGGCAGTAGAAAGTGTTATTTTCTTTCCCATAACTGTTGATTCAACTACATATTACCATCTTGTAAGATAAATAATTCACTTCAGGCTTTATCAATATTATTTCTTAGATCTGTTGCTTTTGACCTACTAGTATAAAGATATTTTCCTTGGTACAACATTATTAATTTGTTCTAAGGCAATCTAACCAAACTGTTAACCAAGATCCTATCAATTTTAATATTAACTTAGATTTAATACATCTTTGTAGATATGCTTTTTTTTGTTTGTTTTGTTTTGTTTTAATCTGGTTTCTGCCATAACTACATTTCTGTTTGTTTCTTCTACTTTCTCTCTTGATCACTAGCATACACATCATACTTTCTGATTTTTATTTTATATGTCATTTAAAACAGCATTGTTTTCAATGGTTGCTAAGATGCCCCCCATAAAATGCCCTACAGAGTACCTTCTTTATGTCCTCAAATGTTTTCAGTTTCTTTTCCCTGTGAGTTCTTTTTTCTATTTGTATGTTTTACAAACTTTTGAAAATGGTCATACACTGATATTTTAAAGGAGAGAAGAAGACAAAAATTAAATCAACTGAAATGAAATACGAATAAAACCTATATTCAAACTGCAGACTATGATTGAAAGGGTCCTTAGTCTAATATTCAGTAACTGATGGAGGAGGTCTCTATGGAGAGGAACTGTGGACTCTGGCATTCAGTAAGCTTCAGATCACAATAGTCACTGGTATCCTTCAAAACATTTCAGATTTCATGAACACACCTTTTCACAAAGATTCTCTAAATAAGTAATGGGGAAGGTTGAGCAATCTGACCAGTTAGGTTTATTTTTTTTATTATAACTGCATAGGACTGAAATGTTCTCTGTAGTTTATCACAACACGTTTACTTATCTTGCTTCGGTTACATCCCATTATATAAAGCAAAACTGCCTTTCTTTGTTTGTTCTGGGAGCTGTATGCAACCCAGTCATAAAAAGGGATGGATAGTGTGACAGTTTATACACAAGCTGGCAGCACAGAAAATATGATAGTGAGCAGTCTCTGAATTGAGAGCGAAATGTTTGAAATTTTAAATGAAATGAATATATCATGATAAAGGCAACGCTTCAGGAATATGATAGGTAAATAGGTAAAGAGCATTACATCTTAATATTGTTAAATCACGAATGCAATAAGAGCATATAATAGCTAGGGCAATCTTTCCACAGAGTCGATAAAAAGCTTATCATATAGAGTATTTTGAAACACCTACACAGCTATTGTGGTGTTTTATAAATACATTAAATGTGGCAAGGCAGTATATTGCAGTATATAACTTAAAAACCCTGTACTCAGGGATATGATTTAGTGGAGGGTTTTTAGAGTTAGGGTACTGGTTAGGCTGCGGTTGGACTTGATGATCTTCAAGGTCTTTTCCAACCTGGGTAATTCTATGATTCTATGATTATATGAATATTCTAAAGTCTGCTAAGAATGTAGGTAAAAACAAAAGGTATACATGAAAGTGAATAAAGTGTTCACAGTGATTATCATGGTAGAAAAAACAATATCAGAAGAATATACATATCTTTTGTCCAACAGTGAGAATAGGCAAGTACTATTTCTTTGTTATAAAATAATAGTCACTATGATAGGAATGATTGACATAGTTAACAATTTTATGTAGTAAAAATAGGCTTGAGAGTCATAGAGGTCTAGATACAAAGTGGAAGTTCTAGCATTTTAGAACAGATTATTGAGACATCTGCCAGTGATGAAGTTCAGTTGATACTGTCTTTGCGCAAAGGAAAATACAAAGAACATGGCATGGTCCATCCCAGCCCTCTTTTACTATGATTCTGGGGTATAGTCATCCTAATATCAATTATTTTAATATCAGAATGTTGCCAAAACAATTTGTTTCAAAAATTAGTTTTCAAAACTACAGTAATTATCTTCAGTCAGTTCTTCTACTTACTATCTTATTATCCATCACACTGACAGAGACTGATTTACACTGACAAGCTGAAAATCTTTTCAGTTTTCAGTGGTTTTTATATCAAATAATTGAAACACAGATCAACATTTTTGTTTTGTTTTGCTTTTACTTTATATTTCTATTCTCTGAAATCCTTTAAATCTGTTCTCTTCTTCTCCCTTTGGAAGCTCTCATCAATATCAGATAGCCTGGCATCAAAACTAGCAAGTATGATGATTTTGGACTATAGCAGCTGGACCTCATTTAAAAATCAGAGCTGATTACAACATCTTTAAAAATGAAATACTTTCTGTCTTTTCTAGAACACAAAAAGTGGTCAAGCAAGGGCTGACTTCCACTGTTATTTTTAGATCCAATCGCTGTTTTTGAAATTCATTGAAACAGAACAAATACAATAGCTTTTTTTCTTTCAGAGAATTTATTTGATTTCTGGATGAGTATTAATTTATAAACATCCCTATGGCTTCAGTCCCTGGTCAGATAAAAAATTACACTTTTAGGAACCTGTCAGTTAATACGCCATTTACTTCTACACAGAATTAACAAACAATGTCAAGCCAATCAAACAAAAGAACAAGCTGCAAAATTTGCTCCACATATTCACATAAATGCATACATTTATATATATATATATATATATATTTGAGAGTTAAGTACTGATGCCAAAATATGAGGCTAACTCTTAATATGCAGGTTTGTCAATATTAAATAGAAGACACTGCACAACTTCCAAATGCTTGTTTTTCTTGAAGATAAATTGATTGTTCCATTTACAGAATATACTAAAGTGCTTTACATCAGCAAAAGTTACTATCATAGACATTTGAGTGAATTTTTGCTTCACGTTGGGTTATTGTTTGTGTCATCCCAATAGACTTATAGATATCTACAACATATTTTCATCAAGATTTAATGGTTCATTCCTAATTATTTATAATCTTTTTTTCTTTGTATTTTTTTCCAGTAGTAGTAGTTGTGACGACTTAAAATCATATTAAAAAAAATAATGCACCTCAGCGACACATACTAGAATGTTTCTGAACTCTTAGCAGAGCAATACTTAGGAAAGAATGCCATACAGAGGTTGGAGTATTCTCTATTTTTCATGTGGTTGTATAATAAGAAGTAACATGACAGGGAAGGAGGAAGAACCTTGAAGTGGTAGCTACCTGCCTAGAAATGAAAAATTGAGGAAAAGGAGTTGAGTGACCTTGCTCTGTCATACGTGTCATACTCCCAGATCAATGATCAATTCTAGCAGGACACAGGCAATTGCCTTAGTGACCTCAACTTGCAGTTGCTGGTGGGTGTCAGTTAGTGTTGTAAAGAATAAAAAGAAGCAGTGGACTGGTGATAAATAGAAGAGACTGGACGGGGGAGGAAAAAAAAAGAAAAAAAAAAAAAAAAAAAAAAGGAAAAAAAAAAAAGAAAACTGTTTGAAAGAAATCTCCAAGCAGTATGAATCCTTGGAGAAGGACTGCTGGCATAGCATGTGCTATATTTCCCTATTTTATTTTGTTTCTGTGTGTGTGTGCATGCATATGTGTAGTTTCACAAAGCGTCAGGCTCATGATGAAAAGTGTATTTCACATTAATGTCTGGCCTCCTATGCTTTATGAACTGTAATAATAGGAATGAGTCTGGTGAAATACTGGATTAAGAACTTAAATGTCTCTAACACAGAAGTCAAACAAAGCTTAGCAGTGAATGAACAGCAGTGCTGCGCAAAGAAAAGGAATGTTGCTTTGTTAATTGAGAAGATATCATATCAGATACAAGCTGAAATAGCCAAACTATTTCATTCTGGATTTGAGTTAATTGTGTTTCTTTTGTACTCCAAAAATCAGACAGAGAAGCAAATTACTAGCTTTATCCTGAGTTCCTTCATCGTCTAATCCATTTGTTGTGGTTTTGATCCAAATCAGAAACCCTAACATATCTTTAATTTGCATTCTATTTAAAAATCAAAATGGCAACCAAAGAACATCTAAAGGTATGCACATTTAATTGCTTCTTCTGTGTAAATTAAAAGTACCACAGAATGAGTGATCTAGTTTAACAAATTATACTGTGTTGATAATATTTTTACAAATATATGACGATGTAACTTTAGCTATAAAGACACATAGAAAGATGAGACATAAACCCCACATTACTTCTTTAACATAGAAATTTTTCTTTCCCATGTTTACTCGTGCAAAATCTCATGGGGCAAATTAGTAGAACTTAAAAGTCAATGATAAGCCATATTTTAATGTCCAAGAGTTAAAATCCTAAAATCCTCTTTAATTGCAGTTCTCTTTAACTTGAATCACAAATGCCTCTCCTGTTTTTCTGGCTTTTGAACAAGATGTATGAAAAATTTTATTTCAACATAAAGAAAATCTTCCCACTTTAATATCTTATACTGGAATAAATAAATAAATAAATAAATGATTATATAATTGTGCTGGCTTGCCCTGAATGTATCTGAGCCATCCAGGGGAAAAGATCATAATCTATATTCTCACTGCATTGCCAACAGTACTCGCATCCTCACCAAGCAGGCAAAGGATTTCTAATTTTTCATCTTATTATTATTATGATTTTTAAAAACCTTTACTCTGCTTGTGAGTATTACAATCACATCCTCCTCTATATTCAGTGCTGTGGAAAACCATATTTCGTCTTGTATAAATAAGAGTGATTGAAATAGATTAGCTGCCAAAACCTTGGAAATATATAGACACACATAGACATTGTACATTCCATATACATACTCATATGAACACCTATTTACACCCATAAACTAATGCTCCCAAGCCCTATTACTTCTTCCAGTAAACAGGATTTTCAGATTTCCATACAAACATCAGTTAGTTAAAAACATAGTTTGAAGGCTAAGACCAATTAATCATGTGGAAGCTGACTGCCTTTGTCATGAATAGACTTATCAGTGCAAGCATGCATATGGCTACATTCACTTTGATCTACACTGCTCAGCTTTTATAAAAATGTAAACCTGTTTTCCCAAGACAAATTGAGTTGCAAATACAATAAACCAAACACTCATTGTATGATACAAACACATGGTGTCAGGATCTTGCTGAAGTAAAAGCCCCATATGCTATATAGCTTTTGCCTTCCCTGAAATATAGACTCCAAAAAACTGAAGGGAAAAATAAAAACTTTTTTCTGTCTGAAGAGAAGCAGCAACAAAAGGTGCAGGGGTGGGGGAAAGAGCAACCTGCTGGTGTGAAGGTTCATTCCCCCCACCCCCACAGAAAAAGAAAAGCTCAGCAAATAGTGGTAGGTGTCACCCTGACAGGGAAAGTGGCAAGTGGCCATCTCAGTTCTGTTTGTAACTTCTTTCAGAAAAGTCAAGCTGTTTTTCCCACTCCATTCAGCATGTTTGTGAGTGCTTGATTTGTTCAGAAGACAAAAAAGAGCAAGAGCGCCGGAATTCAATAGAAGGTCAGAATGGCAATCTCTTTTGCCTGGTCAGGCTTCCTTCTGTACCATGACATCTGGTGCTAATACCAAAACAAATTAGAGCAATTCAAACCTCCAGCAGGGGAAAGAGGACTCTCTGTTTTTCATTTAGCAGAGATACAAATTTGAGGACAGATTACTAAGGTTCCCAACAATTCAGCACAGCACAGCAATAGATTGGTGACACTTGTTTTACAGATTCTGACTACAACAAACATAATCAGTGATTAAGTTAAAGATGTCCATCCTTCAGTATACCTCACACAAAAAGAAGAGAAGAAATAATCGTACTGATGAGTCTGTGCTTCATTTTCAGCCTGTTAGAGCATAAAGCACTAATTGAATGGAGGAGGCTCCCTGCAGAATGCATGGAGTGGCTCCTCTTCCCCCATCTGGCATTTTAATATCTTTGGCTAATGGAATTGCCTTTTTATTTATTTATTTATTTTCTGTATTCCAGGAAGTAATAATGCATGTTTTCCTTACAGATAAGGGCATAGCCTCCTTGGTCTTTCTGCCACGTTAAGTAGTTCTGAAGTAGTTCACGCAAGTGATTCTGAATATTTGGCCTTTTTTAGCTATATTATTCATATTCTTCCCCATTTCTTCTTATACTTTAATTTTCCTTCTACCACCCACAAATGGGCAAGCTGCACAGTTAATACATCTTCTAGGTACATTAGCTGCAGGCAAAATAGGGTTTTAAACATGTAATCTATACTTGTTAGTGGTACTCTCTTGAACACTAAAACAATTTGTTGTGTCAGATTGGACTGAATCTCACTTTCAGGGGAATTCTGCAGCTTTTATCGTTAAAATATTTTCTTTGTAAGAATTCAAATTTCATTTTGATCATATAAGCTTGCTCTACCTTGCTGTGATCTTTCATTCAAGCAGAAAAAATGGATCTTGATAAGGTTGAGTAAAATTTTATGTGCAACACCAGGATCTCTTCTCCTTTAATAAGAAACATCAGTGTCTTAGTTTCTCATAAATTATGCAATATTAACTGTTAGCACAGCACTTGTAAAAATCTTCCCTTCAGGCACAAATCTCACTTTCAGTCTGAGACCCTATGCTTGAGCCATATCTCTGGTGCTTAACTTCTGGGCTGATGGCCTTCAGATGGTGTCTTTCACTTGTGGTACTATTATGTGGACAACAAATCTATTACAGATTCTTTCTCAAGCTGTAGACTGTTTGACTGACTGTGCCACTATTGTATGTTTATAGAGCACTCCGTCACAGATTTATGATATAAAAGTAAGCTCTTTAAAATAGTTCTTTAACAATACAATGAGTACCCTTGAAACAGGGTTAATGGCTTGAAATGGAAAAACTGCACTCTGTGCACATCGAGGATTGAAGGATTTAAATTCTGAGTTCCAGTGGCACTGTAAAATTAATCCATCACAAATCAAAAACCAACTGTCCTGACTCTACCACTAATAGCAACTTATGTATTTTCTGGGTTCTGTTTGTTTGTTTGTGTTTCTTTTGGTCATATTTTTCTTTCTTCCTTTCCTTTATAGCCTTGGAGCAATCCTTAATTTTTCAGAATTGTGATCTCATGAAAATAACATCTATTACTGATTTAGTTCATAGGATCATGGTGCAAACTTTCCACCCTCTGTGTATTAGATGTTATCTACTAGTGTTTTCTCATTACATCATCTGCTTGCAGACATGATGTTGTTTTGCCTGCACAACCCTTGATACTGGAGGACATTAGTCATCAAAAAGATCAACAGCATTTTGAAAATCTTCTTGGATACTGGAAAACAGTTCCGCATCATCTAGATTGCTAGAAAAAAAGTATTTCAGCACTAGTTATCCAGAAGAATTCTTTAAAATGGAAGCAACACTATGGAGAGATTATTACTTGTAGAAACTGCATTTGAAACACTGTAATTATTTTGCTGTTGTTGTTCTGCTTTGTTAGCTGCTTTTTATGGAAATTGATAGAATTTCTGAAAAGATGAATGCAAGACTGTCCTGATGGAATTTTATTGTAAATCCACACTTTATAGCATAATTTTAGGTGCCAATCTATAATACTACCAGAGCTGATATATTAGACCTAATTAACAGAAATTGCATCAGTTTTTATATAAGCAAACGAGCAGTAACAACTGCAAAATCCACACTCAGTGTCAGTAAAGCTAAACCAACACTTTTGCCTTTCAATATAGTCTAATCATGTAATATCTTGACAGAATAAGTCTTACTGAGCACACAGAGATAAAACATGAGTTTACACAGATATGACCTTTTTATCCATTCATCCAATACAAAAGATCACACCACAAAGAGTATTTTAGAAGCCAATAAATATATATTTCAACATATGGGATAAGTATGGTGATGCATCTGAATTATCAACAATTATACATTTCTTTCAGAATTTGGCAAGCACCAGAAGATTAACAAATTTTGAAAGGGTACTATGGTTTCAGCTTGGTAAAACTCTATGTTAAAGAGGGTACATTTCATTTAGTCCAAGATTTACCATAACCAGAGTTAATTTTAAATGAAGTCTAAAAGCAAATGCTATGGATTCTAATGATCATCTCAGTCTAAGGAAAATCATCCTAACATAGTTCATATAGTATATTCATTCATTTACGTATCTTACTTCTCTGGAAGTAAGCATGTAATCTCAGTTTAGGATCAGTGTTAGCAGAAATGTAAGTGGAGCTTTAAGAGAGCTGCATTTCACAGAACATATTTTTACCTGGAGGCATTTACTTGATTCCTGGAAATAATTAATGTCAGTGGGTCCTGAGGAGAGAAGCAAAACTGTCTAGGGTCTTCTTCATGTTAAATCATTTATGACTTTTGACAGTAGCAATTTCCTTGGAGAAACAATGTTTTAGGATACTTGTTTTTTGTATTTATTTCACATTATGAATGACATCGATTTTACTTCTGCTACAAAGAAACCTACCTCTTCCTGAATATGCTGACAGAATGTGAATCACATTCAAGGTTGATAACGCACTTTGCTGTTAAAACTACGTGTCAACCAAGATAGAACTTTATTGAGTTCTTTCATCCATCCTTTCTCCTATCTATTCCCCTTTTAAAATGTTTCATAATTAATGTAAAACTGGACTAGTTAGGGCAGAGAAGGAACTTGTGACATGATCGATATCATCACACTCCTTCTACAGAGATGAATCAAATTAACTATGAAAAGCACTTTTCACTTTCTCTTTTTATAGCCTTTCACCTTCAGATCTGAAGACAACGAGCAGAAACTGTAATGTGGACCTAAAACAAAATAGTATGACTGTCAATATTCAAGGCTGTCAACCTGAGTAGTTTATTGCAATCAGTAAAACAGAAATACAGTTCAACAGCTATTACATAAGCTCAGATGCTGATATTCAAAAGCAGTAACTGAAATAAATGGTGCAATTTTTAAAAATAAAATGATTTTTAATTAACTTTTACATTAATCTCCTACTAACTGTTTTGCAGAGTTTACTGGAACTTTGTATCATAAGACATTTTTTGATGGACATTTTTAGATTGCTTTCATTGTTTATAGCGAATATGTTGCTAAGAATGTCTTCCAAGTTTTTGTTGCCATTACTTACTCAGAGTGCAATGATTCTCTAAGGAAAAATCAAAGTTATATGCCTCCTCATATGGAAATGCTTTTCTTATTCACTAGGATGGATAGCCAGGGTTACTGCTGAGGTAAAGGTAAAGGCTTGCAGAAAGGCAAGGTAGAAAACCTCAGCACAGCTGTAGGTTGCAGCTGACAGATGCAGGTCACTGTTCCAAGGGCAGAAATAATTTTCCTCTCACCCTTAGGACTAGAATAGTTGAATTTCTTAATCTCTAGTGAAGGGAAACACATTTGCCTGAACAGGTTTTTCTAACCATTTGCTGTAGACAATGACAATAATGGTTACTAATCTGACTTCCATAGAGAAGAAAAAAAAAAAAAAAAATTATATCTGTAATTCTTTGTTCTGCATGTGCAAAGTAGCAGCCATACACTGTCCTCACAACAGTAGTCTGGCACAAAAACAGCTTAGTTTTGCAGTAGGCTTACAGCCAAACATTTTGTGCAGGCTAACAATAGAAAATGATTTCATAGGCACAGGGTCTGCCCTGAGCTCACCCAGAGGTTTGAAGTCATTCACACGAGCTTTCTGTTCCACTCGCTCCTTTCTCTCTTGTGCCCTTCATTAACATCCAGAACACAAATCTTGTTGACAAAATTTGATGCTTATACAAAGCTCTGGAAAATACTTCAAAACAGACAAAATGATTTTCTGTTCTGAGGCAAACTACATAATAATGATTTAACTTTCAGATTTTAGGTGAATAGAATGGAGGTGTTGGGGGTCATAAAGACCACCAGTAATGTTTTAGTTTTCACCTGACAACACACAAAGGTGGAAGCAGTTGTCAAACAGTTTGCATTCCTCAAACCTGACCTGTGAGATGTTGATGAAGGAGATTTCCTTGCTTACTAATGTGAACTAATATGAAAACTACAATTTCACAGCTGTTAAAGCACTTATGCACTGTGTATTGAAATGTGATACCTGAAAGAAGCTGATTCTTCCATGCAGACCTTTCTTTTTTGCCTCTCCTAACACTCTGAGAGTTATGCACTACCCACCTCACACCAAGGTTTCAAGGGAAACTTTTCATCGATTTCTTTGGGATATAGACAGTCATTTGCTATGCCTGTTGTATTTATGCCTTTCAAGTAAAAGGAGAACTTTTCCCCAGTAATAGATAGATTGATAGTTTGCAATTAAATATTATTTGAGATTAATTATTGAATAAAAGAGACACCTAATAAACATTTTTTTCTTCAAAGTTCTACATTCTTTTTATGGCCTCAAGTTGCACAAGGGTAAGTTTAGCTTGGATATCAGGAAAACCTTTACAGAAAGAGTTGTTAAACATTGGAATAGGCTCCCGAGGGAGGTGCTTGGGTCACCTGAATGTGTTTAAAAATCGTTTGGATGTGGTGCTCAGGGACATGATTTAGTGGAGAATTGTTGGCATTAGGGTAGTATGGTTAGGTTGCATTTGGATTTGATAATCTTTAAGGTTTTTTCCAGCCTAAGTAATTTAATGATTCTATGATTCTATGATTAAGAGATTGGTTTATTTGTTCATTTATGTTTTTTTTTGTTTGTTTGTTTTGTTTTTGTTTTTTTTTTTTTGTTTTGTTTTGTTTGTTTGTTTTTTGTTTTTTTCAATTTTACCTTTTTCGATGAACAGGAACTATGATATGTGCCATTTTAAGTAGGAAGTTGAACCTCCTTATATACTTCTAGTTGATACAGCTATTATAATTTTATTATAATATTTCAAAGATATCACTTGCTTCCAAATTTAATGTATTTGGCTAAATTTATAAAAGAAAGAGTTAGCAACAAATACATCACAGGATATCACAGTATGTAGCTTCTAAATGTTTTCCTATCTGTTTCAGCAATAGATTGAAGGAAAGATTGAGACCATGACCCATGTCTACCCATCTTAACTGTATTCCTAACACAGACTTACAATTTTGTCTTGATACGTGGGTTATTTTTTATCTCCTCAGATTTTCAAAATTGTCCTGTAAGTCTTATTTTGGAAATTCTGTCTCCCCTTTCTTGTTTCTTCATATTTCTCCTAAGAAGGAAAAGGCAACTCCCATAGCACACTAGTGTGTCCTTTCTAAGTTTTCCTTTCACTATACTACTTGTTTTTCTTTCTTCTCCATTTCTAATCTTATTATTTAGCTCAACCTCTTTTACAAATTACTTAGCATGTTTTTTTGCATATTCATATTTCCTTTTGCACATTTAATTCAAAAGCATTTCTAATGTAGTCCACAGATGTTATGCATAGCAACAGTTCATGCTAAGTCTTCGAAATTACTGTGTAACAAAAAGGTAGGTGTTTGGTTTTTTTTGTTTCTTTGTTTGTTTGTTTTGTTTTGTTTTCTCCACAATTTACTTGATACAAGGGCTGTTTTCCACTGAACATCTAAATTACTTTTAAGAAATAATGTCCTAGTTTCCTCACTTGTATGGAACACAGTCAGATGGAATAGGCGACTAACAGAGTAGAAGGTACAAGCTGTGATAACTAGATTTAGGGACTTAGAAACACCTCTGAAAGATATGTAATCTGGTGTATCTCAGAGGGCAAAAGACAAAATTCCAAGGTAAGAGAAAAAGAAAACAAAAAAGAAGGGAGCTGTCTGGATGGTCCGTTTTACACCTGTATCACAGATATACTAAATAAATGAAGAAAGCACATGTGTTTTAATTCTATTAACAAGGAGAGCAAAAACTTGATTTGAACACACTTTGTCTAAAACTTATGTTCAAAGTAGATTAAGTTCTTGGCTATGGATATGATTCTTGGCACAAGAATGAAAAAAATATAGATCTAATTGATCGCAATTTCTTGAACACTGCAGGACTGTTGCATAAGTTTTTATAGTTTCAGTCTCATAAACAGTGAGCTTTCCAGTACTGCATATAGACATGTTCTCTCCCTGCATGAGGTACATAACACATGAACTTCTGCCAGTGACTCTGATGGCTCTGATATCCAAGCCCCCTATGTCTTGGAAATAAGGTTTATTACCTTCCCCAGGCATCTTAAGTGACTCTGACTGAGGATTAAATTTTTTCATCTTCACATTTTATGATATCAAGGGTATGTGGCAGATACGCATATTATACATATGGGCACTTTGGTCAGATCTTGCTGTCAGACTACGTGAGAAGTAGCAGACAAAAGCAGTATATAACAAAATATACTGCATTGCCTTAGTGATCCTTTTGCTCTGAAATGCTCCAGGCTACTTTTGGCAGCATACTCTGACATATCCTCTATATTTCAAGGGTTCTTTAAAGAAGCATTTCTTATACTTGTACTCTCTCTCTTGTCATGGCTGATCATATAGTTAAACCAGAGTAGCATTCCTTCTCCTCTGTACCTTAAGACCATAGCAGCCAGAACACAGAAATCAATCACTGTCTTTTATAAAGAAAGATTGTGAATTCTGCCTCTTAATCTTATTTCTACATTAATATGTGTTTTTCCCATTCTGAGTCATAGATTTTTCTTTCTGAAGTTCTAGTCTTACTAAGTATGTATTTTCTCTAAGACAGACACTGTAATTATCCCTTTGGGAGCAAACCGACACTCAAGGACATCACTACTGTCTGCTGGGAACCCATGCATGCTGGTTTTTTTGTTCCTGGGCCAAAGAAAGATTTGTTTCAGCTTCTCTCTGCCAATAGGGGCTTCCAGATTTGCAGAAACATTCAATGATTTATCATAAAATCCACTAGCTGGAAGAGAAACTTAATGCCAGAAATCAGATTCTCATTTTTTAAACTGACAATAATTAAACACAGAAATCTTATAATCGATGTTCTGTTGAACTCTGTCTCTGCAACTCTTTAAATTAAGACTAAGAATCTTTCCAAAATATATGTTATAGCTCCACCAGATGCAACAATATTAAGTGACAGTGTGAAGTTCTAAGATACATATAAGAACTGTTGGAAAAAAAAACATCACCTTTGCAGTTCAAAAGGTTAGATTAAGTGACTACAAATTCTAATCCAGTGGCTGGAAATTGATGACAGAATACAAAACCTTGCTATCTCCTTTTAACCTGGTCAGTCTTATCTTTGATGAGAGCTATAAAAGAGACTGCAGAAGAAGCTGTACACACCACAGAAAGAAACATTTATTTGGAGATAATCCAAGCTACTACTGAGACTGAAGTATTTTTGCAGCAAGACTAATAACTGTAATGCTGAGATATCATTACTGAAAATATAGTGTATGTAAGAAGGAATGTTTTAAATTCATCCAGACTTCTTTCCACTATTGATTTCTAGCTTGTTACAATTTTTAGTTGCTTAAATTTATCGTAGTCCTTCCGGACTTCTATAAGGGACTTCTATAAGTAACTATTTTTAAGCATGTGGGTTGGGGTTTCTTCCTTCAGGAAGGCATCACAGTTTTCTCTGTATATGTGTCTTTTCTGTGTGTGTTTGGGCTTATTATCACTTAAGAGCAAGTAAGCAAAATACTACCGAATACTGCAAAGGATTGTCCTTTATAAAAATCAACTTTTATACAAAAGAATAAACGTTTACATTGGATAAAGGAATCACATTTGTACTCAGCACCTTCATCACTGTTTTTGCTGGTCATTTTGGCAAAGCTAAGAGAACTCTGCCTTTCATTCACTCAAGGGATAGAGGATCCCTGGTGCCCCTGTGGCGCAAGTGGTAGAAGTGCTGCTATGCTACACAGAAAGGCTCAAATCCCGGGAGTTGGACTTGATGATCTCTAAGGTCCCTTCCAACTCGCACGATACTGTGATACTGTGATCTCAGAAGGAGGACTCCCAGCAACCATTCAACTGCAGAAAATCTCTTGGAAACCCATATTTCCCTTGACCTGAGGAAAACAATTTTTAATGTGAATGTTGCCCTTTAGGAGAGTTAAAGCAAACAAAACTGCACAAGTGCACATAAGCCATGTGTTAAGAATTATTAATTTTTAGGAACATGGTAACACTGGCAAATCAGAATCACACAGAATCACAATGCTGGAAGAAGCATGGTGGCATGCAGATGGTTTGAAATCCAGTTCTTAATTCTGAGATTGTTGCCTTTTGCACAGCTTCTCATTCTTCAGAACAAACCCAAATTCTGCAGTTCAAATAATAACACAAAGTATATCAGGACAGTATTGTACACTCAAGTATCTTAAAAATCCAAGATATAGAATCATAAAATCACAAGGTTGGAAAGGACCTACAAAATCATCTAGTCCAACCGCCCTCCCTTTACCATACCTACAGTAAAACCACTAAACCATATCTCCTAGCTCCCTATCCAGACGCTTCTTGAACACTGCCAGGGATGGCGACTCCACCACTTCCCTGGGCAGGCTATTCCAGTGCCTGACCACTCCCTGAGAAAAAGTTCCTTATTAAGTCCAGTCTAAACCTCCTCTGGGACAACTTGTGGCCATTTCCTCAGGACCTGTTGGTTGCCTGGGAGAAGAAGCTAAGCCCCTCCTCATCACAACCTCCCTTCAGGAAGTTGTAGAGTACAGTGAGGTCTCCCCTGAGCCTCCTCTTCTCCAGGCTAAACAATCACAGCTCCCTGAACCACTCCTCATAAGACTTGTGCTCCAGACCCCTCATATATAGCCCTACGTTGAGCTACTATTTTTATCACATTTAAACAAGTAGAAAAAAAAAAAAAAAAAAAAAAGAGAGAGAGAGCGGTCGATGCAGTTGGAGTGCAGTCAGTGGAGAATGCAAATCTACTTCTCATATTACTAATTTATTTTGTATTCATGATTTAGAATTTTCTGATAAATCTTTCTGTCACATCATCCATCATAGGCTGTCACTAGAGAGACAGAAGATAGAAAAATTAAAAACCTGCTTGTTACTGTAAGCTAAACAGCACGAACAACATCCATCAAAGACAAAAAGATGGTAAAGTGCTAGCCAGAATCAAGAGACTGGTGTTGCTTTTCTTTTAAGCATATATTTAAATGCACTAAATTCTTTCATTTGCTCAGTATTTTTTGTTATTTATTTTGTTACAGACTTCAAATGCTGATAAATTAGTTGTAAAGGTCTTTAATTTTGCTCTTCCTTTTATAAATACATTTAGATCTACTGCTGAAGTGCTATTTTTTATTTTTTGAATTAGCAGAGATGCACCCTATTTTGCCAGTTAATAAATATGTCACAAGACATGGCATCTGTAATTAGGAGAGGACAGATACTACATGGAGGACCTGCTGCCTCATTGATTCAGTAGGTTTTAAACCACACCAGAGACCATTTCTTGTATATCCTCAAATAACGAATATCTGAACTCTTATAAACAAATAAATACAGCAATTTACTTATTAAGAAATAGGTTGCATAACAGTCTGTTTCCATATTAGAGCTAATGCATTCATACCCCAAAATTACACAAAATCAAAATATACATCAGAATCACTTTTCTTTGTAGATAAAATTCTAATATGTAACATTTATGATAGCCATCCTGGGCCTTAGAAGTGCAAGAAGTGGTAAGAATGTAAAGGCTGGACCCTGAAATATAACCATGGTGGGAAATATCTAACAAAGGCAACCCAGGTGTGAAAAATAATAATAATAATAATAATAATAAAATAAATAAAATAAAATAAAATAATTAAAGGTCCTTGCAGAGAGGCAACTCATGTAGTTCTACCCAGAAATTATACCAATAAATCCAAAAGGAATGGATAGGACCACTTTTAGCTACAGGGAAAGGAAAAAAGAAGAATTTTTGAGGAACTTCACAACAAAAGCATAGACAAGAGAGAGTTAGGAGGTTTGTGGAAAGAAAGTTAAAATCAAATAGTCTGTTAGAAGCTTAGCATGGGCAGATATTAATGAAAAGCAGGGGGACTGCCTGAAAACAAAAACTGAGAAACATGCAAGGCAATATTCATTGTAGTCCAGAGCAGTGCAATGCATCTACAACGAGGAGAAAATAAATAAATAAATCGGTGTGAAATAATATATTTCGAATTAGTTTTCACCTAGCAGGAAAAACATTTGTGTAACAGCACAAGCAGCACAATAAACTTGTCTTCCTTCTATCCCATTATGAGGGGGTAGAAAATGATATAAGGAAATGTTTTATTATAGGTTCAACCTGATTTTTAGTAAAGGGTTGGTTTGCACTGCATTATTTCAGTTTTGTGTCAGCAAAGCTCCACTAAAATCCTGTATTATCGTAGTGTACAGATAGTCAGCCAGCTGTATTACATTTTGCTTGCAGCAAGAGTTCACCTCTCAGCAAAAGTATATTGGTTGCTGGCATAGCATTTTCAGACTCCTACCTCTGCAATTCTTTTCTCTGCAAGGTCAAAAATGATCCCTGTGGCTTCTTCATATACTAAAAAACATGGGTCCCATGGGAAATCTCAAGATCCCTGTTTCTCCACTGGGCCATCAGGTTTATAATGAATATTCATTTATTAACCCTATTTAACTTTGGTCATCTGATTTAGAAGTTGGCAGGCTACTATGTTCCTTACTGAGTGTTAAGTCACCTTTTGACAAATTTATTAACATACTTAGAGGGTTGGCTCTATTTTAGGTGCTTAAGCTGAATGTATAAAGTTAGACCTTGTGTTAGATCAGTATATGGTACAACCACATTTCATTTCTCTGTATCATAGCTGCAGCAGACCAACTCCTTATGGTGTAGCTATACAAGAAACTGAGATATTAATAGCTTGTTACCTCCAAAGGGAGACAGCAATATCCTCTTTCCTAACCTCAGCTCCTTCCATACTCCTGACTACATGGCTCCATCCAACCCTGAGACACTGCAAGCACTTTTTGAGTTGCAGATCAATTTGATTAGCTAAATTTGGAGAAAAGAGAAAACAAAAGACAAGAAAAACAAGTAAATTTCTGTTACTACAACAAGTCTTATCCACCCTTTACTTCCACAGGCTCTGATGAGAATTTCCCTTCAGCAGACATGAGAGCAAATGTGAGAGGAAGGGTAAGATAACAAAAAGAGGAGATCCTGTATGAAATTAGGAAGAGAAGATGGAGAGGAGAGAGAAAAGAGTATGAGTTCTCTTGCAGCAGCAGAGAACAGTTAGGTCTTACCTGTTGTCTTTGATCTGCATTTTTTTTTTTTTGTTTTGTTTTGTTTTGTTACATAACTACACAGGTCACATGTTAGATTTTCTATTTAGAGATACTTTTATTCAATTTTTAAAACTCTAATTTGTCAATAGAGAGATGTCTGCATTGTGTTTATGTTTACTCACTAGCTCTAAACAACAGCACTTAAGGATAAATATTCCTCTGCTTCCCAAAATTAATAGCATTTGCTAGTTTTATTGAAAACTGAGTTTTAGTTCAGTTGTGTTACTGGGATTACACAGATCCCTAACCCAGTGAGACTGACACAGGCAGCCTCTAGTAAACATATTCGTATCATATCCATATACCAGTAAAATAGAAAAGAAAGTTTCATTTTGCTGCCTAAAAACTTCCCTTTTCTGTGTGAGGTTTGCTTTGTTCACTTCCCTCATGACTTAGTTTAACTGCAAGAAAAAAGAAAATTTGGAGGGCCTTTTTTTTTTTTTTTTTTTTTTTTTTTTTTTTTTTTTTTTTTTTTTTTTCCCTCCCTACTTGAAACTCAGGCTTTATAATTGATCTCATCTTTATGTGTATTCACAGCTGGACACATCTCACTAGAATCAATGAGAGCCTTCAGCTGGAGTTAGCTGTCCCATGTGGTGTTCTGGATTCAAAATCAAGAACTCAGTTGCTGTGTGCTGCTATTGCAGTTTTTCTTTGACTTTGTAAAGAAGTTGGTTTAAATGGATAAAGCTTTGGTTAACATCAGAGTGAAGAGTCAAGACAGGTAAAGGACTAATTTTGAGATTGCCCTTAGCCGTGGGAGCTGCTGTGGGTTTCATCAGGGCACTACAGTAGCCAATTGCATCTAGATAACTTCATCAAAATGCCTTAATCTGTCTTTAATTCCTTGTTGCTTTGATGAAGTTCTCAAACAATGCTTGTTCTATCAATGGCTTTCCTAATGCATCCAATGACATCAGCTGTTATAATCACTGCAGTCATTTAATATGTTTTATGGAAGGAATATTAAATGTGGAAAAATTAACTTCTGTTGATCTGTAAATAAAAATCTTTCCATATGTTTGAACATAGTGGAATTTTCATTGAAATAAAATCAACTTTAAATAAAATGCTATTATACTTAAGTATGTGCCTTATTTTTGCAAAGACCTTCCAGAAGACTAGGTACTGAATTTCTAATATTGAATACGGACAGTAGCTTCTCTATTACTTATTTTGTTGCATAAGTTGAAGGCTAAAATCTGTGGCAAGGGGATGTTTGGCAGTTTACTGTTCACTGTTTGTAACCAAACTGCATATGGTTATGCAGCTAGAAAAGTATGTTTATAAGAATATAGTTGAGAAAACACAATCCTGCTCTGGATGTTGCTATGAATATTTGATGAAAACATAAATTGTGTCTGTGAGACTACAGACCATTCTTCAGTTTTCAAGAGGTGAATCAAAATCTAGCTTTCCAGCTTATAAAAGAAACTGATATGTGTTGGTGACAGATTTTGAATCTGAAGAACAATTTCCACCACTAACAGCATAGGAGTAAATAGGAAATTGGAGCATGGCTCATATAAAAGATAACAAAACTGTAGAACAAGATACAAGGAAATGAGAATAAAGGAAAGAGTATAAATGAGTTCAAGAGATTTCTGGGACAATTGTTTCTCAACAAGGAAGAGACTGATGGATATGATGAAAAGGTAGGTTGAAATGTAGGAATAAGATAAACCTGGGGGCTGGGGAGGAGTGGAAAGTACACATGCTGAGCTGCTTGGGCACTTTATATTTCAAAAGTGTCTCATGTTCACTAACCTCTGATAGAATTCTTTATCACTTTGATTTGATCTTACTGCAGGGTGCACTGTGGCAGACTTTTGCCAGAGCTGCCCATTGCTTCAATGAGAGCTGTTAGCTAGAAAGTGTGATGCTGTCTTTAATTATTTCCCTTGAAATATGGTGCCCTATTGTGTGTATTGCATATTATTTTGAAATAAGATTCTTGAGCCTCCAAGAAAACCACATGTGGCCAAGTTTAGCTGAGGCAGTTCTGGGTTTTAAAGTGCTGTTTCAGGGGACATTTTCTCTTTTCCTTTTTACAGAACCATTCATATGGCTCGATTTCCATTTTGGTAATCAAAATGTCTATGATGTATCAACTATTAAGTACTTGTTTTTCAAGTCATATCATCACCCTGAAAAAACAGTGTTTCAAAGCCCATTTTCACCATTTGTATGTTGGGATAGCTATTATGTGAAGAGAAATTTGCCAGGTTGTAATTAGTGCAATGGGTTTACAAGCTGGCTTAAAAATAATGAAAAAAATAAGAAAAAGTGGTACAAAACACTTATTGCTGCCACCAAGAACAGGTAACTGTAAGCACAGTTCTTTCTCTTCTCACTTCCTTTCCTGTTTGAAAGGCAGCAAACCTTTTTTTTTTTTTTTTTACAGTAGACTTCCTGGATGTTTTCTACACTAGTAGGAGCTCATGGAAGTTCAGAATTTCTGAATCAGACTACGAAGATAATAATCTTGATATATAATGCCTTGCTTTCACTTTGTTCCTAAGCTCTCTTTCCTGTTGTTTTCAACTGGAAAGCAGCAGACCCAACATACCACTTATGTGTAATTAAATAGACTGTATTATCTGATTTCAATTGGCATGTGTTCTCTGAAGAGAACACATACACTGTTAAACTTAGAGACTGCTTGTTCTTTTCAGTTGAAGAAGTAACTGAGGCCACAGTTAAATCAAGAGAGAAATTTTGCAAAGAAAAAAAGGGAAAACTGATTGCATCTCTACTCTTTCACTTGATTTCTCCTGCTTTATCTATGACAATGACTATCCTCAGTCTTTACGTTATATGCATAAGTAAATATCTGAACCTGAGGAAGCCAAAAAAGATTGTCTTTTTTGTTTATTTATTTTGTCTTGTTTTGGTTTATTTTGTTTTTGATCAGGTTGCTTTTTTGTTTGTTTGTTCACTCCAACACAGTCATTCTAAAGTTTGTATGCCATCCCAGCCTTCTGAACATATTTGATCTGGCTACTATATTAACTTTGTTTCCTTAAAGGAGCTTGTATGTGGTTTGTGAGCTCTATCTGGAAACATAGCTAGGGTGATGATCCTCTCAGGTTGAACCTGCATTCATCCAGATCTCTGGCTGTGATCCAGAAAAGCATTTAAGGTTAGTTTATCTTTAAGCAGTATCCCAGTGAAATAAGTGGCATGACCTATATACTTAAACACACAGTTGAGTGCTTTGCTGGATTGCAGCCAGTGACCACAGTGCTCAGCACCTTGCAGGACTGAACTCCCTATCATCTTCAACACTGGCCTAATGCAAGATATGCAGAGATGTGTGAATGGGTGTTCTTTATAGCTGGGAGGTTAAATAGAGTATTATTCTCAGGATTACTTCATATTCCATTCAGTAAAAGACATTCTCTTGCTTCTTATAACTCTTGCCAATTGTGCTAAAAGTGAGGATATTACAATTCCAAAAGAATCTCACTGAGCCTGTCATTCTTCTTTCTTTTTTTTTTTTGATCATACCGAACTCCATAACTCAAGAGAATCAGGTCAAGCTGGTGTTCTGAATTAAGGTAATTTGTTAACACACGTTTTTTAAATCCCTGCCATATTCTGCTGACAAAGGCTGATTTAATATTCAACAGATTCAACACATCTCTAATGCCAGTATACATTCTAAATGAATGGGTATTTTACACCTTGGACTACCTTGAGCCATTTGGATCTGATTGAATGTTAAGAGCTTCAGGCAGACAAAGTTAAATATTTCTGTACCTGAGCAAGCTTTTTTTAAAGCTGTTTTGAATAGTGAGTCCTACTACTCCACTTGAAATATCAATCTACTTGAACATTTTCCAGCAGAAAATACAGAAATAGTCATTGAGGTCTGATTAGGTGTGTTACTGATTTGGGGACATATTTAGTACATTGAATATTCGTAGTTGTAAAAGTATGAATTCATTTCAGCAAAGAGAAAGAGGTTGCAAGTTTTCACAAAATGTTATTTTATTCTTTTATAAAATTCAAATGTATGTCAAAACTGCTCACTGTGTTGTCTCTGCCAGATAGAAACAACCGTAATGTCTGCAAATGAAGTGAAATTATTGATGCATATATTTATATACATATATATGTGTATATATAATTTGGCTTTATCACAATGTATTTAAAGGTAATCTCAAATCAGTCTACTGAGAGTAACTTTGGCTATAAATGTGAATTTGTTGGAGAGATATTTTTCTCCTGCTTTTTTCTTTATTTCCCTTAAGCATCCTTGTGAAATTTAAGTCCGTATCTTTTATCTAAATATCAACCAATCTGACTTTTTGTCTGCACTGACTAATGATACATTCCAACTATTATTTACTTGATTATAAATTCTGGTTTGATGGGATACAATCACTTTTCTGTTCTCAGCTACCCACTGAATGGTGACATTACTCAGAATTCCATTTAGATGATGCAAATGACCTAATCGACTTGTCCTCTACAGTGGCAATAACTGAACTCAAATGTCAAAGTAATCTTCGTAAACAAAATCTCTCTCATGTAACTGAGATTATGCTAGAGGAAATGTAGGAATATTTACCATAGAAACTTTCCTTTATATTATATAGGTGTAAACTTTCATGCTCATGTTATGTATTGACATTTAAGTATTTCATATTCTAAGCAAAGAAGAAAGAAAAAATACAGAGCAAGTAAATAAAAAGTTAAAGCCAAAGTACATTTATTTGTTTATGTCTTCTACAGTAAACTATACCTTTATTGAAAGGAAAGTTTGAACAAACTTTATATGCAGCTAATATTTTTTCTTTTTTTTTTTTTTTTCAACAGCTGATCATAGCTGGTTTGTTTTCTCTCAGTATTTTACCTCCAATAAAAAGCCTGAGTCAAACAAGCAGTAAATAAGCATTAGCAGTGTATTAGTAGAAATAACCAAAATAATTTGTATTTTTTCATACGTTACAATATGAGTCACATGCCTATATCCAAATTTACTTTAAACTGTACAGCTTGATATCACTTTATAATTAACAGCATTCAGATTGCTAGGAAACAGCTGCCTGCTTCTATTAGAAGGCCTGTACACCTATGGCTGGGCTTGTTGTTGTTCTAGTAAGTATTAATTACATGTCTTCATTCATGCCTTGCTTACTATATAGGCTTTCATGAAACTGCCACATAAAAGATGGACACTGTCTTCTGGTTTACGAGGTTCCTTTCCAAAAAACAATGCTTAAAACTCCAACCTAGTCCTCACACGCACAGTGATTTGGTGACACCGTGCAGAACATAGCAATAAGAACTGGTGATGATTGGGCTACAAGACTGTCAAACTTGTTCTTTCTCTTCAGTATAATTCTTGACTAACTGTGAGTGAAATTTTACTGTTTTGGAATAATTGTGATACAATACTAATATGGTATTGCTGCAAGAGTAAAGTGTAGTATATGCAGCTAGCAGTGTTATCCATACTTTATCACAACTGCTCCCACTGTCCAAGTTGTCTGTACTTTTGATTTCAGGAAGATTCATATGTAATTTCCTTTCTTTCATAAGATTATCTTGCTGACATGTCCTGTGTATTCTTTTAAGTTGAAGATGAAGGCTGACATCTGATGATCTGCAAACTGAATTGTATTTGAGAATTCTTTAGGGAAATCAAGAGTATTTGGTACATTACATTTGTGGTATAGTTGTGGGTGAGGGACAAAGATAATAAGCCTATACATATCAGTGTCCATAATAAATGTTTTAAATTCTTGTTGATAAAATTCACAACTGCACAGTCTGTAGCTTAGATACACCAAGCTGGTGTTGCAGAGCTTTCTTTGTCCTATCACTATCCACTCTTGTAAACAGCTGTTCCCCCTCCTGGTCATATGCACCCTTCAAATATTAAAAGGTCACAATGAGATCTCCCCAGAGCCTTCTCTTCTCCAGGCTAAACAAGCCCAGTTCCCTCAAGCATTCTTCATAGGAGAGGTGCTCCATCCTTCTGATCATCTTAGCAGCCCTTCTCTGGACCCATTCCAAGGGCTCTGTGTCTTTCTTGTACTGGAGGCCACAGGTCTGGAGGCAGTACTCCAGATAGGGCCATGCAAGAGCTGAGTAGAGGGGGGACAATCACATCCCTCTCCCTTTTGGCTCCTAATGCAGCCCAGAACACAGTTGGTCTTTTAGGCTGCAAGCACACACTACTGGCTTATGTCCAGCTTTTTGTCTACCAGGACTTCCAAGTCCTTCTCCACAAGGCTGTTCTCGAGGGGTTCTTTGCTCAGTCTTTTTAAACACTTGGTATTGCCCTGGCTCAAGTGAAACACCGCGTACTTGGCCTTGTTGAATCTCATTAGGTTCATATGGGAGACTTCTCCAACCTGTCCAGGTCCCTCTAGATGGTTTCCCTTCTCACCAATACGTCCACTGCACCAGTCATCTTGGTGTCGTCAGCAAAGTTGCTGAGGGAGCACTCAATTCTTCAGCCAACTCAGTGAACCAGGCACATACAGAAGTCTAATTTTTACAGGAAGCAAAGTCTGAGATCTTCTTCAATAATAAGGATTACAAAAAATAAAGAAGAGTAAATAGCGAGTATGGAATTCCCAAATGAAAATCAAAAAAGAACCATGTCAGCATTGGTTGCATTTGAATCACAGCAGTAACATGAAATTTGCATTTTTCATGCAGCTATACAAATCAAATATTAAATATTTAATAAAACAATTAATATTTATTAAATTAAATGTTATCCTCCAGCAGTATATGAAGATATTTACTGTAGTCTAGAATTATTCCATAAAATTAGGAGTTGTATATTATTTTAAGTGCTGCATTTATATCTTTGATCTGACCATAGCTTACAGTTACAGCTATCAGCCCAGATTGTTAACTTATATTTATTCTCAGCAGCCCAAATTATATTTATATTTAGAATTAAAAATTCACCCATAAAAATTCTGAGGCATGCAAAGCGTGACAAAATCAACTAAAGACAATTCACTTAAATTGTATTTTATCAATTACAGATGAAAATCAGCCTGAATATTACTTTTTACAGTACTATTACTGTTTACTGCCTCTGCAGTCTTCTGATATGTATTTATCTTCTGCTCATTTTTTTTCTTTCAGATTTATGTGAAATGATAGTAATTTTAAACTTCCTGTGTGCTTGCCGCAACACCCTTTGCAATCAGATGTTAAATGGCCTGCAAGAGGTAAGCCATGTCATCATTTCGCTGCAACTTGATGCTTCTTTTGGCCTTGTATTAAAGACCACCATGTTTTACACACACAAAACTGTACTGATACCCAATCCTACACACTTCAGACTTCTTTCTCCAGTTTTTCGCATTCTGTAATAAGAAATAAAATTTACAAAAGAAGCCTTGAATACAGAATGAAGAAATCAGTTAATTTATGTCTACTCGCACAAAATCGTAGCTGTATTTTCTACAGCTTTAATGAATGTTTCCTGAATGTTTGGACTCTGCCTGCCACAGCTTAACAGAAGAGGACACTGAAAATATAAGGAATGTATTTTCATTACTGAAGTAAGTACATACATGTATCTTCAAGACTATTCCCTAGTTTTGATAAGTAGGATGTGACTAATTAAATGATGATGAGGCCATTTATCAACCCAGTGTAGCAGGGAACAACAGACATGACATCACCTTTAAAACCTAGAATCTCAGAAGGGTTCCAAGCAGCATTATAGTAAATCTGGGTATGCTGAAATGGCAAACAAAAGCATTTATGGTAATAGAATTTTGTGGGTTTGTTGTTGTTTCTTAAATGCTGAAAGGTTAAATATAGATTAATTTGACTACTGCATTAAAAAAATCTTTCACGTGATGTGGATATTTACATACAGAATATACACATTTTCCGAAGTTCTATTCAGCCTAGGCATACTGTGAAACTGTGGAACCTTTGCCTGCATCTGCAGGAGAGATTTCTAACACTTTTAGAAAACAAAACTTTGCACTGAAAAAGCAAAGATTACTCTTTGTTAAAGGAATAGTTCACACTGTAAACTGTTTTATTCATTATAATCTTCTCTATACCTGTGCTAGGTATTAAAAGGCTTGGCATAGCATCTCATTTTCTAGTTTAGTGTGATCTTGGTTTTTCAGTTTCCTAAACAAACTTCACAAATTTGTGACACACACACGCAAAAGAGTCAGTATTTGTTTCACTAGTAGCCTGAAGGAATGGATGCTCGAACACATTAAAGCTTGCAAGAATGAAACAAGTTAGGAGAGGTACTGCTGTAACTTTCTGTACTGCTTAGTGTATCAGTTAAATACTACTAGCATTATGTAATGCATGCACACATGCTTTTATACAGATTTACTTCCACTGCTTTGAGAAATAAAATGAACAAACAAACAAACAAAACAGCATTCCTTAAATGTCACTTCATATAAGAAAATGAAAGTTCTGTTCTTTGAGCAAAGAATGTGTATTCAAGACAATAAAAGAGATTGTTTAAGCAATTTTGAATGTTGCTACTCCTGCTTGTTTCCTTGGGAAAGCTACTTATTTCTATTATATCTAAACCATTAAGGTTTTCTGTTTTTGTTTGTTTGTTTGTTTTTGTCATATTTGTCACATTATCTCCACGGACTCTATGTGAATTAACAATGAATTGGTAAGTTTTTGATTAAGGCACAGACTGGGAAAGATAAATATGAAAACTTATACAAAGAAAAGCACTTCCAGTACAGAAATGTTATTTTATGGTGAACTTAAATAACAGAAGATATTGGTGATAGATATAGCAAATGGTATCATTTAAGATTGATTTTTATTGTATGAAAGATCAATGATCATGTTTCTCAGTGATATTTTAATATGGGAAGATATCACATGACGTCTCTTGGCTGTTTAAACAGTTTATTCATTTCTCTTTTGCAGCACATAAGAAGGTTTAAAACTGTGGAATAATGGATGAAAGATGATATTACATTGTTAATGTGTTGGTGGAATTGCAGCAGAGGTCTAAAAACATTTTCTGAGTAAATTTTCGTATCATTCAATCTCTGGGAGAGTTATCATTAACACTCTAATGCAAACTGCCATCAAGAATATATCTGTATTCCTTGTTATCTAGTTCTGATGTAGATAGATATACAGCTACACTTTTGTATGTGTGGTAAAATTATATAGAGAAAATCCCAAACCTCACTTTTCCAGAAGAAAAAAAAAATAAATAAATAAATAAATAAAAAAAAAAATCACTGTTAAATTTAATGAAAGACTATCTGATCTTAAGACAATTTTTTCTTTGTGTTTAATAATCTGGTTTGATTAGCCATTAATGTACTAAATTTCATTTACAATAAATCATTCAAATAATTTAGTGTAAAATTTTAAATACAAGTGCGTATAAAAATTCATTTAATATTTAAAATTATTGCATACATCTGACATAATTCACAGTCTTCGTTATGACTGTACTGGTATATAAATTATGTGTTTGTATATATTTTTGAACATTTTGGAAAGATGCATTTATTACTAAGAAGAAGCAAAACAAATCAAAACAAGAAACTCAATCAATCCATAAACAGATTTCCATAACAGGCTCCATTTTTCAAGTACATTGAAAACAAAGGAAATAGATTTCTTATCCATTCAAATTCTTGGCATGAATTCCTCTTTATTTGTGGATGGTTGACCTGACTGTCCAGAAAAGCAATGATTTATTTATTTTTGATGTTTCACAACAGTTTATTTCTAGGAAAATAGATGAATAGTTCAGAAGTCTTTACAGAGATCAGGCTGAAGTGTGTTGATAGCTATATTTTGCCTCTGTAGGAGGAGTGGAATTATACCATATTCACCGTGTATGCTGAGACCGAATGTATTGTTCATAAATACCATTGTAGGATTAGTTGTACCATTTTTGTGTACAATAATATACAAAAGTTTCTAGACAGATAAAATTTACAGTGGTACAAGTGAGCCATCCTGTACTTTAAAACATCAATAAAGGGAATATGAGTCTTTACATCTCTGAAGAGGAGCAAAAAATAAATATTTGTGGGTAGTATACACTCCATAAGTAAGAAAATTGAGTAATTTGAAGACTAAGACCAGCTAGGCAGGTAGTGTGAAAATAAAGACCGCTTTTATTAAGGAAAATGAAACTCTGCTTCCATCAGAGGGATCATACTATATTCAGGCTATGGAAAACCAGTTGCTAGACTATGAATTATACACTATTAGTTGCTCATTCTGTGAGACTTTCAATTTTATAGCACAGGAAAATATGCAAACTGTTCTGCCTACCCTGCAGCAGTTTGTATAGGAATACTTCATGCTTCGTGAGGCAGTAAAGATTTCACTGTTGTTGTTGCTGAATTCCCATTGTCATAATCCTTTTTTAGGCCATCATAAAAGTTACTGTGATGAAATGGACTATGCACCACCATTGTGAGAGGAAAACGTTTAATGCAGTCCAGACACATAAAAATCTTCAAACCTTTAAGCTCTGTGTGATGCAAGGATAAAAATGTGATTCCACAGTAACAACAGGAAAGAATAGACAAAGATACTGATTACTCCTCCCTGTTGCCTTCATGATCCTTTCCTGGGGAAAAGAACTAAGAGGATTTTTTACTTCCATCCTTATATTTCATAACACAAGCCTTCCCTCAGTAAGCCAGGATAGGAAGGGTAATTGGACCATGTTTTCTACCATGTAATGACCCCAAAGCAGAATGCTGAAGCTTTCTCTTGGTTAGTCACCCTTATTATGCAGTACAAGAAGTGAATGGATAAATATCCAGTACTCTTCTGTCTCAGCAAACATTAGAAGAGTGAAGTATGTCAAGCATGATAAAATTGCTATGATATTTTGCAGAAAGGCCTAAAATTTTTGGGAGAAATTGAACAAAAATATCATGCTGATATTTCCAGGCACTCAAGACTGAAAGGAAAAATATAGAAGTTATTGAGTACAGTGCTCTGACATTATATCATAACTTGAATTGATCAAATATGTCAGTGATAAATTGGATAACAAGCCATAGAATAATTATAAACTCTTTAATTTATTCTAAAATTATAAATCAGTTTAATACATAGACTATGTTCTGATTATTAGTATTGTTCTTCTGGTAACCAGAGAAATTACTTTCTGGACAGTTTATACTTAAACATTGCTGTTCTATACTCAATGTATTGGTAATCAACAGAGAAGGTATAAATTGACTTGTAATATTCTCTGCTTATTTTTTATAAAGCAAAGATGAGAAATAAAGTATATGACAAAGACTAGAGACAATCTTGATTAATTTATTCACTTTCCTATTCTTAGCATTAAACTATTAAAAATAAATAAATAACTAAAATCCCTGGTCTATAAAAAACTGAATTCTAGAAAAAATAAAAATTAAGCACCCACACCCACAAAGACTTACAGCCTCTAACATTTTTAATTATTATTTGATTTAAAAATGCAGGTCTTTCTTGTTTTTCAACAATGAAATAATTTCCAGAAAAGAACGTCATTGTATTCAAACAGATAAATCTGTAAAAAGTAGATGTGTAAATAGTTTTGTACCAACTGTGAAAATGTTTTAAAAAGACATTTTTTGTATGTTTGGAATCTGTGTATCCTCAACGTTGAAGGCTGCCTCTTCTGATAAAAAATGATCAACCAAATCTGCACTGAAATGCCTGTTAAATGTCCTTACTGTCCCGTGTCAGTCTCAGTTTGTCACACTTCAATACTCAGAATTCTTATGTTTACAACCTAAGAACAGGATCGAGAAAGGTCTATGATTTCCTTCAAAAGCTCCTCCAGTTTTCCTGGTATGTGGTTGGAGCCTAGTCCAAGATATTACAACCCTTATTGACACCTTCTTTCACACTCCTGTGTCTCAGAGCCAATTATTATTACTTTTAATTTAATGTTTGCCATATGGTAGTCAGTTTAGATTATAATACATGTGTTTCATCATAACTATGATCTGACATAATTCTGGGCCAAACCCCCCCCCCAAGCCTTGCAGTTCTTACATGAACTACTGAACTTCTCATAGTCAGGATTAGAGGATGATTTCAAAATCAGATATTAAAGAATAGAGGGAGCCAAGTTTCATAATTGAAAGGTAATGGCAGAAGCATTCATCTGTGAAGTGTATGTGTGTTTTCAATTAGTTGAAAATGTTCTTTATACAGCTCAATATATGAGACACATTAGTTTACAAAACCCACACAACCTTTCAAACAACAGACACTTTTTAGGACAACCTGGAGTATTTGAAACTGAGGAAAACATGTGAAGTAATAGAAGAGAGAAGAGGAAAACTATGCTAGCTATTATGATGAAAAAAAAAAAAATGGTTCAATGAAATACAGTTACTTTCTAACTATCAAACTTATCCTATGAATATGCACAGAACTTTCTCAAAGGTGCAGGACAATTTTACATGTACTGTGTTTGTGATCAACTTTATCTATACTGTCCCATCCTACACACAAGAAAGTTGGGGTTCTGCTGCTTTCAAGACCAACCTCCTCTTGACTCCCTAAAAGGAATCAGAAACAAGTGCTGAAGTTTAGAGGGTAGACATGCCATTGAAAAATAAATCTCATACCTGTTCTCTTTGTAAAATCAGCTGTGCCCCACTGTCAGGGAAATTCCTCTTAAGTTCCTTATCTCTATGTGTGGTTGTGTCTCAGCGTTCACTCCTTTTGTACATCATTTACCACTACCAATGCTGGGAGCTACACTAGCACATGTAGAATATGTATTGTGTTTTGAATGAAAGCTCGCCCTGTTACTTTTAACAATGCCAATTGTTCTAAAGACCAGCACTCTGTTCTTGTCTTTGGTAGTTAGAAACATTGCTGGCTGCAGTGAGAAAGGGTTTTGAATAAACAGACAGCAAACTTACTTCTATATATAATCATTACATAAATTTGTATTTTAAACATTGGAAAGTTTTAACATTCCTTACTTTGAGTGTCAAAATTAGAAGCCTACTTTATAAAATGACAGAAATTGTCTAAGTATACACCATTTTCATCCTAAACTCCAGTAGAAAGAGTCAGGCACTTCTGATTCAAGATATCACTACACTACATGGACAAGTTTGAACCCAGGCTTGAGGGCTCACACTCAAGAGGTTCTCACAGTGTGGATACACTGCAGACAACAATTCCATCACACTGTCCTTCTGTAGAAGCAATTTTTTTCCTTTAAAATTGCATCCTGATATGATAACACTTCTACATCTGCATACAAATCTGCACCACTCAGACTTAAGAAGTGTTGGGCATGAGGAAACATTCTGATGCATAGAGAGCTCTGACTCATCTCTCACCATACTGTCCAAGCAAGCTGTCAGTGGCTGCTTCGACAGCAAAAAAAACATCTGAAATCTATAAGAAGGAGACTTGTCTAAGGAACTCAGTGTTCCCTTTCTGGGAGTCACATGCTAAGTCACAAAACTATGATAGCAAAGTAATTCCTCAGTTTATGTTCTGTCTTTGATATTAGTTTCTGGAGCCATCCATAGATAGGAAGTTAAAACACATCTTTTGGAAGACAAGGTCACAGAGCTGCAAGAAGCAGTTCGTGAAATTAAATGCTCACAATCACCCTGTCATCATCTTCATAGGAGTTGGGAATGTGTTTCTATCTAGACCAATCTAACCCTACATGGGTATGGTGACTATCCATACAATTAGGATATATAATTTATATCAATTTATTGAAATAGCTATACACTTTCCTCCATCTGTAGTATTTCTAATCTTTATTGCCATTCACCAATCTCATTTAATCCTAGTAGTACTCCCTAATATACCAATTTTTGCATAGATCAGATTGTTGGATCAGATGAACATTTACTGCACAAGATCAGATGGATTGCTGCTTTTTTGTTTGTTTGTTTGTTCATGTGTTTTGTTTTGTTTTGCTTCAGTCAACCAAGCAAGCAACCAGCCAACCAGAAGCTTTTTTTAATCCTCTGTATTGTCTACAAGAGAATCTCAGGAAATCACATGAAAATATTCTGATCATTGAATCTGAAGTCTGTGGGGAGACTGGGTGTCAACATGAATATTTTCCTGCTTTCTTTATGATCTTTAAAGCTAACCAATGGCTTTGGCTGTTTGTGGCTTTAAATTTGCAATGCCAGATGAAGCAGTTTGTTTGGATTTCTTCTTTTTGTCTTTTTGTTCAAACCCAAAATTGTTCTGTGAAATGTTTAGAAACAGAAGACTGAGCACAGCTTTAGCAAAACTAAGATATGATTTCCCTCACTTATTTCTTTAATAGAGAGATCAATCTACTTGTCATGGTTTCATTACTATACATATATTGCTTTTTTGTTCTGTTTTGTTTTATTTTGTTTTCAGGATTATTTATTCTTATTTTACATTGAGGGAAACTAATAAACAAGCAAGCAAACCAAACCAAAAGAAGTATTAAACAGCAGAAGAGGAATTACAACCTGCTTCTTCTGAAGTGAAACAGTAAATGCAAGTTGTCACAGTAGGCAGTATGCTGTATTTAAAGGTACAGTGAACACTGAAATACTCAAATACTCATTTCCTTGTACTATTTATAAGCATCTTTTTTTTTTTTTTTTTCTTTCTTCTTCGTTTTTGTTTGTTTGTTTTCCAAACCCATTTACTCTACTACATTGTATATAAGGTACTGGAAAAGTTTTCAGTTTTACGCAGCATAACATGTGTGAGACTTGCATCTACAGTCAGTTTAAATACAGTAAAAAACAAGAGAGCCTTACAAGGACAGAGTAGAGGAGCACCATCACCTCCCTTGCCCCACAGCCACCCCTTTTTTGATTCATCCTTCTTCTTGGTTGCTCTCAAGGAATTCTTCTCCCAGGCTGCAAAATCTGTGATTGCCAAAGTTCTATTGCTAGTTGGGTGTTGGGACAGCAGGTTGCAAGTAGTTACATGATGAAAAAGAAATAAAATTAATGTGTATATATATGTATATATATATATAGAGAGAGAGAGATTATTGCACTTTTTTTCTTTCTAGTCTGTTTTCTTTTTCTGTCTTATTAAGTATTTTTATTTCATCCCACAAGTTCTATGTTGTTTCCAGTTCTCTCTGTCATTCTACTTGATGGAGTTTAAACAAACAGTTGTGTGGTGTTAAGCTGCCTACTGGGTTAAACCACAACAGCAGCTTGTGCCTAAACTTTCTGTCTTTTCATTTTCATCTTTTATTTTTCTTTTATTTGATTTATCATTCAGATATCCCAGATTACTCAGGTTCTGCATTCACCCTATGCTAATGCAAAATGATTGGCTCTTGGGAACTTTCACCTTATGGTTCATAGAATTATAGAATGGTATGGATTGAAAAGAATGAATGCCTCTGCCACGGGCAGGGATACTCCCCACTATACCAGGTTGTACAAAACTCCATCCAGTTTGGTTGGTAAAACCTTCAGGGATGAAACAACTGCAGCTTACCTGGGAAACTTTTCCAGTGCCTTAGAGTGAAGAATATATTCTTAACATTTAACTGTTATCTAGCTTTTTTTATTTTAAAAGCACTAACCTGTCCTATCATAATAGGCCCTTGAAAAAAAGTATCACTCTCTCTTAGCCCCTTCCAGATAATGAAAGGCTGAAATTACATTTTAGGGATATCTCAAGATTGAGCAATTCCAGCTATCTTAGCCTCTTTTCATAGGAGTACTCCTTAAAATGTTCTGTTTTAAGCAACATATTCAATTTTAAGTTCAATTTGAAGGCTTTTGGTGTTGTGTTTTTTGTTGTCACTTGTTTGTTGTTGGTTTGGTTTGGTTTGGTTTGTTTGTTTGTTTGCTTACTTGCTTCCTGTTTCCTTGTTTTCTGATTGAATTCTCATTAATGTTTTTAGAAACATTTCATCTTGATGTTTTTGTTTTTTTTTCTTTTCTAATCCCTCTTAAATAAGTTTAGAAATGACCACCTACTATTTAATAAGTAGCAAATAAATTAAAACAATTAAGCCTCTACAGTATCCACCCATTTGAAACATGCATATTAGAAGACTGTTTCCTGATAGTTTGACAGTGATTAATTCAACTATTGTGGATATGTTTACACTTATTCTTAAAATTTAAATGTTTGGGACTTAAGGCTCAAATTCATAAGTGCCTAGGCTATCTTGCAAAAGTGCTGTTGTATTTGAATTAATTTTATTTTCTAAATACTTAATTACAACTTACTGTATTACTTCCCCTACCCTTCATTCTACATTAGAAGCCACTAAGTATTACTGTCTACTAAGCTTACTGTGTTATACTATTAATATTTTCCCAAATTTCCAGGAAGGTATTGAGTTTCTTATTTAGGGGCATGTGAGGTTCTCTATAACCTTCCACTTGTTAGGATGTAAAACAGATTCTGAAGTTCCTCCCTTCCCCCGAGATTCCTACACTTCAGGTCTTTGTTAAATGACAAACACCTCATTTTTCTAGCATTGCTCACATATCTATTCAGCACCTAAGAGTCAGAAGTAAAGTAGGGAAGGAAGCAAACTTGCTTTCAGTTTTAGATTATTTTTTTTATTTGTTTTGTTGCATGACAGCAAATGAGGCTGATATAACTTTTCTGTACAAGTAATGATGTGCACGTAAACAGACCAGATCATGGGTCTGGAAATCAAAGGCCTGAAAGAAAGATTTGTCTATTGCATTTTGTGAATCATTTGTCTAATTGTACCTTTACTTCTGCACTAATATTTTTTTAAGTATTTGTCCTTGCTAATTCTCATGTAGAAAGAACAGGAAGATTACTTCTTCAGTTGTAGTTGATTTCTCATTGTGCTAAGAAGAAGTAGAATATAAAAGTGTTTTCTGTGCTGCAAAGGTTTTCTGGCCTCACATGGCCTTCCCTGCTAAGCAAAATCGGTCATGTTTAGTTTTTAGTTTATGTTATTATTATTATTATTGAATCTATTATTATTTTCTTGTGTTCATATTTTTTCCTCTGCAATTCTGAAGCAATGGCAGATAGTTATTCTGGGATAGATAAAATACTAGTAGATCTGTGTCTTAAAGAAATCTATCATCTCAATAAGCTACAGTCTCTTAGAAGTGAATTATACCATCTGCATAAATGCTGTTAATAACTTTAAACATATGGCCTAAAGGAAGGGAATGTCATAGTCTCATGGATTGCAAAATGTCTAAGCAACATTTTTCCTTCACATTCAGTTTGATGGGTCTTGGTGAATTTGTTTGTTGGTTTGTTTGTTTGCTGTTTGCTTTTTTTCTCATGAAATTCTCATTAATGTTTTTGAAAACATTTCATCTCACACAGAAAAGCTTCATAACATGATTTTTTTATTATTTTTTTTTTCTTCCGCATTTCAGAGGCAATTATCACCATTTTCTATTTGACAATGTTAGGGATGTCTGTATACTAGATGCATCATGCATGCATTTTATATTCCTCTTCACCCCTATCATTTATGCTGTCTTCAAGGTAACAAGCAATCTCTTCTCTTTGCTCTGTTTATTGGCAAGTTAGGCTGCTAGTGACAATCTCAGAAACAATAATTAGTCATCTCAGATATTCTGTACAAAGAGAACTTAGCTTGATGGGGCATAAGTTCTTTATAGCTTTTGAGTGTCAATACAAAAACTGTTGTAAATGTGTTTTCTTCTGATTTCCCTGAAAAAGAAAAAAATAACGATGAAAATGTACTTATTTCTCTTGTGCTATGTTCTCTCAAGTGTGCTAAGATTTCAAGCACAGCAGACTTAACTAGCTTTGCAAATCCACTATTTTATGAAATTTGCAGAACAAGTGCAATGATTTATAAAAAAACTTTGAAAATCCTAAGTTAGTGATGGATTTTATTTTGCATTAGCCAAGGAGGATATTTCCTAACAAATACAAGTGTTTTGTTCATACAGGTATGTATCAAAGGTAATTCCTTCAGCTGCTAATTACATACCTCCTTGCCTTCCGCCTTCCCAGTATTAGGAGGCATATGTCTGTTATATGAATTATATGGAAGCAGTATTTTCAACATCCTAGCATTTTCAGTTATATTCCCACTAGTTCAAGCTGAGGTCAACAAGCCTGTTTGCAGTTATATCCTCCTGTTAAGAAGATACTCATATTTCTGGTAAACTCTCTGACAAAAAGCAGTGCTGTCTTGCATAGTTACAAATGGATCATCCTGGAATTTTTTGGAATAAACATACTCTTGTTAATGGTAATGTATGAATATAATGAAATACTTTGTAATAGTCCCTCAATTTCCAAGCGTTGAGGAGTTAGCATCTCACATAAATTTAATTATGTTTATTAAAAATTACAGTTCACTACTGTAGTTACATTAAAATGCATTCTCTGGGGGCCTTTTATTGTTTAAAATGTAGCTATAAACACCCACTGAATTTTCACTCAGCCCTAGCGGAATTTAAAAGGTGCAATAGGAGTGTCAGCA
The DNA here is from genome assembly GCF_039878825.1 of Excalfactoria chinensis. Classification (NCBI taxonomy): domain Eukaryota; kingdom Metazoa; phylum Chordata; class Aves; order Galliformes; family Phasianidae; genus Excalfactoria; species Excalfactoria chinensis. The sequence continues at coordinate 51,834,507 of NC_092826.1, forward strand.
TCTCAGCAGTAATATTATTTGTGTATGCTCTATAACAGAAATATGAACCCTGCAGGAATGGGTTGTGATGCTCAAAGCTGGTCAAAGTTCTTTGTAGATTTGTAGAGGGAAAAAATACCAACAAATGTAGAGCAAAGTGAACCTCATATGAACCCTATACTTCTCACTGTCAAGTATTTCAAGAGTTTTCTGAAGTTTGAGGTTTTCTGCTAAGTAAAATGAAAATCACTTACTTATAATTTTCTCCTCACATAAAACAGAAAGGCTAGGAAGTGTCATGCAAAAGTTCCAGCAGATGAACTACAGAAAATGCAAACTTATGATTACAAATACAGACTGAGCTCTTTCTTGTAAATCTGATACTTACTCCTGACACATTTTGCATAGAGGTAATGGAAGGGAGTGGAAATATCAAAACATTTTTTTGTTGATCAGAATATTTTGTATATAGATTTTCCTGAAATATTCATTTACATACTCCTGCTAGGAAACTATTTGCATCTAACAAACATTTGTTTGAGCAACTCAGCTGCCTAAACACACAGAATGATCACAGCCAGCAGTATCCCATAAGTCAGATAATTTTTTTCTGTATTTTCAATGCACCCATTAAGCAACTTGTAGTTCCTCTTTGTTGAACAGGAGCCAGAATATAAATACAAACTGAGATTTCAATCCTTCCTAATATATGAAATTTTAAAGGATAAAAATATGTGTAAGATACTTCATTTCATAAGAACGCTTCAGTGAATGAAAATAACTACAAACAAGGAAATAGGGAGGTGTGTGCCTTGAATCCCAGAATTCTTCAAAGAGCAAATACAATGATTTTTTTTTATTTTTTTTTTCAGTTCTCCAACCATTTCTTTGTCTTTTTCTTGTTGTTTTTATTGTTGTTCCTGTGGTTTTCAAATTGCAGCAGCAAGACATATACGTAAATAATCTTAATTTTTAAAATAATTATAGAGATGATAATCAGCATCAATTCTGTTTATTATTATTGAGCCTAAAGTAAAACAAACTTGTTATTTGCTGATGCTATAACTTTGGTGCAATATGTTCAGCTCTGAAGGAAAAGAATTCAGATATTAAACCATTTGATAGTACTGGAGGTGGAGGGAGAATTAAAAAGAGGAAGAAAGAAAAAAAAAAAAAAAAAAAAAAAAAAAAAAAAAAAAAAAGTAGGCTTTCAGACTCCCTTCTTCAGATAGTAGGAAGAAAGAGCACACTGTCCTTGTAACTGTCCAGCATTTGCATCAAATCTGCGTGCAGTAGACAGACCAACTTTTATGCTTTTTTTTTTTTTTTTTTTCCTTTTTTTTTACTAGGAAGTCATTGTTATGCCTCCAACATGTGAGCCTATTTGTCTCTTAGTCTTATAGCTTATTCCAGAACAAAATTACAGTCTCATAAAACAGTGTACTGGTATTCTAACTATGTAATTAGACTTCAGTGTGAAATATTGTAATCTGTTATTAAGAAGTGATTGTTTTGCTTAATTGTTGATTATAAAAAATATTAAATATTCATTGATAAAACCATTATAAGCAAAACATTGTAAAGATATGTGCAAATAATATACATTTTATAATTATTAAACATAAATATGGGCTTCTATAATCTAATAAATCTTGCTAAGTGTTTGGCCTTTTTTCTCTGACTATATCATAGGCTGTTACAGCTTCATTAAGAAAATTTGTTGTAAGTACTTGAGGTAATCTCATTTTCAGGGCCTTCCTTGGAAAATATTCAATTTTTTTTTAAACCAGACTATCATTTTATATGCTGTGAAGACTTTAAGGCCAGATAACTCTCAGAATGTGAGGAATGTAGCTCAACTGTTTGAAAAAAATTCTCTATATGCAAGTATTTGCTTGTATTTAAATGAGAATACTCCAACAGTTTACTAAATTAAGATTTTAACCTTCCTAATATTTCTTAGACTTAATTAGGAAGTAATTATATATATTTTTTATTTTTTAATCCAGAAAATACAGAGATTAAGAGAAGACCAGAACAAAATTTATCCTGGATATTTAATTTATACTTATTTTTCCACAAAGAATGAGTCTCCTTCCTCTTCTTTCTTTATTGCTCTTCTCCTATTTGTTAAATGCCTTACTTTAAAATTTACTAAAATATATTCCCTTCCCACACCCAAATTTAAAGTTTTAACTGTTAATCAGGAAGTTTGCATGCTAATAATTTACTGCCTTTTCAATAAACAATAAAAATGATTAAATTTACATTGTAAATCTTTAATTTATTAACTAATTTATTAATTTTATTAATCATTTAATTTGTTAGATTAAATAACACATTATATCAGTAATCTTACAGAATTTTAGAATAAAATTAATGTGTACATTAAGTATGCAGATAAGAAAGCAGTTTTATTAGCAGATATAATAGGAGTTGAACCAATGAGATCCAGAATTACAGATATAAACTTATATTTCCATCACAATATTCAACAAACTATTACTGGGGCCTATGGGAATTTACTTCCTATGTCTGATGGCTCTGATGAATACTTACAATTTGCTCTTACCAGTGGATGACTTTAAAAAGCTCAAAAATAAATGGAAAATATATCTCTAGCAACTATAATTCTTAGGGCATATATATAGTAAATTAGGTGTGGTCACTTAAGTTTATGAGTTTAAACTTGATGTTGAATTTGACCTTAATTTTGTAACTAAATTCTTCAGAGCATAAGAGTGTTGTGGGGTGACCTCACTGCAGCCTTTCAGTACCTGAAGGGTACCTATAATCAGGAGGGGAGTAAACTCTTTGAAAGGGCCGATAATAGTAGGACAAGGGGAAATGGTTTTAAGTTGAAAGAAGGTAGATTTAGGTTGGATGTTAGGGGGAAGTTCTTTACTAGGAGAGTGGTGAGGTTGTCATTGTAGTGTTTTGTTTATTTGTTTGTTTATTCGTTTCACAGAAACATAGAATGGCCTGAATTGAAAAGGACCTCAAAGATCATGTGCTTTCAAGCCCCCTGCTATGTGCAGGTTCACCAACCACCAGACCAGGCTGCCCAGAGCCACATCCAGCCTGGCCTTGAATGCCACCAGGGATGGGGCATCCACGACTTCCTCAAGCAACCTGTTCCAGTGCGACATCACAGTCTGTATGAAAAACTTCTTCCTAAAATCTAACCTAAACCTCCCCTGTCTTAGTTTAAAAATATTCCTCCCTTTCCTGTCATTATCAACCCTTGCAAACAGGGTTTTGATTGTTTTTGTTTGCTTATTATTCCCAACATGAACCTGAAACTTCTATTTAGTGAAAGATGGAAGAATCTTAGTCTTATATGCTTGTAGAACAATCTTATGATGTCACACTGTAAAGTTCCTCCCCTTGGTAAAGAAAAGTTTGCCTCCAACCCCATCCACAGTTCTCTGAAGAACTACTATTGGTTTTGTGGTGTTTTGTTTTGTTTTGTTTTGTTTTGTTTTGTTTTGTTTTGTTTTTAAATGGCAAGAGTTTTACTTTCTAAAGAGACAGTACTGTGCACCTAAGCTCCTAAGAGTTATCATGGTGGTGAAATATGTTTGTGACATACTGTGAATAACTGAGTCAAATTTCTGAAGTAAGCATCAATAGATTTCCTTTTATTTGTCAGGCTCATGCAACAGGCTACCACCATTTTTTCATGCCAAGCACAAATGACCTTCTGGGGAAGACTATCTGTCTCACTCTCACTGATTTTGACTGAACCAGCAATTGTTTCTACCACATTATGAATCTGACTTATCCAGTATGCAGTCAACATGAGCCACCTGTCCCCTCACCTCTCACATTTCAGTAATATTTGAACTCACTGATAAAGTGAAGACTAATTTGAGAGAGTTGGAGCTCTTAATCTCTTAATGCTCTTTTCCTAATTCTGCATCATCTAGGAGCTGTGGCTGTGTGTTTCCTGTTAGTTATTGTCCCTTGAACATCAACTCCAGAATCTTTATTTTCTTTCTCTGTGATTCAGGAATAGTGCAGAATCTTCCTTGACTTTTTCTTTTCTTCTCCTTGTTTTACTTCCATTCTGTTTGTTAAATTAGTGTTCTGTAGTGTCCTACTGTGGAATTAAAATGAAATCAGTCTATGAAAAACACAGATACAAGTACACTGTGTGAACAATAAAGACCTTAGTGCCATTTTCAAATCAATAAACATGACCATGATAATTACATTTAGAAAATAGTTTTTGAAGCAAAAGTGTTGCCATTTTATTACTTGTGAGTCTGAAGAAATAAAAAGGAGTGGCAGCTCAGCTGTCAGAGTTCAGGTCGAGCTGGCAAGAGGCAAACAGTTTAAAAAGATTTTTGTCTGTACTTTGAAAATGTTTGATATGAAATTTGCTAGGAAAAGCAGTAAAAAATAGGATCCCTTTAAGCCATTTTTGAGTCTTAAAAAACATCAGTGGGATATATATCCCATAGGTAATGCCATTTGTAAATGACTTCTGTAAGAACTATTCATAAATAAAATGAGTAGAGTTCGGAATAAAAATGATAAAGCTGACATTTTTTCTAACTGAACTTGCCAGTTGGAGGGAAGGATCCCCTAGTGGGCTATCTCTAAGAATGAGAATAACGGAGGTAATCGCTAATGAGGATAAATGTATTCGGAGCTTTTTGAAGGTTTTAAGTGCCAATAGATAATCTGCAGTCTTCCTTAACTGCAGGGAAAAAGGGATTCAGATCGATGGGGAAAAAAAGGCTTGAAAATGTGGCACTTTGTCCTTGCTTTAAGTTCTTAGATGACCCTGCTGGAAAAAAGAAAATTTTCACAAAGGATAAAAAAAAAAAAAAAAAAAAAAAATACACCCTCAAGAGGGCAGGTATTTATCCTTTATAATAATCAGAAAGTATGGGCAAGAAATTTTCAACAATAAAATTAAATATAGAGCTATTGAAAAATCAAATAAGGTTTTAGAGTTTATGGTAGTGACCCCATTTCTTTTACAATAACATTTGAAAACTATTCTGCTCTTAAATCTGATAAGTGATTTTTTGTACATTACAAAATTTCAGTATGCACAAGCTGAAGCCCAAAGAGTTGACAGTACTGGGAGGAGTGCCATTTTTATAAAGTGAGCTAATCACAGGTGCAAGGATTTAAATTCTTGTAAAATAAAGCTTATTAGAGATATGACTTCCTTCCCCTCACCCCCCACTCCCACTCCCTCTTTTTTTTTTTTACTTTTTTTTTTTTGTAGGGGAAGTCTGAACTTTGAAAAATTAATCAAGCATGCAGTAAAAAGAGTTAAGTAGTGTCATATCCACTTGGATTTCAGCTTTGAGAATTTTTTCTCATCAAAAAAGCAGAAGAAAACACAGAAGGTTTATATGAAAGCAGTATGCAGGTTAGGAGACCCTAGTGGACATTAAATAATGACATTGTCAATAATCTGGTTTATTTCCAGAAGCATTTCACTGTCTCATTGACTTCTATTCTGAGCGTTTCTTTCCCCAAGAAATAGGTTTAAATTGTAAAAAGTATGTATGTGTATATTTGTATGCAGACACTTATGCATACCAATGCATTTAAAATGTTGCACAATTTCATAATCATTTAGAACTTAACAGTAGCACACTTAAGTATTAGGTCTTATTCCTAAGCTTCCATTATACTTGTAATTTCATTATACATTTATGAGTCCTTGAGACTTGGTCTACCTTGGAAAATGCAGTTGATATATATATATATATTTTTTTTCAATGCAGTCAGAGACAGGTCAGCTTACCTCTTACCAAAATAAAACTATAAATAAATAATAAATAAAACATAATGGCTCTTATGAATTTAGGTCTCCACTTTTCTGCAGAAGTCCAGAAATGGTGTTTATCTTGGACCACTTCTCCTAACAGGTGATCTAAAATAACAATCATCTGTCCCTTGGGCGATTCCAACCAGTGTGAGAAGTCTCACCACAATACTGACTTCAGGGTACATGAGAGTACATCTGTACCTGAGGGTACAGAATTGAGACCTTCTGAAATCTAATAAAAGAACACTGTTCTCCAGCTACCAATGTCTTCTCACACTCACAGCATTGGAAACTGCTACCAGAGGTCGTGGATTTTAGAAACCAGAAAATCTGTGCTAATTTTTCTTTTTTCTTTTTAAACAAAACAAAAACAAACAAACACACAAAAACTATTTATATTTCTATCAAGTTAAACACTGTAGCAGCTTTCCTTCAGCTGTCATATGTTTCCATATTTTCAGTCTTGTATGGTCTGCTGAACAAGGAAATGCACTGCAACAAATCTCGTCTGCAAACATGACTTTTCTCAGAGCTCCTTAGGAGACATTTTGGTTTCTGGCACAATATTATCTGTCTTTCCCTGCTCCTCCTTCTTCATGTAAATGTTATGAAAAACATAAATTAAAGAAAATGAAAGCTCTTCTTATCCCTTACTGTGTTGTTAGCAGTGACAAAAAGTTATTTTTTTTAGTGTTCAATACTGTTACTTTTAAAATCACACACAGAAGATTTTCTGAAATGTCACAGCTTCCCTAACTCTCATAGAATGTCTGGAGTTTTATACTGTGTTATAATGGTAACTAACTTATTCTCTGAAGATTTGGTCATTAGAATATGATTGTTTTCATTTAGATTTGTAGAAGCACTATGTAAATAGCACTAACACAAATAGCAGCAAGGTATAATTTGTGTGTAGTTTATTGAAATGTCTGATGTCAAAACAAGTATTAATGGCATGTCTGCTCAGAAGGAAAACCATGAAGCCAAGCTCTGTCAGTTTCTTCAACTGTCAGTAATTCTTGTCTTATCTGCCATGCAGCATATGTATTCCATTGAGAGCTTACTGCATTGGTAAAAGCAATCAAGCATCTACCCTTAGTGATTTAACAGTAATGGTCCTTACACAGCAAGGGATTTTCTGGTAGTGAAAGTTTCTGGCAAAAAAAAATTGTCAATAGTGCCTATTGCTGAATAGTGTAACCAAGCATGTGAGACTGGAAGACAGAAGAAAGCTGTCACATGACTTCATTCTTGATATCTCATTTATCTCCAAGTCAACACATGGAGAATGACTTTCATTGACGAGTACAGGCAATCTAAAGGACAGAAAAGATAAGTACTGACAGGAAATGGAAAGGTTTTAAAGTTCTTTAGGATGTCCTACGCTTTTTCTTTTACACTGCCAGAGCTTCAGATCAAACCAGAACATTAGGTCTTAAATGTAACTTGTAGGCCAAATTTATCTGGAAATTATTTAATTGGAAGAAAAAATAAACAGAACAGAAACCTAAAAAGAATACTCTGACATTCTTCTCCTTGACTTTCTTCTGAATATCAAAGGAAAGAATACATCTCTAAGTGAACTGCAAATGGTAGGAAATGTTGAATTCAGCATACTCTTTCGTTTCCATCACATGTTAAGATCATTCACCTGTTTTATCTCTGCATCTTTGTAAGAAATCAATTCAAAGATTTTTCAAAACTTAATGTACACCATATGTGCAGTGATTTAAAGTCACCTACAAAAGAGCAAAGTTTAATATATAAAATGCCTAAGTAGGTATTTGTTAGATTTTACACAAAGCTCCTCCCTCATCTCAAATGGGTCAAACCATCCAAGAAAATTGGCCAGAGCTCACCTCTGTTTTGTTTTTTGTCTATTGTGCAATAGATGAATTAAAATTATAAACATTTAAATTAATATTTTCCTATTGATATTTTCCTATTCCTAAATTGTAATTTTATCTGAAAAAAGCTGCAAATATTTAAAAAAATTAAATATTTTTTAAAATATTTTTTTTTCTTCCGTAGCATTCTCCTTGTTTTTAGAACACCAGAAAAGGGTAAAAAAAAAACCAACCTATTAATGTATAGAAGAATATAAACATTTATATCTAGCTTGAATCTAAAGCAGAAAATGTGTCTACATTGTATTCTCCACTTTTTTTTTTTTTTTTTTTTTTTTTTTTTAATTCAGTTTGCAATCCCAATAGTTATTGGTATTATTTTTGTTCATTTTGGGTGTGTACTACTATTTGAAAGAGTGTATAGAAAGCTGTCTTGCTCCAATTTGCAGGAGGGAGGCAAAGTTCTTTGATATGTGTATACCTGGCGTGAGATTAAGAAGCAACGGTTCAAATGTTGGTCCAACCAGTTTATTAAAGTACTAGCTGTTTTAGGGAGATGGGGAAGGGAAGGTGGGCGATAGGAAAAGTAGGAAATATAAGCAAGGAGTCTGTAGAGAGCAAGAGAGATATAGTCACCACCGTGGGTCCAGCGAGGTACACTGCAGGTCTGTTGATTTCAGGAACTCGTCTGATCACCATGGGGGATCAGAGAAAGTCAGGAAGCTCTGCAGTAAGCTGGCCTTCCGAAGAGGTTTCCCCTCAGGGAATTCTCCGTCAAAGGTGTCTTTGGGAGTTCGTCTCCAAAGTCCGCAGTTTAGTGAGGGCCTTTTATCCCCCATTTCGGTGGGGTTGTTTTTTCTTCTTCTTTGAAGTTTGAGGATTACAAAAATGCTCAGCATTTTTGGGAATGTATCTTGAACAAAAACTGAATGTCTAAACAAGCATCTTCTGATGGCAAACACTCTTTGTTAAATGGTTTAAAACCAGCTTTTGTGACATTCCTGGCCCACAGATAAGCCAGCAGCGGTCGGTGGTGCCTCTGTTTGCCAAACACAAGCATTATCGTCTTCTGCAGTGGTCAGCTCCTTCAAGCAGCACCCCTGAAAAAGACTGTTTGTCCTGTCTCTGCTTATCTTTGCAATCATAAGCAGAGATGGCACAATAACAACCACCATTCACCCTCCTTGATAGTTAGCAGTTGCCAGTCAGAGTCTTATCATCAGAAAAGCCTCACGAAACAAGCTTTGAGACAACAAAAGAAAACCAGTCCTGTCTTTCACAAAAGCATGCTCAAGACAAGTAGAGGGCACTGATTAAATGTCATCAATACTATTGAGTTCAAAAGCAAGGTTCTTTATGAGTTTCATCCGTTATCTAGTCTAATAGTGATCCAGAAATATTTTCAGATTGCACATTCTGATGTGGTTTCATGATCATTTCCCTTATTTCTCAGGACAAGTTAGTAATTAAGAAGTCTCAGTCTCTGATGACGGAATATCGACATTTAAGTGTTTGCATAAAAAAAATTCTTGCAGGAATTTTTTAAAAAAGAAAATTATATAACACGTAAAGTATTTTAATTAAGTCTTTTAAATTGCAGAAGGAAATGCATCTCTTTCCAATTCATTAAAAGAATTTTAATGATGCCTAGAGTATGCTATTATTCAACACTGCGCGAATACTGAGTATGCTAAATTAATCTGTTTATTTCTACAATGAAATTGCCATCCCTTTAACCATGAAATAAGAATGGCTAGGAGAACTCAGCCTTAAAACTTTTCATAGTTTTCTTTATGTTGACACTTCTTTATATTTCTAATTCCTTTAAATTTGCATTGATTCCTGTCCTATTTACAGTGACTTTAAAGTTCAGGACTTTTAGAGCTGCATTTGAATTTAATGGAACTAAAATAACATGTAAACAACTGCAAAGAACAGTCTTTCTTTCAGTTTTTTTTTTTTTTTGTGTGTGTGTGTGGTTTTGTTTTTTTTTTTAATATTTCAGTATTTTGTGTGTTGTTTAATCATGCTGGACCATCTAAGGGCTATTATGCTTCTTAAAAATCTATGAATATGGTAACTGAAGTGTTACAAGTAACAGCTCTATTATTTCAATATGTGCTACATTTCTCATTTTAAGAATTTTATTACAAAGGTCACCATTGAATGAAGAACTCAGAAACAAGGTATTTAACAGAATTGTGCATAACTGCAGCAGCTCATTCAAATCTAAGACTATGGAGAATCTGAGAGAGGAAGCAAGGATAATTTGAAGGACAGGCAAAGGAGTTGCTTTCATATAATCTTACTGTTGCAGTTGTTATTCCAGTATCTAAAATCACATTCTAATACGTGATACATTATATTAATATGCTGTCTAATATACGCTGATAAATGATGTCTATTCTCTAAATAAATGTGAAGATTAAATAAAATTAGATATTGACCATAACTGGATGCTGATACAGAAAAACATTTTAAATTGGTAAATAGTTTGACAGAACTTCAGATTTAGAAAAAGGTTGACAATTCCATTTTCTATTTATAAGCTTCAGGAGATCAGGGCCATTTCTGTTTATTTCTAAGTAATCCAGAGATGGAATGGTGAAGTAAAACGTTTGCCTGTGTCTAACTATATAGATCCCCATGGAGTTTTAATACTATTTGAATACTATGACTACAATGTATATAAAAGATGGAAATAATAATGGAAATAATATGTTGAAATACTAAAAATATATGTGTATGTATATATATATATATATATATATATATATATATAATGAGAATAAACAATAAATGAGGAATGAGGGTGCTTTGGTGACTTCTAAGAAAAATAGCATACAAAAGCACACGTTCTCCACTGAAAATAAATTTTAATATCTAAAAACAATTTGAGAGAGAAAGAAAGAGAGGATTTAAAGGACAATAATGTCTTACTGAAAAGAGATCTGAACAATAAGGGAAGAAATTAGACACTATTTATGTTAACTAATTAAAGCTGTAGTAACATTAGAAAAGGTTAAATCACACGCTTGATATGTTTTCTCTGTATTCACACAGAGAATGTTTGAAAGAAAGCCACATATTTCAATGTCTTTTATTGGTATTTTCTAATTTCATGCTTAGAAACTATTTCATTTAAAACACGGCAAAAACAAGAAGAAAGGAAAATCTGGAAAACTCATGGTAAGCCTAACCTCTATGTCTGGGAAAATCATACAACAGTATCTTTGAGAATCAATATTAATGCCCATGGATGATAAGGAGATTATTTGAAACTTCAATAAGGACAAATCATGCCTGATTAATCTGTTTTTTTCTAAGATAAAGTGACTGCATCAGTCAACCAGGGAAGACCAACTGATGTCATCTACCTGGACTTCTGTAAAGCCTTTTACAAAGTCCTATGTATAAACTGGAAATAAATCAGTTTAAAGGGTGGACTATTCAGTGGATAAGGAACTGTCTAGAAGAAAACAGCCAAAGTTGCTATCAGTGACTTCTGATTTAGTTTAGATGGTGGGAGATAACTATTTACTCAAAGAGTAATGAGGCACTGGAACAAGTTGCTCAAAGATACTGGAATCCCTGGAAGTGTTCAAGGCCATATTAGACGTGAATCTTGGCAACTTGTGTCAAGTTGAGTTGAAACTAGATGATCTCTAAGGGAACTTTCAACCTAACTAATTTTCTTATTCTATGATATGATTCTATTTTGACTAGAATTGCTCAGGTTGGAAAAGATCTTCAAGATCATCAAGTCCAACCATGACCTAACCATACTACCCTAACTCTAACACCCCTCCACTAAATCATGTCCCTGAGCGCCACATCCAAATGGTTTTTTAACATTCAGGAATGGTGACTCAACCATCTCCCTGGGGAGCCTATTCCAGCACTTAACAACCCTTTCTGTGAGGAATTTTTTCCTGCTATCCATCTTAAACCTTCCCTGGCACAACTTGATGCTACTGACGTAATTTGGGGCCATTAAGAGATGATGAAGTAGAACAAGCAAGATACAGAGAAGAGCAAGACAGATCATTAGAAGTAAGGTGTAAATTTCACAATAAAAGTTTTCTTTTGCCTAGAAAAAGAAGTAACCTAGGAGGGCTTTGCCTGTCTGGAGAAGGTGGATAGGAATGTGTTGTGGTTTAACCCAGCAGGTGGCTAAGTACCACACAGTTATGTGCTGACTCCCTCCTTCCAATTGGGACGGAGAGAGAATGAAAACAACAGCAACAACAACAACAGCAACAAATTCATGGATAATACTAATTATTAAGATAGAAAAGAGGAAAAGGATAATAGTTATGAAATATATGCCTATATGAATGTACATAACAAGCAATTGCTTGCCATATTCCAACCAGTGCCCAGCTAGCCCCTGTGTAGCACAAAAGAGATGAACTCCCAGCCTGTTCAAAACTTTCCTTCTGCATAACATAATGTAGTACAGAATATTCCTTTGGCCAGTTTAATTCTGCTGTCCTGATTCTGTCCCCTCCCAGCTCCTTGGGTGCTCCCTCATTGGTAGGTCAGTAGGAAAAACTGATTGTCCTTGGCTCTTACAGCACTGCTCAGCAACAACTAGAAACATGTGTGTTATCAACAATGTATTACTCAAACAACCAAAACATAGTATCATATCAGATGCTATGAAGAAAAATAGTTCTGTCTCCGCTGAAACTAAGACAGAATGAATACTTTTTGTTTCTCCTAATAAAGAAACTAAGTCATAAGAAATAATTCTATCATTGGTTTTAAAACAAACAAAAAAATTCTCAAATATTACTTATAATTGGCCAGATTAAACACATTACTGATGAAGTTCCTAAATGAACAACTGAGGAAATCTTGGAAAGGGATCTCTAGAGTTTCTTGCAGTTTTGTATGTTTTTTTCTCTTAAAGTCTTATGAGCCATTGTGGGATATAATGTGTTAAACTAGATGTGTCTCTGTGCCTGTAACTACAGTCTTAAACTTGAAAATGGATTTTCTGGACTGATAAATATTAGCTCAAGGGTAATTATAACTCTCCTTCAAACACTTCTTTTTAGCAGTTTTACTATCTCAATCTGAATGTTAACACTATTTACCTATTAACAAATTATTAAAATGTTCTGTATTTCAGACAATTCTGCTTAGTTAAAAAAACAAACAAACAAACAAACAAACAAACAAAATCTAGTTAAAAAGACAAAGTGAATGCCTAGCATTGCTACTACACTCTTCTGTCCTTTCCTTTCCTAGACCTTGGCAATACTAAAGTCAGAGGAAAGGAACTATTTGAGACTGGCTGATAACTGCTACATTTAACTTCTGCCAGAGCAAAGCAGATTCTTCTACAGGCCTTATTTTCATACAATGAGAAATTCAGACCGACAAGGGCTACTTGGTACAAGAATATATACTCTTTATTCTGCATTATTCCCATTAGTATTATAAGAACTACAAAGTGTTACATGTTTTTAGGTGGTATTGAACTGATGCAAACACACATATATCACTAGAGCTATCTCATTTCTTATTGAGGAAGAATTAGACTACAGATTTTGTACAGAGGATTTGCAAAACTTGTTGCAAGTTACAGTAAATGATATAAACTTAGATAATGACGACAGATACACAGAAAAAGAATAAAATTAATGTTCTTTTGTTCTTGGCACAATCCACCTCTAAGCATGACAAAAGTCAGTGTAAAAGTAATAATTAGCTGTGGACATATTGAAAAATTTTCATCACTTTCTCACATCTTTTCAAGTGGAGGAATCACTTTTCTCTGCCCTGCCTTACAGCATTTATTCCTTCTGTCAGGTTTATATTCTAGAAACTACCAGATACATGTTGATTCATGATTATTTTTTTGACCTGTAGTCACTGTCCTGATCATCACTTTTTGAGAATCTTAGTTTAAGAGAATGTTGATGACATTCAGCACCAAAAGGACAAGGTTAAATTGGAATTAATAGAATCACAGAATCATAGAATGGCTTGAGCTGGAAGGATCTTCAAAGACTGCCTAGTACCAACCTTCTTGCCTTGGGTGAAGTTGCTGACCAACAGATACTTGATATTAAATCAAGTTACCCAGGGCCTCATCTAACACAACTTTGAACACCTTCAAGGATGGAGCATCCACAACTTCCCTTGAGTAGCCTGTTCCAGCATCTCACCACCCTCTGAGTGAAAAATTTCCTTCTAAGATCTAAACTAAAAGACCTGGAAGATCATCCAGTCTAACCATCACCAATACTTCCCAACTAAATCATATCCCTCAACACAACATCCAAATGTTTCTTGAACACCCCCATGGTCGGTGATTCCACCACCTCCCTGGGCAGTGCATTCCAGTGCCTGACTACCCTTTCTGAGAAGTAATATTTCCTAATGTCCAGCCTGAATCTCCCGTGGCACAGCTTGAAACCATTCCCTCTAGTTCTATCATTGATTACATGAGACAAGAGGCCGACCCCCAGATCACCACAACCTCCCTTCAGGAAGTTATAGAGAGCTATAAGGTCTCCCCCTGAGCCTCCTCGTCTCCAGGCTGAACAATCCCAGCTCCCTCAGCCACTCCTCATAAGGCCTGTGTTCCAGACCCCTCAACTGCTTCATAGCCCTCCTCTGAACATGTTCCAGGGCCTCAATGTCTTTCTTGCAGTGAGGGGCCCAAAACTGAACACAGTACTCAAAGTGTGGCCTCACCAGTGCTGAGTACAGGGGGACAACTACATCCCCGTTCCTGCTAGTAACACTGTTTTTGATGCAAGCCAGGATGCCACTGGCCTTCTTGGTCACCTGGGCACACTGTTGGCTCATGTTCAGCCGAGCATCAATCAGTACCCCCAGGTCCATTTCCTCCACACAGTCCTCCAGCCACTCCGCCCCAAGCCTATAGTGCTGCCTGTGGTTGTTGTGGCCAAAGTGCAGGACCCGGCATTTGTTCTTGCTGAACCTCATTCCACTGGCTTCAGCCCAGCTCTCCAGCCTGTCCAGATCCCTCTGTAGGACCTCGCTACCCTCAGGCAGATTGACACTCCCCACCAATTTGGTGTCATCTCCCTCTCTTTTAGTTTAAAACTGTTTCCCCTTGTCCTATCACTATCAGTCTGTGCAAAAAAAATGTTTCCCTCCTGATTATAAGTTCATTTTAAGTACTGGAAGATCACAATGAAGTCTCCCTGGAGCATTCTTGTAACCAGGCAGAATAAATCCAGCTCTCTCAACCTGACTTCATAAAAGGAGTGCTCCAACCCTCAAAAAGCTTGACATCCTTCTAGAGCTGGAGGACTCAGGCCTGGATTCAGGACTCCAATTCTTTATCCATCAAATAGTCTGACACTCAAATCCATCTCTATCCTTTTTAGACGTAACAGTGTGATGTGGGATCATGTCAAAGGCCTTGCAGACTTTCAGACATACTACATCAGTTGGATACACTTCCTTTGTCCATCAGTGCTGTCACTCCATCACAGAAGGCCATCAAATGTGTCAGGCATGGTCTACCCTTCATGAAATGAACTTCCTCTCCAGACCCATGATATTTTTTCTCCGTTACTTGAAGAAGGATGGAGGTTAATGCATTTGGAATCTGAAAGCAAGCTGAAAACTATAGTAATTATACTTTATATACGGCTGTGCTGTGGAATAATTTTGTGGAGTTTGTTTTTTTTTTTTTTTTTTTTTTTTTTCATTCCTACTTAACTCTTACCAAGGTATTACATTACTTTTACAGTGAAAGGAGATATAGAGTCAAAGGTGGTTCGGCACACCATAGGAGAACGTATGTTGCAAACATATTTTCAGTATAGTACAATTTTGTTCATAGTAACACTATTCCTTTAATTAAGCAGAACTGAGAAAAAAAAAAAAAAAAAAAAAAAAAAAAAAAGAGGGAAATTCTCTTTTAAAAACCCTGACTACAAAGCTGAACCAGCTTTCTGTACATTTCAGTACCTAGATTACTGCAACATATTGTTGTTTGTATGCAAAAAAAATGGTAAACTGGAAAGCTTTAGGTGTATTTAAAAATGTACAAAGTACTAAGGTGAAAGTCAAGTATTAAATTAACATGTTAGGATAACAAAAAGTGATGTAGTTAACAGAAGACGGAGAAGCATGGATAAGTCATTTAGTTCTTTCTCTTCTTTAGCAGGTTAGCAAATGGATGGCTGTTCATAAATATTGTCAATACTCAGTCCCAGCACAGAGAATGACAGTTTTCAATAAAACATTCATTGTGATGCTTTGAGGTCTTCAGAGGTACATAAAATAGTTCCCAAACTGCACATTACATGCAGTTTTCCATTATACACTGAACAAAATGTCCTTGACATTCAAGAGTTTGCCATACATATTTTAACATGCATCACTCCAGGGTGTATTTGAAAATACCCTCCACTTGCCTTTAATAATAATGACTTGTCAAGTGGAATCCAGATCTTGGTTAATCTAACATAATATGGACTTGATTACTTTTATTAACTGTCAAATGGAGCCCAATAGCCGTCAGAAACATTCTTCCCTTCTGTCATGCATTTGTTCCCAGCATGTTTCATTTCTGACCACAACCATAAAAGGTTAATAAACTGCAGTATTAAAAGTCATTAATATTCAATATGCATGGAAAGTGAATAGTTTTGCACATTTTTTATTTTAAAGATGTTGGGGCATTAGTGTGACTACTCAGCAGCATTACAGAAGCATAGTGTGCTGCATGTAACAACTAATTTGAAAGCTAAAATTTCTGTGAAGTATCAATGCCTTATTAGACTGTACTCATCTCTATTAAAATTCACGATTGCTTCTGTATTCTGATTTCTGGTTTATTTTTTTCCCATTCTGTCTCCTCCCCCCCACTTTTCTTTTCTTGCTATTACAAGCTATGATTAATCTAATATTATCTCATAACATTTTACATTTAAGACATAGAATGACCATGGATAATAAACAGAAAGAGACAATTTTTAAATATCAATTTAGGTTGTTGTTTTGCAAGGCTGTTTATCAATGATCATTTTCCTCCACAATTAGGCTTCTCAAACAAGGAAACCAAGTCAAACCTCATTATAACTACAAACAAATAGCCTGTGCACCAGTTAAGACTGTTAAAGATTCACAAGGCTAGACATACAAAGATATTTGTGGTGGAACAATCCTATTCTTATATAATTGTCTGAAAATGGCACAAAAATACACTTACAAAAATTGTTCTGGAGGCATGTTAGTGACACAAGGAACAGGTTTTGATAAACAGTCCTTCAATAAGATCCAAACTAGAATAGAAGGTGTAACTAGACATTACAGATCTAATGACGCTGTTTAGACATAAAAAGAAGAAATTATTTTTGTTTTTTGTTTGTATGCTTTGTTTGGTTGTCTTTAAATGAATGCAGTGTATCTAAATTCAGATAATCTCTGAGCTATAAAGGAATTTTTTTCTTATTTCCATATTCGTAGAAGACAGAATCAAACCATTAACAACATTCTTATTGAGATTTCTGAAAAGTACACTTAAACATTTAAAAGTTCTTTGTATCTGTGGCATAGTTTAAACACAATGTTTACTTTAAACTGGGCCTGCTGACCAAAATCACCCTATGAAGGAGAGCTCCAGAGGTGAATGACAATTGTAGTGCAAGTAATCATGAAAAGGCATACAATTGTTCTCTTTAATGACATTCCTACTTCTAGTTGTTCCTGTGTCCTGTGAAGATAAAGCATTTCTTAAACCCTACAAACATTCAACCCAATGTGCAGTTTTCAAAGGATATGAAACCTCAGTAATTCTAGTAAATACTGTTACACTTCTATACTGTTTTCCACACTTTCACACATTACTAAAATTTATACCTATCTTTCTTAAGTATCTCAAAGATGGTTAACTTTAAATAAAACTATTAGTAATATATATTCACAGGTGTGAATTACACATAAACAATAAAATTAATCTATTTTGCATGCCTATTCAGTGAGATAATTGTACATAAAACTTATTACCTACTTGGATTACTGCTTAACAGAGAGCATTTTTGGCAGATATAGCAACTCCACTCTGCCAATGACTTACTTTCATATACCATATGGAAAAGAAGATCCTGAAATTATGTTTGGAAGAGTCACAGTAATGATTTTGTTACCGGATAGGGTGGCTGTATTGTTTGATATCTCATTGTATTTTTAATTGGTTTTCAGCAGCATAAAGAAATCTAATCATGCAATGTGCTCGAAATGCACTGTATTTCCATGCATTTGGTCTCATATTATCACAAAAACTGATTTTTTATGATACTATATACAGAACTTGTTGCCAATTCATTTTATAAGAACCCATCTCAGTACTAACATGCCCTCTCTGTAATGAAGAATAAGCCAGAAATTCTTTCTTTGGGTAGTAACCTGAAAAAAAAATGAGAAAACGAAAGGAAGAGTGGTAATGAAAGGAACTGTAATTACTACAGAACTTGTGAACATGTAAGTGGAGATGAAAAAAAAAAAATTAAAAAAAAATTATTTAACACATACTTTTGTTCATCTTGTTGGTATTTTGTCTGTCAACCTATATAATTAAACTACACTAAATTTACTTTTTTGGTAAATCATGTCTATATTTTAAAATAAAATATAAGGATTTTATTGAAAGGGTACTAAGAATAATATGTTTACTTTTGTATTATTAATTATTGTTGCTTTGTGTACAGGATAAAGAGTCTTGCACTGCAGTGACAGGACTATAGCACTGTTGGAAGATGCTAGCTGAGGTCTAACTCAAGAGTAGGCACAATAGGAATTCAAGTGTGTTCACAATACATTACTTTGTACACCTAAAATCTGCAGCAAGTGATGATACAACGAGCAGATAAAGACCCTACAGATTATATACAAGTCATTAGGACAGCATCTTTTCCTACTTGAATACACAACAGCTCTTTGAAGCCAAGAAACTTATCTTACTGTATTGCAAGAGCTTTACTCTGCATTCCTGCAAAAAAGATTAAGAACCTTCAGAAGCTCTTCAGAACCAAGAATTTTCAGCTTCCATCATTTATCTAAATGCTTTTACAATCACTGCCTTTTTTATTTCACAATTCTGATAATTTTGTGTCCAAACTTTCAAGAAGATTCTGAAGATACTGGAATAGCAGAATGGCCAACGAAGCAGTTATTCCTTTCTCCTATTGCCACTTTCTCTTTGTAAACATGCTTTATGCAGAGAAAGGCAAATTTCACTTCTGCTAAATAAATGAATACACTTCAAATAAATAAACAAACAAATGAACAAAAAACAAACAAAAAAACCTGTGTGGTTTGAAACAAAAATGTGTTTGTGCACACCTTTAATTAACAATATAAATATTTCCAAAATAATAATATTTTTACAATGGCTGTAAGACATTCCAAAATACACACCCAGTGGTAGTAATTCAAGCCTAGTTGTGCTGATGTTGACTTATCCTTCAGCCTCATAGCTAGCAGCAGCACACTGACTATGAATTAATGCAGTTACTATTTACATCCTAACATATCTTACTTCTTAATTAAAAATGAACTACTTTATTAAGCTGGAGAAATGGAGCTTCACCCCCCCTATATGCCTGAATGAGTCTTTGAGCAGCACAAAAGTCGCTTTCAACTTTCCTCATTTTAAACCTCTCACAGTAACTATTCACACAGAGATTTGTTGACTGCTTTTGAATACACTTGCTTCTTTTGCACTGTGGTAATCCATGTATTTGCAGGATAATGAGTTGTGGGAATGCCTAGACTCTGCACCCCTACCTTTCTTCTAAGCTGTCATCCTGCCATAATAAAACTCTCTAGAAATAAAAAAAGTACTTCTGGTACAGCAATATAACTTTCCCTCAGTATTTTGAAACGAAACAGCACTGCCAATAACTCAGAGCCATGGTTTCAAAAGAAACAGTTTGGTTGTTGTGGTTTTTTGTTTGTTTGTTTGTTTTTTCCCCACGGAGTTGTTTAGGTAAGGTATTCCTGAGGCTAGAAGATAAAAGCTATGTGTAGCAATAAAGTTAATACACATGCTACAACATTATCTTGAATCTCACAAAAGATGAGCTGAAAAAAAACAGTATACTTGCATTAACTAGTATTTCAAATAGATTGCAAAGATAAATTCATGTAACTAATAAAGGGTATGTTACTACCTGTGTTATTGCTTAGTCACATTTGTATTCTTTTAAAAGCTTACACTCTCTAATTCTATTATCCTGAAACTGGTTCATTGATTATTTAGATTTTCTGCTGCTTTTTGTTGAAGAATTATTTTTCCTGACTTACAGGATTTATTCTCCTCTCTCTATTGTAAGAATATATTACTTATAATAAACTATGCTTTCTATGCTATGCTATCCTATTCTATGATATGTTATGGAATCCTATGCAATACTATGTTGTGCTATGATGTTATCCTATCATGTCCTACCATATTCTTCAGGGTTTCTTCACTGTGATTCTTAGGAACTGTCAAGAGAAGGTTTATTGGAATACTATCCATAGTTGAGGAAATCAGTCACACAATACATCAATACCTTTACCTGTCAATTCTTCATAAAGTAGCCAAATATCCACAATAGATTTGTTATCTTCCAGCTAGTTATCTACAAATGACTAAGTAGCACTGGAACTACAGTTAGCAAGGATGAGAAATAAGATAACATCAGTTTTGTTACTACCAAAGTGGAAGAGAGTTTTTCACTTTCATTTTAATCTTTCTAACTCACTGCATCTTCAGCATAAACACATTCTTCCTTCAATGAAAGGGTTATCCACAACGAGACTGAAATTTGTCAAATTTGTTTCCATAATTATTGTTCTAATATGAAACTAATTACTGCTTTTATATAGTTATGAGTTCTGCTTGTTCCCTTACTTTTATCATTCTAAACATCCATTGCTATAAGTCTGCCACCGAATAACACTCTGAGTACATTATCAAACCTTTTGGTGATGACTTATTTATTTATTTGTTTGTTTGTTTAAAATTTGCTTATTCAATATCACACATTCCAGTTTTCCTAAATCGTTACCTCTTGTGTGTATGTGAATACAAATGAAGTCTATGAATTTAGCCAACAATTCAAATAAATAAATAAATAAATAAATAAAAAGCATTATTGCTGGCAAATGGTTCCATTCTGTCTGAAATATTCTGCAAAAACTGAAGAATGGCATTTGACATTATGTATGTTTTTTCTTAATATATATCTTGGCCCTAGATAATATCAGAGAGCTCAAAATAACTGTCATATTTGTGTGTGTGTCGGGGAAAAAATGTGGAAATAACTGGATTTAGCAAAGGCATCTTAGAAGGCCACATAGCTCCTAGTGCTATGAAATTTCTATTCCATTTATTACAAGTATAATTGGAGCAGATATTGACAGGATTCAGTCTGGTTAATGCTTCTGGTTCTGAAGTTATATTTATTTGTTAATATTTTTTCTAGACTAGACATTTGGAGTGCATGTTGCATCACTTTGATTAAAAGTTCTGACATAAAGAAATCCACAACTTCCATAAATTTTAGAGTGTTTAGGGAAAAACAAAGTACTTTGCATAGAAAGAAGAGTAAGTGTTCATGTTTTTAGGTGACTGCAATATTTCTATAACTCAAATGAGACCGTTAAAACACAGTCCTTCCTTTTGGAAACGTGGTTAGCCAAGGGCATCAGTAAACACCTTTTCAAATTACTGCCAGTTCTGTCTACTAAAACACGTTACTCCATGCTTCCATCCCATGATCAAATCCAGCAATATAACTGGCATACATTCAGGAAAGATATGTTAAAGATTTGCTGCTAAATGTTGGAGCTGAGTTGCATGGGGTTCAGAGACAAACACTTTCTACTTTCTGACCAGCAATGGATCCCCAAAAAAATAAACAGCTGTAGCCATAACTGAGTTGAACTTCTACTGTTTCACGTGATGGACTGCTGAACACATGTCTGAAAAATGAGACATATATTTCTTCATTATTTAATCACTTTCCTGAAAGCTTAAGGTCAATAAGGAAAGAATTAAGACTTAGAGGATAGATAATAGGATAATTGGTGTGAAAATATTTTAAAAGACAGAGGAACTTTTCTCTCAAAGATAATATCTTATCTGAAAAGCAAGTGAAAAACAAACAAACAAACAAAAATGAAAAAGAATGATCATTAAGGAAAAAAAACATGTTGAAGATCTAAAGGAACAGTAATGTATTGAATCAGCAGAAACCAACCTTTTTGTGAAGAAAGGCAAATTAAATTCATGCTGAAATCCTGATCTATTTTTGATGTGTTTTAAGCCATGTGTGGCCTACTGAAAATAGGATAAGAACAGATTCACTTCCCCTTGGAGTAAACAAACAACTTCAACAAAATGTCTGTGCATGCTTTTGATTGTCAATAATTGCACTCATGTAGAGGGCTACTCTGATTTTAAAGGTGTTTTTTTTTTTTTTTTTTTGTTTTTTGTTTTTTCACATTAATTAGTAATAGTTTGTATACGTAAAGGCTTTATATTTACAAGATAAGAAGAAAATGAATCAGTGTGATTTAGCTCAAACCATTATTTTTCAGTTGACTGAACTGGTAGCAGTTTGCTGAAATATGTCTTTTGCTTCCTTTCCAGTTTTTCATCCAAGCAAGCAAGCTCCAGGTTAGGCTCTGGATACCTAACCATTTTTCAGTTCTTGTTTATAACTAGGTTTTCAACCATCTAAGATGTTGCCTTTTGGCAACATTTAAGTATTCTTCTAGGAGTGAGAACAAGTGTGTTTCAGTTAGCACTCTAGAAGATATTTCAGATTTGGCATTACTCTCCAGGCGCTCAGCCAATCATTT
The DNA here is from genome assembly GCF_039878825.1 of Excalfactoria chinensis. NCBI lineage: Eukaryota > Metazoa > Chordata > Aves > Galliformes > Phasianidae > Excalfactoria > Excalfactoria chinensis. Next base: position 51,856,980 of record NC_092826.1, read on the forward strand.
TGCAGCCTGAAGGTATGAACAGACAGGCTATAGAGGGGACTTACAGAAGTACTTGAATTTCAGTATCATAGAAACTTCAGTATCATAGAAAACAATGGAGAACACAAATAGATGGGACAAGAAAGCCCTGCTAATAATCTGCATCAAGGAACTGATGTTAAAGATCATTTCACTTTTCTATTTTTCTTTAATTGGTACCTATTAGAAGAGGGGAAAAACAGAACAAATAAAAACCACCAAATAATACTATTTTCTTAGGTATTCCTTTATTACATAGTTTACAGAGACTATTTCTTGCAGCATTTGGAAGAACATTTCGTTCCTCAGGCAAACAATATAAAAGTTGAATCATAAGTAGTAATCATAATGAAAATAATGTTCTCTAATATTTTTGAAGTGGAGTTGCTAATAACAGAGTGATTATTAATTACTGCTTTCATGTATTTGTGTAAAGTATTTGAAGTAAGACAGTCTCATAACCCTGTGTCTCTACCTTTGTTTCACCAACTGAATTTGCTTTGAGGATAATTTTGCAGAAGACATTAATAAATCACTTATAGTGATACAGTTTTCCCTATTAGATGAAGACTTACAATTGGTTTTCTGATAAAAAGAATTGTATTCCTTTCCCTTGAATATTGTTATCTGTTTTGTGACTCTCAGATCCACAGAGGGGAGAATTTAACTATTATGCTGAAAACAATATAAATTTGAATTTCTAATGATGTGTTAGATTGTTTTATGGTAAGACTTATTTTAGGTGGCTGCTGGACCCAGCCCTGCAGTGCCCCACATTGAGGCCACTGGAACTGGCTGGACCTTGCTGTGCTGGGCAAGAGCAGCCCTAGCCTCTATTCACAGAGGTCTACCCTTGCGGAACCTTTGTGAGCACCCATCCTCCTGCACCTCATGCAGGATCATTGTGCAGCATTGAGAAAAAATCCTGTACATTTATTTAATATACTACAAAACACTGAAAATGGCTAAAAATATCTATTAGTTATCATTGGTGGGAAAGATAGGACACAACTTTACATAGACTCAATAAAGAATGAAGGATTAGAAGTCTATTACTTTCAAAGTTGGTAAGGATTTTAAATATTTAAATCAGAGAGTTTGAGACGATGACTCTTATCCTTGGCAGGAAGTGGCTCAATACATTAATTTAAAACCAAGACAAAGGATACAGAATACCAAAGTAAAGTTCTTTTGCAAAAGATGTTTTTGTTCATTTCAAATTTTAGTACAGTGATAGTAGATAAAATGATCCTTGCTAAGGAAGATCTGATAACAATTTGAATGGAATTTGAAGTTATTTAAAAAAATAAAAATAAAAAAATCACAGAAGTGCTGAGCAAGGAAATAGAAACTATCAAGGTTCACCTAAGATGAATGAGTGCCATCAGGATCTCAGTACCGCCTAGATGAAAACTAAAATAGCTGAGACTGCGAACATATGTATGCAAAATAATACAGAGTACGGAAGAACTCAGAAGCAGATAAACACTAGCTGTATACAAAGACTATATATTAAAAAAAAAAAAATAAAAAAATTCCTAAACCTGTCAAAGTTCATTTCACTCTATAATTTTGAACAGTCCAAAATTCCAAGGAAATGCAAACAAATTTTATTGCTTACCAATATATAATTATTTTGAAGAACTTCATTTTATTACAATAATGTTGGAGGCCGGTCACATGTGGTGTCCCTCGGGGGTCAGTCTTGGGACTGGTGCTCTTCAGCATCTTCAGCAATGACACAGACGATGGCATCAAGTGCAAGTTTGCGGATGATACCAAGCTGAGTGGTGCCATCAATGCTTTGGAAGGAAGAGAAGCCACCCAGAAGGACCTGCACAGGCTGGAGAAGTGTTCCTGTGTAAGCGTAATGAGGTTCAATAAGGTCAAGTGCAGGGTGCTGCACTTGGGTCGGGGCAACCCCAGGTATTTATACAAACTGGGGAAAGATCTTGAGAGCAGCCCTGTGGAGAGGGACTTGGGGGTCCTGGTGGACTAGAAGATGGATATGAGCCAGCAGTGCATGCTTGTAGCCTGGAAGGCCAACTGTGTTCTGGGCTGCATTAAAAAAGGGGTGGCCAGCAAGTAGAGGCAGGTGATTGTCCCCTTCTACTCAGCTCTTTTGAGGCCCCATCTGGAGTACCGTGTCTAGGCCTGGGGCACCCAGTAGAGGAAGGACGTGGAGCTTTTGGAGCAGGACCAGAGGAGGGCCACTAAGGTGATCAGAGGGCTGGAGAACCTCTCATATGAGGAAAGGTTAAGTGAACTGGGCTTGTTAAGTATAGAGAAGAGAAGGCTCTGGCGAGACCTCATTGCAGTCTTCCAGTACTTGAAGGGAGTGTATAAACAGGAGGGGGAATGCCTGTTTATGAGTGTGGATAGTGATAGGAAAAGGGGGAATGTTTTTAAACTGAGACAGGGGAGGTTTAGGTTAGAGATTAAGAAAAAGTTTTTCACACAGAGGGTAGTGAAGCACTGGAGCAGGTTGCCCAGGGAGGTCGTGGATGCCTCATCCCTGGAGGCATTCAAGGACAGGCTGGATGTGGCTCTGGGCAGCCTAGTCTAGTGGTTGGCAGCCTTACATATGGTGGGGAGGGTTGAAACTCAATGATCATTGTGGTCTTTTTCAACCCAGGCCATTCTGCGATTCTATGATAATGTTCTGTTCATGTCTGTACATTTGTTTTGCTCTCATGTACAAAATGATTATCCTAAAATTATTATGTCTATTTGAAGTTCCTTGTCATTTTTTCCTTCAGGAATGTCCCAGAGAGCTATGAGGTTAGACAGTGTGAATGCTTAAAGTAGGTTTCAACTGAATCCTCGAGTATTTTCTTAATTTGCCTTTAATGTCAAGTGCTAGAATTACCAACATTGTGTTGATAGCATGATATTTTAAGGTAAAAATTGGCTATATTTTCACAAGTCAGTAAGTTTCTATGTGTCTGCATGGCATGAAAAAAATGAAAAGTCTACTTAAAAAAAACAATATTATAAACTACATTTGTATTTATGGAAATGAATACGTGTATACAAGCATATTTAAAGGCACATATGTATGTGTATTACCTGAAATAAACAATTTGGAATTGACTTTTTTTGGATATTAAAATCAGTATAGAGTTCTAAAAATAAGATTCTAATATGGCTTTTCTACATTATCTTCCTTAAACACATTTTCCCAAAGTCTGACAACAGGTATCTTTTGTATTAAAACACATGCTTATACTTGGATGAATAAATATTTCTGAAAGCAATCAGTTGGAACTTAGGAGTCTTGGAGAAGGCTAGATAAGTTTGTTCCATTTTGGTGCACAGAAATAGAAAAACTCGGTTAAACTATTTTAAGAGGGAAAATATCAGTTTTCTTATCTATATTTTGTCCTTAATCCTCTGAATTTGCCAAAAGTAGTGAGTTTTATAACAGCTAGGATTGGAATATTTGGTACTAGTATGATAAGGACAGCATTTTACTCAGGGGGTGACTTTCAAAATGTTTCTCAGTTAAATAACCCAGAACACTTTCAGAGAGTGCAAAACAGACAGGTAAAGACAGCAAGAGGCTTATTATAATTTAGAAAATTGTCTAACTTTAAGTTAAATAGTTCTATTACTAGGCAGAATACCAATGATAAAATAATCACCTTGAATAGATATGACCAGACAAACTACAAAAAGCCTCGAGATAAAGCGAATTCCACAGCATCTTTTTCTATTTTTTACAATCCAAGGACCTTTAAAAGTGTAAGCATTGGACTTACATTTACAATGAATGGAGTTATTTTGTTACTGAATTCAGTGAACTGAACTCTGACTACATTTCTGAGCAGTGATTTTGTAGGGATGTTATCTATTTACCAAAAATATATATTTTTTTTTATTCTTTATTCAAAATTATACCTACAGACTGTGATTATAATTCTACCATGCTAAGCTACATAAAGGCAGCTTATAATTTTGATATTTTCTCCTTTTTTTTTTTTTTTCTTTTCCTGTTTTTTTCAGCTTTTATACTCCAAAAGAATAAGAGGAAAAAACTATTAACTACCTTTAAAAAAAAAAAAATAAATAAAAAAATCTACAGAAAGATACACCTTTATTCACATCTAATGCACTGTTCAATATGAGTTAGAACTTGCTATCTCACTTTTATTTAAAATGCAATTATAAGGCACTGGAAGCTTGCAATGCTTTTATGTAAATACCTTGAGAATATTATGTAGATGGTTTTCTTCACTTTCAGAAATTTCATATTTCCCCCAGAGTGAATTTATGTTCATTATTTAAGAATTACAAACAAACAAACAAAAAACATAAAACAAACAAACAAAAAAACCCAACCAACCAACCAACCAAAGAACCTGGACCACTATACAATAAACTGTGTGATACTGAACACTGAACATAAATGCCTTTGCATAGCCAAGGTGATGTCATTTCTCAGTGTGAATAAGGACTAAACACTGAATGTCCTGCATATAAAGTATATGAAAGAGTATATAGTGGTATGATTCTCATTTAAAAGAAACAAATAAGTCTTCAAACAAGCCTGAAATAAATTCCAACTTTTAACTTGTTCTTTGTATATTTGCTGACGAAGCATACCAAATCAAATACTGTGTTAGCATGGGGTATATTAGAAAAGAGGCAGGATTATTTAGCAAAGGTAAAGCACTAACAGCATGAAGGCTTAGAATATTTATGGGAGCTTCCTTGCATCTGCTAGCTTGGAATTCATGTGTAGATATATTCATTGCCATTCTTAAATAATAAGTGGAAAAGGATGCCTGTGTTAAAAACCTGAAATTACTGTTCAATCAGAGTGACACTCAAACTATGAAGTCACAAGCTTGGGTCAGAGCTCTTTGAAGCAAGAGTCTTCTCTCAGGACAAACTTGTTCTTAGTTCTTAATAGGTCAGAATTGAATAGGCTAAGATTTATTTATTTTTAGACTCACAGAATGGTTGAAGTTGGAATGTCACCTCTGAAGGGCATATGGTCCACCAAGAACTGCCACGCAGAGCAGGTTGCTCAGGACCATACCCACGTGGTTTTTGAAGGTCTCCAAGTCAGAAGACTCCACAGACTCTCTGTGTAACCTGTGCCAATAATCAGTACTTACAGTAAAAAACTCTTTCCTGGTGTATAGATGGAACCTCCTGTATTTCAGTTTGTGCCCACTTCTGCCTGTTGTCCCGTCACTGGGCACCACAGAAAAGAGCCCTGCTCTATCTTCTTTGCACTGTTTCTTTTTGTATTTGTAAACATTGATGGAATTCCCCATTCCTTCTCTTCTATTTCAGCCTCTTCTCACAGAAGAGTTTCCCCAGACTCCAGTCTTTCTCACTCTTTTTTGGGCTCTTTTCAGTATGTCCCTGTGTCTTTTGTACTTGTAAGCCAAGACTGAATTGGATATAGTATTTCAGACATGGCCTCACCAGTGCTGAGCTGAGGAAAGGATCACCTCCCTCACTCCTAATACACCCCAAGACATCATCAATTTTATTTATTTGTTTGTTTGTTTATTTGTAGCAAGGGTACCACAAAACCCATGTCCTTTTCTCCTCACTTCCTTCCTTAACTCCTCAACTTCACAATGTGGCAACCCAGCTCCTGCAAGACTGCACTCCTAAAGGACAGTGGGCCATCTCTCCTGAAGAGCTGTTTCTACTATACAAAGCCCTGTCTATTTTGAAGCCTTTGCTCCAACACCTGCCAAGGAAGCTTCTCACTGGTGTGCCACCACCGTACCTGAGAGCAAGTGAATCAATGAGTGACCGCCTTTCCCTTTCTTCTGCACAAACTACTGTAGCTGCTGGCTGAGCTTTGGTCCTTGTTCTTATTTAGCCTTCTTGCAAGCACCAGCAAAAAAAGGTGCATCTGTTCAACTGGGACAATGGCGGCAACAGCTCCAGGCATCCTGTGTTGAGGGCAGCTAATCAGACGCACTAGAGCTTCTTTGAGCTAAGACACTTAACTGTCAGCAGGAGGCACCCTCACACATCTCAGAGATTTCCCAGACATTTCACTATGATTCTGGATCTTGTTCCCAGAGACAAAAGAACTCTGGAAGCAGAACCTAAGTCTGCAATAGAACAGAGACTGCAATAAGGGAGCTACAGTGTATGCCTGTTTAATTGCTATCCATCTTTATTAAATATTTACATACAGAATTTTCCCACAGTTCTTGTTCTACAAAAACAAAGTTTTACTTTCCTCTGTTTATTGCAAAGATCTTGTTGTGCTGGTGTCCTAGTTTCAGCTGGGACAGAGTTGATTTATTTTCCTTCTTCATAGCATCCAGTATGATGCTATATTTTGGCTTTGGGAGATAATACACCAATGTGTGGGCTGCTCCTGCAGGGGTATCCATTGGCTGTGCCTTCTTCAGGCTCATGGGGCAGTTTCTGGACTGACCACAGAGCCACCTCTCACCATTACTGAAGCTCTGCCATGTAAACCCAATGCAGCCAAATTCCTAGGCTACTTGAAATGGCTAGTGAAGCACAGCAACAACACCGTAGTAGAGTTATACTAGAATAGTAGGAAAAGACTAGCAAAAAAGTTCCTACTTTGACTTTGCAAAGGGAGTAATATCTAACATATAAGTGAATGTAAGAATCTGTTATACATGACACTGGAAAAAGAATCATATATTGTCATGGTTTTCACTTATTTCACTTGATTTGTTAGCCTTAATTCCAATTATATTGTATTATATTGTGTTATTCTGTATTCTGATATAGTATTTAGTAAAATAGTGTGCCTCCTTAGATCGCTGCCGCTGTATTTATTTTCTCTTTCCTTGTTTTCTTTTCCTTCTGGGCCAGCGGCCTGCGGGCCGACTGCCCCCCTGTCTTGGGTGCAGGTAGATTTTAGGCTAACCCACGACATATATATATATATAAAAAAAAAAAAAAAGCAATCATAAAATTGCTGCAACTTTGCCTGCACACTTCCACTGAAGAGTATAATACAAAGGTCTTGAAAGTCTGCAGGAGTCAGACCATACTAGGTACCCGTTACATATGCAAATGACCAGCTACTGGTGCAGAACTGGGCTGTGAGATAATAAGGCTTCTCATATCTGACAGCCTAATAGAAATGGATTAAGAGTACAGAAAAGACTGAAATGAGAATGGCTAGTTGCTGGTGTTACTTCTTCAGGCTTTGCTGTACAAAACTGATTACCTTGCTTTACTGCTGCATGCACAAGTAATATTGTCAGTGAAAGAGCTTAGCATTTGCTATACGACTGTTAAATGAGTTTGATTGCTTACTTAAGGACTGGCTGTTAAAGCTGATGAATAAAGTTCTTTTGATTTCATTTCCTTTATCTATTTCTTTAGCCTTTCCTTGTTTTCAAATGCATATAGTCAGGAATCTGTTACACATCAATTACTTAATGAGAAATATTACCATCACTACATAGTGGTACTAGTATAATGATTAGAACACTAACCATTTACATGTATTTAACAACATTTAGTCTGTCTGTACTTGGGCTTAAATGCAGATAGCTAATCTTTGAAAACAACTCTGGACAGAAATTGAGGGTAATGGTGTCCTGTGGTGAAGGGCATGAGTTAGCAATTAAGTGAAGGAATTGGAAGTAACTTAGTTTTAATTCAAACTCTGTGAAACTGCAGCTGTAAGTATTCAAACATTTAGTGAAAGAAAATTAAAAAAAAAAAAAACAACAAAAAAAAAACAAACAAACAAAAAAAAACTTTATTCTATTTTGTTAGTATATATGCTGCCCTGCTGAAGCCACCAGTGTACCATTATATCATTAGCTGAATTACACTTTCTTAATTACAAGCTTGCTTAATTACAAGATTAAGGCTGCAGTGAAGTAGGAAGCCGTGCTAGAAATACACTTGATGAAAACACAACTTGGTCACCTTTTCTTCTGCATAAAGGCACAATTTATTGGGCAGGAAGGGAAAGATTACAGATTTCTGTTCCTTAGCTCGGTGTATGAGTTTGCTAAGTGACAGGACTCCATCAGGATTGAAGTACTGCTGCTGCAATAAGACATTATACATTCTTCTCACAAGGTGGCTTAACATTACTTCATGCTTACAGAACTGATGTACGCATTTAAGGATGTGCACCATAAACATTCTCATATAGCACACAAAGGAAAATTATCAAGAATATCTTCCTTATCTTTCTTACACTTAAATCTCGGTTTCTGCTTGATTCCTGACTGGTACTTGAATGTGTAATTACTTTCAGTATGATTTATGTCTTGGTAGAAGTCTATTAGTATGAAACAACCGCTGAGATAGGAGGGATTTTTTGGTACAAGTGAGACAAATGTCAGTGCGGTGAGGACACTTAGAAAAGATTTGACAACAGGTACTATTTTATGCATACTGAGAGATCATTAAGCATGCACATAATATTTATATGTGGACAGATAAAATACAGTTTAAAAATATATAGTTTATTAAGCAAAATTCTTGTGGTAGCACTTAGGGGTGAGTGAACTTTTGAAGTTATCAGGGCATCATGTAATTGTGAGGGACATTATGTTGCCATTATATTAATAACATTCAGTAACACATTCAGTAATAGATAGTATGAAGTACAATTTCCGTAATAATTTTACTTTTTCTTCTCCTCCTTTCTGTTTTCTTTCTTCCCCTCTTTATCCTTCCCTCTCTTCTTCCTTTTTTTTCTCTTTTTTTCATCTCCCTTTTTCCTTTTCCCCATCCTTTTTCCCTTCTCCCTTTTCTCCCATTTCCTCCTCTTTGTGAAGTTTTCTGCAATACAAACTATTTCATTATAGATATTTCCAAGACGTGTTTACTGAAATGATAAAAAAAAAAAAGTGTAAAATTATTTTAACATGTTCCTAAAACCATGCCAATTATATAAACTGAGTACTTATATACAGTTTCTGTATATCTTGTTAGTCAACCAGTTTCAAGAAAGGACAGGATAAGCTGAAGACCAGATAGCAAACAATTCCAGTTCCCTGCACTGGGGTACTGTTTCTTTGACGGCTCTTAATATCTCTACATCATGAATTCTACACAAATTTCAAATGTTCTTTTATTGAATTTCTGGCACTATCAGCACTGTGGATGTGAATTAGAGGAAGAGGGCTGATACAGTCTGTATCACAGACATGGAAATTAATAGACTACTCAGTGAATGGTGAATTTCTACTTCTGAGAAAAGCTGCAATTTCACAAATACAAGGATGTCCTTACATGAGGAAAAACAAAAAAATAACTTAATATTACAGTGCATATTAGAAAAGAAATACTGCTGAAGGAATACAAAATGATACTTGAGGTTCACAATGTTATATGAGGAAACATAATTCCCTAGAAGGAAATGAAGCAGTTCTGAATTGTCAGCTAAATTTCAGTTGGCAGAAGGTCACTTTAGTATCACTGTGTTTTCTTGCTGAAGTGTAATCAGAGTGACACCTAAGCAGTCATGGTTGTATACCTTTATGTTTGAAAGTACAAGAAGTTTTTCATTTCTATGAAATGAATATTATGTCATCTTAGTCACAAAGACGTATTCTTGAGAGATAACTAAGAACAGATCATATTAAGCATAGCTAAACATGATGAATTACTGCTGATCCTGCTACTTCCCATGACCAAAACAAAAGCAAACAAACAACAACAAATATATTTTAAGTGTTGTTTGTTTTTGAAATGTGCAATAACAAGAAATTTATTTTTTAATCTTTTTTCCTTTACATTTTCAACAGCAAAAACTATTTGCTTTATAAGATTTACTGATTTGCAGAGTAATTTGAATTCTTTGGCTTTTAAGAAACAGGTTTTTTTCCAAAAACTTTTTTTTTTTTTACATTTTTTACTTGAAACCAGTAAACATTATACTGTTTACTGCTTCAGAAAGGATATTTAATTCATAAACGAACACTAATCATTGTACAAATAAAAACGTGCTCAGAATAGCAAATGTCCTTATTTTTCGCTGATTTGCACTCATAAAACTTTATTGCAGTGATTTCAGTGGCACAAATATAACAGAAACAAGACTTAACTTATATATGACAAATTCTTGTCGATAAACATTTGCAGATTTGTAAGCACAATTTTAAACAATTTCCACCTGATTATTAGACTTTTTTTGGATTTCTGCCATTTGCCTTCATTATACTGCACTTCAATTTATGCATTGTCTCATCTAAACACTTAAAATTATGGCTGCAATATCACTGCTACTGAGTTTTGTCTAAACAGCCCATCCTACCTGAGAGCAGACCTGGGCTGTAACTCAAGGCAATGGAGGCTGCTAACGACTTCTATAGTAGCAAGCACTCTGTCTGAATAATGACTGAAAGGATGGTTGCTTCAATATCCTTATATTTAGTTATTTGAAAGTAGAAGCATTAGCGCCACAAAATGAAATTCAGGACCCCAGAACTTCTGCATACTTTTTAAAATTATTATTTATTCACTTGTTTTTCCCAGATCTGGAAGCAATAGAGCTAGAGAGCAGTAGACAGCGTAATAGCATAAACTGGCAATTTTAAGCCTGAGCTAAAAATTCCTGTGCCACTCACTCAATCAGTACTGCTTTGGGGCCTGCTTCTGTATTGAGTAAGAGATCTAGTGCTCTAACTTGAGAAACAGGGTTGCCTCTGTGCAGAAAACACTTGCTTACAGTGATTTGATTATTCTGAACAATTGTCAGTGCAAAGCAGCAATTCAAATGTTCTGCTAAACAAACAAAACAGCAACAACAAAGCCAACAACAAAACAAAACCAAAACAAAGTAACACAAACCTGTTTCTGTTTCCCACTCTGTGTTTTAGTCATGTCCCGTGAAAATACACTTTATTTGAGTATCCAAATCTTGAGCTTCCTGACCAATAGCTTGACTCAAAAATCTTGAAAAAAAACATGTCTATCTGACATATCCTCATCATCAATGACTATTCAGAATGTTTTATAATCCTTACAACACTTAATGTAATTTTGCTTAAGCGTAACTTCACTTTAATTATTTGCTACTAAAACCTCTTATACAAATACATGAAATTGATAAATAAAATTTAAATCTAGGTTGTCAAAAACAGTTATTTTTTTTTCTCTTAATGAAAGAGAGTATAGAGGTGAAAGAAGTTCTTCCATATCTCATATATGTCCACTTTTGTGTAACGTGCTAAGGATGCAGGAACTAGAGACTACTGGGAGGTAGATAGAATTGGTGGATGAGGAGATACACCCAGTCTGAACTAGAACATCATTTTTGTTAAGATGCTCTGTGGAATATAGTATAGACTGGATATATAGAGTGGTAAAACGTTGCCTCCTCATTTGCCCTTTTCCCTTCTGTTTCTATGTCATTATGCCCTCCAGAACAAAAATAAACTAGGGATCAGTTTGCACTTTCATCAGTTTGTACTTAGATCAGCAATTTGGAGGTGAAAAAAATAAAGCTTATTTACAGATTACAAATTCAGATTTATTCCTTACTGTCTGAGAGACTACATAAACCATGTGCAAACTCAAGTCTTTCAATATCATATCTGATAATATCTTTCATATCTTTTTGCAGTTACAGACAGCAACAGATCTGTATGCAAGTCTCATGGAAGTCTCAAGTTTAGCTTCTGAGAAAAATACAGTTTTTGTGATTACACTTAAAACAGTAGGGTTCATTTAAAAATAAATAAATAAATAAATAAAATTAGAAAATGAGTTTGCATTGACCTTCTGGTCATCCACATTGCTAAACCAGATGTAATTTGAACCTGTTCCCCTAGTTCTGGTTGCAGCTTTTTCTGACTTCAGACTTTTGTATGATCATCTTGTATCTCATTCATTTTTGCTGTCTTGTTTCTATGCTTTGAAGCCATAATTATGAAGAGAGTTCTATCAAAAAGAAAATAAAGTGAATAGAAAATTTCAGATTTATTTTTTTATTTGCTTCTTTTTCTAATCCGGGTGCCTTATTCACAATGTGATACCAAAAATCTATTCTCATTGTTTTTTTCACTACTGAATTTTGATGAAACTGTTCACAAATTAAAATGCTACTTCTTTGTGTGAAAAAATCAGTGCTTTCCTTGACAGGTTTTAATCACAGAATTGTATGCTATAACACTCTTTAACTTAGTCAGAAGGAAGATCTATTGAATGAATCAAAGCATAGGCTGAGTTGGACAAAGATCCTAGCAAGAGTTTCAGAGAATAAGTTAATAAACTCAAGAGATACTAAAAGGTGGCTTCAGGAAGTAGGTGATCAGCCTTTACTGATCTTCTATGATGATCCAGAAACTGGAGTATAGGAAGTTCTGCACGACTGTGCACAAGAACTTCTTTATGGTAAGGGTGATGGAGCACTGGAACAGGCTGCTCATGGGGGTTGTGCAGTCTCCTTCTTTGGAGATATTCAAGACCTGCCTGGACACCTACCTGTGAGACCTGCTGTAGGGAACCTGCTTTGGCAGCGGGGTTGGACTTGATGATCTCTGGAGGTCCCTTCCAATCTCTGCTTTCTGTGATTCTGTGAAATTTTATCTAATCCTTGGGTACAGTTTCATCCTGAGTAGCCACATGCATTCAAGGGGAATTCAGTTCCAGCTACATTCATGATCTGGACACATGCATTCAGAAGAAGCCAATTACTATTATTTTCATGCAGTCTTTGTTATCTTCCTCTATTTCATCTATATTTTATATCCATTGTTATAAATAAAACAGTTTTTAAAGCTTATTCCTAACTGTAACACAGCTGACTCCCTCTGATAAATTATTTTCTGTCACAAGGAGTTAAAAGCTGTTTAGATTTTCACAGTCAGACTTTATCTTAGCTCTCAAAGGTGATGCATTTTCTAGGCCTTTAAAATAAGGAAAAGATGTAAATTTTGGAAAGAAGAAGGGAGACAAAAAAGGTTAAAAAAAAAAAAAAAAAAAAAAAAAAAGTTCATTTCTGAAAGGTGCAAAATGTGCAGTCTCTGAAAATTTTTTTAATAAAAGACTTTGTACATGAGAAGTGTCCAGGCATCAGTAGTAGATGTTGCCATTGATGCAACTGAACTAATTTTCCAGGCATTTTAATGCCGGTTTTCCTTAATTGTGACATTTGTTTTTTCTGCATCATCTTAGCAGTCAGCCCCTCCCACAAAGAACTGCAAACTTAGCTTAGACGTTGGAAGGGAATTCTTTACTCATTGAGGCAATGGCACAGTCTGCCCAGATTTGTAGATACCCCGTGTGAGATTGTGTTCAAGATCAGATTGGATGAGGCCCTAGGCAGCCTGATCTACCACCCAATTTAGTGGTTGGCAACCCTGGTCGGGGCAGGGGAGTTGGAGCTAAGTGATCTTTAAGGTCACTGTTGGGTATTGGGTAGATGGTGCCTGCGTGCACCTGGAGTGGAGTCAGGGAGGTCACGAGTGTCACACAGGGGTGGTCACCTGTAGTACTATATAAGATTTGTTGCAAGGCATTAAACTTGTACTTTCGGCATTATGCACTGTGTGTGAGTCCCATCTGTTCCCCGTGTGCTGAGGCACGGTACTTTCACACGGCAGCCTTGACTTGTCACCGGATCGGGAGGCGACAGTCACTTAGAACCCAAGCCATTATGTGATTCTATTATGAAGACTTCGCAACTGTCAGATGATTCTGACCATTGCTAGTATAAGACTGGCAGAAACTTATTTTAATTCAGAGCCTTATACCAATTAGTTCCATAAGTGTTTTAGCTATCACAGTATGACACAACTTGGGTATGCTGTAAGGAAATCTGTAAACTTTAAAAATGCATTCAGTGTTGGGAGTGGGGGAAAAAAAGTCAATAATAATAAAAAAAAAAATTCCTCTATTTTCTTATCTGTATTTAAAACTTAGGCATGCTTAAAGAATCAAATAACCTCCAATTCTATGACTTTAAGTCTTTGCAAATCCTTCGGTATTCAGCAAGAATTACAGCACTTCTTTAAGACTGTGTTTCTATACACAAGCCTTTCACTATTTTTTTTATCTATACAGCTTCACTGAATTTAAGGAGGTCATGCAAGGGAACAAAGCAATACAGACCTTGGTGTAATGCCTTTATGAGAGAAAAGCTATACCTGATTCCATTTAGTCATTGGCAATACTTCACAACAGCTTTACTAAGCTAATACCTTCTGTTTTTCAGTGTATTATGTGTAACAGTAGGAAGCATTAACAAAAAGACTCCCGTAGACCTAGCTCATGAATTTGAACAGTAGGAAATGCTTCCTCCTACTAGTTTTATATCAGCACTGCAATTATTGTTGTATGTGTTTCAATGTGTCCTAAACTATAAAAAGGACTTCAACACCTTTCTGTGAATTTCATATAAAAATGTCAGCATTAAAAGAAACATGGACTAAGTCTATTTCATGCAAGGAGTGATCTAAACAGAGATACAGGATCACTCTTAAGCACTCTCTTTGACATATGAATTTTTAAAGCAGAAATATTTTTCTTTAATATATTAGAAAGCTCCATTACAGTAAGTCTCTATGTCTTATTTATTCAAATCCTTTGCAGATTTGTGGGGGTTTGAATTGTACTGGACTGAATACTGCATAACATTCAAGCTGCTGGATGAAAGTATTAGGTTGGATGTATCTTCTGTTGAACACCATCTCTTCCTTTCACATATATGTAATGAAAGTGTTACCTTATTTATACCTTTTTGTTATGTGAGAATATTCACTAGACCAAGATCATAAGTGTGTGGGAAGTATGGGGCACCTGACTAAACTTAGGTTGTATGGAGGTGTTAAACTCTGTTACATTTCTCAAATCTGGGAAAGGTTTGAACACACACAGAAATAGAATACTATGCTTGAGCAGAACTTTAATAAAAAATAAAAAAATAAAAAGTGCCTAGAGGCATCTATCAAGTAAAGGAGATGCTCAAAAAAGAGGCTTTGGATTGCACTGCTGGATCTTTGTAACTGAAATTATCCTTTGAACTGACTAAATCCTGGTACCAGATAGCTCGAATAAGGTTTTATATATGTGTGTGTGTGTGTGTGTGTGTGTGTGTGTGTGTGTGTGTGTATTATATGTGCACACACACACATATATATATTATTTATTTATTTATTTATTTCTTCAGGACATATTTTGGACTACTTCCTTAAGGAGCATAGATTTCATCCATTTTTAATCAAAATTGTTTTCTAGTGCTTTTCTTTACTTCTTTATTTCTTTTTAGTTTAGTTCAGCTTGTTAGTTGCAAGGGAGGAAAGTGAAAGACAGACTGCATTATTGTTCATTGTGTTCTGGCTGTACACCAAGGAAGTGTAATTAAATGAACAGTCTTGGAATACAGCTGCAGTAAGCACCTTAGGCAATAACTTCTAGGGGTGAACTGCAGCTCCAAGGGAGGCCAGAGTCTAGCATACATTGTTATGTTATATGACTAAATGCAAACATCAGAGGGTATGTCCTTGTGAAAGGGAAGTAGAATAGTAGAATAAAAATACCAAGTTAACCTACAGTATGTTTATTCTTAGTGGTGGATGTCAAAGGAAAAAGTATTGCAACATGAATTTTGATAAAGAACTAAAAACAGCAAATAGAATCACTCCAGTTATAGTTCTTGCTGTTTCTGTGTGTCTCTCCCCTTGATCTTCAGTATATTTTCAGAAGAACAGCTTCCTATTTATTTCTGTGGACATTACAATAGCTATAAAAAACACCATAACACTAATGGAAAGAATTCTCAGCTACAAAACACTGGTTTTCAACATACTCACCACCATTAGCTATTCATTTTTACCAGCAATGAACAAGAGCCTGCATACCATGCTTGCACAAAACTGCACAAGCAGCAGTGACCCCGTCACTGTTAACACTGTTGAAATGCACCACTCGCCTCCTCACTGTGCTTAGATCCACTGTTTGATCTCCATAAAAAAGTTCAACAATCACTAATGAATGCCAGTGGATGCAATTTTTTTTCCACATGAAGGAATTCAATGGCACACCTTTGCTTCACACACACTTCCGTGTCACACAGCATTCTGTCAGATACCCCCTATGCTTCTATCTGTCTCAGGGCAACAAAATGTAACAGAGTGTTGGCAAAAATGTCCAGCCTTTACTGTCATATCACCAGCATCAGTCTCTGATGTTGTGGACTGTCATAATAATATGGGAGGCAATGCTTTTGAAGCAGCCTTCTGTCGGTGCTCAGTCGAGTTAGAGAGCTCTTAGTTTCTTGTAGCATCAGAATAGTGTGTCTTTATTGTGTTCAGCATACATCTTATATACCATTCACTTACAAGCAAGATATTCCTGCTCCTCAAACAGTTCCTCTAATCAGTTAATTGGTCCCAGCTTCTCCCAAACAACAGTGATAAAGGATGAAAGGTTTCTTAAGAATAACAGGTATAATGCATATCAATGGAACCTCCTGTCCACCCTTAGAAGCAAACAGACACTGCTTGCTCTTGTCTCACACACTGGTCTTCCAGGCTTTCACAGTGATAAAGTCTACCAAAGACTCCGATAAGATCTTTGGTGACTTGCTCACAGTTACATCTACCCCCACAGCCTTCATATATTGGACATGCACCACAGCTTAAATAAATAAATAAATAAATAAATAAATAAATAAATGAAAACACAAGTTAACTGCTTGATAGTCTTTCACCATCATTTGTTCTACTGCATAATAGGTTGTGAAACTTTGATCTTGATACTCCTTAAGCTAATATAAAAGGGTTAGTTTCTTTCAACTATGTGAAATAATTACTGAAAACTGAAAAAATTCTTCTTTCCAGTCAGAGTAACTACTGTTACAGAATCACAGAATCACAGAATCACAGAATCACAGAATGACCTGGGTTGGAAGGGACCTCAAGTAACACGAAGTTCCAACCCTCCTGCCTGGCAGAGCCACCAAACTTCCACATTTACTAGATCAGGTTGCCTAGGGCCCCATCCAACCTGGCCTAAAACACCCCCAAGGACAGGGCATCCACAACCTCCCTGGGCAGCCTGTTCCAGGACCTCACCACTCTCCTAGTAAAGAACTTCCTTGGTTTTCCATTGAAATCTTTGTAATAGGACAGTGGAATAAGCCAATGTTCAGCTTCTGGAAGGTAACTTTACAAAATTTTGTATTAGAAAATAGATAAAATAATCTCAATTTTGTAGAGAAAAAAAAAAATTGTTTAAAAAAAAAAATTGCATTTTTTAAAAAAAAAAAAAAAAAAAAAAGCTCTCTCAGTTCCATTTTACTAGTGCTTTTACTTTCATGAGAAGAATTTAAGTGATTTTAGATGATGGGTATGATTTAGTCATGGAGATAGATAACAGAATTCCTGGATTCTAGAAGTAAAATAAAATACTGTGTTAGTAATAATTGCAACTAGCTGAATGATAACTCAATTTTCTTTTTTAACTTTTAGAAATCTTTAAATTAGATTGATTGCATGAGTTAATAGCAAATTTCATTGGAAAATGAATGGTATTCAACCATGATTCAAAGGTAATTAAGATTCTTCACACAGATTTTATAGAAATCCAAAGAAAAACAGAATTATGACAACAATGGCAAAAGAAAATCTAATATAGTTTTTATCAACAGCTTATTCATAAACAGTATTATGATTGTATTTTCAAAATTTTCAAATAGTTTTTTTTAATATAATTAACATTTATCTGCATAGCTATGATTTCATCTCACTTTTGTCATACCTAATCAGAAGACTGTACTGTAATACTTTTCTATCATTCAAAAAGAAACTGAAAGCATGACCAAAAATTACAAAAAAATATATATATATAATAATAATAATAATAATAATAATAAAATATAGAGATGGAAGATTATTTGTTGTCAAACAAGCTGCCCTGTGGAAAAAAAAAAAAACAACAAAGCAAAGCAAAACAAAACAAAACAAAACAAAACAAAACAAAATTATATATTTAGCTAGTTTTATAAAAAATAGAAATTCATTCTAATAATTTAAATGCTTCAAGTAGAATAAAGTATGTGATCCCCTTTAAATGAGAACTCTGGAGATTTAGCTTTAATTTTTATGATTTATTGAAAGGGAAGACTACACATTAATCTCCACAAGTCAAAATAATAAGAATTAATAGTCACACAAATAAGTAGTATCAAGTAATATCAAGTAACATAAATCAGTAATATTCTGTTGAGGTATTTGTTTTTCAGTAATCTCCCATCCTCATAAGGGGTGCTCCTTTCTCACTCACAGTCAGCTGCAGAATCAGTTTTTTACTTGCAAATTTAGTGCACAAAATAGTTGGTCACTACATGGCTCTGTCACCCTGAAGTTTTTGAACTCTGTTTAAGTTCTTTAAGGAAATTTGGACATGAAAGCTTTTTTTTAAATTAAGAATAAAGCAGTGTCTTTAAAATGCCTGATATCACTTTCTAACAGTACTGTGATCACTCATCAGCTTTCATTTGAAGAAAGAAGCTTGTAGGACTTTTACAGAATATCTGAAAAAATAAAAGAACATTCTAGATCAAATCTGAATAGATAGTACCAATTCTCTGGATTCAGATTGAGTTAGAAAACCTTTGCAGTTTTGTGATGGAAGATCTTAGGTAACAGCTTAATAAAAGTTTATTATTTCCCATAGCAAGTACTTTGGTCTGTGTCAGGCATTCCTATCCAAATATTAGTCCTAATATCCATTTACACTTACATGCTGTTTGTGTGTATGTGTGGTGAGTTTGTTTTGTTTTTGTTTTTGTGTTGTTTTGTTTTTTCTTGTTTTTTGTTCTTTTGCAAAAATGTCTTCATGAAGACACTAAGCTATTAAGCCACTTTCTTTCATAGCTTATTCTAGGTCTGTCAACACCATATTTTTAGGAAAAAGAAGTGCTAAATTTGTCATAAGTATACAATAATTAGTTCAAAGTGACATAGTATATTTTGCCTTTTCTTCATTTTAAGAGCAAACTCTCAAGAACAGTAGAATTCTTTTGCAGTTTAGCTAGTACCTTTAAATTTGCTGACTACCTGGCATTGCTTGAAATTCCCCACATTCTTCAGCTAAAGAGTAGACATGCCAAGGTGTCTGTGGTAATCTCCCATATTGCTGCAATCATATAATTGCCTTCTGAATTCTTTCAAAGCAGTGTTCCAAATTGACTATTGATCCATCTTAAAGGGTGAACAGTACACACGCTGTTAAGATCGACTTTGCTATGTTTGGGAACCAGTATTTTCCATCACTTTGAACTAGCACTGAGCCCACTGTACATCCAGTAAAATCTACTTCTTCATTGCACTGCTGGAGTTGTCATACATGGCACAGTTCTAAGGTCAACACATGCTGATCAAAGTTATCGGTCCATGTAGATACAGTCCGTAGGTCGTGGAATTTTTTCTGAGTATTTTGCATTAGCAATGGCTTCTAAGAAGCTTCTACAAATGAAATTTTCTAAGGCATTTTAAGAGAGAAAAAATTGATCTTTTTCACTCCAACAGGATCTCAGTACTTAACTCTTCTATATTCCTCTAAAAATCCCATTTAAAATACTCTTGTTTTTTATAGAAAGAATGCATCAATTATCCTTTCAACTCTGACTTGGTGACTAAAGGGAAAAAAAAAAGTGTATTTATTTCAGGTGAATTCTATTGGAACTGATAGTCTGTCTCTAATACTGAATATTCAATTTCACATATTTAGCAGGAAGACACAATAGCTCTCCTGCCTTCTGAACATCAGCTAGCAGATGTTTTGGATTCTCTGACATGAAAACTCTTTCAGAAATTTAAAAGAAAGATCTTGTGGTAAAAATACTGACTTTTTTTTTTATTTATTTATTTATTTATTTATTTATTTTTCCCCTTATCTATGTATTTTTCTACCTCATGAGTAGTTTCCAGTTCTGAGTCTCGATGATATTATGTGGCAATTAGAGAATTAAATCACATTGTCCTAGGCAGAAGAATCATCACCAGGGTAACTAAGTACAATAATGAACAAATAACGACAAGATACTCAGAAGACTTCTGCCAGATACAGAAGTAGAATCATCTCTATTTTTCATTGCATTGGCTGTAATGTGTACCAGCAGCACTGAACTGAAATCTGGTAGTAAACATACTGGGTGATTCAGCTTTTCCATAAGCAACCAAGGGAGACCCACAAGAATAATCTACTCGTTCTTATACATGTAAAGTATTTTAGGTGGGATTTTTCACAAGCATTAAGTTTGGAACTCGGATTCTACTAAGATACAGTGGAAAATTGGTCTCTTCTATTTTTAAGGAAGTGCCTTTGGAAAAGTTAAGTTGTAGATCTCTATTTGGGAATCTTTATTAAGGCGTGCAAGAAAAGTCAAGAATATGGAAGTAGAGCTTTGAGAGAAGAGTTTACTGCAGCAAATCAATTGTTCCTGCCTTTTTACTGACATCTTTCTATCTCTCTAACTTCTTTATTAGTCTACTCCATTTAGTATTCACAGACATGATCTCCCTTAGCCTCAATAAATTTTGCTGCTATTTTTATCCTTATGATACTTGGATGGAAACTGAGACGAGACTCAATGTTTCAAGCTGCTCATGGAATGTGAGCTGAACCATATAGGCACCTGTATCCCTGTCTGATTCCCCATTTTGTTCCTTAACATCAGAAGTATAGTTGTTTTCTAAGGTAACTTATTAAATTATTTGACTTGTGCTCAAAGCAAGTCTTGATTTATGGATGTGCTTTCTGGCACACTATCAAGAACAAGAAAATCATCCATATAATGGAGGATTGTTGGAGACAGACTGAGTTTCTGAACTATCTAATTTAAATGGAAAAATCAGAGATTAAACAGACAAAGAGCAAAGTCACATCTCCTCTTCCTCCCCTATGCATCTACAGGGACACAAACTGAAAAGCTAGCAAAACTTTCAATAATATTTCTAAAGAATATTGTACGTATATTCAGTCAAAATACCTTTTACATAGTTAAGTCTTTGTATCCACCCTGAAAAATAAATTACTGCTGATTTTTTTCCTTGTCTAATTTACCTTTTCATGAAATATTAACTATTTTGAAATTCTTAATTAAAAAACAAAAAGAAAAATTAGATTGTACCACACAACTAAATATGATTGCACTGTACTGCCTTTGTAAGGATTTGTTGTGTAGTTTCTTTTGGTCTTCTGTTCACAAATATTAAATCTTTCCTTTAACTCTCCTCATAAATTCTTACACAAAATTTCATTCTGTCACAAGAGGATTTTTCAACATTTTAGGTAAATAACAATAAAGCCATATAATATCATACTCTTTCAGAGCACTTCTGAGTCTGGAACATTTTACAATAGGGTTTACTACCCTTTTTAGAGAGTCTGAAACTGAAGTGTAGAGAAACTAAAATAGACTGTCAGAGCCAGCCATACAAAAATGTTAGCTATGTTTTTTTATACTTTATTTTATTTTATTTTATTTTATTTTATTTTATTTTATTTTATTTTATTTTATTTTATTTTACTTTATACATTTGACTGCATATATTTTATTTTATATATCATTATGATAAACATAGCTAGGTAAGTACCTTGTAAAGCAGTTTGCAGTCATTACACATGTAAAAGGATTACGCCTGCTTATGCACACCTTCATGTTCAAAGGGAAAAAAAAATAGGAATTGATAACTGCTAAAATGTTTTATATATATAGTGTGTGTAGGAATGCTTGTGTCTCTGTGTTTACATGAAGTGCATAAAGCAACACCTGAATGAAGCAACTTCTCAGAGGTTGTAGAGGCAGTTCCTTCAGTCTAACTCACATAATGGAGGTAACTTACTAACAGGGTATTCCTTAACTGCATTCATTGTTCTCGTGACCATCATTGTGGCTTATAGAATCATAGAATCATAGAATTACCCAGGTTGGAAAAGACCTTGAAGATCATCAAGTCCAACCGCAGCCTAACCAGTACCCCATCTCTAAAAAACCTCTGCTAAATCATATCCCTGAGTACCACATCCAAACGGCTCTTAAACACATCCAGGGATGGCGATTCAACCACCTCCCTGGGGAGCCAATTCCAGTACCTAACCACCCTTTCTGCAAAGAAGTTCTTCCTAATATCCAACCTGAACTTGCTCTGGTGCAACTTAAGGCCATTTCCCCTCGTCCTGTCACTTGTCACTAGTGACAAGAGACCTGCCCCACTCTCACTGTAAGAACCTTTCCTGTACTGGAAGACAGCAATAAGGTCTCCCCTCAGCCTCCTCTTACTCAGACTAAAATCCCTTATATCCATTATTTCCTGAGAACAGTTCTTCATCTGTGAACTCCTGCTATGACAGTATTTCTTTTTCGATGATATTATGACAATCTAAACAAGAGCTCTTTTTGAATAAGAAATATTCTTCCTCATGAAAACAAAGAAACAAAACAAAGTAAGTAACATTTTCTTTTGAGAAGTAGAAGCAGATTCTTAAGCAGATAATCATCAATTGGTATAAATGCCAGCATTTAGGTAATCCAAACTCCAAGTTTTATTCCCATCTTCACTGATGATGTCTGTAGTCTCTTTCCAGCTGGCATTTCTGAGCACCGGTTTTCCAAATTGTATTTGATGAACTTCTAGGGCATGTTCTTGCCCTAAATAGCAACATCCTCACATGAACAAATGTGTAATTAAGAGACAGCAAAAGCGTTGAATATATTTTTTCTTGAGAAACAGTCTTTAAAAATGTGATATCATGGCTGCATTACAAAAATAAATAAATAAAGATAATTTGAAAATATAACCATATCACAGAATAATAGAATGGCTGGGGTTGGAAGGGATATTAAAGCACATCTAGCCCAACCACCTGCCACAGACAGGGTTGCCACTCACTGTATCAGTCTGCCCAGGCCCCATCCAGTTTGGCCTTGAATGCCTCTAGGGATGGGGCACCACAACTTCTCAGGGCAGCCTGAGCCAGTGACTCATTTCCCTCTGAGGAAAGAATTTCTTCCTAATATCTAATTTAAACTTCCCATTTTCCAGTTTAAAGTCATTATCCTAACACTATCAGCCCATTTAAAAAAGTCAGTCTACATCTTGCTTATATGTTTTGAATACTAAAATACTGCAATCAAGTCTCTCTGAAGCCTTCTTTTTTCCAGGCTGAACATATCCAGATCCTTCAGCCTTTTTCTGTCACAGAGGTGCTCCAGACTGATTATGCTCCTAGTCTTCCTCCAGACATGGTCCAAACAGCCCAGTTTGGATTGGGAGGGAGCTTTAAAAATAATTTTATTACAACCCCTGTGCCATGGGCAGGTGTGCCTCCAACTAGACCAGGTTGCACTCATCCCATCCAACCAGACGTTGAGCACTTTCAGGGATGGGGTTTCTCTACACAACCTGTTCCAGTGCCTTATCTCTCTCAAAGATGTCTTCCTTTTGTCTATTCTAAATCTATCCTGTAGTTCTGAAACTTGATATGAATCCATAAAATGGAAGGAAAATATTGGGAAAAGGTTGCATATTCTAGAATATATTACTATATATGACTTGCTGAGGAATATCTATTGTCAGCACACTAGCTGATGACCTTCAAATTACCTTCTAGATAATGTAATTACTCAGATAATTTATCAAGTCATAAGTTTCTTTTTAAGAGAACAGAACTTTATTTTAATCTTAGCAATAGCTAGAAGAATGCATATCTATTTCTGGGTAAAACATAAGAATTGTATAAGTTACAATATATTATATTGCTGGCATTATTACTGAATAATTTTAGGATAATTATTAGTATTCAAGAGTGCCAGATGTAATTTATCATGGCTTTTCAAATTGACTAAAAATAACTTTTTTAATTCTCGTAATCTGTGATGCTGAAGTCAGCAAAAAGTTGTGCTTTATCTTTTCCAATTAAAGCTGTATATTATTTTTTCAGGTTTAGTAGCAATGTAATGTTAATGTAATGAGCAAGATGCACAGAAGTATCATTCAAATTATAAGTGTCTGTTTCACTAGCTCTTTCTCTGGCCTTGTAATCTAATATTAAGCATTAGAAATATTTTCAGAATTTCTGGGAAGGAGCTGAATGTATTGGGCTTATGTGGCAATGTTATGGTTGCAGGAGGCTGCAGAGGTGAACCTTGCGAGTAGAGCCCAGCACTGCTCCATGTCAGATCTGAGGTCCAGCTGCTCCAACAGGGACTCAGCATTGCCAGAGATGAGCCGTGAACAGCACTGGTTGTGCCTCTGGGAAAGCATAAGGAAAAAGAAAAGGCTGCAAAACTGCTGCTGAGTGTGAGGAGTGAGAGATGTGTGAGAACAGTCCTGCAGGCACCAAGGTCAGTGCAGAAGGAGGGCAGGAGGAGCTCCAGGCACACAGCAGCAGCTCCCTGCAGCCCAGGAGATGCCCAGGGAGGAGCAGGCTGCCCCCCTGCAGCCCGCGGGCACCATGCAGAGCAGATTTCCCAGTGCAGTCACGAAGGAACCCTCCGGGCAGTGGTGGATGAGGCCTGAAGGAGGCACAATCTGCCGGTACCCCCTCAGGAACGACCCAGGGTGGAGCTGCCACCCATGGGGAACTGTGTGGAGCAGTGCCTGAAGAGTGGACCCTGTGGTATGGAGCCAAGATGGAGCAGAGCTATTAGAGCTGCAGCCTGTGGGAAGCCCATGTGAGATCAGTTCAGGAAGGATGGCACACTGTGGGAGGGAACCACCTGGACTGGAGGCAGAGAGAGACCACTGAGGAGCAGTAGAAGCAGTAGAGACCAAGTGTTACCGACTGACCACAGCCACATCCTCATTCCCCTGCACCACTTGTAGGAATGAGGTTAAAAAAAAAAAAAAAAAAAAAAAGTGGATGGGTGAGGAAGGTGTTTTTCATTTGCTTTCAGTTTCTTACTGCTCTAGTGTATAGGTAGTCTGTACATAGGTAATAAATTATATTAATCTCCCTCAGTCTGAGTCGGTTTTATCTGTGACAGTTCTTTGTGAATGATTTCTTGGTACTAATCTCAACCACTGAGAAACAGACTTATTTATAACCAGCTTTATTTCTGAAGGTCAAAGCTGTTCTTTCCAAACCTTAGGATTTGAAGGATTACTTAGCACTGACAGACTACTTCCATCTTCCCCACAGAACAATGATCACAAGAAAATTTCAGTCTTGAGGAGCTTAAAGGGAATGGAGGTGGAAGGAAGAACACAGACAGACACACAGTAGAAAACAGTAGTGTTTGAAAGGTGTCACAAAGTCAGTAAGGAACAGTAGTACTTCTGTGATTGTCAGAAGTCTATCTATAGACAGCAGTCTAACCAGACAATAGATTATCTCTTCAAGGCATTAATATAGCTCATCAATTAGTTAGGTAGCATAATATGGACAATAAACCGTAAAAGAAGTTTCATACCACTTGAAAAATATACAACCTACAGAAACCTCAAACTAGGCTGTGATTAGCAAAGCATACAGGTTCTACAATTAACACAAGATAGAATCATAGAAGACTGTGTCAATTGTTCATTGTTGTTCTTTCTTGGTAGATAAAGTTTTTACAAGAGTAAATTCCAGCCTAGCCACAAGGGCAAGAAAGCTCTCCTCAGTTCTTTACTGAACTAGAGCAGGATCATCTTTTCCAGTTTTATCTAAGTACTCATTTCACGAACAAAGCTTGCACCTAATTCAAACAATGAAGTAACATGCTATCAGTACAGTTAAAACAAATGCACTCTCAGAGGAATGAAACAAGATCAAGACATAACTCACTGTGGGAACACCATACTGAGATATCAGAAGAAAGGTGGGAAGTTAAAAATAAACTTGAAGTCTCATCCTTCTTGTGTGTACAATCCCAAGTATACTCAAATTAGTAAACTGGAGAGTTCAAGATAGCTAAAGTGACCATGTGGCCAGCATACTAAATGAGGAACTGACTTTTTGTTTAGCACCTTAGGACCCTCTCCATTTTTTCTTAGGACTATTTCTTTAAATTTGTTTTTCCTCAACAATTATTCTTATATGGTAAAAGATAATTTATGGAGCACTTCAAGAGAAACAAAACAAAATAAAGATCTAAACACTCAAGCATGGCTACTTTCAGCAAAATGAACAAATGAACAATATATTTAATTTGTAGTTATTTCAAAGACTGTAGATCACACAAAACTAAATACATTCTTACAAACTCTTCTACTGATATCCACACTTAGAAAAAAGTAGAAAACCAATTTTGGAATAAAATTGGCTTAGTACAGAAATTTTGAAATTTAGTTTAAATAACATAAAATATTCCAACATATCCAAATTATCTCCTTTTCTAAAAGAGATAAAAATAGAAAATTCTAGCATTTATACTGCATCAGTGTCTAAAGATAATACTGGCCAATATAACTTCATTAAGATCTCAGGTGTGATAGCTTGCAAATTTCCACTGCAAGATGAACTTTGCTGATCAAGACAACCGTGACGGCAAGATAGTGCAGGAAGATATTATCTGTTTCACTGTTTGGAATTGATGTAGTGTAGAAAGGAAATTTGTGAAGAGGAGCTGATGGAAGGCCTGAGATAAAGCACTCTATAGAGAGCATTACAGCTTGCTTGAAAATAGAACTTTGTGGCCATTGAACGACCTAACTGACATGAGACAGCTTTTGTGATCAACAGAAAAGTTTTGTAAGCTGTCAACACACTGAAGAAGTACTTCAGTGAATCTCCCCTGAGGAATTTGTTCCTAGCAGACTGCAGTATCTCAAGATTTTCCCTAACATCTTTGATGCATACTATTAAACTATGGCAGACACTCTTACCTAGCTAAATTCTTCCTCTAGCTAAAAATATGTGTTCTTGACTTCCAAAGTGGATTCTTGAGGACAGGAAAGAATTTTGCTGACATTTGGAAAACTCACAATCAGTACATATGACAGAGGGAACTTCTAAACTTCTGTAAAACAGCTATTCATACACCTTAAATGTTATAAGAAAAAAAATGTTTTTTTTTTTGTTTTTTTTTTTTTTAATAGAAACCTTTATGTAAGAAATAAGATATTGTTTGAAAAATATAGGGAAATAATGCAAAAATCAATTTCAGATATTGTCAGGTGGGGATGCCTTTGCAGTGCCACTCCTGCAGAGAATGGGAAGGAGTGATGGCACTCACTGTGTGATACTTACACTCACATGTGATACTTACCTATTGTAAATGCATTCTTTTGTGATAAAAATAATGTCACACCCTCATATAGATTAACACAATCATGCACATACATACATTATATATATATATATATATATATATAGGTACAGAACTTCAATACATGTATGTATCCAATAAAGAATAAAAAATAAGTAGGCTGCTCATAAGAGGTAGCTCTTACATAAAGGTTAGATGGGATGGCACATCTTTGAGACAGTTTTGAATTAGAAGCAGCTTCCTTGAACCAGAAGTTATGATCTTCTTAAAGATTTAAAAGGATTAGCAAAATGGTTATCAGCATGAGACTAGAAAGCACTGGCCTCAGCTGCAAAGAATACATTGACAAGCAAAGAAAAATAGTTCAGGTTCTGTAGAAACGGGCTTTTTTAACCTATTGCAAAATTATATATAGATTCTGAAACACATGAAAGCAAAAAGTAAAGCATCATATTCATCAGTATATAAAATCAGTCTAGTCTTGGGTGATCCCTATGGTAGCTGCAGTGGAAAATTAATTGTGTCTGTATGATGGTATATGCTCCATGAGTACTGCATCAAGTCTTATAATGGATTTGTCCATTACCGGGATTTGATTGAGTGGAGGACACAACTGATTGTTCCCTCTAGTCACTTGGGAGTTTGCTTTGGATAATGTAGAACGAGATGCATTACTGTACAGCTATTGTGTTGAATTTACTTAATACTGATAGATGATCTTGTGTTAACTAATGGGAATTAGTAGTGAGTAAATTAATCTTTGTGATTCAATTATTCAAAGTTTTATTTATCTATCTATCTATAATTGAAGGAGTGAGTATAACCGGCTAAGCCCATACCTGAGTCTCTATTTTAGAGTGTAGCATAGCAACCAAACTTAATAACTAAGGATACTTCACTATCCTTAAGGGCACAATTAAATTGCCAGCATTTGTGAGAGTGTTGCATTATTCTCTTGGTGAATTGATCTTTCTTACAGTCTGGTTATGTTAGAGCTTTGAATTTCCTGACATCTGACATATTTGGATGCCACAGTAGTGAATCAAAGAGTGCAAGACTTATCCACTTTGTTTAAACATATTTATTAATTAAACAGATTATTAATTTCCATCGTCTTGAGGACATTTAGGTTTATCAGTGTATCTGCTCATACTTGTTCAATGTATGCTGAGCTGAAAACAGATGTCAAATAAACCAAATTTTATAATTCTGCATGTATTCACTGAGTAATACAGAAATTGGCTAACACTTTATTTCTTTGTTTTCTGCAGCATGCATCCTAATTTGTATGTAGATGCTGCTACTTAATTAGTTTACAGATTAGTGATTTGGGTATCTACGATATGCAGGTAATAGTTATAATTAGTGGTTAATTTAAATGTAATATTTATTTAGCTGTCCACATATTGGATTAGTCAAAATCCTCCAACCTGTTTGTAACATTCTAGGGATTTTTATTTTCAGTTTATCTTTTCATGGTGTAATATTTGAGTGTGTGAATATTCTGCATTGATAGCTGCAACTAACAATTATTATTTTTATTATTATTATTAAGGACTATGTGAAACACTGAATCCTTGCAGATTGAGGTCAGAACTGAATTTTATCTTTTATCATGCTTTCATACAAGTAAATATATAAATAATTTCTGTGTAAATATTTCTCCATTATAAACTTGAAGAAGAAGGAATTAATGAATAACTGTTGTCTATTGGTATAAAATCTGTAATGTTTCTGAATAATTTTCTTCGAGGACATTTAATAGATACAAAATAAAATAGTGTATTTTTTATTTGTGGTTGTTAGAAAAGTAAAGTTCTTTCAGAAGCATTCAATTCACACAGGATATTAAAAAGAAGTAGATGAATATTTACAGCTAGAATTTAATACTACACTAGATCATGATTTATTTTCTAATTAACAAAGTTTAATTTACTGTTTGCTTTATTTCCAAGAATGAAATATATTTATCCTTGCTTTTTACAGCAGTAGCTGATCGATGACTTTTATTAGATGCCTATTGTAAGCTATGACTGTTTTTTGTTTGTTTGTTTCTAATCGATTACAGTACTGTTAAGGATGAGATATACAATAATTCATATAATACCATTTTCCACCATACAAACTGGCTCAGTTACGTGTACTGAACAGGTTTTTGGAAATGTGTTAATATACAGAAGGAATTGATTGTACTCAGCAATTGACTGTTTTCCCTTCTTTTTCCCTCTTTTTTTTTTTTTTTTTTTTTTTTTTCTCTTTTCATCTCTTGAATTTTATATCAAATAGTTTCCAACTCTTACTAAACTGTAGCATCATTTCTGAAATTATCAGCAACAGAAATTGTGAATTTAGTATAAATATGACTTGCTAATTTGTAGTAGCAGTAGAATTCCTATACTCTCTATGTTGGACCTCGGTTCAACTCTACAATCCTTTCATTTTATGAATCATGAAATGTATTGTAAAATGTATAGAATAAAGTGCAAATTGGGTTACATACACCCCAAGGGACATGAGAAATCACAGAGGAGGATGTGAGCACTTCCCCAGAATTCACCTTCCAAGCAAGCTACCACCAATTATATTACATTGAATGTGTCTTCTTCAAATTCTTTGTATATTTTTGCCATTCAACTGCTGCAGTACCAATAAATAAATAAATAAATAAATAAATAAATAAATAAATAAATAAAGTTGTAGTTTATGTTAGTTAATGGTACAAGTACAGAAAATGTAACTGCATGGTTTGTGTTGGAAGGTTATCTTGAAATAAGTTTCACGTTTCAGCTCCAGTCTTTAATCGTGTCAGGTTTTTTTATGATGTTTTCACATGCATCAGCACACAGAAGATAGAGATGAAATTTATAAACCAGTTTATCACATTTATTTTCACAACTACTCCTGCAAGTTACCTTCACAAGAGAATCATTAAACTCTTTCCATTAAACTCTCTAGGCTATACCATAGTATGATATAGAGAAAAATGTATGAGAAAAAAAAAACAAACAAGGAAACAATTATGACACACAAGAATTTTCTTGAACATGCGCCTATCTATCTATATTAGATAACTTGTTTAGAAAGCACTTTCTACCTCCTCTACTTCCATATCCACCCTCTGTGGAAAACTGCACTGTATGTTTGATGTAAAAGCTTAGGAACTAGCGCACCATTATCATTATTTTTTTCTATTAAAATTCCTGGACCTAGTAGAAGTGTTTGCATTCCACACTGCAAAGCAGTACTTTAGGTTATGGAGGGAGTGAATTTTTTTTTTTGGCCCTCAGTGTATTTCACCAAAAAGTAGGTGGCCTCTCTTAGCTATGTTGAGCAAACTGCTACAAGTTTATCTGTTTAGGACTCCTTAGTTAAGCAATGCTTGCTAAATTATTATAGAGGTCTAATTAGCTAACCCTTTCTCATGCTCTTAGTTTCTAAGTGTTTCTTTGGTTCAGTGCTGTTGCAGGTAAGCAACCTATTTATTGCCTTTAAGCAAGTACACAATGCTACTATACAGAATGTATACCTTAAGGTAAGGCAGACATTTTAATCCTGGCCAGACAACTTAGCATGTATTTTCAATTAATTGATTTCAAGATGCAAATTACCAGGGGAAAAAAAAAAAAAAAAAAAAAAAAAAAAAAAAAAAAAAAAAGCTTGTTAATTTATTGAGTAAAATCTTATTTTAAGATAGAAAGCAGAGCAATAAATAACTGTAACCTTTGCTTGGCATAGATAGTGGTTATGTGAAGGCCAACACCTTCTCATGGGACTAAAGACTATCTTAGTACTAATTACCATTTCTTATATGGAATGTTAACTGTTTAAGAATTAATGAAACAAATCTTTCATGTTAATCTAATTCTTCAGAAGTTCTATCATTCTCAAACTTTTCAAGTTGTTCTGTTAATAACCAGTACATTCATGAAGACTTTTAGGACAATCTGAATGTTAAAGCCAATTATCAAGGGATGTGTAGAGCTCTGCATGTTTCTCTTCGGATTTCATTTTAGTGAGGGGGCATTCTCAGCTTGTAGTGCTTCTGGTGTTTAAGAACTGACTGACACAGCACTATGAAACAGCTTGGTCTTTGCTCGCACTTACTAAGCCATCAATCCTAACACTAAGATGAGGCACTCAGGCAAGCGTGGAAAATGGTACCTTGTTCCTGTCATAGCTTCTGAGAGTGGGTAAGTTTTGGTAGGCCTGAAGTAATATGTCATTCCCTGGGCATGGCCAGACTGCCTGGAAAGTAGAAGAAGGGGCACATTGAATATGTTCATCAATCACAGTGGACTCTACCTCCAAATGCTTTATTGCTTAGAAGTACCTAAAGCAATCTCTTCCAACTTCTGAACTTTATACACACAATTAGGTGAAGTTTAGTGCCATAACCTGACATCCTTAGAAAAATTATAAAACCTGTCTAGGGAAAGCAGTAGATACTATGATATTATATTCCAAGGAGCATCCCTTGCACTGTTAGGAAAATTCAGCAGAGAATCTGATTTCCATAGCTCTTTGAAATCTTTCTGGTATTTACATATACTTTTAAGTAAAGAACATGGGTTTTTTTGTTGTTGTTTTTTTTTTTTTTTTTTTTTTTTTTCCCCCCCTCTCAATTTGTTTAGAAAATATCTACAGAGAAACAGGTTTTCAAACTAAGCTGTTATCCAAGGTGGCTTGGTTTTGCTAGATATGTTACAACTTTTATGTCATCTCTTCATGAAAAAATATTGCTTTAATATTATTTTTCTACTAAAGTAACTTGGGAACTTGCTTTCTGCTAAAGTAACATGGGAACCTGATGTGTTTGAGATCATATTGACTACTTATTTGAAGGATGGGAGTATGAATAAGCATGAGAGAACGAGACTGAAAGACAACTCTCTGTTGTCACAAGTAAAAGCAATGGAGAAAACAAAATTTCTGCTAACAAAACAGTACAAAATTATTTGGTTTATACTTGTGTTTAAAAACTTGTGTACCTATCTAAAACAGAGACCATGCAACCCTTGCTTGTCAGGTAGCTCACTTGGGGGAGAAAGATAGTGAAGAAGCAGGGAAGGGAAAGGAAAAGGAAAGGTGAACTTATCTCCTATAATTTGACTGCCTGTTTCTATTTCAGCAGCACTCAAGCTGAGAAATAGCGCATTATATTTGAATTGTCTAGGTCTTTTATCTACCCCTAACCTCAGTAAGCTTTGTGATGTGTTACTAGCACAGATTGCCCATACTTCAACGGGTGTCATACAGGATTTGCAGGTGCAATGGAAATTTTTAAAGGAACAGGACTTGAAAATACATTTTTTTAAATTTTATTTTTATTTTTATTTTTATTTTTATTTTTTTAGTTTTGGTCACTTGAAGTACTGGAAATGGGGTTGGGATGATTTTTTTCTAGTATATTTTCTAGAACTTTACTGAAAAGATGGATATGCAGAAGTTCCAGGTAGATTGTGATGCCTTCCCTGAATAAATATATCAACTTGTGTACACATAACTGTAGATAAATTAATTTTTTTCTTGCATGTTTCTGTACTGTTGAAGATTATCCGATACTACAGTTTTTAAACAATACTGTTTGCAATTTGCCTGAGGCTAGTGATGAAATTTATCCTTTCCTGTGGCATGCATGACTATAAACAGAGAGAAAACAAATCTATGAGGACAAGAACTACAAAATCCTTCTAAAGAGAGAGAGAGAGAGAAAAAAAAAAAAAAAAAAGAGAGAGAAAATAAAATGATCATATAGAAAAATAAAACAAACAAACAAACAAACAAAAACACCACAAAGCACATGTTAATTCTTCTGTTTACTAATTTGCCTTTATTTCTTAGTGACTTTTCATTGAGAAGTCGGTAGCTAAAGAAGCCCAGGAAAGATGGAGGAAAAATACTGGAGGAGAGAGTAGGGAGTTATGCAAGCATCAGGCTTCACGGGGAGAAAAGTCTTGTGCAGAGGATTTTCATTCAGACTGGCAGTCAACAAATAGGAGGCAATACTCAAGTGACAGCTGCTTTATCAGAGCTCAGCTCCATCAGAAAACCTCTTGGAACAGCTTTGCAGCCTACCCTCTCTGGCCTCAGAGGACCTTCACCTTGGGAACATTGGAAGATAATTCTAGGTCAGAGGTATAGGCCCAACAGAACAATAGAGTACAGTGACTATTCCTACTGCTGTTTCTTGTGTTTTTAAAAGTTAGGGGAGGACACTTTTAGGCACCTCCACACCAAGAACAAGATGGGAGAGGATGCCCTGTCTTTCCCTTCTCTATGCCTTCCATGCCAGCTGCTTATTCAGCTCTTCCAACTTCATCAGATTGCCCATTTCTTTGGCAATTTATTCAGATGACACATTGTAATATAATTTTAATCCAATACTAAATGGCTGCAAACGAATGTGAATGTGTAACTATTTATGTTCGTATTTGCATATGAATATGGAACAATCATAAAGACACTTACACCAAAAGAACTACCTCAAATTATCAAACAAGTGAGGTGAGGGTAAGTACTGACACAGTAAGAGGATTAATAATTAGATTTAGGAAGACAGAAAAAAGCACTGAGGAAGCATGTCAAGGTGTAATTTGCAAGTAGTCTGGTATAACTATGGTAAAACTGTCATAAAAATAATTTTTTATAAATTATTTTGAAGACTTACTATGTCTACTTTTTAAAACTATAGTTAAGATGATTTTGGTACCCACTGAGACAGAAACTTCTAAAAATTGCTATTTAAATTCCTGCTGGCTGATGTTAATCACTTGTTGTGTGGATATTTCTCATTTGAAAAAGTATCTTTCTAAAAGGTGGGATTTTTCAGGCAACCATTGTGTTATGATCAAAATCTAGGAAACATAGAAATTAAATAAGATATTAAGAAAATACTTCAAAGAGCAAGGTCAATTAGAAAGTGACAGACTTTGCCAAGGGAAATTGGTGAAGCAGAGTCACTGAAGATATTCAAAGCTATCCTAGTAATATATGGGACTAATTATATTGCACTGAGTGCTTCCAGAGTGCTGTACAGACATGAACTAATTAATCTGCTCAATACCCCTCAGAGATGGCAGAAGAAGTATTGCCAGTTTTAGTATCACCTGCCACAGCCTCTGTTAAAAGACAGAAAAAATGTGCATCAAATAATCACCCTATCTCAGGCTCTTTGTTTAGCTATGTGCACGTGTGTATACAAAGTGAAGTAATTGAAGACATGTACAAGTTAAAAGGAAGGAAGGAAGGACGGAAGGAAGGAAGGAAGGAAGGAAGGAAGGAAGGAAGGAAGGAAGGAAGGAAGGAAGGAAGGAAGGAAGGAAGGAAGGAAGGAAGGAAGGAAGGAAGGAAGGAAGGAAGGAAGGAAGGAAGGAAGGAAGGAAGGAAGGAAGGAAGGAAGGAAGGAAGGAAGGAAGGAAACCAAAGATCCAGTTTGTAAGATTATATATATATACTTGGATTAGTGTAAAATGCTACCTTCCCTTTGTTCTCGTTCCAGTGATGGTACTAGTGTTCACAGTAAAGATCAACCACCAAACCTTATTTTAATTACTGTGTTAACCTATGTGTCATTATATACTGAACAGTGGAACTCCAGATGTTTGGGTCTCTTTTTTATTTTTTATCTTGCACAGATCTGTGTATCACTCATGTTTATTTGTTTGTTTTTACTTGCCCCGTTACAAAGAATAAGAACCCATTTTGCAGGGAGTGTTTAGGGAGAAGACAAAAATTAGAGAAAAGACAGCAGAAGAATACACACAGAGCATATTGATCGTCTCCCTGTACTGAGCTCTATTGAGGCCCAGTACTGTGTTCAGTTTTGGGAGAAGGGGAAGATCGGGGGAGATCTTACTGCTTGCTAAAAAAACCTGGAGGGAAGTTGTGGCGAGGTGGGGATCAGCCTTTTCTGAAGCATAACTAACTATGAAAGGGAATAACCTCAAGTTGAGCCAGGTGATATTCAGATTGGATATTAGAAAAAAACTTCTTTGAAATAGTGATCAGCTATGGGAATGGGCTACCCAGGGAGGTGGTGGAGTCACTGTCACTGGAGGTGTTAAAGAAACATGTAGATGTGGTACTAAGGAACATGGGAGCAGGGAGCTGGGATTGTTTAGCCTGGAGAAGAGGAGGCTCAGGGGAGACCTCATTGCACTCTACAACTTCTTGAAGGGAGATTGTGATGAGGAGGGGCTTGGCCTCTTCTGCCAAGCAACAAACAGGACCCAAGGAAATAGCTACAAGTTGTATCAGATGAGGTTTAGACTGGACTTAAGAAGGAACTTTTTTTCTCAGGGAGTGGTCAGGCACTGGAATAGCCTGCCCAGGGAGGTGGTGGAGTTGCCATCCCTGGCAGTGTTCAAGAAGCGTCTGGGTAGGGAGCTAGGAGATATGCTTTAGGGCTTTTCTGTAGGTATGGTAGAGGGAGGACAGTTGGACTAGATGATCTTGGAGGTCCTTTCCAAACTTGTGATTCTATGATTCTATGGTTTAGTGGCCAACGTTGGTGATAGGTGGACAACTGGATTATATGAGATTAGAAGTCTTTTCCATTCTTAATGTTTCTGTTATTCAGTTATATCTAGATATTGTTCTAATTATTGGCTGTGAACTAAGCATATCCTAAATTCTCAACATTTAAACAAACCAGCATTATTTATGTAGTCTCATAGAAGCTACTGATAGCTCTTGCCCTAAATATGCAAAAGGTACAGTAAGTTTTCAGCATCAGTGCTCAACTAGTGTTTGTTATCT
Source organism: Excalfactoria chinensis (assembly GCF_039878825.1). NCBI lineage: Eukaryota > Metazoa > Chordata > Aves > Galliformes > Phasianidae > Excalfactoria > Excalfactoria chinensis. Next base: position 51,892,891 of record NC_092826.1, read on the forward strand.
TTCAAATACCACAGAGCACAGAACCTTAGATAGTTCAGCAGTGATGTACTTGTAATACAGACATAGTAATGACAGACATAGATTTTGTCCAGGAAAGAGGATGAGTAGTAGTACTGAACTTAACTCGGGAAGTTATCTACTGATATTATTCTTTATGGAATTACCTTTTTTTTTTTTTTTTTTTTTTTTTTTTTTTTTTTTTTTTTTTTTTTAACATCTGTAGCAAAAAGACTTGCTTCTGTTTTTCTCTAAAAGAAAAACCTGTGAATGCTGTAAAACAATTCGAGCCACAGAATGATATAATAATGTATACATTTTTTATGTGAGGTTAAGTAAGGGAATGTCTATCTGTCGAAGTACAGCAAATTCTCTTTTCTTTGCTCTTTTTTTTTTCTTATATGAAAGGTTAAAGGTGATGTAAAAATTTAGAATTACTAGACAGAGGTGTTATATCTGGATATATGTAAAATAATATTTTGAATTGTCAGTAGATTAAATTAAGAACAGTTTAACCATTTTGTTCCTGTCTAGTTTAGGAAACATAATCATTTATGTGCCATACTTTCTATGGAAGCCTTGAAGAAAGGTTAATCAGAAAACTTAAGTTGAGCTCTGTCATGGCTTTTCCAATGGAGACACTCATCCTTTCAATCTCTCAAGATATGAATCACAGAAGAACGCAGAAGAGCAGAGTACTGTTGGCTTGAATTTTGTTTTTAGAACCCTAAAGAGAAAGGATGACAGTGTCACTCACACCTCTGCTTACAGTGGCTGTCACCAATTTTTTATATATATATATTTATTTATTTATTACAGGCCAGTAATGTTACATTATTCAATAAAGAGAATTCACAAATTTCCAAACTTGGTGTTTTTCCACACAGTGTAATTACTGTATCTAGTTACTAGCTAGTCATGCAATTAGTATGAATCCAAGGAAGTCTCAGAGTATGGTTAAAGAGGATTCACAGAAAGATTTTCATTTTCTTTTAAACAAAATAAAAAACAAAACAAAACAAAAAAAAAAAAACAACAACAACAACATAAAACACCTAATGCATAATAAAACCATTGAATTTATTGCCCCAAGCTGTAAGAGAGGCCAAAAGTTAAGTAGAAGTAAAGTTGCATTAGTTTAGATTAAAAAGTGAAGGCTATAAATCTTCTTGCATTCAAATATAAGCTAGGCACGATCTAATAAGAATTCAGGAGAAATTTTCCCTGTAGGCAGATTTTCAATAGAGATTTTAGTATATTTTTCTGATGTATCCAGTCTTGACTATTGAAGATTAAATAAATGGACAGAGGCTTTACTCGTTATAGCAAATTCTGTGTATTTACATGTTCTGAAAGACTATTTGGGCCTTGAAAGTTCAGTCAGACTGGAGGCATTTCAAAATTGCTATTGATGTGAAAAAGGCTACACTTCAACATTTCAAAATGTAAAATAGAAATAGGGCATATATCCACATTAAAAGTAGGCTAAGTTTGAATGCTGGCTGCATTCCCTATTTTTTTTGCTATATTCTTGATGGATTGTTGTCTGAGTGCTCTAGACGTAACGCATGCAGAGGTATTTGATATCCATCATTTGGTCTACTGTAGCCTGCAAAACATTTTACCCTAGAAAGCCTTAGAATACAGCTTTAGCATATAATGTCAGATCATAGATCTGTCAAAGCAAATCTGTAGTACATGTGGAAATCTGTGTTGTGGAAAATACTTTACTTTTTAAAAATGTTTTCATTTTCACAGTGCTAAAATTTGATCAGCTAAATGGTATTTTATTTGTTTCCAATAGAAGAGTTAATCATTTTCCCAAAGAATATAAAAGTTCAAGTAAATATTATAGAAGCTGTTCATTCTGCTCTGGTTTTTATATTTGCTGTTTTTCAAGTAAGAAAGTCCTACTTCCAAATGCATATCAACCAAATAATTTTCTGCCAGTGTATAACTTGGAAAAACAAAACAAAATAAAACAAAAAGCAAAAACCCCACAGGGAAAAAAAAAACCAAACAACAACAACAACAACAAAAAAACAATTTTCTTTAGCTCTAATAATGACTATGTTAATACTTATATGCAGGAGTTTGATGTTAAGACAGACTTCACAGAGACTTAGGTGGGGATGGTTCAGAGTATAAGAGTAAAAGCTGCAAGTGATATTCAGAATTATCTAGAGCTTGAGAATGTCTTTCTCTTGTGAAATCTCATGTTCACAAATGTTTTCCTAAAGAAAAAGATGTACTTTTCCACTAAAATGAGTAAGAGATTATCTCTATAGACAAACTAACCTTCATCCTTGTATTAATTCTGGTGAGCATTCTGGGCCCAAATGTAAAAATGTAAAATCCCTGCAATGTGAGATTTTCTGGGAGATTCAACGATTTTTTCTTTTTATTTTTTTTTTTTTCCCTGTACCTGAAGGCTTATGTTAATCCAGTCGGCAAAGCCAGGAATTTATTGAGCACACAAGGATGGTAGTCATTTGGGTCGTCTGTGTTTATTCTGCTTTTGTAAACTACATTTAATGGAGAGTGATTTCCTGTGACAGCAACTGTATCTCACTGTAGGAAGTGTGCCATGAAAATCCTCCAGTTTCTTCTGCACAGAAAGGGACAAAGGTACTTCTTAATTGCAGGCTTTTTTCTGCTTATGCTGCATCATATCCAGTAAAAGAAAGCACCACATCCATAATGTAAAGCTCTGGAGAGAAAATATTCTGGTTTAGAAGAAATATCAACATTAGACAGAGAAGGAGGAAGAAAAGTCTGGTTTGAGAGATGGTGTTTAGAGCTCAGCTTTAATAATCAAAAGGTGCTAGTGGAGTTCTGGCAGAGGATGCTAAGTATTTATACTGATTTTCTCAGTAACTACAGGAGAAGCTACTAAGACAACTGCAGGTAATCCAGTACTTCAGGGACATAATTCCTGTTTTTACAAATGATGAGCTGAAAGATTCATCTAGTATGTTTTTTGTTTGTTTATTTGTTTTGTTTTGTTTTCTTTTTTATCAAGGATTCTGGATGTACAAGGGAAACTAACAAACAGCACAGTAGCTCTAAACATTGAGTTTCCATGGAAAGTTAATGCATATTTCCAATAAGGGGCAAAAGTAATGCAATTGTGAATGAAGTGGAAGAAACAAAATAATGTACAAATACTAATGCCATTATTGTCTGATATGGAGCTCTGGATATCATAAAACATATGAGTACTTATTGCTTAAAAGAAACTCTGATGTTTAGGATACATGGATGCAAATGAAACCCTGAAATTTCATGAAATACTATCTCAAAAAGTAATGGATTTCTCTAGACAGACTGATAGTAATGGTGGCAGTCCAAGAAAACTACAAAGTTGTTCAACTTTGAAGAAGTGAAGACTTGCAAAGGGTTTTGGAAAATAATTAATAGAACTTAAGTTTCTTTGGCAAAATGCAGTTCTGCAGAAAGGAACCTTAAATGAATCAAGTTCATAGACTTTTTCACCTTTCCTGCCTGATGAGTTTATTTTTTTATGAAAAACTAAGGCAGAATAACCATTCACAAACTTAAGTTTCCTAACTAACTTTGATTTATTTTAGACCCAAATTGTAGGATTTATTTCCTGATTAGAGATCTGTTCTGTTGAAGGTACACATTTATTCATAAATACCTTGAAGGAGAGTTTCTGAAAGTTTTGTGTAGCAACAGAAAATGATAAATGAGAAACTCTTGGTCGTGATAATAATTTAATTTTACAGTGTTATGTGTGGGTTATTGCACCCCTGGGAAATACAAAGACAAAACAGAACAGAACAAAACAAAACAAATAAATAAATAAGCTTGAGGGAAGATGTTTTAGACCTTGAATAAACTTTTTCAAAGTCTTTCTCCTCCAGTAGGTTATATCACACCTACTGAGCTTTTGCCTTACAGTACATAGGTGTGATCTCATGGTGGGTGATGAATACATCACTTAAGTTCTGCTCTCAGAAAAGAATCCATGTGTATCCAGTAGGATCCGAAGGTTATACATGAAACTGATGATAAGCAATAAAGAAAGTTAGCAATTTGGGGGGGCTTATTAAAATAGGAAAGAGAAGGAATGGGGAAGGGGAAGGGGAGGCAGAATGGAAAGGGGAGGGGGAAGGGGAAGTGGGAGGGAGAAGGGAATGAAAAGGAAAAGGAAGAGGAAAAGGAAAAGGAAAGGAAAAACAAACAAACAAACAAACAAGCAAAAAAAAAAAAAAAAAAAAAAAAAAAAACGGAGGCAGAAAACTTTTCCCTATTATTAACTGTGCATTCTTATCCTGTATGGGGATAGAAACACTTTAAAAATAACAGAATGCAACTCCTCATACCATTAATTCTAGAGATTTAATACAGAGTTTGAATAAAATTTCTTTTGGTAATCAATAATAATAACGAAAAGAGATGAAAAGAGATGGTACAGTCTGCTCTTTTCTTAGAGCATTTCATGAAAAAGAATCATATTTTTGGCACACTGGTAGAACACTTGTCTGTACATCTTACTTTGGCAGATCACTGATCTGCTGTTTTGGCAGATTTAAGCAAGCCATATGAAATCAGTTTCTTCTGGTATTTCACATTACTTAAAGCTTCCCATTACTCTACCCTCCTTACTATTTTTCTTTAGTTATTGGATTATTTATTTATTTATTTTAACTTTATATAGTGATTCTGCACGAAATTCCATATCCTCCTTCTGGCTAACCTTTGAAGGCAAGCTGTCTTACAGTGATAGCCTTTCTTCAGGCTCGAAGTTCTTTCCTTGAATTTATCGACCTTAGTTGTTAATGTTCAGAGTTACAGTTTTACTGCCATCTAGTGACAGATTTGGAAAAAAAAGTCTTTGTAAAAATCCTTTATTTTGTGGTTTGGAAGAGGGTTAATGGCTGAAAGTGATTTCTGTGTGGGAAGAAGAAAAAAAAAAAAAAAAAAAAAAAAAAGAGGAGAGGAGAGGAGAGGAGAGGAGAGGAGAGGAGAGGAGAGGAGAGGAGAGGAGAGGAGAGGAGAGGAGAGGAGAGGAGAGGAGAGGAGAGGAGAGGAGAGGAGAGGAGAGGAGATAAGAAAAGAAAGAAAAGAAAAGAAAAGAAAAGAAAAGAAAAGAAAAGAAAAGAAAAGAAAAGAAAAGAAAAGAAAAGAAAAGAAAAGAAAAGAAAAGAAAAGAAAAGAAAAGAAAAGAAAGAAGAGAAAAGAAAAGAAGAGAAAAGAAAAGAAGAGAAAAAGTAATATAGTGTGTTTAACAAAGGAAATTCTCTAGATCATCGAGCTTTTTCTAAATGTTAAGGACAATCAAGATATACAGGATGCGCTAAACTGGCAAGTACTTAAACCTGCTTTATCTGCTGTTTGCTCATATGCAAATACAACAGTTACTTTATCTGCTAGTAAAATGATAACTCTCTGTATTTGGTGCAGAAAAACAACAACAGTGAAGAAGAATATGAATAAAGCTATAACTTTATATGAACAGTGTGGGATTTTTAGTTAGAAAAAGCAAGTAAATCTCAGGTGGTAACAAACCATATTATCCCATAAGAGAAAAGAGAAAAGAGGAAAGAATGAGATAAAATATTAATTCCAAAACTAAATTGATATGAGCAGCTACCTTTACCATAGGCTTTGGCCCTAAGATCACAGGACCAGGACCATTAAGGTTGGAAAAGATCTCTGATATAATCTAGTCCAACCATTCACCTACCACCAGTACTGCTCACTAAATCTTGTTCCACAAGTACCACATCTCCACATTTCCTGAAGGCCACTAGGGATGCTGACTCCACCACTTCCCTGGGCAGCCTGTCCAATGCCTAAACACTTTCTGAGTACCACATCTCCACATTTCCTGAAGGCCACTAGGGATGCTGACTCCACCACTTCCCTGGGCAGCCCGTCCAATGCCTAAACACTTTCTGAGAAGAAATTCTTCCAAAAGATGAATGATGAAACAAAATTCACTACAAATAAGAAGAAAAAACAAACAAACAAACAACCCCCCCCCCCCCCCCCCCACACACACACACAAAAAAAAAAAAAACAAAACAGAGTTGTGTGTATTTAGCATTTAATAAGAAGGAAATATCAGGGACATTAGCAAACATTGTTAATCAGGTCAAGAAATTTATTTTCATGCCTAGAAAACATATATCACAGCCTATTTTGTGTGGTCCTCTGTTATAGGTAGCTAGACTTTGCAAAGTTCTACAGAGGTTGTTGTAATGTCACAGAGTGTTGTACTGCAGAAATGCAACTTTCTCCCACATTTCTTTTAGTACTGTTGATGGAGTCATAATTTCATCTCACTGATACATCAAGTTTATGGTAGCCATAGCGCAGGCAATTTTGATCGCAGCACAAATGGCATTAACAGTAGAAGTGTATTATTTTTGCTTTGACTATAAAATTTGCTTTGGAAGTACACAAAGCCAGTCTATGAAAACTGTTGAGGCTATCCACTTAGCTATCTATAAAAAGCTTGCAAACTTTTAATGGTAAATTTAGGGGAATATTGTGTAAAATACTCCCATCTATACCAAGAATATTATTCCTGGCATGAATAGATAAGGTGACAAAATGAAAGAACATGAACTTACTTTTCATACCCTATTTCTACACTGCGCATTATCTAGTGTGAATTTTCGGAAGGTTGTTGAGAAATACAAAATGTAGCTGGAAACAAAAACTACTACAACAAATTTTCTGGTTTGTACTGCACAGTAGTCTTGCTGAAAAGTTGTCTATTTCTTGTTCTACTGTATATTGGCTTTATATTAACTCACATTGCTGGAAAGAATTTCAGAATAACTCATGCCAGATGAATCGCTGCTGAAATGAAATTTGATTTGTTAGTATAGAAAATAAATAGAAAATACAAGGAAAAGTAGAGAAAAGTATTGCTAGTCAGAAGTATAATGATTTACATTGGCTTCACTGTTTGTAGAGTTCAGATCAGCTTGGTCTTGTGGTATATTTTGTTTTGAAGCTTAGCACTCACAAAGTAATTGACTCAATATATCTATTAACATGTATGCATTAACATTTTATTTCCCCAATAGTCTGCTTCTGAAATTAGATTGCAGATCATGCTGAATGCAATTAAACAATATGAATATAAAACATGCAAAGCTTTAGAAGATAGTGTTTGTAATTCAGTTACATGGGTGATTTTTTTCTATGCTATTCCAATAAGAGAACAGTAATAGGCTTAAGAAAGTTTAAAAACTAAAATTAATTTATTGCTCTCTCTCATCTCTGCTAATAATTTAGCATTCTTTCCTATCACTGAGATAACCAAGACTTTAACATGATACTGTATTTCTTCTGTGTTGATACAAAGGTGATAGGAAGACAGAAGGTCAATGGATATCAAATATTGGGAAAAATTGATTTTCAGAGGAAAAGTATTTTGTTTCCATTAGACTCAGCTAACCAGATGCACTTTTCTCTATTTTTACCCCTGGACTCTCATTCAGCTCCTCATACAGGTACAGGGTTGCAAAATGTGACATTCTTTGGCCATCTGTCTTTCTCCTTCAGCAAATGCTGTAAGAAGACAAAAGGTATTCCTGTGTTTGTTGTAGTTTTATTTTATTTTATTTTGGGTATTCAAAACACATCCACTCTTCAAGGATTTCAGATTCCATGACACAAACAGTTTAAGTCAAATTGTCAACATGTGTACTAGACTGTCAGCTTCAGTAAATATTGATTGTAGAATTGTACTGCACAGGCATATTAAAAACAAATCTTACACTCATGCAATGTCCCACTTCACCCTTTCATCAGCTCAGATTAATCCTAATTTCATGATAAGGTTACTTATGGTGAGAACTGACCGGACATGATCTGGCTTCTGATAAGTTAGCATACATACTGGCTGCAATGAAGAAATACAGAGATGTCATAACTGACCTTCTACTTATTATCGAAAGAAAAACTGGTTCTCTGTATCTTTGTTTTGTTTATTACTTGAATACATCAGTTTAACAGCTTTCAGTAAAATAGATAGAAAAATGTAATATGATAGAAATAAATATAATTTATTTTCTGACTTGAACTTTATATATTGATCATTAAAAATTATCAAATCTATGTCCATAATAGTGACTTAGACTAATCACACACTGTGAAAAGTTTAAATGATGAAAAACTAAGGGTTGCTTTCTTTGGATTTCTTTAGACACAGATAACATTACGAAAGACTAAAAGGAAGGAAGATATGGTAAATGTTTTCTGGACTGTTAATTTTTTCTTATAGTGTCATCAAAATGAAGTCAAGATGATTCCATCATCCTTTTGAACTGACCTTGGTACTAATGTGAAATAATAGGTGACTCACGTATAATTATTTATAAAAATTTATTGCAGAAATCATTGTGTTTAATTTCATTCAATTTAAAAACAAACAAACAAGCAAAAACATTGAAATATAAATAAAGGAAACAGGAATATAACCTTTTATAATAGTGAATTTGTAGTTCATCTAAAAGAAAAGAGAAAGCTTAGAGAACATTCTTGAACTGTGTTTTTTGTTTTATTCCATATTGCTTTTTCAGTACATTTTTCATTGTATTTAACTGGTTATTTTTATACTTTTTGTTTAAAATTAAAAGCATTCTGGATTGAACTTCCTAGATGTACTGAAGTGTTTCATAATCTGCTGTGCTCTTGTGTCTCTGATTTCTTCTGTGTCATACTGAAACAAAATTGGAATCTAGATACTTAAAATGGACAAATATGCCCTTAAGCAATTTCTAATATTTATTTCTATTTGAAGTTAAATACTTGGATATAGGATCTTCCAACTAGGAACTTGAATTTCATAGAGTTCTAATTTTAATATAACTTATGCACAGTACAAACTCTAAAACCATTAATTTAACTTACAGAGAAATTACTGACTACTGATTCTCAGCAACAGAAAAGCAACACTGCTTAACAGATTAATTGAAATTATGCTGTTGTTCAGTTGTATATTACTTTTTGTCTCCAAAACTTAGGTTTTCAGTTTTACATTCTGTGCTTTGACCTGGTTTTGAGGTTCTTTGTTGTTTGCTTTTGTTTGTTTTTGTTTATTCTTCTCCACAGTTGTGGTGTGTTTGTTTGTTTGGTTGATTGGTTTGGTTTGGTTTGGTTTGTTTCTAACTAGAGAAGAAAGGATGAGCAAAAGTTAGAATAAAAATAAATAAATAAATGAAATTACTGGTGACAACTATTATAACAGTTCTTCAATTCTTACCAACAAGGAAGGACTTTAGAAGGATGTTGAAATGCTGTAATACATTAAAGCAACAGGTATGTGAATTGCAATATTGTACAGTAAAATGTGCTTATCCATAGGAAATAATTATTTGACTATTGGTATTTTTTGCAAACATTTGCAATGTAAATTTACATGCTCCTGTAGAGCATGACACAACTTATTTATTATGTCATTTAGATAAAAAAATTCACAGTGGAGCTTTTCACTGCACTGAGAATCACATGTCTATAAAGAAGGTAGGAACAAAATCAAGTTTGGAATATGTAAGTTAAGTACTGATCTAGATGCAGCACATTTTTTCTCCTTCCCCCCAAATATACAAAATAACAACATGATGGAACACAGTTATTCCTCTAGTTCTACTACTACTAGTAGTAAATTAATAAATAAATAGGACAAATAAAGCCTTTCAAATGGTATGCTAGGGCAGGGCTAATATCCACAATATTCTATTCTTGTTGTATATTCCTCATGTGTGGGGATTCCACAGAACTCATAAGAATATGTTTGAACTGGATTCTTATCTTCTTTTTGATCACAGAATAATGTCCCCAGTACAGAATATTTTTAGAATCCTCTAAAAAGCCTGTACTTCTTGGCATGATTTTAGAACACTATCTCTAAGGATCTCAGCTTCATTCCTCTTTGTATTGTCTATCAGAATTTTTCAGTAATGACCTACTGACTGTCAAAAAAACTGAGTTCAGTTTTCTTCATATCCAGAAAATGACAAACTCTTCACAAGCACCCTAAAAGTTCTGTTTCAAGGTTGAAGTCTTGTCAAAGTCAGAGAAGCTATGCCATCTTATATCAATTGTGTATTTAAGTAATGACTTCCTCATCTTCTTTGGCTATTGTACTAGTATTGCCTTGAGACAGTTTAGTTCAGCAACGCCTCATAAGATTCCGGTGAATCTTATTGTCCCATTGTCTTATATGCCCATTGTCATTTTTTTTTTTTCTTATTTTTTTTTTCCAACTGTTCCTTAAATATACAAAGCACTCATCAAATCTGTGCTTTCTTTTTCTCCTATTTAAAATCCATTTCACTGTAAAGTTTTTCAAGTAATTGTCTTCTTGCAAACCACATACAATGTTGACAAGACATGAGTGATTATTTTAGGTTTAGCTGAGGTTTGTAAACAATTTATGTCAGAAGAACTATTTCATTTTGTTGACAACAGAGTTAATTGTCAACAAAGAGTGAAATGTGCAAACAGGGACAGCATATTGAAAAACAGACTGTAAACACAGGCAAAGACAGACTTAAATCACAGGAAATAAAATGTGTTGGCAGAGTAAATTGCTGGTGAACAAACATGATTTAAAAAACAAAACAAAACAAAACAAAACAAAAAAACAAAAAACACAAACACAACTACCACCACTTCATCCATACACACACACAAACTTGTTTATAATCTTACACCTGTAATATCAAAGCAGCTCCAAATGCAATGTTTCATATTTTATTATGTCAGCCCACGATGTCAAAGGTGGATGTTGGTGATATGATAGTAGAGGCTGAATCTTCCCACCAGTATTCTGCTACATGTTGTTGCTGGGTGGCAGATAGCAGCAGAGGGGCAGTCTGACAAATGGTGTCTGACATGGAAGTGCATGCGAAGCAAAGGTGTGGAACTGAATTCCTCCATGCAGACAAAATGGCAACCACTGACCATCATTATGCTGTGAACATTTATGTAGATCAAACATTGGATGTGAGCTCAGAGAGATGCTGGGTGGTATGTTTCAGCACTGGCAAGAATGAAATGAACATCAAACAACATTCCAGACAGTCACATGAAGCTGTCACACCATGAAATGAAGAGCATCTCAATCATCTCATCTTTGTAATTGATGCAGTAGCACCAGGTTCCATACAAGTTTGACAGCCATGGAGCACTCACTGTATAGTCGGGATTTGGTGCCTTCTGATTTCCATCTGTTTGGGCTAATGAACAATGGACCATGCAGGCAACATTTTCCTAGCACTGACACCATCATAGAATCTGTGAAACAGTGTTTCACCTCCACTGATGCAGATTTGCATGAGTGTAGCATTCAGGCTCTTGTTCATCACTGGCAAAAATGCGTAGTTACTGGTGGTGACTATTTGTAAACTGGTATTCTGTATCTAAGGATTTGCTTTCTCAAATAGCATTATTGTGTTCTTTGTATCTGTTGTAATTTCCATGGATATAAATAGGAAGCATTATTTTCAGCTTGACCAATGCATATGACAAAGAAAGCATCAGTATCAAAATGGCATTAAGGTGACAAGAAAACTACTTGGGAAAATAAGCACGAGTCCAGTCAGGCTGAGTAAACCTAATAGGCTGTGATGGTTAAGATGCTGCAGTGAACTGATATAACCTAAGGAAAAAATGTAACAGAAACAAATAAATTCAAATATAAAGAAAAATTGGAAGCTTAATAGGATCCCGGGGCTGTATTTTACTGATATGCACATTCTTATGGCTCTGCTTTGTTACCATTAAGTTTCATATCTTCAACACAGTTTGTCAGATAAATACTCCTCCTGTGAGAACTGTAAACACCAGCCTTTCTGAGCGATGACAAATATGGAAAGTGTTTGAAATGAAGCGGTCACATCGGTTAAAACATAGTGTGTAAGTCGTTTCATCCAAAGCATATTGCTCTGTAGAAGATAATTCATTAGGGCGATTCCCCCTGCTTATTCATACATGCACAGCTCTCATCCATCACTCATGTAGGATTCAATAAGAGCCTAAGAGAAACAAAAGCCCTTGTCAAGGTGGCATAAGATTCTTGTCTAATATCTAGCTAATAGGAATGAACAAGGTCACAACAGAAGCTAATTTGGCATGCCAATTTGAAAAGTGTCAGCGTACTCCCAGAGTTAAAAGTAAGACACATTATTTTTACCTGTGTACTGACGTGTGCACCCGCATGAAACCTTTCAAATAATGTGCATTCTTTAATGCTCTTGCTGAAAAGGCAGCTGTCATTTCAGCTGTAGGGCTCGAAAACAATGTTTTCTGGTTTGTCAGTCGAAGAACTGGTTGATCCTGTCAGCAGTTATTGTTGGAAGAAATGAGGTATATACCTGCACTATATACAGTAACTGCTTCCAAATGAGATGCTGTCACCTGAATACCAGGCAATTGCTTTGGCTGTTGTCATCTACCTTCTGTAACATTCAAATCTATCACAACTCATGAAAAAGCAAAGAGGTTGCCATGGTAACTTTGTATCGTTAAACTTAAAAAGAAACAGCAAAACATACGTGGTTTTGTCTTTATGCCTTTACAGATTTATTTGTTTTTCTCTTACTGGATGAGGGATAAAGGAAAGGATGTCCTTTAGACACAAACATAATTAGAAAGTATTTGGAACCAGATTACATTTTCCTTTGTTCACAATGGAAATCATTACTGTCTTTCTCACCTACTAGAACTTAGTATACATGTATACTGTATGTACATATAAATCATCAACTATTTTGAGAAAGAGGATGAGGAAAGAAACATGAAAAATTCTTGCCATAGAATATCAATAGGTCAAGAGTTATACTTAGATAGAGGATTAGACAGTAAAAAAAAAAAAAAACAACAGTCTTTTCAAAGGATCTAAAGGTATTAGACACCCATATTTAATTGAATTCAGATCCTTTAGGCTATTCGTAAAACTTCAGCCAAAAGAGTTAACATAAACACAAAATTAAGATAATAAGAATAAATCATCAAGGTTTTAGGGCACAATGCATCTGATTACTGATTAGGTTATTAAAACATTTTCCTTTTCTGAACTTACCGTAGGTACTCCTGATTCCCATTACCTGTGACACATACATCAAAGGGATTTCAGTAATTAAGAAACATTCAAATTTCAAGTGCATCTAAGTAGCTTAGGTCTTAGGTACATTGCACTCATTTTCAGTGAGAACTGGTTAAAGTTTTCAGAAGCACCTCCAGAGATTATGTTTCTATCCCCTTTTGACTGCATGTGGCAGATAGATAGACATAGCACTTGCATTTGATATTTGAAAGCTTCTTTGTCAGTAAGTGAAATTTCAGAAAATAATGAAAAGGTTTTCAAATAAGATCAGTGTGAATGCTAGTGGTCATACCCCCTGAGTTATCCTCAGTCAGCAGAATAATGGCTAGCATTTTCCTTCTTTTGTGAGAATATCATTTAACAGTGGTTTTAGCAAAAGCATTTTATCAGAAAGTCTATTTATTGCAGTTGCTGTTTTAGACATTGCTTTAACTAATCCATATAAACTGGCATGAATTTTCACAATTTTAAAATTGAAGTTTTATTTTCCATAATGTATACTGCTTTTACTTGTATAAATAAATAGATATTTTGCATTCTACACCATTATTATTCTTATTAGAAGCATTTTTCAGAATTGCATAGGACTGCACATGCATTTGGACTGTGATCACAGAATCAAAGAATCATAGAATCTGAGTAGAAAGGGACCTTTGAAGGTCACCTATTCCAACTCCTCTGCAATGGACAGGGACAGCTACAGCTACATCAGGTTTCTCACAGCCCAGTCCAGATTAACCTTGTATTTCTTTAGGGACAGGGCTTCCACCACATCTCTGGTTAACCTGTTTGAACTTATTTAGGATAAGAAGTTGATAACACACTGATGTTTTGGCTGTTCCTGAGTGTTGCTTACAGAGGACCAAGCACTTTTCAGATTCTTATGCAGCCCTACCAGCAGAGGCTGGAAGTGCACAAGGAGCTGGGAGGGAAAACTGCCAGGACAGCTGACCCAGACTGGTCAAATGGATGTCCCATACTATACAGTGTCATGTGGAACACTAAAAGTGGGGGCTGTTGCTTAGGGTGTGGCTGGTCATCAGTCAGCAGGTGATAAGCCATTGCATTGCACATCATTTGCTTTGTATATTCTGTTATCATTATTATAATTTTCCCTTTTCTATTAAATCCACGAGTTTTATCTTTTACCAATTCTATTCCCCAGTTCCACTGCAGGAGAATGAACAAAGAGCTGTGTGGTGTCCTCAGATGCCTGCTGGGTTCAGCCTCAACAGTATACTTATTTTATTAAAAGAATTTTGGCTCTCTACTAATAAAATCATGTTTAGCATATGGTAATTCTACTGGCAGGTATCATGATTATACATCTGAAAGCTAAGGAATTTAATAAAACTTACAGATTTTCATAGTCAGCTGTATAGGCCAGTATTATAGAACAGACTTTTTTAGAATATGTATATTACACTTGATGTCAGGAAGGATCTAAAGATTTTCAGCTATCAGTGGTAAAATTCCCTGCTATATCACAAATACAACTGATCTCTTGGAAAAGTTTCAAAGATTCAGGAATTGAGCTTCGTAGTCTGCACAGCTATGCAGCCTTTCAATGTTCATGCTAGTTTGCTGTGAAGAAAAAAAGAGAAAGGTAGTCTATACTTGTATTAACAAAAAAAGCATTTTAGGAAACTATAAGATACAGAATTTACACAAGCTCTGATTCTGTTTCAAATTTAATTTTAGCTTCATCTATATTCAAAATATTGTAAAAATGAGGTCAGATTTTTTAATACCATCAATATAATTTAGACTGGCAGAAGCTGGACCACAGTAAATTAAAGAAGAGACACATGAAATATTGAATAGATTTTGATCCTGATATGAAATAGATATTTTATTTATGAAATAAATTAATTAATTCAGTAAGAACTCACTAATGAGTGTGGATGCAAGGCCAGATGAAACTTCTTTGCTTGCCTGAAATTATTTGCATCACTAGGTAGGGTAAAAATGGGTGGATGAATGGATGGATGAACAGATGAATGGATGGAGGGGTGAATGGAGAATGATAAATAGATTATAGATAGATGCCTAGATATCTAGAGAGACAGATAGATAGATAGACAGTACTGATGACAATCTGTAATTTTTCTTTCTATGCTACTAAGAATTTCATTGATTGACAAAAACAGGATCTCTGCCACTGTCCTAATGACAATTTAATTTTTGGTTAGTTGAATAGAGTTGACTTGTACCTAATTTCAGCACTTCAGAAGGCAAGTAATGTCTCCTCCTTATCCACCAGAGAGCACTCTCTTTTCTCCAGGGCATTTGGTGCAGATTATTTCATATTCTCATTGGAGGACACACCCTTGAAGATGAAGCAATCTTTGCTCAGAGCATTCTTTGTTTGCTCTGTGTTGGAGCCTATGGGTAAGCCATGGCTAGAACAGAAGGTATTGAGATTTTCATCTGCACAATTTTTTAATTATCACACTAACAATTAGTAAGCAGTGAAGAGATGGAATGCAAGAGATAGACCAAGGGAAGGGCCATGACATATTAGTTCCTTTCTGAAGATGCAACTAAATTTTTGAAACCATATGGCCTGGAATTGCATGGACTGCATGGAATCAGGTGTGATAATTAAATTCAGTGAGTCTGCAGATAACCTGAGGATCAGGCCTAGCCAGCATGAGTTTATGAAAGGCAGGTCCTCCTTGACCAACTTGATCTCCTTTTATGACCAGCTAACCTGCCTAGTGGGTGAGGGAAAGGCTGTGTATGTAGTCTACCTAAACTTTAGCAAAGCCAATGTTTCCCACAGTATTCTCTTGTAGAAACTGGCAGCCCGGGGCTTGGGGAGAGGTACTCTTCAGTAGGAAAAAAACTGACTAAATAACCCGGCCCAGAGAGCACTGGTGAATGGAATTAAATCCAGCTGGCAACCAGTGGCGTTCCTTAGGGGACAGTATTAGGGCAGATCCTACTTAATATCTTTATTGATTACATGGATGAGGGGATTGAGTGCACCCTCAGTAAGTTTGCAAGTAACACCAAGTTTGGAAGAGTGTCAACATACTTGAGGGAAGGAAGGCTCTTCAGAGGGATCTGGACAGGCTGAATTGATGGGCTGAGGCCAATTGTATGAGCTTCTTTAAAACAAAAAACAAAAAAACAAAAAACAAAAAACAAAAAAACAAACAACAAACAAACAAACAAACAAACAAAAACAAGTGCCAGGTTCTGCCCTTGCTTGTCTACTGGCCTGGGGCAAAGTGGCTGGAAAGATGCATGGAGGAAAACAGTCTGGGTGTATTAGCCAACAGATGGCTGAACATGAGTCAACAGCATATCCAGGTAGCCATGAAAGCCAGTGGAATCCTGGCTTGAAGCATAAATAGTGTAGCCATGTAGTCAGCAGGACAAAGGAAGTAATCGTCTTCCCATATCTTCCCATAGTTAACTGTGGTGAGGCGCACCTCAAATACTGTGCTCAATTTTGGGACCCTCACTACAAAAGAAAAAAAAAAAAAAAAAAAAGAAAAAGACTGAGGTCTTGGCATTGAGGTCTTGGAGTGTCTCTAGAGATGGCAATTAAGCTGGTGGTGAGGGATCTGGAACACAACTTCTGTGGAGAGCAGCTGAGGGAGCTGGGCTTGTTCAGTCTGGAGAGGAAGGCTTAGGAGAGATGTTATTGCTGTCTACAACTACCTTAAAGGAGGTTGCAGCAAATTGGGTTCAGCCTCTTCTCCCAGGTAACAGTGATAGGACAAGAGGTAATGGCCTCAGATTTTACCAGGGGGGGGTTCAAGTTGCATATTAGGAAAAACTAAAGAAAGGAGTTGTGAGGCACTGGAACAGGCTGCTCAGGGAGGTGATGGGATCACCATCCGTGTTTCAAGAAATATGTAGATGTGGTACTTAGGGACATGGTTTTGTGGGCATGTTGATGAAGAGTTGACAGCTAGAAAAAGATGTTTTTTGAGGTCTTTTCCATCGTTAATGATTCTGTGATTCTGTTTCTAATAAGTAATTTCACAGTTGCAATGCAGTTAGGAGTCCTGAGAATTATGACAGATGTCTCCAAGAAAATTGCATTACATATTAACTAATGCAGAGTATGTAGGGACAGTGTATGCAAATACAGTTAAAAAGTTGCTGCCATATTTGTAAAGTTGCAAAATTAATGTCCAGAATTTTCAGTCTTTGCACTAAGGAAAATATTTTGTTATATCTTCCTGGGTAGTTTACACAGCTTAAGCTTATTGCATGTATGGAGATTTGTAAGGAATTTTCACTTATCAAGATACAACAAAGGTGACAAGCAAAAATACTGATGTTTCTTTTTCAAAAGTAATGCTTTGTTTCTTGTATTAAATTTCTAGCAGTTACACAGAATTTGACTAATCAGAATTGTCTCTATGGAAGATCATCAGTCTTGGAAGAAATGTAGCAAATTTAGGAAAAAAATGAATTTATTTCTAAGTATATATACAGACAAATATACATACAGATACAGATAGATATGTATCTACATGTACATATACCTTTATATACATATCTGTATGTATACAGATACATACAGCATATATAAACAAAGCATTTCTATTTGTTGTTACACATTAAGATTCCTAAACAAAAGCAACTGAGTAATGAGTATGGCAATTTTTGAAAAGCTATCAGATACTAGCAATAATTTCAAAAATTCTTTGAAATATTCTCATATTTATGGAAACACAGGTAGAATATTATCTAATAATATTTGTCATTTTGAATCAGTAACTGAAATCTTCATACGTATGTGCTTCTTGGCTTACTTACCAACAGAAATAACTTACTACTGATAATGAAATATTTTTTTACTGTTGATTTTCTTGCAGTCACAGTTGTTGTTTTCTTAAGTACATTCACTTCTTCATGGTACAGACATCTGCCAACAATTTTCTTATGTTCAGCTAGCAGAGATTCTTACTTACAAAATTCCAAATGTTCTTCCATCTCCTATCAGAGTTTAGGAGATAACAAGTTAGAAGACACATTCTTTATAAATTTGTGCATGACTTTGTGAATGTTAAGATACGTTTCAGCTTAGAACATGATGGTTTCCTCAGAAGTACAAAAATATAGACAGAAGATCATCGTTCATTCTCGAAAGTTGGTATCTTGACTAAGGATGGTATGAAATCTCATTGTGGTATGAATAACATGTAAGTGATGGACAAGTTGTATCTATCTGAAATTGTCACTTACATGTGAGTTAGAGGTCAGAGAGGTTAAAAAATAAAACAAAAACAAACTATATTTTTCTTAACTTTTCTTCTATCTTTCTGACTACAGCATACTAAAAAAGTTCCAACATTTCTTCTCAGCAGTCCATCCTGCTTCCACCTTCATCATCAAAATAAGTTTCCATACTTTATGTAATAGAAAGTAAGAACATCATTCTATTTTACAATTCCAGTTTTCTTCAAGACATTTGCAAAGTTATAGGTAGTTATTCTAAAAAACAAAAACATAGAAACACAAAATTCTGTAGATGTAACAAAAGTTTCTTTAGAATAATAAGACGAGAAAGTTTTGCTAGAGAAAAATAAATCAATAAATAAATAAAAATTGGGGCACTTTTATATACTGCCCAAACCATTAATTTACACTGTATAATTCAAACTCGTAGGTATATAGGAAGGTAAAAACAAGTAGAATTGTAACACAGTCTGGGCAGTGAGCCAGATTCTAAATCAGTACTGGGTCACTGATAATAAACTGTTATAGCTGTAAAATGTGAGACTTGATTCATATGCATGGAATACAGTGATGTTCATAATATATTTGTTTCAATTTAAAAAGGTCATATATAATAAACAAATATTATTCTCTAAACTGGATAGCAACTAAAATGTCAGGGGTTCAGAGCTGTCCCCAGTAAAATGACTGGCTTCTCCATGCAATTCTGTAGTAAAGGTCTGGGGGGAAGAGAGGAAAGGGGAAAGAAATCTCATTGCTTTCACAGTGTGGTTCCAATTAATTGGTCAATTGTTAATTGGCTTCCCTCTATTAAAAGTGTGAAAGCCCTTACGAATTAAAAGTAAATGAGCAGAAATAGGATATCTAATCTCCTGTTGTGTTCCAAAACTCTGCTGTGAAGAAAATCTTACCCAGTGTCTTACAAAAGAAATGGCATTTCTATGCAATCCCACTTTTTACATCTTGTCTGGCGTACTGTGGAATGTATATCTTAACAGTGCTTTGTTCTAGATAAAATAAAAGATATTGTTTACTTTTCAAATATCTGGTCTCCCTTTGTGTCCCACTGAGCTTCTATAATTCTAAGCTGTAGGCTTTGACTGTTGATTCCATGGCTCAATTATATAGTCCAAACAGGAATATTTTCATTTTTCAGTTTGAGATTATTTACCTTTATATCTCCTAATTACATTAATCTCTGTTATGTCACTGTGTCATGTCCCTCCTTTACCACCAATGGATCAGTGAATAATCAACACATTGCTCACTGGCTATTACATTTTCTCTTTTCTTTTTTCTTTTTTTTTTTTTTCTTTTTTTCTTTTTTCTCTTTTCTTTTTTCTTATTTACTTACTTACTTATTTTTTCAAACATTCTGAAGTTCCAAGGGTTATTTTGTCCTAAATTCAATGGGCACTTTTATTAGACTTCCTCTACAGGGTTGGAGGATTGTAATAGTTTGAGACTTACAAAATTTAGTTTGAGACTGGTGGAACTGTCCCAGTATTTATGGTGCTGGTCTGGAATGAAAAACTCAGTCATTGACTGTTCTGCCACAGTTGGAGTATGCACTTGATCCTGT
The DNA here is from genome assembly GCF_039878825.1 of Excalfactoria chinensis. Lineage (NCBI taxonomy): Eukaryota > Metazoa > Chordata > Aves > Galliformes > Phasianidae > Excalfactoria > Excalfactoria chinensis. Next base: position 51,912,771 of record NC_092826.1, read on the forward strand.
TAAAACTTACATGAAATTTTCAGACCTGTGCTCTGTGTGCCAATTTTCTGTTTTGATGGAAAATATAAACTTTTGATAATTTCATGTTGCCATTAAATCAAAATGTAGAAAAATTTCAGAAATGCACTGTTTTCCATTTTTTTTTTCTTCACAATGGTAAAGGTTTATTTTTGACAGTTGTGAAGTTCATCATGACTGCAGTATTTTGTGCCAGCAAATCCTGATTTCATGTTCCTGCTCTGTATCATTGTTTGTGTCTGTATTCTTCATGGTGACTTAGTTAGGGCTACATTTCAAATTCAAGTAAATATAATAAATCCATGCATCTTCTACTAGCTCTATTTACTGCAGCTCTCAAAGGGCAACAGCAGAAGAATGAAAATAGTTTTCTCATTAAAGAAATGAAGAAATTAAGACAAGAACATATACTACTGCATCAAAGAAAATCATTTTAAGATGTGAAATATTTTGCTGCTGCAGGAAAAAAAAAAATAGTTGTCATTTTTAGACGTTAATTGTAAAAATTATCGTAAAAAAGAAAGTACACCTTATATGGAGTCTACTGTAAATGCCACCAACTGATTTTTGTTTACAAAACAGTACAGGACTGGGTTGGAATATGACATCATTCTGTAATTCCATTATTCTATCAACTGATATATGTACATTGTGCTATTTTATCTCCTATACCAGTGGTATAGGATATACAATGGTTACCCAGTGTAACCATTGATTTTCCAAAACATAAAAATTGGATACTAGAATAAAAATAATTATTGCTTGGTTGCATTTAAAATGTTTCCCAGTTTTAATATGGTAAGAATGCAGGTCCTTAGAGACTCATTTAGTCTGCATAGAAATAAAAGGTCAGTTATCACAACTAACAACTTAATCTAGATTGATTCCAAATTGAATCTGAGTATTCAGTGACACCAGATGATAAAACCTTCATAAATTAATTACAAATTAAATGCAACTGAGCATTTAGCTAAAAGGTCTGTTTGAATAGTAAGTTAAAAATAATTTTGCACTAGAGATTACTCATTTTTTCACATCAAAATTGACAAAAGTGATGTACATCATACAGAAAACTGAACACTGACCAATGTCATAAATTTCTAAATTCAATATCATATTTTTAAGCAATTAAGTGCTGCCAATTTATGGTGATTTCAATTAAGAACAATTGGTACAAAATTTATTAATTCCTAAATTCTGAAAATGTCTTTCTTTAACTTTTAAAGAAATTACTAAATGTAGCAGTCTGCTATGCATCACCTGGTACTGTAAATGTCAGAATAAATAGTGTGTATGTAATGATACAAAAGAGAGTGAGAATTATCTCTGAAAGAGAAATTTGTGTCTATTCAGAGAGTGTGATATCTTTCTTTTGGTTTACAAGGCAGTTATATACTGCAACACATTTCAGTAGCAAGTATGAAAACAGAACCAGAACATAATTTATAACTCAGATCTTCAGTAGGTTTTTGTTTGTTTGTTTGTTTGTTTGTTTGTTTGTTTTTTGAACAGTTATATCATGGGACATTGTAGAACACAGTTGAGTGAGAAAAGTGATAAGCAGAGAGGGATTTAGTATGGCTTGAGAGGAGAAATATCACAGTCAACTACAAAACACTTCTAGATTTAAACTAAGCTTTTAATTATTTTTAATAAGTGAGTCTTCAGTGTCTGGAAAATGCCAACATGAATGGGAACTCCCTTTCGTTTTAGAATGTGCTCTAGTCAAGCCAGTCACCTTATCTTAGGGATTCAGCCAACAGTATGACAGTGTAGGGCTCCTGTGATTAGGGTGAAATACAAGAATCAGAAACTCAGTGTGGTTTCCTTGTAGGAAACTTAGAGATACTTCAAAATGTCTATTGTCATCCAAAGCATTTTATTTTACTTGGGCCACAACATATTTCATTTTAGGTTTTAGGTTGTTTAATCTGTTTGTGGTTTTTTGTTTTTTTTTTTGTTGATGTTGTTTGTTTGTTTGTTTAACAAAACAACACCCTTTTCCAATATTTTTCAAATTAATGAATATTTCCAGTTTATGAGAACTAATTTCCTTTGAAATTCTGCTATTTAACAGAGTTGTGTTTTTTTTTCTCTCTCTCTATGTTGGGCTTGATTCTTGCAGGAAGGATCCTTGTGATAGCTTCAGAAAATAGATTCCATGTACCTCAGACGAAACCAAAACCCAGTCTTGTAAAATCACCCTGCCTCCTTTTCCTCAGTTACAGATGTTGTTACTTCACTGTTCCTTCTCTCACTGTTCTTCAACATGTATGCAGTGCATTGACTCTCGTGTGGCTTCCTACATCAGTCTTCACTTAAATGACACATTAAGAAATGTCACACTTTGTTTACTCCTTTAAAGTGCTTTCCATTTGTGTTACCTTTAAAGGCAGAAGTACCTCATGCTTTGTTTTTAATTTATAGTCTGTCATTTATAGATGAGTATTATTGAAATTTAAAAACGTAAAGGCATACTAATAGTCCAGAGAATTTAGTACAAGTCTCCACTTTTATTTCAAGGTGATTTAAAACAAAATATATAACTAGATCCAGGGAAGAAACATCTGTTTGAAGAGAGCAAACCGGGGAAGTTCAAGTTAGTAATCACTAGAGATACATAAGGAAGGGCTGCTAGCAATCATTTGAAGAGCAAATATTTAATTTTTGTTGCTTTCCTCCTCCATATACTGCAGATTAAATTGTTTTCCAAAGCTATCTGAAAGTTATATTTCAGTTTAACTGTGTTATTATGGATATGATATGCTGTAGCTTGCTGGCAGGTCACAGTTTTCCAAGATCAACATTTAACTCTACGTCTGTATGCATTTCTTTTAATCTTTTATTTCTTTTAATCTTCTTGATTATGGTTATTCTATGATTGGAAAAAATAAAAATAAAAAAAAAAATCCCATAATTTTGCAAGAATATCACAAGCAGCTCTTTATAAAGACATGATTATATATATGTGCTTCTTACTTTAGATACTTTCAAAAAGTGATTTTAGAACTTCCAAAAAGTTTTGTTTTTTTTAAATAGATGATGTATATTTAAAAATGCTCAACTGTTTTCTTCACTATTTCTTACTATTCACAAAAAAAAAAACAAAACAAACAAAAAAAAACCTGTGTACAATGTTTTATGATATTTATTGTGTTACATTTGTTAGATAATATATATATATTATATCTGATAACTTATTATCTTCTAAGAAAGAAATTTATACACTTGTTTGTAACTTTTCAACTTTCATTGTATTCCATGAGGAATAAAAAAAAGTTCAAGGTATGACATAATCATAAATAAGCAAAAGATGTATGTAGATCTGTTTCCATTACACAAATTATCTGCATTGGTTTTGTCTGTATCAAGACAATTTGAAGATGCTATAAAGATTCATGTTTAAACAGTAAGATGCATGGTGATGATGAGAAAATACCTGGTTTTGAATTTTCAAACATGTATTAAGGAATTTGATCTTTGATATTTGATCTCGGAGAGTCCAAGATTTTCACCCGGTTCATTTCACTGTACATAGTAAGGAAGCTACAGAAACTAGATCTGCCTAATGGAGTCTAAATTGGTCATAGAGATTTGTCTGTTGTTTCTTAATGTTACAAACATGCATAAATAAATAAATAAATAAATAAATAAAAATTAAAAATTTGCATATTGAGGAAATTTTTACTTATAAATAAGAAGTTTAGAAGTTCTTCAAGTTAATCTTTTACAGAAGTCTCAATGTGTTGTTAAGAATTTCTGAATAAGAATTTCCTGAGCAGATTTGAAAGCTCACAGCCCTTTAAATTTTACCCCATCCTTTCTATTCTTGTTTTCTCCCCTCATTTTTTCTTCTGTCACCAACCGTTATGCAAGTCTGAATACAGTTGCAGTTAGACCGCCAATTTTACCTTTTATTGTTCTTCAGCATTTAAGCAGTTCATTGACTGTACTGTAGATTCCTAGTTAAGTTCTCACTGAATCTTTTACTCATACTAAGAAGTATAAAGTTTACTTGACTGCTAATATAATCTTCTATTTTCCATTCATCTTCAAAACAGAAATGTTCCACGTTGATGATTCAATTTGCATGTTGATAAATATTCCCCTTTTCCATGCTATGCAGCAGTAAGTACAAATAGAAGGTAACTTTGTACCTTAGTGGCATTTCATAGGCACTACACATCACGACAGAGTTAACCAAACATCTCTAGGAACATACTGAAAATGCTTATCAGTTGCAGATGAAACCTACAAACTGTTTTTTGTTTGTTTGTTTGCTTGTTGTTTTGTTTTGTTTGGTTGTTTTGAGTTTTTTTTTGTTTTGTTTTGTTTTTTTCTTTTTTTTTTTAACACAGTAAAAGAAGGTGGGAAAAGAGATTAAGAAGTTCTAATTAGACAGATGCACAGATCAACTGAATGATTTAGAATTTTTGAATGAGTTTACTACTAAACCATTTGCACTGCTGCAAATCATGTATACCAGGAAGCTGCAACTGAAAATACTTTTGAATTCTGTGCTGATCAATGTATTTCAGTAGTGAGATATACAGTAAAAAAATGCATTTAGTTCACAGCTTTATTTTATAAATTCAGGTATTTTACTAAGTGATCAAATCAATACCTTAAATAATCATACATAGAACAATATAATTTGCAAACAATACATATCTTGAAACCGGTGTCTTCAAAGACAAAAGAATTATAACAGCTGTACCCACCATATAATTTTTATTTGTATGGCTTGCCTAGGTACAGTGAGTTATACTAAAATCATCATTTCAATCATTTTAATTTTTTTAAATTAATTAGTCATTATTTTTTTAAAAATAGAAGGAAACAAAAACAAAAACAACAATGAAACCAAAACAAACAACTTCATAACATTGCTTCTTTAACCAGACTGATTTTAAAAATTATTACTATTAATTGTTCTTACAGAAACAAAGCTTGTGTTCCTTTATTTACTTCCATGCACAGAAGATAAATTTTTCCGATACACTTAAGTGTAACCAAGAATTAAATATAAAATATAAGAAAAAAACCACACACATAAATTAATTTGCCTCCCAAAACAAATATGCCTGAAGTTAATTTTGATTAAAAAAAAAACAACATTGAAAAAGCTTTTTCTTCTTATAAAATAGTTAACTGAATGTCAAGGGAAAAAAGAGCTGAAAATAACATTTTTTGCATCAGTAGTCAGGAAGTATTCCACAAATTTATGGGTTCACAGACAGCAAATTTACATCCCTGCACATTTCAGGCATTTTCTGCATCTTCACTCTTGGCAGAGAATGCACAGTGAATAGCATTTTGAATTATGTTAGATATAAGTCGGCTTTTCTGAATTTTTTTGGACATATGTATAAAAAAAAAAGTGTATCTTTTTAGATTTTCTGACAGTAGGATATATATTACATTATATTTATGCAAAAGGTTACAGAAACTTTACTTTCAAAAATTGCAGGTCAATCCACCCAGTTTTATATGCATCGTTAATTGGGAATACCTTTCTTAGAATGCTTCTTGGAATCAAAACATGAAGCAATGCTGAAGTCAGGTGTACTAGAAAATAAAATAAACATTTATTTAGTCAAAAAAGCAATCAGGGACATTTCAGTTTTGGGGACATTTCAGTTTTTGATTATCACAAATTTTGCCACACTTCCTTTCAAATTTCCTTGTAAGTATGCTAATAAATGTGCAATTTTTCCTTCAGTGTTATCTTTCTGGCCACTTTTTATTCTTAATTTTATCTGTTCTCTTTAAGATTAAAACTGTTGATGGCATTACATGTCATCATTACATATTTCAGCATAAATTAAGTAACAAAATATGCATCAGTTTAATTTCTTATTGCAAAAAGACTATCTTTCCCCTCTTTTCTCAACTGTTAACACTCCTTTTCCGAACAGGAAAGAATGCATTTACATTTGGTTAATTTTAATTCTTTGCTTTGAGGCATGATGGAGTACGCACCTGAGAAAAAGTATTCCTTAAATAACGTTGAAGACTAAAGTTAATCAAACCTACAGTACTCTGGAGAGATAAGGGGTAGATGACAATGTTTCCCTGCTTAAATATGAAAAAGTTTGGAGATAAAGATTTGTTTCAGAAGAGAAAGTCACAGGCTGTCCAATTAATTCCTGTAGGAAATGCAAGCTGCTTCAAACCATGATACATTTGCACTGTTGCAAAAGATATACCTTCATATTCTTTTCATAAACAGAAGTATGAATGTGACATGCATTCAGTAAACAATGACACAGATCCATAGTGACTGTTTCCTCCATTACATTTTTCCCCTACTTTGAATATAAGAGAAATCACACATGGCATATACACACTTCAACTGTAGTATTTAACAGCTTTTTTCATTCTTGCAGCTGGCAAAGGAAGTAGCATGCACTCAAGCCAACACAGTCTTGGAAGCTCAGGAAACATCTCAGCATCAGTATCGCAGTAAAAACAGTGTAACAGCTCGTAAAATTCCTGGATGTTCCCCATAACTCCTGTGTTGAGAGCAGAGCACGCTACTAAAGGATGAATTCCCAAAGGAACTGAGGAAATTCCCTAACTAAATATTATTGGATCTGGAAGGTAATGTAGCTACACTGTTGACCCAGAACAGATTTTAGCATATTGGATAACAGAGGTCCTTTTTCTGGAAACAGAGAGCAGATGATTGAAATTTCATATGGTTTTGGTTTATGTGGGAAAAGTGAGCCGAGCTGTCTGCCATGATTCAATGACAACAAATAGGGAAATAACTGGTAATTCAATACTTAAAGTATCTTTCCAGGTTAAAGAAAACTGTTAATTAAATTCTTACTGTAACATATTCATAATTATTTAGACAATTACTTGTCTAAAGTGTCTCCTAAAATAACCAGTAATTCATGGTTTGAAAACATTGGTTTTCTCGACTTGGAAAATAGAGCTTTAAGTCCTTTTTCCTGGAAGATGAACAAAGAAGAGTATCCATACTAAATATTTTCCCAAGTGATTTTCAGTTTAGCAAAAAAATGCTCTGGGTGCCCTGGAGGGTAACAAGCTGACTGTGAGGTGACATGGATTCACTGGAGGCTGAGATGAATGAACCTTTCCACTACTGTGAGTACTGCAAGGAGTCATATAAATGACTGAGAGTATGAGGTGTATGAATCATAACAGTAAATAATGAGAGAGCCAGGACTTCAATGTGGAGAAGACTCTTATCAATCAATAGGCTTGATGGGAAGGAGGAAATAAGACAAACCAGACTCTTCTCTGCAATGATCAGTGACAGGGGTAATGGGCACATGGCTATTCCTGTAAAGTAGACCCAAACATCTGCAATCACAGAGTGAAATGATTAGGAGTAGTGAGCTAGAGTGACCTGACGCTTCATTTGGTCCAGGATATAATTTACCTATGAAAATACCTGTCAAGAATATGTTTGAAATTTTGAATATTCTCACACTTCAAGAAAAGTCACGTAACCGTTTTCATATTTGCAATATTACTTGAAGGTGTATGCACATTTCCAAGTTTTGCTGTAAAGTTCTCAATAGATATTTAATCACTCCTCACTTCACTGGATACCAGTGCTCAGTGCTGAAAGAAAGAAAAACACATTATACATTTTCCTGCTTCAAGGTATCAGGTTTTGGCCACTAGCCACAGGAAGCCACAACAGTTTATACTGGCTTGATGTTTTTTTCTAGGTAGCTATAGTTGCTGCATCTGTTTTGTTTGATGTTGAAACAGCAGTTCAGAAGAACTGTATAGATAGTACAAACCACTTACTTAACTAGAAAATGTACTTTATGCATTCTCTGAGTATATCACCATTGCTGAACAGTGACTTTACAAAGAATGTTTTAAGAGAAATGGCACAGAAAGACATGTTACTGACAGCTTCCAAAAGGGAAGAAGACTTAATTAGAAATAAAGAGACATTCAGAACACTAAACTTAGAGCTGCTTTGAGGATATTTCTGCTGAGAGGAGAAGTTAGCAGGTGAATCTGTATTTAATTTTCTGTCGTTCTTCTGACTTGTGTTAAGAGAAATTGCAGAGATTTGTTTTAGCTCATTCCTGTATTTTTTTGAGTCACCACCTTTGAAGCTCTCATTCTTCTGACACTGCCTCCAGCAGTCAATTTTCTACAAAACTTCACAGAGGAAAAGCTCAAAGTGTGATTTGAGGACACTCCCACTTCAAATCACGGGTCAAAAAACACAGATTCTCTGTGGTCTTCCAGTTCAGAGAACAGCTTGAAAAAGCAAATATAAATGAACCTTCTCACAGTGAAGCATTTTGGCTTCAGCAGACCAATATAGCTCTGTCATCCACCCAGCATGGCAGCTGTACTTGGCTAACAGAAGTAGTAAAGAAAGATTTTAGCCCTGTGTGTTCCCATTTTCAGCATGTGCTAACATAACTTGAGCCAAAGATGCAAGTGCATCTTTTTCCTTCTGATCTCGAAACCATAAAGAAAAATGGTAAAAAAAAAAAAAAAAAAAAAATTTAAAAAAAAAAACAAAAAAACTACAACAACAAAATAAATAAATAAATAATTCTGTGCACAACTGCACTCTCAGTCCTAACAGGAAGATAAGTAAAAACAGGCTTAATAGTAAAAAGGAAGAGGGGGAAGGATAAAAATAAAAACAAACAACATCAACAACAAAAACAGTACAAACAGGGAACCAATCACTGTGAGAAAACAAGTATCTTGTCAGAAAGCTTGCTTTTCAAGTGCACCTCAGAACTAGCTGAATTTCCATTAGTGTTCAGAAGTTGTCCTAGTGTTAAGGCTAAAATTGAGTCATTAATAAACTCAATTGACACTGCTAGCAAGAACAAATGCGGTAACATGTAACGTATTCAGAATTTTATTCAGACCACTCTGGAACAGCATGTGTATTTTGCCCACAATTAACTGATTAGGCAGAAAATGAGCATCAAAACATATTTAAATCATCTGTTAATGAGCAGGTGGATGCACTTATGCATGTGTGTTGGGTAAACACAGATCTGTAGCAAATGAAATATGCAGCCATGACTTAAGGAGTAATAATAATAATAGTAATAATAATAATAATAATAATAAAAATAACAGCATAACAGGAAATATCCTTCCATAGAATTACAATTTGCAGAACCAAAATCTCTCCTGAAGCTCATAGATGCAAAGAAGATTGTCACAGCATTTCTTAAGCTAAAGCTTTGTGCTACTCATATATGACACCTCATCTCCTTCAACTTTAAAGAAAGCAAAGGCACATACTGAAAATCTGAACATATAAGAATATGATTATGAAGGAATTTCTTGTGTACCGAAAACAATTGTTTTCCTCTTGTCCTTCAGAATAATCTTGGAGGAGGACTCATGCACTTCCAAGCGTGTCCAGAGGAACATTCTTTTTAGCTACAGTCTTTTGATCAGAACTGCAAAGTTCTACCCTCAGCAAGTTCATTGATGAACATTATTAATATAGAATATCTGACATTGATACCTGGAATTTTCTAGCAACGTCCTTTTCACAGGGGAGCTATATGAGGCTAAGTTAATGTTTTCACGTGTATTTTACATCTTTGGATAGAAATGGATTCACAACCGCAAGTTTGATTGCTTACAGGTACAATTACCTCTTTCAAATTAAAACAAAAACAAAACAAAACAAAACAAAAAAAAAAACAAAACAAAAAATAAAACAAACAAACAACTGTGATTTGTCTTATTACTGATTTTTGTATATGAGCCAATTGAAGAGATCGTCATTATTTACCATGATAAAATAAAGAGGAGGTTTTTAATGTATGAGCTAAAGCAGACTGGAAATTTCACAGAGTAGGTTCTCAATATGTTATTATTCATTTTGGTGTTTAGTCATGAGGGAGTAAGCTGTATTTTCTGTGAACTGAGAGGTGTATTGTATGGACATGAAGATTACTTCTCTTGCAGTCATAAAATCTTCTAATAGATATGATCTTCATAAATAATAATAATAAATAATTAAATAAATATATAAATTCAATGAAGTCATTTTTTTTTCACAAGAATATACTGATTTTATCACATGTGAAAGATTTTCAAAAGAGCTTCCTCATGTAGGAATCAAATACTACCCCTTATTAAGAAAAATAGAAAGGATGAGAACATCTCTGCTATTTTATCAAAAGTAATTGTTTTCTTACAATCAAAATATACAGTATCCTTGATGTGTTTTGATATTTTGCCTTTAGTTATCATTTCCCAAGATTATCTTTTTAGTTTGTTACCAGAATAAAGGTTTCTACACAGGAGATCTGCCCTTTTTCTCCTGCTTATCCAGGTGATGATATTGAAATTAGTCCCATTCTCTATGACTCCATCTGCTTTTTTTTCTCTCTCTAATTCAGGAATATCCAATCTGCCTGTCTTTTACTTGCAGATTAAAATAGGTTAAAATAGTTTTTTTGTTGTTGTTGTTTTGGTTTGGTTTGGTTTTTTTTTGCTGGTGTTGGTGTTTTTTTGTTTGTTTGTTTGTTTTGTATTGTTTCTGTGTGTATATGTCTCTGTTTCTCGGTGATTTTCTATTTGATAGATTTTTAATTTGGTAGTAAATGTAACATAATGGTAATTAAATCGTTCACTCCATTGAAATGTCACTTCAGTGACACTTCTGGAACATTTATGGAAGTCCAACCACTGGATCTGAGCAAGGCAGTGGATAGTGCCATTCATCACCAGCAACAGTGACAGTGTGCCACCTCCTCTGGTATAGATTTTGATAAGAGCAGACTCCTGTTCATTTGTAGCAAACATGCATAGCAAATAGCAGTGAATGTATTAAATACATGAAATAGTGCTATTGTGCTGTTTGTACTGTTGTAGTTTCATGGAAACATATTAAGCATGAGTTTTGAAGTGATCTTTGTGTTACAAGAAAATTCCTACCTACTCAAGCCAAAAGACTGGACACCCATGGAGGAAGCAAAACATAGGTAGGAAGAATTTTGTGACCATCTTTATCCACTCATGCCTCCCTAAGTGTTATTTGACCACTACTGTAGCTACAATAGATTTGTTCTGATTCATACGTAACACTATGAGGACAAAATAAGAAATGTTTTTATTTTCTAGCATTCCTTTATAGTATGGGTTAAATTGCAAATCTTCAGGCTTTTAATGTTAATTTAACAATTTGTGTCTCCTGGTGAACCTAGGTCATTGTTATTTTGTTTCATTTTTTTTCTTCTTTTATTTTGGTTTACCTTAGAAAATTACAGCTGTGTGTATCAAGTGTGTGTATATTTTTCAGTGTGTATACGTGAAAGTTGTTTACAAGATGCTTGTTCAAAGAAAGAATTTTATAGCGGAGTTCTTAAAAATAGAGGTTTGTAATGGAAAAGCTGGCAGACCTTTAACTAGATCCACACTACCAGTCACCGCTGTAATATTACAATTTTTATAGTAGAAGTAATAGCAATCTACAGACAATGTCTCAAACAATACCATAAAAACTGAAATACCATGAAATTAATTTTTATTTACTATATAGTGCTATAGCAATGGACTGTGAATTGAATCTGTTTTCCACAAGCATAGCATTTCAAACATAACCACTTCATCTGTTTATACATATTAGTAGATTTGGAACTCCTACATTTATATCTGTTATGTAATTGCATTCTAAAGACTACATTTCAAATAGCTCCTAAAACAGCAGATGTTTCATTGAACAGAATCAAAGTATTAAAATGTTTTCTTTTGAGAGGGATCCCAGATGTTTAAATCAGATAACCCATGAGAATAAAGCTATGCATCTCTCTTAAGAGTATGTAGGATCAAAGATTTATGAGGCTAAATTTAGAGACAGAGATAAAAACAAAAGTTCAAGGTGATCAAATACTGATTTCCATTATCTTAGTTACTGGCTTACTAGTTACTGCCTAGCCAAGAATTGTTAGGCATCTGCTTTTTGAAAGTTCTTCAGGACTAAAATGCATTCTATCAGAGTTCTTTCAATCCAGATCTACCTTTATGCCTTTCTATCTGATTTTGAGTGGAATTTTGTAGGGCAAGTTCTAAGAACTCTCTCAAGTGTTCAGTTCCCCTAGCAAGTTATATGTAGCTACTATTTCTATAATAACATCATCCAAAGCATGCCAAAATGCCTACCTGCAGCAGCTCAACAGTTGGAAATTACTGACATAATTTACTTATGTATAGACTTTCTGGAGAAATGTGTTTTGAGGAAGACTTCATTCATCAGCACTAAACTATCTAGGTATCTGTTTGTCATCTGATTTCACGTAATCAGAGGGCTAAAGCACCTCTCCCACAAAGATAGGCTGAGGCACTGCATCTGTTGAGCATGAAGAGGACTCCAGGGTGGCCTCATTGTGGCCTTCCAGTACTTAAAAGGAACTTAACAGGAGGGAGACCAAGTTTTTACACAGACAGACAGTGACAAGACAAGGGATAAAATATTTAAATGAAAAGAGAGGAGGAAATTCAGATTAAATATTAGGAGGATTTTATTTATTTATTTATTTATTTATTTATTTATTTATTTTTCTACTTAGGTATTGAAATAATTTCCCAGAGAAGATGTGGATGCCTCATACTTGGAGGTGTTCAAGGCCAGGTTGGATGGGACCCTAGCAGTCTGGTCTTGTAGGTGGTTCTAGGGTCCCTTCTAATCCCAGACACTCAGTTTTTCATGATTGTATGATTCTGTGGCTTCTGATGTAGTAACTGGATAAAGATGATGTTCTGACAAATTAAAAGTATCTAACATGATGGGATAGGATAGGAAAAGCAGTTTTAAAGTTGCTGTTATCATAATTATTTTTAAGATAGATAAGATGAAATGTGAGGAACCAGTAGTTTTAATACAGAAAAGTTCTGCAAGTAATTTAGCATTATAGCTTCAATAATAGTGGTAATAACAAAATTATTTCTTAATTATACATATTTACTTAGAGTGAGCTAACTAAGGGTACATCCATATAATATTACTTACTACTTAAAAATCAGTAGTTTTAAATCAGTGAATTTTCCTGTGCTCAATAAGGTATTTTATTGTTGATTGTGGTTTCTTTTTAATTTTGTTTTTACTTTGCTTAGTGTACTTGTTAATAATATTGATAATAAAAAAGAATAAAATAATAATAATAAACTAACTTTTTTATTTATTAAATAAGTATCATATTGTATCCTTTCCTACCCTATGAATTGTTGGTTTTTTTTTTTTTTAATATATGTTGATCATGTCAATAGCAACCATTTAAGATTAAATGAATCTACATAGCATGTGATGGACGATGTTTATGAGAACACTTGTGTAAATTAACAAAAAAATCCTTGTCTCACTGGGAGGTTTGAAGCAGGCAGAAGAATGTATCCTAGAATTATATATATATAAATAATATTATTAATATAATTAATAATTATACATATAACATATATATTAATTATATTAGTATTAATAATAATATATTATATAGACTATAATTATTAATATAATTAATAATGAGTTATGTTTTTAATAATGAAGACAGATTGTATTTTCATTCCAATAGTACTGGCTATTTCTTTAGATTAACTATTAAGCATTGAAGTGATATCACTGGTTAAACACCACTGGCTTAGCTCCACGTCTTGTATGAAAACTGCTATATTAAATAATTGTACATATATATTGCATTTTGAATTGTGTTGTTCTTAATAACAATAATAATAATAATATTCTTTATTAGTATTTTTTGTCTTTCTTAATGCATCATGTTAATATATGATAATCTCAGATGTATTTGTTTCACAGTAATTTCTCTTTGGAAACCACAAAGCTCTGATATTTCCATCCACTTGATGACTGGCTAATGTAATCAGGCTTATCTCTCTACCATTAAAAAGCACGTACATACAAATACACAAATATAGTTTAATACCAGTTCTACTACATCCAGACCACTTTGTACTGATACATATTGAGTGTATTTGTGTGTGTGTGTGCAACTATGCTTCATGTTACTGACAAACAACATAACTCTGTATTACTTTAATTTAAAGTATGTATTAGCCAAATTTCTTTCTGTTTTGATCAACTTAGGTCTTTAATAAATATCTCTGATGGACACGTGCTACATGAGCATTATTTAAATTCTCCTATCTTCAATGAAATTAGAAAGAAATCATTTCACGAGGAAGACAAGAGTGTAGAAAATAAATAAATAAATTATTAGTAGCCACAGGTTGTTCATGTTCATGTGAAATGAGAAAAGTTTTAAAAAGACTGGATGAAACTATTTTGCAGTCTAAAGAGGTCTGTGGGGTTGAATTTAGGTCATTGATGCTGTAGGAGATTTGTAATTTTTAAGAGAAATAAATGGAAGTACATGGAATTTTCCCAAATGAAACTGAAAGTTGCCGAGTTTATTAAATAATAACCAAACAATTATTTGTATAAAATAATGCACTGTTGAATTTCAAAACAGATTTTTCTGTGCATCTATTAAGTACCTTGTTTGGTACTCATGATTCTAGGAGACTACGAAGGAAAATAAAAAATAAAAAAAAAAAAAATGACAGATTTCAGTTGCGTTTCTGTGATAGCAATTATTTGTATGTAAAATCATTCAGTAGAAGGAAAAAAAGAAGTGCAGTTTAGATTATTTTTAAAGGGGAAATAATTTGTTTTGAAATAATTTATTTTACTAATGTTCCAATGGGAATATTACAACATGAAACTGTTTTTCACTGAATAGTGACGATATGCCAAGTGAAGAGAGATAAATGGAACACTCATTAAAAATGGTTTAGGATTTTTTTCTTTTTTGAAGTTATCTTTTGTAGTCTTATTTTTCTGCTGTCCCCTTTCTCTTCTTCGACGTTATGCAATATCTCATTGCACTTTTGTTGTCTTGCATATATGTTTTTTAACATGAATAGTCATTCTGAGTACAGGATGGCCAATCTAACTTTCAACTTTTGTTTTTTGTTCCAAAAGAACTTTGTAATAATAAAAGCTTGATGTTATAATATTAATAGCTTCTATTCCAAAAGGAATGAAAGTTTTTCAGAACTACTGAGTCAATCTAGCTATCTTTCATTCTTATCATTAACAGATATTTTGTTTCTTAACTTCTTACTGAGTTGCTTTCCCTATGAGAATTAAACACATACATGTGTCCGTAAATATAGGTGTACACACTTTTTATAGTGCTGCAGAAATAAGTCAAGTCACAGTAGATATGCAATTAGGTTAGAAACAGCACAGCATGAAATAGAAATGCATATGCATATTCATTTTGAAAAGTCAGACAATCAAAAAAAAAATCTAAGTTTTCTGTTATAAAACATTCATTACCATCATCAGCAAAAATAACTAAGGTTTCGCATGAGTTTTCAGCGAGTTTTGCTTGACTTCACTATTGAAATTAGGCTAGAGATATGTTTTATGTAAATACATCATTAGGGATTGCTCTGTGATTATACAGAACAGATGAAAGCTTACACTATACTGTACAATATCAAAGTGATGTCTTTCTAACTACAGAATACACATGGTAATAGAGTACATAAATACGAACTCTGGGTTGGGTAGCAGAAGTCAAAGGTTAGGCATGCAAAGCATTAATATTTAATCTCTATTTTCCACCCTTGATATCTTACTGTGAACAGTTATTGCCTTTTGATGAAAGAATATCTATGTAATAATCCTGTCACTGATTCACTCTTCTCACATTAGTTCTACCTAGTGACCAGCTTCTGCTGTCTACCAACATTTATTAAACATTTACCACCATTATATTTTCACCTATTTTTTCATTTTTTTTTTCTTTTTATTATTTTTTCTTTTTTTTTGCATCCTGAATATATTCTTTGAACTCACACTGGATAGGCTTTATCCAGTCTAAAAGGCATCTAAAAGTTGGGTAGAAGTGTGAACAAGATATTAAGGCTGCCTTTATTTAAGTTTGTACTCCTTTGCATTTACTGTAAAGTATTTCTAGAATGACTTGCCTAGAAATTTATCACTTGCCTCAAAAAAATTATAAATACTATATGAACTACAGTGTTGTTTCCATTCTAGACACCTTCATTTAGCCCATATTTGCTTCAGCAATCTAATTGTGACAACTAAAAACATACAACATTACACCAATGGACTAATCTATAAAACTTTTGCAGTACTGTGAAACTTCTATGTTAATTTTGACTTCTATATCACAAAAATATACCTTAAATATATGGCAGACTTAGTAGTTTCAGTTAACTGAAAGACTGAAACTATAGAAATCTATAAACTATAGAAATCTAGAAAAGAGTATCATCTCACAATTTCATTAAAGTGAATTAATAAAAGTTTGTTATGATAATGCAGACATAGGAGATAGATAAATAAATTCCTTCAGAATTATATTCAACTAGTTTTACCCAGGGCTTACATTTGAATCATTTCACAATTAATGCTCAATGAAGAAACAATGTGGATGCACTTTCCCACTGACTTTAGTTTATCATTTTGATTTTGAATGAAACTTTCCCTCTATTCATCTTTAGTTAATGCCATTTTCTGCTGCTAACAGAATTTCACCTTCTGCTTCAGTGCCCTGGAAACTGATTCATAATTTCTTGCAACATTAACTCAAAATAATTATGTTCTTTATCACATTGTCCAGAATACTGTGCTAAATATTGTGAAATAAATAAAATCACACAAGCATTTGGTTCATACTTTCTGTTAAGGTAGATATGTTTTGGTCTTTTTGAGGCAACCACAGTTCCAGAGAAAAACCCTGTCATTTTTGCTCACAGAAGCATTCTTATTTCCAATTCTTAAACATGTCTTATGCCATCTGAGTACATTTTGAATATTTGAATAATATTTTATTTTGCCTTGTAAATTTCAAATGTGTATAACTTTCCTGCTTATGATACAGTGTGTCACAATAAATACCTAAGATCAATCTCAACTAGACAAAAGAGACAATGTTTTAATAGATTAACTAACTAAATGAGATAAAATCCAGTATTTATGAATATATATATATATATATATATATATATATATATATATATATATATATATATTTCTTCCTGCAGATTGCAAGGCAACATAATTTAAGAGACATTTGTCTTCATATTACTTGGCATCTATGTGAGATGATAGTTTCCTAATCTACTGAAGATAAGCATGGTTAGATGTTTTATTTCCTTATCCAAAGAAAGGATATAAGAATATGCTGAAAGAATATAAGAATATAGTCTCACGCTTACACATGTATGTGCTAACTTTGGCTAGATTAGTCTATTATTTTTTTTCTCTGAATAAACAAGCTTGGAACAAACACTGATTATAAATTCTTAAGGAAATGCATATGCTAATGCAAGTTCTATATGCAACATAAAGTTTAATCCAGATTCAGCGGTGTTCACTGTGTTCTGGCACTTTCAAGAAAAATAAGAATTCAACTCAATTTTATTTGTTTATTTTTGTAGAAGCAGTTATGACATATATTTATGTCATTCTATTATCCTTGAAACACTGATATATTGGAAAACGGAAAGTAACATATAACTTACTGATCCAGCAAAGATAAGAGAGGCGGTGGTTTGTTTTTTTGTTTGTTTGTCTTCTGGTTTTTTTTGTTTTTTTTTTTTTTTTTTTTTCACATTAATATTCTTAAAAGGTTTTACCCATTGCAAAGCAATTAAAAAAAAAAAAAAAAAAGAACTTAAAACAAACAAACAAACAACCTCTTTAACACTTGAAAAACAGCAGCCAGGCTTGTTCCACATTTTTCTTTTATGTCTAGCCATGCACTGTCACTGATTGGAATCCCTGGACTCAATAGGGAAAAATAAATAAATAGTTTATCGTTTTAGGGAAAAGCTGTTCTCATTACATATTTCAAACAAAATCAGACCTGAAGAGGTTTATTGATTTACTAGTAACACATAATTAATCTGCAGACAGCAACTATGCAGAATCAATGCCAAAAGTACAGCAGATAAACCATGAGACCAACATTATAAAATATTTAAAAACAGCTACAAACAGCAGGCAGAGCTTATCCCTGCACTTGTCCTGTGAGAGTGGAGATGTCAATACCAGCTGGGCACCTTCAGGCAGTTTTCAGCCTGGTGTGCCCACGTTCCTGACTTGCCCAGGTTGTCTCCCTACCTCTTGTAAATTGTCATGCTTCCGCTGCACTTATTTTTAAGCCTGCTCCTTGGTGATCCTTGGTAAATATCTGGCCACTCTCTAACATTGTTGCTGGTCATTTTGTTCTTCAGGGTGATATCCTCCCAGACATTCCATATGCAATCTACCAATGCTGTTTACATTCACATTTTTATCTTCACAGGTGCTATTGTCCTTAAGGCACTTTCCCCTTAGAAAAGGTATGTAGTGTTTGTATTTGCAATGTAAGTGTTCAAATGTACCTGTTTGCACCCAGGCCAAAACCCTTCTACTGATTACTAAGCTAAAAAGAAAAATCCAACACTTTAAATGTCATTTAATGTCAAATGACATTAAAGATGTCCTGGGCTCCTCATCCAATTATTTCCCTTCTTTGGTAATCTTTTGTTCAAATGATTCAAGATGTTCGTTCAAAACAGACAAACATACATCCTATCAAAACTGTATATTCTGTTGAAATACAATTATATTATTGTCTTTTGTTATGCAACTTTTAATTTATTAAAACACAATTTTTAGTACATATTTTAGAAGATATTTTACATGTCTTAGATATTATGGATGTCATAAATGTGGTTATGAGCATCTAACTTTTGCCTAGGTTTTTTATAATGCATAATTAAACATAAAAATAATGTACTTGAAGATGATTTTTATATCCATTGTTTTTAATTTATTAAAATAAAAATAAAATTGTTTTCAACTGATGCTCTAATTAAACTTTTTTTGGTCTTTGGGGTTTTTGTTTGTTTATGTATAATTATTTATAATTATAATTATAATTTATATAATTATTGGCTAAAGATACTAAGAATGCCATTCGTGTAATTCAGCTCATTCTAAATTCAGAGAAAAGCAAACAAAAGTCTTTTGATGCCATGATGAAGTATATATTTATTATAAGTAGTGTCGTGACTTTTTAAAAAACTCAGCTCACATATTTAATCTCTTTCTCTCTTTTCTTTTTCATCTGTTTCTTTTTTCCTTACTTCTGTTTTGTGTATTATTCCTCTGTACTAGCTTCTACACTGCTTTGAGCTAGTTTGTGCTGGCTGCAATGAACACTACTCCTTTCAAACAGAGTTTTAGTGCTTCTGCAAAATATCAAAACTAGTTCAAGCAATTAGGTTGTTCAAATGAACAGAAAAACCTTCTGTTTACTCTAAAGGACAATGGTTTTTAAGTTCTTTCTCACAGTAATTCAAAGAGTGTTTTTGATGTGTTGATCATCAGATCCTGAAACTCTTTCTCTTTTGCCTAGGAAGTCAAAAGAACTTCCAAGTAGCAGTCGTACTACAGAAACAATTATCATGTGTTTTCCTCCTTGAAATGTTCACTTCCTCTTGTCATTCTAAAATTTTCTGCCTAACAGTTATGCATGTATTTTATCTATTTCTCAGACGATCCGACTCGACCCTTAAAATATATGTTATTAATATCTTCACTTCTGTAGAAACCCTATGAACGAGGAAAAGGGATGGAGAGCTTTCACCTTCCTCCTCCATATTCACATCATTTTCTTTCAGATGTTATGAACATTTATGGGTCTCCAGGGCTGAAATTCATTTTCTTCCAAGGTAATAAGACATTAAAATACTTCATTATAAAAGGAGGAGAAAAGCCTGGAGGACCTCTTTGCACACATTTGTACTCAATTGCATGAAAATATAAATAAGGAGAAAAGAAAACTGTGTTTCAGTTACTCTCAAACAGACTATGAGAAATGTGCAGAAAGACCTCATGAGAAGCTTATATGAAGAAGAGCATAGATTTGAGAAGATGAGGAACAAGGGACAGGGAGGCTGTCGAGTCAAAAGCAGGACATGCTGACACTCAGTGTGAGGCTTTCTGTTTCTCTTTTTTTGGAAGTAAGGAAATAAAACTAGCCATATGTTCTTTGTTAGAATTCTGTTTAAGCATCAGTGAATACTAAGTGAAAGAAAGATGTCTGGAAGCAAATATTTCAGGCTCAATATACAAATATTTTCACAGAAAAATTCTAAATTAAACTACTTTTAAGAGAACTTATTTTTGTTTATTCATGTTGTTCCAAAATAAAACAAAATTAAAACAAAATAAATCAAGATATATTAAATATTAAAAACAAAATAAAACAAAAATTTATTCCAAATATTCTTTCTTCATCATTCCTGTCTTACAAACTGGAGATGGGGAATACCCTTGCTTGATATATTTACAAAATCTTCTTCCTTTGAAAACCATAAACCACCTACTTCGTTTTAAGCCACACAAATAAATGAAGACATACAACAGAATCTAAATTTACATGAGTCCAAAATATGAAAAATACAATACTGTGTATGTAGAAGTATTGTGGCAGTTTTCTGAAAAATGTCTAAATTTTATACATTATAAATATTTTATAATTGCACTCTGATCTTTCATCAAACAATTGCTTTTGCCTGGTATTCTCTGCAAGACTACCGTCAGAGGGCTTTGCTCAAACTTATAATAGTAAAGACCTATACATTAAAAATTTACCCCGATTTTATTGCTCACTACTGTGTGAATTTCTAAACAGCAAATATTAAGAATTAAACATGCAGGCCACTGACTTAAATAATAGATGTTATATGATTTTATTTGTACAATACCTCCTAACTTCAATCTAAGATGATAGATGGAAGACACTGAGAAACCCAAGATATAGAGTATTCGTATGGGCAGATAAACTGGAATACTGCATAATTTTTCACATATAAAAATAGAAAACACAGGAAAGTCCTATCACTGTTGTTAAAGAAGAAAAACATACACAAAGCCTAAACTTTGCCAAGGACAGCAAAGGAAACTCAGAAGAGGTTTACTTTGGTATATTCCTTACTGACACACTGGATTTATGTTTGTTGTTTTGGGGTGGGATTTTTGTTTGTTTGTTTTGATTTTTTTTTTTTTTTAAGTGTTATCACAAAAATGGGGAAATATTTATTAATATTTATTAATTAAATATTTATTAAAATCTACTGAAATCAATAAAGAAAGACTGAGGAAAACTAGTTTTTTGTTGTTTTTTTTTTTTAAATTTTTTTTCTTTTTTCCTCCACATGTCTGAAAATACAGGTCTTTCTGAGAGCACTATTATAATGTGCTCCAGAATTAGAAGTGTACTGTGTTGTGAGGTTTACACTTGGAGTTATCCTCCAGGCACTTGCAGGCCTGCAATTGTCCTACCCTCATCATTTAGAACAGGGAAGGGAAAAAATAATCATCTTCTGAATTATGGTCTGAATAAAATGTAATTTCCTGCTTTTGCATACACATTTGTGCACTAAATTTTCTGACTTTCACCATTTTTTTAATGAAATGGTATTTCCTTCTATGAGATACTTTAGCTGTAACAAGGGAAACACAATTTTATGAGAGACCAAAACAAGTATTCAGATGTACTGAAGAAGTTACAGTCCCTGTTCTAGTAAAAATCTGCCAGAAATAGCACTAAATTTGCTCACCAAATGCCAGGCTATCTAAATGTGCTTGAAAAACCATTTATAAAAATAATTCTTAAAAAGAGGCATATTTTTTTATCTTCTTATCTACTGAGCTTATCTTGAGCTATTATAGAATTATATTCTAGTATACTTGCAGTATCCTTTGGTTTTGTTTTTTTACTAAAGAAAACAGTTTTATTTTAGCTACAATATGCAGGAGTTTAGTTAAATTTGAAGTATGGTCAAGATTATAAGTGGAGATAAGCTTCCAGAACTATTATCTCCATAGTTCTTTTTGCACAGGGTGGTAGGTGGGAAGGGAGATGGATTTAGTTAAGTGAAGTCTAAAAATAATGTCAGAGAATTTCTAAGCTATATTATTGTAATACTTTATATCATCTGATGGGAACATACAACACTAACATTGGACACCCTGATGGGTGTCTGTTTATACTCTGATCTACTTTTGATTTATTCTTTCAGGATAATCTGAACAAACAAGAAGCACAATAACATTTATTGCCACTCCATGTTTCTGCCTACTTTCTGATGCCTACTTTCTGATTCTGCGTAGCAGTAAGAGACAGAAGTTCTTGTATGCACTACTTCCATGTGATTTGATGGCTATTAAAATGAGTTATAAAGCATGTTTTAGTTACATATTGATAATAATAAATGGTCCTATGTTGATTAAAAATTATTGATAATTATCCTTTAGAAGGGGTTTTCCAAACCAGTTTTTTTTTTTTTTTTTTTTTTTTTTTTTTTTTTTTTTTTTTTTTTTTTTTTTTTTTCCTTTTCTTTCTGCTTCTGGTAAGCACATACCATATGTCTGGTTGTATACTCTGTAGTAAGGTCTGCTTTCACTGTCTGATTCCAGTTAGCTCTGATAACTTATATTAACTGAGGTCTGTGCTGGTTTTCCATTCCAACTTATAGACCCAAAAAGAATTGCAGTGCTAATCTTAGAGATCCAGATTTATTTTTTCTGTCCTCTGAAATGATGGCTGAATTCTAAACCAGTGCATCTGCCCAGGATCAGTATTTAAAAAGATGCTTAGGTGTTCTGAGTGCTTTCGCTGCTCGAATGAGAGAGATGAGTACTGCCTGTCTGAAGAAATGACTACTGCAACACAATAATAGCAACTGGCAGAACTGAACCAGAACTAACATACAAGTTCAATTAACATCAAATTATCATTACAGAGGAGCATAGATACAGGTAACGTGTTGTATAAATAAAGCATGCTACTTTATTAAATCAATACAAGAATAACAGGCCTTCCTGTAGTGAAAATTTTCAAAGAAGGCTATGCAAGATGAGTTGTAATTAGACTCCCTCCAGCTTCTTAACATTGGCCTCAGAGTTATCCAGTATGAATAGTGATAAATGGCATGTTTTCAGAGAACAGCAGACCATTATGATAAAATCTATTTTAAAGCACTCTGACAAATGCATTTAATTATTCTGAAAGCAAATCAAGCTGATCTCATATGAATCTATACTGAAGCACGTCTTTTACTAAGAAAACTCACAGGTTAACTCCTACACATCCTTGAAATACTGTGGGTGAACAGTATCTTTCCAGTTGTCCCACATATCAAAAACCCAATAAAAGTTGTAACCTCATTTCAGAATCTGTTTGGATTCCAGAGAGAAGGGTGAGACCTGGCATTATCCCTGTACCACATACACAAACTGACTGTTATTAAGATTTTTATCAATTATGTCATTATCTTGTATTAATAGTTACACTTTATTGGAACTCAGTAGACTTCCAATACATTCACCCCCTGTCAAAATTTTTGGCTGGTTTAAAATTTTTTAAAACACTATTTAAAACTAGAGATCAATTTTAATTCCCGTATACAGCTGGTTAAATAATACACAATGAAAGCTTCATAATTTCACAAATATTTGCTAAGAGCACTGTGCTCTTAGAAAATAAAACAGAAGTTACCCCATTTTTTCTTTATAGCAGGAGACATTTTGAGATCTCTCCTTTAGATCTTCTCCTGCATGCACAGAAAACAGCAATGACTCACCTTGCTCACGCTTTTACAATCTGTGAGTGCAATTCATAAGAAAGTTGTGATTTTTTCTTTGTTTGTTTTTGCTCATTTGTTTTTTCCCTGAAGTTATTTATTTTTTGTTGTTGCTTTCTGACTCACCAGAAGAGCCCACCATGGACGTTTTAAATGCTTATTTCAAAATAAGATTGCAAGTCATTGTCTGAGGTTGCTAGCTGCATCTAAGAAGTTGATTAATGATGCTAAACTAACTACAGAGAAGGATGTGTATAACGGAGTGTTAATATGGCTTTGTCCACAGTATATCATGCTTTTGTCATTGTACAAGAACAGCTGGTCATTTGGCCAAGGGAGATCATATATTACTTGTGCTGAATAGCAAAGTGTTATGTAAGAGCTGTCTTGATGCAGCAAAGTTTAGTTAGTGAATCAAAAGTAGGATTTGGACTCGATTCTTGAAATATCAGATGAAGACCAGGCCAGAGAATAAAAATTAAAGGGCTGCTCTATTAGTTCTATTTAATTACCTCTGCTCACCAATATGCGATAAGATTTATAGAGAAGAGCTGTATTAAAGAAAAACCACAACTGAAATCCTAATTAGCTGATTTCTAATTTATCTATAGAAGTATTACATGGAGATCATTCTTCCAAGTATTTTTAGTTTATACCAAAGGAACTTTTTCAAAATAAATAAATAAATAAATAAATAAAAAGTAAAAGTAAAAAATCCAAAAGTGGTTTTGTTTTTTTTTTCTTTTTTTTCCCCAGTTTTTTATCAAGTTGCCTCTTATAGGAGAAAAATGTTTTATGTTAGATATGCCTGCAAGGGAAATAGAGATCAACTTAGAAAATACAGACAAAGACTGAAAGGGTTTTAGTAAAAGGTTGTCCTGATATTTTCTGCTCTAGAATGCTTCAGAATGGGTAAAATACTACAAAGATAGTCAAAGGAAAGGAATGAGATCCCTGGGAAATGATTATTTCACTACATGCACTTAGATATCAGATATTCCTATCTCCTAAACTGATTTCAGCCATCAAACTTGTCAGGCAACAAAAATCAAACAGCTTTTACAAGCACAAAGAAAAACAGACAAATTGTTTTTATACCATTGCAACAGCCTAACAAAAGGTTGAAGATAATTTTATATATCTATATTTATAAATAATAATATATATATAATATGACGTATATATATCATATATATATCATATATATATGATATATATATTATATATAATAATCATATAGTATATATAATTATATATATAAGAAATGATAACGAATTATATATATATAATTATATATATATAATTTGTTATCATTTTATATATACATTTAAATATATACTTTATATATATATATATATATATGAAATGATAACAAATTTTTTTTTTTATATATATATATATATATATATATATATATATATATATATATATATATATATATATAGTGTGTGTGTGTGTGTGTGTGCCCCTGGTGGCACACGGTGGTAGAACTGCCTATTGCAACACCGGAGGCCTGGGTTCGAATCCCCGCTGTGGCACAAGTGGTAGAAGTGCCGCTCTGCTACACAGAGGGCTTGAATCCCAGAAGTTGGACTCGATGATCTCTAAGGTCCCTTCCAACTCGCACGATACTATGATACTATGATATATATATATTACAGGGAAAGTAATAAGAAAACATTAGGCAAGCCTTAGTAAACTCATCATTTATTGTTAATCAGTACTTTCTGTGAGGATTCATACAGACCCCAGATTTTTATCTGCTCTAGTTTGCCATTTGCATTTCCTAACTTGCAGTATTACATATAAAATCTGTCCACACAAATACCAAGGGGGTTTGAAACAAACAGGAGACAAACTCACTGCCAAGAGTTGGTCATTTTCCAAAGAAAAGCATCATTAACGGAGTCAGTGAAATTGTCCATAATATCTTATGTTGTTTGAAGCAGTAAGCATATGTAAGTAAAAGTGAACAATGTGATTTAATCCCAGTAGAGAGCTGAGCATCACACAGCTGCCTGCTCACTCTCCCGCAGTGAGATGGGGAAAAGTGGTCAGAAAGTAGAACTAAGAATTCATGGGTCAGGTAAAGACAATTTAATAGGTAAAACAAAAGGTGTACACATAAGCAAAGTAAATTTAGGAATTCATTCACTGCATCTCATCAGCAGGAAGATATTCAGTCATTTCCATGAAAACAGGGCTCAAAAATCTGGAAATATTTTTTACTGGTATTTGTCCCCATTTTGTTTTGGCCTGAGCTTTTGGTATTTTTAAGCTAGAAGTTCCTACTCTAACCCAGCCTCAGATTGGTAAGATCTCATTCTAATTGATTGAATTCACTCTTGGGAATTCATACTAATCTTTTCTAAGCATAATATGCAACCATAAAGAATCTGAGCTGAATGGAGTATTTTCAGTGCATAGATTACTCTGAGAACAATAGTATACAGAATGAGCAAAGATTTGTAAATACCAAATTTGAATAAACTGAAAGACTGAAAAGGGACAAAAGAGAGTAAATGAAAATAATCACTAGAGTATCACTTTGAAATGTGGGGGTTTTAATTAACTTTTGGCTTAAGTTTTGAGTATCTGTGTTTTGAATATGTCACTTTTAGGCCAAAACATCTGTCTGATTTGAGACACTGTTTAGTTTTTTTATGGTTTTCCTTTACACAGGTTAGCCAAAGATTCTATTCATGTGTCAGATTGTGTTTTTTGTTTGTTCATTTTTTGTTTTGTTGGTTTTTTGTTTGTTTGTTTTTTGTTGTTTTTTTTGTTTGTTTTGTTGTTTTTTGTTTTGTTTTGTTTTGTTTTTTTAGTTACCTTAGATACTAATAACTTATCTTCATTTGATTTAAAAGTCATTTAGCTATTAGCTGTCATTTAACTTGTCTAATGCTGCAAGGAATTGCTTTCCAGATTTAGTGATTTTGACACTGCCAGTTTTAAGACCAAGTTATTTAAAATTATGTTTGTCTTACTAGAAAATTAAAGATATAGCCTGCTGGGAAATGTATTGTTCATTAGAGGATTAGTCGTTAAACTACTTTTTAATTTTTCTGTGTCTATTAGAGAAAGTGGCATAGTTTTTTTCCCAGGACAAAAAGAACTACAATAGCAACAACAACAAACAACAAAATCATTGGTTCAGAGTTAACTGTAATCTAATCCTTTGTTTTACAGCTGCTGTTTTTTTTATTATTATTATTATTTTAATTTTTGTTTTGTTTTGTTTTGTTGGTTGGTTAGTTGGTTGTATTTTTTTTGTTTGTTTGTTTGTTTTTCTTGTTTTTCTCCCTGTATTGAACTTTTCTACTTCGATGGAATAGTAGGTTTGAATATAAATGATTTAACATTGCTGTGTCCTGCCCTGCCTTCAGCACTCAAATGAAGATCAGAGGAGATGTTCTGGGCACAATCAGAAGAAAATTGCTTCTGTAAAGCAATGTTGAAGCTTACTTGGATGTAGGAAATAGGAAGTACAAATCCATATATAATGCATGCATGCTGTTAAAGGCATGTTTAACTATTTATTGCTATATACAACAATCTGCCTCCTGGGCAAAAGTCATCTCAGCACCAAGGTCCCCATTTGTAATGAACAGGTTTGTTCCTCCCAATCCTTTTTTAAAACAAACAAACAAACAAACTCAAAACCACAGGCCAAAAATGTTTCAGACTGGACTGAACTACTACAGGGCTTATTTGAGGGAAATAACTGCAGACATCACAATGATATTCATGTATTCAAGAGTAAAATAAAGAGCTGTCATATTTACAATTATTTCTGTAATAAATTCAGAAGTATCTGTTTTGCAGAAACAAAAGAAGGGTGCTACAGAATATTTGTGGGTGCTGTTTTTCAACTAAACTTCTCATAATTGTGCTGTTTGGCAGTAACTGCTAGTTAGTTCTTCACTATAATTTATGAGTGCTGTTTGAACAAGAACTCCAAGAAACCCTATTACTGTCCACAGGGATTTCCTCTGTTGCAGATGAAACACTTCAGCATTTAGTGAGATAATCTCAGAATTCTTTATGCTAGTGTAGACAGCAGCTGTCACAGATGAAACACAAGACCAGACATTATGAAATATTGAAAGATACCTACAAATTTCTAAGCACTCTCATAACTAATCTGAAGGTCTAATGCCATACACAGTTGAGTGCAAACTCTCACTGACCCCAGGACATCTGGGATGCAGAAACACACCCTCAGGTACATCCCCCCCCAACAAAAAAACAAAAACAAACCAAAACAAAACAAAAGAAAAACCAAACCAAACCAAAACAAAAACCCAACACCCACAAAATAAAACAAACAAACAAACATGGAGGAATTTGTGTCTTCTTGCACTTCTTCATTAGGCCTTAAACATACTGCACCAAAATTTAAGTAATTCTCCTCAGAATATAATTAACAGAAAGAAATCTACTTTTATTCTCAGCATTCCAGATTGTACTGAAAAAAAAAAAAAGTTTGTTTGTTTGTTTGTTGTTTTGTTTTGTTTTGTGTTTTTTCATACAAGTATTTAGCATTTCAGAAGGATCATGTCCTGCTTTGCTATTATAACTTTGGGATATAAGCTTTCCCATTCTCTCTTCTGGGTGGGGAAAGCTGAAAGGTGCTTGAGCATCATTCAAGCCCTGACCTAACAGTTGCCCTGCAGCACTAGAAGTAGAAGTAATATTTGCCAGGTAATTTTAGAGCTGTACATGATTCCTGCAATGCAAAACAATGCTAGAGGCCAAAAGAATCCATGTCCACTACATGAGGACACATTCAGACTTAGTGTATGCTATCCTTTCTATGAAGAAGTTGATACTAATGCTCTCATTCTAAACAGAGCTGCAATAGTCAGTCCAACAAGAACTGATAAGTACAGATGAGAGCTGGAATAAAACAGTCACCAGCCTACTTCATATCACCAGCCTATTTCATAAGGAATGTCTGGGTATGCTTAGATCTCAGATGTGTAGAAGTTCCTAAGACAGATTTGAATTGGGCTAAGTATTGGCAGTGATGAAAAAAAGTGCCCCATACAAATTTGTTTGCAAGTACCATCCCTAGCTGTTCTGGAGCCTACTGGAGTAGCTACCTATTGTATATATTGTAAATAGTAGCTACATCACTTCAGACTCCTCAGACATCTCTTCACCCTCCTTTGGATGCACTATAGTGTTATCTGTGCTTTGGACACATAAAGGTATCTTTCTTATTTATGATGGTGATTTATTGAAGTGATTTCTTTCACTTCTGTACCCTTGTGGGACAGTCAACACACACAACCTCAACAGACTTGTGTTATAAATTGTCATGCCAAGTTGAGAATTAACAAAGGGCAAATATTTTCTCAGAAAACTTATCATGATGAATAGAAGCAAAATGCAGCTAAATATAGGTAGTATGATAAGAGAACAACACACTGACAATTTTAATAATCTTACTTCCAGTAACTGCCTGTGTGATTTCTTTCAGTAAAACTAGATAATCTGTGTAGTAGTAAACAAGGTTCATAAAAGAATTATACTTTTTTCCTACTTCATGTTTCTACACCACATATCCTTCCCTTTTCAATGTAGTAAACAGTTAAAAGCAACAAGGAAGCCACCTGGGATAGTGTAAATATTATAGCTGCTTGCCAAAGATAAACACAATAGTTCAGTTTTCTTTCTTTTTTACACCCAATTTAGTAAGCAAAATAAATGAAAGTACACTAAATCTTCCACTCAGCAAATGCTGTTAGTGTCTTGAGTGACACAGATCTTATGAATAATTCATTTTGTGATTAGCATATCAGAGCAGAATTTTTTCCTGGAGAAATACCTTGCCAAGTATCCTGGACCTTTGAATTGAACCTGTCTGTGTATATTGTAATATTACTAGTTTTTGTTGGGCTACTAGGATTAACACAGAAAAAGAAACATTATTTCAAAATTTTAATTGTGTAGTTTATTACTATGCAAGCAGAAGACAGAAAAGAAATCCATGAAGAATCATAGAATCATTTGAGTTGTGAGGGACCATTAAAGGTCATCTAAGTACAGCTCTTCTGCAGTGAACGGCGACATCCACAGCTAGATCAGGTTTCTCAGAGCCTGGGCAAACCTGACCTTGAATGCCTCCAGTGACAAGGCATCCACTACATCATTGGGTAGCCTGTTCCAGTGTCTCACCACCCTTATTACAAAAACCTTCTCCTTTGTATCCAGTCTTAACCTCCCATCTTTTAGTTTGAAACCATGTCCCCTTGTCCTGTCACAACAGACCCTGCTGAAGTGTCTGTCCCCTTCTTTATTATAGCCCCCGTTTAGATACTGAATCATCCAAGCAAAGCTTTTCCTTCATTCTCCTTTCATTTGTAAAATAGTGAGCTTGAATAATAACTTGTTATGAGCTGATGGAATTTTGTTGTGGTAGTGATTTTTTTGTTTTGTTTTATCAGCAGCAATTTCATGGCTTGATATGTAGCTTTCTGATCAAAACTGCATGAAAGTGGTATTGATAGAATCAAACTTTCAAGACGTCCCAAGATGTCAGTGAATTAAACTGTTAATAAAATAAAAATGATCCTGAGACTTCAGAAGAGGAACCATCCCTTCATGGTGATGGCTGATAATCTCTGTATTTAATAATTGGTCAAGCTTTCTGTTATGAATACTCACATTTTTTTTCATCAGAGTGTTCAGAGCAGAATATCTCAGTCTAAGTAAGGTAAATGCCATTGCTTTATGCATGAAATATAGTTATGGTTGTCAGCACAAATAAATATTTTTTTCATCAAAATCAAAAGGCGTTCAGGGTTATTTTTCAATTTATTAGAATGCTGATGACAAAAATGTGTAGATCAAATAGTTGGTATTTTCTGAGTCTCTTATCCACCTGAAGCAAAAAAAAAAAAAAAAAAAAAAAAAAGAGCATTGTAGGAGTATAGCCCTGCTAGCAAAGATACTAAAATGTCTTTTAATTTTCCTAGCAGCATTTATTTATGTAGAAAAATGGCTATTCAGATAAGATACGACACTTCAAAAGTGTCTGCTTCTATACTTACTACCAGAGTCCTGCTGTACATGAAATTGGCTGTGGTATATTGTTACGTTCAATGAAATGAGAGAGAATGAGTCACCCAGTGACTGAGATAGATCAGAGCACTGCATTCACATTGGAAAGCTAAAAAACAGTCACAGAGATGATAACAGATTTGTGAAATAAATTAGACAGCTGAAAACTGTTTGTGACTAGGAAAAATAAATCTCCAATTTGCCATTAATAAAGGTCAGGGGGAAGGATTAGGATGAATGGGAGAGCCCTAGTTTTGTTCTGACAAGCAAGGTGTCCTATGAGGTTTTCCTACTGGAATGCTTCATTTTATACAAAATAGAGGAGATTCAGAAGAACACCTCCCATTCCTAAGGGCTACACAGAAACCTGTGAGACAGTGGCTCACTGTAAGCTATGTTTCACAATGTCTTTATTTTTTCCTTAATGAAGAAAATATTTGATGTTGAAAACATGAAGGGCTAAGCAATTTCCCTTCTCCTTCAAGTCTGATAGTCTGAAACGTGGTGAAAAGCTTCAGAGACTGTTAGGATATTATGGTATGGGAAATGGGGGAGGCAATCACCTTGCAATCAAATATTCCCTATGCATCTGCTAAAACAGCTAATAATGAAGATCAGGAAGTGCTCTAGTGCCTGCAGTGCTAGCTGTTCAGTGGTAAAAACGGAGGAACATGAATCTCTTATTTTTTTAATGAAAACAGTAAAAAAAAAAAAAAAAAAAAGCATATTTTTTAAAAATAGCACCAACAAACAATTATCTAAATTGCAGCTAGAAGTATATAAACTAGTTCTAAATTATTAGACTAAATTATTAACTTTTCCATATTTACAAAATAAAATGTTTATGAAAGTGTTTCAAATGATACTCTTTTATTCTTTTTTTTTTTTTTTTTTTTTTTGGTGTTGTTGTTCATTTTATTTTACTTGCATGAATTCTATGAGGATCAAGGATGAACGTATCAGTTAATTTAAAAATTCAGTGAACAGGTATCAGAAAGAAGTAAGTAAAGATCACAACATGGTCCTGAGAAATGGAGTTCATCTGTATGCTATTTTAGTTTCATTGTTTTTTGAACTTTATTTTTTATTTCATTTTCTTATTTTTACTAAGCTGAAAATCTTGTTTTTTACTAAAAAGACATAAAATAAATAAACATATATCTGTACAGCAGAAATACTATGTATATTATGGGAAAGTAAATTCTTGCTTCTGTTTATAATTAAGCTTTCATTTCCTCATCATATATAGTCTATTAACATTTGTCAGTCATCCTTCATTAACCATAAACACTATGAATATTCTTATTGGAAACATGAAATACAGATTATGTTACACATATAAATCTGTGGAGAGCTGAAGTACAAGACAGTAAATTCATTTCTGTATCTAAAAGAACCTGATGTGCAAGCAATGTCTGAACAATATATAAATCTACTTTTTTGACTGTTAATTTGTTTATGCTCTAAGTGATAGCTAAGAATTCAAGACACTAATAAGACCATGTCTCATTTTATGGCTTTCCATTTTCTGTAAATCTTCCTTTCTTCTGACAAATAATTGCTCAATAAGCACATCTCAGTGGTTGTTCTCCAGTGAACCAAGAACATGCCCAGTAGATGGTAGAGCACTGTACTTGTAAGTTACTTCTGTAACTTTGCAATTTTTTTTCTGTTGCCATTAAATAGTGTGTTCAGTTTTGGGCCTCTCTCTACAGGGAAGACAGTGAGGCCCTGGAGAGCAACCAAAGAAGGGAAACGTAACTGATGAGGGGTCTGGAGCACAAGTACTATGAGAAGCAGCTGAGGGAGCTGGGATTGTTTAATCTGGGAAGAGGCTCATTGCTCTCTACTACAACCTGAAGGGTGGTTCTGAGGATATGGGGGTCAGCATCCTATTCTGCATAACTAGCACTAGAACTAAGTTGCTCCAGAGCAGATTCAGGTTGGGTGTTAGGAAAAACTTCTCCCAAAGAGTAGACAAGAGCTGGAATGGGCTGCCCAGGGAAGTAGTTGAGTCATTGTCCCTGGAGGCATTCGAGTGTTCAGATGCTTTACCAAGGAACATGGTTTAGCAGAAAATATTGGTGATAGGTGGACGGTCAGACTGGAAAATCTTAGAGGTCTTTCCAACCTTGGTGATTCTATGGTTCTAAATAACTTCTTATATAAGAACAGTACAACATTCTGGTATCTCTCTGGATTTTTTCTACATTACTTACATTTAATAGTTTGTGTATAGAGCTAATAGAAGCATATATTTTATTTTTAATCTCATTCAAACTTTATATAATACAGATTTGTTATGAGTATTTAAATAATTAAGTATTTACACAGGTTTTACAATCTTTCTTTACTGAAAACTGAAGTTGAATAAATCTTTAAAAATTATGTTTGTAAAGCACAGAACACAATACTGTAAAGTAACACTGGAATACTGCATTCCATCCGATCTAGTCTGTTCAAAGCAATATCAGTTCTTGAATGTTGCCAATATACTATTTCTGGATCTTTCTGCATCATGGATATAGGGTACGAAATAGTCATATTAATACCGACCTTTTGCTGAGAATCGATGTTTCAAATTCTGAGTTTAGGTCCCAGTATCATGGTTCCTCTTTGCTATGAAGAGTATCCATCTCAAAGAGGAATTCATATAATAGAATCTGTGGGGCATAACTGTCCTGTAAGGATGAATTTATACTCCTCTTACATGGAACACTGAAAAAGTACCCATTTAACAGATGGAGATCGCACAAAGTCAGAAAGTCTCTTGAGAAATATCCAAAATAGAACTGAGTCTGGATTATTGAATCAGTGTAGCACCATATGTCCAAGTACTAACAGCTCTTTCTTTCTGTAGTATGAACAGGGAAATATGAGTGTCTATCACTGTTTCCCCCAAGATATTAGTATGGAATAAATTTGAGCAAGTCAATATGAGCTATATTATCTACATACATTTTTAGCTTTAATTGTTAAGAGGTTAGACTGAAAGAGCACATTTATTTATCATTTTAACATGGAAAATATTATGGTTTCAAATTATGTAAGAATTTTAAACAATATTAAAATATTTTTAAAATAAATGCTTTCTGATTAATCATTGAATAAACTTGCCATGCACAAAGAGAATTGAGATTTGTAGAAAGAAAGCACTTTTAGACTGAAAAATGTGCTAGTGAAATAACTTACATCAACTCTACATATTTTCTAAGAGAACTCTCTGGATCATGAAATAAGGTAATCTGCAAGAGTAATTCTATGATGCAAATATTTACAGTTTATTTGGGCCTCTTTGGGCCTTGCCGCCTCTGCAGGAAATGTCTCTCAGTTGTGTCTTTGAGATCTGTACCAAACTATGAGCTTAGTTGAATTTAGACACTGGTTTTAAAGGCTGGTTTAGACAGTTGGAGAGCTAGCAAAACTGTATACATTCTGTCAAATTAAAAATAAAAAAATAAAAGAAAGTTAGGAATCATAAAACAAAAATCTCACATCTGATGAGAACATAAGTGATAATTTCTGAAATATGTTTCATCAAAAAATGATTTTCTTGACACCTTTCCTTTACCTGTCCAAAGTTTTCACTGAGATGGCCTTGATGCCAGCAGCTTTCATTACCGTAGCGCTTCTACTGTTCACTTGAAAAAGTAAGTCTTTCCAATTATTTGTAAATTATAAAATAGTAATAGCTCGATAAAAAACATACTTAAAATTTATTATAACTGAATTTGTAGGCTGAGCAGTTATATAGTTGACGATCTTGTTAATATGCATACTCACCACTTCCTTTTAGAAACAAAATTTTAGGATGAATAAGAGAAGTGCCTATTTTGCTAAACAAAGGGAGAATGTAGGAGAAAATGACATTTTTCATTTCATTGCAAACAATGAAGTGTAAAATAGAATAACTGCAAAGTCATCAACTGCAATTTTCAGCTCTTCAGGATGTTATTGTTTGCCAAATTTTTGAAAGGCCTCACTGCAGTAGCTATGGTCTTTTTTTCTAAGTTTGGCCATAAGTATTAAAGTGGGAGTAATGATATGCTGAGTTCTATTGAAAATCATGTTGGTGCAGAACAACTGAGTGAAAAAAAATTGGCGCTGAGCCCCTTAGAATAACAAATCACACATTGCCAAGCTCATGGTTATAGTTTATAGCATTTAACTATGCTCTTATGCAATAAATAAATAAATAAATACAATGAATGAATAAATAAATAAATAGAATATTGGTCAGGAATACAAGCAAGCATTTAATCATCTCATTCATCTTAGATATACCCTGAGGGAGAAAAAAAAATCCCTGAGGCCAACTTTTTGATAACATCCAAATGTTACTATAAACTACCATAAAAAATATATATAAATTCTGAGATATTATTAGCAAATGCATAGTATTTTTATTGTATTTTCTTATTTTTTAATTTTCTTTGTTGTATTTAGTTTGACCAAACCAAAGTACATACATATTCAGGTTACTGCATCCTGATAGTATTATCAAAGTTTGTCAGAACAGCAGTTTGATTTCAGTAAGCTAGTAATACATACTATCCTGCTTGAGACAACAGAAGAGGAAGAAAAATAGCTCAATGAAAAGTAGCTAATACAGCTAAAATAGATTCAGGGCTAATTAAATAGTGAGCAGGACTCCAAAAACAATGCCTCCAGAACCAGTCAATCTTGTGAAGTTTTGCTTCACTTATCCTTTCTGAATCAGTAAGAGATTTGTTAACTTTGAGTTTTCCAACCCTACTAGAAGGACCACGGCAAAATTTGCCTGCCTGGACCACCACGAAACACCAATGATAGCTCCCGCTGTTTGGAATTTGATAACATAAATGAATAAATAAAAGCTGATACAATTAATATACTTTCCATTCATTTCATTATTGGTTGACCTATATTCTATGAAGTGCACAAAGTTGATTATGTATTCTTTAAGCTCAATACACCTGATGATTTTTGTTTTAACATGGCTTGTGAAATGATTTATTAGCACTGAAACAAGATTGCAAAGGAATTTTGAGACTTTCTTTTTTGTCTTAGATGAAGGGAAAATAAGACAACAAATAATTTTCGTTTGTGATTACTTTAGGTTCGTAAGAACATATTGCTACAGTGATGAGTCTTCTGCTACACCAGAATTACATACCACATCCCCTTGGAAATAAACTAATAAACAAACAAACAAATAAATAAATAAATAAAATCTGGTACATGCTTCGTAGACAGTTCAATGCAATCATTTTGTGCTTAGATTTGGGAACTAGTATAACCAATGCCACAAAACAACTGGCCTGCGCTGAAAAGCTGTGATGTCCTGGTTTTCTCCTTACCCAGCATCAAGAACATGAAAATATGGCTGATTTTAGCTATTGTTGAAAGTAGGCTGAAATTGAAAGGATAAAGGGGGATATATTCACAACCACGCATTAAAAGAGATGAATGCTATTGACATGCCTTTAAGTAAGATGCATGGCACTGAAAATATTGCTTATGCAATCTAATCCTACTGCTTTAGGCTGTTGACTGAAATGGAAAGATCATTCTTATTCTCTTAGTAGTTTTATTCCATGCTATCAATATTAATCCAATTATAATAATCTTTTCTTACACAAAGATAAATTTAGAATAATGAGAGAATGTATATGGTGCTAAAGTATGTGCTTTTTTTAAAAATAATTTATATATAATCAAAAAATTGCAATGTTATGATTAATCTTTCTAATTTAGGAACTGTTAATTTAGATAGTCAAAACACCTTGTAATTTTTGTTAATACATTAAATGGGGCCAGGTTTTCACCTTCTGGACAATGATTTTAAAATATGTCCTTGGGAAAATGGAAAGTCCTACTACCTAAACCATACATTAATTCTGATATTGGCCCATAATGAAGAAATGTATTACTAATCTGGTAGCTACCTAATTTTAATGACTGCCTAAACAAATACATGCACAAGTAAATTACCTTTAGAAAAGATTAGTTGGACAAAGTCTTAATGAAAACTTAATTTCTCACACTCTCTGCAGAGAATAATGAAGTCTCAGAATCCCATAGACCTGAGCATAATTGAAAGATGAATTAATATGAGTTATCTTTGTAAATATGTCTAAGACAGAAATCATTTCAAAGATCAGTGGTTTATGATGGCTTGAGACATCCCAGAAATATTTTTTTATCAAGTTAAAGATCCATGGTTCTTAATATGATTTTATGTGATTTTTAATCATTAGTTAAATTCAAAGATATACTGGGGAAAGTTTTAATGCTTTTTTGTTTGTTTGCTTGTTTGTTGTTTTGTGACACATTAGTAAAATCAAATAAATTTTCAAGGAAGGAGAGTCTGGCCAATTAATATATGCAGAGTTTACTTACCTGCTATGGGAGATTTCAACAACTTTTTCAGTTCTTAAATAATCAGTGTTCCTTTTATCTTTTCCTGGGTCATCTCTTCATTTTAAAGAATGTGTTTTTCTCCTTGTGTTGCTTTTGGAAGCTATATCTTCTGCTTTATCCTCTCTCTCTTGTTAGTTGGCAGGGGTGACCATTAAAAGTTCCAATTGAGTGTCCTGCTATAGTTTAATTATTGTGGAATCCTCTCTTGAGAAGTAAAAGCCTTTAGGGGATCTCATATGCACAGCTCAGTAATCCTAATCAATCTAATTAAATTTCTGTAAAACAAGCATTTTAAAAAGACTTATGGAGGTCCAGTAAGTTTGGTTTATTGTTCAGTATTACAGACATTATCTTAATCTGGGAAGGTTTATCACATGCTGCAATTAATTATGCATTAGATTTGAATGGAAAACTCTTAGTAGAAAACCACTGAAATAGCATAGCAGTGCATACTTTCCTTTTCAGGACAAGCTTGCTGCTGTAATTTCCTGCTTCCTAAATGGCCAAACTACTTAAATTACAAGATTATTGTAAATGTCAGCAGAGTATTTTCACATGTAGAAGTACTTCTAATGCTAACAGAAAGCAAAGTGGAGGAAATTGCTATTTACACCAATGTCTTTACAGTATAAATGTCTGAACTTGCAATTCAGCAATCCTGGTAACCACTCATTTTGCTATAAATTGCAATCTTGACAGTTTCTTAAAAGAATAAAACTTTTACCCGGATCTCAAAATGTTGTTTCAGCTGAGATCTACTGTCTATGTATTACAGACACATCGATGTACACAGTTAACACTTGATCACCATTTTAATGTT
Source organism: Excalfactoria chinensis (assembly GCF_039878825.1). Taxonomy (NCBI): domain Eukaryota; kingdom Metazoa; phylum Chordata; class Aves; order Galliformes; family Phasianidae; genus Excalfactoria; species Excalfactoria chinensis. The sequence goes on from NC_092826.1 coordinate 51,950,761, forward strand.
TTGTTAATGGAATGCATTCCTCTCTAAAAAGCTGTTCTAAACATGTCTTGAAGAAAAAAATATAGCTACAGTCAATGTTGTATATGCAGTGTAGGAATCTTAAGTTATTTTGCTCTCAGGACAGAGCCATGGATTAATCTCACAGTTCTTGGTTACATCCCTGTGTAATCTCATTATTCACATTCCACCATGACTGCTGAGACAAAATATCTGTATTCCTAGAAACATAAATCTCTCAAAAAGATTAATTCAGCTGTATAGAAAGTAGGTAGTCTTTGTATTTGTTTTCTTAGTGTACCATCTGATCTTATTACCTAGCTGAGCATGCTGTCCTGCATTTAGGCTGATAGGGTCATAGGATAATTCAGGACGGAAAGGATCTCAGAAGATTTCCAGTCCAACCTCCTGCTCATAGGAGCATCAGCTCTATAGTCAGGCCATGTTGTTCAGAACATTATCCAGTCAGATCTTGAAAATCTCCATTGATGGAGGATGCAGAGACTCTGGGTAACCTATTCTATTGTTGAACTGTCCTCCTGAGGAAAATGTTCCTCCTTAGACCCAGTATAGACCTCTTCACATTTATGTTTCTTGTCTCATGTTTCCTTGCAATGCAAACTGTTAGCTCCACCTTACCAATGACTTCACTGCAGACAGTGACAGGATGCTGTTAGGCGCCCTTGAGTTCATCGCTTCTCCAGACTGAGTCAGCCTTGGTCTCTCAGCCTTTCCTCACAGGGCAAGTGCTCAAGCTTTGACTGCCTCTGGGGGCCCTCCACCAAACTTTCTTGGGATTGTCAATCTGTTTTTGAATAGGTGTGCTGGAAAACTGGACATAGCATTGCATGTGAGCTTTAACAATGCTGGTTGGAAGTTGAAACAAGGACCCAATTGTTTCTCAGAGGTAACTGAAGAAGACATCAAAGAGAAAAGGTCCATGGAGACAGTCCTGAAGTACTTCCTTTGCTACCAGCCTCCGAGTGCAGCCCACCAACTATGACCTTGACAGTCCCAGCATCTAACTAGCTTTTTAATTGCTTATTTTTCCATTCATCCAAACTCAAGTCACCCCTACTTGCATATCAGAATGTTGTAGAAGACAGTATTGAACGCCTCACTGAAGTTGAAATAATATCATTAACTGCTCTATCTTTGTCTATACATCTAGTCATTTTATCATGCAATCAAGTTCATGATTTACCCATAGCCAATCCATGTTGACAGTTTCCAGTTCCCTTCTAGTCAGAAATATGCTCCAGAAAGAATTACTACATGTTTTTTCCAGGATCAAAAATGACACTGAGTGATCTGTGGTTCACCAGATCATCCATCTTTGAAAATGAGTGCAACATCTTTTCCTTTTCCAATTTGTCAGGGATTTTGTCTGCTCTATAAGACCTTTAGAAAATGACAGAACATTCAGCTCTCACGATCTTTGGATGCAGTCCATCAGATAAGATGAGCTTGTAAGGGTCACATTTCTCCATTAATCCCTGAGTCATTTTATGTCCACTGTTGGTTTTCATTCTTGAACCTTCTCAGTAATCAAAGAATCCTCATAAACCTTGCAAAAGGAATGTGGGGCAAAGAAGAAACTGAAAACCTCAGCCTTATCTTTGCTGCTAGTCACTGTATCAGCTGCCTCATGTGGCAACTGTCCTGCATTTTTTCTAACCTACTCTTTTATTACTGGTATAATGGTGGAAGCTTTTCTTATCCTGTGCTGCATTTTTACCTTCATTTAATATGTTTGCTGGCTTAGACATCAGACACCAGCCAAGCCAAGAAGTGGCATCAGATCCCCTCCTGTGACTGTTCTGGACTGTTCCATGAGTGGCTGACACATCATCTCCTGCAGCATTGTTCTGTCTTGTCCTTTACATATCAGGTCTTGTCCCTTTGTTTAAGGAAGACTTTGGTCATTTTTTCATCCTGACTAGGTGTTTTATAATAAATTGCTCTACTTGTGTGAACTGCCCCACAGTATCAAAACTATTCCAGTGATGTTGCAGATTTGTGACTATATGTTCTAATATTTCCTGCTCATTTCTCTGGTTATACTTCCTCATGTACATAAAGTGGGCTACATTCGCCCCTACTCCAATATTTCAGAGGTCCCTCTTTTTCCTGGTGCTCTATATGGTTTGCTTTCTGGCTTTTTTTTTTTTTTTTTTTTTTTTTTGTGTGTGTGTGTGTGTGTGTGTGTGTGTGTGTGTGTGTGTGTGTGTGTGAAATAATAGCCCCCTTCCACATTATTCATGGTTGAAAGCTGTCCTCAAAGGGTTTTCCTCTGTCATTTTGGAAAGCTGCATTGACCACTTAGGCACAGTAAAAGTCTCTAGTCAGTGCTGGCTCATGTTTGGCTGGCTTGTACATACAATAACATTTAGACAGGCTTTTTCCCTTTAGCTCCACGCTGGAAAATGAGTGTTTTACAAGGGGCCCTTTTTGTATCTTTGTTCCTTCCTGGTAGAGTGCCTCCTGCCCTGTTAGCCCTTTGTCTGTTACCTATGACATTTGTCTTACATGTTTTTGATCGTGCTCTTAGTTTCAGTATGCTGATCTTGTTTGAAAATGTCTGGTGCAGTCCTTTTTCTTTCTTTCTTTCTTTCTTTTTTTTTTTTTTTTTCATTTTCATGAGCCTTTGACCTGTGATAAGAAGAGGGCAAATGATCCCTCTGAAACAAAAGTTGTGCCTTGGTAACTACAAAGCTGTAAGTAAAAACTAAGAAGCACTGGCTGATGAACTGCTTTGTCCACAAGTCCCAGAGGTAGACAAATTTCTTTGCATATCCTGCACATTTTCCTGTCTGCCTAGTTCCATCAAACTGTTCTCATTTCCTGTTTAAAAAGCAATATATAAAATTATATTAAATATATATACATGTATATTCATAAAGAGTAGTTTGAAGAAATATCCTGAACATTTCCTACACTCTTCTGTGCTTAGCTTTACCCTAAACTCTGTGATTATACTGTGTGCATGATGGGATACAAGAAATGAGCAATAAAGCATAACAGTTTTAAAATAAGTATTTTAAAATTTATTTTCTAAGTTTATATGAAGATAATTTGTCTTCTTAAAATATCTAGAGGCTCAGAAACTTGTATGAAACCAAATTTAAACTGCTGAAAACTTCAAAAAATGCCATCAGAACTAAAGTTCAGTGTTGTATGCACTGGCAAAATCACACCTGTGGATTAGTCTGTAGTAAAGCCAACAAGGGTTGAAGAGGAGAAAAGATGACATCCAGGATGACAATGTTCCTCCAAGAATATAAACAGATTTTTTCTACAAATAAAATCTTATTTTTGATACAGCCTTACTGAAGGCTGAAATATTAAACAGAAGTGAATCAAATGGGTTACTTATGCTCTACATCTGTTATTTTCTACAAAAGAAAAAAAAAAAAAAAAAAAAAAAAGGGATAAAATGAGAAAGTTTATGATACTTACAGTGATGGAAAAAAAAAAAAAATCCAAAGCAACCATAGCTTGGATTTTATTGGACAGATAATAAGATGATAGGGAAATTCAGAAGCAGAATTGTATAAATATAGGAAGGTAAAACTACACTGGTGGGGTTGAATTTCACATACAGAAACCTGCCAACATAATCAATATGACAAATGGCAATATTATTCACCTCAAAAAGAAACAGGCTCTAGGTTTGAGAAATCTGGAATATTTGGATTCCAAAACATGTATTCAAGTTATATCTTCTCTCTTCCTTCTTTTGCTCACTTCCAATCTCAGCTAGGTGTCTTTTTTATAGTTTTTTTAATCAAATCTCCTCAGTGAAACTCAGAAATTAAAAATAAAACTTGGATTCTAGAACTAAAGTTCCTAGTGTGAATCATATTCCTATTATTCCAATGAGGATTGATTTCTATTAAAATTCCAGACCATTTTAGTCTTTGTAATGAGCTTAAAATAGCTGCCAGCTTGCAGTGCTGGAATTAATGATAATTAAATGTAACACAAAATGTATTTCCATATTTTGTATTGCTTAAATGATTTCATCTCATACGTAGTATGATTCTTTTTTAGAGATGACTACTTCTATTTAATCTCTTCCCCAATTTTAATTTGAATTTCATATTGTTCCTGACTGTTTAATGAATATTTTGGGAGATGGCCATAGTGTTGTTAATTATACTGGAGACTGAGTATAATTAATTCTTTTGGACCCAAAGTCAGCTAGTTAATCGATTTCTGATGAAACTGAAGATTAAACACAGATAGTTCACTTCTTCCTTCATTCATTTTAATTTTTCCCTCTCTGAATTACTTTGGGAAGTCATTGCTGGCAAATCAATTTGTGGACCCAGTTTGGATATTATCCAGATGTTAATTGATAGATGATCCACTCAGATCAGTCAACTTCCTGCCTATTTTTTCAAATTTACTTTTTAAAGAAAATGCTTCAGCTCTTTTGAGTAGATTTACCAGCAGTATTTGTAATTCATATTTAAATTATTTTTGACCACTTATGACCAGTAACTTCATTTAACCTAGCATAGTGTAGAATGGAGACTTCAAATGAGTTCTCTGAAGACCAAACAATTCACACAGTAAAGGAACTGTGGTGATGTGGAAGACAATTATATCAGTGAGGCATTAACTCACGTAGCTAGATTTGATATTAAGAAATGGTTTGAAAAGGCTTAGATGAAAAAGAGAAAAATGTACTAGTATGCCCAGGAGTTCTGCCACTTTTTTCTTTTTTTTTTTTTTTTTTTTAATGCTATAAATAATGGTATATTTGACAGCAGGAAAAGCCCTAAAGGTTGTAAGGAGATAATAAAAAGAGGGGCATGAAAAGGATTACAAAGAACAGGAGAAGAACATTCTTCTAGTCAGTGTGAAGAACTTTGTGTATTTTTTTCATTAATTACTCTACAGATAGTAATAGCTCTAGATTTCCCACTATAATGGCTCACAGTCCAAGTATATTCTATTACTGTATTCACTACCCTTCTGTGAACAGATTTAAGACAGCTTTCAATGTCACTTCTTCATGGCTGAATAAGAGAAAAGTGTGCCACGTGAATCATTGTTTACACTTTTTGGAGAATCGGGGAAAACATTTAACAATGCTTACTTTCATGAATTGAACAAGATGTGTAAACACATGATTCAATCTCTTCAACATTTGAGGTGTTTAATTGTTAATTTTATATTAAATACATTATTCAATTAAAGGCTAGGCATTAACTAAGAAATTTGCTCTTTTTCAGGTGAAGATCTGATATGCATGGTTGGTCTTTGTCAGGATTTGTACTGTTCAAACTGTGACTTTGTAGAAGAAAAGACTTCATCAATTTAAAAGCTATTACAATTTTCTGACAAATATTCTTATACATTTGGCAACATTTCTTCATATTGATAGCTGTCAGTGGTAAACGCATTATATAACTTCAATTTTCATTCCAAGAACCATTACTTTTGCATTTTAAATGAAAGAAGCAGAAAGTGAAATGTTTCTATTTGTTATGATAGTATATCATCTTTTTTACTTTAGGTGTTGGTTTATTTTGTTTTGTTTGTTCTTTTTTGTTATTAAAAAAACTGTTTTGTTGGTTTGGTTTTTTTTGGGGGGTGGGGAGTGGGAAGAGGCAATGGAAGTAAGAATTAGACACTATAATGCACAAACATTTAAAAAATATATATCTTTACATCTAAAGTTGAAATTTAGACAATTTTGAAGTTGACAAAAATAATAATTGTTCTAATATTTTTTCTTCAGAATTACAATAGTTTTGTTCCAACACTTGATATTCAGAATGAAAAATTTATAGCAGAAATTTATCTTAATATTCATGTTTCCTATGAAGATAATCTGTGAAGATAAGTAGAATCAGGGAGTCAGACTTTGAGTTTTAGTAAATTCACATTTGCAGTGACATTTAAACCTAGAAATTCAGAGATGTGAATTTCAGTGGTGCTCTGGTTTTGTAGCTACTTTCACATTACCAAACTATATATAGACGGATAATTATATACATACACTTACTGCATAGAAGGTGAAGAATAGATTAGAATACTAACATTTTTCCCTTCTTTTCCCAAACTGCACTTCCCTCCCAATCTCGTGTTGTGTTAATGTTAATTCAGCTGGATACCTAACCGCAAATGGTAATCAAACAAAATTACTGGATCTTGTATTTCAGAAGTACCCAATTAGTATTCACTGGGATAGTGTCTTTATCTATTTCTGTATTTGGCTTTTAACGTATATTTACCTAGACAAATTACATGGAAATAACAGGAGGATCTGCTGTGTTTCAGGTGTTCCCTTTTTAATGAAATAAGCATATTCAATGAGAGCACTTACATAATCAAAACTAATTCCCTACTTCATGTAAAAAAATCAACAAATAATTACAAGTTGTTTATTTACACTTTTCATAACAAATCACCATCAAATCTTGTAAATATAATCAAAGGAAACTGAATAACACTGTGAAGTAAACTGCCCCAATATAGACTGCAAAGGACAGCTCCATGTCCTGGCACTAAATCTTTTCAGTGCTGCATTCCGTTGATTTATCCTCCTAAACATAATTATAGTTATGTTGATAATGATGATCATAGTGGTGATAACAGTAACAGCTGGTGTGGTAGAAGTTACTGCAAGCAAAATTAGTTTCATTCATTTAAAAAATAATCTGATCCATCAAACTGCTGGATTTTACTGAATGAAGTTATTGATTACAGTATCTGCCAAAAGACTAAAAGAAAAGCATTGAAAAATTTTATGCTGAAAATGCTGCAAATAGATTCATATTTTTCAGATTCTTGTCTTGCCTATAGCCAGATTCAGCTTTTGTCACATTTGAGGACAATGCTACGAGGACGGAATTTTTGCAGTGGGCCTTAGTTTTGCCTACTGATATATTCTTATTTTTACAGAAAATAAGGATAGTCATAAATCTTCTAAACATCAGATAATACTTTATTGTCTATGTTTTATTTTCCTGTTAATAAATTATTATAATTCAGTGAGTTTGTTATGCTACTACTATTTGTATTTCATAAGACAAACTTTTCAACTTCTTTTGTCCTAATAGTCAACACTTCCATACATTTCCAACATCTGATTTCTGATTGGCTTCAGATGTGCATAAAAAAGATTATGATCACACTTTCTCAGGCAAAACTACACTTCAGGCTACCAAAGATACACTGTGAAAAACAAAACAAAACAAAAAAATAAAAAATATACACATAGGAACACTTTCTGAAAAATAATAAAAAATAATAATAATAATAAAAAACAGACCAGCTCTCAAGTCCAGTTTCAGAGACTTCATGATTTCTGTTTGCATGAATGAAAAATTTTCTTAAAAAAGGAATATATAAAAAGTACCAAAATAACAGAATTACTACTAGTACTGATAATAATAGTTAATAATAATTTTACCCTCTTAAAATTTACTAGTCCTTGAGATTCATTTTTTGCCTTGTAGCAGTTTCCCCTACATTTTTCTTCAGAAAACATGCTCTACTATGATTATTATAATATCAAAGAATCATATGAGTTGGAAGGATCCATTAAAGGTTACCTTTTCTAATTTCCTTGCAATGAACAGGGAAATCTACAGCTAGATCAGGTTGCTCAGAGACCCATCCAGCCTTACCTTGAGTGTCTCCAGGGATGGGACATTCACCACATTTCTGAGCAACCTGGGCTAGTGCTTCGCTACCCTTATAAAAAACTTCTTCCTTATATCCAATCTAAATCTCCTCTCTTTTAGTTTGAAACGATTTCCCCTTGTCCTGTCCCCGATAGTCCCTGCTAATTAGTCAGTCCCCTTCTTTCTTTTAGCCCTCCTTTAGATACTGAAAGGAATCGATCAGGTCTCCCCAGAGCCTTCTCTTCTCCAGGCCGAACGGCCACAGCTCTTTCAGTCTGTCCTCATAGGACAGGTGTTCCATCCCTTGGATCATTTCTTTGGCCTTCATCTGGATTTGCTCCAATAGGTCCACATCTCTCTTGTACTGAGGACTCCATATCTGGATGGCATATCCCAAGTGAGGCCTCACCAGTGCAGAGTAGAGGGGCTGGATCACCTCCCTCAACCTGCCAGCCATGAAATGAGGTTAACACATTGGTGGTTCCCTGAGCGATCTTTGCTGCTCTTCCTAAAAATGGGTGCTATATTGCCTTCTTTCCTTGCCTTGCCTTCTTTTTTGAGGATCATCAAGGGTGGTTTGGTGACTACATCAGTCAGCTCCCTCAGGACTCTGGGTTGCATCTCACTGAGACCCCCTAAAATTATGAACATTCAGGTTCTTCAGGTGGTCATGAACTTGATCTTCATTTGCAGTGGGACAGGTATCACTCCTCCAGTTCACACCTTCTGAACCATCTCCTCAAGGACTGTGTGTAGAGCAGTTGCTAGTGAAGACTGAGGTAAAAAAGTTGTTGAGCACCTCAGTCTTCCCTTTGTCCATAGTATTAGCCTGCCTGTATTGCTCACTAGTGGCTGTATGCCCTCCTTGACTTTCCTTTTCAGGTTGATTTATCTATCATAGCCTTTTGTATCTTTCTTTGCACTCCTTGCCACTTCCAGATGGCCTTTGGCTTTCTTGTTCTCAACCCTACATAGCCTAGCAGTATCTCTATACTCCTCCCAGGTTACCTGTCCCTACTTCCACTGCCTGTGTGTTCTCTTCTTGCTCTCCAGGTTTGATCAGAAGGTCCTGCTTCAGCCATTCTATTCTCTTGCCTTCCTTTCCTGGCTTCCAATGCCTGGGAATAGAGAGCTTTTGTGCCCTACGAAAAGCTTCCTTAATGATCTGCCAGCTCTGCTCAACTCCCTTGTATCTGAGGGCAGATTCCCAGGGGCTTACTATTGACTAACTCCCTGAAGAGTTGGAAATTTTCTTTCCTAAAATTTATCTTCCTGATTTTACTCTTTGCCTATCCAGTATCCCTCAGGATTGTGACCACCACTACACGGTCACTTCAGCCCAGGCAGCCTCCAATCCCGATGTCAACTATCAGTTCACTAGTTTTGGTGAGCAAGAGATACAGAACTGCATCTCCCCTGGCTCAGGAAGTTATCCTCAATACATTCCAAGAGCCTCCTGGATCACTGTGCTACTTTTCCAGCAGACGTCAGGGTGGTTGAAGTTCCCCAACAGGACAAGAGCCCGTGAATGCGATCCCTCCTGTAGCTAGAGGAAGGCTTCATCAACAGGCTCCACTTAATCAGGAAGCCAGTAGTAGATCCAAATCACAACGTTCCCTTTGTTTCCTCTGTCTCTAACTCTCACCAGTAGGCTTTTGAGTTGTTCATGTCCATTCTTTGGGTACAGCTCTTCACACTCTACTCCTTCACTGACATAGAGGGCAATGCCTCCTCCTCTCCTTCCTCACGTGTCCCTTCTGTGCAGCTTGTAGCCATTAATTATCAGATTCAAGTCACGGGAATTGTCCCACCAGGTTTTGGTGATGACAGCAGCATTATGGTTTTCCAGTAGTACAGGGGCTTTCAGTTCTTCCTGTTTGTTTCCTAAACTGCATACTTAGGAGGTGCAGAGGCACTTCAGCTGAGCAGCTGGTCTTGCCACCTTCTTGGAAGAAAACTCCTTAGTTCCTTTGAAGTATCTGTCTTTAGTCTGCCTGTTGCCTTCATCATCATGAAATGCAGCAGGTTAAGGTCCCCCCAGCACCTCATCCTTCTAACTCTTCTATGCTACCCCAAACCCTGTCATCTGACAGACTTGCTTCTCCCTTCCAAACCTAGTTTAAAGCCCTGTCAGTGAACCCAGACAGCTCCTGGGCCAGAATTCTTTTCCCTACTGTTTTCCCTCTTTGTTAGATTTCTCATTTGTCTGATAGAGATTGATGTCATTTCAAAGATGAAGGTTTCTTATGTAAAGACATTTTCACTGAAAGGTTAAGCTGAAGAAGGAGCATGATTCCATAATGTTATAAGTAAGTTCCTCACTTCAAAGGGAAAAAATTGCCTGGAGATCCAATACCTTCTCACAAAATTACTCATGGATTTAAACTATCACTGTCCAGAAACCCAGAAACAGTTCTAACGGAATAATGTTGAACTCCATGATCCCAGCCTCACTTAACCAGAGAGTTTCTTGATTGCTCTTATTCTTTGGGTCTGTTCTTATTTTCAGCAACTGTTTCAACACACACACCAGTTTCACAGAGAGTCTCATTAAAAGATCAGATTATAGAGTGGAGAAGACAGCACTGTCCTGGAGGGAATTATCTCTCCAGGTTGAACTTGACCGTGAGTTAGCTAGTGATTACAGTAAAGCCCATAATGTGCTGCTTAAAAGAATACCATGAAAAACTTTTTCTAGGAAAAAATTTGAGCTCTGGATCACAATCGTTTAAAGACAGCTGTATTCAAAACAAAGTAAGTTCAGACTAGCCCTTACTGATTCACTGTAGATGGCCTTCTTATTACCATGTGATTCTTTTGAGGAAATTCTTCCTGCTCATTTCAAAGTCTGGTAGTGCTTATGGATGCCTGATCCAACTGTCTTCCTGAAGGGAAAGAAAAAAAAAAAAAAAAAGACAACAACAACAAAAAAAAAGACTTAAAAAAAAAAACAAAAAAAAAAAACAAGTATTAAGAAAAGTTGTATTTCACTGAGGACCACATTTTCAATCAAATATAGGCTGGTTAATGAAACTTTATTTATTTATTTATTTAAATAATGGAAGATGTTCCTTATCTGAATATATTTTAAAGCTAGCTTTTATTCAAAAATTATCCTATTGTAGAGATCATGGCCATTTCATACAGAAAACATGTAAAAATATTTTTCCCATCCCAATCAAATTGTGAAGAAAATATTTTTGGACAGAAAGCATGATGATGCGGTATAAAGGAAGCTATTTTAATGTGATATTTGAATATTTACATATAATTTTTGAGGATAAATATCAAACACCTGAGGCTTCACAAAATTAATTGTCTGATGCTGGATAGACCAGCTAATATCATTATGAAAATATTCTGAGTGTAATACTTACAACTGCCATGCATATTGCAACAAGGCAGTGCACTGGGAACTCTTATTTGCCATGGCAACCATTAATTGGATATGCAGGAGGTGGTGTTTTGCTTTAAATAAATCTGACTGGGTCAGCAATTGAATGCTTCAAATAAATGATTTATATTTTACACATTTTTTAACACTTTTTCTAGATTTTTTTTTTAATTATTTTTCTCTTCATGTTTATGTGTTCCCCAGAAAGGAATGGAATAAAATTGAATGCAGCCCTGGGACATTATATTTTATGATTATTTTTGTGAATGTACATTTTGTATTTTTAAGTCTGACAAATATAAGCTGATTGTAATTGCATTTGTGTTCCTGCCATGTTTTCTCAGGCCTCTTTGTTATTTCTTTCTCATGTGACTATATTTTGGATCAAATAGCTGTTTTACATAAATCATTTCCACAAAAATGTGTAGTTGTTTTTTTTTTTATTTACAGATAGCTTGACATCGGAGACAGTCTTTATATGTATCAGAATTGGATTCTGATTAAAAACATGTTGAGATTAATATATGCAAAAAATAACTTCTAAATAAATGAATGTTAGGCAAATAATGAGGGAAAAATTAATAACATTTGAAGACAATAGATATTTCCATCAGAAAAGTGTGAAGTGAAAGAAAAAGATTCTATACTGAGTTACTGATTCCATAGCAATGCCATATCCAGTAATATTTTTTTTTAGAACAAACCTGACTATTCTTTTGTTGTGACCCATGGTCTCAAATTTCTGGTTGCAAATGCTGTAAAAGACAGACAGATGCAACTTGAAAGCACTTATGAATATGATTAATTTTATGAAAGTGACTAACTGTGCATAAGTCCAGGAAGACGAAGTTCTTATTTTTTCTTTCTTATCCATGGACACTTCTTATGAAGCTAATAAAGCAGTATTTGTATTCTCCCATAATACATTAATATTTTCGTTGTTTGGGAATGCTTCTATATTCAAAACAGGGCAGAATCTCCTTAATGTTCTTGAGTGCAACTTGAGACTGAATGTCTGGGGTTGTTGCTCATTGCTGAACCCAGTCCCAGAACAGAATTCAGAGCTTTTGCTTGTTTTGTTGCTTTGGTTGTTTGTTTCGCTCTTTAAGTAAAAAAAAGATTGATGCAATGTTTTAAATATAATAATTATGTAAGTAGATTCTTGGACCCTTGCTTACCTGATAGAAACATGCAAGGGAGCTAGAATACCATCACATATTCTCACTGAGTCTAACCTTCTTGTGGAACCCACATCACAGCATTCCAACCAATAGATTGCTATATAAAAGTTTCAATTCCTTCTTCTTGTGTGCATATAATTCAGTCTTCTTTATGCTGTGCAGCTCATGGTCTAGTACAGTATATATAAATGTCTTTTGGATTTGGGCTTCTCTGGAAGATACAAACTGTGAAATCTGCATTTATTGTTTAATGTCTTTATTACTTGTTCTCAGTGGCTCTTTGGAGTAACATTCTAACAAATATTTGAATAAATATGAATTTAGGTAGTCTCTAGATTCTTTCCATACTCAAGACAATCATATTTTTATACATTGAGGAAAGCTTCCTTTATCTGCATGAACATTGGCTGAAAATACATCTTTTGTTGTTGTTATTTGTTTTTTCACAGATGATTGCTGACTTCCAGATTAAGCAAAATGCTTAAGTGAATTTGGTCTTTCTACACCAGAAACTGTTTGTGACAGCTTTATTCTAAACATAATGAGGACATATATAAATTTTAATTGAGGTCATCACTAAGAGGCACTGAGCTGAAGTGCTGATGCACAGCTACAACAGTTCAAAAGTCATGATGGTTATCTGTTTTTATGATATGCTGCTAAAAAAGCAGCCTATCAGTATAAGCACAAACTTCTAAATTGCTTTGTTACATTAACCCCGAGTTATCCCTTTCTTTGTCCATGATAGCAAAAATAATAATAGAGTCAGAATCATAGGATGGCTTGGGTTAGAAGGGACCTCAAGAATCATCAAGCAGGGTTGCCAACTGCTAGATCAAGTACTAGATTAGATTGTCCAGGGCCCCATCCAAACTGGCCTTGACCTCCAGGAATAGGACACTCACAGCATCTCTGGGTAACCTGTTCCAGCACCTGACCACTCTCTCAATAAAAAACTTCTAAATTTTCCCACCTTCAGTGTGAAACCATTCCTCCTTGTCCTGTCATTACCTACCCATGTAAAAGGTTGTTTTTCCCCCAGTTTATAATTTCCCCTCAAGTACTGCAAGGCTGTAATAAGGTCTCCTCACAGCCTTCTCTAGACAGAAAAAGCCCAGCTCCTTCACTCTATCTGTCATAAGAGGGAGGGTGCTGCAGCACTCTAATCAACTAGCTCTTATTCATGGCCGTCCTCTGGACCCTTTCCTGAAGCTCCAAATCTTTCCCCTGTTGGGGGCCCCAGACTTGGATGCAGCACTCCAGATGGAGCCTCACAAGGGCAGAGTAGAGAGGTGCAATCACCTTTGCCCTGCTTGTCACCCCTCTTCTGATGCAGTCCAGGTTACCACTGGCCTCCTTGGCTGCAAGTGCACACTTCTGGATCAAGTCCAGCTTTTTGTCCACCAGAAACCCCAAGTCCTTCTCCACAGTCCTTCTCCTTTTGAATTTATGAAGGTGTCTCTGGATGGCACCCCTTACTTCTGCCCTATCATTCACAATGATCAGCTCAAAGTCATCAAGAAACTTGCTGAGGGTACACTCCATCCTCACATCTATACCACTGACAAAGCACTGTCAATAGGCTCCACCTGAAAATAGAGCCATTGACCACAACCCTCTGTCTGCAAATCCAACCAATTCTGCATTCACTGAATAGTCCACCGTTCATATCTATATCTCTCTCTCCAATTTAGAGATAAGGATGTGGTGAGGGACTATATCAGAGGCCATGCAAAATTCCAGGCAGATGACAACAGTTACATCCCCTTTGTTCACCAATCATTCACCAATCAATCAATCGCCATCATTCCATCATACAAGGCCACTAGATTGGCTATGCACAACCCTCCCTTGGTGAAGCTACCCTGGCTGTCTCAGATTACCTTTTCAAACCTCATATGCCTTAACGTGTCTTCCTGGAGGATCTGTTCCACAATCTTGCCAGGTACAGAGGTGAGGCTCATCAGTCTGTTGTTCCCTGGATACTCTTCTTCCATTTCTCACAAAGGGGAGTGATGCTTCCCTGTTTCCAGTCCCTGGGGGCTTCACCTGACAGGTGAATGGAGATATGATGGAGAGCAGCTCAGCAACCACGTCAGCCAGCTCCCTTAGGAACCTGGGATGCATGATGTTCAGCTCCATAGACTTATACACATTCAGTCTTATGAGGTGGTCTTGGACTCTCTGCCACAGGTGGGGATGTGTATCACTCAGTTTCCACCAAGAGGTTCAGGAATGCCAGTCCTGGCTGCCAGTGAAGACTTCTGGACTTAGTCTGGAGTCTGACTTAGTCTGGAGTCTGACTTAGTCTGGAGTCTGACTTCTGACTCCATAAAAGATCACCCAAATTTCAAACCCTGAGAGCATTGTCCAAATGCTTCTTGAACTACAACAACTTGGAGCAGTGACCGCTGACCCGGGGAGCCTATTCTAGAGCCCATCACCCTCTAGTCAAGAATCTCTTTGTAACATCCAACCTGAAGCATGAGGCTTCCCCTCAGTCTCCTCTTCTCTAGGTTGAATGAACCAAATGACCTCAGCCATTCTTCATACACCTTGCTCTCTAGACTCTCTTCATCATCTTCATAGCCCACCTGTGTATGCTAAATGGAAAAAAAATTAATTATTTTACAAAGTTTTGTAATTGTAAATGGTGGTGAAGGTTTAGATAAAAATAAATGGGAGGGTTTCTTGTGAACCACACATTCATAGATGATTGTGCTTTAGCAAGAGATTAAGCTGGATGATCTCCTTCTGTACATTCCAACCCTATGATCCTATGAACCTATTTTTGAGATGACTGAATACTCTAGATACACTGCATGATGAAACATTGGTATTTAGGAGAAATTCATCATATGCTTCTTTTTTCTTGGGTAGATTGAGTTTTACAAAAATACTCACAGGTCTTTGTTCTTTTTTGTTATCAGATACTACAAAAGACCACAACTGTTTCATTTGGTAAGCTAAATCACCTGCCAAATTTTGGTTTACAGTCAAATTGTTGCGTTTACACAGAAGATAAAAGGTTAACCCTACCCTATTCTCATGCTTCAACTCTCCAGAAACCCTACATAAAACTACAGCAACTTTATTTATGGAATCTTACTCTCTTCTAATGATTTGACCTCTTTCTGTTCTCTGACTTTTGGAACTTCTCTTCCTTCCCTGCCATATTCTGAATACTGGCCATGCTGGCGCCCCATGCTGCTCTTTGAATGTCTATGCTACACACTGCACTCTGAATGGTGGCCATGCCATTCTCTAAATGGCAGACACAATTTATTTCCAGACTGTTTTCTGAAAGGTGGGCATGACTTAGTTTCATGCCATTCTCTGAATGATGGCCATGCCTGTGCCCCATGTTGTTGTCTGTTCAGTGAACAAGCACATTCCCGATCTTATTCGCTGAATGATGACCATATCTGTGCTACTTGTTGTTCTCCAGTCAGTCAGCATGTTTTGTCTCCACACTGTTCTCTAGATATTTGTCATGCCTCAGCCTCTTGGCATTCTGTTGAAGATACACCTCCAAGGTTTCTACATCATCCTCAAGATGACTGGTGTGATTTGACCTCTTCCTGTTCTCTGAATGTTGAAAGCAAATTTGGCACCATTCTATGAACAGCGGGCATGACTGATCCTCATCCTCTTCTTAGGATGTTGGTCATAGTTGTTCAATTTGGCATCTTCTGAAGGATCCATCTCCACAAGCTCCTCCTCACCATTTCCTAGAGGACAGGAATGACTTGGTCTCATGCCTTTCCCTCGACAGTGGGCATATCCGTGTGTCATACCAGTTTTGAAGGGACAAGAACACCCAGGCATGACATATACAGGTATATAAGGACACACTGCTGAATCATAATAAACTTGACTCCCAGAACCCCCAGATCCTTTCTGTAGGGCTACTCTCCATCTTCTTGTCCCTCAATTGGTATGTATTGCTCCCAGGTGCTGAATCCAGCATTTTTGCTAAATTTCATGTTCCAGCCCTCTAATTTATCAAGGTCTCTCTGAAAGGCCTCTCTGTCCTCAAGGGAGTTAATAGCTCCTCCTAATTTAGTATCATCTATATTGTAGATGTTTTGTCCAGAAGGATATTGTGAAAGACGGTATCAAATGGTGCTTCACCTACATTTCCTTTACTTCCATTTTGATTGATATAATTCTTCAGAATCAGAAAAATACAGTAGAAAATCTGACAGAAAACCTATGACTAATTCTTGAAAGTCAGACTACAACTGAACATAGACCATAAAAGAAATATCATTCTATTTTCCACTCTTTCAGTTATCTTGCAGACTGCACAGTCACCAGGCTTTGAACTCTTCTCTCTCCTTGGAGGAATGAGGGTCTAGATGGCCCTAAGGTCTGCCTGACTTTTCTTCTTATCAGACTTTCCCACACTGAGCTGTATTACATACGAATCTTGGATTCATACACAAGAGAGCACTGGGAGACAGATTGAAATTCAGTTCTGAAGTACATAGAAAAAGCCACAAGTAACAGGACCTTCTGAACAGTACACTAAAGCATTTGAAAAAAAACATAGCAAAACATCAAACCTTTCTGAAACATCCTCAAGGCTTGGTTAAAAGTATGGCAACTCCAGTTTTTTAGCCACAATAAACTGTGTTTTCAGACAATGTAGTATTCTTCTGATGGTCTGAACTTCAATTGCATTGTATCACAGTGCCTCTATGGCTGCTCTTCATTCTGAGGAAGAAGCTGTTTTAAATAGAAGTATTCTCATTTGTGACATGCAAAAATTCTACTCATTAAATATAAGACTTAAAAATACATAAATCTATTTACTATTGTTATCATAAGAACTTAGAATACTATGTTCCTTTTATGCTTGGTCTATAGACTATATCCTAAGAAGTTGCAGTTGAACAGTAGAAAACCCTTCGGAAATAGCCTATGAGTACCTGGGGCTGGGAAAAAGCGAGAATTCACAATAATTCAGCCTACACTGAGTATTTGTTGTCAGTCCACAAAGGGCTGGAATCACCTCTTGTTACATCAAAGGTCATAATGTGAAGGGAAAAGAGATGTACCCTAATGTGAGAATAAAGTGAAGAGTACTGATTATTTCCTGACCTATCTAAAACAATCACAGAAAAAAATTGTTAGGGTCTAAGTACACATAAATAAATATGTGTGTGTGTGTGTGTGTGTGTATTTACCTTTTGTTTGCAATGAACAAAGGAAAAAATGCATCTGCTAATCAAATACATGGAAATATCTGTTACCTTATCAAATATTTTTGTTTGCTTCATTGCATGTTTGTTTTTCCCCATTCATAATAACTCTGTTAATAGATAAATTGTTTCAGTTAATAAAAAATTGTGTTTTGGGAAGAGAAAATTAAAACAAATTTTAACCTTGATGATTTACTAAAATAAAGAATGAATCACTAAGTTAAAATAAAGTAAAATAAAATTTGTGAATAAAGAGCATATAATCAGATTGTTTAGTTACCATACTTATGGTAAACTCCAGTTCTCCATAACGTAATTAAGAGGAAAATAAAAAGCTATAGACTTGGAAATTTACCCTTGGAACTGTGCATTTTCCCCCGTCTTTTTTTTTTTTTTTTAATTGTTTCTTCTTTTCTCCCTTATCTAGCTAGGAAAAAAAAAAAAATAATTAAGGAGAAAACAAAAATGAACACTGCACAGATATTTAAAATATGTGGCTAATACAAGGAATGACCATCTCTGATGAAAACAAAATAAAGCAAAACTAAAAATTTAAAGTGACTAAAAATATTTAACTGGAAAATAAATATTTTCTATTATCAATGCTTAGGTTTTGGCAGCATAAGTAACTGTTTTCACCTTGCACTACTCAGAACTGTGTGTCTATCATTGTCTGTAGAACTTCTATTAAGTTTCAGTTTAATTAATTTTGAGTCACTGAAGGAACTGGAGCTGTTTAGTCTGGGGAAAAGGAGGTAGAGGGAAGACCTAGATGCTTAAAGCGAGAGCAGGTTTGGTCTCTTCTCACTGGTGACAGGTGACAGGACAAGGGGAAATGGCCTCAAGTAGCACCAGGGTAGGTTTAGGTTGGATATCAGGAAAAACTTTTTTACAGAAAGGATTGTTAAGCACTGGAGTAGGCTCCCCAGGGAGGTGGTTGAGTCACCATCCCTGGATGTGTTTAAAAACCATTTGGATGTGGTGCTCAGGGACATGATTTAGCAGAGGGTTGTTAGGGTACTATGGTTAGGTCGTGGTTGGACTTGATGATCTTTAAGGTCTTTTCCAACCTGAGTCATTGTATGATTCTATGACATTTGCTGGTTTTAAATTTCTCAGACTGAAAAGAATACTTAGTCTTCCTTACAGGTCTTGTTAAATTCCCTGTGGGAAATACTGGTTTTAAAGATTTAATTATTATTCATCTGTATTCTGGTGCAGAGGACATTAACTGTTTCTGGCATTTGGTTCCCAGACAGGTGTTTTTGTTTGTTTGTTTGTTTTCCCTATTTCCACTTATTTTTCAATTTCTTCTATACCAATGTGAACAGTACTAATGTCCTTGAGGGTTTTGTTAAAGAAACTTTTCCTTGCCATTTTCCTATTACTTAGGTGAGAGTGGAAGGCAGTTATTTGGTCTCATTTCTCAGAGAAAGTGAATTTCAAGTTTCCTGATAAAATTGGATTCTAAAACTTTTTTTAAAAGTCAGTGATTTGTACGTCTTATTCCTTTAAGACTATTATTTATTTATCTTGTATCTCCAAATCCCAAAAGCTTTTTATAGATAATTGCTTTCTTCAGGCATGACAATAAGCAATCAGTCAGTTCTATTACTGTGAGGGTGATACTGAGAAGGCTATGCCCAGTGTCATCTGCTTCCCTGTAACACATGCCGAACACAGTCTGAGTTCCAGTGTTTCCTTGTTATTACATATTATATCATACAGCTAACAATAGATTTACAGTGACTTTGGGGCACATCTGCTGTGAATACAGATACTGCAAGACTAATAATTCTATTTAAAAAGCTTGATTTCTAAAAGAGTAACTAGGCAGAAACATACATTTTTATTCCTTTCATCTGAAATAATAACATTTTATTATTAATATTTAAATTATAAAATACCATAAAGAGGAATTATGCATCTGTGGTCAGAATTTTTTTGTTTGTTTTCTTGTTTGTTTTATTCTTCTTTTTTTCCCCCTCCATTTATTTGTACATCAAAATTAAATGAAAGGACAAGAAAGTAATGTTTAGAAGCTGTTCTCCCTTGGTATTATAATGTCAAATCACTTTATTTTTAATGCTATTATTCAAAGAACCCTCTGTAAATCACTTAGAAATTTGTCTTGGCATAACACCAGAATTGTAAAAAACATCTAAATATACTTGTGTGAAAAGATACAAGTATCAGAAAGGAAGTAAACTTTATTTCAGCTGAGAGGTAAAAGCTGTAATCTAATGAATCATAGCCAGTCAGAACAATGCAAAATCCAAGGAGAAGGGTGGAGGATAAGGAAGAATGAAACTGAATGATTGGACTCTACTGACAATTTCCTATTATCCAATTAAAAACTGACAGTAATAGAAAGCTCAGATGTAGTACCACAGACAAAAATATAATCTTTTTTTTTTTTTTTTTTTTTTTTTTTAGGAAAAAAAACATGCCAGGTAAATTGTCACTAAACATTACTAAACTGTCAATTTGAGTGGTTAGCCATGCCTGTTTTGTGAGACATGGAGTTCGGTGTGAGAAGATCATGGTTACTTTTCACTTTCCTTACCCCATCTTGTCTTCCATTCATAATTCAGTTTTTATAATTTAGATTTCAACTTGCACTGATGACAGCAGTAGAAACTAGAAGAAAACTGTATAGTCATGATTTTAACCTGTGAAAAACTTTGCTGTGTGTAATAGAGGATGAGGAGCCAGTAAGGGTTGCTGCAATAGCTGCTGTTTCCTATATGCACTTTCGGGCCTCGATTCAGAGATTAAGGGTGGTTTAAAAAGATATGGGAAGAATTACCATGAGTAAGGCAAAATGTGTTAGAGGGTAATGTAAAACTTTTGGCTACAATATGCAAAAATTGTAGTGTTTTAATAAATGAGGCTGGAATTATACCACCATAGGAGATACAAGCAGATCACATGTGAGGACAACTCCTGATAATTTAGAAATATATTTATGAAGGTGTGAATTCTCCACTTAGATTATCATTTTATACTAACAACAGAAGATTTAGCATTTTATTCAGGTTGGAAGGAGTTTTCCTAGAAATTCATGGGAAGTCATCGCAACACAGATATGGCTTGTCTTTAGAAAGTCTAAAACTTATACAGTATAGTGGGTGTCAGGAAAAAGAATGAATTGCTTACACTGTAAATGAACAGACAGTGTTGTACAGAATATAAGACACCAATTACTAGCACTACAAATGTGACACTGTAAGCATCTGCATGACAGGTATGACAAAATATGTGCATATACAAAATACTCAGAAATAATTTATTTATTAATTGAGTGGATCAGAAAATCCAATTGACCTTGGTTTGTTACTTGCTTCTTCTTTGAACATATTTTCTGTAAGTGAATGGATAAGAAAGAATATCAGCATCACTGAGACCTATCTTTGAATTACAAGAAAATAAATTTCTAAACAAATGGTATAAAACTCTGTAAGTGCTTAAACTGGCCCACTTGAGAGAAACATTTTCTTTTTAATGCCAAGATCACAAAAATGCAATGAACACAATGATGTCTCTGACCTGCACTTTAAGAACTGCCAGTATCTCTATCACTGCTTATATGACATATTCTTCATATAACCTATAAAAATGCTGCATAAAAGCGATTTTCTACAATCAGTCCTTAAAGGAAATATGCACATAGACCCTGAAAAGCTCAGCACAGGTAGGTATATTGCACAGCATTAAATCTCCAAGTGTATTTTTACTTTCCAAGTAAAACTACAAGAACAGCTGTACTCTCTTAGCACAGATTAATTCCAGGAGAGGAAAGAGAAGAAAAAGATCAACAAACTGCAACAGCAAAGACACAGGTAAATTATCACTGGACTTGGCCAAGTATATTTAATAAACGCTTGGATGAAAAATTAAAACTGCCTTGTATCTTAATGGGAAACTGTGTTTGGAAGAATAAAACATGCATTAGAGCGATACAGTCACCAGTAGCTGTCAGTTCAGCCAAATGACTTAGCAGTAGGATGCCTTCTGTGCGTCACAGAGCCTCCTCAAACTGAGGAACATTCTGCCACTTGCTGCAGTTGCACAACTGTTTTGCACAGCAAGTACCACATATGTCAGTACAACCCTGCATATCCCTAATTTGTATTGTCATGTGAGAGCTCAAACCTGGAATGAGGCCCTGAAGGCACAAGAACTAATGAACTCTGCCTGGCATTACAAGAGTAATCCATCACCTACATGCAGTGGACCTTTTCTTTAGACTATGTTGATGAAATTTCTCTAATCTTTCACGCCGAGTGACATTATCTTAACTGTGTAAGACAGAATTTTCTCCTACCATTAGCTTTCTATTATGAAATACATTGTGGTTGGTATATTTTAATTCAAAGTACTTCTCATTAAAACAGGGAAGAAGATGGAGAAAGAATAGAAAGAAAATGCCTATCTTAGCCTTCTCTTCTTAGCTATGGACTTAAATATAGAATTAAACAAACACTGATATAACATTAGCATTTATCAGAAACCTAATAGATATATGCATGGATTTCAGTAGCTGTCCAGTTCCGTTAACATTAATGCTAACATAAAGGAGATGACATTATGCTAGCCTACTAAACTTTATTTTTTCAAGTCCTAATACATTTTGTATTAAGGCTTTCTGACTGCCAGTTTACTGCAGAAGAAACTTTCTCCCAGCACAGAAAAGTTTGGAAATAATTTCTATCAATATTTTTTAAGAAAAAAATACTACTCTACAGTAAGTACAACATATCCTATTACTATTATTGTTAAATAGTAACTTTATACTTGTATTCCTAAAAGAGGTGGTCCATGAGAAAAGGATCCAGAGATCAATGGGAGAGCAGCTAAAGAGCAGCACAAAGGAATGCCAAACACTCAAGCCAATAAAACAATTTCATCAGAGGCCTCTACACAAATACGTGTAGCACAGAGAATAAACAGGAATTAGAGACATGCACACATGCAGGATTATTTTCTTATTGGCTTTATTAAAAACTTAAAAATTTATTTTAGTCTGAATGTGTCAATGAAGACAGGCCCGTTGCAAAATCATAATGACCTCTTCATTGAAAACCTAATTTATGAAGATTGAAGAAACCAAAAACATCCAGACCAAGAATAGCTATTAATATTTAGATTGAGCTGGTAAAGAAAATCCTTCTGTCTTGATTCGGGACTGAAGGCAGCCTGGATCGTAACAGTGATCCATTCTGCCCTAAAGTTACAAAAATGGAACCAAAGTCTATTGAATTAGTGCATTTATTTTAAAATAGGATTCTATAAGACATTCCATAAGGAGCTATGTGTGTCACTCGCTTTCCTTATCAAGTCAGGAAGACATGCCTTCTTGATAGTAGTAGGTTCTACGAAAAGAGAAAAGACTGTGATGTTCAATTCTAGTTACAGTTTGGCAAAAGTGTTTAGGCAGAAAAACCCATCAAGGACTGTAGTATACTGAAGCACAGACCTGGGACTACTGAATTGCAGCCATGGCTTCCAGATTTTTTGCAATGGAGAAGCTTACTTCTCTGGCAGCACTGAGTCAGTGGCCAAATGGCTCAATACAGCTGCAGTAATAAGCTAGAATGACATGCATATGACCTTCAAAATCCAGCCTGACTGTCCTCCTGCTACACTGCTCCCGAACAGAAGAAGCTAAGCCTGCACTTCATTATTTCACTGTTCCACTTTGCCTGATTTTTTTTTTTTTTTTAATCTAACCATTTGGCTTATATTTAATATCTTTTCTCTATCCTCTTAACGATCATCACTAATGCACTGATACTCAGCACCTTCAATTCCACTACTTAAAGTGCTGTTAAACCAAGTGCTATAATGAGACCCTCCAAGGAGACTATTCTATGAAAATTGATAAATTATGCTCTCATATTTTTATGGTGTTGTGTTAAATGATCAGTTCACACTGCAAAAGACAAGAAGTATTGCCTGTGGACCTATACTTACTAGGGTGCTTGGCAGCAGTTTAATCCAAATAAATACAGTTCAACTACATTTTTGAAAGACCGTTCACGTAAGTTTGATTATTCTGATTTCAGAAGTCTTAGATTATTACAGATGAAATTTAATTAGCATTAAAACAATAAATCTTCATTTCACTTCTATTAAATTACTTTTTTTTTTTTTTTTTTTTTTTTTTTTTTTTTTTTTTTTCCCTTGGAATATTGAGTTTCAGATTCATGTGAATTTTCCTTTGCATTCTCTTTCTTTTTTCAATTTGTTTATAATATGTGTTATTCAAAATTGAAGATTATTATTGATTCCCTCAATAATGAAATGAGAAATAACTTCTTATTTAAAGACTTTTAGAAAAATATTTCCTTTATCAATAAATCAATAAATCAATAAATCAATAAATAAATGTGTTTTTGCATTTTCTTATTGAATAGCAAAAATTTCCACATAAAGTTTTAGTATTACTGTGATAAAATATCAAGGGAAAATTATTTGGAATCTTGCTTGAATTAATATTACATAATTTTAATGAAGAGGAAAAAAATAGCATTGGCAGACTCACACAAATGAGACAAAATCATTAATCTACACAAGGTACAGATTTTTAAGAAACTTCATTTTGATCAACTAAAAACCCCAGTGGTCACTTTGACTTACAGCCCAGGAAATGATTGATTTTCTGAGATGCAAGCATGCACTGCCAGTTCATGAGTGTTTCATCAACCAAAACCCCCACGTTGTTCTCTGCAAGGCTGCTCTCAGCTTGTTTCCCACTCACCTTATATTCATGTTTACAATTGTCCCAAACCATGTGCAGAACCTTGCATTTGGCCTTGTTGAACTTCATAAGGTTTGCATGGGCCCACCTCTCAAGCCTGACAAGTTCCCTTTGAATGGCATCTCTTTTGTCCATTTTGTCAAGTATTTATTTTATCTTCTAGAATTAGTTTGACTACCTAATCTTTTTTTTTATATTAATGTATAAAATAACTTAAAATCTCTCTCTTGTCTGAAATGTTCTGAGTCTTGCAAAAGCATGGGAGTTTTTTGGTTTGTTTTGTTGTTGTTGTTGTTGTTGTTTTTCTTTCTGTTTGTTTGTTTGTTGTTTGTTTTGTTTTTAAAGCAGGGAGATCCCTACAATTTTCCAAAATGTATTTGTATACTGTCAGAACAGATACTCACCATTATCCATTCAGCTTTGTCCCATATGGACAGTATAAACCATGATTTGAACTCTACTGTTGATTATACCATTATGACTTTGTGAATGCTCTAGTTTTGGCTTAAATAATTTGCTTTTATGTTGCTTTAGGAAGAAATTGTAAAGCATGATGTTGATATTGGTAGTCCTTTCCTATTACTCTTATAACCATTCCTATCAGTGTAGTTTTAACATATCCTAAGATATGGTTAATATATTCTGAGATATTCTAAAGAAAAAATTGTCTGTGGTTGCATGTTTGGATATCATGTTGGAGACAAGGAAAATATGCAAGCTAGAAATGTGCCTTGCTCAAGTCTAGTAGAAAAATGCAACTTCTAAGCAAAAATACTAAGAAAAAATACTTTGCCTCTTAAATCTTTTGAAGAAACCTGTTCTAGCTCAATAACTGTTTAAATTACTTGCACTGAATGCTTATCCCAATGGGGATGCTTCTTAAAAAATACAATAAAAGGCTGAATAAAGTAGAGATAAGTTAAAACTGCATGAATGAATATGGAGCATTTAATCTTCTTTTCATCCTGAAATGTTCATCACATATTCTTTTTTCTTTATTTTCAATCCTTACAGCTGCTTTATCAGAAGTAAAATAATGATTTTGTTGACAAAGCACAGCAATACAAAGCAGTATTGAGTTCTGACTGATACCTTTAATTCTCAGTAATAGAGTATACATATGCCAGACATAACAACACCCTCTTGTGTTTGTTTTGTTTTGCACCTAAAACAATGACTGCTGCAATAATTAAAGGGAAATAATTTCTATTATGTTTCTCAAAATACCAAATACTAATCTCTTAATCATGATTTATATCTTCTTTTATATGTATTGCCAGGTGCTGACCTTCAGTCCCCAGCAGTAATACCTTTCTCTCTTTTCTCTCCATCATGGGAGAGGTTCTTCCTCATCAAGTGCTGGTCCCAGCCCCAGGCACACACCATCACTACACAACAAGCAAAACATAGGTCTCCTCTTAACAGTTTTGGCTGAAACTGGGACACTGATGTTCACTTATTTTCGTAACAAACCCTTTCATTTCCTGTGCACTCTGACATGGTACTTTGCTGAAGATAAGAATTTAAAAAGTGATTATATTCTGTTACTTTAACAGAGGATGACTGGGGATTCCGGCAAAAAATAATACATAAACTTAAAATATTTCAGTGATAATAACATTTATGCCAACATGAGCCTCATGAACATCAGTGAGAGCAAGGTCCTGCAACATCATTACAGCCTGTGAGATGAATGAATTACGAGTTGCCATGCCAGGAAGGACTCAGAAAAACTGTGGGATAAAAACTTGGACATGAGCCAGCCGTGTGCACTTGCAACTCAGAAAACCAACTGTATTCTGGGCTGTATCAAAAGAAGCATGACTAGCAGGTCAAGTAATGTGATTTCCTCTAGTAAGCTCTTGTGAGATCTCACCTAAAGCACTGTGCTCAGCTTTGGTATCTCCTACATAAGAATATGGTCCTGTTGGAGCAAGTCCAAGTGAGATCCCCAAAGATGATCAGAAGGCTGAAGCATCTCCCCTGTAAAGAAAGGCTGAGGGAGCTGAAGTTGTGTAGCCAGGGAGATCTTATAGCAGCCTGAAAGATAGGAAGTGACTTTAAAATAATGGAGGTGAGGTTAAGATAGACATTAAGAAGGTTAGTGAGGTGCTGGAACTTACCCAGAGAAGTGGTGGGTGCCTTATCCCTGGAAGTGTTCAGGGTCCAACTGGACAGAGCTTTAGGAAATGTGATGTAGTGAAAGATGTCTGTCCCAACAGCAGGTCAGAAGCAGGTATGCGTTAACAGTCCCTTCCAGCACAAAGTATTCTAAGACCCACTTAGCAGTCCTGCCCAGTTGTGTATATTTATAACTATAAACATATAATTTTTATTATAAATTTATTAAAAAATAAGTGTGTTATATATTTTATATACAGCTCAAGACAATTCCTCTTCATTCAGTGTGGCCCAGACAAGGCCAAAGACTGGACACTCATGAACTGTTACATGGGTTAAACAACAAAAGGCACCTATGCTCTATATTCTTTTCACTGAAGTTGAGAAGTAGGAGCTACATGAATGCTTGTACTTTAGTTTCACAACTAAAATATGTTTTTATTAACTTGCTCTGGGAAAGGTACTATATTTTACATTCTGCTATAGAATCATAGAATCATTTGAGTTGGAAGAGAACTTTAAAGGTCATCTAGGTCCAGCTCACCTGAACAGGGACATCATCAGTTAGATCAGGTACCTCAGAGCCTGATCCAACCTGATGCTAAACATCTCCAAGGATGGAGCTTCTACCATCTCTCTGGGCAACCTGTGCCAGTTCTTCAACAACCTCACCACAAAAAGTTTTTCCTTATGTCTAATCTCCACTCTCCCCTCTTTTCATGTAAAAACTACTTCCCCCTGCCTATCACAACAGACTCTGCTAAAGAGTCAGTCTCCTTCCTTCTTGTACCTCCCCTTCAGATACTGAGAGGCCACTATCAGATCATTCCAGAACCTGCTCTTCTCTAGGCTGAACCACTCCAACTCTCTCTGCCTGTCCTCACAGGTGAAGCATTCCATCCCTTATCAGTAAGTCAGTGTTGTTCCAAAAGTCAATATTGTTACTAAGAAAACATGTGGAAAAAGAATTTACTCACTCTTCTCCTCAAATATCACAGTTCAAAGTACTGCAGCCTAAGGATGAGTCAGCCTATAACTAAATTCCTCAGTAGAAGTCATTTTGTTTTCTTATGAAAACTTGCTAAAGCTGCCTCATTGAAACTCATTGCTCGTATCACCTGCTAGGGTATTATGTAGCTGTGAGGTAATCCAGATCAATTCAGATAGAATTTGCTTCATAAATTATGGGGTGCTGTGATAGAAAGTTTTGGATCATTTTTAATCTTTAAGGTGAATAAATAACCTGCTGTACAAATAGATATTTTTTCCTTTCTCATTTGGGTAGTATATATAGTATCGTTTTTTTCAGACTACTGACTTTAGTCCTTTGAGAATGTTATTCTTTAGTCTAAGCTCAGTCCACTTCTGGCAACTGGATTTTCTGACATTGTAAACCACTGATACCACATTCTTTCCAAATTTAATAAATGCAAATCGAATTTCAAAGTGACTGTATGAACACATGCATAGTTTTCCATCACATCTTGCACTGGGACAGTGCTCAAATGTTATGCAAACTAAATGCAAGTTTAAAATCAGACATTGGAAAGAGTGAAGTCGGGACACCTGTCAAAACTTCTCATCCCAAATGACAGCAAAATAATTGCCTGTTGTTCGGATGGCAGCACAAAAAAATTGCCGTATGGGCTGACTTGCTTCCCATAACTGCAGTCTCATTAGCCACTTTTATACAATTTTAGGAAGATAAAAATTAAAACACATAGAATAAGCTCTTTAAAAATCGGGTTTCGATCAGAATGTGAGTTTTTAGCAGCTATGGTAAAAATCCTGATTCATGTACTGAATTCATATGCCAGTTTGAATACACTTCACTGAACATAACAGTTGGAATAGAACTGGACATTAAAAATAGGTGTATCCAGTTTTGTTTTTGACTGCTACAAATATGCATTGACTATAAGACAGTTCATATTTAGATATGCTTAAGATTTACTTATTTCATTAAGAAAATTGAAAGCCCCATAAACACTGCATACAATAATGAACTAGCGCTCAGCTGAGAGAGGAAAAAAACCCTCACACGCTGACCAATAATCATGTACAGAAAGAAGACCAGAATTCACCCCACAGATAAAGGGATTCTCCAGTCATAAAGCACTTCATCTCACAAAACAGCCTAGATCCAAGAGATGAATTTCCTTCAGTGAATGCTCTTATATGAGTCCAGCATGGCTCCACCTTGGGTCCACCTTTTCTGGGCACATTAAGAGTACAGGTATAAAGAGTGTGCCTGTGCAACCTGGGCCAGCCACACCCCTTCACAGGCACCCAAGCACCAGCTCAAGCTCTGACCTAACAGTCCCACTACAACTATGAAGTATTGCTAGTTTTAAAACAAGAACAATAACAAAATATAATAATAATTATGGAAAATAAATTACTAGCTTCTTGCCTCTGATTGTCTGATTTACACAAGTATGGAATTCTATGGATACTTGGCTTAATAGAATTGAGTGTATTAAGTGCATGAAATACAAGAATGTCAATTTCTTTGCTTAAGTCAAAGAGTAAATATTACAAAATAAATTAGATTATCCACACTAATTCCCTTAATGATATTATAGACTTGCACATCTGCCATTTTTCTTTTTCTTTTTCTTTCTTTCTTTTTTTTTTTTTTTTTTTTTTTTTCACTTTCCCATGTTAACATGAAGTTTTGTGTTTTGTTAACATGAAATATGGTCTTGCTCAATCCCAGACCTCTGGATTTCAGAGAACTGTGATTGCAAACTCTGAATTTTTTGAGAAAGATGTGAAATTAAAGAAGCTCTAAGAACATCTTTAAATGTAAAATTCCATATAAGTCAGAAGAGAGGGTAAACAATAAAACAGTGTACAAGGAATTCCCAGAAAATCTTTTGTTATTCAGAATACTATCCACAGTTACATTTTGTAGTTCCTGAATGATTTGATTTTGCAGAATTGCATACAGGGAAAAATAAAAATAAAAAATAATTAAAAAAAAAATCTTATTGCTATATGGAGAGGTAAATTTTGAAGAAGTTAGAAAAAACATATATGGTTGTGGGTTTTTTTTTTGTTGTTGTTGTTGTTGTTTTGTTTGTTTGTTTG
This sequence comes from Excalfactoria chinensis, assembly GCF_039878825.1. Taxonomy (NCBI): domain Eukaryota; kingdom Metazoa; phylum Chordata; class Aves; order Galliformes; family Phasianidae; genus Excalfactoria; species Excalfactoria chinensis. The sequence goes on from NC_092826.1 coordinate 51,980,160, forward strand.
TTTTTAATCTCAAATAGGACTCATTCAAATCAGACTGGGTTTTTTTTCCTCATGTTTCTGTATCACTGATCAGTTGGATTGGGCTAGGTTTATAAGGGTTTGGTGTAAGCTGGAGTGGTAGAACTAAATAAAACACGCAACTACTATTTACTTCTCAAAGAGATCACCTCTGTATCTGAAAAATTTATATCATTAGATTAACTCAACAGAAATTGGCAGTGAACTGACATATTCTCACAAACCTCAAAACACAGTATTATATGAAAAAAAAAAAAAAAAAAACAGCTTTCAGAAACACCTGCTTCTAAATCAAGCCATTCCTTGAGTTTTTCAGATCAATTAATATTTGATAGATGGTCCTTTAGGTTCACTGCCCATCTGGGCCTGGAAAAAGATTTTGATTTGAACATACTTTAAAGTTGAACTTTTTTTTTGGGGGGGGAGGGAGGGCAGTAGTGGTTAATTACTACTCTGTTCCCTTCTCCGTGACCGTTATCACAATAACTATCTTTACTTTCTGTGTTGTGTACTATCTCTCACATTAAACCAAGATCATTAACTGTTTTAAATAGAAGCTATTATGCCTTTGTGGAATTCTATATGTTGTTGAATATAACATCATACTGAATTATAAAACCTGATCCAAAATTGCAAAGCACTTACAGAGCACTTTATTCCAACCTATCTCTAATAAACTGGATGTTGTAAATATCATTTTGCATTTATATGCACACACATACACATTTGTTGGTCTGTTTATTCTTTCAGTGAGTATCAGTCTTTATTGGTTTGATCCTGTATTGGAACTGTTGAATCATGGCCTGAACCTCTGATTGACCACCTGAGGAGAACAATGAGTCAGCCATGGGAGTCCAGGTGAAGGCAATTCAGCTGCATGACCAGAAGGGGTGGAGTCTGGCTGCACCTCTCCATTTAAGGACTGACTGCTTCAGGGGGAAGCAGTTCTTCCTCATTTTGGAGTTTTTCTTGTGAGCATTTTTCAATTATTTCCAATTATCTCTTTCTAACCACCCTGCTCTATTTTTGTTGATTATACAGATCCAATAGCCATTTGATGGTAAACAGAGAGGAAGAATCTGCTGGTGCAGATTTTTATAAGTATGCCATGTGGGCTCATGTTCACCTCTGTTTCAGAATCATAGCTAATGGTGGTGTCTGTACTGAAAAAATAGTGTTTTGTAGCTAAAAATTTGCTCTATCAAACGATGTTATTGTGCTCTTTGTTTTAATTTTCAATTTCAGGGAAATGACTTAATGGCATTACATTTAGAGTGACCATGTTATTAGGTGGACATTTTCTTTATTTCTTCAGGGGTGTTATCTGGTGATATTAACTTCAAGAAACCAAAGTAATTGCTGTCTTGTTCTTTTAAAAGTATAGTACACGGTGCAACAGTGGCCATGAAAAATTTGCAATCCTGTATATCACTGTGTGTGCTGACCAAAGTCAGTAATTCCTATAGTGATAAAGAGTGAAATGGAGATAGGACAGAATCACACTGATAGCAAGATGTAACATTCAGCATTCATTAGTTCCTACTTCAGAATTATTTGATCCTACAAGCTCAGTTTATAACTCTGATCTGAGCTGAATTTATTCCAGCAATTTGAGTGCAACATTGTCCAGACTTAGAGGTCTGAACTTGACAAATTTGATGTGCAGGCTTAGAGAATCTGTACTTAAAACATGGCTGGTTCTTTCTGGACATCAAGGGATGGCTTTCATAACATCTCATTTTATTCATCTGAAGGCTAGGTGTCTTCATAGTCCCTGGAGAGATAAAAAAGTTTGTACAGTCTTTCATCTTTGTTTCTTTCTGGGTGTGCCTTTTCCTGCTGATTAAAAAGTAATTTCCACGTCATTTGTACTAAACACTTTTAATTTTAAATGGATAAAATCTAAGAGTAGTTCCTCAGAAAGTAAGAAGTGGAGTTTTTTATTTTATGGAAGTGTTGATAAGAAATTTCATTTTGAATGATTAGTGAGCCTGAGTATATATGACCTATATGTGCTGCCTGATTACCCTTGAAACATGTGGAAAAGTAATAATCAGTACCTCCATTCTCATCTATCCTCTTATAAAGACTCTGTTCCACAGGGCATGAATTTAAATTCAGAGAACTCTACCTCATACTTAAAATCAGTACATGCTTAAGCCTATTATTCAAATAAGAGCCAAGATGTTTCTCTCACTAGGTTACAAATGGTTTATACAACATCTGTCTTAATGAAACAAAAGCTTTGGGTAAGGAAATACAGTACATCCATTACTGAACACAGTTTTCAATTAGTGCTAAAGACCAAATGCAGGTTCTGTCATTACAGTCATAGCTACTTTCCTCCAAGCTCTAGTGCTGTGCATATGCTCTGTATGACTATGCAAAGTTGGTAACATTGCAGAGGAGAGGCTACTGATCATTGTGTGTCTAATTATAGAAAATTCTTTTTTTATATATTTGTAGTTCTTCTGCTTTGTTTCACATGGAGTATATATTTATCCCTTGGTGCCTGGGAAGGTTACGGAACACATTGTCTTGAAGGTGGTCACGTGGCATGTGCAGGGAATCAGGTCTAGTCAGCATGGGTTCACAAAGGGCACGTCCTGCTTGACCAGTCTCCTTCTATGATTGAGTGACCTGCTTGGTGGATGAGGGAAAGGCTGTTGATGTAGTCTACCTAGACTTCAGCAAAGCCTTTGACGCTGTCTCCCACAGTATCTCCTGCAGAAGCTGGTAGCCCATGGCTTGGACAGGTACACTCTTGGCTGGGTAAGAAACTGGCTGGATGACCAGGCCCAGAGAGTGGTGGTGAATGGAGTTAAATCCGACTGTTGACCAGTCACAAGTGGTGTTCCCCAGGGGTCAGTTCTGGGACCTGTCTTCTTCAGTATCTTTATTGATGACCTGGATGAGGACATTAAGTGCACCCTGAGTAAGTTTGCAGATGACACCAAATTGGCTAGAAGTGTCAGTCTGCCTGGGGGTTGTGAGGGATCTGGACAGGCTGGAGAGCTGGGCTGAAGCCAACGGGATGAGGTTCAACAAGATCAAATGCTGTGTCCTGCACTTTGGCCACAACAACCCCAAGCAATGCCACAGGCAGAGTGACTGGGAGACTATGCAGAGGAAATGGACCTGGGGTATCGAGTGATGCTCAGCTGAACATGAGCCAGCAGTGTGCCCAGGTGGCCAAGAAGGCCAATGGCATCCTGACTTGCATCAGAAACAGTGTTGTCAGCTAGAACAGGGAAGTGATTGTCCCCACTGGTGAGGCCACACCTTGAGTACAGTGTCCAGTTTGGGGCCCCTCACTGCTAGAAAGACATTGAGGCCCTGGAGCATGTTCAAAGAAGGGCAACAAAGCTGGTGAGGGGTCTGGAGCACAGGCCTTATGAGGAGCAGCTGAAGGAGCTGGGATTGTTCAAGGAACATTTGGAAGCTGTGTTGAGGGACATGGTTTAGTGAGAACTATTGGTGATGGGTGGATGATTGGACTGGATGGTCTTGTAGGTCTTTTTCAACCCTGGGGATTCTGTGATACTGTATAGCTTTATATGCCATTGGCTTTAATGGTTTTGATATGTAGTGTGCATACTATGGAACTAAGATTATAGTTGCTTTCTTTGAAAGCACAAGAGCCTGAGGTATCACTGTGATTAACTGGAAATCATATTGCCCAAAAAGTGGGAGAAAGGTCAAGTGCTGTGGAACATACTGTCACTATCAGATATATTATAATTTTAAAGTGCTTAATGTTTAAAATTTTAAGTTGTTTTTTTGTTTGTTTGTTTGTTTGTTTGTTTTTGGGGGGGGGTTGTTTGTTTTTTAACAGTTGATTTGAGTAGCTGTTAATGCAGTTGTATGTACTGCCATGGCTAGGAAAAAACACTGAAATATAAAAGAGCCAAATTCTATCATGAAGAGGCTGAAATTATATCACTGAAGTTCTCACAAACATCACAGATTATAGGTTTCCTGCATCCCTGTAGTTAATGGATTAGCCAGTATCAAAGAATTCTATTCCACATCCAATTGATGATAAGAATTGTTAAGAACTAATTACATCTAGCATATTCCTCAGGAACACACATCAGTGTGTCCTATACTACATATGAAATAATCAGACTCAGGAACTATGAATTTCATTTTCAAAAGAGCATAAACTAATTTATCAAAATTTTAAACTGACCATTCTTCCCATCTCTAAAATTCTAGATCTGGATTCAAAAGCCTGAAATGAGAGGATTGTTTATTTTTACTGTGTCCCACATAATTTTACTTCTAACCTTGATCAAACTCAGGAGACTCAAAGACCAAAAGGTGTATTTTGTTTGTTTGTTTGTTTGTTGTTTTTACAGAAGTAGCTACTAAATGTTTTTGTGCTAGAAATTATTTCTGTATTTAACTATAAATTTGGGGCATGAATTAGAACATTAGTTGCATGGTAGGGGAAAAAAAGTGATCAAGACATATTTCAATCCTATTTCTTTCTTTAGGAAAGTGGGTTTTAGTGTTGAATACCAGATTATAACAGGTTGCACTGAATGTTTATAGCCAGCACTCCTTTTCATTTCTTGAAAGCTATTTTTCTTCTCCTTTTTACTATTACCTGTTTTATTTAGTTCTCTAATGTAATTGTATGTCCTTGCATACATTCTTCCTTTTGGCACAGAGCAAAATTACTTTTAGCCGTTCCTTTTTGATTTCTGGAGCATGAGAAAAATTCTCAAATTTTGTGCAAATGACATAATAGTTTCCTGGCAACATCAACTTAATCACAGGAGATCCAGGAGAAGACAGAAGGCTGTTATGATGCAGACCAATCTGATCCACATTCATTAACACTCTATTTTTATTTAATAACATGGAGAGACAGGCTCAGAGTTCTGATCCTTGAGGGGAACAACTCCAAGCATCTGGGACCATTTAGCTGGATAGCATCTTTACTGAAAAAGGCCTGGGAGTCCAATGGATACCAAGATGAACATGAATCAGTAATGTGCCCTTTCTGCAAAAATGGCTAATGGTATTTTTGTCTGCATCAAGTAAAGTATCTCCAGCAGGCTGAGAGAAGTGATCCTTCCCCTCTATTCAGCGCTGCTGAGGCCACACGTGTAGAACTGAACTGTGTTCACTTCTGGTTCTCCAGTACAAGAGACATGTACATACTGAAATCTGTCCAAGGGAGCACCACCATGATGGAGCATCTCTCCTAAGAAGAAAGGCTTAGACAGCTGTGATTGTTTGGCCTGGAAAATAAGCAGCCCAGGGGAATTAGTGTCTTTAAATACCTGAAGGGAGAGTTCAGAGGACAGAATTATGCTACATTCAGTGGTGCCTAGAGCCAGAATAATGGAGACAAAAGGCTCTACCCTTCCTGATAGCACAGCTGATTTACCTGTGCTCCTGTGGCTGACTCACTGCTTGCCTCAGGTGGTCAGTCGAGGTTCAGGCTGTGATCAACAATTCCTGTACAGTAGGCATAAACAACGACCTACAATTACCATGAAATTCCAAGCTACGCATACTGGCAAAACTCCTTTGTTCAGTTCCAGAGGCAGGTTTCTCACAGAATTAAGTTAATTGTCTCTTCTAGTCACTGTAGTGGCTTTCAGGTATTTCAAGTTAAACTATGTTTCATGTGGACACAAAGATCTGGCACCTCAAATAGTACTTAAGAAGTCAATTACCTCTCTCGGGATGTATGGACAGGACACAAATGTTTCTGAACAGTACTGAAAGATATTAAGAACAAACTTTTCTTTGTGATTTAGCTCAAATATAAACTAAGGTTTCAAGAAATTTGCTAATACTCAGCATTACACATCTTGCCCATTGTGTCCTTTACTTAAGATAAATATCATAAAGCTGAAGTTTCTCAATTAATTACAAGTTTTCATGATTTTGCTGTCAGACAAATTGATTCTGTTTTACACTTGGTTTGATTTTTCTGCTAGACAGCAAAAGACTTAGTTAGCAAATAAAGGAAGGTGGTTTGAACAGGTCTTTAATTAATTCCATTGAAAAATACCTCAAATGCAATGTACCCTGAAGAAAAACTGCTCCAACTATGTTCAATAAAAGTTGTTTATCAAAGTAATTATTTCCTTTAGGGAATTTCTTAGAATTTTCTCTTTAGCTATATAAAGGCTCAAAAAAAGCCAGACTTCACTTCTGTGACCTTGTAAAATCACCTTTGTTTGAACAATTTATGTCAGCAGGGGGAAAAAGTGCTTTATTTTTTAAAAATGTTCTATTGGCTATGCTAAGAAATCTTGCAGTAAGCCCATGCTTGAAGCTCTCCTGAAAATTCCCCATCTTTTATCTACAGTACATCTTTGCAGGTATGGAATTATAAAGGATACAGGACGTAATAAAATGTAATATATAATGTGCAGAACATAATATTTTAAATTGTGTTTTTATTTGCATCTTTTCATGTAATGTGCTTGAAGAAAATAGTTGCATGCCTAAAACCTGTGTTTTCTATAATTATGTATTATTTTAAAAACTCGTACAAGACTCTGCTAGTGTAAAGTAATCTAACTTGCCATGCTGAGAGTGGCAATAATGATGACTTGCCTATGTTCAGTTGCTTGCTAGACTCAGTGCATTAAATCAAGAATCCTCTCAACTTCCATACCCAGCTTTAGTATCAAGCTGGGTATGCTGCACTAGTTTTGTGTTGTCAATTCCTTTTAATTTCTCACCTAAAACAAGGTAAATCAGGAAGGGAAGAACTTCCTCCTGATGGAGGGAAAAAAAAAAAAAAAAAAAAAAAAAAAAAAAAGTTAATCTTGAGTACTTATGTTAATACACCAGAAAAATATTGAAAATGACAAAAATCCATCCAGAGACAATTATATTGAAATAATGTGTAGTTATAATTGTACAGTTAGATAACTGTATACTTATACAGTTGATAGGTAAACAGAGGTTATGCAGATCTTTTGTATGAAAAACTATCATGATAGAATGATAATCTATGATAAATGTGAAATGCTCATTGGTGTCGAAGTCTTGCTGTAAACTCTATACAGGAGAGATCTCCAGAGAAAAAGATCCTGCCTTAGTGGTGATAGTCAGCCCTAAAATGATATCTGGGAGAGGTAGAGCCAAGCTCCACCCCTTCTGGTAGCATGGCTGAATTACCTTCACTGGTGCTCCTGCAGCTGACTCATTGCTTGCCTCAGATGATTAATCAGAGGTACAGGCTGTGATCAAAAGTTTCACATACAAATACATATATGCATACATACAGCCACTTATAAATATAGAAAAACATACTCCAGTTTGTAGATAACCATGGAAGAGCTGAGAAATCAGAACCATTTTATGGTTTGCCTTGTACTTGCATTGCTTCCAGTTGACTGGGAAAATTGGCTTTGATTTTATTCAGAATACCTCTGAGTAAACTGTTCTCAAAGTTACTTCATGTAACATACTGTGTATTAAAAACTGAGATTAATTTAAGCCAGTATGTTTATGTGTTGCCTTTCCAGACACAGAGGAAGTTCAAAGGTTTTTGTAAATGCTGAGTTATTAGTATGCAAATGTTTCAGTAAGACTAGAGGCAGTTTTTCTACTGCTTTTCTACATTTATTGAGTTTCAGAAGAGACTATACAAGGAAAAAGTAAAAAATAAAATTAAAATCATACTTAAAAACAGAATACTTTTTCTGCTAAGGATTTTTCAGACTGTTTTTCACATCCATACACTTCTGGAGCCCCATTCCTCTTTTTCTAATGAATATACAGGACAACACCAGAACAAACAACAGCAGGAACAACAGCCTTTCCAGCTTGCAGTGATATGTTCCATGCTGCCTTATAATTGTTTTGGAGTGAGGTTTTTTGTTTTGTTTTTTTACATTTTTGCTTTTTACTTCTCCTTTTCCTACCCCCCTCAGGAAGACAGTAGTCCCTGCATGTTACCTGGAGGTTATGTATTTAACTTAAAATGAAGAACAATAACTAGACTCTTCTTAGTCCTCGAGTTTTCCAGCAGATAAAATGTTAGCTTCTGCCTTCCATGCTAAGTTGCAGACATTGAAACTCATAATTTTTTATGAGAAGTAACTTTTATGTTGAAAATCCATGCAACTGAAAATGTTTTTGGCCTGAAAGGTATCTCCTTAAGAATGGAAAGTCTAAACTTTAAAATCCTATCAAATTGACCTACTAGTAATTTTTAAACATTAAGAAATACTGAAACAGGATAGTAACATTCACTTCAGTAAAACATTAGTAAGAGTAGCACACCACATTAGAAACCTTCAAATGAGAATGTCCCATGGGCAGAACAATGTTTTACAAATGGAGATGTTTCATCCTAATGTAGATATGGACAAAGTCTGGGTAGGAATGTAGCTTATTCTATTGATAAGAAGATTAAAAAAACAATGGCATACACAAAACTGGGAACAGAACACTATAGAAGGTCTAAAATCACAGACTAATGAAAAGGAGGAGTTTCACCTCTAAATCACTTTATTTTATTGGTAAGATTGAATACTTGCATATTAGATCTTGTCTGTGACCTTTTAAAAACTAGCTTTAATACTATTACTTTGAATATTTTGTAAAATTAGAATGTTAGAACTGCTTTGAAATCTGTGTACTTCTTTCAACTATCACGTAAAAACTAATCACTGCTGAAAAACATTACTAATTAAGAATGCATCAGAAATCTACATCAGCATGAATTAATTTTTGTTGTAATTTAAAAAAAATAAACAAACTTTTCTGATCCTTCATAGCTATGTTCAATATGCATTTGACTCAATTATCAAAATGTTCCTACAATGGCATACTTCTTTAACCCCAGTTCTGCTGTTTTTTTGTTGTTTTGTTGTTTTTTTGGTTTTTTTTGGACAGATCTTTCACATCTTGAGAATCATCTTCTGTATACTTGCTGTATTTACTCACATCAAATACAATGTTTTCAAATAATTAATGTTTTAGTTCTAGATTTTTTTTTTAATAACTTCTACAAAAAGATTTGTAAAACATAACATATTAATAACATCTGGATTTCTGCTGCGGTTTCTTTTTAAAACTAAAGTTTTGTTTTGTTTAATTTAGGCTGTACAACTTTTGTAAGCCTTTTAAAGTAATATTATTTAACACCAAGTTTCTGATGAAGATATCTTTAAATCACTGTTCTTTGATATTCACTACAGATAGGTCTGTTTCTGTACTTTCAGAAATGTGTCATTAAAATGAACGATGCTATGCCTGATATGGAGTATTCATCATTAAATGTTCCTTGTCATCCATCTTGATACTCTCACTATTAGTCTTTATTGGAGGCTCATTCTAGGTAATGTGACAGGAATTCATGTTAAGGAGCACGTTTTTGAAATGATATGGCAAGGATATTTAAGTTGTAACAGAGTTCAAAACATTGATATAATTTCAACATGCTCTACAACTTTACTTACAACAGGCAACCTCTGGCTTCTGCTGGTTTGATAGTTATTTGATATTCTGAGCTGAAGTGAGGTTAATGTGAAGTTTGACTCTGCTGACTCCTTAGCTAAGCTATTTCATCAATTAACAGGGTTATCTATCACATATACATCATCACTCAAAGGTATGTAACATGTCCTACTTTAAAGAGCACATCAATTTTTAAGTCATGAAAAAAAATGTCTGATGGCACTAGTCACACAGACAAGGAAGAAATACTAAAAATTCCCTCATCCTCATTTGTGATGATGAACATGCTTTGGAGACAGATATTCACCATTCAACTACTTGAAGGGTTATTCCATTTGATTTAGACTTCAAAACAAGCTTGTCAATGTATGCAATGGTACAGCCAAAAAAATATCCAGAACTTTTAAGCACCATGTTAAATGTCCAGCTCAGTCCACTGTGTTGAGATCTACCTACAGCTGCCTACTCAGCAGGAATTCTGTCAGTGCTGTCTTTATTAATGGCTTCAAGAACTGAGTGGAGATAAATACAGAGCAAGGGCATGACCTAGCTTTTTTCAAGCTGTGCTGCCACACTTTTTATGTATGTCACTGTCAGATGGGAGAAAAATATTTCCAGTTCTTTCCTTCCCACAAAGTAGGCAGACAGTACCTGCAGTTTTCTGAAACACTTTGTATTACATCATTGCTTTATCAACATGCACCACTTAAATGCCATACATTCTGGAGTGCAGAATCATTGTTAGTGATTTGACTTATGATTGAAAATTATGAATGATGTTTTTCAGAGTCTAAATCAGTCTAAAGTAGGAGTGGAGTTTGTGAGATGAAAAGCAACTATGAGAATAGTAATACAAACATGAGACCCTAACTATAGATAATATATCCATTTCTTCAGGGCTTGGATTACTTAAAAAATAAGCATCCAAATAAATTATCTCAAGACACAGTTATCACTGTCATACCTAATGAAATCAAGACACATTTAACATTGCTCTCACTTGGCAATCATCTGAGAAGAGATATTTGCCCTATTTCCACCAGTTTTTCATATCTTTTAGGCACCTTCACGATGAAGCAGACATTGATACAGTGCATGCTGGAAGTACATTCCTATTCTGCCTCAAGGACAGTCAATCAACTTTTAAAAGAAAATATCCTCAGTAAATCTCATCTGGCAAAACTTACCTAATCAATCCTTCTGACTTAAAAATCAAAAATAGCTTTATATTCATTGTAGCCATCATATAACAAATGATTCAACAAAGAATTCATGGTTAAGGAGAAATGAACACAAATTCTGAATAATTTTCAATTAAGAAGGGAAATTTTGATTAGATAGAAATAGTGAAGGATTATTTTCAAAAGTAAGCAATACACTTGAGAATTCACATGAGAAGTGCTACATAATGTGTAGATTGACAGAATTGCAGGGTTTGGAAGAGACCTCAAGAAATGAAGTCCAACTCCCCTGCTAAAGCAAGTTTCCTACAGCAGGTCTCACAGGTAGGAGTCAGGATGGGTCTTGAGTATCTCCGCATAAGGAGACTCCACACCTCTGGGCAACCTTTTCCAGTGCTCCATCACCCTTACCATAAAGAAGTTCTTCTGCTGCCTAACTTCCTATGTTCCAGTTTCAGGCCATTACAACTTATCCTATCACTACGCACCACCAAGAGGAACCTGGCCTCATACATTTGCCTTCCTCTTTCCTTTAGATGTTTATGAACATTAATCAGATCCCCCCCTTGATCTTCTTTTCCCCAGACTGAACGTACCCAGGTTACTCAGACCGTCCCCATTAGGGAGATGCTCATCATTGTGGCCCTCAGCTGGACTTCTTATAGGAGATCCCAATCTTTTTGAACTGAGAAGTCAAGAATTGGACACAGTACTCCAGATGTGGTCTCAGCAGGGCAGAATAGAGGGGGAGGATCACCTCCCTTGCCCTATGCTCTCTTTAATGCACCCCAGGATACCACTGGCCTTCTTGGCCACAAGGGCAAACTACTGGCTAATGGTCAACCTGATGTCCACCAGAACACACAGGTCCTTGTCTGCAGAGTCTTCTGTAGCAGGTCATTCCCTAACCTGTACTGATACATGAAGCTGCTCCTCCCCAGGTGCAAGACTCTACACTTGCTCTTGTTGAACCCCATCAGGTTCCTGGCTGCCCAACTTTCCAGTCTGTTCAGGCCTTGTTGAATGGTAATGCTGCCTTCCAGTGTGCCAGCCACTCCTCCAAACTTTGTATCATTAGCAAACTTGCTAAGATTGGAACCTGTCCTTTCAATAGATAAGAATGGGATGGAATGAAATGAAGTACAGACAGAACAATTGGAAGAGACCTTCAAATATAATCCAACCCAACTGCCTGACCTTCTTCAGGGCTAGCCAAATATTTAAGCTTATTAATAAAAGCATTATTCAAAAATATCTTGAGCACTCACAGGCATGAGCCACAAACCACATTGCTAGGAAGCCTGTTCCAGAGTTTGGCCATTCTTGATGAAAAAATAAATAAAAATAAAAAAATCCCTATACCTGCCCTGGAACAACTTTATGACATTCCTGAATTTCATGGCATAGGTTATCAGGGAGAAGAGACCGATACCTCCCTCTCTGTTTCCCATCTTCAGAAAGTTGCAGAGAGCAATAAGGTCATCTCAGCCTCCTCCAGACTAGAAAATCTTAGTTTTCTCAGCCTCTCCTCACAGGACACACCTTCCAGAACTTTACCATTTTTATGCCCCCCTCTGTATGCTTTATTTTAAAGCATATTTTCACATTGTGGAACCCATAACTGCACACATAATTAAAGGTGAGGTCACACTAAATTTAAATAAAGTAAAAGAATCACCTCTTTTGACCAGCTGACTGTGTTGTGATTAATGCATTCCAAAAATGCAGTTTACCCTCTTGGCTGTCAGTTCCTTCAGCACACTGTGGTGAATCTCCCATTGTTCCATTGAATTTTGAACTGATACAACTGTTCACTTACAATTCCAGTGACCACAGATGGAAAATAACTGCTTCTCCAGTCATGGCCCTCTGACTCTGAGATCCAGACAGACCGAGGTCTTTAATTACTGTTTAGTATTGAGACAAAAAAGAAAAGAAAAAGCAGCATTAAATACTTCCCACTTTTTCCTCCTTAGTTATTAGGTGACCATCTGCTCCAAGTATCAGTATAGTATTTTCCTTTGATGTTCTCTTGCTGTTGAGATATTTGAAGATTTTTTTTGTCATCTGACATGACAGTGACCAGTGTCAACTCAAGCTGGGGTTTGGCTTTTCTCACTTTCTCCCTACCAATGCAACTGCAACTCTGCAGATAGAAAGTGTACTCTTTTTCTGTGAAGCCAGACCTTGCTTCAAGAGGTCATACATTTATTTATTTATTTTTTCCCCCCATCTAGTTCCAGGTAAAGTTCCCTGTACAGACATTCTGGCCTTCTGCCTCACTTTGACTTGCAACACAGTGGGATTGCCTGTCTCTGGACTTTTAAAAGGTGGGTTTTGAAAATACATCAACTTTCATGGAAAACTCCCTGGAACAGATTCCTAGGGGATGCTGCTAACTAGGTCCCTGGGAGGCTTCAAGTTTCTTCTCTTGATGTTCAGCGTGGACCTTTTTCCTCCGTACACTAAAAGTTTTGAACTCAATGGATTCATGATTACTGCGGCCAAGAGAGTGACCTATCATCACTTCTTTAAGACCTTATACGTTCTCAAACAGGTCCAGGAGTTTCCTTTCCAAGTTGGCTCACTCAGCACTTGTGACAGGATGCTGTCTTCAAGAATGCTCCAGGAATTTCACATACATACACAGTGTTCTCTCTTATCTGGCAATTACTAACTTTAGACCACATGAGTAACTTTAGAATACTTTTTCTGGCACAAAATTAGGAGATCAAGTGTCTAGTCCTCTTAGCAGTAGCGATATACAAAAGCATATTTTTCTGCATTGTTTTTAAACAGAGAAGTATGTGATAAATGTAAAAGTAGGTTTAAATAACACAATAATAATTTTCTCATACACAAATGTCACAAATGAATATTTAACCTAGATTTAAGTACCATAAAATTTAATGAGATTGTTTCAAATCCTACTTCACTAAATAGAGATTCTGTGTTCTGTCTACTTTCATGACAGATTTGCAGTCTTGGTCCCCTACATATGAAATTAGATTCCTAAATGGAGATATCTAGAATAAAGGCTCTGTGAAAGTGGCAAGTGAACAGTTTCACAAAAGATTCTACTTCAAAAGCTTATCTCAGTCTTACTTGCTATTTGTTATAATTTCTACTGCTATGTATATATAGTGGCAAATAGAGATCAAGTTTTGATGAGTAAAACAAACAAACAAAAAAAAGTGGAGAAGACCTATAGCTTTTTTTTTTTTTTTTTTTTTTTTTTTTTTTTTAATCCAATTTGAGAGAAGTTGTGTTTTTCTTTAATAAGGTTTTCATGGGGGCTTTCAGTTAGTGTCCAGAAAGGTGCTGTAGCATTTCAATTGACCAGAGAACAATTTTGAAAGATTTGTGCAAATATTAAATGATAAAATATCATCAAACTGAAGTGACTTCAAAATAATTACAGAGCAAGCTAGTACTACAAATAAGGAAGGATAGACTATCAAAAAGGAAGTGGTGGAATATATTTTAGAAAGCTCTAAAATAACATAAATAACTTTCTGGATCAAATTAACCAGAAAAAAAAAAATCAAAACATAATACTAGATCAAGATAATTAAGAATATATTACAGACTTCTACAACATATCCTTTATGACAGTCAATCAGTGTGCTAGACTGTGGAAGGCTACTTGAACTGTCAGGAAAATAATTTCATCCAGTACCCGATACAAATATATATTCCAAAAAGTAAAAGGAAATCTTAGAAGTAGTATTTCCCCTTAAGGGAATGATCTATAATGATAGATATGTGCAAGACATAATTACAGTGAACAAACTTTGCTAGTGATTAGCCAGAAATGTAAATGAAAAGCTATCATAAAATAAAGAACAGTTTGAAGGTTTTAATTAAAAGAAATTTAGAAAGTATTCTGAAAATACTCGTTGGGAAGTGATAAATTGTCAAATACATAAGGATACATATGGAGAGTAATATAGTGATGACTCAAGCTAAATAATAAAAGTAATCATCTATAATTATGTAGGAAAACTTTTGAGTAAAGCGAGGACTGTGGAAAATTTGTCAGTATTCATCACAATACTTTTTCCAGTGTTTCAGCAAAAGCTGCCCTGAGCTATTCCCTTGTACAAAATTCTTCAGCTACAGTGGTGATTTCTCTTCCTTAACATAGCCTGAACAAGGTATGTCAAAAGACACTGCTTCTCAGACATTGGAGAACCCTTTATTACCCTTGCCAGTTCTATGTTACCTACTAGTACTGCCTGCACTTAACTGCATGGCTTCTGCTTTCTCTTTTGCTTTCACTGAAGATCTACTTAACAATATATACACGCATATATCAACTACCATTGCTTCAACTAGGACTGACTGATATAAGCATAAGTAGTTGCTGAGATCTATACGCTGCCGAGGGCAACAAAATATCTACAGTGCTGCCCAGTTTACTCTGCAAATGCAGATCCTGAGGAAAAGGGCAGAGGCTCTGAATAATAGCCTGGGCTGCTAAAGGAGTACTCTAACTTTTTGCAGGGCATCAGTAGCAGTAACAAGCCTAGCACTCCTCTAATATTTGGCTTCATAACTCCAAAGTACATTTTGAATCCTAATGTGAATCCAAAGGATCTGGAAACAAATAAGCCTTGAAAACAAACCTTATATTTCATCTGGACTTCACTTAAAGGTATGAGTTCATTGGCATTTGAGAATCCTGTTTTTATTCACGTAGATGTAAAAAGGGCATTTATGACATTTAGGTAGATTTGAAGTCCTCACAGTAGGCTTGTTTCTTTCACCCCGCTACACTTAGAGAAAGCTGGAAAATATATCACATCTCTAAGACATCCACATGAATAGTAATGAAAACGAAGAAAATCGAATGTTCTTTGCTTGTCATTATCTGTAGTAAATACTTTTCTGTATAATCTCTCATATTTCTCCAGCAGTGCTTACAAAAATTTTAATTGGATATTCTCAATATTTATCCTACTGTATACAATTCTGCAATATTCCAACATATTTGTTTGTTTGTTTTCCCCAAAGAATCTTCTTCAGGATCAAATCCTTTTTTACAGAAAACTTATAGCAACACATTTTTTTCATTCTTAGTCCCACTTCCTAAAAGAGGAAAAAATTAAATCAAAGATTCTTATGAAGATAACAAATATTATCATTACAAAGAGATATGAAGGAATAAAGTTGCTGGTAAGAGACAAAGACAGTATTGCCATTGATATGAACCATCACTCAATCAAATTTTACAGGGAATTAATTCATGGGGCTTTGATGGTGTAAATCTCCACAATCATGTAATGCATTAAGCATGAATAACTAAGGACATTACAGATGTTAGAAGTGAGGAAGTGCCTTCTGACAGAGTTGAAGCCTCTTACAAATTTCACAAGTATAAAAGACTATAAATTCAAAAAAGCACCCAACCTAGTCCCCTAGTCCATGCTTTCGAAGCCAGTAGGGTAGTCAAACAATTAGTGATTTCTGATGCACAGAAGTAATAATTTTAAGTTACAGTACTTAATTCCAAAGTATAAAATTCTGTGACAATTCAATAACTGCAAGTCTGAGTGGCCAAGAGCACAAGTTCCTCAAATTGATCCATAATCTGCCTTCCCAACAATTGCACTCACAGAATCACTAACTTGTTCAGACAACTACAAACAGTCATTTATACATTAAATATTTTATTCCCAGGTGCATGCTTTAATACATCCCATAATTACCCCCTGGAAGATGTGATCTGCAGCTTTGTTGTTAAGATAATAACCAAGTTCTTCAAGGATAGCAGGCCTAATCATTTAGCATTCATTGAGATGATTAGTATATTGCTTTATTCCTAGGTATGGAAATAAATCTATTTTCTCCAACAGCCAATAGATAAAAGCAGATGAAGGATGATTCATCTCACCTATCCTGAATACCAGTTTCGGAATGAGATGAGCTGTCTTCTGGAAATGCTTTTTATTCTCGAGCACCAGACTGGGGGAACACTAATGATCACTTGTCCTGACTTCAACATCTAATATTGAAACTCCTGAATCTACGCAGTTGTAACCTATTTTGTGCTTTACATGCAGGGTACAAAGCCCCTTTCAAACAATAATTCCTTATAATCCAGTCCATAAGGGATTCTTGTTGAATGATCTGCTCTGACGAGTCTGAAGTCCCATTACAGTGATCCCACATTTCTTTATAACTAATGGTTTTTTCCTCAGGGACTTTTTCAGTTTGACAGTATCTCAGAAAGGTTTTAAAACCCAGTTTAATTGGATCCAAAGTCTTGTAATATTGAATGAAAATAAAAATTACACTTTTTTTTTTTTTTTTAAAAAACTATTTTCTTTATTTTTGCTAGCCTCCAGTAATGGGTACTCCACTAATCATCCTTTTAAAGCCTGAAAATCTCTTCAGACTTCTTTATGAGCCATGAAGAAACATAAACCAATACAATATTCTTTTCCCCTGAAGATAATTTTTAATATGTGGCTATAGGAAGCTTTTCTGACTGAGCCATCTCAAAATTGAAATAATTTATCTTTACAGCTATCAAGTCTCATAGCTTCATGGCTTAAAAGAAGAAAAAGCAGTAAATGCTGTGCTTTTACCTAAGGTGATATGATACATCACCTAGTGAACACTTGAAGCTAAGCTCAAAGCAAAGCTATCCTGACTGTTTTTTTACCCTAGAAAGACAAGTATGTATGAGATGGACTGAGATAAATCCAGCTTAGTAATAAACAGCTTTCCAAATGCCAAAATCTTATTGTCACAGGGCAGCTTTAGGAGTTGTAAGCTTTGTGGTGGGAGAAGGGTAGTAGAGCATCAGAGGCATCCACCCTGAGGATACGAAGCAAAGTTCTTTAGGGAGCCAGTGAGAACCTACAGTGAAAGCAGATCGTTTTTTCCACAGTATATTGGATTCTGTGAAAATTATTTGCCAAAATCAGAAGCGTCTGCAATGGAGTTATTGATACAGTCTTTCATTATTTTAGAATCCTGCTAAATTTAATTCCATCCATCTGTGCTTCCAGGAGGAAAGTTCAACAGTCAGGTATTGAAATTGGTATACTCTCCTTGAAGGACAGAATTGTGAATTCTCAGCTCACTCATTTCTTCAAGAAAGAAAAAAGTGCAGAGATCTAAAGCACAGAGTTTCATATAACAGATATCAGCCCATGGTGAGTGCACTAAAATGTGTAAAATAATTCCTAGTCAAGGGAAAAAGTGCATAACAGGAGAAATGAGGCTTTTCTAGTCTGACATACTGTTCCCATTAGATAATGCTTACTCACTCGTGTTCAGGTAAGTTACATCAAAGCAAAATTTGCTGTGAGGGATTTGGTGAATTCAGCAAACTAATGCTATACACAAATAAAGTAGTTCATCAGCTGTTGAGAAGTTATCAATAAGCAGAACTTTTTTGCAGATCTCAGCCATGAAATCACACAACTGCAACTAGCCGTAACTCTGCATAGTATTACAAGAAAAGAAATACCAAATACACAGAAGGGAATTGGAAAGATTCAGCCAAGAAAGACACTGAATAGTGTGCATGACTAAACCCCCACTAAATAAGGTAAGTCACATCTTCTGAAACAGAAAAAACTAATCTCATTAAGCAAGTATAAAACTGTCCCAAATGATGGAAAACTACTTTGAACTCCACCTAATAACACAACTGGAACCCGCTTTGAAGGAAAATTGAGGCAAAAGCTCCCATACAAATCAGTTAGACTGCAAACAAACAAAGCATTAAAGTAAAATTGCCCAAAAGGAGACGACAATAAGAATCTGTAATACCCTGAACAGAACACAAGAAGGCACTTAAAGAGGCAATCAGAACTAATGGTGACATTAACTCAATAAAGGAATATACAATGAAAGAATCCCTGAAGCAATCTCTACCCAGTGAGTATGGCATCAGGAAGCTGTACTTGAAAAAAATTAACACCCCATCACTATGGAATGAGGACAATGAGCAGAAGCTTTATAAAAGCAAGACATGAAATTTGACTGTTGAACTGCAATGTGAACCCACACAATAAAAGTTCAGAGGGAGACACAAAACTGGGAACAAATGAAGATTGCTTTCTCTTGTGTACAAATGTACAGTTAGCAGAGTGGCTAAATCACCCTAAATTGTCCATCCTCCCCTCCCCTATCTCCCTGATCAAGATTTGTAATAAGCTGGTCGGACCAACCTTTGAACCGTTGTTTCTTAATCTCCCACCGGGTATACAGGGTATACATAAATCAAAGAACATCCTCTTCCTCCTATAAATTGGAGCGAGACACTCCTGTACCATAACTTTTGGCCAGATATTTGCAGCTGCACAGCTATTACAGATGCCAGAGGGCGTGTCCTGATCTGCCATAAGGACACGATGGGGGTCCCTTAAGTAGGCCACACCACTTAGGTCCTACTTGCACCTTCCCCTTCCAAAGCCATTTCGTTCTACGGGTTCTAAATTCTACGTGGCAGGGAGCAGATTATTTTCATTACTAATCTAGGGTCTTATCTGATTATCATACTTTGGATCCTAAGCAGGGATGTGCATGTTGTCTGTAGTATTTTCAGGGCACTGTGTCTGCTGTCTTAGTCTCTCATTCAGGTCCCACGGGATTTCAAAGAGGCTTTTTGTCTGAATCATTGTACCAGGTCCATTCATTCTGTGGCTGTATACATACAAGCCATCACATGTAAATGGATTTAGGCAGGGGGCCACTGACTGGGGCACTCCTGCTGATCCATCTTGTGGGTTTTTTTTGTTTACTGAATTATTACAGGACAGATCTCAAAGGAATCCATTACAAGCAGAGCTTCAAGATCTGATTTAGGAGTTTTATCTTCTGAATCAACCAGGTCCATCAATTCAGGAATGTAGTTATCATCTATTGAGATGTTACTGACCTGCCTTATCAGGAAATTCAGGCTTTTTTTTTTTTTTTTTCCCCCCTATCAGTATACCCAAGTTATTGCTCTAATCTTTCTGTGTGGTCTCACAATAATTGATTCTCATTTCCTAAAGTACTGGCTCTCATTTCAGCCTAATTTAAAGCAGTTAACAGAGGCCATGCCATAGTTAGAAGCAGCTAGCTACCATTCTTTTGTAACCAATATATCTTTGCTCAACCTACTGTGCAGAAGAGGGAATTATTTTCCATAACAAATATGTCCCTCCGGTGGTGCAGTGGTATAAAGTGCTGCTTGCAACACCAGAGTCCTGGGGTTCGAATCCCCCCTGTGGCGCAAGTGGTAGAAATGCTGCTCTGCTACACAGAAGGCTCGAATCCCAGGAGTTGGACTCGATGATCTCTAAGGTCCCTTCCAACTTGCATGATATTGTGATACTGTGATAACATGCATTGGACCCCATTTTTCAGTTATGGTTTCCTGTTGATAATAAGGTAATACCAGATGTCCTGGGATCTGTCTGGGGATTGTTTTGTCCAATTGGGGTAGCATTCTCTCCCCTGACCTACCTATAGGTATTCCAAAGGAAAGACATTTTTTATAATATTCAGCCCGGCTTGCCAACAGTACAATCTACAAACATACATTTAGCAGAGTGGCATGGTTAGGATGGTACTTTACAGGTTGTATAATTAGAAAGTTTATTGTGGAGAAAAATGATAATCAAAGATAAATAAAATGCTCACCGGTATCCGAGGCTCACAGTAGAAACCACCATAGTGAGAAACCTCCAGAAAAAGATCCTTCCCCAGTAGCAGCACTAGATGGGGTCCAGGACAGGTATAGCCAGGCTCCACCCCTTCCAGCCACACAGCTGAATTGCCTTCACCTGTGCTCCCATGGCTGACCCAGTCCTTGACTCAGGTGATCAATCAGTGGTTCAGGCTGTGACTCAGCAGTTCCCATTCATCTTGGCATTGTCAGTAAAGTTGGAAGTAAAGTTAAGGAAAAAAAGTAACTGCTCAAATTTGTTCTCTGAGGTTTTTTTTGTTTTTGTTTTTTTTTTCTTTCTTTTCTTTCTTTTCTTTCTTTTCTTTCTTCTTCTCTTCTTCTTCCCCGTGTGTGTGTGTGTGTATATATATTTATAATTTATATTTTTGTAAACTATCCTATTTGTGCTAGGAGTACATGGTAATAATTAAGTTAGCTTTGTTACTGAGATACTTTTTTTTTTTCTTTTTTGAGTATCTCATGTGCTCTGAGGACTACAGTTTGATGTTTATTCCTTTAAAGTACGTATGAATATGAATTCATGCAGTCCTGTTTAGTAACTGAAGACAGGTGGAGACTGAAAGGCAGAGTACTAAAAATGCATCAATAGACGTCTGCTTTACAAATCTTTTATCCAAGCCAAGAAATATAGAATGCTTTTGAACAACTACTGTTTGTAATGAATTTTCTGTCTCTCCTGACATGTTAAATTACTGTCTTTTCACTACATGACAGGAATTCCTAGTTTTACTTGTATTAACTGGAAAAAACACAGTAGAATGTGTGACAATATAGCTTCTTAATGCTATGCTCAGTTTGAGCTAAAAGTATATACCTTCATAAGAAAATATAGATTAGTAAGGCACTTTTTTTAATGCCTCAGGATGTTGTCATTTGTTTAGAATTTTAGATTTTATTGTATCATTAGTTCTCTTCACTATAGAACAAAAGATATATCCACTTGAAAATGATTCCTTTCAGAAATACTAAGTACATCAAAATCATGCTTTAAAAGTGTACCTGACTGCTTCTCACTCATTCTGTGAAGTTTCATAGACATTCTAACAGCTCTAGAAGTTTTAGGGCTTGATAGGAGAGAAATGTTTTCCATGCAGGTCTGTTCTTTAGAGCACTTCTATAAAGTAACTGTTCTTTCAGTGTTCATTTCTGTCACCATAGACATATGGTTGATGCGATGCTGTAAAGCTTATAAATAAAGTCCTTCAAATCAGGGAAATGCCATCTGTTGTTAGATCATCATCAAGTTTAAATATTGATACTTCAGTGGAGTTTTGTATTTCTCCCTTTTCTTTTATATAAAGTCAGGATTTGTCTTTTGAATTTGTTAATATCTCCAGCATAAAAAACAATGTTCTTCAGTTAAGGTGAGGGGTAGAAGAAGAAGTTAGTCGGACAACACCTTATCAGACATTAGTACATTGTATTAGAGAGGATGTTATTAGATAAATAAGTCCCCTGGCTGCATCACACCTTCAGATTTAGTCCAATAAGTAAATCTCCTGAGGAACTAGCAAGATGCTATGACGCCACAAAAACACATTTTTTTTCCTTTCATATAGTGCAAAATAACTTGTATTTTTTTTTCTCACTGTAACACTCCTCACTCTAGTTTGATGCTGTTTATGCTTATTGGGTGGCAGGGATGGGGCAAATTTGTGTCTTGTAGTTCTGGCGCATATTTTTCTTGATGTGAATTAAAAGACACTTAAACACAGAACAGTAAGTTATACAAGAATAAAATCTGTAAAAACCTTACTCTCTGTCGCCACTTCTTAAAGTTAGCAGCTGATTGTTTGAACTACTTTGCCTACCATATTCACTTTATTGTAATAAATCTCTACTTAGTCTTTCTGTGCATGTATACATTACATTTCATTTTCTAGTTTACATTTCTACTGATACATGCTCTCCAGTTTTTTTTTGTTTGTTTTGACTTAATGATGACAGAATGAATGAGGAAGAGCAAAGGAACTGTGAAACAAATTTTACAATTGCAAACAAGACTTGAGTCTGTCTGTAGTCCATTTTAAATTTCATTTGTGAATTTTGTCACTACTCTTAAGTTGAAATTCAGCCTTCTGACCTATAAACCATTAAAACCTTTGATCTCCTTTTCTTTTTCACATGCTTTCTTTCACATGGCCTCTCTGCCATACCCATCCTATTCTTCTGTTCTTGATTCTGAATTCTCTGAGATTCATGGAAGCTTTTTTTCTGAGCCCTTCAATACAGTAATTATGGATATATTCTAATGGCTTAGAGTACCCACTCTGTTAACACTGCATACATTTGCCTTTCAGCAGAGCAGCAGGTCTTTTTTGATACTATGAAATTGTGTTCTAATCTTAATAAGTGACTCATATAAATGACAACAGTTTAAAGAAGTCTTCACTGAAGCCTTCTGACAGCATGCTGATATAAGATATTGCATGTAATCTTTAGCACTGGTTTTCATTGTTATTAGGACACAAATTTTTTATACAGTAAGTGGACTATTTTTTCTCCTAAGCATCAAAAGATTTTTGCCCATTTAAAAGCAGCTTTCCACACTTGCTCAACATATTCTCAGGAAAATGGTCCAATTTTTTAACTGATTTGTATACTGATATCCTACGGCCCTCATGCTGAGCAGAAACAAAGTCAGTATTTAATAGTAGAACTGCGTTAAAGGATTGTCTCTATATGAGTGTTAAATGTCCATTGCAGACAATATCAGAAGCAGCACAGTCCCATTGTTACAGATTCTCTGAATATACAGCATAGATTAGATGCTTGAAAGAAAACCAAGCAAACAAATAAAGGCAAAAGAAAAAGAACTCAGCTAGCACTCCTCTCATTAAAGTGTAAGTTAAATTCTATTCTTCCTTTCATAGAAGATTTAGGATACTCTTTATTGAAGATCTGAAAATACTGACAATCTAGTGCTGGTGTTATCTTCTCACTGCTATAGAAGGAGTTATGCAAGCATTGTCTCCACCTCAGTAATTCCCTCAGCTGTATCAAATTACCTGTGAAAGCTGCTTTCAGAGCTTTCATCAAAAAAAAAAAAAAAAAAATTATATATAATACTATGACTTAGAAGTCATAGAAACTTGAATGATGTATGAGTGAACTGCAGCACTGATAAATACAACTACAATTAGAAATTAGAAATTAAAAATTTTAGATAGGATGTCTGTCTCCCCTGGTGCCAATGAAATCAAGACATTAGACAACTCGTTAGATAAGGGCCAGGATTGGCTATTATGGAGTCAGTGACTAGGTGTGATGAGGTGGAGTAGTCCTAGGTTAACTGCCTGGCTTTATTTTTCAGTCACTGAAACATCAAAAATGGTATTTTCAAGTCCATGTAATTTTAATAAAATATTACAGGAATATAATAACAAAAAAAATATTTTCAAATGCAACATTTCAATACTTATGTAAAAGTTATTTTAGCAAGTATCTCAACAAAACATTTTATTTCTTAAAAAAAAAGAAAAAATAAAAAAAGAAAAAGGTTATTACTTTCGTAAATAGTGTTGTAACCAAGTAACAAATTATCCACGTGATGCAGATCCTTAAAAAATATCAGACCGCTAGTTGTGTTTGTTTTTTTTAATGTATCCCAAGGAACAACATTCACTGAAGAGTGAACATTCGCAGAAAGTAATATTGATGTCCCAGGAGAAAAATGAAAGACAATAAATACAAAATAAAATAAAATGGGACTTGAAGGAGAAACACATGTTGATTCAATACTATTAAGTGGAAAAACAGAAGATCTTTGCACCGATCAGAGGCAGGCTAATACCTATCTGAGCATAGAGTGGAAACACTGAACATGCAGAGCTAACAGTACAAGAAAAATAGTAATTTCTCTGTATTGTCACAGGGATTATAACAGTGTTTGACTATGGTTTATTACTTATAATTAAGAATTTGAGAGATTTTGCAATAAATAGAATAGCCTTTTGACTAATATGTCCTGACAAGGACCTCATCAAACTTCATCAGCATCACCTGCTGCTGTTTTGACAGAAAAATCTGTTTATTAAAGTTATACCTATACATAAAGTTTAACTTTCTGAAGCATTTCTAGATTTCTAGTGATTCAGAGGTACTTTGTTAAGGGATTGCTGAACCTGTATGTTAAAATCCTAGAAACTTTGATTCAAGCCTGGAAGGTAATTTTTTAAACATAAAAATAAAATCTTCACAGTGTTGCCATCTAGCATTGTCAGGAAAAGATGAAGAAATTTGTTGCCGGTTATTATGCACTTGGGAAGAGTAAAGTTTCTGAGAGTAAAATAATCTTCTGTTTTGTGAAAGTAGAACAGAGCTCTGTGAATGATAGATGAAGGGGCAGGAGTGAGGAAGGAGAAGCATTAGCAAGGGAATCTCAGTTGCACTTCAGTGAGGGCACCACTGCATTTTAAACTGCATGCCTATTTTAGTGCTGACAGTACAAAACATTGATACTTAAGATGCCTTCCCTGATGCCCCAAAATAAGATATAAATATTTTTAAAATGCTTTATGTTACTTGGTTATTTTTATTTTTATTTTTTTTTTTGATATGCAACACATTGTTACTGGATCTGATAAAATATTAGCCTAGAGTTATGTTTTTTTTTTATTTCTTTTACTTGCTGTTTCTGCTTCTGTTTGGTTTTTTTTTTGTTTTTTTTTTTTGTTTGTTTTGTTTTTTTTTGGTTTTTTTGTTTTTTTTTCAGAACAGCTACTGCTTCTCTGCTAATATCTCTGAATACTTACTGACCTTCTTAAAGACCTCAGTCAGCATCCCATTTTGATTTTCATTTCCAGAGTTCAGATTGGCACATAAGAGGGCAAGTGATACGATAGAGTGACACAATATGAAAAGCATGTTATAACATTACACTGAGTTTTGTCTGAATCACAGGAAATGCTAAATGATAACATTATATTTTTTTTCTATTATGTAACCAAATGATTTTTAGAAAGTGTCTCCTTATGAGGTGGTATGCAGCACAGATAATACTGCAAAACCAAATGCACAGACTAAGTCTTGTCCTCATCCCGGTTCTGTTACTGAGGGAAAAATAAAAAAGCAGAATTGACATCAAGAAATTTTAAAGCTAGAAAATAGCTTTACACATCCAGGCAAGAAGATAAGAACATTAAGCACTAACTATGCTGATAACATGGTGTGAATTTTCTCTTTGACCCCAGCCAAAATTATAGGTTTTGCATACTGTTTTCATTTACAAGTAGGAATTTGTGACAGTAAAGCCAAGTGACGAGTATCTGTAGGCACTAAAGGTCAAATAATTAGGAACAAATTTGTTATCTTATTTTTACAGCCTTTAGCAAATGTGCTACTCACAAATCTCTCCTTATCTTGGCTCTTACCACAATGCATTGAGCTGTGCTGGAGCCTGCTTCTGTTCTTATTCTGAATTTCCCTATCTTCACCTGTCTCTACCTTTCATGCTCTGTAGTCTAAAACAACATTTACAAAAGACTCCAAAGCCTACCGTTAAAATTTTCAAGAAGTCTTACATTTTATTTAAGAACAGAAATGTTCTTAAAATTTATACCTGAAACAGAGAATATCAGGTAAGCTTAACATGCATAGTAACATGTACATGGCGTACTCAGTCAAAGTTATGCACAATTGTGGCAGGTTGGCCTTGGATTCTCTCCCACTCCTCAAAAGAGCAGGGAAAGAAAATGGGAGGGGAAAGCCCCCAGGCTTTGAGAAGGACAGGGAGATCACTTATAGGTTACTGTCCCGGGCAACACTCCTCTGCCAAGGTGTGCAGAGGGCTACAGTTTACAGTCTGGCCATTACAGTTCCTCTCCATTGCTCTTTTCTGCTCCTGCACTGGTCCTTCCCATGGGCCACAGTGGGGTATACCTACCCCAGTGCAGGCTCCTCCATGAGCTGCATGGGGACAACATGCTTTCTCAGTGGGCTTGCAGGGGAATCTACTCAGATGCCTGCAGTACCTCCTTGTCTCCTTCTCCTTAGCCCTTGGGGCTCGCAGTGCAATTTCTCGCACTTTTTTTTTTTCCCCAGCTCCTCACTGCTGGACAGCATTTTGCCTCTCTTAACCAGGCTCTCCCATAAGTACTCCCAGACTGGCTGTTGGGCCTGGCCATGCCCTCTAGTGTGGCTTTTGGAACTGGCTATGTTTAGCATAGAGCAGCCCTGGCCTCACTTCACAGAGAAGCCTGGCAGCCCTCTGCCACTGCATGAGCACCTGCAACTCATACTCTAACATGCTTTGTTGTTCTGAAAATATAATGCTGAGTATTATTTGGTGATACAGGACTTAAAACTTTTAGCTTTTCATCTTGGCTGCCCAATATATTTTATTTATATCATAGAATAGAACAATAGAATGGCTTGAGTTGGAAGGGACCCCAAGAATCAAGTTCAAACCCCACTGCCAATAGCAGGGCCACCAACCTCCAGACCTTATGCTAGACCAGGTTGCCCTGGGTCCCACCCAACCTGGTTCTGAACACTTCCTGTGACAGAGCATCCACAACCTCTCTGGAAAGCCTGTTCCAGTACCTCACCACTCTCTGAAAATGACTTCCCCCTGACATCCAGACTTGAGCTTAAAACCATTCACCCTTCTCCTGTCACTGTCTACCCCTTGTAGAAAGTTGATTCATCTACTTTTTGTAATCCCCTTTTAAATACTGGAAGACTGCAATAAGATCTTCTTGCAGCCTTCTCTTCTCCAAGCTTAACTGGCCCAGATTCCTCAGACTTGCTTCATAGGAGAGACGCTCCAGCCTTCTGATCATCTTTGGTTGGTTTTTGTTTTTGTTTTTGTTTCATTTTCTTCTATCATCAACTTCTATCTTCTATCAACTTATCAGTGAGATAAATAACTGGAACTTTTCAAGTTCTGCTGGAATGTATTATGGAAAACTTATTTCTTGTGGTCTTTTAGCAAAAATTGTTTAAGTCAAGTCAGATAATTCAGCAAGAAATACACTTGGTTTTTTTTCTGCTTGTTTTAGGATGTACTTTGGCTAACAGAAGGTACTGATTCTTTTTTTTTTTTTTTTTTAATAAGAACACAATGCCTGAGTACCAGCATTTACTCATCCAGAAAAATGGATTTTCAGTCTGATGTTTTCAGCTCAACAAAAGCTTTCACGTTTGAATTTTCAGCTCAAACCACATCCCCAACAACAAACTCAGCCAGTTCCATTTCAATAAAATAAGCACTAATTATCAGGCTCTCAGAAGAGCTAAACTGTGTATCACTGATCACCTTCTTCCTGTTCTCAGACTTGGTGGCCTGGAGGCATAAGCACTAGGGGAAACAGACTGTGAGAGAAAGATGGACAGGATGATGCAGCAAGACAGAAACTAATCTTTCCCCAAGCTAGATGAATCTATTAACATTTGTTTCATTTCCATATGTCTTCTACAAAAGTTTGCTACTATTTTCCATACCAGGGCTGCTTGCAATAACTTGACATTTCACTTGTGAGGCCTTGTAACCTACACCTACCCTGGTCAAGTCCTCTCTCTGTCTCTCTGGCTATCCATAATTTTCAGCAGCTGGCTTCTTTTGTATGCTGTTCAGTCTTTCCTACCAGCGGACTTTTAACCACGGGGACACTTGCCAAGATCAGCATCTGGTGGATTTCTGCTATCTGTCTTAATTATCGTTCTTTTTGAGTAACAATTCTTCAGAGTCCTTCAAACATTCTGAAAAATAATTAGCATGCTGTCCTGGGGCAGGCAGAGAGAGAAATGATAGGAGCATTTCAGATATATGTTTGGTGCTGTGGAATTGGGATTCTAAAGGAGGAGGCTAGGGCCATGCATTGATGTGTCTGCTCATCCTTCCCCATGTAAACACAGCTGATACTGAGAGAAACAATGCATGTCTGTGTGATGTCACTGGGGATATGCAAGCAGGGCATCTTATGTTTGCCTTCTGAGGGCTTTATGAAGGAGAAGGGCTGGCTTTCACACAGGGCTACTAATACATTTCCCATCACAGTCCACTGACGATGAAACTATCAGCTGTTTCTCAATGATAGCTATAGATGCCATACCGACGGATGCAGAATCTGATCTGGATCTAATTGTGCATAAGCAAAGGAGATTTCTCTGGAAAAACATTGTTGTGTCTAACCAGTAATAACATTATAGCATGTGGATGCTGTATTTTCAGGTTGTGTTTTTAGTACAAATTAATAAGAAGAACCATTTTTTTTCCCACAGAAATCACAACCAGAAAAATAATTAAAAAGTAAAATAAAATAAGATGCTCTTTTCTTATAATAGCTTCCCTTTTTTCCCATTATTATTTTTAACATACTTTTATAAATTATAGAGGGTTTTCTATATTTGCGGGGGGGGGGGGGAGGGGGAAGGGGTGGGGAAAGTATAGTAGAAACTAGTTATATACTAGTTATATACATTCTTAGAATGACACTGAAGTTTTAAATGTAACATTTTTTTCTTTTGTTAGATTCCACTTTATGCTTCTGTATTGCTGTTCCTTCTCAGATAACAAGCAGAACCTCCTGTGGTTAAATAACATTTTGTCTGCTCCTCCTATCAGTCTAATACAATGTGCTGTACATGTCTGTCAATCTGCAGCAAAACTCCTACTGATACCAATAGCCCACGTTCTACAAATATAATCTCAAGGATATACTCTGCATGTACATTTAGTTTCATCACACATTTTGTTATAGCTATTTAAAAGTTATATTTTCACTTTTTTTTTGTTTTTTTTCCTGTCAATTTCTAGTTAAAACCGGTATTGGACCAACACAGGATACTTAATGCACAGAAATAATCTCAGTACTCCTTGGCATAAACTTGCCAAAGATTTAACTCTGTGTTTGGATGACTACCCTCATTCTCACTCCTGTTTTATCTTTGGAACAAATACTGAGGAAGTTATTTTATTCCTATTATCCCTTTTTAAGAACTGTATCAGGGAATACGTGGGTGTATAGGTAAAAAAACTACAGCATTTAAAATACACTAAGATTTAATTCATGATCTGTTTTCTCAATCACAGCAGCCATCCATTTTCTCTTTATTTGTAAGATGTGAATACAAATTCAAAATCTTTACTTTCTGGCACAATGAGAAGCTAGTTATGATTTACCTTAAAAAACACTTCTGAGATCATATAAACTAGTTTCTTTAGTGGGTGAAACTATGCAAAAGATGTCTGCTGCTCCCTGTGCATAATAAGAAGAGAAATACAGTCACATCCCTGCAAAATTTCTGACATAACTTTATTATAGTGTTAGGACACAGTTTGTTTTAAAGTATTTTTATTTCTGGATAAAATAGAACGATTTATTTTGTCTTATTCAAAATTCAGAGGAATAATGTTTGAGATTCTTACCTTACATGTAGTAGCAAAGCTCCACTGACAGAAAAATGGTGCTTTGATTTGCACAAGTTGCATATCTGTTCTTTTATTTGTTGTTCAGGATTGATTAGATACTTTTTGCATGACATTAGTTCAGATAAGTACTTAAATTTCTGTATCTCTTAATAGACAAGAATACTGAAAATAAATAAATAAATAAATAAATACACCCATTTAGCAGAAATCTGGACATATGCAACAAGGAATAGGTCAGCAGTACAAGGAACATTATTCCCTGTTGGGATATATTTACTGAACAACAGTAAAATATGCTGTAACGTGCTACTTTCAACAATATTTAAGTCCCTATTGGAAGAATTAAAGGGCTACATAAAAGTTATTTCTCTGTCTGAACAGGTGCAGCATATGCCTAAACATAAAAAATCCCCATGCTGTTTCCATCCTCTTTCCTTGACCTGCAGGATTGTTTCAAGGCAGGATGAGAAAATAACTCTTCCTATGAGTCCTTTCATTCTGTAGCCTCTCTGCAGGGACTTCCAGTGAAAGAGTCAAATTACTGTAGTGTTTTCTGTGAAGTGCAAACTTATCTTATGTCTACCTACCAGGAGATGCAGCAATCAATTCAGTTCTCTAAGAGGAGCTAGCAGTGCTAGCAGCTGTCCAAAGGCAATCAATTAACTCAAGTGTTCTCACAGCCCAATTCTACCTCTAGAATTCCCCATCTCAGAAATATTCAGTAAAACAAAAAAGATGTGAAAGTTGGAGCTCTAAGGTCTAAGAAATGAACCATGACTCCTGATGTCCTATTCTCCTTGGCAAGAATGTTGTTGTGGATGAAAGCAATGCATACCTGTATCTGTCTCTGTATAACAATAGCGTCTTTATGTAATCAACTCACCTCAAGGATAAGTGATGTCTGATGGTGGTCAGAAGATAACTATTGCAGGAAGAGGAAACGTTGCTCCTTATGGCTCTTACAGTATCTGAAAGGTGCTTACAGTGAGAGCGGGACAAGTCTGTTCTCACTGGTAACACGTGACTGAACGAGGGGAAATGGCCTCAAGTTGTGCCAAGGTAAGTTTAGGTTGGGCATTAGGAAACACTTCTTTACAGAAAAGGTAGTTAAGCACATAATTCAAAACATAGGCTCCCCAGGGAGGTTGTCGAGTCACCATCCCTGGATGTGTTTAAGAGCCGTTTGGATGCGATGCTCATAGATATGATTTAGCAGTGGGCTGTTAAATTTAGGGTACTATGGTTAGGCTGCAGTTGGACTTGATGATCTTTGAGGTCTTCTCCAACCTGAGTAATTCTATGATTCTATGATAGCTGATTTGCTGTCCTGGCATATTTGTGGCTTACCGGTATCTCAGACCTGAAATGCTGAAGAGAAACTGCTGAGGCTCATCCAGTCCCCTTGTCATTCCCTCACCTAGAGACAAATGATACTACTGGGGAGACTGTGTCCTGAATGATACTATGGCTCCTAGGATGAGGATAAAGAGCATTAGAATGTAGG
This sequence comes from Excalfactoria chinensis, assembly GCF_039878825.1. Lineage (NCBI taxonomy): Eukaryota > Metazoa > Chordata > Aves > Galliformes > Phasianidae > Excalfactoria > Excalfactoria chinensis. The sequence continues at coordinate 52,011,374 of NC_092826.1, forward strand.
TGGTTTATCTGATCTTACTGGTAAAAGGGAGAGGCTTAGGTGGTAGCATCCTATAGGAAAATCTCAGCAGCATGGCTGTTGCTGTAGCAGGAATTTGTATTTTAAGAGCACGAGATAGGGCCACAAAAATGATGCAAGGGATGGAACACCTGTCATACAAGAACAGGTTGAAAGATAGAACAGACTTTAGCAGAGACTGTTGTGATAGAAAAAGGGGAAATGGTTTCAAGCTTAAAGAGAGTAGATTTAGGTTGGATATAAGGAAAAAGTATTTTACAGTGAGGCACTGGAACAGACTGCCCAGAGATGTAGTGGGCGCCCTACCCCTGGAGATTCTCAAAGTGAGGCTGGATTAAGACCTGGGAAACCTGATCTAGCTGTGGTGTCCCTGTTCGTTGCAGGGGAGTTGGACTAGGTGACCTTTAAACATCCCTTCCTACTCTAAGAATTCTATGATCTATTAAAAATGAGGACTTCAGGGGAGAAAAAGGGGCTGGTAAGATCAAAACTTGCTTGCCAACTGGCTTGCTAACCTAGTGAGGAGGGCTTTAAACTGGGTTCAGCTGAGGATGGTAATGGTAGCCTAAGCACATGTGGAGGCTAGTCAGAAAATGCTCCCCAGTGTTAAGCATAATGCAAAATTCACCTACTGCTGTTGTGAAAGTGGCGTGACTATGAGACCATCACAAGTGCCTGTATGCAAATGCACACAGCTCACAGAAAAATAAAAAAAACTTAAGAAAGTAGCAGTCTGTTCAGAGCTGCAAAGCTATGATCATTCGATATTAAAAAGAGATGGTAGAATGGTATTACACAGCTGGATTCAGTCTATTTAGAAAAGCCAGAGAAGATGGGAAGGAAGACCTACACTAGACAAAGAAGTGGCTTGAATCGATGCAGACAGCTGAAGACTCTGTTAATATCTTATTGCTGAAGATCAAAATACAGATGGAAACAGATGGTATTGTGGTTGGTGTCTACTATGGACTGACTGATCAAGAAGAGGAATTAAACCAATCTTTCTACAAATGGAAGAAGTCACCCAATGATAAACAAAAGTACTGATGAGGAACTTTAACCAAATCATTAATTTTTGGAAAGGCAACATGGTGGTGTAATTCAGACTTTTGGAGTTTGTTGATGACATGGGGATTACCAAACCAACAAAGACAAATGTCCTGTTGGCTACTTAAGAGCTAGGTCAGGGCTGCAAAGGCTGAGCACAGCCTTGTCTTGAAAGAGAAAAACAACAGCACAAAAACAAACAAAAACCTTGAGATTTTGGAGTTTAAAACCCTGAGAGGGGTGAGCAAGACTAATAGTAAAATTATATCCCTGTACTTGAGAAGAGATCTGCTTAGCAGGATCCTGTAGGACACTGCCCCAAAGGGGAAAGAGGCCAAGAGAACTGCTTCAAAATGACCTCTTAAAAGCACATGAAAAGTCAGTTTCATCTTACAGAGAGTTACTCTCACGGCAGAAGGTCAGCATGGATGAAGAAGTTCCTGACTGAGCTCAAATGCGAAAAGAAAGTATGCAGGTGGAAAAAGGGACAAGCTACCAGGGAAGAATATGAATATATTGCCTGAGAATGCAAGGATAGAATTAAAAAAGACAAATCTCAGCTGGAGCTGGAAATAGCATGGGTTGTTATGGGCAATGAGGATTTCTTTAATGCAGAAGGAATATTGTTCAGTGTAGTCTGATATGTAATGACAAAAGTTGGAAAAGCCTGATATACTTTCAGTGTGGCTTACCTTTCTCCATTTTTACTGATAATTTCTGCCGTGAGTCTCTGGGACTACTGGTAGAATGTGTTAGAGTGAATCATTTAGTCACAGTGGAGGAAGATGAAGTTACCAATCATATGAGGAAATTTCACATATACAAGATGGGATGTAATGAGGGTGTTTATTATAAAGTTAATCAGTGCCACTGCAAGGTTCTCAAATCTCTTTGAAAGATCATGACAGTCAGAAGAAGTGACAGAGAAGGTCAGCTGCACACTGGATTGTTAGCAAGGGTAGCCAGTGACTCTTCCCTTCTGTCATGTTTGAGAGACTGTGTCTGGTTTTGAGTAAACGAAAGAATGGAATACTGCAGAAGCAACAGCACACCAAAGACAATTAGAGGCTGAGTTGTTGGGTTTTATTCTACCTGAAGGTAAGGCACAATCATACTTCTGTTTACCATCAATGGTAAACATCTAATGGAAGACTGTGAAGAGAACAGAGCCAGACTTAAAAGTACACAGTTTGTAAGTTGAAGAGATGAAGGAGTCAAGATTCCTTCTCATGTTAAGTCTTACTAAGACTCTTATTTATACTGCATATGCTCCTTGATTAAATTAGTTCTCACACTTAAGAAACAGATATTCACATTTCTATTAGCTAATGATAATAAACCCTGAAATTAAACATTCTGAATTGAAGTTCTTTCCATACAAAAATTTGGAAAATCTTGAATTTCTACCATTTTTCCTAAATCCTGTGTAGGTTTGACTGAATATTGGAAGAAACTGACTCAACCCTTATTTGAAAACCAGACTATGTAAATGTGATTCTAAAATACAGATGAAAGATCTAATGAAGTAGAAGTCTGCAATAGGCATGTTAACTAAAATGCTGATCATTTTGGAGTGCACTGAGACACTAATAATTATCCAAGTAAATCAATGCAGAAATTTAATGGAGAAGAGAAACTGACCCAGCAGCTTTATGAGCCTCACTTCTAGTTTCAGCAATATTATTTCCAAACTTAAATGCCATTGCTTTTGAAATCAGGGTTGATTAAACTTTTATCTGACGGTACAGAAGGATGACTGTGACCATCTTCTGTCTGACGCTGATATTTCAGATCTAACTTCAAAGATCTAGTACAGCATGATGGTGCACAGACTGGACAACATAGGAAAAATTTACACTAACAAAAATCAGAAACAATTGTCAATTCATTTTTAGACTAACCAAAACTATAATGGCCTTCATACCTACTTATCCATCTATAGTTGATAAATTACTCTCCTGAACTTTTGCATCTTTTTATGTCGTTCATTAGCTGATACTTCGATACTAAGGGCAAAAGACATTCTTTAGGTATTTTACATTATCCTTTTTGTAGCAAAAGATAAATTACAATTCAATTATATTGGTCCACAACATCAAAAGTGGATGTTGGTGATATGGCTTCAGAGGTTAAACCGTTTCACCAAATTTCTGTTACATTTTGTTGTCATGTGAGTGATGGCAGCAGAGGGGCAGTCTGACAGAATGGCATCTGACATGGAAGTACGATGAAGCAAAGTTGTGTAATCTCTATGAATGTTGACATTCATCAGCACTTGTTGAATGTTTATGGACACTAATGTATGGATGTGAGCACAGTGAGGGAGTGGGTGATACGTTTCAGCAATGGCAACAGTGACAAAGAGTCGCCTATACTTGTGCAGATTTTACAAATGCAGCATGGAGGCTCTTGTTCATTGCTTCTGAAAATGCGTAGTTAATGTGGTGATTATGTTGAAAAATAGTGTTTTGTAGCTGAGAATTTGTTCTACCCAGTAGCCTTATTGTGCTCCTTGTATCAGTTGTAGTTTCCATGGAAGTAAATAGGAGACCTTACTTTGGAATGACTTATCTGTGTTAATAATTTGTTTGGATAAAGCGCTTCTTTCAGAAAGGCACCCAAAATCTTGAAAGTGTCAAGACTCCCCTGTTTTCTCTCTAAAAAGAAATACATTCAACTTCATATATAGTTTTCAACAACATAAAAAAAGCAAAAAACAAAACAAAACAAAAAACTATAATACCCTTCTTATACATTTAGAATTTCTCTCTCCATGGAAAAATTCTACATAATTTTACAAAAGTGTGAAAGTCAAGCTTTTATTTATAACTGATATTTTAAAAGTCAGTGCAATTAGCAACATCTTGCAATGAGTCAGGTGGATATCTTTTTTTGCAATAATTTTATATTATCTAGAGAAAGCCTTCTATCACACATACCTCTATCACTGATATAAAGTTTTTCTCTCTCTCTATATATATTTTTCAGCCAGGATTTTTCCTACACTGCTATTTTCCAATCTTTGAAATACAATGCAATGAAGGAGTACACTGTTTATACCTGTTTTCTATTTTACTCAAAAATCTCCCAGTAATATCCTCCATCATTGTCTTCAAAAGGAAAAAATTCAGATAGGAAGTTGAAACACTTCTAAATTGCAGTGTTAGATTGCAAATAAATACAGCTTGGGCACTTTGATGTTCCACAAGGTGGTTTCATACTGAATGGAATCTTCCCCATTCTGTGTGATGGACATGCCTGTTCTGTTGAAACCACATCACTTCAGAGCTACTAAGTAGCTGGGGACAGAGACCTCTGCAGTGATAGAAACATCATCTACTAGTAGAGCAAGGGCAAGTCTGCATTGCAGGTTCCATTATGCAGCTTATGTCAGTTTATAGACAGCTGTTTTCCAGTCAGTTATGTGGAATTTTTGTTTTGTTTTTATTTTTCTTTGTACAGCACATCTCCACAACATAGGTTTGATTTTGCTAAGTTCATCTCTTAGGAAATGCCATTATGTACAGGTTTGCTTTTGAATCTGCAACACTTTATGTAATTATATAAATGATCATGTGCAGATTAACAACTGTATGATTTTTATTGTCTTAATTTGCAATATTAATAAGCATACTTTCAAGGAAGTTTTTTTCTGTCTTACTTCTAGCAACACTGGCTCATGTGTTCCTCAATAAATGTCACCTCTTGTTGAAACACCTGCTGCTGAGAAGAGATTTTCAAGCTGTTATGTTGTGATTAGCCTGAAAAGGTATTTGTTGCAACTAAAAATGTTTTTAGTTCTTGTTTATTAACTTCATTGCTTCTTCCTGTAACATTTTTTTTCTGGTATGATTAAGGTGAATGTACAGTGATTTTAGGTGGCTTCATCTAGGTCTGGATCACTAGATTTACTAGATCATTTTTTGCAGTTTTCAAATTAAATGCCAAAGCCAGAGGGGGGAAAAATAAATAAATAAATAAATAAAAATTAAAAAAAAAAAGCCTGAAACTATGTAAAACACTCAATGTTGTCACACATGCTCACTGTCACTTGTGTCACAAGGCACAAGTGGGCCTTCTGTGATGGAGTGACAGCATTGATAGACAAAGAGAAGGCAACTGATGTCATCTACGTGGACTTCTGAAAAGCCTTTGACATGGTCCCCCATCACATTATTGTCTCTAAATTGGAGAGACATGGACTTGAAGTGGACTATCCAGTGGATAAGGAATTGGCTCGAAGGTTACAGCCAGAGGGTTGTGGTCAATGGCTATATGTCCAGGTGGAGGCTGGTAACAAGCAGTGTTCCCCAGGTGTCTGTCTTGAGACCAGTGCTCTTTGACATCTTTATCAATAATGTAGGTGATGGAGATGAGGGCAACCTCAGCAAGTTTGCTGATGGCACCAAACCTAGTGGTGCAGTTGATACAGGAGAAGGGAGGCCATCCAGGAGAACACTGATAAACTTGAAATATACTCCCAGATGGAGTATTGCATCCAAGTCCAGGACCCTCAATACCAGAAAGATGTGGATCTTTTAGAGAGGGAGAAGAGAGGAGAGGAGAGCAGAGGAGAGGAGAGGAGAGGAGAGGAGAGGAGAGGAGAGGAGAGGAGAGGAGAGGAGAGGAGAGGAGAGGAGAGGAGAGGAGAGGAGAGGAGAGGAGAGGAGAGGAGAGGAGAGGAGAGGAGAGGAGAGGAGAGGAGAGGAGAGGAGAGGAGAGGAGAGGAGAGGAGAGGAGAGGAGAGGAGAGGAGAGGAGAGGAGAAAGAAGAAAAAAATGTACAGATATGGACAAAGTACCCAAGGGGCAGAAATCTAACCAAAATGTTTGCATTATTATTTGATAAATTTTCGTGGTTTGTTTTTGTTTGTTTTGTTTGTTTGTTTGCTTGTTTTATTTGTTCATCTTTAATATGCATCTCATTTAGATTGCGTGAGAATATTATAAAAATGCAAAGAATTATACTAATGCCCAGAAAATATTTCCGTCTTTGACTCAAGGTTTTGCTTTGTCTTACCCAGTTGCACTTAGCTTCCTCACTGTTTTTAGAATTCTGGGCACATACATCCTCTCCTGAAACTAGCTCATTTATTAACTCACCAACTTCTGTTCCAGATGCTGAAACTAGATGGATTTTTAGTATCTACTCAGTTCTGTTCCATAATCTATCCTTTCATCATTCTGTTTGCTGGAACAAGATGAGGTTTGGAAAGTGAATAAGTACTTTGGTATATGATTATTTGTATACAGTTCTGCCTTTTATTAGTAAGTTTGCATAAATTAGGCAAAATATACAAATAATTCATACATCCCTTACTCACTTTCAATAACTTGCTTCCAAAAATGTTACAATGGCCATAAAAAAGCAAATATACTTTTTTTTTTTTTTTTTTTTTTTTTTTTTTTAAGCAAAACTAACAGCAATATTTCATATGCCTTATGCATGATATATGTAGTTGTGAATGTGAACTTATGGGTATGTGTGAGTATCAGCACAGCAAATCCCAACAATATATTTAAAAATGTATTCAGTATTTCCTCAACAAAGTGAGGTTTTCTGACTTACTGTGTTTTCTTTGTACAGTATTATCTGATTTGGCTTAGGAAGACTTGAGAGAGGAAAATGCCTGATTTCCAATTAGAAATCATATTGCTTTACCCCATGTATTTAAGTGTGAGGTTCTCATGATAATCTTTGTGCCTTGGATTTGTCGATTTGTTCATTTTATTCTTTGGTACATAAATGAAATAACTAAGAGAATAGCTGAACACCAGTACTATTTTTGCAGAGCATGTGTTAGAGTTGCTTATATGAAAAATGTGTCATTGTATCTGACAAGGCTTTCTCCTACAGCTGGTCACATCTAGATTTTGTCTAGGTTTTTCTTATGTATATCTTAATTTTATAAAAGACAAATTAATTGGTATATACCAAAAACTCATTTGAAACTAAATTCTAAGAAATGTGGGCAACTTTCTTAAAAATTCAAAAATATCTATACAGAGCTAAAATGTATACATTAGAAATAATCTGATTTTTCTGTGTTTTTTTTTTGTTTGTTTGTTTGTTTGTTTGTTTTAGTACTCTCAAATAAGTTTCTCCAAGCAAAGTATTAATATCCAAAGAGAAAGAGAGAGAGAAAGGGAGAAAGAGAGAGAAGGAAGGAAGGAAGGAAGGAAGGAAGGAAGGAAGGAAGGAAGGAAGGAAGGAAGGAAGGAAGGAAGGAAGGAAGGAAGGAAGGAAGGAAGGAAGGAAGGAAGGAAGGAAGGAAGGAAGGAAGGAAGGAAGGAAGGAAGGAAGGAAGGAAGGAAGGAAGGAAGGAAGGAAGGAAGGAAGGAAGGAAGGAAGGAAGGAAGGAAGGAAGGGAGGGAGGGAGGGAGGGAGGGAGGGAGGGAGGGAGGGAGGGAGGGAGGGAGGGAGGGAGGACGGGAAAAGGAAAACAAAAATGTTCAATAAATTTAGCACTAGTAAATAATGAAAATATATTTACAAAGGATTGAAGCAAGTTATTTGTCTGTTTTTGTATAAGATGTCTGAATTATGTTGACAATTTCATAATGCTCCTGAATAGCTGCCCGTAATGTTGCTGTAATATAACATTAAAAACATCATGGAGATGAATGAGACTAATGTAGTATGAAAACGATCATCTCCTTTGATTTAAAATAGAAGTTAATGATAAAAATAAATTTTGTGTATTTACCATTTAAACCTAGAATCTTGCTTGGAATTTATATGTATTTTTATACACAAGTTATTGAGCTAAATATTATAGTAAAATATGCCTGACTGTTTCAAAGCTAAAATGTAATTAGCCAAGGTGGAAAACACCATTTTCTGTTGTTATCTGACCATAGCTATTACTTAAAGCAAAATCATAAAAATGACATTGTATGGCAGAAGTAATGAAGTGTGGATGGAAATCAGCCTCGATGACATGCAAAATGAGACAGTTTATGACAGTCTGTGCTTGTAAATTAAATGCAGTCAAAATATTACTCTATGTGGAATCTCATAAAGCAACAGAAGCCTTATTTTATCTAGTTTGGGACTGGAACACTTATTAAACTGCAATACTTATTATTAAGTATTGTAATTTCTCTTTTTTGTATTTGTTATAAATAACTCACAGTGTTTCACAGACTTATTTATGACACTGCAATTTCACATTTTTATTTATTTCCAAGCCTCAAATTATGACTTAAAGTCTGTCAGGATGCTGCATAAATGCAGTTAGAAACTAACCAGTAAGCTATAGATTATTTATATTATGTCAGTTTCTCCTTTAAATACAATTATGGATATAATATTAACATACAACAAGATTTACATTTATTTTCAAAGTCTCATGGCATTGTGCTTAATTAGAAGAAGTAGTAGGATGGCAAATAATTAGGGAAGTTTAAGATACAGAAGTTGGCAATTTTCACATTTTCAGGCGAAGTAGTTCTGAGCATAGCATCACAGAAGGGCAAAATGCTGGAAATTGTCAATAGATAGAGATTGTGTTGTTCAAACCCTCATGGCTCAGAGTAGGGTCAGCTATTGCAGGCTGCTCAGAGTCAAGTCCAGTAAGGCTTTGAAGGTCTCCTAGAATGGAGAATGCACATTTTTGGTCTGCACGCTCCTTTGTTAGAACACCTTTACAGTGAAAAAGCTTTTTTCCTATGATTAAGCAGAATTTTCTGTATTTCCATTTGTGTCTGTTGCCTCTTTTCTTGGCAATGGTTAACACAAAGAAGAAACTAACAGAAATTTCTATTGTGGGTATATGTTGTGTACGTGTGTGTGTGTGTGTAATCACAAGCACAGAAGCATCTCAGTCAAGGTTCCTGATTTTGTTGTTTTTTGCAATAATTTAAAATCATTGAGCCAAACTGAAATCTAAGAAAGCATGTAAAGAGACAGACAGCATTGAGAAGGTGGCTATTCCCAAAGAAGTTTATATTTGGATTACATGCATTTTTTATTACTGTGGGAGGAAGATTAAGATAAGAAAATTGTGTTATATGTATAAGGGGTCAGCAAGGGAGACCCAAACTGGAAAAACTAGATGAATCCTATCAGTATGACATGGATGTATAAGAACAATGCAGTCCTGACAATTCAGTTAGAGAGAAAGGAATTGACTACTGGTTTACTGACATGTCTCTAAAATCAACTCAGCTTACTGACAGACAGAAGAAATGAGATAAATGAAGGATATGTCATGAAGATAGCAGCAAGGCAGTTTGCTTTCCTGAAGAAAAGATGTTACAGTTTGCCGTATTCTTCTTCCTGTGCCTGAACTAAAATGTACATATTGTTCCACTACTGAACTGAACTATGCAAAGGCTTTCCCATGGTTAAGTAATATACCTAAATTACAGACTGTTCTCAGAAATTGCAGAGGTTTTTGGTTTTAGTTCCAAATACATAACCATACATTTTTACTACAGAAATTTCACCTGATTTTTTGTGTATGAATTATCTTTTCTTTCAGCAATTTTCCCAAAATACATAACACCAAATACTTTTATTGGCAAACTCATATTTTATGCATTCAGCTCACTGACTAAAATATTAGAGAAGCCCTATCATTATAGAAATTGTTGGGAAAGCCCTTTTTTTTAAATCTTTCTACATTCTGATTATTTTTTTCCAGCATATCCAAGAAAAACTGATGTTTCTTCTTTAATCAGTTCCCTATCCTTTTTCTAATGCCTCAAATTAATCATTTTTTCAGCTTCACTTCCCTTGTGACACCCTCTTCTTTGAAGTTATTTAAATGTAGAGATTAAGTTTGCCTGCTCTCACATTCAGCACTAGTTTTATTAGTGGCATTTCTTTTGGAATATGGGTCTAAAAAGCTAAAGTCTACCATGATAGGGAGGGCTTTCACGAAGTCTGTTAGATTTTCTTGTAATATTTCAGTTTTCTGTCACAAATAGGAGCTTATTGAATATTTCTAGAACTATACTTACTGTATTCCAAATGCACATTTTAAGGAGGATGCCAGTTTTAGTCCCACTCTTAAATTGCTTTCATATGTACATTATAACAACTTGTGGATATGTTCAGTTGTTTTGTGGAAACATTCAGTTAGCTTCCTTCCCAGTATATGAAATCAAGTTGCTTTTGTGGAGGATTATCAAGCTAAAGAACAACTTATTCTTTCAACTATCACATTGTTAAAGTGATTCTGATATCACTAGTAGTGCCATACTGTTTCAGAAGGAAGTACACAGCTTACTATGGAAAAGGAATTAAGCTTCTATTTTTTTTATTGTATGGTTGTTTTACTTACATCACACACAGATTTTCTACTTTGTCAAAATTCATGCTATAATTTTCTTAACTCATAACTACAATATAGACAGGTCCACATCCAGAGCTATTTCATAGTTCCTTTTCTGCTCTTCATCCTGGGCTGCTGCTAAATATATAGATGGCTTTTATTCTGTGGATCTTTCACATGCTGAAACCAAGGCCTGGATATAAAGCTGTCAGAATATCAGTAAAGTAGAAACTCCCAAAGTTACAGGAATTCCATTAATTCATACAAGCTTAGAATCTGACCTAAAATGTGATTATACCTGTTCATTGATTTAATGCCATGTCACAATGTCTTTCAAATAAAGACTCTTTTTTTTTTTTTTTTAAATCTTCTTTCCTACAAAACACTTAGTGAAAAATAATAATAATAATAATAATAATAATAATAATAATAATAGAGATAATATTGAACTAAAATTTTTTGCCACCAAATTTTGCATGTTATTGATATGTGTCTCCAAAATACAGCTGCCTACTAACATCTGTGAATAATTTGTAGGCATAAGGGCAATACTCCTTATTTTTTAAAGCTTAAATTGTACAGACATTATGCTTGAGGAGGCAACATATATGCCAGTGCCGGTATCATGGTCTGAAGGCAGCAATCAGAAAAGGTTTGTTCTAACTTTGCCTATCTGTAAAATCAGAACTTTTGTTTAAACCAGCACACCAAAGATGCACAGGATGCCAAAGACTTTGTTTCTCCAGTTTCTGCAGAAGTAGCACTGCAAAATCCCACACAAATCAGAGCTGTTGTGTGCTGGATGCTGCACAAACAAACCTCTAAGTTAGGCAGATTCTCTTTCAACACAACTTGTAGAGAATACACAAAATGACAGCACTCTTCTGTAAGTGGTAAAAGAAAGGTAAAGTGTGATTAAAGGAAGCACATTAAGCATCAGGCTAATTCTAACACCTCCCTGCAAGAACAGTGCTTTTTACAGGCACTGTGGCAGAGATAACAAACCAGTTAATCCATATTGTTTGCATGTGGTGTCTGAGCAGAGTTTCTCTTGAGAAAAAAATTTCAGATTGTCCAGGCTGAGCTGACAGCTCTGTTATTAGCAGAGTCATCCCCTGGAGAGACAGGACATGGCTGTTCATTTCTTGGGCTTTTGGTGATGGCCTTCTTCTTGGAGGCAACAGCAGATACTCAGAATACAGCATGTATTCTGTACAGAGGCCGTCTGAATGCCTGGATACCCACTTTTATCTCTATATGTTTGTTTGTTTTTTCTAAAACAAAGCATCAATTTATTATATTTATCATTCTCCTATGCACTGCTTTCTAAGAGGGGGAAACAGAAGCATCTGGGAGCAGAGAGGGAAATAGTTAAGAACTGATAGTTTATAGGGAAAATGTAAGTAATCTTTGGAAGAAGGAAAAAAGAGGAGGAAAAGCAATACAGACTGATAAATCTCTAAGCAGAGCTCCTCTGTACTGCTACTGTAATTTTCCATTCCTGCTGAGGTGCAACTGCAGGTAAAAGTTGCTTTTTGATCAGGTAATTGGGTTCAGAGAACATCCAGTCATGAACAAGCAATTATTTCTTGTGGTTTTGTCTGCCTACACCCCCTGAGAAAAGACATCTGGCTTGAACGTGCCATCACATATAAACTGTGAATTTTGAACACTCCCCCTGGTGCTATGCTGCAGCTGCCAAGTCTTCCTGACCACAGGCAAACGAGCAGTGTTTCCTCTGGGAGGGCACAGAGCACCAGTGGGAGGTCTTTACAACTACATAGATTAAAAGAAGGATGTAGATTAAACACGGTGAGGGTTTAAGCCAAGCAGAAGCAGCTTGGTTCTCCACACCCTGTGCTGAAGTAACGAAGATTATTCCTCAGCCCATGCTGACTGCTGACTGGCTCTCAGATCCTGTAAGGTGCAGTTCTGAAGATTTGCAGTTATCTCTTTGGGACTGATGTGAGCAACTGGATACAGACATCCAAAAGAACTGAATTCACATGTAGACCTACCACCAGCAAGTCTGGCTCTGCCACTAGGGTTCTTCTTGATAAATATGTAAATAAATATGTAAAATGCTGTTTTTTCATAATAACTTGGTCCTACGTCCTGGTAGTCAGCAGTGCCTTTACTCATTTTAGCTATTTTCAGAAAAGTACAGTCTCACATTCATATTTTGAATAGTAAAAGTGTGTGAGGCCAAGCCAGTTTTGTTCATTGTTTTGTACTCTAGGAGATGACATGTTTATGATAATTTAGTATAGTTAGATAATTGTTTAGGAGGATGTATCTTTTTTGTTAGTGTAAAATAAGTTTTAAAAATATTTTTTGTGCATTACATTATAGGATTAGTCAAAACCAAGTTACTAGATGCACGGTAATTTACTCATAAAATAAAATGGTCTTCATTAAAAATATGTCATTGAATAAGCGCAGAAGGAAGTAAGAAGAAGATAGCACTGTATGTAGAATCAGAGAATCACTTGGGTTGGAAGGAATATTTAAAGGTCATCTAGTCTAACTCCCAACAGCTAGTTTGGGTTGCTCAGAGCCCCATACAGCCTCAGCTTGAGTGCCTCCAGGGACACCACCTCTCTGGGCAACCTGCATCAGTGCCTCACCACCCTTATCATGAAAACCTTCTTCCTTATATGTAATCTAAATCTTCCCTCTTTTAGTGTGAAACCACTTCCCCTTGACCTATCACAACATATCCTGCTAAAGAGTGTTGTTCTTTTTTTTTTTTTTTTTTTTTTTTTAATACTCTCCTTTTAGATACTGAAAGGCCTCTCTCAAGTCTTCTCAAAGCCTTCTTTTCTCCAGGTTGAACAGCCCCACCCAACTCTCTCAGCCTGTCCTTGTACGGGAGGTGTTCCATCCCTTGGATCATTTCTCCAGGTTGAACAGCCCCACCCAACTCTCTCAGCCTGTCCTTGTACGGGAGGTGTTCCATCCCTTGGATCATTTTAGTGACCCTCCTCTGGATGTGCTTCAACAACTCTGTCTCTCCTGTACTGAGGACTCTACATCTGGATGCAGTACTCCAGGTGAGGTCTTACCAGTGCAGAGCAAAAGGGCAGGATCACCTCCCTCGACCTTCTGACCACACTTCTTTTGATGCATCCCTGAATATGGCTGGATTTCTGGGCTTCAAGGGCACATTGCAGGCTCTTGTCCTGCTTGCTATCCATCAGTACCCACAAGTCCTTTTCATCAGGTCTGTGCTAAATCCAATTTTTTTCCAGTCTGGAAATTTCCTACTTCTCCATCTTCTGTGGAAGTCTTATATTTGAAATCAGTACATTACAGAGAGCATCACTTAAAAAGATGGATTTCATTTCTTATTCATGGAAGAAATAAATTCACATTTGCCTGTACACAGTTGTTAACTGACGCCTAGAATAGTGGAAGCAATAGCAAGGGATACATTAAATCCTCATCAGTGTGCTTTAGCACATGTGTGGATCCATTTTATTGGCTAATTGCACTCTGTTCATTTCTTCAGGATCAGACATCCTTTTTCTCCACATCCCTCTCTATTCCTTTTTATCCCTTCATCTCTATGTTGAAAAAGTCTTCTGTCATCACTTCATTGATTAAAAAATATGAATCCCATTATCCTTACTTTTTACAAAAAACTTTGATTTTTCATTGGAAAAAAAATAATGAATGGAGAAATGTGTGCCTTCTATGTGCGATAGCCACTATTTAATCACCCAGCTTAAAAAAATATTAATAAACATCATTTAGATTTTGAATTAATAGATTTCCTATGTATTTGTCTGTTGAAAAAGATATCTTCTAATCTATGCTATCAGGAAGTCTTCTGGCAGCTACTTACTTAATAGTTATTTATTCTTTCTATTTTACAACCAATCACTTAGATTGATGTAGAAGTTAGCAGTTTTAAGAGCCAAACTGAAAACATGAGAAAATCACTGCAAAACAGCAATGTTGCTACATTTTGAGGAGTTTTCAGAGTTAGGATAAAAATAAATAAATAAATAAATTAAAAAACTTACAACGATAGCTGACTGTGAGTTTTTCAGACCAATGAAATTATTAATGCAACATGTTGGTGCATGAAAAAAAATAGTATGACAGATAATTCAGTAACAAAATGTGTGTTAATATATACTACACTATTCATAAATTTTAATAGAACTATTTATCACAGTAAGAACATTTAAAGAATTCTGTAGGCTTTCTGCCACTGTGGTAAGATGAATGATGAATCTAATGCAACTCGGGGTTTTTTAATAATTTATTGGGTCATGACTTATGGTTTTATTCAATTGAAAATTATTAGATGGGTTTGCCCCAGGCGTAGAGCATGGTATACGAAAAAGGAAAACAGATTAAGCAAACACTCGATGAGTTTAATCATTTCAAACAGGAAAGCAGATAAAGGCACTGACAGATTTGTCATTAATTCAGCAAACGTTCTTACCTCCACACAACATAATCACAAGAAGGGAGTTGTCAGTGAAGTCCTGAAACTGTTACGTTTGTAATGAATAGTCTGCATAACCCATTATTTTCACACAAATGATTTATTTTCTCCATGAAAGAGGACAAGGGACAGAACAAAGGGTAGAAGATCTCTTTCAAGAATGCTGTCATGAAAATAGTCTTCTTCATCCCAAAATCTGACATCAATTTCTGATTAGACAATGCCAGTCAGGTTAGTGTTACCTGTTTTCACCACAAAATGTATTCACTGAATTTTTACTGAGAACCACCAGCAATGGCCTCCTAAAGTGCTACCTACAAGTTGCAAATGAATCCATTTTGTTACAACAAATATTTAGATTACTTGAAAGAGAGTGGATCCAAATAATAAAATCATAAGCTGTATTTCTTGTATGTTGTTCTTGTAAAATTATGTTCTTTTAGAGAAAAGAAGCATAGATAAGAGTTAAAGGGGTTACTATTGAATGCTAATGTGCTGTTCTTGATATCTGGTGATGCTTTTAGTAATTCCCCATAAATGGCTACTAAATCATGAAGTTAACTAACAAAACTACCATTTACTATCAACTTTTTCTAGTTACTACTTAGTCAGTAAAGCTGAAACTCACCTTTTTATTTTTCCCTCTATTTTTGTTTGTTTATTTGTTTTTATTTTTTTCCTTACATCCCAACAGATTTGCTAATACTTTATTTCATGTACAACTCTGACATTTCCTGGATGGTGGTTCACTCTATGGGTTTTGGTGTAGCAGCACACCATTCTAGTGAATCATAGAAATAGAAGTTCTGTGGATCAGGATGTGGGAACTGGATCACACTTCTGAAAGGGAAAAAAGATATGTCCTTATCACAGCAAGAAAGTATTCTTTTATTTTTAAAAGAGTGTTGACAAACTTCCAGTCCTAAGTGCTTTGTTGTTAAGCAACAAAATAAAATAAACAAATAAATAAATAAATAAATAATAAAAAGAAGAAGAAGATCAGAAGATTTTTATTAGGACATCCTACGTTAACTTTTATGTATGTTAGGTATTCTGAAGAAGAGCAGCAGTTATAACCAGTTCAGTACAGTTTCTTCCCAAGGTAATTGTTTATAGCCTATAAGAACAGAATTGTTTTTCCTCTCAAATCCTCCTTTATTGACAATGTTTTCTCAGGGTGATCAAAAAAACTGAATGTTGAATTATTAACTATTCTCATCTTCACCTCCCACTATACTAGGGAGGAAAGCTCATGTGATGTGTTTGGTGTTTGAGTACCTTTGAGTCTTTAAACTAAAGCCTTCCTTTCTGAAGTGTTGCTATAAATATAGCAAGGATTCTGCATAAGAGAGATAGAAGTGAGTCACAGGAAAAGACAACATAACCATTATCCAGCAAAAGTGAATGCAATGTTTCCACATTCTGTACTTCAGAATTGTGATTTCAAAAGTGTGTTTAGTACCTAATGGCTCTATAAATCATGTCTTGCACACTGCGTCAATATGTTAACAAAAAAAAAAAAAAAAAAAAAAAAAAAAAAAAAAGGCAACATACCTGTTATAATGAGAAAAAAATTCTGCATTTGCCTAAATTAAAATAGCTTTGGGCAAAGATGTACTCTTTTGACTTGCTACAGAACTCATAGTAGCAAACAATAGGAAATAACAATAGTAACACAACAGTAATAATAATAACAATGTTTTTTGTGCACATTTCAGTTAGACCTTCTTGTTTTCTCTCCTTGTGATGTTGCTGCTTTTATTTTCCTTTAAAAATGTGTTTCTAGAATAACGCTTAAACATCAGCATGAATTTCTGGTCACTTTTTTTTTTTTTTTTTTTTTTTTTTTTTTTGCAACACTTGGTGATATTCTAATTTCCTTAGAAATCATGTAAATATTAGTCTTGTTTCTGTTACTTTTCTTTGGTGTGTGTATATTATTTCCAATGTATATATATATATATTTTTTTTTAGCTAAAGGATGTGGGATGAGAAAAGTACAAAGCTGCCTGAAGCTAGTGAGCAGAGGAGGTAGGATAGAATGCAGTGTGGCAGCTTAAGTTTGCTGCTGCAGTGCATATGAAGTAAAATGGTTATTAATGTTATTCAGTATGGAAACTTGCATAAGATAATTAAATGAACCCCAAGGATGCCTGTCAAACTGTCATATACTCACAAGAAAAGAAATCACCAAGTAAAGCTGTCAGTCAGGATCTGACATTCTAAAATCCTTCAGTAAGTGTCAAACATTCAAAACTATGCAGTAATAAACCTGGCAACAGTGAGATAAGCTGGCCTGCCACAGCCTCAGGATTCTTTTGCAAACGACACTGCAATATGACTCAATACCCTTACATGGAAAAATCTAGTTCTTTTTTTTTTTTTTTTTTTTTTTTTTTTATGTGTTCAAGGAAGAACCAAAGAAATGATTTATCGTTTCCCACAGCAAGCACATTTTCCAATTTATAAATAAGTGAATATTGACTTCCAATGAACGGAGTAAATTGACTTAAAAGAGTAATGCAGGTTGTGGTAATTGACATCAGCTAAAGATTTATCTGACTTTTTTTTTTTTTTTCTTCCATTTTTATTCGGGGAGGAAGGGAAGGGATGTTGAAAAATAAATGGGATTACACCAACAAGAATATGGGACATGTTTGCTGTTGATGCTGGATGATTCATATTAGCAGAGTAAGTCCTTACTGCAATTAGGGTCACATATAGTAATTACCTCAAACAGGGAACTAGTAACTAGTAAGGATCAGAAAATGGTCATTACCTAATCTAACATGTTAGCAATGTCATTTCTAAAGTACTTATTAAAAGTAACATATTTGAGTTACCTGTGCAATTTAGAATCGTTAAATCTATTCAGAGAACTACTGTTGCTGTCTCTTCTTAAAATATATTTGTCTTATCTACCAGGGAGCTTTAGTTTTTTTGTCCTTCCTTCCTTCCTTCCTTCCTTCCTTCCTTCCTTCCTTCCTTCCTTCCTTCCTTCCTTCCTTCCTTCCTTCCTTCCTTCCTTCCTTCCTTCCTTCCTTCCTTCCTTCCTTCCTTCCTTCCTTCCTTCCTTCCTTCCTTCCTTCCTTCCTTCCTTCCTTCCTTCCTTCCTTCCTTCCTTCCTTCCTTCCTTCCCTATTTCTCTCTTTCTTTCCTTACTTATTATTATTTATTCCATATTCTTCCTTCTTCCCCATTTCTATCTTTGTTTTTATTATTTCCTTTCCAGTTCCTTTTCTTGACCTATCTTTTCTTTTCCATTTGCTAGATATGTTAATTTGGCAAGCGTCTTAAAATAAATGTGTTGCATATTATGCCTCGGGGAGGGAAAAGTTCTGTTTGTGCTTCCAATTGGAGATTTTTCTAATCATAAATTTCATAGGAGGAGGTTGCAGGAGACAAATTTCTTTTGGATATTTGAAGAAAATCAAAGGTCAGTCCATGTCAGATCATTCTGTCTCAGATGATTTTATAAATCTGGAAATCAAGAGATCAGTTAAAACCAGTCACCTGACCTGCTTTTATAGTCATTGCCAGAAAGCAATATCTGTAGAGTTTCCATCAACTCATCCTAATCAAGTTGTCTAAAATAATCTTTGGAATATGTTTTTTTGTTGTGTATAAAAAAAGTCTTGGATATCTAGCATATATTCAGTTTATATATAATTCAGTCATCTGAAGTTAGATTTTAAGCTACCTTTTGTTAGCCCTTTGTGCTTATGTGAAAGGATAGTAATAAGGCTCTTGCTACATTTAAATCCATTTAACCAATTGTCTTTGGTCTTAGATTCTATTCACTGGAGATGTCTTCAAATTTGAGTATCCCATATTAACAAAGCTGTACAATTTAATCAATCCTTGGCATTTAATTAATGAAATTTCATATCACCCTTTATATTGAAACTTCAACCATTTCTGACTAATCAATTTGTTCATTCCAGCAGGTAAGCATAGACATTCAAGCATAAAGAACATACTGATTAGTCACTGTTTTTAATAAATGGTTTGCTTTAATACTCAAGAGGCAGTTACTGTGCCCTTCTGGAATTCATGATTAGGAGTCCCAGTTGTTAAGATTCACTTTTGAAAATTTGTTCAATGAAAGTTCAGTTTTGAAAATATCAAAGGAAAGATTAGAATTTAGAACTCTCAGCTACCAGAAATTTAGAGTAACGATGCACAGATTGCATTAATGTGGAGAGTGTTTGCTTTCTAGTCTTGCAACATGAAGCTATTAGAGGTGAATTGAACACTCTGAATAGGTAAGCACGTAAATATCACTGTGTGGTCTGCATACTTTTCTACTTTATTTACATAAATGTTGTCTCATCCTAAAGCCACATATAAAGTGGTAAGGTGAAGTCCTTTATAAGATAATTCTAATGAAATATCAGTACAATATCAAATAAATAGATAGGTAACTGGTGAATGCAATTCTTGTTTATTGACACATAATTTACTAATATTTTGTGGCATGAGAGGATCAAAGTAAACTGGTGCTGGTAATCAGGGTTGCCATCCATGACTTACTGTTAACATCTGAATAGTCAAATGATCAAAATGACTTGTCCTTACTTTTCAAAAACTCTCAGCCTTCTAACATACATACTTAGCATAACACCACTTTACAAGGTTAGCAAATTATTTCTGAAAGCATCACAGAAATTTGCTGTTTCTATATCAGCAAAGTTTCAAGGTAAGCTGTTTGAATTACTTAGCAATTAAAATGTGCTTTTTAGTTCATATTGATCTCCTTATAGGGTTTTAATGTCTATCATCACTACAAATACATGTTTTCTAGCCAGTAAACAACAACTGCATTGTTTTCTTGCTGAACTAATCACTTTTGGGGAATGAGATTTCAGTTTGTTTTAATCTTTTCAGCCTATGGCTATTTTCCTTCAGTCATTATAACTCAAACTTAAGTTTACCTTGTGTAGTTATTTATGCACATGTATTTTTTTAATCCAGTCCATTTCAACACAGTTTTTCTTCTGCCATCAAGCTTAGCTAGTATAAAACAATGAAAAAGATGCTGGTTTAAGCACTGGTGAGTTTTCTATTACATCCCTCATTAAAATAGAATCAAAATAGATAATATTATAGGTATGTTTGCTGGTTCAAAGTCCTATAGATATATTTTCCTGACACTTGAACAGGTAATTCTTGCAGTCTTTTCTTAGTTGCCACTGGTGATCTTGATTTTTAGCATATGGTGGTGCCTTACCATTGCTTTTCATAACTTAATTTGAACATTACAATGGAAGGCTTTGTCAGTCCCAGTGTATAAGCTGGCTCTACAGAAAGATTGTAAAGAAGTAAAAATCAACTACCTGAACAAATGGTACACTGTGCTATAAGATGATGATCTGCATGATAAATTGCCTTCATATTTAAAATCTGCTTTTTGATCAAGTTCCAGAAAATTACAACACTGAAATAAAAAGCCAACTCAAATTTCCTTTAAGCTTGTATAATGAATTAACTCAAGTTGTCACTTAGCCCCAAAAAATCTGTCACATATGTTCAGTTTCTTTGTGTGTGTGTGTGTGTGTGGTTGTGATACTAAACAGCAGCCTAAAATCTGATGGCTACAGTATGCCTTGACTGGGAGGAGGGGAAGCCTCATGGGAATGGAGTCCTACTCCACAGAAACAAAAGGAAATTTGCTTCTTTTCTTAACAGCTGCAGGTCTGGGGTTTAAAAGAACACATAACAAACCCCATATAGTGTCTCTGAGACAAAAATATACATAAAATGTTATTCTTACTGTTCATAGTGTAGAAGAAATAGTAAAGCTAATAAAACTGGAGGAAAAGGTAGGGTCATACGAACTAGTGTGACCTGAGCACTGGATCCAGAGCGTGCTTCAGGGAATTTTTTTAAATAATAAAGCAAATATGCTTAAGCTTCATTGCTCATAAAATTCAGTATTTTTAGGAATATTTTTATTTTTCCTGAGTAAAGGTAAAACATGAAATACTTATGTCAAAGTAATTCTATCCTCAGTCCCTACTCATACAGCCATAATAGAAGAGCTAGAAAAAGGATATGCTTTGGGTTTCTTTCATCAAAATTTCCATTAAAAACTGCATTTCTCTCTTCTTTCTCCTATTATGGTTCCTTTTCTTCATATTTCCTATCTTTCCCACACTTTGTATTATTTTGTGTGCATCTTCCATCAGATTTTTATTTATTTATTTATTTATTAATCCCTGCTACCTTCTCTCTCTTCCTCTCTTAGTTTCTCTGTCATTTTTGGAAGCTCTCTGTGCATAGGGCAAATGAATACATTTTCTTATAGTCTGAACCCGGCTAACACCTTTTTGTGCCACAGAGTAAAATGCAATCTTCTGTGCAGAGAAAATGACAAACTAAAAAAATTCAAAGATGGGACAGAGACCAAGAGAGACTTTTATGTGATTAGTTAGGAAGCTAAATAAGTTACTTAATTTCAAAAGACTGTCAATAAATGACACAGGCTTTTAGCTCTGTGTCTACATCTTTACTTTGCTGGAAAAGGAAGCCACTCTTCTAGAAGATGTTTATGTTCATACTGGGAGATGGGAGGTTATACCATTGTATACATGTAATATTTTATAATAATTCCCATTTGTACTACTTCCTGGAGTTGGAATTGTTGATTTTGTAATAAAATGTAGTGTGAACTTGTATGTCTCTTTTAGCCTATAAACTCAAAGTTATTGAACACATAATAATTATTTTATTAGTATTCATTCTTTAAGGATTGAAAACATTTTATAGATTTATGTACTTTAGAATAAAATAGCGAAAAGCTTGGAGGCAATACAACGACGTGCAGTTAGAGTTATGCCCCTTTCAACTCTCTCCTGTATTTACTACTTCTTTGAAGGCCATACCATTGCAGACCATCTGGATTTCTAAGAACTTTTGCCTGGAGGCCACAGGGAAAGCTGGACTGCTATTCAGGTGCTTCCAGAAGAGGGAGAACAGGAAAAGATAGATGTTTTCACCCCCTTCCCCATGCATATAAGTTCCCAATGGAAGCAATATTTGCAGAAGGAAAACAGAAACACACCTTTTCAGAAACAGAGCTTCTCCTGTAGGACAGATAAAAAAAATGTGGCAAGTTTCAGCAGTGACAAACTGATAAAAGAGAAGTACAAACATGCTGAACCAAATTTTTGATTCACTGGATCTACCATAAAATCTCAATATTTTTTATACCAAATGAGTTTCATACATGTATACTCTCTGACAAATCTATTTATCCTCTACTTTCTCAAAGATCTGTTGTATGGGAAATTGGTAATCACAGACTGGACCTCTGATTAATCAGCTGAGGCAAGTGTTGGGTCAGCTGTGGGAGCACAGGTGAGAGTAATGTAGCTGTGCTCCCAGAAGGGGTGGGCTTGTCTCCACCTCCTCTGGACCTTATTTAAGGGCTGACCCCCACTAAGGCAGTATCTCTTGGAGACTGCCCCTCTGGTGGAGATTGCCTCAGCATTTCCCTGTGAAATTATCCATATCAGTGAGTCTTTCTTTATAAATAACCTTTTGAATGTCTGTTACCATCTTTGTATCATTCCATCTTACATCTGTTGCAAGATACAGGATGTGGTTAGTAGCAAACAAAGATCAGAGTTGGAGCTTTGATGTTGTCTCTCCAACTGGAGGAGGAAGAGGAGGTTCTTTGATATAAGTATACCTGGTGTGAGATTAAGAATGGCTCAAATGTTGGTCCGACCAGTTTATTACAGATCTTAATCAGGGAGATGGAGAAGGGAAAATTAGTAAATAGTAGAAAGGAGTTCTTATAGGAATGAATAGGGAGATAGATAGTCACCACCACTGGTTTGTAGTTCAGCCATTGATCTTCAGTAGTGGTGGGTCATCAGGCATTGTTGTTCTGCTGACAACAATGATGACCACAATGACCATTTCCAATGGCAGTACAAACTTATTTATAAGACCAGAGCGTTTGAGTCAGCTTTCATTGGAGTGACAGCTCAAATCCAAAGTGACTGAGTCAGCTCTCCTTGGAATGACAGCTTCTGGCTCTGGGATCTCAACAGAAACTCCTTTGTTCCCATCTTCTGGCCTTGCCAGCAGATAAGAGGGAGCAGGGATGCTCACCTGCATCTTTTTTTTTTTTTTTTTTTCACAGGACATGATGGTATCATTCCTAAGTTTTCCCATACCAAGCTGGAGCTATTTAGTCACAGGCCAGATTTGCTACCAGTAAACACTCCTCAGCACTCTCTTCTGGAGGCAAACAGCTCTGGAGGAAGGTGCTTTCAAATGTCCACAAAGTGATGCTGATTGTCACATGGTAGTACCCATCACTTGCTTCCTCAATAAATCAGTTAAAAGTCTTATCACAAGAAATATATCAGGAAGCAAGCTTTGAGCCAGAAAACAAGGGTTCTCACAGATATCCAAGCAGAAAACCATCCCTTATGGTTTATCCACCTATCTACATACTAAAGGCATTTGATATTACAACAAAAATTCTTTCCAGGAAGAGTTTTGACCTGTTCAAAGAAAAATGGCAAATCACCTAATTACTTGCTTTGGATTCCTAAAGGTACTTTCTGGATTCTATGTAATGAATGTCTGAGAGAATACGAGTTGGTGGTTATGTTTGTCTCAGTCTATTTATCTGATATATCCAAATGAATAGTCATATGTATATGTATAAAATCTCTTAATTTCTCCTAATTTGCACTTTCCACAAGGAATGTATAAAGAATGAATTATAGAATCATAGAATTGCCAAGGTTGGAAAATACCTCCAAGTCATCCAGTCCAACTGTCCAGCTGTTACCAGTATTTCCCCACTAAACAATGTCCTTCAGTACAACATCTAAACTTTCCTTGAATGCTTCTTGGGACTATGACACAGCCACCTCACTGAGAAGCCCATTCCAGCACTTAACTACCCTTTAGCAGAAGAAATTCTTCCTAATGTCTTACCTGAATCTCCTCTGGTGCAACATGAGACCATTCCCTCTAGTCCTACTGCTAGATATGTGGGAAAAGAGGTCTCCCCTGAGCCTCCACTTCTCCACACTAAACACTCCCTACAAGACGATCCTTCATCCAGTCCATTGCCCTTCTCTGGACTTATCCCAGGGCCTTCATGTCTTTTTTTCTACTGAGTAGTCTAAAACGGAACACAGTACTCAAGGTGCAGCCTCACTAGTGATGAGTACAGATAACTGCACTGGTGAAATGTTAATTAAGTGGTTTGTATCCTCTTAACAAATAAACAAAAATAATTTAAATAATTTAATCTTTAAAATTAATGAAGTCATCTAAAGAAGTAACAGAGAAAGTTGAAGAGGGAGAAGGGAACAATAAAGAAGAACACTAATGAAAGATTTGGGAAAAATTACCTACAGTTTCTCTCATTGAAAGATTTTTAGTAACCCACTGTTTTGCAGCATTGAAAGTGCCAACAATCTGTCTGTTATGGCCATAAAGATGGAGGGTAAGGCAAGAATATCTTCCTCTTTTTTTTTTTTTTTTTTTTTTTTTTTTTTTTTTCCCCCTCCACTTTCTAATATCCCTCCAGGATCTCTTATGGTCTGTAAAGTCTTCCAAAGACATGAAATTTAATTTCCTGTGAAGGGAGTAATTTCTGTCTCCAGTTACTATGAAGGCAAAATTAAACAGATGGGACATATCTTAAATGACTGGTGAGAATGAAAAAAGAGAATATAATTCTCAAGAGAGCCCCGTTAAAACTAGTTAAAATGGGTCTTCTGCTTGGAGAAACCTGAGCAGACATGATTCTGTTTTCAGTAGTTTTTTAAATAATGACTACGGAAAAAATTGTCCAGAAAAGCCCCAAGTGATTCTGAACTGTAATTTCTGCTGTCTTTTAAAAATCACTTATGTATGTTTACTGAGAAACTACCATGAGAGATAGTAACCTATCAAGAAACATATTCTAGGCTTTCTTTCTACAGAGACTTTACACTGTTACACAATAAAATAACCACTTGAAAACTTTTGGACAAAAGCAATGACTTTTATCAACCTCAGCAAGGTGAAAATTACCTGCAGATTCTAATTTTACATGGTGGAATAAAGTCCTGACTGTGAAACTTGCTGTTACTGAACCATAGGTAGTGTAACAAAGCATGTCCTAAGGAAAGTTAGTTCTTTTCAATCATATGGATTTATTTTCCAGAGGCACAAAGAGAGCAGAGGAGCCAGATCATGAACATGTGCACAAGGGAAAGACTCTGAGACAACTTTACTGGTTGTCCTGTTAATAGACAAATTTAATTTTAGACAGATTTAATTTTCTTCCTAGTAACCGGTTTGGTGCTGTTTTGCATTTAGGATGAGAGTAATGTTGATAATATACCAATGTTTTGTTGTTGCAGAACAGCACTTACAATG
This sequence comes from Excalfactoria chinensis, assembly GCF_039878825.1. Lineage (NCBI taxonomy): Eukaryota > Metazoa > Chordata > Aves > Galliformes > Phasianidae > Excalfactoria > Excalfactoria chinensis. Next base: position 52,036,576 of record NC_092826.1, read on the forward strand.
TGTCATGAATCTTTCAGCTTCTTATGCTGCCCTGACAGTGAGGAGTAGGGCTGCATGCACAAGGAGCTGGAAGGGAACAGAACCAGGACCCAGAGTGGCCAAAGAGATATTTCATGCCACATCGTGTGAAACAATAATACCAGGGGATACTACTCAAGATGAAGCCAGTAACAAGTCAATCAGTGGTGAGCGATTGCACAGTGCACCACTTGTTTTACATGCTCTTTTATTATTGTTGTTGTTATTGTCATTATTTTCTCTCCCTTTTCTGTCCTATTAAACGGTCTTTATCTCAAAAAATGTGTTTTACCTTCTATTTTAATTCTCTCCCCCATCCCAATTCAGGGGAGTGAGAAAATGGCTACGGCACATACCCTTCTGTTACATTAAACCACAATGCTGGCATCATATACTGGAAAATAAGCATAGAAAGTAGTCATGGTTTTAATTCATGCAGAAAAGTTCAATAAAAATTTGATTTTTTTTTTCCTATTTTTAAGTATGTCTAAAATAAACAAGTAAATGGGCAGTTTATTCCTTTGATAAACTGAAGCAGAGAGGTAGAAAGTAATATCAGAAACAGCTTTGTAGTTAAGATTATCTATGGATATCAACTGGGTTAGTCAAGGAAATTAGGAGATCCTATTTCTTGTGAAAACTCAATTCGGAAAAAAAAAAAAAACAAAAAAAAAAACAACAACAACAACAAAAAAAAACCTAACCCACAAGATTCAATCCCAGAAGACTTTCTTATTAAAATCACTCAAACAAAATAAGCCTCCAAAATGAAAGGTATTCAAGCTGAAGACATTCAAAAGGTAGCTCTTATAAAATCAGAAAGAATGAATAAGAAAAAAATGTCCAAGCAATAAAATCTTGGTCTTGCTTAAATCAATTTTAATATCCCCTGGATATTAACACAGTTTAATATTCACTCTTGAAAAAACAGGTAGAGAGGTAATAAAAGAAGTCAAACATATGCATGGCCATCATGCTTTATCTCATACATAGAGAAGATTAGGTCCCTGGAGTATCAAATGCTAACAACACTGGATACACTAAAATCAGTGCTCACCTCATAATGCAGCAGATTGGTCCCTAAAGTTACTTGTCTCACCTAGTGACTATACCTACCTCCTGTCAAAATGGCAGCCTTTCTAATTATTCATCTATGACTGTCTGCTCTAAAATTTCAGATGAGCTCCATCCCACCTTTTCCAGTGAATAGTCTGCAGATGTGATGCTACTGACCAAGCTTAGCAATAGGAACGTATGTTAAAGTTTACTTTGTGTTACTTGTGTTACTGCACAACATATTTCATGTCCAGAATCTGAACTGACCAAATAATGATTCTGTTTATAACAGAAATACAGAAATGAAATAAACAGTTACTTTCTTTTTTTTTTTCTTTTTTTCTTTTGTTTTTTTTTCTTTTTTTTTTTCCTTTTTTTTTTTTTTCTTTTTTTTTCCTTTTTTTTTTTTTTTTCTTTTTTTTTTCTTTTTGGCTTTTCTCCTAAGTTTTAGTCCAAGTTAGAGCCAGGTTCAACAGGAAACCACTTCCGGTTTATTCTAAAGTACTTGGATACTATAATTGATATTCTAAAGTACTTAGGTCCTTCTGTAGAATGTATCCTGTTTTCTGTTAAAGGCAGAATGGTTTTGTTGCTAATTAGCCCTGGCATGAGGAGAAAACATTAATTTATTCAGAATTTCAGAATTTTTGCATAATCTATTGGTGATTTCTCTTGAACTAAAGTATGATTTTCATAGAACTCAGTAAGAAACTAAAGGTCTGTGATCACAAGACTTTGAATATGATAGTCATATTCAAATTCATATTCAATATTCAACAACAGTATGTATCAATGAAACAGTGGTAAAAGCAATTCAAAATGGTAGCACGACACAGTACAAAAAAAGTTGCATTTCTAAAGAGAGCTTTCATTGATTTGTTTGCTCATGTTATCACCGTACTACTAGATAGAATTTCTTTCTCTAAAAACTGAATCTATGTATTTAAATAACCGATTGCTACTACCTGCCATTTCTTCCATAAAAACAATTTAACATATGTGCATTATTATAAAATGTTATATCTGTTAGCAGAATGCTAAAGACATTTGGCTCAATTTGAAGCTTCCAGCAGGAGAAGAAAAATAATTACTTCTATTTAAACAATAAACACATTTACAAGAATAAGATGAAAGTTTCACAAGTTTCTGGTTACAGATGGGCTAGATCACAAATGCCTTATGCTCTTCTGTATCCATAGGGAACAAAAAGACAATTCATTTTCTTCATACACTTTATCCTGTTGTAAGCTATGTTAATTACAGAGACAGAAGTGTCAGCCATTTACAGACACAGGACTTGGGGATGGAGCAAGAAATTCCATGAACTATTATGCATAGTTCAGAATACTCCTAAAGTCTCAAATCTGGATAGAATTCTTTTTTTGAACCACCATTTCCTTTCCAAAGTGAAACTGGTGTGGCCACACTTTGCCTCAGTTTCTGAAAAAGCATAGGTGCATAGGCAAAATGCAGAAAACATTGGCATTATATAGTTCAGTAAAAACATTATACCCTTTTCATTTTTAAAGCTTAAAGTTTATCAACAATGCATAATTGAAAATAGATATATATTGCACCATCCCAAGTAGATTTTCTTCTCAGTGCTTGAAATCAGTTGGAAGAGAAGCCACAGATATAGTAGAAATATTTAGCAGTCTTATGTTCTTAAAAACACGTTCCAGATTTTCACTTTTTGAGGCTTATATTGACTGTACTGACGTTAATGTATACTGATTTTAATTAGGAGTAACTCTGAGCTTTTTTCTGATTGTAAGGTGGGAACTGTGGGACAGAAACCACCCTATAAAATGTTCACAGAGTTGTCTGCTGTGGATGTCAGTTATCACAATCAGCATGTACTGCATTTAAATTGGCAGAGCTGTGAAGAGGCATACTCGATGATCTGATCTGACCTTATCAAGCAGACTATCAAACACAATGGCAGTGAAACCTCATCTCAGCAGGTTTTAAACTTAATTTGCTAACATAGTCATAGGAAAAAAGAAAAAAGAAAAAAACAAAAAAACAACAACAAAAAAACCCCACAAGCAAGCTTGTGAAGGTATGAGTTAGCAAAATGAGAAGCTTTAGTCTCCAATACCCCCTGTTCTAATCCTAAATTTATACATTCTCTTAAGTGTTTCATGAAAGATAAACATTAACCTTAATTTGTGTAAGTGTTGTAACTGACTGAAATTGATATTTTTATCACATTTAAAGTGATTTTTATTTCATTTAAAGTGAGTAGTTTTCTTCTTTCTTAATGTATTCATGTTTCATTCAAGAGAATGTGTTTAAATAAACATTAATTTTGTTCCATGATAAAGAAAAATTAAGCAGCAGAATCCAGACATATGGAAATACGCTATTTTTTAAGACAAAAGTAAGTAATAAAGTGAAGGCAATAGGAAAAGTAGAGATCTGGTTTCAGTACCTGTTACTGTTTAGATGTTTTCTCTTCCTTAAAAAAAAGCTATAAGTGGAAAAGAAAGAGAGCTGAATGGAGGAGCATTCACTCTTCTGTTTCAAATTGCTAAATCCTTCTAAGATTTAGAAATCATTAATTTCTCATTAATATAATCCAAATTAAAAATACAGATAATATGCTTAAAATTTTTGAGTGGACAAGATTATATTACAGTGGTTCAATAAATACTGATGCATATGCTTGTTTGTCTTTTGCCAAACAAAGGGTACAGTGGTAACAGTATCAATGTTATAATCAAAGTATTAAAAAGACTTCACAGTTTGAAAAGATGCTTCAGTTATGAGAAATGATCCATTATGAGATACATGAAGTTGTAATTCTCCGTTATATACTCAAAGTGTTCTGGGATTTTGTTAAGGAACACATAGAATTAATATGAATGAGTTAACCTGTACTGCAACTTTTTCAAATCTCAATTTTCAAATATTCCTTCATCTAGGTATTTAGACAAAATGTTACAATGGCCAACACTGATGAAAAACTGTAATTCAGTTCAGAAGTGGTTTTGGAAACAAATAAATAAATAAAGTGTGAAAAACAGTGAAAATGACTTGGAAAAGTAAAAGATAAGAGTATAACTCTATCTTTGTGATTGTCAGATGGGGTCCTGGATGACTGGAGGAAGAGTCATGTCACTCCCATTTATAAGAAAGAGAGCAAGGAGGACCTGGGGAACTCCAGGCCACTGAATCTCACCTCTATACCTGGGAAGATTATGGAGCTGATCCTCTTTGATGACATGAAGAATGAGTGTGTGACCCAAGACAGCCACCCCAGCTTCACCAGGGGAAGGTAATGCCTGACCAATCTGGTAACCTTCTATGGTGGAGTGATAGCATTGGTGGACAAAGGGAAGGTGACTGATGTCATTTATGTTGGGGTACTAAGTTGTCTTTGTAAGGATTTATGAGTGCATACAGTAGTTCTGAGTAGATGGAGTGTTCTAGAATAGCTGAGTTAGGCCTGTAGCTTAAGAGTTAGTGGGCGGGGGGGTTAGGTAGGTGTGTGTACAGGTTCTCTCGCATGCATCGGGTTTTGCGCAGCGGGTGTACGCGTCTGCATGGGATTTAGGATGTTATATAAGGAATGTGACGCAGCAGTAAATTGAGAGAAGACATCATGGCATCCATGTTTGTGTCTCTCCCCCGGACAGTCGAGGTCCTGGGATAAGTCGGGTTAATTGGTGAATACGTCACATTTACCTGCACTTGAGCAAGGCCTTTGACATGGTCCCCCACCACATCTTTACCTCCAAATCAGAGGGATGTGGATTTGATGGATGGACCACCCAATGGATAAGTAATTTGTTGAAAGGCTGCAGACAAAGGGTGGTGATTAAGGGTTCTATGTCCTTGTGGAGGCCAGTAATGAGCAGTGTACCACAGAGGTCTGCTTTGTGATTGGTGCTCTTAACATCTTTATTAGTGGCATCGGTGATGGAATTGAGTGCATCTTCAGCAAGTTTGCTGATGACACCAAGCTGAGTGGTGCGGTTGACAATGGTGGAAGGAAGGGATGCCACTCAGAGGGAACTCAACAGATCTGAAAGGTCAGCCTAGGTGAATCTAATGAGGTTCAACACAGAAAAGTATAAGGTTTTGCATTTGGGCCAAGTAAATCCCAGGCTTGAGCAGTCCTTGAGAGTAGCCCTGCAGAGAGGGACCTGGGAGTCCTGGTATATGAAAAACTTAACATGAGCCAGCAGTGTGCTCTTACAGCTAAGAAAGCAAATGGTATCCTGTGCTCCATCAGAAGAGGAGTGTCCAGCAGGGGCAGGAAGGTCCCTGTCTTCTCTGCTCTTGTCCTCCATCTGGAGTACTGTGTCCAGATCTGGGGCCCCCAATGAAATAAAGAAAGGGAATTGTTGGAGAGGGTCCAGAGGAGGGCCACAAAGATGATCAGGGGGTTGGAGTACCTCTCCTACAAGGACAGGCTGAGGGAGCTGGTCTTATTCAGCCTGGAGAAGAGAAGGCTGCAGGGTGACCTAATTGCAGCCTTTCATACCTAAAGGAAGTCTATAAACAGGGAGAGAGTCAACTCTTTGAAAGGGTAGATAAAAGCAGGACAAAGGGAAATGGTTTTAAGTTGAAGGAGGGAAGATTTTAGGCTGGATGTAAGGGGAAGTTCTTTACTATGAGAGTGATGAGGCTGCCCAGAGAGGTTGTGGATGCCTCATCCCTGGAGGTGTTCAAGGCCCAGTTGGATGAGGCCCTGAACAGCTTGGTCTAATATTAAATGTGGAGGTTGGTGGCCCTGCCTGTGGTGGGAAGGTTGGGAATTTATGATCCTTGAGGCCCCTTCCAACTCGGGTCATTCTGTGATTCTGTGATTCTTTCCTCTGAGAGTAATTTCTTTCCATTTGTAGTTTCTTTCCATGGAAACTACAATAAATACAAAGAGCACAATAACACTATTTGACACAGTGAATTCTTAGCTATAAAACACTATTTCTAAACATAGTCACCAGTATTTTTACCCCTGACAAACAAGAGTCTGCATGCTGAGATCATGAAAATCCTCATGAACAGCTGGAATGTGGTCCTTAGCTCTGTGCTTGGTGATGCTACAGACAACAGAATCAGTTATATTTGGCCTTAAGTCTCACTTCAAAACATTGAACACATATTCAGTTTTAAGATTTGTTATAAATCCCAACTTCTACATACAGTATTTCTGAACAAATAATTAAATTACCATACTATTCTGGTGTTTTAGATCTTTAAGACTTACAGAAAAAGTAAAAGGAATACATTTTATGTACGCCTGCTACACCCTATTCTAAAGGAGGAAAATCCTTCATGGATCAGACCTGAAGTACCTTAACAGTGTCTTTATTAAAAGTTTGATTCAACAGGAACAATGCCACAACAGGGCTTTGACAGTTTACCCAGTGTATCTGGCCCACATCTGTTTCAGAGCCCTCTTCTGAAGAGATATCCAAATAAAACTGCTTTTACATGTGTTGTATTAATAAATATTAATGGGATCACTTAGCGATGAAATATCTGAAAGGTAATGAAATTATATTTTTTGATTTCTTATCTCTAATGCAGGTAGTTTGATTTCACTATCCTGTAGAAGAGTCAAAGGCAGCAAAGACAGCATTCTCGGACTAAAGAAATGAGATCTTGAGTCAAACCTTTGGTTGTGGGCACAGAAAAAAAGACAAAATAGTAATGAGAGAAAGCCTATCATCTTCTAACAATCCCTTTGTAGCAGCAAAACATTGTGCAAATATTTAGGAGAGGAAATGACGAACTAATATTAAGAATAATAAATATGCCTTAATTTTACTTCACTGTTGATAAATTGTTAATGGCTTAACTTTTCTATATGATGTGCTTCTTCAGGAAAGCTTCACTCACTTTCAGGACTGTAGACTCACTTCCTGGCAGAGACCTTCAATTGCCGTCCCCTGGTATCTGTGAACCATAACTCAGTTGGATAACTGTCACAGCAGAGGACTAAAGGATAAGTTAAAATATGTCATTAATAAATGAGTCCATGTAGAAGCACTTTAAAGTGACTGAAGGAAAAATTTATCTTCTTTTTGATGAAGCCTTTTGCTCAATGGACAGGCCAACTGGTCTCCTGTGTGGACCCTAAAGACTATTAGCTGTGACAAATACATAACTTATAAGGTCAGAGCAAAGGCTTTATGCACGTGAGTGGAAGATTATCTTTTGCTAATCTCCACAATTTGTAACTGTCTATTTAAAACAGCTAATGTTTTAATTAACTATCAAAGTAAAAGTCATGCACAAAATATTAAATATGTTGGAAGTTAGACTTTAAATTATTCTGAATATTCTTCATCTGTAGTAACTGAAATCACTATTGATCACATACATGATGGTAAGAGATGAATGACAAAACTCATAAAATAGTGTGAAATCATTTGCAAAATGTAGATGCTAACGAGGCTGAACCTTGTAGTATTTGGAGGTGTTGTAAACATATAGGTGGTAGCGGGGCTTTCTCGGGGTGTGACGGTGATAATAACCCAGCCTCTTCCGTCTCATGCCCTGTGATGTACCTTGGGCGCGCATTTCAAACGTGCACCCTAGGGGGCGTAGACGAAGTAATTAAGGTATATAAGGTGTTGATTACTCCTAATAAACGCCATTTTGCCACCTTTCTTGATGAGTCACGGTGGTCCTTTTGGCCCTAGCGAGGGTTTCGCTACTACCTGGGTAAGTAGGGGGTTTGAATTATAATCGTGCACGACAACAGCTAGTGGAATAGACTTCAGCAAAAAAATAAAAATAAATAAAAAAATAAAAAAAAAATTCGAAAGATCGTTTGGCTCAGTCAATATGTTTATTTTCCTCTTTATAGTTACACATTTTGTATAATTTCATAGGACAAACAATACAATTACAATATTTTAATGGAGGAAATTTTCTTATCATAGTTTTACATGTATAACAGTTCCTGTTGTGGAAGATTCAGGGCATGATTTTCAGTCACATGGGTTCACCTTCAAGGCCAACAGTCAAGCTGTTAATTAGATTAAATGGAGACACACAATTGGGTGCCTACAATATGCATCTTCTCCAGGAGCCCAACTTTTAAAAGAAGGTGTAGACTAGATAGGGTCATGAATAATATTGTTAGATAATATCATGAGAGAAAAAGCTAACTGCTTGCAATTCATTCTTTGAAATTATTCAAGAAATAAAGCTAACCAAAGTCAAGTTTAATACCATACCTATGGAAAAAGAAAAATAATCATTCTTACTAATAGATGAGTGAGGTCAAAATAGATTTCTAGTCTTCATAGAGATATCCCATGAGAGGATAAGTATTTGCCAATATAATTGGTGCAAGCTTGTCTGTGTGTCAATATTTAGTCAGCTAAACGTGAAATTAAGACAGAGTTTTTTGGGAAGTGACAACGAAGCTAATTGCATTGCAAACTTGTTAAAGAAAAAAAAAAAAAAGAGGTTATACATATAACAGAGAGACTGGTGTGGTTGGGTGTTTTGTTTTTTTGTTTTGTTTTGTTTTTGATGTTTTGGACATCTGTAGACAGTGCTTCATTACTTCTATCTTGCCCTATCACTTCTGCCTGCAAAGACAAAATAACTTCATGTTCTATAAGTGTATTTATTTATGCACTTCATTGATCTATGAAATTTTGAATATGGAGAAGTTAGAAAAAAAATAGTAAAGAGAGAATAATGTAGCCATTACTCAGCAGCTCTTTGTGGCAAACAGTTCTATTTAGTTTTAAAATTTTAGTTAAATGTATAGAAATCATTAAACATTAAGTATTTCTAACAAATATTAATAAGGTACATTAAATTCTTTAGCATCTTCAAAATCTATAATTTGCCAAACACTACTGAATGTTATATTAAATTTGCCACTGAGTATCCTATCCTATCCTATCCTATCCTATCCTATCCTATCCTATCCTATCCTATCCTATCCTATCCTATCCTATCCTACCCTATCCACTGTTGTATTATCTGAAAAGTGCTAATCAGTCTTAAATTTGGAGGGAAAAAGTTATGCCAAAATAATTTGTGATTTGACCAGCATCAGATTTTAAAAAATTCTTAGTTTTTCCATGGAGATTAATAATAATAATAATAATAAATCTTAATATATTGCTACTCTTACTTAAATGATATATTCAAATCTATATACTTTCACTCATTTCCTTCTGGAATTGCTGTTGCTTTCTCATTAAATGTATCAGTGTTTTCACAAAATCAACATTCATGTGAAATGAAGAAATTATTTCTTTAGTTAATAAAATGCTATAGTTTCATTAAAGATGTACTGTGGTGATGTGATAATTGTTTCTTTTAAATTGCTATAACCAAACTAAAAATATTGCTTTCATCCTTACTTTTTTTGAAAATTTGATAATTTGTTATAAAGATGACATGAAATGTCTGATCTTCACTGTCACTGGAAATTCCCCTAATAAAAAATAACTTATTTTTGTCATAAATTGAAGTCTACAAGTAAATGAAATAATTAGTCTTCAATGAATAGCTAAACATTTACATTACTAGTGAACACAGAATTAAAAATATATATATCAAAAGCCGTTCAAAGGAAAGTGACTTTTTTTCTAATACAAATGCATACAGAACAATGTTACTAGCAAGATAATAAATATGACTGCAATAGTTTCACCGATTAGAACAATAATGGAATGATTCAGGTTGGAAAAAACTCTTGAGATCATCGTCTACTATTATACTGAGTCCTTACATGCCACATCCACACTTCTCCTAAATGCCAGAAGCTCCACCATGGACAGTCTATTCCAGTGCCCAACCACCATCTCCATATTGAAATTCTTTCTGATATCTAATCTAAAGCTTCCCTGTGGCAACTTGAGGCTTTTTCCTGACTTTCTATCACTTGACACTTCAGAAAAGTGAGTGGCACCCACCTTGCAACAACTTCATTTCAGTTAGTGAGGAGAGTGATGATGAGATTTCTTCTCTGGATTAAACAATTGTAGTTACACTAACAGCTGCTCTTATGTTTTGTTTTCTAACAGGTCCCTTCAGGATCTTCACTGCTCTTTTTGACTACAGTGCAAAGAGTGAATGCACTTAGTTCAAAATCGTTGCTGAAAGGTAATAGAATCTCCTCATCTGCAGTATGTTGTACGCAGAGTGCAGAGTTCCAGCAGAGTGAATTATTTCAATTGTTTTTGTCAAATTAATATGCACTCTTTCAGTGAGTTTACTACTTCAGATTGGCTGTAAATTGCAGTAGATGAAAGAATTAAAAAAAGAAATTAGGAATATGAGAGAAGTGCTTTATAAATTCCCCTGCAAGTACTTTGCCTCAGTACAGACTTTCTTGTCAATGTGAGCTTTATTAATCAACCCAGACACAGAGAAACATCCTTAATAAATGAAGAGTATGGAAGTTACCTGTTCCTCTAGAGCCCTGCAGGCTTGCTAGAATGTAAAAGGAAGAATCAAATTTAAACATTTCATTTTTAATGATAGCAGACATACTATATTTGAACACTTAAACGTGGTTAGGATTCGTCTTATTAAAATCCCAGTGGTCTTTTTGCTTACTGCTTCTTCCTTGTTTTACTTAAAATTGGTTTGGAAATGCTTTCTGAAATGAAGAGGCATTCTGAATTTCTTGCATGCCAAAGCATCTTCTGTTCTTGTAATCAGTTGATAAGAGAAATTTCAGAGGCACTGATCAATATGTTTCTTTCAGACAACATGGTGTAATGTCGTGGTAGGAGAATAAAGGACACTGTTCCCATGTAAGTTATATACACTACTAATCCCAGCATGGAAGGGAAAGCAAATAGAGTGAAGCTAGCTCATTATCTCTAGTAAGAGAGATCCAAATATGATGTCTGTGTACGTATATAGTATATATATATATTTATATATATATTTATAAATGGTTTTCCTCTAACTTCAGAACTTGTGAATAGGAGCCAGCTGAGTCAGATCAGACATTAACTTCTGAATTTCTCTGTGCAGTTCTAATCACTGGGGTTTGATAGCTAATAAAAAAATCTATCTAATATTTGCTCTTATGCTAGTACCACAACCTCTTTTTCTGTTACAGGAGGATATGGTACCTGCCAGATTGTCAAGGAAGCTTTCCCAAGACTTTCTGATCTGGGAAACTGAATTCCAGTCTTGAATAACTTCAGAGAATGGATATCCACTAATACAGACCTTGTTTAGATGATGGCTGCTTGTTTGTTGTTTTAGGTGTTGCTAAGGTCTTTTGGTATTTAATGGATATTTTAATTTTTTCATATTCTCTGATGGAATGAATAGAAGTTTGATACTTTATTCATCATCATCCTACTTAAAGGTATTTGGAAGGCCCTTTATATGAAAGGAACAGAAGTGTTCAAGGCCAGACTGGACGGACATTTGAGTAACCTGCTATAATGGTTTCCCAGTTAATGGCAGCAGGGCTGGAACCATATGATCTTTAACATCCTTTCCAACACAAACCATTCTATAATTTTATCACTCTTTGATTTTTGAATATCATGTACTGTTACAGTAGAAGAGAAAAATGCAGTAACGAACATCCCTGCTCTGCTATACTTTGCATGCACTGACAGGCTCCCATGAGCTCATATTGGCAATACTGCAGTTCTAATGCAAATGCTAGCATTGTCTCACTGTGACAGTCACAGGGGCCAGGCACTTGAGTCATGCCTGGTAACAGCCTTAACAGGAGACTGAGTGAGAGGTAAAATGTTAAATCTTACAGCCTGACTGTCTGCAGCAAAAACAGAAGGCTGAGTATAATCATTTAGCAGGTCAGACTGCAAGCAGGCCTGCTTGCTTATGGACCAGAGAGAGGAGCCTTGTTTTAAATCATCTAGGGGCAGTGAGGTAGGTGACATGGCACTCATGGAGCTGCTTAGACACAATAAAGCCTTTCAGTGTTAACATTAAATCACTTGTTCCGTGTTTCTCTAGGAGGCTGAGAATTGCCCTGCTGCTTGGTGGCTTGGAATGCTAATGGATTTTCAAGAGCTGTTTCCTTCTGCAGACCTGATTTCAGTCTGTTGAAAAGTTGTTCTAAAATTGTTTTCCTCCATGGCAAGAGGAGAATGAGTACACCGAGCTACATGTATAAAATTTATCACATAGCAAGTGGATGTGAGGAGTCACAGAGGCCAGTTCTAAAGCATATTTATCAGGTACCTTTGCCCTCTCTACCTTGGTCCTGTCATACCTTGCCTCCAAACCTGTTCCCATACTCTAAATCTCAAAGCTGATGGAAGAAAGATAATTCTCTGTTCAGAACTGTCTCCTGACACGTAGAAGAACCAGAACTCTCCAGGGTATCTCTGCTGCTGAGATGCCTTGTGCACTATAGACACATTTAGGTTGCATAAGCTTCTTATAAATACTGAGCACTAACTCTACTGTATAAAGTCGTTGCAAAGAAATTGAATTATCTTCTGCAAACTTCATGGGATGTAATACATTGTAAATGAGGGATGAAAGTTGAAATTGAAAATATTACTGATAGTGTGCAAACCATTCATTCATTCCTATCTTATTCTAACAAACTCTTAGGGCCACTTTTTTGTCATCAACTTTATTCAGAATCACCACATTGTCACACTGTAGTGCCGTCTTACATTTTTGGCTTAGTAACAGTCTCAGAATTCAGTCAGTCTCAGAAGCCAATGGCAAGGGGAAGAGATGGATTATGTCAGCAGAAAGCTGTAATAAATTGTATATTCAGGCTAGGAATAAACACAAAACCTACAAACACAAAACTTCACCAAGTGCCCCTGGCTTCTTCCTTAGGGCAATGAGAAGGTCAAGATGGTCAAGTGTTTTATGGAATCTAAAATAAATTGCTGGAGTGGGAAAATTCTGATTTTTTTTTTTTATTTTTATTTTTATTTTTTTTTTTTGGTCACTTTTCAAAATCTGGATTGTGTTGATCTTGCTGCTGATAATTATCTCACTGTTGCTGCATCTTCAAGTCTTTCTTTTTTCAATGCTCGGATTTATTTATTTATTTATTTATTTATTTATTTATTTATTTATTTTCTTTGTGTCAAGAGATGCTCTTTCCTCCTTTAATTGAGATTTATTTCTTTTAGTCCTCCCACCTCAATCTCTGTTCCTGCTCCCAGTTGACTGGTGGCAGTACTTTATTAACTTAGTTTCTCACTTTCCCTTTCTTAAGAAGGGTAAATTTTATGTTCCTTTCTCTGGAGTATGAGGCAAGGATTCCTTTCTCCATAAAAATCCAAAAGATTTGTACATTTTCTAATTTCTTTAACTTAAAACTTCTTCCTTGCTATTTTACAACTTTGCTGTTGTAAAAGACAAAATTACTTGGAGAAGAGTGGATTAGGATAATGCTTAGTTTACTGTAATTTTCTTTTGTAAAAAGCAAAATACTCTAAAAAGCAAGCATTTATTTTTTAACATACTTCTTTACTAAGTTTTTATTGAGAGCAATAAAGGTAATGTTTAGAAGACTATAGAAGCTAGATAGCTGATAGGTGTTTTGTTAATGCTAGTGATGAAAAATTTGTAACATAAAGCTTTCAGTAAACAAAGAAAATGGATATAACATGAAAGGAAGTCTTCTGTTTTGCTAGAAGTGACATATATAAGATTACATTTAAATGTAATTGTAATATTATTGCACCAAATCATAAACACATTAATAACACCCCAAAACCACCATGAGCAGAAGATACCTTCTTGAGTTTCCAGCCAGTGTATTAGACTAGATTTTCTTTCAGTCTCAAGGTTCTATATAAGAGCAAGACATTTTTTCTCAACTAGAATTTTATCTAACTTCTTTAAATCAACAGCAAAATTCTCTTTCACTTGGGCTGTGCAAACATCATGCTTTCTTTTCCTAATTAAATTAATTGCAAGTGCCAGAGTAGCACATTCTGACCCACGTGTGTAAAGTGAATGCATATGGGCTTTGCATAGATAAATTAATTGGAAAAATGATTAACAGGGAAAATGTACTTGCCATACTTACATCACTCCTGCATTATGCTAATACATAATATTACAGCAGTAGCAGAAAGCTTAACTTACATCACCCCTGCATTATGCTAATACTTCATGCTACAGCAACATCAATCTGACAATGCATTAACATACTCTATCACTAATATGATGTACAGTAGCACTGATGACACGCTAGTTTAAATCATTGTCAAAGTGATATTGCTGTAATGCTACTATGTTGATGATTTGATATAATATATTGCTGAAGAAACACCATGCTGATTACATATCAACGCAATATATCATTTTCAAGTCACCATGAGGATATTGTTGATAATCTACTGAAGAGGAAGGAAGGAAATTTGACAGAAGGAATCTCTTACAGAAGAACTTTTCTAGATAGTCAATAGCATTTTAGCTGCATATTTAGCCATAGAATTTTTAAAGAAAACAGGAACATTATTTTTACCATAACCAAGAACAGAGAGGTCTCAGTTTAGCCTTCTGATTATTTATTTATTTATTTATAAGAAATTAGAGAAGTGGCATGCAGAAGTAAATAGCTCTGAGATAGCTGTGACTGCTTTCACTGGATTAGATTTTAACGGCTTGACAAAGCAGAATAACAAGGGAACTGAAAATACACAAAAAATATTAATAAACTCTGAGGTTTTTGAAGACTGACACCCAAAGACATCAAAACACATTTTCTCTTTGGAAAATATAAAGAACATGCCTTTAGATATCCTTGATATTCAGACGGATACCTGAAGAGTGGCAAGAGACATTTCTCCTCATCCTAACATCCAATAAAACTATAATTTGTGATTTTTTCACTCAGTCTTTTTCCCTCTCTCTCCCTTTGTTCAGTAAAGGAAAGCAGTGGTATGATAAAACTGTTCAGAATAGTAGTAAGAATATGGGGGGGGGGGAGTATTAGCCTATGTCTCTGACTGGCATTGGACTGAGGGGCTTGGAAACATTTTGTGTTCTCCTGAAGGAGTCTGACACAAGTAAACAAAAAAACCTTTGGTGTTCCTGTTTCCTGAAATCAATCCAAGGGCTTCATATTCTACAACAAAGATAGCATAAAGACCTTGAATGCCCTTTCTTGAGATGAGATCCACGAAAGTCTCCAATTTAGGAAAGTAAAAGTCCCTGGAGCATCAAAATTTGCAAGCTTTGAAATTCCTGACTTCCAACATGTCTGCATTTTTATAAGCAGTTGTCTGTCATGAACCATTTTCGTAATACCTAATGCTTTTACCATCACACTGATAAAGAAGAAAAAAATAAAATCATGGATTTTAGATGTTTTCTCACTGTTCTTTCCCCAGAATATTCTGTGTATGTTCAGCGTGTAAAAATCTTTAGAAAGTATGACATTTTGCAGACATAGGCAAGGTATCCCTCAAAAATCAGTGCTTGCTTCTATCTCATTGTAAAGGACAGTGTAAAAATGAGAAGAATAAAATGAAAGGAAAAAAGGAGCTACGATTGCATTTGCTGGTACAGCTGATCACTGACAAGTCATAATCTCAAGAGCTAGTTGACCTCTGGGAGGCCACAATGTGGAACTTCATGATAGAGTATTCAAAGAAACTTGCATCTTCCGTTTTAATGTGTTCTGTTTAAAAATTAAATCAGGCCAAGACTCACTCAGCAGACCAAAGTGTTTGAGGGTGAAAAGAAGCTTTTTTTTCCCCTCCAGGCCATTTCCTGGTTTAGCAGAACAGTTTTGAATATAGTGCCATGACTTAACTAAAGCTGCTCTTTTATGGCAGTATGACAGCGTAGAGAATTCCATTTCTAAATATTCTTTCTGAAGCTTCTATTCCTACAGCTATGGTCATTGCTGCAGTGACCTGTGACCTCAGTTAGATCTATTTTAGACTTTCTTGTTCCCTTGGTAGTCAAGATGGAAGTTAAAAGAGAAGGGTATTGTTTGTGACATCTTTTAACTTCTTCTTAAATAGCTTATTTTCAGTCAGCCTGAGAAGTATCTTTCTCTTCCATAGGGAAGTTCAGGTGTTTGGCTTTTGGAGTAATTGTGAAACTTCTGGGAGATTCAGCATGTGGGAATATTTCTATTTAGCAAGTTATCATCAATCACCGTGTGCTATGCTGCTGAAAGTGACATATTCTGTATGAGATAGAAAATTAATGTCTTCATCACTTTGGTATTAAACATCTCCAGGCACTTTCACAAAATTAGCAATATTAGTACCTAGTGGCTGTCCAGATTGGAGGTAGATAATTTTACCTTTCCAATATAAAATTCATTCTTGTGTTCCATCTATATACTTTGATTTTCTGATCTGCTTAGTGCTGCTGTAATCCACCAAGCAGTTATTGTGTTCCCCTTCAGAAATTATGGTATGACAGCAGCAGCAAATTGATACTTTATGTAATTCCATGGTGGTTTTATACTTAAAATCTTTCTACTTCCAGGATATCCTTAAGATAATATCAATTATAGAGTTCGATCTCAACATAATTTTTAAAGCCTCATAGTATTTTGCTTCAAAGTTTCTTGGCTTTAACATTTCATTGGTGTAAATCCGGCAGATTTCCTATTTTTTCAAAATGAACATTAAAATCAGAAAAAAAAAAAAAAATGAATTAGAAGAAATATAAATAATTGTAGTGGACAATAAGAAAAAATCACATATTTCCAGTCCTTCAAGAATGGCAATTAAAAGTATTAATAATTTTGTTGTTGCATAAATCTGTATACATACCTGAAACACAGCTTCTGCTGTTTGAGTAAAGGAATAAGGAAGAATGAGCTGTCGTTTACTCTCTCTCCCTCCTGCCTAATATGCAGGAGTGCTGTCATTTACTCAATTGCTTGAGTTAGTGGTATACACATGTCAGTGGGGAACCTAACCTAGAGTCGTGTGTTCATTTGATCTCTCCACAATTCCTGCTGCTCACACAGGATATAGTAACTAGAAGAAAACCTTACAAAAACTGTGCACTCTGTATTAACTATAAATATAGCACTCTGGCTATCTGTATATAACTCCCCCTAGAACAAAAGTGAGTAGACAGCTTGGCAGTCTAGTAATGCTGAATTTGGTTGCTACAAAGAAGATCCATGTGTGTATCAAGTGGCAGAAGGAAGGAACAAAGCTAACAACTTCTTCTAAATCTGAACAGGGAACTTCATTAGTAGAAAATAATATTCTTACTTTTTTTTCTCTGTAGACTCTCCCATTTTCACTGTGCAGTTTTACCTTGGAGCATATAAGGCTTGGTTTCCTGAAGCAGTTCCAATGAAATAGATGTATCTTCACATTGACCTCAAATCTGAGCTTAATTCCAAACTATCAACTGCATGGTTTGTTCAGCATGCATCAGGAAGTCAGATGAGCCATTTGTGATATCTTCACAACTTTCACATCAGCTATACACAAATATTTAAATGTAGATTAGATTTGAGGGGAAAAAAAAGAATTCTCTGAGCTAAAAAAACAAACAAACAAACAAACAAACAAAAAGTTGTCTGTCTTGCATTGCACAGTTACATGGGAAGAATTATGCAGAGAAGAATTACATTGGAAAGAATTTAAGACCCAGACAAATATGTTGTGATGCTGGAGTTTTCAGACTTCAGAGGTTAGTTTTATGCTTTGCTGATTCAGACTCAAAAAACCTTTGCTGAAATCCTAGTGCACTCCGTCCCTGAAGGGAAAAGGGAGAGTAACTACAAGGAATTTTTACCAGAGGGAAACAAAAGGAAGGTGGGAGGGGGGAAGACAATAAATAAATAAATAAATAAATAAATAAAATAAAATAAAATAAAATAAAATAAAATAAAATAAAATAAAATAAAATAATTATGCTATCAAGAGCATGTAAATATCACAATATTTACTTAAAATAAGAAAGATGGGTGTTTGATACCTGCAACGCTTTTTCTCCATATACTTGCAACAAAAAATGTGTGATTGTTTCCTACTCCCCTAATCAAATATGCTGAAAAGAGGAGCTGCAGCAGCTGACTGAACTGAAGCAAGGCACTGTACATGAACCAAGAAATAGTACCAGTCTATTTATTCCAGTTGTCATGAACATAACCAAAGACTAAGACAACTATCATCATGAACCCTACAAGAAAAAGAATGGATTTATTTTAAAACAAACAAGCAAACAAAAACAAACAAAAAAACACTTTAATGGAAAAATGATCCTCAGAACATTTCCAGACAAGAAAAATAACAAGTTTACAAGTTTAAAAGTGTAAACATAGCATCCACTGTTAAAGTATAAGTTCAAGATATTTTAAATGTTATCTTAAATTCTGGATAAGATTACAGAAGAGTGGTAACAGTTTGAGTAAGTATCTTCATAGCTTTACAGCTCCAGTGATGAACATCTTGGTCCTGTCATATTCCTAAGAAATAACTTAAGTATTCTGAGCTAGATTTATCTGTAACATTTAGCCACGTCTTGGTAGACTGAGGGAGTCACTTCTAACATTACTTCTCTGTCACAAGGGTCTTCTGAATGGAGTGAATTGTATCCATACTAATACAGACTATTATATCTTACAACTGCTTTTAAAGAGTGGTCCCTTTCACTCTAATTTTCACAAAGCTAGAAATTGTTTCTAAAACCCAATTTTTGATATCTTTAATGGGCACATATCAAATTGATGCCCAGAATTATGCAAATATTTGTGGGAATGATCAAGTACCAGTGCCTGGGAACATTGTTTCAGTTACTATTTCTGACATTGTTTCAATTACTGTTATATATGCAAAGTGACAGACGGGATTTAAACCATCACTTAATGTTGTTCTGACCTTTCATCTCCTCAATCTTTGTATGTTGATTTTCACAATTTCATGATGTACACAATGATAAATGTTTTCAAATTCAAGAGAGTTACTGATGGATGTTTCTATTTCTATATTTGCCAATGTCTACCTGAAAATCATTAGAGATATGCAAGGAAAAATAGCCTATACAATTATTAAAAAACTTTTTCTACACTTCAAAAAATGAGCAACTAATGCATAGATGGCAAATGATTATTTGCAGAAGACCTCTCATAGATGAGTACACTCAAGACATGTTTTGTGGTGCATGCTTTGTGGAAGATACTTAAGAAATTATTGGAATTATGTGATGCTAGTACCTAAAGGAAGACATAGTGACTGAGGATGAATACATATCCTTATATTTATATACCTACATATATACACTTTGCAGGTGGGGGTGGGGAAGGGAAGGAAATACCAAACAAGTACAGAGGATGTAAAGTGATCTGATACCTGGGTGTGAATAGCTAGAAAACTTTCAACAAATATTTTTAGATGTAAAAAGAACTTGCATCAGAATCTTGATCTAATATGTTTTCTTCAAAGGAAAATTAACTTTGATTTTCAGTGCAAGATGAAGTATTTTAAAATCACTGTTCTTGCTGATGCTGGATTCCTGCTTCGGGAATCTACAGGAAACATTCTGTACAAAGTGATATTCCAGTGTTTCTGAAAGAAAAGAGCCAAACCTAAATCCCTTCTTCAAGAAAACAAATAAAATCGTATCCGCAACAAGCAGACATATAATATGTTTGGTTTCATATAGTGATTTTCATGCCAAGTTTTATTCCTCCAGGAGACAACAAAATAATTGTTGCACATCAGCTTTCTAGTGCTCTCAAACAGGAGTATCCCTGCAGCACATTACTGTCCAAATTATTTTGCAAACATTTGACATATTTCTAATCCTTAAACAACTCTAATTTATCAAAGTAGATGCATTTTTGGCTCAAAGTGAATGTAATTTTAAAAAAGGTGTTTTTCATAAATTTGCAGTTCCAGTTCTTTAAGAATATTTATATTCTTATGTAAATATCACTATATGCTAATATTTTCTTTAATTAAAGTAGTATCGTGGCTATTTTCTGAAACAGGTGTGACTGCTGTAACTTCGAATTTGTCTTCTTGTACAGAGCACTGAGGGCATTTCACGTTTATTGGGTAAATAGGATAGCTAGGCATTATGAGCTGGTTTTAATACATCATTTTTACTCTTGCAGGAGAAGACAGTTCATAGCCAAATAAATGATACTGACTGTCAATAACATGCTGCAGACTTTACTCTTCTGTCAATGAATAATAATGTTTCTTGAACAAACAAACAAATCTTCAGTGTTTTTGCTTGTTATTGAAATTGTCTTTAAAAACAGGGCTAAGTTCTATTCGGTCCAATTTTATTACTCTGACACTGCTGCTCTACCTCTCGAAGTAGCTGGTACTCGGCAGCAGACCTTCAAAAATTTGTTCTAGAAGGACATCTAGTGGCACAAGGACTATGAACTCCATGGCAGCCTGAATGTCTGCCAGAGCCCGCGGCTCTCTGCGGGGAACGCAGGAGGATGAGCAAGTACAGGGAAATGAATTTTACATGCTCTCAGTGACTGCAAAGAAGAGAAGAGGTGAGTTCTATTACTAACCCCAGGCCCCACTTCGCAAACTACACATAGTCAGAAAGTGTTAGGGAAGAACCCTACAAACTTTTATACCTCTCTTTGCAATCTAAATCTTTCACCCAATGGAACATGTATCACTGCTGAGGTTGCAACACAGAAGCAATACTATTCAGTATAGAAACTGTTTTGATTTGTTTTGTTTTTTGGCTTCACTAAAGGTACTGATTTTGTATTACTTACTATGTTTATCATTCATTAAATCTTACCACTAAAATACCTGAAAATCTTCCCCGCATTCATTAAAGAAAGAATATGACAGAGATCTACCATAAGTTGTTTGTTCTTTTCTTCTTCTGGAGATAGAAAACACTGACTGTAAAATGCCTTCCAGGTGGGCAAACTCTGTTTGTTTGAGTCTTTGTTTTACTTTGCTTTACTAAATAATTACACAGAGCATAGACAGATGATATGTGTATTCCTATTTTGTGAAGATGAAAACATACGTGGATATACTGCTTCAAATTAGTGTTTTATGAAATTGCTGTCTCTCTCCATGTCCTTACTTACTTCCATTGTGTGCAGCTGTGTGAAAGAATAGAACGTTCTTTTATGGACTTCAGTAGTTGCACATTTTCTATATTTAGCTGTAGCTCACTGACAACCAGAGCTGATGCAGGGGTTCTTCTCACTTTGTTTCATTCAAGGTGGGAAATATCATGGGACATCTGATTATAATGAACCTCTTTGGCATACACTACAGTAGGGGAATATATATTCCTATATATAATAAGTCTTTATGTTAGAACAATAAATATCTGGACTGATTAAAAAGAAAAGGCGAAAAAATATTTGCTATGATCATGGAGAAAAAGGAATAGAGAGGTGGAACACACACACATGATTTGTTACGATTTGCTCCTTTTTGTGTATCAAGTAATGAAAGCTACGTCTATAATTCTTCACTTATGAAGATAAGTGGATACTGCTAATGATATGAATACGAAAGAATATTAATTTCATTAATTATCTTTTGGGCTGTCAGATAAACTTTTTTTTTTTTTTTAAGTTTTGCAATGTTGAATATGAAATTACAGGATGAAAATGGAGAGAAACAAACTTTACAACCTGTATTGAAATTCTAGGAAAATATGAAAATTACTGATTTTTTCATTTTTTTAAAATTTATTTTTTAAAAAACTAACATAGGAATAAAGGAAAGAAATTTGCATATTTTCAAGTTTGGAAGTCTTGAAATAAAATGATAAAAATAAAAATGAAATAAATAATGGAAATAAAAATAATGAATAAAAATAATATAATAGAACAATTTATAAGTTATTACTTTTTATTATTTTCATCTGGGACATTCTTCTTGCAAAAATATAATTGGCCACTTTCATGGTTTTGTAATTTTGCTATCAGCATTCCACATCATAACATCATGTAAAGCTTGGATAATTTTACCGAATGTGCAGCTCACAGAAGAAGACTACATATCCCAGAGAACATCACGGTCAGGAATAAGTCAAGGGACAAGGACACTATATAATCTCACTTCGGGGCTGGACTCGCACTCTTGAATCCTCAGAGCCAGGGGGGAGCGTGTGGGAGCATTCCAGCCGTTTCGCCTAGAGCTACAGTAGGCCTCTCGGTTTTGGGACTCACTCTCTCTCTCCTATTTTACTTGATTCGTTAGCCTTAATTTCAATTATATTGTATTATATTGTGTTATCCTGTATTTTGATAGATGTAGTATTTAGTAAATAAGTGTGCCTCCTTAGATCGTTGCCACTGTTTTCTTTTCCTTTTCCCTTTTTCCACTTTTTCCTCTGATTG
This sequence comes from Excalfactoria chinensis, assembly GCF_039878825.1. Taxonomy (NCBI): domain Eukaryota; kingdom Metazoa; phylum Chordata; class Aves; order Galliformes; family Phasianidae; genus Excalfactoria; species Excalfactoria chinensis. The sequence goes on from NC_092826.1 coordinate 52,058,891, forward strand.
TCTGATTTTCAAAATGCTGGAGTTGGTAAATAAAATGCATCAGGAGTTATTTTCAAAATGCAAACCTGAAAAACCAGTCTGTGAAATTCTATAATTTATAAATATCCATAGCTAGCTTTTTATTATTATTATTATTATTTTCCCTGATATTTCATTATTACTGTAATTGAGGGAAATATATATACATACATCCCTGTCACGGTAAGATTTTCACTGGCTCCTCTTTGGCTCTAGTTATGAAAAAAAAAAATCATCCTCTAATTGTATTAAGATATCATATATCCCAGAGCTCCATTTCTGTGTTAAAAAGCCATCTTTCTCCTTGACAATTAGTGATGCTTCTGGCATCGACAGGCAAATGATTTATTGAAATTCAGGAAAATAAATAAATAAATAAATAAATAAAAATCTGACAGCTAGATTATGCTATCATATTTTTTCCTCAGTAACTCAACTTATCAGAACATTAGCCAGCACTCTAGTTAATCACCAAAGCAATATTCACCAGATGCTGTATCTGCAATGTGCTAATTTGGGATAATAAAGTAGAAAATACTTTTGGAGATTTGGGAGTACTGCAAAGGACTGATATCTCACGCATATGGTGAGTAGTATGTATTACCCACGGTCCCATGAAGTATATGAAACAAAGTATAATTGGTCAAGAAGTGCAAATGATTATGATCAAGAACTGTACTTCAGATAGTTAATTACCTAACTACATCCATTAAGTCATCTGCACAAAAGTAAATGACCAGAGGGTTTAAATTAGCAATGACTGAAAAAGATTCTTCTGACATTTGGAGTTGAGTATCATAGTTAACAAAAATATTAGGGGAAAGGAAGGAGAATATAGAATACAATAAACTTAAACTTCACTTAAATAATGCTTCTAAATGTGCAATGATGCCAAATTTTAACTATCATGAATGAGTATCTGAGATTGTAGGTAGAGCTCAGATAACAGACAGGTGAATGTGAGCACAGTTGCAGGAAGCATAACAAGTTGTATGAAAGTCTTTCCTTTCTTGAGAGAGGAAAGTTAATGATGTACTCAAACACCGATTTAAGACACAAATTTAATAGTAAGACTGCCAGGGCTCTGAGTCAAACTATGGTTCCTGCAACCATTTCCCTTCCCCTGCAAGGGTTGCAGGTTGTAGGGCTGGCTCTGATGGATGGCAGTGACCTGGGATGAAATACAGGATAGCTTCCTCATAACCTTTCCTGTGTCATGCCTCCTCCTCACTGCTCCTTGCCTTTCTCAGCTTGGCTATTAAAGTGCCTTGCATAGCCATATGGAGTCCATTCTCACTGGACCTTCTCTGTTCTTGCTCAGGATCTCAAGGACCACGTGCTGCATCAGGACTCTACAGCAATCCCATATGCTGCTCTGTAAGAGACAGAGGGAAGGAAGTTGACACCAGGATGCTACTCATACTGCTGCCCTCTGCTTGTATCCTATGAGCCAAACAGAACAGATCTGAGTTACTGGGAAGAAATCTTGGCAGTTTTAGTCAGCATCTGCTGGGAAGGGTGAGAAATAATTTGTTTCTCTTTTCTCCTCTGAAGACCTCAGGCAAATGACTAAAAAGAGAATTTTTTCTAGAAAATTTCAATAGATCCAAAATATAGTTTTTGAATTCACAAGCTTCTGATCCTATTAAGTTTGAAATTATTTCTGTTTCCCTGGAGCAAATTTACTCTCTAAAGCTGTACTCCTTACCTATTTTTTTTTTTCCCCCAGGGAAAACAAACAAGAAAAAACACCACAAAACACCACAACAACAGAAACCAAAAGGTAAGCAATTAATAGTCCTGCTCAGTTCAGCTCAGCTGCAGTCTACTGGTATTTACTGGGAGTCTAAAAATGAACTTTCAATAGTACCCTCAGTGGTTAACTACTGGATCAGTCATGCAACAGGTAAGTATCACACTTCATTTATGATACTATTCAGAAACCTGAGCCCAGATCTCTAACCAAGGTGACAACAGCCTTATGCTTGATGAAATGCATCATGCCTTTGTGCCTCATTATGAAGAACAAATAATAAAGATCTTTTTCTGAAATCATCAGCTATGCAAATTACTTGAAGGATGTGGAAGGTGTGGGGAAAGAGTGTTTCAAACTATTCTGAATCGGCCTGGTTTCACTCATACAGAAGCTAGTAAGAATTTTCCAGAGTTCAATAGGAGTGTCAGTAAGCTAATAATGCTTCCTTTTAAAAATCTCATCCTTAATGGTTCTAAGAAGCTTTGAACGCCTAAAGTGAAAAGTCCCTTTAGAAGTGCAAAATCACTGTATTATCATCATATTGAGGCTGGTTTACTTTTCTAAAAAACTGTTTAAATGAAAATCTGCATTCAATGGATTTAAAGAGTTAGGGTTTCCTGGGAAGAGCAGTGCAAGTAAAGTTTAATTTAAAAGCCATAGGTTAATATTTTTGGTTTTAGAGAAAATGAATTTATACACATCATTCCTTATTTTGCATGCAGAAAAGAAACCTGTAATCTGATATTATCTTCTGAACACAAACAGTTCTTTCTTTTCTTAACCAAGTAATTCCTTTATGTCAGTAATAACGGTATTTCTTCTATGAAAATCTCACAGCTGGCACAAAATAAATAAATAAATTAGAATAAATGTCATGCTGCAATTTCAGAAGCGATCAAAAAGTTAATACTAATATATAATGTTGAAAACACCATCTTTGATTTCTGAATGCTATCTGAAGAAAGCACAAGGAAATATTTCTTTCATCTATAATGAGCCTGAAAGAATTGAAAAAAAAAAAAAAAACAAACCAAAAACTAGGAAACTGGCTGAAGTTCAAAAGAAATTAAACCCTGAGCTATGAGATACTGCAGGTTAATATGATTGAATAATAAAATTCACTTCTCTCTCTCTCTCTGTATATATATGTAAAGCTAAACTGTGGTATATGGTATTGGAATTTTTTCAAGTGCTGGCTGATGATCATGACACTATTTCCAAGCTAAATTAAAAACCACTGTTAAATTTGTGTTTGTTAATATTGTAGTCCATAACCTTAGGGCTGGATTGGAAGGAGAGAAACTGCATCATTGCAGGGCTGCTTCGTTTAGTGTGAATGGGAATGATTTTGTGGTAAATGCTGTTAGAGTGCTGGGGGGTGTAATCCTCTATTAAAACATTTTCATTCAGGAACCTTTAGCTGAACTCAAAGACTGTAAGCAGAATTATATACAACTTATGTGAACACATCATTTAATCACAGGCTAAAAGACATAATATACAGTTGAAACCACAAAGCCAATCATGATTAAGCTCATCTCTTTCAGTTAAGGCATCCAGTAAATCTCTGCAGGCCAGACCAGTTGTAAGGTTACAGATCTGTGATGTTCCATGTTGCAGACATATCCTCAACCTTGCTAAGTTGCTGTCTTCCATCATGGATTTTTTTTTTTTTCACACAGTAAAATAAACAAAATTAGCATTTTTTTCTCTAAAATTCTTGAGCTAACATTACCAACCTAGTAACTTCATTTCTATCTTCATGGGTATATATTTTTTTTCTTTTTTTCTTTTTAATTATCTTGAATGTCTTTAACTTATATATTTTGATAACATTTCTCTTTCTTTATTCCAGAATTCAGATCATCCACATTTAGGGCACCTAGACTGGCACAGATTCCCACTTTGTGACCAAAGGAACCAACAATAGAGAAAAAAAACCACACGTATCTTGCAAAGCTAGTAGCTTCCTTTTTATTCTGTTTATATTTTTCTAGTTCTTTAGTCACAGGAAAAGCTAGGGGTGATGGAACCAAGCTACTCAGTGACATATAATCTACAGTTTGTTTACGAAGTGAGATAGGTTTAGCAGGTGGATTGCAGTTTCTCAGAATTAACTCAGAAATCCAAACATACACTTTGCACAGGATGCTCACATCAGACAAGGTGTGCAGTCTGGCTTTGATCAGCATCATAGCCTCAAGGGAATGGGACAATTGTTGTATCTGATTGAGGTATCAAAGGCCTGCATGGAAAATGACTTCAGCCAGTGGTAGTGCTGAACACATCCACAGTGGGTCAACAGGTGCTATTGACATTATTATTTAATGCTTTCTAACCTACGAGTTCTTCATAAACCACCAGGGATCTTGGCTACATCACCACATCTAACTTCTTCGTATCCAAAGTCAGTCAGCAGTTGCCACCCAATTTACAATTATCTCTTGTTCACCTGCACTAGATGTATGACACAGATTAAAAATTGTCAACAGATGACCTGTTCATTATTTTTTTCTTTCCCACATGTACCTAAACCATTAGAGAAGAACAGATAAAGACCATATATTTAGGGTAAGCCTCCTATATAATAACTAGCTGTGTTTTTTTTTAGTATTCCATTAAATAACTGAGACAGAAAAGTGATGTAGTCAAGGTCTTAATTATATTACTTTTCTTATAGGCTTCTTTCCATAGCAATCTCCCTCTAATGCCATTTAAGTTTAATATGTCTGTAATTCACCTTCTTCCTCTTTAATGAATCATAATGACATCCAGCTGGCATCATGATATGTGACTTATTATTGTTTCAAGGAATACTTTCAAGAGCTACAGAGAGAGCTTTGAGTTTCTTCAAATTTAGGAGAATAATGGATGCATATGACTAAGCATAGATGTCAGTGTTGAAGAAAACAGAAAACAGTAGTAATGAATACTGCCAAGATGAAAGCAACCACAGTGCTCAGTCTGAAAAGGTTAGATTTTTACCTCATTGTGTCATAGAAGGGGCAGTTATTTGTTCTCCTTTGAACTCACTGACGTAATCAAAAAGACATGGAGGGATGGATCACCAGCTATCCCAACCCTACTCTATACATAAAATGGTAGTCTTGATCAGATGTGGAAAGAAGAGCAATTGAAATATTGCACCATAAAATCAGATGAAGAGCCTTACCTTTTATAATTGGTGAAATGTCTTCATATGCCCGTGTCTTCTGTGTAAGTGAGGAAAAGGACTATATCTCTAAAATCTACTGGATAGCCTATCATTATATGGGTATATTGGGAAGGATAGTATGCCTGCTTAATCAATCCTTACAGTTATTATTTTTGAAATATTTATTCAGTCTATGACTTCTTAACATTCTTACAACATCTTCCTCCTAGTTCTTGCCTCTTTCCACTCAGAGAGCACATCTGTCTCATCTCTAATGCTTCTCATCTGTCTTGCACTCAAGTTTATCAGCCTGTTTTAGTTTCTTTCTTATCATTTCTCTTGTCTTTCATCAGTAGGCACATTCTGTATAAAGAAAATATGGATAGAATAGACGTGTTGAACATGTGAAAAGGCATACAGGGTCTAGGCAAAATTCAGTATTCTGTTTGTGAAATCTCTATAGGCAAATGTTGAGGAAAGAATATTAATAGAATAATAATGTTATTCCCCAGTATTCTTTTATTATACAAATACTTTTAAGTCAAGGGATTTCATTTATTTATTTATTTATTTTAATGTATGATTTCTGTATGCTTCTGTTAAACCTCAGCAGGCTTTTATGTACTGTAAAACCACTATGTATTTCTTCACCAGTGTTAAATTTTTATATCTGCCGCAATTTGCCATCAAGTTCTAAGGTTACACATGGGCAGATATTCCCTTTATTTATTTTGCTTTAGTTTAATTTGTTTTATTTGAGCTGGCATTGTAAACTATTTGTTTAGAGGAAGAACCTTGAGAGCTAGAACAGATAATGAGATATGATTGTAACACACCAGATTTAGGATTTGTGAAAGATATGTGAAAAATTTAGGATGAAAGAAAATCTTCTGTAGTTTATCCACCCTATTACTGTGTTGAATCCACTTACTGATGTATCTTTTAAACTGTTTTCTATGAGGGCATGAGGCATACGGGGAAGCCATCTCCTCCTGTCTTATCTGCCAGAAGAAAAATAAATATTGTAATAATTACAGTTAACCTTCTATGCTGTATCATCTTTATTGCTCTCTTTTTTCTTTCTGTCTTTTTCTATCAGTCAGTGTATTGTGACTAATTCACATGATACAGTGCTGTAGATGGGAAAATGATGGTGTGAATTTTAATGAGGATTTAAATAATATTGATAAATAATTTGTTTTTCCTGTTCTTAAGATTCCCTAATGCAAAATACATAATGAATGAAAGCTGACTTTAACTGGCACAATTGTTGAGACAGTTTTTCCTCAGAAGCCTCACTTAAATGCCATTGCATTTGACACTGCAGTATACAAGTTGGAGAAGCATTGGTCAAATTCAGCCATACAAACCACAGCTGCAATGAATAAGTTTCACATTAACACCAGAGTGTGTTACTGCAGTAATTTGTAAATGATAGCAATTAGTACATCATGCTATTCATTCCTGTCATAATAAAAAGCCGAAAAGCAGACATTTGCATTTCACACAGGTCATCCTTTCTGAAACAAACTCCTGAACTTCACTCTTGCATGAAATTACTATGTTTAAGTGTTAACACATGGGAATTTTAAAAATCTCATTTTGAGTTGTAGTTTCTAACATAATATGTCTTGCTATTTTTTTTTTTTTTTTTTTTTTTTTTTTTTTTTTTTTTTTTGTGGCAACAGCAGGCCTGTTATGCCTTATGAACAGCACTGCTACACACATATGCATGCGAAGGAAAGAGAAATTCTATATTCTAGCACTCACTGTAGGAAAAATGTTCCCAATTTGCAAATGAATCTTTTTTAAGTGTGAATGAGCTCAAGCTTATCTGTGTTCTGTGCATTCTAGCAGGGATACATGGAAATTTCTAAGCTGAGGTTATTTATTGGTTGTAAAAAAGAAATCCTTGCCTGGAAGTAATACTTTCTCAACCTAAGCATGATACTCCTTCAGTTGACTTCCCTGTGTTACAATCTGTAAATGGAAAAGTCAAATGTTGTTGGTTGTAATTCAAGTCTGAAATTGAAATGATGATTAGCTGTCCTGATCATTTCTGGGGTAAATATATGCAAACATTTTTTTATTCATTTATCTTTCTTTAAATGGTTTTGCAGTGCACTTATAGTTTCTGTGTTTAAGCAAGAGAGAAAAAGTATTTCAAGGGAATATATTTCAAGACAGTATATCTATTAACTTAAGAGTACTGAGACTTTCTTCCTCTGGTCTTGGAATCAGCAGTAAGTGTTTCCAGCTTGTTGTTGTTAAAAGTTTACATAAGCTTCTCAAAGACCTCATACAAAAAAATATTCAACATCTAGTTGACCTATATGTTGGAAAAGACAAACAAAAGAAAATCCCGATTGCTATTGGCTGAGTAGAACACTTCAGAATATACAAATACAGTCAAATGCATAAGCATTACTTTTACCAGGTAATGCTCATTTCTCTTGCTTTTAATTGCCACCGATGACAAACCTCTCTGGGTTATCTTTTTGACTGCTCAGAAACTTAGAGAGGTTGCTTATTACTTACAATATAAGAAAATGTAATGTGTCCAGAGGAAAATTTACATAGACCATCTACTATCCTTATTACACTACTACTACTACTAATTTTATTTACAACTCAAACATTGTTTGTTGCACCCTACCTTTTGAAAATTTAAATTCTCATGTCAGAATAAAGACTGTTTGCTTAGATATTCATGATGTATTATATTATCTATATCCTCTATACTATATAATTTCCTGTGAATGCCTGTGTTTGAAGCTGCAGTCTTTGTCTAATAGCCATTTCCTAGATGAGGGAGGCAAACATTATGTTCTAGTAAGGTAATACACTGCTCACAGTGTCTTTACATACGATACTTTCAGTAGAAGAAAGATGTTTTTTTTTTTTTTTTTTTTCCAGTTTCAGAATCACTCAGAACTGCTGTGGTTGGAAGATACCTCTGGAGATAGACTGATAGATTGACTATCTCCAAGGGCAGAAATTCTTCCTGAGCAACTTGATCCTGTGTTCAGCTACCAATTAGAATAAATAAATAAATAAATAAATAAACAAACAAATGAAATAAAGCCAGATACAGTGTTCTGCTTGAATGCAATTGTCTGTATTTCAGTTTCTGTACAATACTTCTTATGCTACTGGGTACTGTCATGGAAGGAAACACCTATACTGTACAGTTCACACATAAGAATAAACAGGAATATATTTAATGAGATAATTTAGGTATAATGAAATGAATTAGCAGCAATATAATGAGGTTAGAGAGGGCTGGATTATACACTACATAGAGAGTAGGTTTAAACACACACATACAGGAAACCCATTGAGTGACAGGGTTCAGAGTGGATCCTCTTGCTTTCTAAACTCCTTGAACTACAAAGGCAAGGAGCCTAGGTCCATCAGAACTCACACTTAGGCTTCTCATCTGGTCAGTCTTTTTTGTCTGAGAAATTATATGTGCACAGTTAATCTAAAATATAATCTTAGTCAAGCTAACAAAGCTTCTACAGGTACATCAATCGGAAAAGTCCAATAATTATTATAACTAAATATAAATATGAATAAATATAAATTTAATTTTAAATACAGCTAATTTAGTCATATTTAGTAGTTTTTGAAATTTACAAGTGTTGAAGTATTATAAAATATTTGAATAATGCCAATTGCATAATCATTTAAGACTTCATTTATCTAACTTTGGCCAATATATCCACCACTATTCATTTAAGACCACCTAAGAATACTGACCGTGCTTTTTATTGCATATGTTGTACAGATAATGTGTTCTAAAGTCTGCACAGAATTTATAGAATATAGAAATTAATTATCTGAAACTGAAATTCTTAGATCCAAGCATCTCAATGTTTATTTGCACCTTTCATGCCATCGTTAATGTAGTGTACTATAGGATGCCAAACACAAACATTCAACATGTGAAGATATATTCTCAGTTTAAATGAAGAAATCTCATAGTGTCCTAATTAAAGTATTACTGTTTCAAAGATGATAAATAACACACACACTAGCCCAAGTAAGCTTTCTAATTACAAAGAATGTCATGAACTAATAATGAAGTAAAAGAAGTGTACACGTAGTTGTAAAACTTTTCCTTCTTCATTTTTATGTTGTAAAAATGAAATAAATGGAAGACATATTTTTAAATTTTATATTCAAGAAAATATTCAGTAAATAAAATGTTCAAAACCAGATAAAGTGGTGTTTTTGGTTTGGTTTGGTTTGATTTTTGTTGTTGTTGTTTTACTTGCTTTTTAGCTCATTTGGCTTTCTTATACATATATATATATATATATATATATATATTTAACATATCTGTTGACTCCCAAATAAGTAATTAAAATAAAGTTAACAGGGTGAAAACAAAGTTGGCAAGTTAAGTACAGAGCACAGTGTAAACAAAATCTAGTGCTCCATTACAGCTTTGCTAAAGTTGGTACTCAGGACAGATACACACTACGTAAACCTTTAACAAATGTACTAATTCATATTCATTATCTGCAATAGAAATATTCCTTCCACCAGCTGCAGGATGGTGACTGGTCCCAATTGTTTCAGAGTGTGGAAATAAAAAGTAATAACAATTGAAAAAAACATAAACTAGGATGTACAAGAGCCACATGGTATTGAACAGGGAAACGATTCTACTACCACACAAACCAACCTAATAGTTGTTCATTTTCTAGGTGAGAAAGTTCAACATTAATTTTAAATTGAAATAGCTTTTTTAGCAATATGAATATGTTAGAATATTCCACCTGTGCACCTTGGCAAGTTCTTCAAAAGTAAACATAGTGGATCAATTATGTATAAGTGATGCACTGAACCTGTCCTTTGAGGGAGCAGAATCATAGTGGAAAGCAATTTCTCCAATACAATGAAAATGGAAAACTGATTTACAGTCTAAAGGTGTCAGTTCTTATAAATAGAGTCATTACAAGGATCTATAGAATCTCAGATCGAGGAGCAGAGGACTGAATGAAGGAAGAAATAACACTTCAGTATAAATGAAGTATAATTGTTCAGTCAATACTTTACTTAAGTATTTAGGTAAGATTTCATTACGCATCAATCAAACCACTTTTTACAGACAGCACTGAACTGCATAGTAGGGAAACAGTTGCTCAGGAAAGAGTTGAAAGGATTAAGTTACTAAAATGCACTGAAGTTGATCATCCTAATGAAGAGTATTTAACACTCTGGAAATATTATCCTTTATCTTTCCTCTTCTCTCCTCTCAACACATTACTTTTTTGTCAGCAAAGAAGATGCCAAGGTGGGCTGTTTGCTAGGAGGTGATTTTCAATTCCAGGTATTGTTGCAATACAGCAGGTATTTCATTCTAGGTATGAAGTAGCTGCTGATAAGAGCAAAACCTATTAAATGAATAACGCAGAATTCAGTCTCAAAGCACTTTGTGCAAATAGACATTTGCCTACAGGATCATTCCCCAAGCATCAATATAAAAATTTTTAACTGGTTCAAGCAGCCCTCCTCCTACATTCAGGAAGATAATAGCAGTAACACGATGTGATTTACAGCATAATAAAAAACATGCAAATACTCAAACAAATAATGGGAACAGACATTACTGCTGTTTATAAATAACTCAGGAGTGAGATGGACAAGAAAATGCCCAGGAGGAGAAATGCTATTTAAGCTAAAGGACAGTGTTAGTAAAAGGCTATGAATAAATTTAGACTAGAAATTAGAAGATTTCTAACTATTAGAAGAGTTGAAGTGTGGAACAAACTCCCATGGGGCTTAGAGAGAAAAATATCTGATAGTTTTTAAGACGGATCTAAAAAAGTTTGTGAAATGAATTAGAGAATAGCAGGAGATTGTGCTAGTTTGCCCAGATCATTTCCAGTCATATGTCATATCTTAATAAGCACTATGAAGAGATGAACTGCTATTTATTGAGTGACACCAATCTCCATCTCTTTCGGTTGGCTGGAAGTAGTATGTTAACTAGAAAAATACATGACATTCACTGAATAATTTTTTGCTCACAGTTTGAAACTGAAATGAAGGATAATTTGATCTCATGGGCCTATTTCCTAGGTATGCCAATCATGTATTTCAGAAAAAGAAACATAATAAACTGAAGATTATAACTATCACTCTGGCTAGGTATTATTATGTGAGGGTAGTGAATCACATAATTCATTAAGAGTTCCAAAAGAAAGTACAACCCTGCCTAATCTTCTCACTTTATTATTTTTTTTTTTCCAAAATTCTTTGAAAGATCATCTGCATAGCATGTATTAAAAATCCTAATGCAAAACTTAAGTCACTGCTGAAATGATCAGAGACATGAATGGAGTTTTCATTCTACTTGGAGTGTTCTTGTGCTGTTTTTCTATTGCATATCCTATTTTCTCTAGCTGTTAATGCAAGCATATGAAAGCCTGATTCAACAACTGCATAGTGCTGTGCTAGATGTACACAACAAGCCTTGATATTTAGTTTTTATAATAGATGTATTAAACAAGAATTACTCGTGTGATACTATCATCTGCAGTTATATGTACCAAGTAACAAAAAGCAAATAAGAAGTGATTCCCATTTTGAATGTTTGATAAACAGACAGAAAATGCACTTTAGCTGATGGTACTAGTCCATGGTGCTATTGCAAAATCAACTTAAATAAAAAGCATTCGATGAAATTTTAACAATAATAAAATTGTTTTTATGGGGTTTACAAAAAAAAAAAAGAAAAAACTTTAAAATCCAGTAACTGATCTCATAGGAACCACCGTGCAGACATTATACAATAAAAAGCACTGATATTTTAATTAATCATTGTCATCTTTTTTTTTTTTTTTTTTTTTTTTTAATAATAAAGACATTCATTGGACTTTAGTAGAAGGATAGTCATCTGAATCTCCTACATTATTCCTCAGTGACATTAAAACTTTACAACCATTTTCTATGAAATCAATAATGTTGTTGATAATATTTAATAGTCGGAGCTACCCAGGGATGAAAACACCTGGACCCAATTGTTCTACATGTAGTACAGATACCTAAATTCCCAAAGACAGTTTTGGACATGGAGAAAAAATGCACACAGAATTTCCCAAAGTCAAGCAGGTAATCATTATCTGAAGCAGATGAAAGGCCCTTTTTTCCTCTGTTTGACTTCCTGCAGTTTTCCATGTATTGCAGTGTTCTAAGTATTTTATCTTGTTTCTTGAAGTTTGTATTAAAAACACAATTTCTTTTCTTCTTCTTTAAAAGATGAAAGCAGAGATGGTTCTCAAATCACTGTGTCTAGAAGTTGCTTCCTCTTGTTCATCAGGCAATCTGTTTCTTATATCCTTCAAATTCCCTGAATCATATCTCATATCTGGAAAATAAACTACAACAGCTGCATAAAGAGCACTTACAAAAGTACTCTGTTGTGTACTTATGAAAAAAAAATGGCAAACCTAACCAAGGACTAAGGAAGAGGAAAAAAATCCTCATTCTATTGCAAAATGAAAAACTCTGTTTAGCCACTTAAAGAGAACCTTTATGCTGAGAATCTCGGGGCTAAGAGCTGCTGTTATGAAAGAAATGTTGATGAAGGGAAAAATAAATATTAGTCTTCATTTGTAAAATAGGATATATGCCCATAATGCACAGTACAGAAACATCAGAATTTAGGATTCTCCTTTCTTTAAAGTCAGAAACACACAGCTGTGCTTTTTTTTTTTTCCTTTTTCTTTTCCTTTTTTTTTTTTTAATTCTTTCTTGTTTTTTGTTTGTTTGTTTGTTTTGTTTTGTTTTGATTTAATTTTGTTTTTTTTTTTGTTTTGTTTTCGCTGCATTGTAATAATGTATCAAGTGGAGAAGAGAACAGTAGAACCTGGGGCAGTCCATATAATGCTTTACCCTGGACAATGAAAACTATTCACTTTTAGAATACTGTTAAAAATGAGTCTTTCTTCTTGGCGAGTGTTTAACCTGCAGATGATAATTTAAAAAACAGGTTGAGATAATAACTTAAACCTACTTCAATGTGTTGTCTCTTTGCTGTTTGTTTTTGCTTTGTTTTCTAAGACAGAAGCATATCTCTGCTATGTGAGAGGTTCAGTTCTGCACATTTGCAGTTCATTCCCTTACAGGGCTCAGTTAGAGGAACACTGCATTTCTCTGTCAGCACTGAACTTAACAGAAGTAAAACATTTTTAGGATTCTGAGGATGTACAATTAAGAATATACTTTAAAACAGACTAGGAGAAGTTAAAGAGATTTAAACTTAACCTAGTTTGTTAAATATGTTAAATGGCAGGAAGCTATTTGGAGAGTACAGCAAACTGGGATTTTGGAACTTAAATTGTTTGTGTTTTATTGGGTACATCTTTGAACTCAGCATTCAAAACCTCATTTAGAGGAAGACACAGTTCTTATCTTCCTCTTATAGTTTAACATTTCAAGTCACCTCTTGCACTTCCTCAGTGCCAACCTAAATAAACAAGACAGCACAGTCAAATGGGTTTACAGGACATTGGAGCTAGCAGTACTATTACTTCCTTAAAAGCATTGTGGATTTTAGTGAACATCGCAATGATTTATTGCATATAGGCTCATAGAATCATAGAATCACAAGTTTGGAAAGGACCTACAAGACCATCTAGTCCAACCGTCCTCCCTTTACCTACAGAAAACTACTAAACCATATCTCCTAGCTCCCTATCCATATGCTTCTTGAACACTGCCAATGATGGCGACTCCACCGCCTCCCTGGGCAGGCTATTCCAGTGCCTGACCACTCTCTGAGAAAAAAAGTTCCTTCTTATGTCCAGTCTAAACCTCATCTGATACAACTTTTGGCCATTTCCTCGGGTCCTGTTTGTTGCCTGGCAGAAGAGTTCAAGGCCCTCCTCATCACAGCCTCCCTTCAGGAAGTTGTAAAGTGCAAAGAGGTCTCCCCTGAGCCTCCTCTTCTCCAGGCTAAACAATCCCAGCTCCCTGAGCCACTCCTCATAAGATTTGTGCTCCAGACCCATCACAAATTTTGTTGCCCTTCTCTGGACACATTCCAGGACTTCAGTGTCTTTCTTGCAGTGAGGTGCCCAAAACTGAACACAGTACTCAAGATGCAGCCTCACAGGAGCTGAGTACAGAGGGATGATCACCTCTCTGCTCCTGCTGGCCACAGTTTCTTATACATGCCAGGATGCCGTTGGCCATTTTGGACACCTGGGCACACTGTCAGCTCATATTCAGCCAAGCATTGACCAACACCCCCAGGTCCCTTTCCTCTTCACAGTCATCCAACCACTCTGCCCAAAGCTTATAGTGCTGCATGAGGTTATTGTGGCCAAAGTGCAGGACCCGTCACTTGGCCTTGTTGAAGCTCATCCCATTAACCTCAGCCCAGCGATTCAGCCTATCCAGATCCCTTTGGAGGGCCTCCCTACCCTTGGGCAGATCAACACCACCTCCCAACTTGGTGTCATCTGCAAACTTACTTAGCGTGCACTCAATTCCCTCATCCAGGTCAGCAATGAAGATATTAAACAATATGGGCCCTAGAACTGACCCCTGGGGGACAGCACTTGTAACAGGTCACCAGCTGGACTTAACTGCATTAACCACTACCCTCTGGGCATGACCCTCCAGCCAGTTCCTTACCCAAAGAAGGGTATACCTTTCTAGGCCACGGGCAGCCAGTTTCCTGAGGAGAATAATACATCTAACTGATGTCATTGGAAAAGTTTCTTAGTTGGAAAGGTACACTCATTTAAACTCCAGGAAAGGACTGAACATTTATTTCTCACAACACTGTTAAAAGTTTACTTTCAAAATTGCTGGGAGGCATTAGATACTGTCTGTTCTACCTTCACCATTTTGTGGTATCTTGACTATTGGATGTTACTGAGAGGATCATTTCATACTAACTTGCTGAGTAGCTGGAGAAATCTATTGGTCAGAAAAAGTAAATATCAAATTATTGCTTCTGCAGAGGAGCTACAATGCCCATTTTGTATGTCTGAGACTCCTCTGTGTCTAGGTGAGCACTGAAAAACAGAAAAAAAAAAACAACAGGATTTTTCCTCTGTTTAACAACTACCACCTGGTTGCATTAAAAGGAGGCCTTAAAGATAACTAAATGGTGTAGTAAAAATGATGCCAAGGCATTTATTAGACATTCTGTGAGGTGATTATTCCAAACACATGGGTGAATTCTCCATAAATGAAGAATTGTTGAGAACTTGTTAAGGAAAACAAACTCTGTTTTTGGTTGTTTTTTTGGGGGGGGGGTTTTGTTTTGTTTTGTTTTTGGTTTTGTTTTTTTGTTTTTTTCCCTATAAATAAAATAAATAAATAAATAAATAAATAAATAAATAAATATTTTGCTTTTGACATAAGACATTAGTAGGATAAACATTGGTGTATCTAATTTACTAATTTACTGTAATGAGCAATTAATGACAAAAAGATAAAACATTCAATAGCCAAAAAGAAAAAATAAATTATTCTCCTTCAGGTCTGATTACAAAGATGGAATATATTGCTGCTGAGTCATAATCAGTTTAACATTTTTATTTTTAATATCAGTTTGGGTATTCATTTCAGTTTGTGGTAACATTCCCAGCACATTAAAATAATTTACATCTCACTTCAAAATGAGAAATGATTTTACTTGCATAGTTAATTTTTCAGCAATCCTTCTTAATTTCAAGATATATTTGTTTTTAAAATGTATCTAATTAATGAAGAAAATAAACAAACAAACAAACAACCCCCCTAGTATACCCTAATGCTTCTAAGACTTCTCTAACAATCCATTTACAATTAATTGCCTCAAAGTGTAAGCATTGTAAGTTGTTAAGCACTGACGGACTGCACAGAGGCTGCAGAGTTTCTGTCCTTGGCGTTATACAAAACTTGTCTGGACACAGTCCTGGGCAACCTACTCCAGCAATGGAGCCATGCCTGCTTTGAACCTAGAGATGAATTCATCAGGATCACAGAATCTTAGAATGGTTTATGTTGGAAAGGACCTGTAAGATCATCTAGTGCCAGCTCCCCTTGTCATGGGCAGGGACACCTTCCACTACACAAGGTTGTTCAAAGCCCTGTCCAGCCTGATCTTGAACTCCTCCAGGGATGGGGGAATGCACAACTTCTCCAGGCAATCTCATCCATTGCCCCACCACTCTAATAGTAAAGAATTTCTTCTGAATATCTAATCTAAATCACAGAATCACAGAATTGTAGGGTTTGGAAGGGACCTCTAGAGATCATCAAGTCCAACCCCAACCTCTTGTACTTCTAAGTCATAACTCTTTATCCTATGATTACACACTTTTATCAGGACCTAGCTTTCTTGCAAGTCCTCTTCATGGGAGGCTGCAATGAGGTCTCTCCAGAGACTTCTCTTTCCTAGGCTGAGCATTCTATCTTCACAAGAGACTTTTTCCAGACCTCCAATTATCGTCATGGCCTTCTTCTGGATTTGTTCTAACAGATCAACATCCTTCTTATGCTGGGGACCCCAGTGCTGAATACAGTACAGCAAGATTTATTGCATGAGGGCAGAGTAGAGGGGGAGAATCAGCATATCTGTTTGAGTGCAACAATATAGCTAATTCCTTGTCCACCAAGTAGCCCATTTGTTAAATTCACAACTGTCCAATTTAGAGAGTGTCAAGACCTTCCACTCAAACTGATTTTTTCCACATCTGTGAAAACATCCATTAATTACATTATATAATGACACCATTTAACCATCATACAGGGAAGCAACTTTTACATTTTAGTTAAACATTTTAATCATAATAAGTATTTTAAAATATCATTGAATTGAAGTTTTATTTTTTATGTTATGTGTTTATGCATATGTTTATGTATTATGTTTATGTTTGCATAAGCTTGTATATATGCATGTGGACATGTTATATAAATATGAGAATATCATTTTTTATACATCAGACTTTGTTATTTAATGTGCTGAGAATTTTGAGGTATTCCCGAGTATTTATATTCTACTTCTACTTCCCTCTAATTACATTTCAGTATGCTTTAATTAATCCAAACATAATAATCCAAAATCTAAAATGAACTGTTGCCGCAGTTAAGATGGAAACTGGAATTAGTCTACCAACAATTAGATTTGAGTAAGAATTATAGTCTACACACAAAGGATAATATGCTATATCTTTAGATAAACACTCAAAGGATATGATTAGCTTTGTCTTGCTTTTGACTTCTTAGAGATTCTACATAAAATTGACAGAGAATTTCTGCTTCCAGTGATTTCAGTATTGTATGGGAAATTGGTAACCACAGACTGGACCTCTGATTAATCAGCTGAGGCAAGTGTTGGGTCATCTGTGGGGGCACAGGTGAGAGTAATTTAGCTGTGCTCCCAGAAGGGGTGGAGCTCCTCTAGACCTCATTTAAGGGCTGACCACCACTAAGGCAGCATCTCTTAGAGACTGCTCTCTGGTGGAGATTGCCTCAGTATTTCCCAGCAAAAGCATCCATATTGGTGTGTTTTCCTTATAACCTTTTGAATATCTGTTACCATGTTTGTATCATTACACCTTACAAGTATAAATAGAAAATAAATCTCAGATGTAAATTGAGTTATAGCTGCCAAAGTATTTAATTCAGAACAGAGTATTACTCATTTGTATAGCTAATTATATTGAAAATAATGATAGTTTTGCAGTGAATTTCATGCTATCACCAGCTGCTACGTATTTCAGAACAGGTTTTTAATCCAGAAGATTATTTTACTGGGAGTGATAATAAATCAAATTAAATCTTTATTAGAGGATCTATTAATTGTTTTGATGCCTTAATACATTTGAATACAATATAATGTCCAGTTTTTCATTATTGTTTGCATAAAATTCATACTGATTTTAAGTTTTTTACAACCTAAATGACTCTGAAAGCTGCAGTTGGCACATATCATACAGCATCCTGGAGTTTGAATGCATAATCTGTTCCTAATGTATGCAACATGAAAATGATATTTTTGAACTACATAAAAAGATATCATGTGATACAAGAAACTAGAAGAATGCCCCCATTCTCAGCTGTTTAAAGGCTCAAAAATATTTTGATTTAAAATTTTCTTTCTTACTGTTTCTTGCAGTCTATGGCCTTGTTTCAGATGATTGTTATTTTTATGGATTTAAAGATACTGATGCTCTATTAGGTTGCTTATAGCTCACCAACTAATGTTGTCTGTAGTACATCTGCTTAGCCAGGTGATATCACTGGCATTCTTTTTTCTCTAATCATTCTGCCTCTTTTAGAATATAATACCAGGAAACCACTGTCTGCAAATATGTTTCTCATCATAGCCTAACACGTATCTTGTCAGCTACTTGAAACCACTGAAACGTTTAATGGGCTTAAGAAGTTTTATGTTCATAGTGCAATATAAAGGTACCACACAAATTGGAAAATTTCTCTGGAAATTTTTCTCATGCCAGGAATTTTAAACCCAGGCTTATAAAAATGTTTATATAAAAAGAATTATTTTTACATATTTGATCAAAAGCATAACATTTACTTTTTGGATATATTCTGTACATGTTAAACACATTTCATTTATATATTTTATTTGGAACTGTAAAGATAAAGGTTATTGTGTGATCTTTTTTTTCCCCAATGTTAATGTTAATATTTTAGTCTAACTGTTTATAAAAACAAAAACTTTTATTCTCAGTTAAAACAGGCTGGATCACATAACTGGGATTAGAGACACAAGAGCCCAAGCTAAAGACAAGTGAAACCCTTGAGTACCCTCGTGGAAGAGACAAGAAACTGCCACATAAAAGCTGTGTTTGCTATTTTGGATAACAGTACCTAGGAGAAATCAGCATATGCCTTGCTCTTCTGTATAGTTTTAATACTACTTCATTATCCCAGAAGCCTGGGACCAGCTTTGTCTACTCCTTGAGTCTGCAAGCCTTTCCTGCTTCAAAATGAGAGAGAACCTGCACTTCTCATGAAGAGAAGCAGGAGCAGGGCAAAAATACGACAAGGACAGAGCTGCCTTGTATGGGTAATTTCCAGCTCTAGGCCTTCTGGGAGGAGTTATGCAGGAATACAGGTTATTTTAAGTATTAGGGATAATTACACTCTGGTTGGCTTGTGAAACCATTTGCTCAGAAAAAAAAATTATAAGAGTCTCTTAATTTAAAAGAAGGAGTAATCCTGCTTGGGAATGATAAGTCTTAATCAGCTCTGCAGTGGTAGAGAGCTTTGGGACAGAAAGGATTAATTCACCTGCTTCATTTCAAGCCGACTAAGCCAGCAAAAGAGCTCTCTAGAGAGCCTGCTCACATAATTGAAGGTCTAGCATCATTTAAGTGCTGTACTTAAGTCAGCTGTGTTACATCTGTCAGGTACCCACAGCTTAAGTTCAGGCAGGACAGACAGCTAAGCGAGCACATCACATTCTGTTCTCAGCATCTGCCTAGGGTTTCAGCTACTCTAAAAAACAAGGTATTTCTTCTCACTGAGGATAACTGTAACGAAATACATCAGTTTTGTATGCACATCACTGCAAATAGGAAAAACTCTCCAATCTCTCTTTATATAGTTCATGACAAAATGCATGTAAGATGAAGAATTTCATGTAGGACTCAAAACACTATTCTGCATTAAAGCTTAATAAAAAAAATTACAAAATGGGATCAAACTTATGCATCATATGCCTGTTAATACTTTACATTCAGTGTCTGAATCATGCAAACATTGCTACTGAGTAGGATATGTCCTCTTCAGGAGTTTGCAAGTGAAAATATAAGCCGTTCATGAGAAGTTTTGTGGGAAAGGTATATCTAATAGCTTCTAAAAAGTTCCACTCAATCCCTATTTCAAAATTTTGCGGGTACTTGAGGTTATTTTTCTGTATGTACGAGTGAAATAATTTATCCATATGACCAAAAGCAAACATCCGCTAAACACAGCATTTAATGAGAGCTAACAGCTGAACTCACCATGTAACTTTGTAGGCAGTTGTGTAAAGGACACTAAATTAAGCAGATTTCAGAAGGCTACTCTGTATTCCTGTTTATATTCAGTACTCCTAAAACATTTCTCAAACCTCATAGCCAGGGCAAGCTCATTTTTAAGACAGAATGTACTATGTGAGAAATAATAGCATTGAGGGTTTGTTTTCAGAATATCAAGTAATTTCTTAAGAACAAATGGCTGAATACTTCTAATAAACAGATTAATGTGTTAGAGGAGAAAGGCAGAAATTCACATAGATTCCTTTGCCTCTGCCTTGAGAGAAAATGCTTTCTTTTATGTAGACACAAGAATCTCCAAAGCTGGCTTTTAATCAGCAAAATGCTATATATTCATGATAAAATAGATATACATTGACATTCCTCTAGGAAATAGCAACATATTAAATGCCTAGAATTTCTTATTACAAGCTTTAATTGCTAATTCCAAGACTTTACTATGCTGGGTATATGAACTCTCAAAAAATTCAATACATACCCATTTGGAAAAAATAAAGTAAAATAAACAACACCTAATATTCACAAAAGAAAAGAAAAAGGTTGTTCAAAACACAAAGTGATATTTCATTTGCTGAGAGTGGAAAGTTGGAGAGTTTACAGTGTGAAGAATTGTGAGCTGTTTTCCTGCTAACATTAAAAAACAACAACATTGAAATCATAAAAAATAATTTAAAACATGCACAAACAATTATTCACCATCCATCTGCAATTTAAAAAAAAGTAATCCAGAAGTCTAAAATTTCAGAGGTGAGATAGGTAAACAGTATGAATCAGTATTATTTATATCATCATAATACAACTATATCATTATAAATTAGTTGATGGAAAATCTAGCACTGCTTGAGGCATTTATTTTTCCTTTCTTCTTGCTGATTAGTTCCATATTAAACTAAATCTTTATCATCGTATTATACACATTCCAAGAACTAGATAAACAAACATGAGACAAGCAGTAAGTAGTATTATAAAATCAGTCTTTTACAACTGAATTCCCTACTAATCAGATGGAGGATGAATACAGTTCAATTCAATATTTATGAATAGTCCAAAGCGATTCCTTATTTGTCACAGTTGACATTTAACATTTAGTTTCCAAAACTTTCCATTATATGAGGGCTGCTCCAAAAGTAATACCTCCTATTATATTATTGGCCTACAACATCATGGGCAGAGGTTTCTTGTATAGTCATAGAGGTTGAATGGATATTCCATTACATTTTGCTGCTGTGTGACAGAAAGCAGCAAAGAAACAGTCTGACAAAATGGCATCTGACATGGAATTACAAATGAAGCAAAGGTGTGGAACTGAATTCCTACATGAGGAAAAAAAAATAAAAAAATAAAAAAAAAATTACTATGAAGTGAAAAGTTTAACAAAGCAGATTTCTGCTTGTCTACATATGCATCTGAGAGTGCACTCATTGTCATAAATATTAGGCAACACATCGACAGCATAGATGGAAAGTGAAAATGAGAATAGATATGTCTGAAAATTTAACGGTTAATGTAGTGAATTATTAATGGATCAAAAATCTTAACTCATGAAAGCCGGTACTTATGTGAATACATAAATACACTGTGATGAGTCCAGTTTGCATTTGTTATCTCTATTACTAAAAATGTTCACCATAATATTACAAGCTCTGGCTCTGTCAAAATTTTTTCTGTGTTATTTATATTGAAATGAAAAGCACTGTTGTATTTTTGTTTCCTCCTGCCTGCTCAAAACTTTTATTTCAACAGAAAAATATTGAAATTATGCCTTTTGAGATCACTTACTTTAAATAAATACATTTATATATATGTATGTGTGTGTGTGTGTGAACTGTAAGCATCCAATTTCTCCACAAGATGGAGCTCATTTACTATATTACAACATTACAAGCAACACCTTGGATAGTGGTTGGCCCTTTGACATTCCCTTGTAAAGTAACCGTCAAATCTAAGAATGGTGAAACAGTCCTATTCTTATGGATATCAGAAATGTCTGCAGTAAACTCTACTTGTATCCTACAGTGGTTAATCCAAAACCAGTGTGCAAGTTGTAAATTTTAGATTTAAGCCTCAGACATTCTTTTATTTCTGTAACAAGGTTTTACTAATATTTCATGTTTAGGTCTGGAATCCAGTACTTACATAACAGAAGAATGTAATGCTTTGTCATTCAGGGAGAGTTCTGTTCTCTGTGAATATAGTGTTTGTATATTTGACCATTTAGAAAAGGAGCTTGGCTGTTTATATAAAACCAAAGTCCAGCATCAGAATTTCATCCTTAAAAACATTAATCACTTAGAATTTTCCTCTTAGTATTGTACTTCATTAATCATAAAAACAATGGTTGCTGGGTTTTCCCATAATAAGTCTTTGACTGCCCTTCTATTGGGAGGTGTCTACACTGCCTTAGTTCTCCCTATACAGGTAGCTCACACAAGAAGTGCAGTCTTCCATAAAAGTACCTGAGAATCACAGAATCACAAGTTGGATGGAAATGTGCTCTGGAGTCCTTCTAGGCCATCCTCCTATACAGTCAAAGCAAGGACAACTTCATGTAGGACTCATTGTTAACAGTACACTCAGCTTTTCTGAAAGACAATGTGTGCTGTCCTCCTAAGTACACAGGTTATGTACTTCCTGCATTTGAATATAATGTTTAGTGGAAACATCCAATTTTCAGCTATAGAGCAGAGTGTTGACACACACCCATTATGTGAAATACCGAGCAAATGTAAAATCTGAGGAATTAGGTCAAAATGAGATGAAAAGCTCTGAAGTTTCAATTTAAAAAGTCATCCAAAATCCCACCCTCTTATGTAAGCTGCTTTGGTACATCTTCCATGGAAGGAATATTATAGACAAGAAGATTTTTTTATCATGACAATTGTGTCAGCTATAGGAAGTTTAGGAAGCAGAAACCAGGTATAGGTAAGGGAACCTCATTCAGCATCATAACAAACTTTAAAATGGCTGAATACATCATGACTTAAGTGCAGCATCATGCATATACATTTTTGGCTGTTGGATTAGTTTGCTTCTGCAAGCAATGTGAGTGAGATCTGGTGTAAACTGGATCCAGGAGCATGAGCAAGCTCAGTTATCCCTTTCTTCCTTCCTTGAAACGTTTTGCTGGCTCTCAAATGTTGTAGAGCTTTCTACTAGCTAGCATCCAAAGAAATAATTAAAGTAAGTCACATTTTCACAACATTGATTCTCTTCTATGATCTTTACCAGCCCTATTTCACTGAAAATTTATGGGTCTGTCACCTAGGGCTTGCATATATAAGAATATATTCATTCTCATTCTGAAGGAATATCTATAATCCTCTCACATTTTATTTTTAGATCTGTAGCCCTTACATCTCTACAGGCTCATTGTTCTTAACTTTTTTTAATTCCCTTTGTTTTTCTCTTTTCTTTCAAACAAATGCAAGTCACAGTCCATCTACCTTAGTTTTGTAATCATGCCTCTGATATTTTGTTCCTTTATTATTTCTATCCTGCTTGCTGATTAAAACCGTCCCACTTTTCTGCACCGTATTGCTTGTGCATTGACCCTACAATTTCTATGTCTGTACCCACTGTTTTACTTTTCCTTTCTTTGAACATTCCTCCACTGAATAAAAAATAGCAAATTATAATGGAATGAAATCAGTGCTATTTGCTGCTCTTTTGCTACCACTGAATTTCCAGTTTATGGAGCCCTGGATCCTTTCATCTAATACTTGCATCTTTGCTAAATACTAGTACATCTACCCACTGTAGACCAGATCAGGTTGTTGGTGTTTAAACACTCTGGTAATTTCCTTTACACTCTCTGTTTTTCTTTCATTTTTACCACTTGCAGAAAGTTTCCTCATTTCTCCACCTACTGTCATATCCTATCACTGCAAATCATCTCAACACTTCCTTTTCAGATTTCAGGTTCCATCTCTTCTTCTCTCAGCCTCCTGCACTTGTCCTTGGCTCCTTTGTTAATGATCCATTTAGTTCCCTTTCACTGTCTGTTCTGTTGTTATTTGCCCTGTTGCTTTTCTTCAGCTCTCAGAATTGCCAATATGTCTGTCCTTTATATTTCATGCTTTCATTAAGCTTCTCTTTTTTTCTGATTTCTCTCCTGCTCGCTTTTCCTTTTTCCAGCTACCAGCTATCTCTTTCATCACTGATCATTCAGGTACACCTTCTTCACTTGTGATGTTGCAGAGCAATTCCTTTTGACAGCACTGACAAGTGCCTTATGATTACACCCTTTTGGAAGTTTTTTCATTTCCTGAGATGGAGCAGATAGGTATTTTTTGAATATGCATATCTACGTAGGCTTTACAAAATACTTTCTCTCTCAATTACGGAGATCAGTGATGAGCGTGTTCCTGTATGAAACATTGTTTTTCTGCTTCTATTTTTGATGTAGATCACTCCCTTTCTACTGCTATCTGATTCTGGAAAGGGAGGCATTTCTCAACCCAAACACAAAGGATTTTACAGATCGTTAGGGCAAGGAGCAAAGATATCAGTCTCTGCACTTGATGTATGCATTATACAGTAGAGAAAAAGTCAGAGCACATAAATATTCTCTTTTACTCTAAGGTTAGTGTTCCATTACACCATTTTTTTTTTTTTTTTTTTTTTTTTTTTACTCCTATCCTTTACTTGTCACATCCACAGTGGGGTATTTAATTTGCTAATGTTAGGGAGAACAGCTTTAAAGATGCAGATATCTTTATTTATAAAATTTAGCACATCATAGAATGCCTTACTATGTGTTATATCAAAATATACATCATAAGATAAATAGCATTTTCTCACAGGAAATAGGAAATCTGGGTAATAATGAACTCAAGATAGAAAATAAATTAATTGCAGAAGAACTCAATTGGCTACAGGATAAAGTGGCGCTCTGATCTGTATATTATCTTTAGATACCTAATTCTTAGTGAATATTACAGAGAAAAATAAACTAAATTTCACTAGTTGCACTGGACTTGTGCCCAAAAGTTAAGACGCTTAGTTCAAATCTGATGGTTCACTTTTTAATTTTTGTCTGAAATTATTCAGTAGACATAATTGAAGATGATATACAATTAATTCCACATCATGCAGTCAATGAAAGATAATGCTATATTACAGAAACTGAAGAATAAGAACAAAGATATGTGCTCTTTTAAAGTTTAAAGTTTCATAAAGTTTTGGAACAGACTCAAGTCTCTAAGTTGTCCAGTTAGCAGGGAGTGAAGTAGATACTGTTGTATCATTTAATAGATAATAAATAATGCTGTTATCATTTAAAAGTAGTCAGAATATATTAATTAGCTCATAGATGGTGCATTTGGTTGATATAGGGGGGCATATGTAAATAAAGAGGAGGACAAATATATATATATTTTGTTTCAAAACAAACAAACAAAAACCAAAAACCGCCTACACCTTATAATAAATTATACATTTTTTAAATTAAATGTATTCAACAGAGCAAGTGAACACAAAATTATTTTAAAGTAGTTTATTAAATCTACAGTTGTTCACATGCTGCTGTTCAGCTTCCTGTAGCAACATTCATATGTTGTATGACTACACACCGTCACCTGGATAAGTTAAAACTGTAAGAAAAATAATTTTTAGTTTCAAATAGTGTCACTGTGGAAAATCGCTTTATTTTTAATCATTTCTCTATCTTTGCTTTCTTGTCTTTTCCATGTCAAACAAACAAACAAAACAACAGAAGAATCAGAGAAGAACGGGATTCATAATCAAATAAAAATTAACTTTGAGCATAGCAAGATGGTGACCTTGAATTCCATCTGAGGAACAGAATGTTTTTGATTCCCTGCCAAAGTTTTAGTCATAAGTGGGAATAGGCATAATTTTATCTTAATGGAAGATCAAATGCTTGGTTGCAGGTGGGTAAATAGCCCCCAAGTTCGCATTTTACCCTGCAGAAAGCCTGTGTCAAACTCTGATGTGTTTTAGTTCCATTTCATATTCACCAAAACAAACAAAATCAACCAAACAACAACAAATGAAAACAAAACAAAAAAAAATTGACAGTACATTTTAACTCTGGCTAATAAACAGAGTTGCGTAAAGCTCCTTAGTGTTAGAAATAGGAATGAACAGAAGTAATCTCCTATTTTTTTCTCATCAACATACATAGATTTTGTTGGCAAAAGTCTTGGTTGCATTTGTTACTCCACACTTGTAAAACCCAGACTTTGATGGAAAGAGGCTGTAGGAGGGGAAAGGTGTAGGAAAGGAAGATGGAGAGTCAAAGGTTATCCTGTACAGTAGCTCTGACATACAGAGTGATACCCAATTATTCATGATTTTCAGCAGCATAGCAATTCTCCAGCATTTTGTATTGAGTCAGCTGGTCTCTCCGAACTGCCTTGATTAACAAGCACCCACTTAGACCCTGCTAGAGCTGGAACTCCCCAAAGTTGTGGGGAGAGCTTGCTCTGCTCATTAGATTCATAATAATCTGAGATGTATACTTCTCAGCAGGCCTGCAATTGCTTTTGCTAAAAGTGCATGAATAAAAATAATCAGAAATCACACTGCCTTTCATTTGGTCACTATTTATAATGATTTTATGTGCTCATAAAATGTCAAAATCATTTGTTTGGATCACAGAAAAGCAAATGGTAAGGAGTAGAAAACAGAAAACGGAATCCATTCCTCTTTCAGGCCTCATCCTTGCTGTGCTATGGGCTCCTCCATGGCTGCAGGAGAATGGCCTGCTCCTTGATGGGCCTCTCCTGGGCTGCAGGGAGCTGATGCTATGTGCCTGCAGCTCCTCCTGCCCTCTTTCTGCACTGACCTTGGTGCTGGCAGGGTTATTCTCTCATGTCCCTCATCTCTCTCACCCAGCTGTTGTTCCATGACATTGCATCCTTCTATCAGCTCTACCAGAGTACACCCAGCACTGCTCACAGCTCAGCTCTGGCAGCAGTGGGACCCTGTTGGAGCAGCTGGAACTCTAATCTGACATGGGGCAGTGCTGGGCTTTGTTCACAGAGGCTGCCCTGCAGCACCCCAAGTATCAAAGCCTTGTCACCTAAGCCCAATACAGTAATTTAGTTGTTCTTCCCTTCTGATGTGAATTGAGATCATTGTTAGCAATAAGACAAACTCTCATTGATAATACACATAATTAATAAATTATATTTGAGCATTCTGAAAGAAAAATTAGGTGAAAGTCTCCAAGTAAAATGTGCCATGAACTCCAAGAGTGCAGCAGGGGATTCCAAGGATGTATTGGTATTTGGAGAGTTTATATACTTCTTTGCAGATGCTACTGGCTTTGGTTAGATATGTTTCAAATATAAGAGCAGTCTTCAGATGATCAGAAAGATGAAAATACAAGTCCTTTCTACTGCCTGATTTTATCAGCATGATAACTTTTTCCTCTGTGATTTCATTCTTGGCTTGTCCGCATTCAGTACTACCTACTGCAGAAACAGAGCTGTCTTCCCTCGTAGAATAAGTGTTAAAAAATCGTTCAGAAATTCACTGATTTACAGAATTATTTACTGTTTTCTCTACTTTAAATGTTGACATTTGGGGTTTTGCTTGAAAATTTTGCTTTGAATTGAACACTGAATAGACATACCCCTTTCAACCATGTGGAAAAATATAAATAGAAATATTTTTAAATAAATGACTACTGAAGTGAATAGCAATAGATCTGATTGTTTCCATTATATGAAAAAAAAAAAAAAATAGATAAAAATGATGTTGTTTAGTGAATGAAGTAGGAAAATCCTTCTTGTTTTTATGTTCAGATTATATATATAAAAAAATATATATATTGTTTGTTACTTGGGAGCTCAATGTATGGAGTGACCATGAAATAAGTACATAACGTTCAGAAGCAGCACTTCTGTTAGATGTATGAATGCTGCTCTGGAACAAATTGCTCCTGTTTCATGATGCTGGCCCACGATATCAGAGGCAGGTGTTAGCAGAATAGCAGTAGAGACTGAACCTTCCTGTCATTATACCATTGCATTTGGTTGCTGTGTGATGGCAGATGGCAGCAGAGGGGCAGTCTGACAAACGGGGTCTGACATGGAAGTGTGTATGAAGCAAAGGTGGAATTAAATACCTCCATGCAGAAAAAATAAAATAAATAAATAAATAAAAAAAATTAAAAAAAAAAAAAATCATCAACATTTGGAGACCAAACTGGTTGAGAACAGTGAGGTGCTGGGTGATGTATTTCTGCAGTGGTGACAGCAACAGTGTGTCACTTCTGCTGGTGCAGATAGTTATGAATGCAGAATACAGGCTTCCATTCATTGCTGGTGAAAATGCATAGCTAACGGTGGTGACTATGCTGAAAAAAGGAATTTTGTAACAGATATTTTGCCCTATCTAACAGTGTTACTGTACTCTTTGTATCTCTTGTAGTTTCCTTGGAAATAAACAGGAATATTATTGTGGTTCTACTTTAAATTGGAATAAATAAATAAATAAATAAATAAGTAAATAAATAAAAATATCGTAGCTGGAGTAACATGAGGGAACACTTTACCTAGGTTTTCTGAGAACAACCAACCAACCAACAACAGCAACAAAACAGCAACAAAACCACACCAAAACCTATACCTCTTCACTTGACAAAACAACAGCAACAAAAAACCAAAACAAAATTCTTCTTGAACCACAAGTAGATATATACACGTAATTAGGATGATCATTATTAGATGTTTGCACTGAGAGAAATTTTATGAAGGAAGTACTGAATCTTTGACTTATGCCTTATATGCTGGCATAGTAGTGACCTTTAGAGAGGTTTTAAAGCCTGTGTGTATGTGATCAGTAGTCTTTGATCTTTTTACAGGAGGGGCTTTTAAGATGGTTCAAAGAGACAGAAGGGAACACAAAGTAACCAAGGCTACAGCTATACCTCAAGTTAATACCAAATGTATCTGAAATACTTTTGATCTCCTTATATGGGTGGGTAAAGAGGACTGAAAGCTAGAATGGAGTCATCAGTTTGATTTTCAGACTTTTGCTAGTGAATCAATTACTTGAAAAGGCTCTTGGAAGCCTGAGCATACTAGTTTGGATTAGCTTGGTGACCTATCCAAGCTTTACTGAAATCTCTAGGTATATCAGCCAACCAGTTTGGTGTAGGAATCTGCAATTCTGAACTATGGACTTAACAACGTTCATTCTTCAATAACTATTCATCACCAAAGAAAAAAATCAAATTTTGCTACCAAGATCAGTTAAGGAATAGATAGGCAGGTTAGCATAAAACAGAGAATACAGTGTACTTTATTTTTAGCCTTTATATATGTCAATAATAATTTGCCACAAAATCAGCATTTAATCTTGCAAAATGATCTAAGTTTTTGATGTCATCATAATATTGGCACAAATATTTAGATATTATCCACCAACTTTATTTTGCAGAATAAATACATTTCAGCATAAGATGGTAAATATTCTTTTCTGTTTGGGGTGTGGCAGAAATGCTCAATCTTATTGAGAACGTGCTGTGGTTTGACAATAATTTACTTAGATTAAGTATGGAAAAAGAAACCATGTTCAAAAATATGCAAAGCAAAAATTCATTTATCTCTGGGCAGTGTCAGTTTAGGTTGTGTGCTCAGCAGGAATTGAAGGCTCTTCCAACATAGCTGTTTAGAATAATTCATAGATAATATACAAAAATATTAATTTGTAAAATGGCCAGTAACTATACAGTAGGAAAAATAACAATTATAATAAATTCTGTATTCAACTAAATGAGTGAACATCTTTTAAATTACATGGTCTTGATGTTCTCTTTCCACTATATTTCATGTTTGGGAAGCATACATTTTTTTGACCAGTAACTTCACATTGACTTCTAGCTCTAAAATTTTGATTTATCTCACAAAGTAAAAGCCTCTAAATTGTTTTCCCACCTGTCATCTGAAGAAAGTTTTCTTACATGTCAGATGGAGTCATCCAAAATCACTATTATTTTCTTCAAAAATCATCCACTTATAAAGATATACACTAAAATCTTCAGGATCTCTTGTGAAATTCAGGGGCATGAAGTTAAATGTCAGTGCAACTTATGCAGGTATGAGAAGATTAAAATAATCATATGACATTGAAACAGTCCCATTTCAGAAAGAAAGATGTCATTTCGGTTATTCATGAGGAAGCCATAAATTGATACAAATGTATCTTTGAAGACACTTTGATCTTCCAATATGTGTAATAGGACCAGTATAAATCTAAACTTGAGAAAATGAAATACAAGCTATGAATTCACACCTGTTCAGTGGAAATTAACTGTTGCTTTTCAGGTGCTTGACAATTTCTCTATGCCATGCATTATATCACAGTTATTTTGTTAGAATTTGACAGGACACATTCCACAAATGGGAGACTTCTTCACTTTGTTAACAGCAATTTAAGGGCCTGAGAGTATATATAAAAGAAGAAAATGCTACCTTTTCTTCATCCTTTCTCAAGGTTGTATCCTCTAATATTTCTGGAACAGCTGTTGATACTAACAGTGCACTAGTGTGATGGCTATGAGACAGAGAAAGGGCCTGGCTCCTGGCACTGTATTTTCTGTAGCTAATGTTGAAAATCATTCTATAAATAAATGGTTGGTCTGACCCAAGAAAACACATCTTTTTTTCAGATGTTCTCTTGCACAGTTGCTGCTTATATTTTTCTCTTATCTCTGGGCTCCATTTTCTGTTCTTGCTGTTATAATAGGTTACAGTAGCAACTTCACAGACTTCTTGCATCACGCAGCATTTTTATGAAATGTAGCTTGCTAGAATAAAATCTTTCTATGTTTGATAGGCACAGTAATTATTGCTAGATAGACAGAAATGTATAAAGTCATTGATAAATATAATTATAATAAAAACAACGCAATCGAGCACTATGAGAAAAATCCGGACCGTAACAAATTTTTTTAAGTGACAAAATGCTCTTATCTCTCAGTGTATAACATTTTGTACCACATGGTGTTAGGCAGTTATGACAAAAAATATCAGTATCAGTGAAATCAATCAAATATAATAAAAATATCAGTAGTTCACTGTGTCCATGTGGAAACAATATTAATAAATGTACTATCATAGATATCAGTTTAAGTTAATTCCTATCTTTGGCTTAGTTTTGAAAACTACCAGCAAGGTTTTAAAGAAAAGATTCATAATAGTCAAATTAAGAATGTAAGATTACAGACCAAGTCCTTCTCTGCAAAGCTTCTTTCCAACAGGTCATCCCCTGACCTGCACTGATGCATGTGTTTATTCCTCCTTGGGTGCAAGACAATACAATTGCTCTTGTTGAACCTCATCAGATATGATACAGGACTTGAGAAATAGAAAGGGATTTGTTAATGTCAGCATTATTCTGATTAAGTTTTCTAAGATTGAAGCTGTAGTTCCTTCAGTAAAAAAAACAAACAAACAACCAAACAAAAAAATACCACCAACAATCCACAGTGTGAATATGTATGAACTCTGTGTAACTCACATGCATTTGTTACTCATTCATTATGTTTATCATTTATGTTCCTATTTCTTTATTATTATTATTTTGTAAAAAATAAATAATCATTAACATTATTCTCCCATCAGTGTTGTGAATAGCTTGATGTTAATTGTTTGCCACAATTTTAATGTGAGTCTAGTCTGGAAAAGTATACTATCTGGAAAAGATACCAGAGACCTTGAGGAGGCAAGAGGTGGGATACCAACATGAAACAAACTACAGCAGTACACAGTGAGTTTCATTAATTTCACCTTACTTAGATATACCTATTAAAAGCCCAATTAATTACTGCCTAAGAAGGTATCTAGTTTTCCTATGAAGCCTGTGAAAGAAACACAGTTATCTATACTATGACCTGACTTAATGCTAATGCTCTCCTCAGGATGTTATGAAGATCTTTCTGGATGTATGTGTTAAAACAGCCTCGACGTTCAGATATATCCAGGTACCTATATTATAAATGTGAAAAGTCATAAGAGTTGATTTCTGTCCAATTACTAACTGAACTTAATTCAAGAGCAAATACCTAGTGAAATGAACTAATTGTTACTTTAAAATACTCAACTAAACAGGGAAAACAAGATACAAATTATAATGCTGAACTTTTAGAATAATTCTTAATGTATTTCTAACATGTGAGAAGTAAAGAGACAGTCATCTCCTGGACAGTTTTTTGGCAATCTCTCTACTGAGTGTGAATCACTCCCAGTATAGCTGTTTGGATGTAACCACATTTTTACAGACAAGGGAGCTTTGCATTTGGTTGTAATTTCTCCTTGCCAGCTGGGCTCTTCGTAAAGAGATAACTCCAAAAATATTTAAGGTATGGTAGCCAACAGCTCTTGCAAAAAGCTTAGTCGTTATGCTGGAATCCATAGGAGAATGTGACTGAATGCTAGCTTTTAGATAACTCATGTAGGTGATTCTGAGGGTAAGTGACCACTGAAAGACTGATCTTCATAAGATGGTCAGAACAGCAGAAAATAAGAATGATTAAGTGTAGGCTGTTGGAAAGAGCAACTCAGTCAATCAATAAGAAATAAAGAAAAAAACGTCATCCTTTCAACTGAAGTTACTTGGCTCCCTTCATACATTATTAGTCACAGTTAAAAGGTATTAATTTTTAATAAAAGCAAAATAAATAAATAAATAAGAAATAAAAAAATGAGATTAACAACTGTCCACTACTTAGGGCTAAAGTAACTGTTAATTCCATAAGCAGTTGTTGAAAAAAGGCACACAAGTGCTAGTGAACTCTATTATTTTATTTGCCTTCAACTTGTTACCTTTACAGAATATCTCAAAGTTTGTTTTCCAATTTATAACAGCACTGCATTGCTACATAGTTCGCTGATTACTTACTTCTCTGTAAAAAAGTGGTCCCAGCTCCATACATGAAACTAAAACTCATTCTGATATGGCAATCTCTATATAGTACTTTGAGAAACAGGATAGATTTTAACATATTACCTTATTTTCTGGCTAGAGGTACATACTGGTTTTCCAGTTTTCTATGTCTGAATACCAAGTGGAAATTCTCAATCACTATTGCTTAACAAAAATGTGCTTCTGTAGTAAAGCCTTACACTAACAGCCATTAATCCAGTAATATTTAATGTATTAAATGGATTACGATACACTGGAGAATTAAGAGAGGATTTCTCACTTAATTATCCAATTCTGGATAATTCAGAAGGTGAAAACTATAATTCTGCTCTCTTTAGTGATTTCATTAATATTCAGACAATACTTATCCATGTCATGCAATTAAAGCTATATCAGGTCCATCTTTGTTTACCTCATCTTCCTACGTTTCTCCACTTCCCAGTTCTAGGCTACTAAATTTCTTGCTGAAATAAAGAAAGCATTGTAAAACTGTCATTTTATACCTGGTAAATCGCTACCCAAGTACAAACACAAATAAACTGCAATGAATATAAAAGTGGTGCTTGTTACTTTTTAAATAATGCCTAAGAAGCAACGGGCAAAGATTATAACTATTATAAGGTAATTATATCACAGAGAAGCATTACTGATCTCAGTCCATTATGTATTTAGTTCCAAATGGCCTATAGAGATTTACCCACTTTCTTGACAGCTGAAAGTTATTAGTTTTGTTACTGATCATACCAGTTTATAATATTAGTAGAGCACAGTCAGGGCAGTGCTACCACATACATACAATGTACATAAAACCTTTACTTTTAATCTGCTGATTGAATGCTATATTTCTAGAATAAATGTAATATTTCAGGTTTCTTCATATATTATTTCTTATTGCTTTGCTAAGATTAAAAATATTAATTGTTCAAAAGTGTCTCAAGAGTAGAAAGTATGCTGCCTAGGCACATCTGAAATCCCACACTAGCAAAGGCAAAATCTTAAACAACAATCACCATAGCCCATCTGTTTCTCACACAAAAGTGAATATAAACTGCATTTGAACAAAAAACTGATGGGAGAAATGATGCGAAGTCTTCCTTGACAAGGCTCATTTCAGAGGCTGTCGTTGTAATTTACCTTTACTGGGTACAACTGTGGTGGAATTTATTATCTTCCTCACTGTCCATGTGGTACTGTGTTTTAGACTGGTGACAGCATTGATAGCACACTTTGCCTATGGATGTTTTAGGTATTGCTGAGCATCAAGACTCAATCTGTACTCCAGCAAGTAGGGTTTAAGAGCTGACCAAAGGGATATTCCATAGGATGATAAAACATCAGGTTCAGCAATAAAACTAGAGAGGGGAATTTTTATCAAGTTCTAATTGTTCAGAGACTGGATGGGTGTGGTCCACTGTTCTTGAGTGATTGCTTTAGCATAATTTCTTCCATTCCCTTTTGCTTATTTAACTCTCTTGATCCACAGTTTTCTTTTTTCACGTGTCTTTCAGATGCTCTAACCTATATTGCTGGGGAGGACTGTGTGAGGAGGTGAATGGGGATTTCAGTATCAGGTGAGTTCAAACCAACCACATTAACTCAAGACAAGCACAGAAAACAGCTATCCCTTGTCAGGGCACAGTGGAGTTAGAGAGCTCTCAGTTTCTTGTAGCATCAGAATAGTTTTACTTTATTGTGTTTAACATAAATCTTATATACCATTCTCTTCAAACAGGAAAACTCTGTCCTCCTAACAGTTCCTCTAATCAGTAAATTGGTCCCAGCTTCTCCCAAACAACAGTGATAAAGGAAGAAAGGTTTCTTAAAAGTAACAGGATTAACAATGCATATCAAAAGAACCTCCTGTCTACCCTTGGATGCAAACAGACACTGCTTGCTCTTTGTCTCACACTCTGGTCTTCCAGGGTTTCACAGTGAGAAGGTCTATCTGATAAGCTCTATCTAGTCTGATAAGCTCTTTGGTGACTTGCACAGTTACATCTTCCCTCACAATCCTTTTCACAGTTCTACAAGTCAAACTGATGATGTTCACAAATAATTCATTCATATCACTGCATTCTGGCCTCAGTGAAATGCAAAGAAGTAAAGATACAACTCTAACATTAGGTAAAAAAAAAAAATCTGCCCAGAGATTTTTGTTCATCTTTATCAGTTTTTATGACATCCATGTTTCTGTCTCCTAAAATCCTCAATATTTTTCAGATATCCCCAGAAGAAAATTTTTATGTGGTGATTCTACTACTAATGTAACATTCCCTATTATATTAAATATGAAGATGAATTTTTCACAGATACATAGGTCACCTGAAAGTAACAAGTCCTGATTATTTCCATGGAAAATACAACAGATTATAAATAAATAAATAAATGAAAATAAGAAAACTAAATAAATAAATAAATAGTAACACTATTTGATAGAGCAAATTCTCAGCTATGCATTTTCACCAGCAATGAACAATAGCCTGCATGCCAAACTCATAAAAATTTGCATCAGCAGAGGTGATGCAAATTTGATGGTGACACCTTGCCATTGCTGAAATACGCCCCACCACTTCACTGTGCTCACATCCACAAAAAGACAAAAAAAAACCCTTAACTACTACTATATACAAAATGATTTAGTTTGTCAAAAATCTAAATGGTATCAACAAATTGATATCTTTGGCTGTTGAAAAAGGTTTAATGGAAAAATGAGCTACATCTCAGAAAGGTCCTGACCTTTTCTAATCATTACTGAAATGGCATGGCAGAAGTCAGTTTCCTTCTACATTTTCAGTGAAGTGAAATAATCCCATCCATGTCAGACAGCGTACAGGGATAGAGACAGACTGATTTTTGGACTAGCTCGGATCAGTCATAAAAATATTCTTCTAATTAGCCATGGTCTTCATCATACACCATACGGCTACATCATAAAGATCTAGGAGGATATCACTAAAAAACATGTTTTGTAGAAGAACAATGTAGGGCTAAAGCACAATCTACCTCTGGAAAGCAACAACAAAAACAAAAACACACAACACACAAAAAACAACATGGCATTGGTAACATGATTGTTTGCCTGGAATAGAGACACTCATATGAAGGTTAGATTCTAGGACACTGAAACCACAGCTGGACAGCAATGTCAGCATCAATATTACTTCTGGGGATACATGATGATCTCATTGGGTGAGGAAATTCTAACACAGATATATAAACCCATGCTTCCAAAAGTAGTGTCTTCACAGACAGGTATTTTATGCTTTGAGGCTCAAAAAGCACTTGGATCTGTTCCTAATGTGTAAAGTAGAATGCAGGATTCATGGGTGAGCAGGAACTTAGGGATCTGCCCTGTTCCAGAGCAGAATGAAAGGTCTGCTGCCACCTGCCCCACTGTCACAGAGTAGGTGCTATTTGTGCCCCCCACCCTAAGTGCTGAGGGAAGGTAAATGCCAGCATGTAGTACTACTCTTCTGTGCTGACTGCTGCCAGATGTATGCATTACTTCTCTCTGTTTCAGTCTCCAGTTTTGTATTGAGGCTAAGTGGCCTCCGAGAGAGGTGATGCAGAAGCTGCTCCACCGCAGTGCACAACTAGGCCCAGCAACTAGTCTGGGAGCACTCCTGGGAGAGCCTAGGGAAGAAAGGGCAAAATGATGACGAAATAATAGAGTGTGAAACAGCCCTGCAGGCAGCAAGGTCAAAGAAGGAGTGGAAGCAGGTACTGGAGCAGAGACTGCCCTGCAGCCCAAGGAAAAGACCATTGTGGAACAGATACATACACCAGAACAGGTTTATTGTGTAGGTTTGGATGCTGTGGGAAAGACTGGAAGAGACTGATCACAGTCCCCAGGAGACAGAGGAGTGAGGAATGAAAGTGTAAGTTGAGTCTGGGAAAATAAAACAGTGGGTGCACAGTTTAATTTCTGTCTTTGTTTCCCACCATTCAAATCCACTTTAAGTGATTGAAAAAAATAATACATTTCTCCCAATGTCAAGTCTGTTTTGCCTATGATAGCGAGTCTCTGACACAACCCATGAGATTTTTCACCTTTTCTCCTCCTGTCCTGATGAGGAGCAGGAAGGAAGAAGCAGCTGAGTGTTTGATCCTCAGCAACTCTCAGCCCACCACCAAGAAGAATTCACAGCAGTGAATTCCTTAAGACTCCACCAGAGCAAAGAGGGCACACAACACTGGGCTGACATCTGTGCTGGCAGTTGCCCAGCTCAGCTTAGCTGAAACTGGTGTAAGCTGCAAGCCACTTTTCCACTCTATTCCAACTCCTAATGAGAGTGGTTAATGGAAACTTTTGGATTTATTCTATGCTATTGGACTTTAACCCTAGAAAAACAACAGAACATTACACCATCTGCACAAGAGGCTAAACTGAAGCAATTGCCAGCTAAAAGACAAATGTGGCGTCTGTTGCTTTATTACTGAGTTGTGGCTGTGTGCTCGTAAGGGCTTGGGCAGCATTCCACTGGCCAGAGAGTAGACTTCAGACTTAGATAACAAATATAGTGCATGTAATATATGTAACTCTGTTCACAAACACAATTTTGTGCATGAATAAATTGCTTGGCAGTGTTTTCTGTTGAAGATTTTCCAAGTAATCTTATATGTGTTCTTGGGATCATAACTGCAGAGTAACAAGGACAGGTTTTTTTTCTGCAGCTAAATTCAGACGGTGACTGAAAGCTCCCGTTTACCAACTACACACTCCTACCTTTTCAGTTACAAGCTTGAGCCCACAAGATGAGTTGGCTGATTCACTCATCTGATAGAAAATTAATCCACTCTTCCCACCCGCATGCTGAGAACTGTAGTTTCTGTCATCAGTGAGCTGAACGAACTCATCCCCTAGGGAAGCTGCATCAAGACAGATGATGCAGGGGAAGCGGAGGGAAAAAGGAACTGGGCAGCATCTCAAAAATATATTGGATTAGGTTTGACAGGAAACTGTACCTCAGTAAATTCCTGAATAAACGCCTGGTGATCTTAAGGGTGAATGCTTGCAAATTTTATCTTTAGTACCTTCAAAATTAGTGTTGACTGGGTATCGTTCTTTTCACATGCCTTTGGGATAGAGATATATCAGTAGGTGATACAAAAAAACCATCAGTTGTTCCTCAGAGCAAGTAGTGAAACCATATTTTTTCTGCTCCTGCAATTAAATTTCAAAACACTTTGCTTCTTTACACATCTTTCATAGCAACCATTAGAATAAATGCACATACAGGGTTTTAAATATCCAAGGGGGTATGTTGGTGTATGGCTGTGACAGGTTGTATGTGTGAGCAAATACCCTGCGGGATCCACTTGTGCTGTTAAATATGTGCATTTGCATCACTGGCTCCAGATTCCCTGATACTACTGAACAGTAAATGCTGTATAATGTGCACAGTTACAGTTCCTATTGGAAACCTGACTGTTAAACTTCTAGAGAACTCTTCTTCCAAAACACCACTTTAAAAGTGGATTCTACAATTAAGAAATTTTTAGGTTCTTTTATTTTTATTTATTTTTAACCAGATTTTCTTTGAAAGCAGTTCCTGAATCAAAAGCATTTTAATCTTGGCAAGATTTCATTGATAACTCCAGCAAGAAGATAACTAAGAAATACAGTTTAAAAAATATGTATTTCCAGATCCCAGAAGCTACTGAAATACCTCTTATCTGTTAGAAACATTTGTGTGGACACTTTTGTATGACATTTAAAAGTGAAGATGATTGTTTCTTCCTAAAAAAAAGGCCAATTTGCCCTCTTCCCTGATGAGTGTTCACAAGGATTAGTATTGATTTGATAATGTAAAGTCAGGAGAATGGGAAAAATTGAGCTTAGAAATAAGAATTATTATGAACAAAGCAGGTTTCTTTGTCTACGAAGCCGTCACAGATACTGTCTTATCATTGTTCATGAAAATTCAATGGTCTGAAATTGTGAAAAATGTTGAATTAAAGGGGAAACATCTATAATATAGGGCAGCAGATTTTTGTGCTATATTTAAGGGGAAGCGGTTACTTAGCAAAATATACCAGAAAAAAGTCATATATCATACTATAATATAGGAGATTAGGTACTTCTGTCAGTATTGCACAGATTTATGACAACATTAGGACTGCATTAGTGGTGTGTGCCAAACAGTATAATTTTTGTAATCAGGATGTTTTTTTTCTAAAATAAATCGGCAGCAAACTGCAGTAACAAATTACCCATCATTTTTGTTCCCATTTTTTCTCCCATATATTTTGCTTTAAAAAAAATCTTTGGGAAGATTAGGTTAATGAAACTACTCAGTCTCTCTCACTGAACAGATTTCTAAATGTACTCTTTGCAGAATACTGAAGTACCTATATAAATCATTTGAATAAACCATAGCATTACAAATCATTACATTATTATCACTGTTATTACACTTGTATTTATTTATTTATTCATTTATTTATTGTTGGGGGTTCTGGAGCCTGGGGTGTGGAATTCTCAATTTCCTTTATCAGGTAGTTCTATTCACAGTCACAGACTGATGATATGCCACCTTTTTCTTCGCTGGCGTTTCCTGGAGTAGTTCTAGAAACCTCATTTTATTTTGAAAAGTACACTTTTTAACCTTTTGTGTCATCCTGTTAGCCTTTGACAGATTGCTTTTAAAAACATAGAAAAAAAAATAAAAAGTAGATTTCAAGTTTTTCAAGAAGTTTCCAGAATCTGCCTCCTCCATTTCTCTTTCTTCTGTCTTTCAATAATATCAGCCAGTATCAGAAGTGTTTTAATGAATTTAATTTGTGAAATATCCCATTATTTCTGAAAGGAAGTGAATAACATAAATGACTTTGCATTCTAATCCTAAATTAATTAGTCAAGTTTAATTCTCTTTAAAACACAGATATCCAAGACAGACTGTTAAACTTATGTTGAAATTAATATCCTTCACAATTACTACATATGCATTTTGATATTTTAATTCTGTCAACTGTAAATAAAAGCAAATATCATTGATTAGCAAGAACAAAGAGACAATCTCTATAGAAAACATGAACAAGACAGGGGAGGTTTAGTTGGATATTAGGAGGAAGTTTTTCACACAGAGGGTGGTGACACACTGGATCAGGTTGTCCAAGGAGGTTGTGGATGCCCCATCCCGGGAGGCATTCAAGGCCAGGCTGGATGTGGCTCTGGGCAGCCTGGTCTCATGGTTGAGAGATCTCACCTCTGCTTGTAAAAATCTAAGTTCCACACAAACATAAGGAAGAACTTTTTTGCTGTGAATGTGGTGGAGCACTGGAACAGGCTGCTCAGAGAGATTGTGGAGTCTCCTTCTCTGGAGACACTCGGTATGCACATGGAAGCTTTCCTGTGCAACCTGCTGTAGGAAACCTGCTTTAGCAAAGGTGTTGAGCTAGTTCTCTGGAGGTCCCTCCTAACCCCTACAATTCTGCAATTCACAAATCTATGGCTTTAGGGGACCAAGCTGAGTTACCTCATGAAGATGACAATTTTTCTTTGTCACACAACTAGGATTGTCATCTAATGCCATTACGTCATCCAGCCACCATATCATCTTATTTCTGCATGAGATAGCAAGAAACAGCCTAGGACAGAGGAAACATAGTCTTAAATTCTGAAATGGAGAAGAAGCAGATGAAAGCTGGAACTCTGGAACTCACACATTATACACATATGCTGTACCACCTGCTCTTTTGTGCAAAAGAGAAATAGGATGAGCACCAACTTCTCTGGGAAATTAGCTTTTCTTATAAATATACAGCAAGAACAGTGGAACATGTGTTAAAGCAAATAGTTACCATTGCTTCCCTTCTAACTCCCCAATTCTACATTTGATTGGGATATCTGAATATGGATTTTGAGACTTTTATACGCTGAGAGAATCTGCAGCCTTGCTCCCTCTCTGCACTACAACATTGCTATTCCTGTGCTTTGCTACCCAGTCTTGCTGATCCTTGTAACTTTCAGACTGGGAGCTACTTTGTCACTGCAGACTTGATTGGCCACCATGGGCTGTTGCCTAAACCTGGCTTCCTGTCACTGTTCCCATTCCCCTGACCCAGGTACTGACAGACTGCATAGTGGTTGGGCAGGACATTGGTTCTTTTGACTCAGTGGTTCTGGCATATGATTTTCCTTATACAGAAGTAAGCGGAACAGCAAGGTTGGGTTGCTGTTTGTTGTGGGTTCTTGTTGTTGCTTGCTTTGCATTTTTCTTATTGGTATTTCATTGTTTATAATTACTATTCATCTGCTAGCATCTCCACTCAATCTAAAAGGTCAGTTTATGGAGATTAGGTTCCTATTATTCCAATTCAGCAACTTAGTTAAAAACTTATTAGATGCTTATTGAAGAAAGTATTGCTCACTGGGATGTTGATCTGCATTTAGTCTCTTATTACAGATCAGCCTTAGGGAAGGATGGAAGAAGATGAAGGATGTGTAATTTATCCACAGAATAGCAGGATTTAGGAACATTTACATTTTTCAATAATTCTGGCAAAATCTTCAAGATCTGGTAGATGTTGAAAGAGACACAAAGTGGAAGAAAAAAGTCATCTAAAACTCAAATGCATATACTACTACTCGGGCGTAATCCCGCTTTCTTATTGAAACATTTCTCTTAGAGTGGAAAAAGAACTGTCATGATAGATGGTTAAAAGGATAAAAAATGCTGAAGGAGCTGGGCTTGTTCAGCCTGGAGAAAAGAAGGCTGTGTGTGACCTAATTGCAGCCTTTCAGTACCTAAAGGGAGCCTATAAACAGAAGGAAAGTCAACTCTTTGAAAGGGTAGATAACAGCAGGACAAGGGGAGATCATCATATCATAGTATCATAGTATCATAGTATCGTGCGAGTTGGAAGGGACCTTAGAGATCATCGAGTCCAACTCCCGGGATTCAAGCCCCTCTGTGTAGCAGAGCAGCATTTCTGCCACTTGCGCCACAGGGGGGATTCCAACCCGGGCCTCTGGTGTTGCAAGCAGCAATTCTACCACTGCGCTACCGGAGGCACACAGATGGTTTTAAGTTGAAAGAGGGAAGATTTAGGTTGGATATCAGGGGAAGTTCTTTACTATGAGAGAAGGGAGGTGCTCGAACAGGCTGCCCAGAAAGGTTGTGGATGCCCCATTCCTGGAGGTGTTCAAGGCCAGGTTGAGTAAGCTAGAGTAGCCTGAGTAGAGTACTCAGGCTAGCTATCATAGCTTTTAAAGGCATAACATATGCCATTTAGGCATTATAAGACTTTAATTATAGGAGTATTCCAAACCACAAGTAGTTTGCTCAGCTTCATGCTTAATGTGCTTTTACAGTTCTGACTGACAGTTCAGAATATATATCCCAAAACAATGTATAATCAGGGATAGGCACTAGGTGGTGTGGAAGGGCTAGTTAGCAGGAAACTACATTTGTGCTGTTCTTTGATTGACTAATACTCTCCTTTCGCTGCAGCTCACGTTCAGTAAGAATTGTTCATAATAATTTCTCTGGTTCTCTAGATTTGATCATACACAAATGTAAAAACTAAAACAAAGTAAGTCCTTATTGAGGTAGTCTCTCAATTGTAATTTTTTTCTCCCTTTTCAGAAGTTACAAATATCTTCCCATAAGCAAAAGGACCATTTTCATTTTTTCCCCCTTCTAATTTATGAGGTATTTCCTTAACCCAACTTTGTACATCTTGTACATTCTGAAATGCTGGGGTATTCTTCCAAAGGAGATTGTTTAATATTAGCCTGTATTTTGCACAGACAAAAAAGGATTATTTTCTCTGTGACTTTTTTTTTTTTTTTTTTTTTTTTTTTTAAATGCAAGTAAATATAAGAGAAAAAGAAATCTTGTGTGTATGCCTTGTCATATGGAGCTATTTTAACTATGGTAAATATATAGATAGTTTCCAAGATATTAAATATGCCTGTCAAGTCAAAATTGAATATAAAATAGTTTATTCAGCTCTACATTTTTCTTTTAAAGTAGTATGCCCACAAGATACGCAGTTGTTGTAAAAAATAATGAAAATAAAATAAATTTTAAGAAGCAATAAAAAAATATTTTGCTTGAAAAGATGTCAGTGCTAGTACGTTGGACTCAAATT
Organism: Excalfactoria chinensis; assembly: GCF_039878825.1. Classification (NCBI taxonomy): domain Eukaryota; kingdom Metazoa; phylum Chordata; class Aves; order Galliformes; family Phasianidae; genus Excalfactoria; species Excalfactoria chinensis. The sequence goes on from NC_092826.1 coordinate 52,101,837, forward strand.
TAGGAGGTTAATTTCAACAAACCTATCATAGTTTTAGATACGCATATATATGTATATATATAAACCATGATGTAATAATGTAGAAAACATATATATTTTTTCCTTTTATGATCTATAAATCCACAATGAAAAATATTACAGAATCATGCTTTCCTGAGATATCAAGACACCAGATTTCCAGCTGCAATGAGCTTGAGTTACTTACTTACTGAACAGGAAACTGTGGCTTGGTGAGACAGATGGATTTCAGTTCCCAAAGGATTAAAAAAATTATACAATACTTTCAGGTATCTCAGTTTTCTTTAAGGAATCCATGCTTATTAAAAAGAGAGTTGGGGTGAACCCTAAATTACATCTATCTCACAATAAGGATGGTATTAAAGTTATCAGTGTCTTCTGTGTATGCTAAGAATCACAGACACCGCTGCTAAAAAATGTCATTATTTTCTCAAGGAGAACAGAGACTTGGCCCAAGAACAGAATTTTTAACAAAGACCATAGATCTCTGTGAAGTTGCAGCAACCAGCAGTGTGTCCTGTTAAATGAAGCCCATCAATGGCATCAGAGTTATCAGAGTACTGCCACAGGCATTGATGCTAAGATGAAAGGTAAGTAGAAAGTTAGAAGTGATAGAATGAAAGCAAAGGTTCTCATTGCATTAAGCAAATAAGTGAGTAAATATCCTTCTATCACCAAACCACAAAATATATACGGCAAACCATAACCATATGATTACTGAAAACTATTTATTTGACGACGCATACTTACTCCATTTGATGTATTTATAGCTCTTTAATTCCTTCCATCTCTTAATAACATAGTTGTTAATTTGCAAAGGTATATACAACAGTACTTTGTGGTAATTGGCTAATCAATCAAAAGAATTCTCATTTCTACAGACACTGGTGATCTAGGGAGGTCATTTTAATATTCTGCAAATATTTTTAAGGGAACCCAAGGGAGAAATTAGGTAGAAAGTGAGTGCTACAAACAATTGCTTTTCTATAGACTTGTGCAGTGTTTATACTCTGCCGTTAAATACTGTAGGTTGATTTTGTTGAGCTTTTTGAGCTTAATGAGCATAAGTCTTCCATATAGTGCCATATGGTTTCTACATATGGACAGGCTGCAATTAATGCTGGAGTCTATAATTGTCTGGTTTTTATGTCATTTATTTGTAGGATAAAAAGTTAACCCATTTGTACTAACGATCTGTAAACAAACATGATCATATGCATATCTACCTATTATGGTTAACTATTGATTGTGCAAAATAATGTCTGTATGTTATATACAGTCAATTGCAGAATGCATAATGTCAGAAATATTTTTGTAAACTTACTTTGCTATAAAACTGTCATTGTTTCATTGGTTTTGGTCTGTAATTTGGGAAACTACCAGGAAAACATACTATTCTTTTTGCAAGTTATGATTAAAGTATAATGTATTTTCATGTGTATAGCACATTTAAGACAGCACACTAAAACCAGTTCATATATGGTTTAATTAAATGTTATGCTCTGCTTCCATTCATTAGGTGCTTTGAAAAGCTTCTAAAGATTGAAATCAAAGTTTTAGCAATATCTGCAAAATTAAGCTAGCAAAAGTATTTGTGATCTAAGAGTGGATGCCTTTCAAGAGAACTCTAGGGTGCTACAACTGGCAGTTTTTCCAAGTCATATTGAGATACATACATATTGAAGTACTCGTATTTTACCTCAATTTGGACCACAGCTAGATAGCACTACTGCAAGTGGGTTAGCACCTCTATCCCCTTTCATCAATTAAAGCTATCCATTCAGTAATTGAGATCATTTCATTATGAACTTCTGGTTTCTTAACACTAACAGAACCCAAATCTTATTTTATCATCTTGTTCATGGATCTCTCATCATAAAAATATACTGTAAAAATTATTCTGATCTATATAAACATATCAAATAACAAAATGGTAGTGGTAGGCAACCAACATTTCTTTCAGTTATTTGCTTGAAACAAAGTTGAAAACAGTATTTCACACTTAACAGTAATACTCAAATGTATTAACACATAAACATATCTATGTAAGAGAAGTTTCATGTGATAAATTATAATCTGTAAATATCTTATGTTCTAAATGTTTGTGCTTGCCTTGGCTGGCACTTAGCATGTAATTATGCCTTTATATGTCATGAAGCTTTCACGTTACATTAGTGAAATGTTTGGTTTTCAGCAGACTATTTTCTCTGTGAAATCTTCCATATAGCACTTTCCCTGTGAAAAACATGCAGAACTGCAAGTGAAAGGTAGTATAACTGCACATCTATGGGCTTGACAGCTATTTATATGTGCAGGCTTAATAGTGATGAAAAATCCATGCTGTATAAAATGCTTTCTTGCTGACAAGATTTGAGGTTAGGATTAACTGTCCTTACATTTAATAATTTTGTTTTTCATATTATTTATAGTATTCAATAATGAGGTATGATGAAAGTTTCCATCAAAGATGCAAGTATAAAATCTTGGCCTTGAGGAAGATTCTATATAACACTGATGGTTTGAAAATGTTGTGCTAAAAACCACAATGTTTTAAAGAATTTTCCATAAGGCAGTGAGATACTGGAGTCCTTTAAATGTCCTTTAAATAAAGTTAAAGAAACTTGTATCAAAAACACACATTTACTTGTGAAGTGTGCACACCTGACAAAGTTAGGAGGACTGCTACTAACTGGGGAGGGGAAAAAAAGAAAAGAAAAAGAAAAAAGAGAGAGAAAGGAAAACAGATGGGGAAAAAAAGAAAGCTAATGTATTGAAATTCACCCTCAACATAACTGGGAGTAGTGAAGTTATGCCAGCAAGATTTTGCTGTTTTTCCATAAAGTTGTTCTTACTGTACACCATTGCCTGAAATGCAAAAAAAAAAAAAAAAAAAAAAAAAAAAAAGGAATGAAAAAGAGAAAAAAAACATATTCATGTTGGCATAACTTCACTGTCATCTGTGGAAAATTATGTTTGTATTTTTATAGGATTACTTTTTTAAAAGGAACAGTAGATTGTGGTGCAGCAGATTGTGGGTTATCTGAATGGCAGCCAGGATAAACCCAATGGAAAGAATAACCAAGTATTTGCTCCTATGCGCTTGCCTTCCTCTCACAATTGGACTTTGTTCAACTTAAAGACAAAAATTTGACTGTCACTATGCTTCATGTGGCCCCGTTTATTCAAATTTTCTATCTAGCAAAGACTGACACTTAACTTACCCACGTATCCTCATTTACAATTCTTCCTTCATCTCCTGAGTATACATGGATACGCTGGAGATTAATTTTCTCAGGAAGCCTAAAGTTCATATCTGAAGACCTTTTTAATAGCTTAAAAGATGCAGTATTATATGGTGTTTGTAGGTACAAACTATCTGTTTCATCATCACTATTAATTTCATCATACTTATTTTCAATCACAAAATTGCAGTCAGATTTCATCCTTTTTGGTTTGTTTCCTCTATGTATTCTATCTGCAAACTGCAGAACATAGATAACAGTCTTTGAATAAAGTAATAAAACCAAGTACCATATCAGTGTAGGTCTATAGCAATAGCTTAAGCAACAAAAAAGCACATATATTTCTTACAGTACATTCACACTCATTAAAACCAAATGTTCCTCATTCAAATATAATAGCTTACTTGTAGCATCTATTTTGTCTGATGGCTAAGAAAATTATGTGCAACTCTAGAATGAAATGCTGGGGCTTATAGCTTCTTGACAGTTATTCTGTCAGGGAGATATGCCAGTGATTAGCACTAGCAATAACTTTAAACGAACTCTGTTACAGTTTCCCTTTTAAAATTGGAGTAATAGGTAAGCAGCTGGAAGCCTAGTTCTCTACTCCCAGCATTGCATAGCAATTACATCACTATTTTATTTTTTTTCTATGGAAAACCTAATGAACCATGGTACAGTAATTGCTGATGCAGGGCACCTGGAGCAGGGCCTTTGGGAATGCTTGTATAACTCTCAAGGCAACTAAATACTCTTACAAAGGTCCTCACCTCTGGGCCTGCTTAGGGATTAACAGTCAGATCACATTTTTTCCTTTCTAAATATATCTCCATACTAACAAACTAATTTGTTAACATCATTCCCCTGACAGCCCTTCTATAGCAACAAGAAGAAAATAGGTGAAACTTTGCTGCGTGCCTTAAAAAAGAGCAGGTACTAGTGCTTAGAGATTGTCATCTGTTCTACACCATAAGTAGAGACCTGGCTGTTTCAGCAAGAACTGCAAGACCAGCTTAGCTCTTGACTGAATGTGGGGTTTGTTATTCTACATTTATCAAATCAGGATGAAAAACAGAATTAAAACAGCCTGAAGTAAGTGTAGACTGAATCACAGAACTACTCACAATGGCTTCCATGTTTAAAAACAACAATGACAACAGCAAAGCATCTTTATTCTGCCTACAGTGTGAGGTAAAATGCATACCTTTTGAGCACAGAAGCTGGTTCTTTTTAGTAAATGACATGTAAGGAAATCTCACAAATTACTCACTTCAAAAGGTAGATACAATTTTAATAAAAGGAGAATAAACCTGCACGCCAGTGGGAAAACACTGGGCTATAGAATGTCTTCATTGCTTCTTTCAGTTTAATTGTGGTCCATTTCCTGCAATTAAGCACACACATATGCTTTCTATGGTATTTAAAACTTCCAGTAGAAATCTACCTTGAATCAGAAAATTCTTGTGTATTGGACAATGAGGAATAAGACTGGTTTTGACCAGTTTTAGGAGGAGCTGTGAAAGGTATTAATCACAAGCCAAATGAATAGCTTCCCCTGTCATGATAGTGAGGGCTCACTGGGAAAAAAAAGCCCTTGAAGGATACAATCTTTGAGTAGAGATTTTTCTCTCCTACCTACTAGTCCTTAAATGAGGTTAGGGAGGGATGGACACTGGGATCTCCTGCTTTCACTTGTGCTCCCAGGGCTGGTTAGAAGACTTTTGGTTCAGAGAAGATGTTAAATGAATGGGGAAGTTGTTTTGTTTTACTTTCTTCTTACTGCACTCAGAAGAATGAGCATAAACAAAGATGAGAAGAAATGTGAGAAGTACAAACACTGTTTACCCTACCAATTTTGTTGGGGCATTGGGAGCTCTGTTAATTTAAGATGTGAACTTCACAATAACACTAATCAGCTGACTTAGAACATTCTAAATATTCCACTTCGACAAGTAACTACGGAGTAAGTTAACTTTAGTTTTCATGGATGACTGCTTTTGAGTATGAATTTTAAGTTAAACTTGGTAAAACTCTAGTTTTATAATCTCTTTTTAGTCAGGAACAAACGTCTTCTAAGGGTGTGTATGCAAGAACAGTAAATGCATAAGCAGCATCCTATTCTTGTATTACTTCAGCTTCTGGGAGCAGCCCATTTCAGGCTTTGATGTCTTCCATTCTGCAGTGGAATAAGTCTATTTCTAATAAAATCACCAAGTACAAGAAACTTATCTTGGATAAATGTAAACATGCCAGAGATGTCTGACATTTTCTGCAACCTTTATATATGATGCTTCTCTTTCTTAGCCAGTTTCAGGCATTGTTATATCCTGAAGCTGAGTATGACACTGGTGTGACTTTTTCTTGCCGCTGCCAATTAATCTGCCATCTGTTTTTTTGCCTTCAGGTATTGTGTTTCACAATGAGGTTGCTATATGTATCTTGTCACATAAGGTTGTTTACAGATTGCTGGTCATTACCTGCAGAAACTCAGTGCCTTCTCTCTTTTTAGGTCTAATTCAAAACTGATTTATTTATCTCTGATTATTAAGATTGAAGATAATTTTTCCAGCTTCTGTTTCATTAACATACATCTGTTCCATAATTTAGATGTATTTTTTCTTTTTTTCTTTTTATTTTTTTAAGTCATTTAATGCATTGCTTGCAATAAAGGGGAAAAAAAAATCATAAAATTCCCTTTATAAATCTTGTACACAAAAGCAGTTCTCCAGCTTTTCAATCAAATATTTTTAGATGTCTATAGCCAAGTCTACTGTACATAAGTACAATGAGATGCCAATTTATGATAATAAGCCAATACTCATGCCCTCGGCACAGCACTTTGAAAAGTAGGGAAGGATACAATATAACAATTAAAAAGGTATTGAATTTGAAAAAAAGAAACCAAACCTAATGAATTTTTTTTGTTTATATAATTGCCAGAATCAATCTACTGTATGAGAGATGTCCTGCTACTCAAGAAAAACACAACTTTAATCTTTTAACTTTTAATTAAGGAAAGTCAACAGCAAACTTTTCAAGAGACAGTTAATCCAATTTTAGAAGAATTCAGAAAATGAACAAAAGCATATAATACTAGGCTTAAGATCACAGACAAATAACTAACCTAAGACAACAATATTTTTTACAGGAAGGTGTGGTAGAAGCCCCATCCCTGGAGACACTCAAGGTCGTCAGGCTGGATGGGGCTCTGAGCAATGTGATCTCTCAGTAGTTGTCTCTGCTAGTTGCAGGAGAGTTGAACTAGATGGCCTTTAAGAGTCCCTTCCAATTCAAACTATTACATGATTATATGATTTTGAGAGAACATAGAGATATATTTAAATATCAGTTTCAAATGTATAGCCATTTTTTGAATGTAATAATGTTTTCATATTGAAAATGTGCAAGGAAAAAGGGAAGGATGATTTCTAAAGCTGCCTGATCAAACACACCTTTTTTAAAGACAAACTTAAAAATATACAGACAGAGGGAGCCCAGGCTTTAAGAACAGACTCTCAGCAAAGCAGTGCATCTGCATGTAGATCTTATACAATACATGAAAACAAACATCACAAAAAACAAATCCCTCCCCAAAACACAGGGATAATAGATAGCTTTTATATATCAGCTGCAAGAAATGTAGCTTGTGTTAGAATTACATTTTCTGAAAAGAAATCTCATGCCCCTTCAAAACTATTTAGTGATTTTCTGGACAGTATTGTGACTTCAGACTTGTGGATTTCTTAGCCTGACTTCTTCATTTTCATCCTGGCTACTTGGCAGTATTTTAAGCATTCCTTAAGCTACCATCCCTCACAGTTTGGAGTTTACTATGTAATGCTTTATGTGCCTCCACTTAGAGTTATCACTCTGAACTAAACATTTCGTGCATTCTGTTTCTTGATGCCATATAAATTCATTGCATCACTAATTATTAATTTATCTTCAGCTGGCAATCATCTCTTTGGACTCATTCTTGTGAGTCACGATGTGATTTCATTACCACTCTCTACAAATGGTCCCCATCACCATTTTATTTTATTTTTATCAGCAGAAGACACCTGATTCCAGAGAGTGAACAAGACAATACTTTACCTTTGTTATTAATATGAAATAATAAATTTTAAAATGTTATTATTAACATTGTTTTACTTACAAAATAAGGTGCTGTATTCCTTTTATACCAGGTAAAAATATATAAAATTTTGAGTATCTTGATCAAATTAATTGCAATGTTGAAATGCATGCAAGAATTTAGGTGATAGGCATCTGCAATAAACACCTATTCTAATGGTATTACCATAGCATACTGGTTGTTTGAAGGCAATTCATACAAAGAACATAGGTATTTTCAGTGCTTATGAATACTGAATTTGTTTTAACAGCAACAAAACAAACAAAAAATTCCAAAAACTTATTTCTGTAGTTAAGTTATTAAATTATATGTATTATGTAATTAAATTATTCATACCTATAAACAAATACATTCTTGAATTCTGAAGACTATATTATATAGATTACTTTGTGATGATAAGCCTTGGCTTCCAAATTTAGAATATGTGTAAATGGCAGAAATGCTACTGTGACAAATACATGCAGTATTTGGATCTTTTAACTTATTTTCATTATTAATATATATATATATATATATATATATCACAAATCATGATATAAATATTTTTTATCAAGTCAAAAATTTTTAATACATTATTTAGATCAATATTGGAAGGGATGTTTTTAAAACAAGTGGAATAAAAATAAGTTATTTTTAATTAAAAAAAGTGAGCACTCTAAATATTATTTCACTAATATATGTATCTATATACATATTTTGACTATAAATATAATAGGGGTAATAAAGGCTATATTATTCAGCTAAACCAATCTCATATTCATAGTTATTTTAACATAGCATTCTCTCACAGTGTTTCTAAGGGAAAGAGAATAATTTTTATCCAAATGTGTAATGATCCTTTTTGTCTTGGACAAAACTCAACATAGTAGTTTTAATGGTGTAATATTTCTAGGGTAGAAATCCAATAATAGAGAAACCAAGCTATGCAGTTATGAAAGCTGTCTATCTGGAGACTTGCTATTAAACAGTGCTTGTGCTTTCTGTTTACTTTGGAGGTATTTATATTTATGGCTATGCATTTGTGGTTTGCTCTTGCTAAATATTTCTCTAGTGCAGTTTTTATAATAGACAACACAAATCATCAGAGCTTCAGTGGTATTCTTTTCCTAAGAAAGAAATAGGAGAGGCAATGAAGGACTTGTGTTCCTTCTCTTTGTTTCTGCATCTTATTCTTCAGCGTCTTGTTGCTTTATAAATAATGCATTTATGTTAGTTTTTATAAAGGTATATGTACTCTCTCCATCATTACAGTATCTGAGCGTGAATGCTTTTGTGCTCATAGATTCCTCTGAGATGGAAAATAAACATAATCCTTCTCCAGTGCTGTGGGGCCTAGTGGGGGGAGTCTACTATTTTGTTACAAGCAGACACACAGTTAATCTAAACACTATCCTGTCCAGCTTTCTATACTGTAAACAAGCAAATAAATTCAAGTTCTGGTTGAAGTGCCTTCCATGCCATGCAAAAATCTATATGTTTTTGCAGTTATGTAGGTAACAATCACGACATCTAAGCAACATAATTCTTGAAGATGACATTGCCATTGCAGTCATTCATAGAAGTATAGCTATAAAAAGGCAAACAAAAATCACCAGGGATGAGTGGCAGACCAGGGAAATAATTTCAGACCTCCCTAACAAAGTCTGACATTAAGCCATTATTTCTCTTCCTATCTCTTTTAGGCTGCCAATACCTACGTATACAGAGCACTTGTAGAATTCAAGTTTCTTAAGATTTTATTTAAGACACTCAACATTATTGTATTTTTAGTAAGATTCAAGTAATAGAAATACCTTCTCATAAAAATCACCCAAGACTTGGAACAGTCTTGATGTATTCAAAAAATGCAGTCTAAAAAATTCATTGGTCTCCTTTCACCTCTGAGACTACAAAATTATAATCACAGACTACGAACTTACTTATCCAAATAAGAGACAATCACTATGACACCTTAATTTGTTACTATTATAGCTTCCTGTTTGCAAGCACAAACTTCAAGGCAAATGACCCTATTGGAAAGCTCTCATATCAGATGAGTAAGACAAGATAAAATAAAAGCAGGTTGCAAATACGGAGAGTTTAGAAGACAACACAAAATTATACGTTGTATCATGTTTCACTGCTGCCCACCACTAAGTACCAGCAAAGAACTGAAAAAATCCAGAATTGATCTTTGTTAAAAAATTATCTACACTTTGAAATTCCAAGACCTGAAGTTTTCTGCAGATACCCAAGGGCTATTCAGTTCGCTAAAAAAATGGCTACAAAATGGAAGTCAAGAAGCTCAGAAAATTTTCTGGCCCAGGAGTCAAGATGCCTTGATCTAAATTTAAATAAAGAATTCAGTGTACCCAAACACTAAGGAAGAAGTTCCTCATTTTTTTCTCAAGACCCAGCAAAGGAGAGAAGTCTGATATCTACTCTCAAACACAGATGAACCCAAATTTTCAACAATGTTCTCTAAATATTAAAATAATATGTTAAAACATGAACTCCCCAAAGTTTTGGATATTTTTCTTTTTTATACTGAAATTTAAATGGCACACTTTTTCTATTTAGATACAGTATCCCCTTTAAAAAAAAATATATATATTACTGAAGAGTTGATTGTTTTTTCTCCCTGGTCTCAATAAATTAATCTTAGATCAAGTATGCCTTCTGTAAACAGTTGATAATATTATGATCAAATTAAAATGATTTATCTCAGAAACACCTGAGAACAAGTGGCGGGGAAAATAAGCATTGATTATAATTGTAAAAATGAAAAATCCTCTGAGGTTCCTTCTACCATCTAGGTATAAAACAGCTAGTTCATTTTAAATCAATTGAGGGTCAGAGGAGGGCAGGCAGGAGGTCTACTCAAAAACTAGTGTACTCTGGTATCTTGCATTGAAGTTAATTACCTTGATGTTCCATATTAACACTGGGGTGAGACCCCTGGGTTGACAGCACATTCCTGCACTACCACATCCTCCGATCTGGGAAAAATCCTGACTGCACGCTGACAGGTTGGCATGGCACTCAAAAAGTGATTAAAATCCAGATCAGGTCCAGTTTGGAACTAGTCCTCATATGCTCCAGGTAAGATTTCCAGCTGGGAGAGGGTGATGGGTTTTGTATGTTTGTTTATTTGGTTGGTTTTGTTCTTTCTTTTAATTATCATTTTTGGCTTAGGGCTGTAAATCAGAGCAGGGGTAGGGGAGCACTGACGTCTTCACCTAGTGTGCTGCTGCTCACCTTTCCCCTACTCCCACGGGTACCTGGCCTCCCAGGTAAAGACAAAAGGCCAATGCCATCATGTAGGCAGAGGGCAGCCCAGTGGGATTTTTGGGAACAGGCCAGTTGTAAAGGAAGAACTGCATGCGTTTACTTACCTTAAGCTTTTGATTCTCAAAGTGATGAGCATCAAGGGAATACTACACAAATAATAAAAAAATATTTAAATGAAAAAATGCTTAATGAGAAAGTTCAATCTTTGTTCACCATCTGAAAGCTCAGCTTCCTGTTATGCTAATAAGTTAATCTGTCACCCTTAAAATATTTACTTATGCACCTTTATAATAAACTTAAATAATTAGATCTCTTATTTTTTTATAATTATTTTAATTCATTTTTACATTCTTAACAAGTTTTTATTCCATTTTAATAATGATATAAGTGCAAGTGCAAACTCTACTTATTAGAAACTGCATGGGCTCAGGTGTAAATTTTTAAATTCAATATATTATTTTAACCCAGTATGTGTTACAACCTAAGGGCTCAAGCTTTGCATTGAGACTGTTGGCAGAGAATTAGAAAGAACTTGTGAAAAGACCTCTCTCAAATGGCAGAAGCTCTCTTCCTGCTTTTCTGCTGACAGGCCAGATATCTTTTCTAGATTACATTACTACTTCTTTTCTTCAGGAATTACATACAGCTTATGATTTTATGACAGTTTCAAACTTCTGCACATTTTGTGATATAAACACAGCATACAAATACATAGTTTAACCACCAAACCTTTTATTTCCTCTCAAATCCCTGCTAGAGATAGCAAGATCCTTGAGGGTTAATGACATGTAAACCACAGAAAATTGACTCTGCATTGTCTATTGTGTGGAATCAGACTTCAAACACTATGTCCTCTGCACATCACTCCCTGTTTTTTACTCTTAACTCTAGAGCAAATGTCATTTTTTTTCCTCTCATCTTCTATAACAATGTGCTAAGATCTTGTCCTGCTGTCACTCATCACTTAGAGGATTTTAGCTAGATTAAAGGAAACTGAGAAGGCATAGTCATGAAAGAGAGACTTATTCTTCATTCTGATCCAAAATGGTAAAGATCCTCTATACACAACAATGGCTTGGCCACCAAAGCATACCTGCCAACTGGAAACCTCAAGTAATAAAAAGCTTAGATACTCCAGGCTCTGAACTTCGCTTTTAGCTAACTTAACTTTTTTGTTTATTTGTTATTCATAACTATATGTTCACAAAGAAATATATTTGGGAGGGGTGATTCCAAATATACTTTTCATTTCATTGCCTCACAGTCCTTCATTTTTCTCTTGTATTTTTTTGTTCAGTCTTGCTAGTGGCTGACAATCAGTTTGCTCCCTACTCAGTTATTTCAGTGCAGTCTTGCTCACCAACTTTCATGCAGATTAAACAGGAGGAATTAAATCTCACTTAAGTGCCAATTAAACGCTGAAACAGTGGGCAGCCACCATACTCAGCACGGTACCACTTGGAAAGGCTAGTCAGAAGCTCAGCTGTGAGAGCAGAAATACTGAAGGAAAAAGCCAAGGCAAACGTGGGATCCCCGCAGTCTGAGAAGCTGCAGCTGCAGAGGGAAGCAGCAGGCCGCAGGCAGGTGGTGGGAGGTGTCTGCAGTGTGGACCTGGGAGAAATCCAAACGACACATTTTCCTTTGGCCAAGTTAGTTTTGCAAAAGGCAAACTAGGAACCTTAACATGTAAGCTGCCCCTCCCTATTTTTTCCTAACATATTTGGAGAAAGATGAGATGATTACATAAACAAACTTATTCCCATGAATTAAGCAGTAAACAATTTTTTTCTTCTGGCAATCAACTGAAAAGGCACCATGGACTGACTAATTGCTCAGGCTGGAGGGGCTTGTGCTTTATATTTTAGTGCCGCTTACATTAAGGTCAGTGGAGCAGCAGTGAAATTTATTACTTCAGTTTTTGTTTTTGTAGAGTTGAAAAATGCTCCTGAGGGCCTTTTTAATAAAATAGGTTGGATTTTATCCTAAAACTATTTCAAAATCGAAAGATATGGGAAATATCTGTTTATTGCAATGATTTTCAGTATTGTTAACGAACTGAGAAATTAGAACACTACATTTAAATGTATATTTGCATTTATCTTTGCTTATATATTTATAATGATGTAATTTATAGTTTCTCATGTAGTCTCTTAGTTTTTATGCACATTTCATTTAAGACTTGAAATATTTCCTAAATCCACCGGCAACTAACGTCTGCCAGACCTAATGTACCATAGCTGTGAGAACGTGGGATTTGACTTACATCAAATTCTTCTTACCATCTGAAGTCCTCATTCACTCACTTTAACAGATAATTTGGGGAAGCTGATATGTTCTGTTCTTTACTTGCTTCTTTCTATTTTAAGTTGTCTAACTTGGTGGAACTCCAAAAATAAATCCTGCCCAATGAGCAGGATTAGTTCTTTGTGAATGTGATCACATACAAACTTTGAGGAGTGAGTTCATTTGCCAAGTACCTTGCTGATATACTGTGGGGAGTTTGTTAACAAGGTAGACATCGGTTTTTTTTTTTGTTGTTGTTGTTTTTTTTGTTTTTTTTTTTTTTTTTGTTTGTTTGTTTGTTTGTTTGTTTTGAGCTGACCAGAGCACTGTTCTCCACAATAGGTGCAGGTAGTTTGTTAATTTCCCTGAACTCTTCTGGTCTGCTGATCTATCTGTCTGAAGCTGATTTGTATTTCTTTTTTTTTTTTTTCCATAATAACTTTGGTAAGCCTGATGGTGACTGCTTTATTCATACATCCTTACTGCTGCAGTGAATTGGTTTTGATGCATAATATCATAAGTTATTTATGATGTCACAGGGTCTTCCCATGGGAGCACAGGTGTGTTTGAAAAGCTATGTATTTTCACAGATATCTCGAAAATCAAAACTGCTTTAGTCTTTTAGAAGGAACGTCCACTAACAGACTTTTCAGTTCTTGATTTATCCCTCCTAGAGCTAGTACTTCCAAGCAGATCAGCATGAAATAAACGTTAAATAAATTTTGGTGAGGCAAAGTCACAAGCACAATGTCAAGACCAGCTCAAATGAAATACAACAGCACCTGTAACTGGCCTTTCTTATTCAGCCCCAAGCTCCTGTCCTTTTTCTGCTATTCTGTTGAAAGGCTTAACCACTTATCCCTCTAGCAGTTGACTATTGCCATATTTTTTCTTCTCTTTTCTGAAGGGCAAGGAATGCTAAGCTGAAAGGCAAGTAAAACTACTACAGACCTTTTGTTGAGCATGCTTAGCTACTATTTCTTGGTATGGTTCAGGTCAAGTACCTCTGCTCATCTCACACATTGCAAGCCACAGAGGAAGTACACACACTCTCAGGAAAGCCCTGAAGCAACATGGTATTCCCCCGTGGAAGGATAAATCTTTTTCATTGAATCTTTGCTTAGCATAAAGGTTTTGTGGTAAATATTTAGGTCTTTCCAAAATATTAAGGCAGACTAGGTCTAACTAAATGTTTTCCAGGGAGTCCTAAGCTTATGCTGTTCACTCTTTGAGCTTTCTCAGTGTAAGCCAGTCCTGAAATTGAAACTGTAGGTGGCAAAGTGGAGGGTGTGGTACAAGAAATGCTCCTTTCTTTAGAAGGACATGGCTTGTGTGCAGTGATCTGCAGATACAAGCATGCTAAGACAACTAAGCTTATGAAACCAGACTTGAATTTAAGCACCATGCCAGATATCCATCTATATTTTAAATATATTTTAAATATATATATATATTTATTTTGCTATTGGAAAAGGGATGCAGAGATAGATATGTAGGAAAATAATTTAATTAAAAAATATAAAAAACAGAATGAATTTAAAGTTTTAGGTTATATATTCATAGTTCAATTAACTTGTTTATTTAAAGTATATGTATTACTTTATGATGTTGGTATCCTCCAAATTGCTGTGAAAATATTCATAGAAAAACATAACCTAAAGTTTGAAGGTTGAAATGCATATTCAAATAACATGTACTATGTTTATTCATAACCCTAACACTATTTCTATAGAGTAATGATGTACTTGTTTTTACTATATCACTATGCTTATTATTTGTATCAAAATAATTTAAGTTAGAAAAAATGCACTTCATATGAAGAGGATCAGAATTAGTTTCCCAAAGTATGTACAGACTGGAAAAATATTCACAAATTTCTTATACATCTTGTGCAATCTTGAACAATAGTTCATACTTTTAGCTTTGAAAACACTACAATTAAATTTCGAAGAAATTAATATATATAAGTTAATTTGGCTTTGTTTCATCTTGTTTATGCGTTCCAAGTGCAAGAATAAAATTAAAAATTAGTAAGAGCGAGAGACTGTCAAATTTATTCCAACTCGGTCCATGCAGTAATTGCATTTGTATAATTACCTGTTCACTCTGATATAAACACTAGACTATTTCAGACTACTTTTCCATGACCTCCAAGCACTGATCTCAGTCCCTCTGTGTGCTCCATGCGTACTCAGAAAGTGATGAGCTGTCCTGTTCTTACACATTCATTCAGGGGTTACCTTGGCAACCACTTGATAAGATGGTGCCATAATGTCTGTCCAGCTTCTTTTGCTATAGCATGAGTTTATAGACTAGACGATTTCAAAAGATGATTTTCCCCCCTAGGGCCTGTAGAATCAGTATAGATTTCTTTCTTTCTTAATGGCAAATGAGCTGCTTTCCTTGCCAATAATCCAATGCTTTTTATGGTGCTACTTTATGATGAAAGAATGCAAAGACTCAACTGCCCTATATTCTACCAAATGTATTGTATCTTACTAAATAAATATTTTAAACTAGGTTTCTCAAATTTCTGTGACCAATGTTTTTTATGGGCATATTTTTCCCTGTTTATCATTCTAAATTCTGCTTGCCCTTAATGTTTCACCATGTGACAATGTCAACTATATTTTAAAACAGGATGTCAAAAGTATTGTATTAACTTGGTGTAATAAAATTATGAAATAATAATTCCGTGGCTCTATATTAAGTCAGTATAACACTGTGAAATAATAATTTTGTATTAATTTTGTGTATTGATGTACAGAAGACATTTCAAAGGTACTATTTTCTAACACAATTTCTGCAACTAGGCATCTGAAGGGAGGACAGAGACTTATTGCTTATTGCTGCTGGTTGCTCTGTGAGCTCAAACACAAATATATGTAGGAAGGACAAAGGTCATGGATTTTGGAACAACCAGAAACTTAACTGGACATTGTTCTGTTAGACACCAGATACTGCTTTTAGAGATTTTTCTGTCTGTGATTGCTGATGAAGGTCCAGGTCACACTGCAGCTGTAGTAGTACAGAAGTCCATTGTTGTACACAGGGGAAAAATTCACTGAAAAACTTCTCCCAGTGATGCTGTTTCTGTTTTTTGTATTCTGTTTTTTCATCATATTTATGGTTTCATATGCTTCAACACAAACAAAGGTTAAAACATTGCAAACACAATGGTTCAAGAGCTAAGCAGCCCCATCCAAAATCTGCATGATCCACCAGGCACAGCCAGCATCATTCATAAACCAACAGAGTAATTTTCAGTGCAGATATCCAGTGGCTGATTTGCTGAGACCTCACATAACTGCTTATTCTCAGGAAATTGGGATTATTCTGCTAAAGAAAACAGCAAAACAAAGCAAAACCCAGAAAAACAAACAGTTTTTGTTTGTTTGTTTTGTTTTGTTTCTTCCATTGATACTGAGAGAAGCTATTTGCAGTGGCTATTTTCATGAACTGTTTCTCACAGTAGATATTCTGCCATATAGTTTATATGGAAAATTATTTGATCACATTTTCATGACATTATTCAAAACTATTTAATTTTAAATCTAATTTCTTATGATCTCTATTAATTGCTCTTTCTACTACTTCTCAGCTTTTGTGTCTCACTTAAATAATTTTCTTGTCCTATCCAATAAAAAGAAAAAAAAAAAAGAAAAAGAAAAAAAGGAAAAAAAAAAAAAGAAAGAAAAAAAAAAGGAAAAAGAAAGAAAAAAAAAAAGGAAAAGAAAAGAAAAAAAAAAGGGAAAAAAAAAAAAAGAAATAAAAATGCAGTTGGTATTCTGTAAACTGAGGACATGGTACCATTAAAAGCCCAGGTTGCTTTTGAGCTCCTAACCTAACTTTGTATTAGCATACTTGATTTGTTCTCCAGGTATCTTGATTCTTTTATAGTTCTTACCACTTTAATGCCAGCAATTCTCACCAGCACTGGTGATTTTATTCCTAGATGTCTCCAACAGACAGATGTATTCTTTTACAAATTGCTTTCTGATACAGGAAGAGAGTTATACTCTTCCATTCAGAGTGTAAAACAAAACATACTGAACAAAATAATAGAATCAGTTTGTTCATAGGCACATGTAACTTTGCACAGGAGAAGTCATATATAACTAGGTCACAGAGCAGCTCAATTATGTCACAAATGTCATTTTATTTTTAATTAATAGAACCCCACGTAGTAGTGATTTTAGCAAATCAGTGAAGTGTTTATTGCTCTAGTTTTTCATTTTGGTAATTATTATAATTTTTTTTTTAGTAGTAGCATGGATAAGCTAGTTTTTAGCTTTCTTTTAATAACAAATAAAACTTCAGGCACATATTTTTGTTTTTTTTTTTTAATACCTCAGCAATCACTTGACAAGTTGTAAAGTGGGAGTTGAGAACTACTGAGGCCGAAAAATACTGTTGTAAGATTAGATGTGTAAGAAGATATTTTATGTAGTTTGTAAAGAGATAAGGATGCTTGAATATTTGAAATAGACTAAGTGAAGCTTCACCCACTTGTGAACATTAATGCAGGGACCTAAGGGACTATATTATTATCTGTGTTGAAATAAAATCTAGCTAGTTTTGGATCAATGACTAGGGAAACTCAAGCCTAGATTAAAGGCTTGCTTCTGTAGCCTGCACAACATACACATTACAGCTTAAATGTTTTGATCAGAGGAGATACACCAGACATTACAAAATTTTATGCCACATGCAGCATATCATGATCTGTTTCTCTGCAGGTGCTGCACAGCTAGCACTACTTAGGCTCAGTGTACAGCAAGCTTTGCTGCACTGCACAGACATGTTCAGCCTTCTCTTTCTGAGATCTCCCAGGAAATCAAAAGTCAAAATAAGAACTGATTCCCAAAGCCAAAACTAGTGTTTTAAAAATAACAACAATAGCAACAACAACAATAATAATAAAGTGGTTTTGGACTTGTTTGTCCTCATTTCTCTAGGCATTAGTATTTTTGAGCTGTTTATTTTAAAACAGCTAGAGAAAATATGTCAGGCTCAATTTATCCAGCATTACAGGTGCAATTGGAATTCAAAGACCGAATCAATTTCAATTAAAATTAATAATAGGTGGACTGGTAAACTCCTGAGATCCTTTCCAACCATACTCTCCTATGAAATGGACAGAACCTGACAAATATTATAGCCTTCGGGCTATGATAGATCAAGCTGAGAGCTAAATATGAAATTTTGAAGAAACTCTCTCAGATGTTTGTTCTCAGGAAAAAATAAAAATAAAAATATATATTATTTACCATGTATAACAAGCACATAAATTTGTGTATCTCTGTAGAAAACCCTACATTCTTAGTGTACATACAGCCATAAATTTATTTTCCAACAAGAAGGACATGTTCTTAATGTTGTTAATTTCTTCTTGAAATATTTTACAGTAGTTGTTACCATAACCAAATGAAATACCCCGTCAAAACATTTCAATTTCCTTGTTGGGCTTTGAAAACTTATCTATGAAGGCCTACACAAACTACTGTTTTAGTTGTGACAGTTTACTTCCATCATGTTGGAAATTTACCAGAGAATATTTTAGTGAACTGTTGTTAACAAGATTGAATTGGAAAAGGAAATGAACTTTAGTTCTAAAAAGAAGGCAAGAATATGTTGCTAAGAGATAGAAATACTTTTTAAATTGCATTCATAGTTTAAGAAAGTAATGAGAGACACCTTATTAAAATAGGAATTATATTTATTTTATTTTATTTTATTTTATTTTATTTTATTTTATTTTATTTTATTTTATTTTATTTTTAGTAAAGGCAAGAAGATATAGTAAGAAATAAACTGGACTTTGCTGTTAGCAAGCCTAGTGAGATGTTCATTGATCAGTGGCCACTTAATCCTCTTTTGTATTTCTTGTACCTGAAATGTTTTCAACACTTCTTCTCATGCAGGACTTTCATGGTTTTGGTTGGAATAGAATTAATTTTCTTCATAGAGGCTCATAAATTGCTGTTTTTTTTATTTTTGAGGAAAACACTGTGGATGTTTTTATTGTTGATGAACAACGCTTACATAGAGTCAAGGACTCTTCTGCTCCTTATGCTGCCCTGCCAGTGAGGAGCTGTGGGGGTACAAGGATCTGAGAGGGGACACAGCCAGCGCCGCTGGCCCAGACTTGAACAAAGGGACATCTCATACCATAAGGTATCATGCTCAGCAAGAAAAACTAGGGTAATAGAGGAATGGGGAGACATTTGGAGAGATGGCATTTGTCTTGCCAAGAAACCATTATACATAATAGGCCTTGCCTTTCTGGGAGTGGCTAACTGCCTGCCTGGGGATGGGAATTGGTGAATGGATTGACTGTTCTGTTTTCCTCATGTGCACTGTTTTTGCTCTACCTTGTAAATGGCCATTATTTCAATCCGCTGCTTCTCACACTTCCACCTTTCTGATTCTGTCCCCCATCCCATTTGTGAGAGTGAGTAAGTGGCTGTGTGGTGCTGAGCTTCTGCTGGGGTTAAAACAGAATTGGAACTCAGAGCTCCTTCCTTAATAAAGTTTGATTGAGGAAACTTGTATGCTGTTACATATGGGAAAAGATATTCGAGAAAGCAGAATAAGAAGACCTTTGGAAAGATTGTTGCTTATCCACCAAACTGACAGTTACAGTTAGAGAGCAGAAGAACCAGCTCTCTATGGCTCACTGTATTCACTCCAGAGTTCTCATATAATCAAAATTATTTTTCACCTCTTTTGGAAAGACAGATTTATTCTGCATAATTTCCAAGACAGCTTTCTTCCTTGACTAAGTAGGACAGTAGGGCAGGATTTAGAGAGGTTCTCCTTGCTCATGGAAGAAAATTGCATCATTTTGAATTTTCCAAACTTCTTTTAGTATAATTTAAATAGTATTTCCTCCTCACATTATCTTCAACAATCCTAGAGAATCTATAGTGTATCTGTAAATTTCTTGGTCACAAAGCTTTCAATCCAGCCAAAAACTCAGATCAGTAGATGAAAACAGATCCTTCATCTCTGTCACTATGGTGGTAGAAAAAACAGGGATTCATCAGATTTCTGTGAAGTCATAACTGGAAAACACACTGTCATATCAAAATACATTCAGTTTGCTAAACTTCAAATTCTAAAATAACCTTCTTAATAATTTATTTGCTTTTATTTTTTTCCTTCCATGTTGAAGTTCATCTAGTTATATAAAGTTCTAGCTAAGTCAAATGCATTGTTACTGAGGCTATTATGACTATAGAGGTAATTAAGGAGGAATTTAGAGGCTGTACGCTGAATGCGTAAAATTTGCCTCTTCAGGACTGAGGACTAGCAGATTGTTAACTAATCAGTATCTGGGACTAGAGCTCTCATATCCTTTGGCAAACTAATAAATTTCAATTTGTGAAGGAGTGAAAGTCAGCAAAACGCTCTCAATAGGACAGAAGTTACAATTTCAAAGATCCAACAGTAACTTTTAACATCATTCTACTAAAAAGAGTGTCAGTACAGTGCAAATAAAATTAAATTAATTAATTAAAATAAAATAAAATAAAATAAAATAAAATAAAATAAAATAAAATAAAATAAAATAAAATAAAATAAAATAAAATTGGGATATAAAACCAGAATGATTTCAAATAAATTGATATAAATTAAGTCTAACACTTAGATGATACTGCATACTTAAACATTGGGAAACCAGTGCTCCTAGATGAAATCAAATAATAACATCACAAGGTTACAGCAGATTTTCCTTTGGTACTCTAAATCAATATGATAAGTGGAAAAAAAAATCCCTAAGTGTTAGGGTTTTTTTCTGTACTATATATATTTTCAATGTCCGTAATTTCTAGTAAAAGCTATACAAATAGCAAGGTACAACTACCTGGTAGTTGGTCCACTGGTGATTACTACTTAAAATCAAGAATATCCCCCTCTGTTCTGTCCTTGCTCTTTCACTTCAGCTAGCTTCTTTATTTACCTCTTATGCTTTTCATTTTTCAAGCTTAAGCAAAAAGTTGTAGAGTGTATTGTATTGTACTTTTATCAAGCCGTACCCAGTATTTTAGCCTTTTAGAGGCGACTTTTTGATGAAAGGGAAACTAGTGACATAGAGCTCTATTCAGTTTGTTTATTCATAGTGTGTACGCCCTTGAATGGCTTCACAGCAGGTCACAAAGACAAAGGAAACCCCCTTTTCTCAGAAATCTCAGCTCAAACTTCAAGAAACTGCACAGCTCTGAAAATAAACCCTAATTAAAACTTCATGGAAGAGAGCAATTGCTTCCTCCTTGTGCCACAGTGCACACCAAGAAACCACATCACTCACATTTCTCCAGCCAGTGTACACAGCTCATATTTTTTCCCACCACAACAGAGCTTTACCTTACAGGGTCAACAGACCTCAACTAAATAATATTGCTAGAAGTATCTGAATAAAAATTCAGAAAGAATTTATTTTGTATTTACTTTCTTCACTCAGAAATACTTTGTAGATGATATAACTTTCCATATTAACATATAAACATACACAAAACTATTTCTTTCTCAATTTTCTCTAATGCTTTTCTTAATCTCTTAATATTTCTCCTCCTAAATACTTTTACCAATGTAAAGGATTTTTTATGCATCTATAACAGCAGAATGTTTAGTCAGACTGTAGTTTTTCATCTTATCACAAGTTTCACATTTCATATGGCCTCTTTTTTCACTCCTTTTTGGGTACCGGAGGGAGAAGATAAAGCAACCCAGGCAAGCTCATATCTGAACCAGTTCCATTCGTTGTGCTATAAAAGGTGATATCAAGTGCACGGATGTACAATCATTGCAACCCACCAAGTCTGACTTGGTCGCACCCAGCTTGGCAATGCCATGCTTGACTACAATGATTTAATGATAAGAAGAAAGATTAGGAAAAATAGGGATTCTTACTACCCTTATTTCTTCCTCACATATGTTATGTAATCTCTACTAACTTTAGAATAAGAGCAATGTTATTTATGGAAAGAAAAAAATAAACAAAAGTTCCCAAAGCAAAGCACCTTTCCTGTCTTCTGGTAGATGAAAATATGATCTTCTAAACTGGTTAAAATCTCTTCATGGCTGAGGAATTACTCATTCATCTAACTGTCCTGAAAACATAGGTCTCCTCTCTAGCCCACTGAGTCAGTAAAACAAATAGATTGAGTTTGATGGACTCTGGGTATTTTTCTGAAAGCACACAATTCATCTCACTTCTCTTCTTAGATTTCCAGGTTGCTGTACTATTCCTGAAAATTCCCATCTATAAATAAAGAACACTAATCTTTAACACACTGTGGAACAATTGATTTCAAAACTACTTAGGGCTCGGGTTGTTTGTTTTTTGTTTTTTGTTTTTTTTTAAATTCATTTTCTTTATATACAACATATTTTGTATTGAATTGATTGTTTTATTTTACACAGTCACTGAATGTTCAAAAGTGCAAGACTTATTTCTTGTTGTCTTGCTCCAACTTATAGGAGGGAAGCAAGGTTCTTTGATATGTGTATACCCAGCGTGACATTAGGAAGCAACGGTTCAAATGTTGGTCCAACCAGTTTATTAAAGTCTTAGCCATTTAGGGAGATGGGGAAGGGAAGGTAGGCAATAGGAAAGGAAGGAAATATAAGCAAGTAGTCTCTGTAGAGAGCAAAAGAGATAGTCACCACTGTGGGTCCAGTGAGGTACACCGTAGCTCCGTTGATCTCAGAAAATCGCCTGATCACCGCGGGGGATGGGAGAAAGCCAGGAAACTCCGCAGCAAACCGGCCTCGGGGTCTTCTTCCAAAGAGGTTTTCCCCTCAGGGAATTCTCTGTCAAAGGTGTCTTTGGGAGTTTGTCTCCAAAGTCCCCAGTTCAGCGAGGGCCTTTTATCCCCCATTTCTATGGTTTTTTTTTTCTTCTTCTTCAGTTTAGTGTGACATACCTGGCCCAACAGATAAGCCAGGGAGTGGTGCCTTCACTGCCATGCACAAACATTATCACCTTTCCCAGTGGTCAGCTCCTCCAAGCAACACCCCTGAAAAAGACTGCTTGTCCTGCTTCTGCTTATCTTTGCAATCATAAGCAGAGGTACTGTGGCATCAGAAAGGCTTCAGGAAGCAAGCTTTGAGACAACAAAAGAAAAACAGTTCTGCCCTTCACACTTGTGTGCATCATTGCATGAAAGACAATGTTTAATGAATTGTTTAGGGTTTAGGGCATAGACACAGAAGGACTTTGAGGAGGGCGGTTACTTCACCACACAATTATTTAATGGAAATAACTGGACATTATATAGTGATTTATTGCTAAGACATTATATTTAAGAAAGTGAAGCATTTAAGACATCTATTTTATTCTCAGCTAAAAGAATCTCATTTTGACCTTTCATGAGACCATTTAGTGGTATAGAAGAACTGAAGCCATTTTCTGTTGGGTTTCCCTGAAATAGAAAAATCTTTCTTCTGCCTTCTGAAAGTGAAACAAGTGAAAAGATGCACTTCACCATCTGTCTATTTGTCATCACTTAAATGATCTCATTATCATCCTGACAAACATCTGAGAATATATAGGCTGTCTGTCTACACAGCACTCATGCAGAGCTGGGGGCACTGCTGAGAGACATCAGAAAGCATGCCTGAGCCTCACAGCCAGTTTGGTCCCACTCAGAAGTCCTGCCAAACCTGCCACATATTTGTCTGTGCTTCTTCCTATTAGATGGTATACATTCTAATTAAAAAAAAAAAAAAAAAAAAGGGGAATTTTCATTTTTTTTGTTTATTTTTTTTATTAGGAGGCAGCACATAAAAGAGATACTTCAGGGTGGCCCATGAACAGCAAATAGCAGAAAAAAGACAATCAGAACAGCCAGAAGTGTAAGGAAGCAACAAGTTTCAAGCTAACATTGTTGGTTGCAGGCATAAAAAGAATGTAGATTATAAAATCAAATAGAGTCTTTACCTAAAATCTAGAAACACTGTAAACAGAAACTCTTCAAACAGTTGAAGGTAAGCCGGGGTTCCACATATGTTGCACTGCAGCAGCCATAAAGTACAGTGCTCAAGTCCAGAAACTGATAGTGTCTCTTCATGGCACATGTGTTATAGAAAGAACTCTTACTACAGAAGATCTATTTTTTCTTTGCGTTTGTTTGTTTGTTTTTTAATTTCTTTTTTATATTTTTTCTGCAAAAGACCTCAGACCTTATATGTACGCATTTCCAATGACCAACATTCATTTTCACTTTTACTTGACATCCACCTGGATCTCAAGGAGTCATATCTTTTATGTACATATACAATCACTTAACTAAGAAGAGCCGACAGCATATAGCTAGCTACAAATCAAGATACATTCCAGATGATCTTACATAAGCAGTTCTACACACCTACGTCTTTTCTCAAACTGTGTCAGTGACTGATCTTACTTTTGTGGGTAAGCTATTCCTTATTCAAACAAGAATATGTATACATATATATATATGTATATGTATTTATATTCAGAAAGAGATAACGCTGAAATTGTATTTTTTGTATGTTTTGTGCATAAAATATATGTACACTGTTGATTCTATAGCTGTATTATATGATTAAATTTTATAGGACTCCATAGGCCATTTTTTCAAAGCCTAGCTTTTGAAAAGAGTTTCTCCAATAGTATCATGTATAGTCTACTAAATAGCAAAAGTAGGAGAACACAGCTGATTTCCCCTGGCTGATCTCCATCTGTTCATATTGTAAAACAAGTGGATATGTAGTTCAATTAATTTGGAGATACTGTCTGAATCAGATTAGTGTCAAGTCTTTGAATGAAGAAAAAATAAAGTTGTTAAAAAGATGTAACGCTTTTCCACAGGGAGTCTGATTGAGAGTTTTCTTAAAATGATGTAACATTTCATAAAACAGATACATAGGAACATTAAAGGGAAAAAGCTATTGCATTTGATTGCACAGAGGAGAAGAAGCAGCTTTATCTCTGCCATTTTAAAGTCTGAAATATGTAAATCCTGACAAATCTTTCTACTACAAGTATCAATATACAGATTTAGTTCCCACAGAAGGCTTAGCCTTTGCCACTTTGCAAAACATTAATTGTTTTGCTTGCCATCTGTACCAGAAGCTTAGAAGTAAACTGTGAAATAAATGTGTTTTTGGTAGATTTTGAGCATCCTAAAAATTTCTCTTGCTGTGACATTGATGATTTTGGTGATTTTTGATCTAGAAGTACTGGGAATCACTTCCCACTTAAAAGGGTCTCTCAAAATAGCATTTTCATCTCTATCTTTTATTCAAAACAAAACGTGTTTAAAGGTACAGATAAAATCAAACAAACAAAGCTGTTAAGCTAATAGACATTCTAAAGCTTTTCTTATGTGATAACAGGGACTGCCTCTGGAGTTACATTAAACACTATACTAAAACATTTTTTCATTTCCCCATGACTAATAGCTATTCTGACCTGATTAGAAAATTGTAATCAACCCCTCCATTTCATACAACCTTTACCCTTACAAATACTAGGATACCTGACATTAATACATCATGATATTAATAAATCACCATATTAATGTCAGGTATGCAAGTATTAGTGTTATAATATCAGCCATCCCATCTGTTCATGACTCGTTAATATCACCACCACCTCATTCCTAACCACCTTTCTGGCTATCAGAATAGAAAGATGAATATGACTGTGGACCTCTCTATCACACATTTATTCATAACGATGACTAAAAACCTCATTAACAAAGAAATTTAAAAACCATGCACACTCACACACACAACAACAAAAACAACAAACAAACCAATGAACCAACCAACAAAAATAACCAGTAACACAAGCACTGTAACTCATGTTGTCTCCTTGAGCAGGAGGAAGAATCTGTGTTCTCCTTTTTATTCAAATCACCTTGGCATTTGCTATTAACGCTTCGGAAATTGTAACATATTTGTAGGTTTTCTCACGTTTCATTATTACCATTATTGGCTTCAGAATCACTGTATTTATTCCATTCTGAAATCTTATTTTCTATATATTAGTCTTTAAAAATAGAGGTCTAGCCTGTTGTAAGAGATGTCAAACATCATTTTCAGTAAGAAAAATATCTGTACTGACAACTTATGTTCAGATCATAAATGGTTAAATCAAGGTATTTTGATTCTCCTTAAGGCTACCACCAAAATTATTTCTCTCTTCTTTCCAAACACACCATCTTTTCTTACAGAAAGACAGAAATGCTTGCTCTCCAGTGTATTCATTTTCCAATTTTCCTTCTTCACTGAATGAAATAAGAAGTAGACTTTAATTTCTTCTCCTCCTTGGCTGGAGAAACAAAAGCATGTCTACAGTTCCCATTGGTTTTAAAAACCAATCTTTTATCTCTGTTGGTGACTGAGTTGCTGAGGTTTTTTCGATGGCTAATTTCTCCTGAATTAAATGCCTGTGTAGCAAAAGGCAGCATCCACCAGTTTTACGTGGCATCTAAATTTAAAAAAGACTGTAGAAACATTCATTAACTAAATTTTGTTTTGAGTCTTTTAAGCTGCAGGCAGTATTGACATGTAAAAATCACTAACAATTTAAAATTGTGTCTTGGCCAGCTGACTGATAGAGTGACTGAGTATAAAATCCTAGTGGTTGACAGCATTTTTCATTATTATGAAGAAAAATGCTCAAGTGTGTATCTGAATGTTTCAAATGTGCATTTTTGTACAGAATTTTCAGTGAAACACAGGATTATTAAGGATAAGAGATTTTTAGCACACATTTTTTCTCACTTAAAGTAACAACATCTCTTCTTTGATTCTATTCTATAAAAAAAAAAAAAATGGAAAAGGAAACACTCTATTCTTCCTCCATATAAATACAATTGTAAAGCAACACAAAAATTATCTCCAATGTGCTAAATTATAAGCTGCTTTAAAAGTGTTCCCTTTTTTGCTTAATCCATAATTCAGAATGAATTCCAAGGATTCAAAAAGACTCTTCTATTGCTGTTTGTTATTAGGGAAGAGCTTGTACCAAAACAAAACAAAATAATTCTAATCATTATTAAATAAAACTTTTTGCCAAACTGTACATCACAAAGACTGTCTTTCTTGAGGTCTTCCCCAGGTTTAACAGACTGAGGAAGACTGAAAAGTACTTGTTATTTATACTCAAACTTCAGCTGTATGGATCTATTCAACTCTTGAAAAGTGACTCTTTTGGAGATCTAGGATAGACAGAGACAAATGGAAAGGTATTCTCATATATTTTTTACAACTTTGTTCCATATTTGGTATGAGTCATAGAAGATCTTTCTGTACATTCTTACATTACATATTTATGAGTGTGAAAGGAAGAAAAAAGAAGTATAGCTGCCAAGTTCAGAAGTCCAGTCCATCCTACAATGGCATTTAAATCAAGTGCTTTAAACAGTTAAAATGAAAGACCAGAACAGGAAGTAATGGTTTCTTCATTATCTTGGCAAAGTCCTACACAAAAGTGATTACATTTTGGGCATTTTCAAATGTGCATTGTACACTTCTAATTATGTAATACTTTGCATATGCATTCCTTTTTTTAAATGTGTTTGCATAATCTGAGATAAAATTTATACATATAAGATATGCATATATTACATCTATATATAAATACTGTATATGTAATTTTACTAATAACAAAGCAATTTTCCCTCTATATCTTTATTTTCTGAAGACAGAATATTCTTATCTAATTTTGTTTGCTCATTCTCTGCCTATTTCTGCTTTCACATCAAATTCTAGATCACCTTAATAGTATTTTTTTAGTGTCTCTTCATCATAGCAAAGCTAATGGGAAATCACAGCTCCAAACGACACTTTTCATCTGCCATCTGTAGTCTTCTATTTTCTGGGGAAACTTCCCAGTCTTACCATGTTCCTGAAAGCCCTGTGTCATCATAAGCTACAGATCTTCATTCAGATCAATGCACAAATGTGTCAGCAAGTGCAAGAGTTACTTAACTTGTCATTTTAACTTAACTTACAATCTACTAAAATCATGTCTGCGCAAGCTATAGTGCCTGGAGACTGACTCAGTTAATTAGCCACTACTTAAGGGGAATCTGAAGAAATGCTCGGGCTCCTCTGATTATATCATAGAATCATAGAATGACCCAGGTTGGAAGGGACCTCAAGGATCATGTAGTTCCAACCCTCCTGCCTAGCAGGGCCACCAAACATACACCTTTACTAGACCAGGTTGCCCAGGGCCCCATCCAACCTGGCTTTGAACACCTCCAAGGACGGGGTATCCACAACCTCACTGGGCAGCCTGTTCCAGGGCCTAACCACAATACTAGTAAAGAACTTCCCCCTAACATCCAATCTAAATCTTCCCTCCTTCAACTTGGATCCATTTCCCCTAGTCCTGCTATTGTCAGCTCTTTCAAAGAGCTTACTCCCCTCCTGGGTGTAGGTTCCCTTCAGGTATTGAAAGGCTGCAATGAGGTCACCCCACAATCTTCTCCAGGCTGAACAAGCCTAACTCCTTCAGCCTGTCCTCATAGGGGAGGTGCTCCAGGCCCCTGATCATCTTTGTGGCCCTCCTCTGGACCCTTTCCAACAGCTCTATGTCCTTCTTGTACTGAGGGCTCCACACCTGGACACAGTACTCCAGATGTGGCCTCACAAGAGCTGAGTAGAGAGGGACAATCACCTCCCTATCCCTGCTTACCACCTGTATTGGTTATTAATATACAGATGGTAGCAAACATACAATAAGTATAAGTAAAGGAAAACGCACCAGTGGTGGTGCCTTGGCTGAAGAAGCTGGAGCACTCCTCACTGGTGAGCAATCTCCAAGAGATACTGATTCAGTGGGAGACAGCCCTTAAATGAGGTCTCAGAGGGGATGGAGTCGAGCTCCACCCCTTCCGGGAGCACAGCTACATCACTCTCACCTGTGCTCCCACAGCTGACCCCATACTTGCCTCAGCTGATTAATCAGAGGTTCAGGCTGTGATTACCAATCTCCCATACACCACCCCTCTCCTGATGGAGCCCAGGATCCCACTTGCCTTTGTTCTTGATATTCTGGTTGTAATTCTCCAAGATGAATTTAGTTGTTCTGATCTCTTTGCTACCTGTTTGTATTTATCCTGGGTAGCAAATTTCCTCAAATGGTACTGATTGCCTATGTTAAGTCACTTGAATCTAGGTTTCAGGGATTCTGAAGAAAAATAAGACATCCTTTAAACTTGAAAACACAGACTATATATAGCTCTATCTTATTCCAGAAAGCTCTTTTAGCAAAGGCTATCCCACGGAAAAGTTGAGTAGGTTTCTGCAGATATCCTTACAGAAAGGATCACCGTAGGCTTTATGGAAATCATGGAAGATTAAAATAGCAGACAGATCTTGTGTTTATGAATATGTAAGATTTCTTACATATTCTCTGTTCCCTTTCCCTTTTCACTTTGTACCTTTCATACATGTCTAGTTTACATACTTTAAGCTTCAGTCTACCAAAGCAAGTCTGGAAAACACATATGTCATCTAAATTCAGTATCTCTTCGCATAATAGATAATCTGAGTAATATCTTCGGACAACCTAAGGTCTGAATCTTAGCATAACTTTTCACTGAACACAGTATGGAGAAGCTTCTATTTTATTGAAATTTGGGTGAGGATAGCTTACTGTTTAGACTGAAAATATCCCCAATATTTAAAGCTGCCCTGTTTCAGGACAACTCACAAGAGGTTCAGTCCTTATACTCCCTGAGCCCATGTTCTGCAAGAGTATCAGTCATGTATTTTTTCTCCCAGTCAGAATAAAAACAGATCTAAACTGAAATTTGTTTCTCTGCACACTTCCCTACTATCAGTATGTATTGACTGACCTTTATCTTTCCTCTTAGGGAACCATTAAAATTCCCATTAATTATACAGACCTCAGTAGTAAAGCTTTTATTTTGTTCTGTCAGTGACTTTTTTCTTTTCTAGCTGTGGATACTTCTAGGCAGGCTCACCAATGCTACGCAGTTTCAAAGGCATTTCATTGCTGCATGAGATTAAGATATAGCTGTGAACTAATAATATTGATTATTTATCTTCTACCATTCTATCTTAAAGACTTTTCTAGTTTTTACACATACAAAAGCAAAATGAAATTGCTTTAATGCACAGAGTATGTAATAAAAAAGCATGCAGTAAAAGACTGAGAAACAGACACATTGGTATTATGGCTCATTATAATTTTTCTTTTTTAATTCAACTCATTCCATTTATGTAACAGATATGTTAAAAATATTTATACATGTCCTGTAATCTTTTGTTAATGTGGAAATGGAAATGTTTACTGTATGTGCTTCTGATACCAAACTTTACACATTTGACAGATAACAGCCATGTGAGATTAAAAGGGTTCAGCAATAAGACAGCAGTGATCAATAACCCACAGTTAAACATTAAAAAATTCCCTCCTATAAGAACACAAGAAAAATAATGATCCTTTTCACCTAACATAGGCTCTAAATTACAAACGTTCCTGTGTCTTTTTTATCATTCGTCTCATATGTTTCTTTTAATTTAAATATCTGGAGAGGAAGAGAAGCAAGAAAACCTGTATCCAGCTAAACAAAATGCTGCTGAAGTAAGCTCAGGACATTTCAAGATGAAATGTGAAATGGTTAAAGCCAAAACTCTGGTAACATGTATTTAATATTGGCTTAGTAATCATTAGTATCATGAGTAAATCATTTTTCTGTCCTTAACAATACTGTCTAATGCATTTTACAATGTTCTAAATGACAAGAAGAAATTATTACAATCACAGATGACTATCACAATCACAGAATGTGGCCAACTGCATGCAATGTGAATTGAAATATTAATATATAACCATATGAAAAATACATGTGCATTTTATCTGTATTTCAAAAGTGCAGATTTCCTAAGATGACAGTCATGCAGAAAAAACATTTAGTGTTCAGTTCTTTAACTGGAGGAAATACCCCCATGGTGTCTGGTAGGTACAAGAGTAATATTCTGTTTCGTACGTATGATTAAAGTCACCACCTTCCCAGGTAGCATTCTACAAAGCTGATGAATTTCTCTTCTGATAAAATAAGAGAAAGTTTTGCCCCAACTTAATAAGGATCTGTAGTTCATCACATCTATAAACACTGTGGAAATGTATGAGCTTCTCCATAGTAACTTTATACACATCCTTTGATTTGTATCAGTCATTTTGATTTTGAAGGCTCTGTCAAACATTATAAAAGTAAGATTCTCCTCTCTCAGTGAAGAGAATCTCAAAAAACTCCTACAGCTTCACAGAATTCAAAGCAGCAGAGCAATTTCCTTACAACCAGAATCTGTCAAGAATTTTTTGCTACTGTCATTATTCATACAATCAAAAGTATTTATTTAAACAAGTTTTTAAGATAATTTTGGACCTGAATTAACTGGAACATCTTATTAGGATATGAAATAGAAAAAAATCTTGGGTGAAAATTCAAGCTTCCTAAACTACAAGTGTCATTTCTTTGCCTCCCTTTTTCAAAGCCTCTTTTTTCTCTTGTCATCTTTCAACCTTAGAGCTAGACAAATCTGATTGTACAAGACTTGCATGAAAGCAGCATGGAAACTTCTTTCCACTGCAGGAGTCAGAAAATTAGGTAAATAATATTTGATATTGCTGGACAGAGCTGGCACTGAGTGTTTGCTGAACACTGGGAAATTTTGTTTGAACTACTCCACTTTAAAATTTCAAGTAGCCCTGTGTTTGCTACATAGTTCAAAAGGCATTTTCAAACAAAATCAACCCAGAAAGAAAGCACAAATATATAGGCTAAATAAGAGATTAGAATACAGATGATTGCATATATGTTTACTCATCACTGCAGGTGCACATAAGGGTATATAAAGCAAATGCATGTTCCAGTCCTTTGACAAACCAGTGATCTTAAAGTCTGTTTACAGAAACATGAAAGCAACACTTGGTATACGAGAACAAATACTTCTCTAAAAGCAATAATACAGAAAACAGTCAATTTTGCACTGAAATGTTTATGCAAACAGCTGTGCTAAAAAGCGAAGAACCGATGAAGTGATAGCATACAAGAGCTACAACTAAATTAGTTTAGAAATATTATGATTACCTAATTTAGAATTTTTCCCTGTTTTCTATCAGTATATGTCCTATGTAGCAGAGTTTGTTTTCTCAAGATTAGTAAATCACATTTCCTAAGAAGTATTGATAAAAAATATTTCTAAATAGTGCATGTTCGGCTAGAATTTGATGCTCTTTTGGCATAAATTTTTTATATTGATTTAAAATGTTTGACAAATCTATATTTTAAGATTTAAAGACAAGAAAAACAAATAAAGGAAAATCACTATGGCCCAAAACCTGAACAAAATTCAACATCTTACCTTGGAAGATGCTGTCTCCAAATCTATACTCCACTTCATATCCCCTGCTTCTCCAACTTAGATGCTAAAGTGTCAAGTGCTTCATCAAAGCCCTGTGCCCTTGCTCAAATGCTCTGAACAGACCACAGTGGTAGTGTTGCTGCCCCATCCAATGCCATCTCAAGCATCCTCAGAGTCCTTTGTTGAGAGGGTCACTATCCCCCATGCACTCGAAGTCTGGCAAACTTGCTACCACAGAACAAACATTTCCTACAGAATTGCCCTTCCATTTTTACTGCTAGTTTTGGTACTCAGAAAACACCGTGGTGATTTCTTTAATACTTCTTACCTTTCCTTCTTTCATCTTTAGTTAATCTTTGTGTTTCACAGAGTACAAGTTACATCTTAAGGCTTTCCTTCAAAGCAAACACCTTATCAGCTCTCTTTTCCCTAATAATATTTCCAATACTTTGGAGATGGTAAAATTTTCCTTTCCCTCCTCAAATGATGTCACTGACATGTTTCTGACATGTCTGGGGGCTAGAGCTCAATGATCTTTAAGGTCCTTCTGACCTAAGCCATCCTGTGACTCTAAATAAATGCAGTTGCTCTCATCTTGAATTTAACTTATGTCGTTTAGATTCCAGATCTGTCAGAGGAGTTGTGTGCCTGAAACCTTATCTAGTTTTTCCTATTTAATATATTTCTGTTATTTCAGTTACCTAATCTTCTCCTAAACCCTCAGCTCTGTAACCACTCTCCATCTCCCTGGGAAATGCAGCTGTGGTTCTTGGGGCACCTGCTCTGCACATGATTCACAGCTGCTAGACTGAATTTTCATAGCAGCTCTAATAGAGCTGTGTTCATTACCTGACATGGAAAGCATTAACAAAAAACAAAACTGGCTAATTCCATCTAGTTAGTAAGACAGAAGGAAGGAGGAAGAAAAGAAAAAAAAAGAAAAAAACAAAAACAAAAACAAAAACACCCTCACCAAAATTTAATCAATATAAGCAATTTTCTGAAATAAGATTGTTTAAACACATACTTGCACTGAAGTAACTGAAGATCCAAATTTTAATTAAATTTTAATTATCTTGTTTATAGCTACTGTGTAATGCAGGGCTGAGATTTTTTTTTTTTCCCCCTACATAGGTTATATAAGGGAAAAGGTTGTTCCTATAATCCAAAAAGTCCTGCTATTAATATTGCTTACAAAGTAGCAAATGTCAGTAGTGTAGAACAGAATGCTAACATAATGTTAACAAATATTCCCAATAATTTTTCAGACATCACTGCTTACAAAACAGTCTTGAAAGAAAATAACATATACTTTAGAAGAATTGTTGTTTGATTGGTTGTCAGCGGCTTACAGCTGGTTTAGCCCAGTTCCATGACCAGTAGGTCAGAGGGATCTGCATATCTGTGCCTCCAGCATAGGGAAACAGGGGACCCTGAGTAATTAAAAACAAGTACAGTGATCTGAGGAGAAACAAACTAATTTACTAAATAAGATATCAGAATGCAAGATAGCACACTATAATACAATATAATCAGAATTGAAGTTAATAAATCAAATATAATGAGAGTGTCTGCAAACTGAAGGTCTCGCCATAATGCTGAGGTGAGATGCTCAGTCTAGTTGAGCAGCAGGGAGGAGAGAGTCTGACAATCAAAAAGAGAGATGTCAGGTGACCTACCAAGGCCTTCTGTCTCCTCCCTCTGAGCAGAAATGACAACAGAACAGTGAACAGTCTTCTGGGGAATGTAGTTCTTCTTCTCTTCTGGGACAGGTACCTGAACTGGAGCATTAACCCTTTAACTTGCAGTGCACTACATGATGCTATGATGTGGAATACCAATAACTAAAAATCATAAAACCATGACATTGGTACTTTACAGCTCTGTTAATATTTGTGGCATTTTAGACATGTGGAAGTTTCTTAGGATCAATCAACACAGAAAAACAACATTCAGGATAAGACAGTTTCACCCTGTGCCAAAAAGCCTGTTATTTAAGGTAGCCTTGATATAAACTTGCTAATTTTTTTTGTATTATATTTGTTTTTCTTGCTGTTTGTTAGTTGCTTTTTTAAAATTTTTATTTCAGCTGTATACCTGGTGAACAAGTTAAAAATCCTTCCTCAGCCTGTCTTATCTTGTAACCTCTAAATTCTTCCCAGTCAAAACACTTTAGTCCAATTTATATGTCTTCACCATAATGAATGCATAAGTTAAAAACTTGGTACTAGGCTGTGCTATGAAACTAACAGAGAGCTATGTGATGAGGAAGCAGAACCAGAGCTGGCTGTACAGAAAGCAATGCTGAAATCGGAATATTGACTTAAGACTCTAATGTACAGCAAGGAAAACTTCATTGCTGAACAGATTTGTTATTAATTCTGTTGCCTGCATGGGTCATGGCTGCTAAATTAACTGTCTTTAGTGATATATTAAGTTCTCGAGTTTTGTGACAGATTTCGTTCCTCATCTGTTCTGAAGCTGACAGCAGCCATTTCCACTGCTTCTGCAAATCACACTGCAGCTAAAGTGCAGTAAGTGTATGACAGTGATTGCAAGTAGTGTTATGGCTGACATGCTGCATTCTCATTTAGTTAAAAATAAATAAATAAATAAATAAATAAATCAGCATCCTCAAATGAGTTACCACACTGCAAAAGAATGCTGATAATGACAGCTTAAATTCCTTTAGCTCTTTTTTAATGGAACTGATTCAAGGTATCATTCTTTTTCTTTAACATTTCTCATTTTTTCTACTAGAATTTGGTAATGATGGTGCTTCATCGGTAAAGCAAAGGAAACTACTTCCTTATTCTTTGAATCAGATTTCTTAATCTTTCTCCCTCCCTCTTTTCTGTCTCCCAGCATGCTCACATGCACCTGCCCACCATAATGCCGGTTTCTTTATCCCACCTCTACCCATTTATATGGAAAAAGAGTATTTTCAATGCTCCCTTAGTGAAAATGTCCAGTTTTGAAACAGCAATCACATTTCTTGTTGCTATGAAGCTTTTATAGACAGCCAGAATGCTTAGCTCTGTTGAAACCACCAGGGTAATTGTATATATTGCCCATGTACTTTGCAGCTCTAGAAATAAAGAACCAGGCTTTTTCCATGCTTCAGGAGTGGTAATGAAAGAACAAATTGTTTTTTAAACAAAAATCAATTAAGAAGCATTATTTCTTAAAGCTTACTACTATATTAGATTGCTGCAATAATTCAACTCCCAGAGGTATGAAGATAGTCTTCATTTGACTCAGATCACAGTATAGATTTTCTTTTATATAATCATGGAGCTGGTTTGGAGACATGAATTTTGAAAACAGAAAGATGTATGATTATACTGATCCAACAGTCTGTGTTACAAGCAGCACTAGTGTATACTTTTTAAAGGCACAAGAACATGAACTGAAATACATTTATTCAATTAAGTAATGATATACTGAAAACACAATGTAAAGATCTTTGTTTATTGCAGCATTTATGTCAGTTCAGATGTGAACAACTTACACTAAATTTGTTGGGCCAATTCCTTGCTTTTCTTTTTATAATGTCAGTAGTATTAATTATAATGTAAATCTAGATGGTTATGTTTTTGCATACCAAGGAAAAACTACTAATATAAGCAGGAGCAGGCTTGGGAAGAAACTAGAGACAGCTTAGAATTCTTTTTTTCTCCTTCTTAATGCTTAAATTTAGAAGGAAAAGTATGAGCAGACTTCATCAGTTGGCCAGCACTGGCCAATTTTCAAATATATTTTCACAGAATCACAGACTCACAGAATCATAGAAGTTGGGAGGGACCTCCAGAGATCATCGAGTCCAACCCCCTGCCAAAGCAGGTTCCCTACACCAGGTCACACAGGTAGGCGTCCAGGCAGGTCTTGAATATCTCCAGAGAAGGAGACTCCACAACCCCCCTTGGCAGCCTGTTCTACTGCTCCATCACCCTCACCGTAAAGAAGTTCTTGCGCAGATTTGTGTGGAACTTCCTATGCTTCAGTTTCTGCCTGTTTCCCCTTGTCCTGTCTCCATACACTACTGAAAAAAGTCTGGCCTCGCCTCTTTGCCCCCAACACCTCATATATTTATAAACCTGGATCAGGTCCCCTCTCAGTCTTCTTTTCTCAAGGCTAAATAGGCTCAGTTCATTTAACCTTTCTTCATAGGGGAGATATTCCAGGCCCTTCACCATTTTTGTGGCCCTCCACTGGACTCTTTCCAGGAGATCCCTGTCTTTTTTGTACTGGGGAGCCCAGAACTGGACACAGTACTCCAGATGAGGACTGACAAGGGCAGAGTAGAGGGGGAAGATCACCTATCTCGACCTGCTGGACACTCTCTTTATAATGCAGCCCAGAATGCCATTGCCCTTTTTGGCCACGAGGGCACACCGCTGGCTCATAGCCAACCTGTCATCTACCAGAGCACCCAGTTCCCTCTCTGCAGAGCTCCTCTCCAGCAGGTAAATAAATGCAATGGGAATGACAAAACAGCAAAGAAACATGAAATCTCTTCATCTACAGTAAAATAAATGAAAAATAAATAAATAAATAAATAAAGTAATAAAGTAATAAAGTAATAAAGTAATAAGTGTGTTTTTCATGACAGAATAGTCCAAATTTTACATATATTTTCAAAAGTAACTCTCCTTAGACTTATCTATCAAGGAAAAATTCAGTTATTACCAAATACACATTGACGTAACAAGACAATTTTCCCACCATGAAAAAGGACTGGAGAGTTGATGGGAAGGATTTTTTTCTATTTTTTTTGTTCTTTATGTTTTTACTTCTAACCTGTCCACAGATCTCCATAAAAAGTCCCCAGCGAAACTACAATATGCCAGGAGTGGTGATGTTTTCCTTAGCAAATTGTGGGACTGAGATATTTGCTCTTTGGTATCTAAATGGATTTATATTCAGCTTCAACAGTTAGTTCAGAAAATACCATATGAAAAATAAGTGGATATTTCTTACTGCAGACAGTGAAAATACACCAGAAAATTGAATTATGATAAATAATGTCAGTACAAATACAACTCTCAAAAATATATATATATATTGGCACTGAAGACAGTATGTGAATGTTGTAAACATATCAGCAAACATGATTATAGAATCCATCAAGTTTTAATGAGGCTTCATAACAATAAATCATTCTGTAAAAATATACAACTCATCTTCCTGAAAAGAAAATCACTTCATTTTAACCCTGGAAGCTCAGAAAACAGCACTCTTTTTAATGCAATTGTTTGAATTGAAGTATGTAAGACATACTTACTCTGAATCTATTTCAGGTTCTTCAGCTTCAAATTTAGAGAGAAAGGTGAAAAAGAAATAGGAGACTGTTTATCTTAGTTCTAATAGGCATCAAGAATCTTTAAATGTGACAAAATTGACCACATTCTGCCTCTAATTTTACTTCTTTCAAAAATAAATAATCAATTAAATGGAATATGTATACCAAAGACCAAGAGTTTAAAAAACAGTTTCTGGCATATGGGTTTTTAAATCCATGTCCAGACACACAAGTGAAAGTGAGCTGATTATAAATGCAATAATGTGTGGTTTTTACTGAGGCTAGTGCTACATTTAGAACACTTGGGAAAAAATAAAAATAGAAAAAGCTCTTGCAGGTTCTGAAGCTCCCACGCACATGTGTAGATGCAGTTATTCATTTGTAATATACTCCAGAATATGGATTATGTTATTTTAATAATTTGGAAAGAAAACTGAAGTAATGAGAACTGAGAGAATGTTTTAATAGAATTACGAATGTCAGAACCATAGGCCTCCAAACAAAACTTAAGTTTACATTCTCATTTTGGTCTT
Organism: Excalfactoria chinensis; assembly: GCF_039878825.1. Lineage (NCBI taxonomy): Eukaryota > Metazoa > Chordata > Aves > Galliformes > Phasianidae > Excalfactoria > Excalfactoria chinensis. The sequence goes on from NC_092826.1 coordinate 52,140,006, forward strand.
GATATTAAAAAGAAATTGTCAAGAATGTGGAATGTGTATTATAATTGCATTTTATAATTGCAATTGAAATTTGGTAAAATCAAGGTGTTGTCTTATTCTCTGATTCACTCTAGCCTTCCACAGAAAAGTGAAAAATAAAATAAATTTCCTCCGCTGAAATTATTTGCAGTACAAAACTAAGAGACTCCATTTTTAACAGTAGAATCATCAAGTAATCAAGTGCTTGTCACAAAAAATGTCCAGACATTAAGCATCATATGTGAAGAAAAATAAGCTAGAATGAAAATGAATCTAGGGTATTTTCATAATTATTACAGTAAATATATTTAAAATCCTTTCTGGGAGAACCAGATTCAGTTCCAGAATGGTGTATATTATCAAATATAGTTTTCTATGTTATATATATAATTATGAAATAAATAATAATAATAATAATACAACAAAACAAACAAACAAGCAAAAAAAAAAAACCACAAAACAAAACAAAAAAACAGACCACCAATATAATATTGAACCAGAATCTGCTGTCTTTACAAAACTTTTGGAAGGGCATACCACAGTCAATATATACATATATATATATATATTATCTAGCTCACACATGTAAAATTTAATTTTTCTAGCTTAGAACAATTCTAACAGTGCACAGATTATCTGCTAAATCTGCACTGTACAGTTAGTGTATGGCTGTCTTGTTAAGATAAAAATGTAAATGCTGTTTCAGAAAGCACTGCCATTATCCCAAATGTTGAGACATGGAAGAACAGTGCAATCTTGATTCCCACTGGCAAAAATTAAACTCTAATACCAGTTTAGGTGCTGAAGGATTTATCATCCATTGTTCAGAATGCTCTAAAATCATATCAAAGGTAGAAAAAAGTAGAAGAATACTTGTTTGGTATCCCTACCAGCTAAATCTGGAATTTTTGTGTTGTCTTGAAATAGCAGAGGAAATAGATTATCAACCTGAAAACAGTTTTAACAATGTTTATTATTAAAGCTTCAAAATTATATGGTAAAGGTAATAACCACAGCTGGAATTTATAGTATGCTCTCTTACTGCATTATTCACTATCACTTTGGCTCTTAGACAGGCTTTTGGAGTAAAATCAGAGAGAGGAATACCATCAGATCAACAACATCAGTAAAAAAAATTAAAAAAAAAAAAAAAAACAACAAACCAAAACAAACCAAAACAAAAAAAAACAAACAAACTGGAAAGTAAGATACATATTTTTGTTTCTTTAATTCATTGGTTTATGTAAAATTTTCACTTGAGACCTGAACGTGGGTCGTTTATTTTCCAGACTGAGTCTCCAAAGCAGTGCATTACTCATATGCCCTGCTGACAAGATGGTGTTTTTCTCACTATTAAATTGAAATGGAAATGATTAATGAAATACCAGAATTTTTCATCAAATCAGTTCCTGTTTTCAGACTACTCACAGAAGACTGTGCTGTGTCTGTCTCTTAAATTGGGACAATGAACTTTGGCTCTGAGTGTATGGTTTCCACAATATTATATTGACCAAGAATATATGAAAATAACGCTCCTTTAATACTGATATTTGGATAAAATAGATCAACTGGCACTGAATAGATTGAATTCAAAAATGAAAGTCAATATATACCTGCTGTCCAATTAAAGAAAAATATGAATCATTAATCACCATTGAAATGTCAGCGTTAGACAATTTTGCTTTGTTTTTGTCATTAAAATAGCCAGAGCTTAGCTTGTTCACTTTATTCTAGCAGTTCAGAAATACCATGAGATTCCATGGGAGAGAAATGAATTTGCAGGAGGGTAGAGTAAGGACAAAATACAGTGACCTCCAAGCAATTACAGCTAAACATGGAGGAAAATGAATGACACATCAAAGCACCAGCTTCAAACACACTCCCAGGTGGCTTATTTCAGAATATGTGTCACAGGAATTGCAGAATAACATTTCTGAACTTTTCTATTCAGGTAAAATTTTAAGAATCCTTATCAGGGGGAAAAAAAGACTTCTAAAATAAATAAATAAATAGTCTGTGTTGAAGGACATCTGAAAATTCAAAGTAAATTTTAAATGTGTTTGATAAAGTGGTGAATGATAGCAGAAATAGTCTCGCATGAGCTTTATCAAGGGAACTTGAGAAGGGAAAGAAAGACTGTGATATTAAAAATGCATATCTGTATTTGACTAACTTACATAGCTGTGACTTCAAAGAAATATGTTTCAGATAGCAGAATATTGCTTTTGCTTGACAATTCTTGAAGACAGGAGTATCATGTGGTAGTGGTAAAATTTATAGTTGGAATAAGGAGTTTGGTGTGAGATGAAATTCCAGAGATAAGGTAACATGATGCAAGACACAGTGGAGTTCAGATGATTGCTGTGATGTATGGAATAATCTATGTAGAAATGATCTATGAAGGTCACAGTTGCAGCTGAGAAGAAACCTGTGCTATTATTACAGCTGGTCGATATGGGCTGAACTTGAGCTAAATTTGCAATTTTCTTCTAAACTCAGATAAGTTGAAGAAGATAAAATGTTGAAGAGAACCTTAGGAGTATAACTCATTTTTTAAAACTGCATTTGCAGGAGTACCTGAATGCTTGAAATGCAAGTAATTTTCTAGCTTACTGATGTCAGTTTCCAATTCAGAAATCTTTGTTCTCTTAAGAAATGGCTCGGACTTAATTGTGGTGGACAGAACCACCACACCTACTATCCTTTCGTTCTGTAAGTGTAATCTCCCACTTATTGCAATTTTAGGTCTGATTTTCAGAGCAGCCTGGAAGCGCTTGTCATTTGAAAATCTGGGATATCAGCTTTACAGAAGTCTTGAGATATTTTTCAAAAACTTGTGTTCAGTTTTTCCTTGTATGGCCAGAGTAGCTTTTTCTTAAAATACTGTGGAGAAGTAGGGACTAGTTAGAAAACCATTTGACTTCAGAAGTTGATGCTGTTTTTCAACTTTTTTGAATGTTCAGCATGGAAACTATACACTGAAACAAAAAATGTTGGCAGATATGAATCCTGTACTTTGTGAAGTATGTATGTACTTTGTCAATCCAAACAAAATGGATTTTCGGCTTGAAATTCATGCTCCCCATTAAAACAAAAATACATTCTTAAAAAATGCTTATAATCACTTGCCAAAATTAAAATTTCTATATAAAGGTTAATCTCATACTCTCAAGTTTCCTTAAACTTTAGCGTTTTCATACAATAAATTATGCTATTTTACTTTACCACAGGAAATTCATAATTACTCCTGGTAAGAAAGTATGAAACTTTTATATGAAAATTATTATAGCATCACAGATTTTAGCATTATTTATTAAGTAACTTCAATTGTCCTCATTATTATTTTTTTAAATATATAATTTACGTACTTAGTTTGTAGTTAAGCACTCACATTAGTTATTTTTATTTTTTAAAAAATAAGAGTGATTTTAAGGGGTATCTCTTTTCTCTAATGCTCTACAAGGACTGTAATGTTTTTCTGATTCTAAGTGTTTCTATTATAACCTTATTACACTCATGGAAAATGTTGAGCTCAATTTAGTAGCTGCCTTCAACTTAAACATTTTCCATTATTAGTGTACATTTAATTAAAATCTCGATAACTGAGCCAACAAACATCAAAAAGAAGACAAATTCATTTTAACATTTCAGACATACCAAAACAGACTAGGCCTGTCTCACAGAGCTGTGGGCCACTCTTTTACCATCATGCCAATCTAAATCATTATTAACTTTGCCTAATGACTGGAAAGTACTTTCCAGAGCAACAACTGAGAAGAACGTTAAGGAAGTAGTTATGAAGGTATAATTTGGTTTGATTTCCTGTTTCACATACGATAGACAGTATTTCAAGTACAGATAAAAGTCCACTTATAGGTATAAACAAGATTAACGTCAAAGCAATTTAGGACATGTTCATTTAAGTAAATAAGTGTGAGGCAAATTAAAAATCATTTTATGTTTTGTAGGAAAATCTTAATGGGCTTAAGAACTCTGTGACTGATTAATTAATTATTTCATCCATTAAAAGTCAGCAAAAAGGGAGGCTTTCATGTTGTAAATAAATGATCACAAAACAAATACATCTTAAACAGGACATGGGGATAATATGAAGCTGGGGAAAAAATATTATTCTTTTGCAGTTTACAGAATTCAGTCTGCACTGAAATGCTGTGAACATGTGGTGTTTGTTTTTGTTGATGTTTTGTTTTTCCTTTTGTTTTCAGGCTGCGATTTCTATCATTACTACTCAAGGAACAGCATCCTTTGGTGTGTTTTGAGGTATTTAGGTATACAAAGGTGCATGATCATCCTTGAGATCAGAGATGTAATCTGCACCCCTCTCTGCCAGCACGTGAAGACCTCTTCTTTCAGTCCATGTGCTTAAGTCTCTTGCAAAATCTGATTGCAATTTTTAGTACATCTCAAGTCCTCTGGAACACAAAAAGTACACAACAACTTGCGGTAGCAAACTGATTTCAATTCAAGTCAATTCACTCTTGAGTTTTTGAGAAGACTTATCCATGATACTCTTGATTCACTGCTTAAGTTCATTGATTTTTTAGGTCGAACACTTAGCAGATAATATCTTTGGAAAAAAAAGACTACAAGAACCGTACTTTTTCAGTATTTGAACTTGAAATGCATGGCACAATGTGTGATTGATATCAAACAGGTGAGCTTTCAGAAGAACAGTGCAAAATACATAATTTTCTAAGAGGAACTCAAGGGATATTTGCTATATTTTAAGGTGCTTTTTTTTTTTTTTTTAGTTGGTATGGTAGACCTGCAACAGTTGGTCAGCAACTTACTGTTTAAATGCTATCAATAACAAGAGACATTTGACTCTACATACAATTCTGGACTCCCTCCCATCATGATTAAAGTCTAAAATAACAGAATTTCGCATGTTATTCTTTTCCCTTGAAGATCTAACACTACAACATCTTTTGGATAAAAGGAAGCTAAATAAAATACAGTCATGTAATTAAAGTGTACTAAACCAGGGTATACAAAATATTTTCTTTTTTTTTCGTGAATGATATTTAAAGTTTGTTTCAGGTACAAACTGAAACTTATCAAAAGTCTCAGAACACTTCACTGACTTTCCCAAATGCTGGTATGTTTTGAAAACAGTATTTTTTAAGTCACAGACACTGCTATCAACACTACATATGAATATTCTAGCACTGAAGTTCATAAATGTAAAATAATAGATGGCTACAGTCTGTAAGATGTAATAGTAAAAATGCAGTATTCCTGGTAAAAAAATACTGTGACATTCAGGAGGAGGAATCCATTCAAAGAAAAATAGAAGAAACTGATTTATCTTATCTATCTGTTATTTAATCATGCTTCATTCATTCTTAGGTAACATGCAATTAATCTGGATCTCATATCCAACTAAAGGCAGACAGCAATAGCTTTTCAGGTAAAAACAACAACAAAAAAAACAAACAAACAAGAAAAACCCAACACCTAGAAAAATCATTTTAAGAGGAGATGCAGTGGTGGTGAAGATGAGGGTCAAATGACAAGAAAAGGGGTAATAAATATGAGAAATCCTATGAGTTGGTCAACACATTGATTCCCATCAGGCAGCCCAGAAGTTTCTTACTACTGCATGAGTGGGGGAATAAATCAAAATTGTTGCTCTGGCTCTACAGTAAATTTTTTTTGTGTTTCTATTGTCAGAAGCCCTGGGGTGGAATCAGGGTGGTAGCTTTCTCAGTGCAAGGGAGCACCAAATAGACAGTTCAAGAACACCGGTTACACCAAGATTGTGCTCATTCCAAGCCCAATAGCATTAATAACATATAGATTTTGTGTAGGTATCACAACAAAAGTTTGCTGAAATCTGAAGCACAGCTTGAGCAAAAAGGAAGAAATTTGAGACAGACAGAAGTTATAATATAGTTTCATTTTAAATTCAAGATACCAAAGTCTCATATGTCAGAGAAGATTCTCAATGGACTAGAACACTGGGATTGTTATTTTTATTTTTCATTTTTAATAAAAGGTGTAAATGTCACCTGGAGCACATATATCTTAGAATAACAGATTTCAGACCTGGATGGTAAATAATCAACTCAGAGAATATGATGTGTGCTCCAAAAGTAATACCTTTTTTTTTTTTTTTTTTTTTTTTTATGCTGGCCCACAACATCAGAACATCAGAGGCAGATGTTGGTGGGTTGGTGGTGTGGCTGTAGATGCTGATATTGATAATCTCACCAATATTCCATCACATTTTGTTGCTGTGTGACAGATAACAGCAAAGGGGCATTCTGACAAAAAGATTTCTGACATGAAAGTGAGTATGATGCAGTGGGTTGTAATTTGAATCCTTCCATGTGGAAAAATTTGCATTCATTGCCATTCATCAACATTTGCTGAACATTTATGGAGACCAAACAATGGATGTGAGCATGGTGAGCCAGTGGGTGGTGTATTTCAGCAGTGGCTACTGTGACATGAAAGACAAGACGTTATAGATGGCCATGCACAGTTGTCATACCGTACAATGAAGAATATTTTAATCAGCTCATCCACATAAATCAGGGATTACAACCAGAGAACTGTTTACAAAGCTGAATATCAGATTTAATGCATTGGAATCCATGGTGCCAGATGGAAAAAATATATATATATATTTGATAAAATAAAAAAAAAAGGGGGGGAGGGGGAAGGGAATCAACATAAACATTATAAACTTAAAAGAAAGAAAATGGTTTAAGATGAGAAGACAACAGACATATACAATGGGAAAAAAAAATAGCAGTGTACAAAATAACTGTGAAGTCCCAGGTAATGTTTTGGGACTGATTGCATCTAGCATCTCTTTAATGATCTCAGTACCAGTAGGAATATGCTTGTGAAATCAGATGAGGAGAAAAATTATAAGATGCAATCAATGCAAACAGAAAGCTTCATTTAATACTGTAACATTTGGATTAACTTGAAGACAGAATAACAGAAAGCAAAATTTGCCAGTACAACATGTGGAAGTTGGAAAGCAGTGGGACTCAACACAAAGTCATGAGCCAAAGGCCAGCATGGGTTCTGAGGAGTAGCAAGGCTTTGCTTACAGCTTCGTAGAAATGAGCGGTATGATTCAGCCTATTGCTATGTCAGGCTCTTGGACTCAATGATTTTTCATTTCAAATAAGTAGTATGGTTTGATGACAAAGAATCCCTTTAGTGGGTTTATATTACCCACCTTCTAATTAAACAAAATGTTGCCCTGATGCTGATTAATCACACACAACAGGAGATTCCAATATACTTTTTCTGTCTATTCATTATTTTCCATTTTTTTTTTCAATTTCTCCTCTTGCTTATATGATTTTGAAAGCAAACTATCATGATCTTTTCATATTAAAGCTTTTTCAGCTTTACCATTTTCATCATCTTTCCTAGTTCCTCAATATTTGGGTTATCTTTCAACCTTGATATTGCTATCAGATGATAATACCTAAATCACATTTTATTAACTCCTGTTTACATTCACTTCCATGTTGCTCTGCCAGACTTTTATTTCTAGGTCTGCAAAGAAAGAAAACACATAATGTAAAACTTTTTTTATTATACAGAGTTGCTATGTTTTTTACAAGATTTAGATGAATGAAAAGAAAAATTGAGAAATTATTAGTGTTCTTTTTTCATCAGTTGAATGTGATTATGCTGAATAAGGTATCTGGTAGTTCTTTATCTAATGATAGTGTAAAACAAATCAATGTAAGATTAATTAACCAAATGAATTAAATACAAGTGGACTTAGATTTATTATTAACATGGAATAAAATAATATATATGCATTTTTGAAGCCCAGATGTGCTGTGCCATGGGGCCGCTGGATCCGGCTGCATCCAGTACTGGGCAGACTTGGCTTTGCCTCACACAGGGAGTCCTGCTGTCCCCTTGCAACCACCCAGGCACCTGCTCCCCATGCACCTCGAATTGCATTTTTAAAAGTGAAATTTCACTTGATAATACAGTGGATTTGGTTTAGACCATTAAGGAAACTATGTCTTGCTTAACCTTAATATGAATAGATTGCATTTCAGTTCTATAACCTGTGGATTCTAGTTAATGACTGAGAGAGATCTGGGGAGCTAATTAGTGCTTTGTGACAAATCTTTATGTTTTAAGCATCCATCTTCCTTTTAATGGCATCTGTTGAGATACTCAGGTCCTAATTTTTAATGCTTCCTTAGATGCAGTTCAATACTGAAAATGACTGTGAAAATAGAAGGTCAACAATGAAAAATTACTTCTTAGGGTGAAAACTTTGCAACAGGTTTTTAGAGGAAAACAAAAAGAAACAGATTAAGATTTAGATGCCTGATAAGTACTGGAATACATTACAACATATACAGACACGCAGAGACACATATGTATGCTACAGCTTCTCATGGCTTGCCCTGCTGGGCACAGGGGTTGAATTTACAAGTAGTGGTTAAACTGAAATTCAAATATCTGTTCAGTTTCTCCTGCATCCATCATTTGTGCCTGTCCTCCATACTTCATCCCAATAGCCCTGCTAGTATAGTCTGATAGTAATTCTTAGAGGGCACCTGGTTGGGCCAGTAACATTTGAAATCTGATATATTTTAGGTGGGGGCTTAGAGCTTCCTTGTGTAAAACTCACATAACTTGTCCTTCCCTTTCAGAAGGAAAATATAACTATTTAGCTAAATCAATTCCTAAACTGATTTGAACTAGTGAAAATGTTGGTGTAGTTACTATTAAATTAGCTTAAGGGTGTCTAATACTGATGTATCTAATTTGCTTTGATCTAAAATTAAATTCTTTTAAATTGTCTCGAAGTCTAGCCTTGCCTCAAGTCTAGCAGTCCAAATTGAATTTCATGCTGCAGAGTCAATGGACTTCAAAAAGTTAGGACCTATAATGACACAGCTGTTTTAGAAATTACTGTAGAGGGTCTATGAAGAATTAACTGTAAAAAAAATAAACAAAAGTTTTCAATAGAGACAAATAACTAGACATTCAGAAGACATAGTATATGTTTTCTAAAATTTTGAGTGAACATAAATGGTGATATACAAGGCAATATTTATATTCATTTTAGAAAATGATGGTAAAATCTGAATATACTCCATGCATTTTATCTGTCCTTCTTCTATTTCCAGCTTAAATTTGCCTGCTGACTATTGCTATACCAATCACGTTTGGCAAAGAAAACCTGAAAATGACATCATGCATGGTCATTTGTAAGAAAATGTTCCAGTTCATCCAAATTTTTAGTCTCCATTACATGTGGTGTAATGTGACTCTCTTGGCTGCTGAACCAGAAAAACTGCAGGTAAGATAATGGAAATAGAAATTTTTCTAATTCCCTTTTCCCAGGGCCACTGACAATTTTTTTTTATCCACACATAGAAGTACATAGCCTCTGTTCCCTTTTGATGTGCATCTCTACTTCTAACTACCTCAAAATTGTTACATTCAGTCAAAACCATGAATGCATACAGCCTACTTTCCAGACTCCTTCAATAATGCAGGCTGGCACTAGAATAGAAAGAAGTGCCTTGAATTAGATTGGGGTTAGGCAAAAAAGGGGAATTAATAGCCTGAAATATTGAAGTTTCTTCCTATCATCAACTTAAACTTCACACAATTTTCTATTTACTCTCCAGTTAACACCAACCAAATTACTGCTAAAAAAATGCTACTGCTTTCTTTCATTTTAAATTCAGCACTGTTCCTGCTAGATTTGGATTGAGATGGGAAGCACAAAACCTCTTCGCCGGGCAAAATCTCCTTTGCTTACAGTCCCAGAAGCTTTGTTTCATTTTTCCGCATCAGTGGAATTCAAAATATAAAAAAATAGTTATCCTATTGGTTACTCTGAAAGGCCTGTGTAAATCAAGGTGCCTTTTGACTGTAGAGAGATACAGTCTTAAACAATAGCAGTTGCTATGGAAGCAGAGGAAGGTGCTTTATTCAGACATGCAGAAGGACGAATGGAGAAGGAGTGTGTACAGTGGACAAATAGAAGCAGATCAGCATAAAGGCAGATTGGCTCTAAAGATAAAGTTAGATCCTGTAAATACATTGTAGCAAATCACATGTATACATCAGGAAATTAAATAAATAAATAAATAAATGTCATGGTTTTATACACAAACCATTGACAATTAAAATAAATAAATAAATAAATAAAAAATAGTTTGCATTTAGCCAAGTTCCATTTCTTTACTAATAGGAAAAATTCTGATCACTAGTAGTCTCATTAGCATTTGATTTTCATAGCCCCCACTCAGAATTAATATGTGTCCTTGATATAGGAAATTACCCACAGTTGATACAAATGGCTAGCTGGAATAATTCCATGTATATTTAGCAGATTTGCATTATCTTTTGTGGCAGAGCCAGACATAATAGCCAGGTTTCCTGAATGTTTACAACAACTGAGTTAAAAAACAATGCAGGCAAACATTAACACAGAAATGAGACTGCCAACTTTGTTTAAAATTCTAGGGTCAAAAACAGACATTTGCAGACCAAGGAACAAGTCAGCCCAAGAAAGATCAAATTACATTATATTTCCTTCAGTAAAACATAAAAGGTCTATAATTACTTTCAACTCACCAAGGCAGCTTTTAACAAGTACATCTATCTTTCCAATGTGTCAAAAGTAGAGAGATGTTTCCTTGACAAGGTCTTTGCCTTTCTTTGCCTTGCCTTGACCTGCCTTGGCTTTTAACTCCTCTCCTCTCGTCTCATTTCCTTTTTTAGAAAGACTTTGTCTTCCAGTATGAGACTGCAATAATCTATAGTTCAGTCAAACTTAGGTAACAGTTGCGCAAAAGGGAATGAGTGTATTTTCTGTTTTGAAAAAAATCAGACACTACAAATGGTGCTGGTAATAAGAGATAAAATATTTGCTCCCTCTATAAATCTCTAAGGGATTATGCAGTTTCTCTGACAGAAATGTCCTTGGCTAGCCCAAGTGTTTCACATACAAGGTAAAATGGACCAAGCCAACTCCACCATCAAAAGACTTTTAGCCTAGATTGTTCATTTCTAAGCCTTTTGTTTCTTCCAACCTTCTAGCACAATTTACTCCATGGACTCTCTCTCACTCTTTTTTTTTTTTTTTCTTTTTTTTCTTTTTTTTTTTCCTGGAGTGAAAAAGATTCATGGACATATATATGTTAATATTTGCATGCTACTTCTTATAAAATTCTCAACTCCATTTTAACAAAGTTCTGGCATAAATAAGTTACCTGTTCAATTTTTAGGGCATAACAGTTATTTCTGCTAAACACATCATCATCAACAACAAAGCAAGTAAATAAAGAACATAAATAACATAATTGTATAGTGTCATCCATAATTAAGATTATAATTAAAAATGATTGAAATGATATTTCATACAATTTGCATTTATTACAGCTATACTTAATAGATCATAGAAGTTATATTTACATTTAACATTTTATTATGTCCCATTTTGGACTTCAAATCCTTAGTTACAAAACTTTTTTTAAAAGAGAGGGATGGAGGAAAAAACATTAATTTTCTGTTCTGAAAATTTATTTAATTTTTTTTTTTTTTTTTTCAGTATTCTGACCTTTGTAAACAGACTGATAATTTAACTTCCACACTTAAAAAGTATGTCAAAAGAATCAGTTTTTAGAAAGAGCAAGCTTCAGGACTTTAATTTTTCTTTTTATCAGAGCTCTCCCAAATAGGATGTCCAAATTCTTGGGTGCACTGAGTAACAGGCCATTCAATTGGACCAGCAAAAATATATGATCCTTATAGTATCTAGTGCCTCCAGTCAGAGGAGTAATTTTATTAGTTCTTGTGTAAATACTTTTTTGTTTGTTTGTTTTAAAATTTCTACTGTACAAATAAACTTTAAATAAATTGTAAAATAAATTGTGTATAGGAATATTCAAAATAAAGCTCTATGACTATTCATCGTAAATAGTGTCTCCCACTAGTAGTTTCATGCCAGTTTTATGCTCACTGTTGGAGTTTAAACTTTTTAAAGTACAGGGAAGAGATTCTATCAGTAGCTGTAATGGTTGCAAGTTGGCTAGCCTGTTATCTCAAAAGAATAAATAAAATACAAATCTACCATTAAAATCTAGTTGTTATCCAGATTTTCTGATATAAGAATTCTATTGTATAAAGAGGATCCCTGTTTGACTGTATTTTATATATGAATGAAAAACTCTAAGGATATTTTCTTTCTGTTCCCAAGCTGAATTCAAAATAAGCCTGTTGATGCAAACCAGATTAAATATTTCTGTATTTTAGCAAGAGCTTTAATGTTCTCTGACTATTTCAGTAAGTGTAATAGCATACATTATGTGCAAAGAATGGGATTCTGATAAATTAGGTGTTAGATTAAAATGTTTTAAAAATAAATGTTGCTTGTTTCTAGATGAAGCCTCGATACATTTTAAATGGAAAGACATTTACTGGGTTATAGCAGTGATGAATCAAGCAAATGAGTGACATGAGAATAATATTAGTAAGGCTGTTTAGGAGTTTATATAAAGTAATTGTCTGGGTGTACTTAATTTGAAAACCTTCTAATATAATTCCCAGTTGGAATGAAACAAGCTTTTGTTGTTGCTGCTGTTGTTGTTGTTTTAAATTAAAAATCCAACATATTCTTTTTTCTAAGTCATACTATCATAAAATCAATGTGATAAGTACAGTTATACAGCTTATTATATTGAAAAATCAGTGATGTGTAAATTCAATACTAACTTTATCATTTAAAGTAGAGAAATTAATTTCATTGTATTGCATGGTGTTTTGTATCTTCAGCATATTTCTGTAATAGATTTGCATAATGTCTGCTTTAAACAAAAGGAACCTTTTTTCAATTCCTAATGAAAATGGTAATTTTATCAGCTAAATCTCCTATGACTTATTTTTCTTTTAGCGATGAAAGTTAATATCCTGATTAGTCAACAATTGAAAAGTCTTGAGAATATATTAATATGGATAAATGACTGTGTATTACTCTGAAGACATAACGAAGAGTTAGGGAAACATTCAGGTGGGTGTATTTAAGAAGGAAGGCAAGGGCCAGATAATAACTATAAAAGCTAGCATCTGATTCCCCTTGCATAAAACTGAAAATCAGTTTTCTTTTCTGCTTTCAGCCTGAAGTGATACTTGAAAAACTCAACACATTTGCTGACAAAACTGCTGTTTCTGAATATATGGGCCCAGTTTCAGAGAAAGTTTCAGCCAGTCCCACTACATGAGAATTCCAAGGAATCATTTCAGGAATTTGCTTAAGTTTCACAAAAGATTTAACACTGTTTTCAGATTTAGTATATCAAAATAAAATATAGGAGAATTATTTTAATATATGTATATATTCCCTGAAGATATTTATGACCCATCCAGATATTTTCCTACGTAACCCACTGTTGGGAACTCCCTTTAGCAGGGCAGTTATCTGAAGAGGCAGAGTTCACAGGTGAGTGAATTTTGCTTTGCTAATATACTTCCAGTGTACTGTTTTTTTTTCTTAGGTGCTGCACTGGGATTATGTGGCAAGGTTTTAGTATGCTTTAGTATTTTATGATTTTTTTATTATTTTTTTTTTTAGGCCACAGAAGTGGCCACCACTGCCCTGTGTTAGATCAAGTCTCCAGACCCAGCAGCTTCAAAAGGGACTCAGTGCTGCCAGAGCTGAACTGTGAGTGCTGGGTGTGCTCTGGGACAGCAAATTTCAGAAAGGGAAAAAGCAGCTGGAAGAGAGCGATGAAGGATGTGAGAGAACATCTTCACAAAATTTCCTCTGCATGTCAATTTAGGAGTTGTAGTTTTGTTTAGTATTGCTTTGTTTCGCAGACTTTGAGCAAACACTATGCTCAAAGTCTGCAAAACAAAGTCAAATACTATGCTAAATAACAAATATTATTACCTGCTACGTTATTTTTCCACATCACTAGCCAAATTATTTTTATCCTTGATTACTACAATGATGCTTTGTAAATCCAAAATTCATAGGCAAGTCACATTTTCAGTTTATGGTAGGTCAATGCTAAGTCCAGATGCTACAAATTTTGTTATGTAGTGGTATGTCACAGTAGTGGTAGTAGTAAGCAATAGAACTAGTGACACATATGCAATTATGACCACTAATGTTTTTATAAGATGAAAATGAAATTTCCAGTGCCACTCCATAAATGCTTAAAAAAAAATGTATGTTTTTTCCACCCATGAAATAGAACTGGATTAACAACTATCTCTTTCAAAGAAGGAATAAAAGGAAAAGAAAAGCAAATTTCAAGACTTAATCAAACACTGGAAAGTCTGATATATCATACCACAGGGAAAAAAAAAAAAAAAAAAGTCAGTTGTGATGATCAAAAATTAATGGTTTACTTACTTATGTACCTCTTTTATATTTTCTTCTTATGGCTTCATTAGAAGTTAAACCACCCAGTTCTTCACAGTACAGCATCTCTGACAAGACTTGACAAAAAATCTGTATGTAATGAGTCTCTAGAGTTAGAGTTTCCTATAAAAAGAGGTCATTTTAAACTGACCTAACAAACCATCCACCTGTCTACCCTATCACATATTGGCTCCAACAAAACAAAGCAAAACAAAGATTTCCTAGAGGACTCTGCTCTCTCCTCTTCTGTTAGCTCCAAAGAAAATAAAAGAGAATTATTTTCTGCCATTTAGATAAAAGTGATACAGCAGACATTTCATTTCACTTGTTGTTTTTCTCACAAAAGATGACAGACAGCAAAGCAATCTTTTTGCTCCTTAGGCAATTAAAAAGAAAAAAGAAAAAAAAAAAAAAAAAAAAAAAATGAATACTGAGAGTATTGTAGATGAGAATCTCTATCCCACTTTTTCCTAACTAAATCAACACATTGAAGTGTATTAACAAGTGTTCTAAATGAATGGAAACAAAACCTTATTTCTGCTCTTGAGATTTGTGAGCATGGTTACATATAAGCTCTTTTTAAATATTATTGAGAACAAAGATTATGCAAGGGAGTCAATTCTCCTGTCAAAATAAATAAATAACTAAATATCCCAATTCTGCAGGATTGAAATGTGTTAATATTTATACATGTATGCATGCACACATATATACCTACATGTAGGTATATATTCCTTTTCAGAAAAAGCTTTATCACTGTGCAAGGTTCTAAAATGCAGTTCGCAGTCTTCAATACCTCTAAGAGACCGAGTTTTTGATTAAATACAATTACCTATTTAAACCATAACCCCTGCTATGAGCTCAGCACAATAAAGTCAACCAAACTGTTATAACCAGTGATACAAAATAAGAATCACTTTTAACAAAGCACGTTGCAACAGCTGGATCTTTTTACCCTGTGCAAGAGGTGCTCCAAACCCATTAGCCACCCATCATAAAGAATATACATAGGAATTATTCTGCTTTTCTTATTCTATCCCAATGCTACTGAAAAACATATCTGTCCCATTCCAGTGTGTATACAAAAAGCACCTTAAATGAAAATCTGGAATAATTGCAGGGTAGGGGAAATTCCATAAATATTTTGACAGCCTCGAAGTCTTTTCTCAAGATAATAATAATAATAATTATTATTATTATTTTTAATAGATATCAAAATAGTTGAGCTGCAGCTTTTGTGTCTGGGTGGTTATTTTTTGTTTTGTTTTGTTTTCTCATACAATTTTTTTTTTTCTTTTTTTTTTTTTTTTTTTTCAGATCTTAAGCTTCCTCCTGGTTTATTGCTGTCAGGAGAGGATAATGTCTAGACATCTCTAACATACTGAGATAGGGTCAAGACCCACCAAGAAACTGACAGCCCCATTTCTTTTAGTGTAGAAAGGTCAGACATCCCTAGATAATAATAAGGATTAGGATATATATAAATCAATAGGGAAGGAAAAAATAATAAAAAAAAAAACAAACATAAAGCTCAGTCTTCTTAGAAGAAATATAGCTTTGGTGAAACCTGTGTAAAATGGTGTTAATCTGATTTTGAAGGAGTAAATGTAAATACTCCAACATTTTGTTTTTCTATATTTAGATTTATAAGGTCCTTTTGAGTTTGTTGCTATAAAGGTGTAATAGTACATACTAAAAAATAAATAAATAAATAGATTTAACAAAAGAGAGACAGATTTACTACAGTATTAATGATGATGAATTTTGAGCTAAAAATTAAAAGTTATATTGGAGGCAAAATACACACATAAAGTTAAAAGTCAATTTCTAATCACAGCATCAAGCCATCCGGTAGGAATCAACAAAGGAATTATTTTAATGGAGCATTTTGGCTTTTTGTTAATGAGATATTGACATGGTTTTCAACTGTTTCATTGTTTATGTGTCAAACAAAACCACTCATTTCAAGTCTGTGTGCTCCAGAGTGGCAGTGATTCTGCCCCTGTAAGTGGCAACACCTTCTCAGCACTTGCTGAAGGTATCCTTAAAGAGTGTGATGATTCAGGGTATGCTGAAGAGATTTGTAACTGCTGCCCTGAGGTCTTTGGATGTGCAGCCATTGCCTCACTGATCACAGGCTACTTATATATTTCTGCTTTCTTAAGAAGAAAATGCCATCGACCTTCTTATAATTTTATTAACATTTTGAGAATGCTTCTCTGGTTGCAACATAAGTTTAAGCTGATTTCTTCTTTCATATCTTCCTATATTTCATCATTTGAATAAAGAATATGTATTATCTAGTTTGATTCAGACTAGAAGCATTTTGGCAGCTGTAGCCAAATACCTGGGTTTAAGCAAAAACTGACTTTCTTTGCCTACAATTCAAGGTTTTGGCTGAATGCCTTATGCTGAAAACACTGAAAAATTAATTGTTTACATTTTGAACTTACAGCACTAGGAATTTATTCTCTTTCCATACACATAATTACAGTTCATGGCCCTAAAGTCACTGCAAGCTGCAAATAAGAGTTGTTTTGCAGAGATTTAGCATTGCAGTTGACTTTAGGTGAAAACAATTTTCCAACATTGCTAATCCAGTTGTATAAACAAGTATTTACAGTGAAATAATATTCAAATTAACTATAAATGAAGAAAAAAAAAGGAAAAAAGAAAAAAAAAAAAAGAAGGAATAAAGAAAAAAAAAAAAGACAAACTACACTATTTTAATTACATTAAGGCTGTCACAAAAATGAGCAGATCCAGAATCAAAAAAATGATCCTTTAATCATAGCTGCAATACTAACACTCATATTGCTGTGAAGCTATGTCACTATGATCATCAGAAAGATCATAATGTTATTTATCAACAGTTTATGTGAGCATACACATTCTGTATGCCAGGATCATGTTCCTTAAGTATTTGTTTCAATCCCTTTAACAGGTTAAACTTAAAAAAGTCACGCCATTTTTTTTACCCACATAGTTCAGACTTCTTAAGCCCTTGGTTTTGTCACGATCATAATCCTTAGCATGAAAATTAATAAAATGCTGTTAGATTGCTTTTAGAATTAAAAAGTTTGATTAAGCTGTTGTTTATCCTCATAATTCTGCTTCTTATTATTAATTTTATATTATTATATAGCAGATTCTGTTAAAAATAGCTAATCTAGTTGAATAGTGTGAAAAAATAGATCTGACTTGAGATACTGTTTGCCTTCCTACACTGAAGATTAATACTTCCAGAAAGATGAAAGCATAAGGATAAAAGTATGATATTTTCAAAGATAATTCCAGCAGTGACCATTGTGATCAATAGATGAAAATAAATATTTTGTTTTCATTGTCATGTGTCCTGAAAAGAAGGATTCACTGAGAAAGAAAAACATAAAAGAAGGGAAATTAAAGGCTTGGAAAAGTCTCAGATCTCAGAGTGAATCTGGATTATTATTTCCACTCCTCTGTCTCTAAACATCAGCTCACATTCTGAGAAGTTTAGATAGTAGAAAATAAAGAATTTAATGCTAAATAGATCAGACTTTACACAATAAGGGCTGTTTCTTACCAAAACAAAAGCCTTTTATATATGTGTCCTTGTCACATCTACTCACATGAGGAGTGTCATTTGGGCTCTGGGAAGAACTTGCTTTTTGTACAGTTGACAGAAAGTAAAAATAAAAATTAAAAGATTAAGTGAATGTTTCTCCTCCACCCCCCATCAGAGTTTAAACAAAAAACACAAAACAAAAAAACAAAACAAAACAAAACAAAAAACCCAGACCAAACTGTCATAGTTTTGCAATTTTGTAATTTTGCTATCAGCATTCCACATCATAACATCATGTTAAGCATAGATAATTTTGACGAATGTTCTGCTCACAAAAGAAGACTGAATGTCCCAGGGAACATCACGGTCAGTCATATGACACGAACTCTATATAATCTCACTTCAATGCTGGACTCGCTCTTTCGGATCCTGCCAGCCAGGGGGGAGCAGTGTGGGAGCGTTCCAGCCGTTTCGCCTAGAGTTACAGTAGGCCTCTCGGTTTCGGGGACTCGCTCTCTCTTATTTTACTTGATTCGTTAGCCTTAATTCCAATTATATTGTATTATACTGTGTTATTCGGTATTCCGATATAGTATTTAGTAAATAAGTGTGCCTCCTTAGATCATTGCCACTGTATTTATTTCCTTTTTCCCTGTTTTCTTTTCCTTCTGGGCCAGCAGCCTGCGCGCCGACTGCCCCCCTGTCATGGGTGCAGGTAGATTTTAGGGTAACCCATGACACCAAACAAAAACAGAAACTAGGCAAGATATTTTGTTCTTATATATATATATAGATTTACTGTATACAGTATTTATAAGAACGAAAAGGGAAAAATAGTACTACGTTTTCTGGTGTGTTGGAATTAGCTCTGCAAAACAAAAATGCTAAAAAGCTCATCCCTATGTTCTCTGTAACAGGTCTTGTCTTTGTATTCTGTTTACCATCTATCTATTTCTCCAGACTATTTAATTTTTATTGATCCCAACATCCTAATAAAATCCCTTACTGACTTAGTTTCTTATGTCTTTATCCTAAATTTGAACTTCCACATCATGCTGCCCTTATATGTATCCTCGTAATTCTCCTTGGATTCTGCCTAGCTCAACCGAATTGTCAATTTTTCCTGCTTGCATCTTCATTCTACTAACATAATGCTTCCCGGTGCTAAAACAAGTACCTTAGGTTTACTATCTCTTTCAATTCTAGCATAAGACTTTTGATCATCTGTGTACCAATAAAATAAATAAATAAATAAATAAATAAATAAACGAGCATTGTGGATCATATGGGCAATTCTCTACCTGAGTAGTTTGGTTATGGATGATATCACATCAATTTATGGATGGTTATCTGAAATCTTACTCTGAACTTTTGACATTTGCTCTTCACTAACCATGGCATCCTTGTGTAATAATTCTTTGACAAGAGAGGTTCATGTTTCTTAACCAGAGGACATCAAGACCCTTGCAGCTATGTCCTGGTTTCAGCTGAGATTGTGTTAATGGCACACCAGTGATTTGGTTGTTGCTGTGCTGGGCCACTTGGCAAGAACTGCCACCATTATGGCATAGCAGCAAAGAACAGGATGGAGCCAGGACAGCTACTCTGAATTAGGCAAGGTGTTATTCCATACCACATAACACCGTGCAGAAAGACATAAAGCAGTGTAAAGTTTGCTAGGGGGCAGCGGCTGCTTGAAGGTTGCTCGGTGTCCATTGACATGTGGTGAGACACTGTTCTGGTAGAGCATCAGCTGATGGGTGGCGAGCAATTGCATTGTATATATACATAGAGATAGTTAGATTTATATATATGTTGAGAGATTTCTAGCTATCACTGCATTTTAATGTCTATTTTCCTTTTCTGTCTTACTAAATCATTTTTATCTCAACCCATAAGTTCCATTTTGTTTCCAGTTCTCTCCCTCTTTCCACATGGGGAGGAGTGAGCAAATAGCTGTGTGGTGCTGTGCAGCTGCTGGGTTAAAGCACAAGCTGCAAGGAGAGTACCCTAATTGAAAATCTTCTTTTAATGTTTATACATTATTGACAAAATCTCAGAGATTGAAAAAAAATAGATTGTTTTGGGAAGCCCTTAATCTAGAATTCAACATAATTGCAGATGCAGTTATGAATTTTTGAAATGGATGTCTAGAAAATTAACATAACAGCAAGAGCATATTTTAATAGCTAATATCTGCAAAAATCCAGTAGGTTGTGACAGATGAGGTGTTACAGACCCATTCAGCTTGATTTAGTTCTTATTGCAGTTTGAAAAAAAACTCACTTATGAGCAGACACCAAAATACATAAGCAGAACCACTTTGAATATATCAACCTGAACTTAAGCTCAAGTATACTTCTTTCTTCACTGAACCTTTTAAATTTATGAATGGTTTTGTTGGCTTTGTGAGAGATTTACACAAGAGGCTCCAGCATTATTGATTTCTCAGGATACGTTGGTGCTCTGCTCCATCTTCTCACTGAATAACAGACAGGGCTAGGACTAGAAGGAATTAACAGGGTATAGATAGAAGTTCATTTTAGGCCAAATACATAGATTTTCAATCTTTTGTTTAAATATACCAAGAATTTTAGTTTAACTACTGCTCATCTTGCTATTTATTAGTAAGCCCCTCAGCATTTCTGCATTTGTCCAAAATCAGCTTTTATTGATATGCAGTCAAACACTCTCAGTATGTACCAGACTAATATATCTGGGAGGACTCTTTACTGTGAGGATGGTGAAATACTGGAACAGGTCACACAGAAAGACTGTAAGTGCCCCCTCCCTGAAGGCCTTCAAGTTGAGGCTGGAAAGGGGTTTAAACAACCTGGTATAGAGGAAGGCGTCCCTGCCTATAGCGGGGGGGTCAGAACTAGATGATCTTAAAGATACTTTCCAACTCTGATTCTGGTTCTAGCTAAATAAAAGCTGTAGTTAGATACAATTTTTAGCTTTCTTAATTTGAAAGATTTTTGCCAGAATTAATTTTTTTACTTGTAAAATAGTATGAGATTAGGAATCTATTTTTTGTTGTTAACCAGAAATGCTTCACCTCTTTTAGTATGACTTACTTCCTTTTCTGTAGTCCTTTGAGGTACTGAAGAGCTTTTATTTTTCTTCAGAAATGGCTTCCAGGGACAGTTTGAGGAATGTGCCTTTATTTCCTGTGTACCTTGCCCACAGTCAGAAGTGAGAACTGATTTATGGAGATGTGAACTCTTTTCTAGAAATTTCTACAAAATACTTATCATAGTAGCAGTCATCTTGCATGCCCCTCTTGACCCCACTTGTGCCACCAACAATTGTAGCTTCAGTGAAGAGCTAAAAAGATCTTCGAGTTCTGACACATCACCTTTTGAAGACCTTATTTTTTGCTCTCAGCGATAAGCTCTACCAGAGAAAAATGTAACTTACTAAAAGAATGTAGAACAAGGACAATTAAACATTAAAATTGTATTTCAATGTCACAGTTTTTTTTTTGTTTGTTTGTTTTTTGTTGTTGTTTGTTTGTTTGTTTAGTAAGGATGACCACCTTCACAGTGTTAAGCATTTTGTAAACACAAAAACATACATCCAATTCCTCCAAAGATCTTATGGGGTTTTTTTTGTTTGTTTGGTTGGTTGGATTTTTCCTCCATTTGTTTTACCTAAATTTTGTTCTGCAGTTTTTAGGAAAACAAAAATTAAGTGTTTTTAAATAAGGGCTATAACAAACACGTATTGTCCTGATGTTTTGACCTTAATTCACAAGTTCCAACTAGTGCACTGAAGGCACTGTTATGCCTAAATCTGAATTCTTGTACAGTGTAGGCTGCAGTACGTCTGATAAACTGCTTATCACCTTCCACACAAACATTATGATATATTTGATAAGAATTCATGTTTCTAAAGCCAATGCGTCAAGAAGATTTTGCAGTGTGCCCTGAACAAAAGACTTCCTAAAACCTGGCAATTAAATTCTACTGTAGAAGTTAAAATATACACTCCATATATGAATGTTGCCTTTTTGAAAATGTGAGCTAGCAGCAGGACAAGAGGCAATGAGCACAAAATGGAATGCAGGAGATTTCCTCTGAACATGGTTATTAAGAGGGTGACTGAACACTGGCACAGGTTGCCCAGAGAGGCTGTAGATTCTCCTCTTTGGAGATCTTAAGAGCCACAGACACAGCCCTGCAATCCGTTCTGGGTAGTCCTCCTTGAGCAAGGAGGTTAGACCAGAAGACTTTCAGTGTCCCATTCTACTAACAACCATTTCATCATTCAGTGATTCTGTGAAAATCTGATAGCCTTGCAAGACTTAAGGGTCTTAGATTTACTTAGAGATACACAGTCTCTTTGAAAAATTGTTCCTGAAAGAGTCATGATTATTGGACATGCTAGGGAAACAGCCTAAAATTGGTCCTCCTCCTTTTTTTTTTTTTTTTTTTTTTTTTTTATGTTCACTACTGTTCACTACTCTACCTACTTTTCATAGCCCTATTATTTTTTGATGGTTTTTTTTTGTTGTTGTTGTTGTTGTTGTTGTTTGTTTGTTTTCTTGCTTGTTTGTTTCTGAGGGAGTATGGGGTAGGTTGTTTGATAGCTTGTTTTTTATTCCCATCCACAGTAGCTTTACTTAGTAGCAGCCAGATAGAACCACAACCTATCTGCTTATATTTTTCCTCAGCAAAATGACATGCTGGAGTAAGTTGGAAGGTCACACTGCAGTCTGGAAAGTGATATCTGAGTATCCAAAGCAATTTTGATCAAGAAAAACAAGATGAATTGTATCACACAGAGCTCTGAACTGCCACAGAAAGCTTCCAAGATCAAAGTTTGCTTAAGGTCTCAGAACACTATGCAGTACAACTGGAAATATGCTTGGCCTCACTTTGTGCACAGAGTAGCTGTTCTTTCTGTAGCAAAAGCTGGTGTATGAAGTTACTCTGATTTATTTAAGTAAAATTAAAAACAAAGTTACAGTTTCTGTTGCAAACTGAATTTTTACTAATAAATGATGGGGGGTAGGGGTTAGTTTCTTATTTCCACAGAAATCCTTCAGAAGGCAATGGAAACGTCTGGTTTCTATGGAAAACTGGAAGAGCTCAACTTGATGAATTACATTGCTTTTCAAGCTCCCAGTACTCTCTACTGGACTCTGCACACAGATTTACTGGTATTGACACTGTTTCCTCTATAGCTAATGCTTGGAAACAGTGAAAGATGTCACATAAACACAGAATGCAGGTTGAATTGTAGCCCCTCATGTCCAAACATCATCACTCTTTTATCTTCAGAATGCCCTTATTTGTTGAAGGCCCCCTCATTAAAAAATAATAATAATAAAAAAGTAATTAAAAAAAAATAATAATCCACAAAACATTGCCAATCCTTAGCTAATCCCAAAGACCATCTCAAAGACAATTAACTTGTACCTTGTTCTTCATGTAGAGATTCCTCATGGAGGTTAGGACTCTTTTGATAGAGTTAATTTGCTAAGAAAGACTCCACTGGAAAACTTCCATTATTCAAAAATAAGATACTCCAAGATGATATAATGCAAAATGCTATGAAATACCCCATTTGAAAATTTAACTTGTTATGATTATTTACTTCCATAGTGTGTCACAAGTTTTTCATAATCATGTTTGGAATAGCACCAGTACAGTGTACACCATAACAGATCAGACCACTCACCCATGTACATTTCTGTGACACAATCAATATTTGTCTTGGTATAAGACAGATAATAAAATTTAAAACTAAGGAGTCTGGTGCCAATTTCCTGAATACAACAACAGAGGCAAAACAGAAGATTTGTTTGTTTTCTTGCTGTTTTAAATACATTACCTTTCTGTTGTCTGAAAATATGAATCAATTCTGTTATCTGAAAACATGAAATGACTGCATTTTTAAAATAAATAAATAAATAAATAAAATTAAAAAAAAAAAAGAATAAATCACACAACTTGTGGAGTTTGATACATATGCAGTAATGATAAGGACAGAAAAGAGGGTTCTTCAAATGCCTTGAGAGTTTTGTAAAAGTACAGTATTTCTGCATGCAAAATGAGCTTTTATTTGAAGCACTGACACAGCTTAAACATCGCTGTGTTTTTCTGTATGACTCAAAGCAATGCCAAAATAATTCAGGTCCTCTTTCCATAGTGTAGAAGCACTTTACAATTACTTCAAAAATAAAAAATCAAGAAATAAAAATAAAAATTAAAAAATTAAATAACAAACAATAAAGGAAAACAAGATTTGATTTTTTAAAAGGAAAAATATCACAATACATTATACTATTAATATTTCCAATTAAAAAAAAAAATCTGATAATGCTACTTCTGGGGAAAATTAATAATAATAGCAACAACAAATAAGAAAAAAGAAAACCTATTTTACACCTATCCTGACTCTGCCAAGCTGAGTGGTCTGGTCCTGTCCTGGGTATGCTCCCATCACTCAGCAACAGTGAAATCACTGGTGTGCTATTAGTGCTGTCTTAACTGAAAGTAGGACTGCAGAGAAGATATAGATGAGTAATTGCATGCCAGGTCACACCTCCACGAAAACTTAGCACAGATGGATATATTTCTAAGGAAAAGTCTTCCAAAGTGCATTTATTGATTTATTTATTTATGTAATGAAATTATTGAAACTACAACTCTTGCATTGAGGTTTAACATTAATGGTTAATTTGCAAACCAACCATTTCCTCAAGTTATTTATTTATTTGTTTGTTTGTTTGTTTTGATGTTAAATTCAATTTTTTATTACTGCTCCAACATTTTAAGTGAATTATGTGTCTGAAATCGCAATTATTATCCTCTAGGTCTAAAATACCAATGACCTTTAGTGACCTTTTTTCACAGTGAGGATAAGCAAAAGAAAATCTTTAACTCGGCACTTGAGATTACAATCTCATTTCTGGTGTCAAGATAGATGACAAACCAGGGGAAAAATCCTTTGTCTTGTATATGATAGTACTGGGAAATTTACTGTGATAACATACAAATGTAATTCACATTTGCTATTAGATAGCAATCTTTCACATCTATATTTGTTCTTCCCCAGATTTGCCAGCAAAGAAAATGGTAAATAAAACTTTACTAAGAAATTACTGCAACACTACAGAACATGACGTATGACATTAGGACATGGAATAAAGAAAGTGACAGAACAATGTTTTAGAGGGCTAGAAGAAATACTGCCTTTTCTTGTTTTTGTTTTTTGTTTTGTTTTGTTTTGTTTTGTATTTATATTTCATGCCATTAAAGAATAATAGGAAACCCTCATATCAGTGCTGTTCTTTATGGTCTACCAAAACTGAGCAGACGAGGTATTTGCAGGTAACAAATAGTCAGTGAAGCAATATAAATAAAAGCATTTGGTGTTTTCAATCAATAAAACTGTTATCTTAATCCATGCAGTGAAGTTCTGTTTGATGTCAGTGTTTGCCTAACACCTGAAAGGAAGTTAGAACATTAGTGCCAGTGTACAGAAGTATATGCTATTACTATGCAAAATCCTCCTTCCTGTCAAAATATTTATTAAAAACAAGTAAGGAAAGCTATCCAGTTTTCATCAATTTAGGAGTACACTGTTCGTAAATGTTACTACCTGAGGAATACTGGATTTGCCAAACATTACCTTTCCCTCTGTTAAAGTGTATTCTCCCTCTCCCTTCAGCAAGTTAACTGGTCTTGATAAGATCACTAATATAGACCACATTCTTTCATTATTTGTTCATTGTCCTTTCCCTTTAGTTAATCTCAAGTTATGATACAATGATACACTCTGCTCAATGGAGTGAAGTTATGGTAAGTATATGATAAATTCCTATGAAATATTTTTCACAGTTTCACGGAGTATGAATATTGGCTTAAGTTTATACCTCCATGTTGTTAGCATTTGTTTATTGACTTTTAGCCACTGAAGAGTGCTGGATGAATAACAGAGTGTTTACACCTCAGGTTCTAAAAGGCCAGCAATTAAAAAAAGCTTATCTTTCAGTCTTCTTGAACTGAAGCAAATTTTATTCTTCCTTGGCTGAATACTAAGGAAAAAAACTAGAAATTACAAATGTTTTTGCTTAGTCATTAACATATACCATCAAAAGTGGGGGATGTAGCTACTTGTGAGGTGATTCATGGCAACACAAACTTACTACTTCGGTATGGCCCCATAATTGATTAAACTTATGGCTCCATCTGCTCATTTCCAGGGTTTTCTGTCCAATTAGAGTGCCAGATTATACATTCTATTTTAACAAGTTTAACTGCGGTTATTGCCCTTTTTCTCATGACTGCACAAACTTAAGTTTGATCTGCTCTGTCTTTCACTACTGAAATAGTCCTTTGCTTTTGAGGAAACAAACAGTTTTGAGAAAGTTGACTTGGCTCTCAGAAGTCTTTGTCTTTTCAAATCATGTAACCAAATGTGGTGACCAAATGTTGCTACCTAATTCAGAAATCATAATGTTTTTAGTTATAAACCCATGAGATGACAAATCTCAAGAAAAATACTGTAAGCTTAATATTATTCATTCTCTCTAAATATTAAGAAAGAAAGAAAGAAAGAAAGAAAGAAAGAAAGAAAGAAAGAAAGAAAGAAAGAAAGAAAGAAAGAAAGAAAGAAAGAAAGAAAGAAAGAAAGAAAGAAAGAAAGAAAAGAAATATAAAAAGAAAAAAGATCACTGTAGCCTATAGTTGGAATTTAATATTATCCTTCATCAACTTGTGCCAGAGCTGACACTAGTATCTGAACAATAAGTCATTAACTGGGAATATGTTAGTGAGTGATTTCTCACATCTTGAAGTGAAGAGTTTTATTAGAAACCCTTGCAAGATTTAGATTAAAAAATAATAATAATAATAAAAAATCAAACATACAGAAGAGACTGTAAAACATAATTGCTTTTTTATTTTTGATTTGTAGCCTTTCACTTATTCCTCATGTTTGAAAAAATATTTGACACTTAAGACACAGCAGTGGATCTGTTTCCAGATACTAACCTTCAGCTATAAAATCCCTGACAAGAATTCACACATACGTATATGACAAATTGAGGATTCAGAATCTTCAGTGATATCTTGATTGATGCAGTCTATAAAAGCTCTAAGTCCATAAAACAACAGTCCAGTGTATTCTTGGTGAACAGCATCTAGCTATTAGAATTCCTTATACACAGACACACTCATATGCAGTAGTCTAAAAGAACTGAAGTAAGATTAATAATTTCCTTGTTTATTTTTGTTTGTTTGTTTCCCCCAAATAATGATGCATTCTCTGATAACACACTGATTCCAAATGGATGTATTAAACAGAAGCTGCTCAGCGATCTAACAGTGCAACATAATTTCTGTAAGACTACCTCAGTACTTTAATGACAGCTGATGTCTGAATAAACAACTGAATTCAATTTTGAACCTTGTTCTGGCATATTATTACAAATATTATTCCATTACATCTGAGTCATTCTTGATGACTAGAAACATAATAATATGTATACAAATATCTTGCTTCTGCCTTCATAATAGCATTACTGAACTAGTGAAGGTTATTTACATTGCAAATATTTTCTAAGAAAAAAAAAAAGTGTACAGATATTTAGGAAGGGTTTGGGGAGGATTTGTAGGGAGTGGGCAGAATAATTCTGGAAATATTAATATGAATTGCTAATATGTAATGCGCAAACTATGACACTTATGAACAAACTTTAAGCAAAAAAAGTCACTCATGCTGGGATAATATAGAATCATAGAATCGTTTGAATTGTAAGGGGTTTATAAAGGTCATCTGGTCCAACTCTCCTGCAATGAACAGGGATACCTACAGATAGATCAAGTATACTGAAATAAAGGAGATTAATTGAAAAGTATCATGTTATAATATAATACCATAATGTCTTTTTATTTATGTATGGCATATTTAAATTAATAAGAGAAACCATTAGAACATTCCTGTATATTTTAGAATATATAAGCTTGGAGAGTGGCTTGAGAAAATAAATAAGTAAACTGTTTATGCTAAATATAGAGTAAATGTTGCTCTCCATTTGTTTTTCACTGAGACTCTTTAGAGAAAGAAAAGAAAGAAAATTCCAATAAAGGAAGTTCATTTGCTTTTGCTGTTAGAAAACTGAAGAACTAGATGATTACAATTCAGATGGGTTGAATTATGTCTGTGATGAATGAATAATTGGCTCTCTTCAGAAGTGGAGGAGCTGTGGGGCAGTGGTGGATGAGGTCTGAAGGAGACAAAGCCTGTGGGTATCCCATAGGCACAACCCAGGCCAGAGCTGCCACCAAGAAGCACCCATGCAGAGCTGTTCCTGAAAGGTGAGACCCATGTTATGGAACCATGCTGGAGCAGTGCTGGGAGAGCTGCAGCCTGTAGGAAGCCCATGCGGGGTCAGTTTAGGAAAGATGGCACACTGTGTGAGGGATCCATGTGGAAAGGAGGGAGGGTGACCAACAGTGACAAAGCCCTGTAGATGGACTTTTGCTTTCAGCGTTTCTACCTCTTATAAAACTTGAGTCTATAAGAGCTCTGTTGCTGAAGAAGTCTTGGGGCCAGAGCAACGATGAGTCTCCTGGCAATCAACCTGCTTCCTTGGCAACTCAAAATTTAACCAGGATTGGAGCCCTGGAAAGGAACAGCTCTGAATGCTTTACTTATATAGCCATCCTAATAATTAACTCTTAGTATGCTGTTTACATCTAATTCCTTTTTACATCACAGTATTGGCTCAGTTTTCCTAATCTCAGTAGTAAAGAATTCCACTTCTGAGGAATAATTTCATTAGTTGAATTCACAGCCTGCAGTATCATAGAAAATGTATCTATTTATCATTAAGGCTTGCTATCTTAAAAATCTTTGGTAGGATCTACCAATACATTTGATCCCTTCTGCATGTTAAATTATTAGAAAGTACTGAATGGTCATAGAGGTGGGATGAAAACTGGATTGTTAGCATTAGGATGGCACTTACTGTCCTTATTGAACTCATGAGAGAACATAGGTTTTGGACACAAATTTGTGATGCTTGATCCCAGAGCTTGAGTTTTTAATGAAGGCTATCTGGACCTTGCCACAGGTGATTGATTAGTCAGCCTACCTGAAACTGTGTGATAAACCAGATTGCAAGAGCAACCATGGAGACAGTGAGCAATTAAGATAGTATTGTGGGGCAAGAGCTCTGAAAAGAGATTAGGCAAGGTTTATATTAATTAGGACAGAAGTGTTTAACAGAATACAATGATTAAGAGACACATATCTCAAGGGCATGTAGAAGGCAGATGCTCTGAAATTATTTGACAGAATAATGGGCTGAAAAACAAAGGGCATGGACCGAAGTTTAGAAAAGATTGGTCAGCAAGGGAGTTCAGGATAAGTTTCTTCACACAGAAGGTAATAAATGTATAGCATTGTAAGCTATTAGGTGGGGAAAAACAAACCCTCAAATGCTAAATATATTTGAAGATGGAGAGATAGATAGATAAACAGCATGGAATACTTTTGTCCCCAGTCTTTGTTATTCTACTTTTGCTGCCAGAATGGCAAAAGTAAAGAACTAATTAAATTAGGAGAATAATAAATTGAGTTGTTTTAATGAGAGTTACAGTGAATCAAGAACAAGTACAGTAGGTTTAGTAGCATAGCTCTCCATACAAAATATTCAAAGAGCTTATTTTTCTCCAAAATATTTAAGTAAAATTATTCTTCCTGATTTATTGCTAAATAGGACATGGCAATTTCTAATACATTTCTAATTTTTAAATGACATAACTTTTTGAGAGAATATAAATAAACATCTTGAAAGCTCAGATGATTTCTCACACCTAGTCTGTTTGCTTCATTTCCTGCATGTAGGTCCAGACACTAGACAGGCTGAGCATATGTTCAAGAGAAGAGTTTCATAATGTAATTTACCAGCATAATAGCAACAACAGAGTGCTCAGTCAGAAAAATTAGGCTGTGTGCCAGACCACGACTGTTGACAGTCCAGCACTGAGCAGGTATGGCATTGCTCCATCCCTCCCACATCTATGCCCCCCAAAGATCTGCCTTTTCCCATTTCTGCACTGAACAGCCAAAATTATGTTCCTATTTAACAGCACTACTTTGTACCAAATTGCAACCAGCTGTTTTTTTCCTTGTCATCCATCAGCCCTAAACTGACATCTTACACCACTTTTTTATTTTTCCCCCACATTCTGTCATGTTATCATAGAATTACAGAATTGTTTGAGTTGGAACGGACCCTTCAAGGTCATCCAGTTCAACTCTCCTGCAATGAACAGGGACACCTACAGCTAGGTCACATTGCTCAGAGCTGGTCCAGTCTGACTTTGAGTGTCTTCAGGG
The DNA here is from genome assembly GCF_039878825.1 of Excalfactoria chinensis. Classification (NCBI taxonomy): domain Eukaryota; kingdom Metazoa; phylum Chordata; class Aves; order Galliformes; family Phasianidae; genus Excalfactoria; species Excalfactoria chinensis. The sequence continues at coordinate 52,170,335 of NC_092826.1, forward strand.
ACGGGGCTTCCACCAAATCTCTAGGCAACCTGTTCCAGTGCCGCACCACTCTTACTGTGAAAAATTTCTTCATCATATCCTATCTAAATCTCCCCACTTATAGTTTGAAACCATTTCCCCTTGTCCTGTCACAGTAGACCCTGCTAAAGAGTCTGTCCTCTTCTTTCCTGTAGTTCCCCTTTAGACATTGAAAGGTTGCTATCAGGTCTCCCCAGAGCCATCTATTCTCCAGGCTGAACAGCCTCAGCTCTCTCAGCCTGTCCTCTTAGGGACAGTGTTGCATCCCTTGGATCATTGTTGTGGCCCTTATCTGGATGCACTCCAACGGGTCCATGCCTCTTCTGTACTGAGGACTCCACATTTGGATGCAGTACTCCAGGTGAGACCTCACTATGGTAGAGTAGGCAGTCAGGTTCACCTCTCTGGCTCTACCGGCCACACTTCTTTTGATATAACCCTGGATGTGGTTGGCACATTGCTGGCTCTTTTCCAGCTTGCCATCCACCAGCATCCCTGGTACTACACGCATCTAGAGACTTGGGAGCTCTCTCTGATGCCTACAGAGCAAAGACACCGCAAAGAGCTGGAAGATCAGCAGTAGTTGTTATTTTGTAAATGTGTTTCTGGGCATGCCATGTGAATACTGATGTGCTGCTGTGAACTCACTCCTAAACGGCAGGCAACTGCATGCAGCCAGTCTGCTGCTACAGACGAACTGGTATCACAGCTACATCCCTACTGCTGTAAAATTTCAGGCTTATATAGCAGAATCTGTTCTTATATAACTGCCAATTATCAGGCATGGAAATAGCCAATAAACATTTTTTATTTTTTTCTCCCCACTGGAAAAAAGCCTGTGGTATATAGGCTTTGAATACCCACTGTGCAAAGAAACAGATGAGGCCAGCCTTAGTGAATTCTCATTACTCCTCTGTGTCTCCTGCAGTTTTTGAGCAAAGACAGGGATGAATAAGATGGCATTGAACACAGCTTAAGCCCTTCTGTGTGTAGACACACATATACTAAATATAGCCCTCCTGGAGCTCAGTTCAGAGCTGTACAACAACACCTGCTATCATATTTAACAACTTTAACTTTCCCTGGTGGATTCTGAAGTGCATAGCCTTCTAAACAGTAGGTAAAAGAATCTTGTTATATATGTGGATTTTCTGTAGGCTTAGCAATATACTCAGTGAGATCAAAATAATTAGCCTTCATTCTACTGCAGATGAATTACCATGATGAAAAACAAAACAAAACAAAACAAAAACTAAAACAGCATTGAATGTTTTAAGAGCAATGTCTAGATATTATATTAATATGCAATTTTAAATTTCACACTGTTCCACTTTAATTTCCCTCCCTCCTCAAAAGAAAACAAGACAAAACTGTCAGTGATTAATTTTCTACAATTTTGGAATGTTTTTATAAAATAAGCAATTGAATTTCTAAAAATCAGTATGATTTTTACAATTTCCCCCAAAATCCAGACTTTATAGAAAATCTTTCGACTTCTGTGTTTCCACAGAACACACATAATCAGAATTGAACTCATCTAATGCGTTAACTATAATTATTTTTTGAATCAACTGGAGATGGAAACAATTCAAAACGAACACTTTTTAAAAAGCTAATGCAACTTCAGTATTCTAACACTGAAAAAAAGCACCACTTCCACATTACATACCTCCAAGTTATTTTTATGCAGTAATGGAAAATAGATGATTTTATAAATGGTTTTTGGAAGAGATTTATATAACAAGATACCAAAATGACTCATTATCCAATTCAAATGATTGGCTTTTATTACATTTAAGATCATCAGGCAAGTTGATCTATGAGTTTGAAACCTGGATGCTCTCCAGGACTGTTAAGGGAGTTCAGCCCAACAATAACAGAAGTTATACTATAAGTGCAGAAGAAAATAAATACCAAAGGTAATTTCTACCAAAGTTTTACTAGTTATTCTGCTCCCAGAATAGCTGAAAAAAAGATACAGAACTATCCTCCAAACTGTCAGTGGGAGGACGGCCTGGACAGCTTGTGAAAAATCTGCTTAAGACTGGAATAGGTCCTTAGTGAGACAGCTCACACTAGAGTAGTTGATAGTTTAGGTATATTTTAATTTGAAAGATTGGTGATAGTAAACTTCTTTGTACAGCTCTACAAAGGAAGAGTGATATTTCATGAGTAGGTAGTGTAATTGCTGGGAAATACTCCTTTGGAAGTGCTTGGTATGAATACAGAGCTGCAAAACAGTATTTAACAATTTCAAGGACCAAAGCTGCCAGGAAATTCTGCTCATATATTTTCATCTCTTTCCAGAAATTTTCTTTAAAAGTCAATTTTTCACATCTAGATGTATTTTGGCAAGAAATTCATAGAACCATATAATTGTTTGTGTTGGAAGAGACCTCAGGGGTCTCCAAGTTTCAACATCCCTGACAAAGGCAGGGACATTTACCACTTTAGTAATGGTTTCTCAAAGCCCCTTCCAATCTGTCCTTCAGCACCTCCAGGGATGAGAACCCACAGGTTCTCTGGGCAACCTGTTCCTGTGCCTCAGCACCCTCACAGAGGACAATTTCTTCCTAATGTCTAATGAAAATGTTTTCAGATTAGCTTTAAACAGCTTTCCTGTGTCCTAGCACTAAACTCCCTGATAAAGAGTTGTGTGGAAAAATACAGATCACAGGTGACTTTCTGATGAGAAAGGGCTTGTGTTAACTTGGGAATGCAAATAAACTGCCTTTAGTTTCTGTACCTGTCAAGAAGAAACTTCTTTGTGAGAAATTTGCATCTGGGGAACTGCTTTGTAGCTGTAGCCAAAATTGTGACACAATTTCAGTTATCAGTAGATTTGAAGCTACTGCGTAAAGGTGTCATATCGTTTATTCAAGAAATTATCTCCTTGCTTTCAGTTACTTACTTCCAACAGTGAGATATTATTACAAAAGTACAATTACATTATTATTAAGTATCCACATTACAAAAGTTTGAAATTATTGATTTTTGAATCAAATGCATTGCCTGCAGGAATGTAAAAGTCAAGCTGTGTGAATTCGGAGTTTAATGTTAATATTTGGCTTGCAACAAGATTTTCTTACTCCAAGGAAATAGAGCTCTGATGAAGTATATTTATGAAAAAAGACCAAATCAACGAACCAATAGTAACAACAGCGAACAACAGAAAAACATTTAAATGGACACAAAGGACTTCTTACCGAAACAGGATTACTAAGCAAAATGAAGATTACATCTGCAGTAGAATCTGAATCAATTTTTAAAAAATTATTCTACAGACGACTTATTGCATTATTCATTTTCTGTAGCTCACCATCATAATGGAAAATCCTTGGGGAAAAAACACAAAAACTATAATGTGATTACTTAAAGTATTCAGTCCAGACACAGTGTAAAGTTCCCATTCACCTTGGATTGTGTCTTGACATTCACTCACGTTTCTTGGCTATGTTAACCTGCCTTTGAGTTTCTTATGAAGAAAACAGATTTCAGACTTGTTCTTTGCACTGGGATAATAGTCAGAAAACATCTACACTTGAACTCCTCCAAGGCCAAGGCAGAGTTGAATCTCCTGGTTAGCTCTGAATTTGTCAAAACATCTTTTTACTCATGTATGCAATTTATAGCATTCTAGGATTCATAGCACTCTAAGTTTTTTTTTCAGATAAGTTTTTTCTGGAAATTATTTTTTAAATGAATGCAACTCTTTTACATCACACATAATCAGTATGCTTATCCTGGACTGTTCTGAAATTGTAGGTGATGGATTTAGTAGATAATGCTTCTTTTGTCAGCAATTAAAGGTAGATATCAAGATGGATCCACTACACTGCATTTAGTTGATTGATTGTAAAGACATTGAAAAAAAATAGCCATCAAATTCAACCAATTGTCTTTTGATGAAGATTTCTTCCTCAGTGATACACAACAGGACTGCCATGTGCCAACGTAGGGAGGAAAAGGATGCATGGGAAAATGAGAATAGGGATACTATATTGCTCATCACTGTGGTTCCTCCACTTCTGCTCTGTTGTCAGTTTCCTTCACATTTAATTGACAACAAAAATAATTTAAAAGGATAACTTGTAGAGTAAGCATCTCTTGTGGATAAGGCTTTGAAAAAAAATCTCTACACATTTATATAAAAAAAGAAAAGCCCTTCAAATAAAGCTTGTAATTTAGTACTTGGTTGGATTCTAAAGCCTCAAGCCAATTTTCATTTTAAGATTTAACTATCTGTGTCCTACAGGCTAGAACCAACTACACAATTAGGTCCAGAATAGGATCATCTACATTTTCTCAATAGGAAGCCTAAGCACATAAGCAAATGTGCAGTAATCAAACAAAATTAGCTTGATTTTCTACTGAAACAAATATTAAGCAAATTGTCAATACATCAGTCTCGTATAACCTAAAGAATTTATGGAAAATGTCAACAGAATTAAAATAAATAAATAAATAGAGATTATCAACAGTAAAAGATGTTGCAACTGCCAGTAGAAGAGTACTGCTCCTTCTGCTGAAAGAAGCAAAGAGTCCTCTTCCAGGCTGAGGCTGCTGGACTTCTTTCATAATTCATGTCCATGCAAAAAAAGTTTGTTAGTAATCAGTTTAGTAGTGTTTTCTGTTTGTGAAACAAGAAATATTTTTGACACTAGTATTCCTGTAAAAATAAACATCAGCTCTAAGTCCAATATGTGGTTATATGCATAGGTCGCACTGAAAGTAGCACCTCTTATTTATTTCCATGGAAACTACCACAGATACAAAGAACACAATAACAGTATTTGATAGAGCAAATTCTAGCTACAAAGCACTGTATTTCAGCACAGTCACCACCACTAGCTATGTGTTTTCACCATCAATGAACAGGAGCCTGCATACCATGCTCATAAAAATTTGCATGGCCACTGATGGCCAATGTAATAAAAACATTACTTTTGGAGCAGACCATGTAATATTAGGAAATTCTACATCTGTAAGTGATGCTGAGATAAGACCTTATTAGGCTCAGAATTACTGTTCAAGAAGTCCTAACGATACTTCCATATCATTCCTGCTACTGATAGTAGGAGTATTTAACCTTCCCTTTTGAATGCCATTCTGTTCTAAAAGCAGTTGTTCTCACTGACAAGTAGGAGTGGTGCAGCAAAACATGTACCAAGAAGAGAGCAATTCAATTGCTTTATTGCAAAGTTATATGAAGTAAAATTCTTGAAACTATTTTTTTCATGTTATTTAAATTTGTGTTCGCAAGCAGAAAGTGTGACTACATTTGAACTAATTCTTTGTCTGTTCTATTAGCTGACCATAATGGCATACATAACTCAAAAGACTGAAAAAGAGGTGGTTTACAGTTACAGCATTAAAGACCTTCTAATTGATGATCGATGTAGTCTCGGCCTCAGGTAAACACAACACTGCCTTAAATTAATTCCTACTCTGATATCGTCCAAGTGGCTTTGGAAATGGGATCTTAAATTGCTGGTGTGTATTGCCTCCAGCTATGCCTATCAGCCAATTCCCGTGTCTGGCCCAGGTGAATCAACACATTTCCCATGGAGCACAGTTCTGCCAGCAGCTTCACACAGTTCAAGTAATTTATTCAAAGTTAATGCAACTAAATGAAAATACCAAGGACAGTACATAGATCTGTACAGGATCAGGGACAGCCTCACATGAAGACTGATGCAAATTAAAATAAAATAAAATAAAATAAAAAATCCAGAAAGAGAAACAAGAACAAACAAACAAACAAACAAACAAAAACAACAACAACAAAAAAAAAACACACACACACACACACATTAAATCTATTTATCACAAAAATAGAAAAGAAGCATTTCACTACTGCTAAGATCTATACTAGTATATTCATTCCTATAAGGAGAATAAGTCACAGAAAGGGAGATGAAGAACAGCAGCTGACAAGCTCTATTCTGTCTGTGAATTTCATTGAGTTTGACAAGGCCAAGTGCAAGGTCTCACACATGGGTCAGGACGATTCAAATAATGAATAGAGGCTGGGCAGTGAGTGGATAGAGAGCAACCATGCGGAGAAGGACCCTTAAGTCCTTCAGATGAAAAACTGAACATAAGCCAGCAATGTGCACTTGCAGCCCAGAAAAGTGATTATATGATCATAGATTATGTGAGAATATCCTGGACTGAAACTAAAGAAGTGTGACCAACAGGTTGAGGGAAGTGATTCTCCCCCTCTGCCTTCAAGAGAACTTCCTTAGAGTATTGCATCCAGGTCTGAGTTTCTGAGAAAGACAAGGAATTGTTTGAGCAGGACCATGTGAAGGTCGCAAAGATTATTAGAATCATAGAATCATAGAATTACCCAGATTGGAAAAGACCTTGAAGATCATCAAGTCCAACCGCAGCCTAACCAGTACCCTAACTCTAAAAACCCTCCACTAAATCAAAATAAACGCACGAGGACAAGTGATAAGAGTTTCAAATATTAGACATTAGGAAGAAATTGTCCCCTGTGACGGTGCTGAGGCACTGGAACAGATTGTCCAGAGAACCTTTGTGTTCTCTTCCCTGGAAGTGCTTAAAGCCAGGTTGGAAGGGGCTTTGAGCAATGTGGTCTATTAGTAAATATCCCTGACTTCGTCAAGGATGTTGAAACTTGGTGACACCTAAGGTCTCTCCCAACAGAAACCATTCTGTGTTTCTGTAATTTCAAGGTTCTTATTGATTTTCAACCCTCATTTAGATATCAGTATGTAACTGAAGACAGATGTTCCCTTTGAGAAACACATGATACAATGCTTTCCAAAGCTCGGTCCCTTCAAATTAACCCTCCAAAAAGAGAAAGTTGGAATGCTTTATACTTTTTTTTGTTGTCATTGTCATTGTTTTTAATAACACAGAACAAAAAACAAAACAAAACAAACAAAAAAACTAGTCCAAATGTATACATTTTTAGGTGTGAAAAATATTTAACTTTGAATAATTTAAATTTATCTTGAAATTTCATAAACTGTACATAAAGGCTCCTTGGGAATGTCACTTTTTAGAAGAAAGTATGAACTGAGCTTCTCAAATAAACATTGCAAAGTATTTTTCTTTTCATTTTTTAATCATCTTTCATTTTCCTAGGTCGTATATTCCCTAAATGAAAAGAAAAATATACTGTAAAAGGGATAATTTTCTTCAAAAAATATCTGTTTAATATTTTAAAGCAGTACAACAGAGCAACCTGTTATTATCATTTTTGTAGAAAACATAAACATATTGCTTCTAATATGAGCATCTTAGTCCATTTTAGAAATGTGTAAAGAGAGGTTTTCTACAATTAAAACTGAAAAGCTAAAAAACAATCAGTATAAGCCTCTTATTTATGTAATTACAATTATGCTCGCCAGAAAAATATGATGAGACAAATGATATTTCATTATCATTACGAGATCTGAAAAATACCTTTGAGACTAGATGGAATTTTTGAAATATCAACCTATTTATCTCTATCTCTGCATTATCCACGTAGGTAATTAGAACTTTTATATCCCCTTCTGGACATGAGTTCCAAAAATCTCATTCATTAGACTTTCTGTTTTGAAGACAAGAGTTCATTCCATCAGATTATTTTCCTGTTGCAGTTTTCCTGTGTCTCAGGCTTTCCATTTCTAAAATGTAAATTTATTATAAACAAATCATTAACAGAAATTATTTTGAATCTGAAATATTACTTTAGTTTAAATAAATTTGTGTAATACCTCCCTAGTAGTTGGACACATTGCTTAACAGGGTCCTTTGATATACTCACTCACTGCTATTTCCTGAGTAGATAATTGGCTAAAGTTAAGAAAAAATTGGGATTTACAGAGTTATGTGAGTTAGTGTTTGATCCTAGTTGGAAAGTTGGACAGAAAAATATCTCCTCTTTGGAATATATATATATATATATATATATATATATTTCTAATATCAGCATTTCCTCCATTTTGCATCAAGTTGAAAAAATAAAGTTCTGGAAATAAGAACTTTCTGAAAAATAAGTAGCTGATCTCTGGCTACCTGTATCCTCAGCACTCAGCAGGAATACCAGATACATGGAGTCAGTTTTGGTGAGTGCCGTAGGAACCAGTCCATTTACATTCTTAAGTAAATGAAAATGTATATAGTTGATTCTGTTTCTTACTTGAAAATACACTTATAGGACTGACAGTTGCTTTCCTTTTCTGGTCATCTACAAAACACTATTTTTCAACACAATCGCTGTCATACAGCTATGCATTTTCTCCAGTGATGAATGAGAGCCTTCATGCTGTGCTCCTAAAAATCTGCATGAGCAGAGGTGACCCAGTGTTTCACAGCTGCTAAAATGGTGTCACTGTGAGGAAAACGTTGTCTATGCAGTCTTTCATCAGCCCAAACAGTGGGAACTCAGAAGATGCCAAATAGTAACTACATGGTGGGTGTGGAAGGACAGTCCAGCCAAGGCTGGCAATGTGCCATTCTATCAGGCTGCCCCTCTGCTGCCATCTGTTGCACAGCAACAAAATGTAACTGATTATTAATGGGAAAGTTCAACACCTACTGCCATACCACCACCATTTGCCTCTGGTGTTGTGGACCAACATCATAAAACAGGAGGCACTACTTTCAGGGCAGCCCTTCTATTTGGAAAAGCCAAGTGCATTCCTGGCAACTGCTACAGCTAAGCTATTTTTTGGCAAAAAAACAAAAAACAAAAAAAAAAAAAAAAACCACACACATTTTTAATAAATTAATCTAGTCACTGGGCAGTGAAGAGAATCAAAGTGTTTGATTTTTTTTCCATTCAAGATATACAAAGCTATTTTTCTGAACTGCTTAAATCACCCTGCTTACCATAATCCTACACTTGCTTAGTGAAGTTAATAAAAATTCTCCTATTGATTTCAATAAGCATAGGTTCAGATCCAATGCCAGGAGGTGAAGAAGAAAATAGCAGCTAAATATTGAAGTTATGATGAATACCTGCACCTTTTAGCATTGCTTTTACACTGTATAGATGCTTTATCTGTGCATAAAAATAGAGTGAAATTATTGCTTTACCTTTTGTATTGATGTTGAGAAAAAGCAAAGTGGATATATAACCATATCTCTTTATTCAAATGAAGTCAGAAACTCAAATGAATTAGACAAAGGATAGATCAAAACTGTATGTATACAGAAACTGTGGGGTATTTTTTGTGACAGATCAGGCTGAAAAACAAACAAACAAACTGTTTTTTATTACATGTATTGTTTTCAGTATATGTAGATCTGGGGAAAAAAAATACTATTTTCAAAACAATTTTTACAGGTATCTTTTTACATATGTTAAGCCAATAGCCAATTAGTCCAGTGTAAAGAGATTCTAAAAGCATTGCTTTAAAATTGTTTGCATTAGTAAATTAGAACTAAACAAATAGAAAAATAGTTTTTGAATAAATAAGCTATGGCCATATAGAGGTAAAGAGCAAAAACTATATGAAATGTAATTCCTGGGCTTCATAATAAATGGTTTCTTCTACAAGATCTGATTTTTTACAGATTCCTTCTGTATTCAGCATTGCCTACAGCAAGTGGTTAAAAAAAAAAAAAAAAAAAAAAAAAAAAAAAAAAAAGATAAAATGATTTCAACACAAGAAAGCATAAAGGATCATAAAGAAGCCTGTTATGCCTTTTATTTCTCACTTTTCCTCAAAATATTTGTTACTTTCAAGTGTTTGTAAATGCCTTTGCTCATACAAAATTTGACACTGTCAAAACCAGAACTGCCTATAAAAGCAGAAATACATTTTAGACAGCACATATATTTCTAGACTATTTGAGCCATCTACTGAACTTTTAAATAGTATCTGCTGGATTACTCACAACTCTCATGCTATAAAAGGAAATTCTAAATATCAGACAGCTGAAATACCTGTATTCAGCTCAACAGATTTGAAGTCACTGTAGAGTTGGTAATGAAAATAAAGATCATAAACATTCATTTACATATTTTACATATTATGTTCATGTCTGAATACCATAGTTTTTCTGATTCTGGTTATTTGCTTCTGTAGTTTGGTTGTAGACATAGCCGGAGCACACTACACTTTCATTGTTATGACTTCCTTGTCTTGGTAAGTAAAGGACAACTGAGGAAAGAGGATGGGTCTTGGAAGTTGAGAGGTCCATCAGAGCATAGAAAATAGGATTCACTCACTACAGAGTCTATGAGATAAACACTGGTTTTATACTGAATGGTTTGGCTCTGTGTTAGCACCTAAACACTGAGAGAAAACATTAACACTATGGATTTTAAAAATATACATAACTCCCTGCTTTCAGTACGTTTCAACTACAGTTTTCTAAGAACAGCCCTTGTCATAAATAATGCTTTATACCTTCTTCTTTGTCACAACACACAGCTTTGTATTCTTATCCAAATAACTAATTTAGCAGTTACCAACTCTGATGATGTGTTTGATGTTGACTAGCATTGCTGACTGTCAAATATGCTGGAACTGAGAGAACAATTATTTGTTTTACTGGCTGCTTGACCACAATTGATTTTTTTCATCTCAAATAAGTAAGCAGAGTAAGTAAACATAGCATACTGAAATCTGTGGATTCACTGTTCTGTGAAGCTGAAGATCAAGTCTGAAATAAATCTCTTCTTCAGCACTGGATATGGAATATGGAGGTTTCATGGCTCTCATCAGCAGGGATGTGTTGTTTATTTCATTCTCAAGTGAGAAAAAGAAGAAAGAACTTCCACTGAGAAATATCAGGATTTTCCAGGAAATGCCTGTTTGACAGAGAGCGCTGACATTTCTGGTATGAATGTCAGTGGTAATACTACCTGAACAGATGCAGAACAAACTGTAGGAAATTCCAGGGTTTACTACTGAGTCCAGTGGTACAGATTTGGAAAAGGTGATAGAGAGGTTCCAGGAAGCATCCGTTCCTGTCCAGAAGGGAGAACTGAGAAACACTGCTCAGCAACTGCAGGGTGGAGGCTCTATGCTTCTACTCTTGTCATAATCCTCTTTTAGAATCACACATCACAAACCAAGGGTTCTGGCCCAGGTTACTCAGCATGTCCAGCCAGTGCTCAACAGAGTACCTTCACTGATATTTCCTGTGGCTGAAAAGCTGTCACGGATGTTTTCTTGCAAAGGAGGTAACAGAGAGAGACTTTGCCAAAGATAATCAGAATGCTGAGAGGACCAAAGTCACGCAGAACAGCATTTGTGCTGTAGATGCCATAGCCACGCGTTCAGACATTATGTGGCTCCAAAGCTAAAACTGGGCCTTAAGTCAAAGCCTTGTGACCAAAACAGCACCATAGCATCCTAACCATCACTGTAAGACAAATGGGATCTCTGTCCATATGTGCTACTTCCTGGCTTAGACACATCCAGTTCAAATTGCGGTTGTCTAACAAAAGAAAAGCCCATAGCAGCTTTGTCCTCATGCTCACCCTGCCTCCATCTTGCAGATGTGTTCATGCAGGTTACAGCTACACAGTTCTTCTCCTTCAGTCCTTTGTTTGTGTTTGTTCTTTATGGATGCTAATAGGAAAAAAAAAAAAAAAAAGAAGAAAGTGAGAAGCCTCACAGAGTACAATTTCCAGTCATTTAAATGCCACTTGATTGGGACAGTGTGAATGAGGAGCTGTTTCATGGCTTCCTTAAGGCCTTTGTTAAAAGACTTCCTCAGAATTCTCCTATCCTTTACTGATTTCTCCCTCCATCTTGGAGAGATTTACTGTCAGTGTTGCCTTCATGGCAAACCACATTTTTTAGAACTTAATCAAATTATGCTTTTTTTAAAAAATATATATATATAATTTTTATTTTTATTTTTTATTCTACATGCAGAATGATTTCTACAGGAGACAGTTGTTATCAATTGCCAAAGAGGACACATTCTTCCCCTGGAAAGAGGTGATCAATGTTAATTTTCCAAAGGGCAGCGTGTGTCTGACATTTTATCTTTCGTTAATATTTATAAAATAGGCCCATAGTTTGTCTTCAGCCCAGCCTGGAAATGCTGACTTAGAGCTCATGTTGTATTGCTTGCTCCTTTTTGCAGACATCAGCTTTAACATAAATCCCTTTGCTGAGGTATGATCTCTTATCATTAACCACCAGCACAGTCCTTATTCAACCTTTTCTGGACAGAAAAGCAAGAGAAGTGTATAATATAGCTTTGAAGAACCTAACTGAACCCCCTCTCAAGCAAAGTTCATCAATGGCTAACTATTGAGCTTGATTAGTATGTTTGCATTTGACCTAAGGGTGATTTAAGAAGCTACTTAACTGCAAAAGCTCCAGCCTTTGCCATCCAGCAGATATTACACACGGTCCATGCATATCCTGTACTGCATTCCCATTGGTGTGGATGCGATACCAATGCACAGATCTGTTTTTGCAGGCAACTCTCAAGAGATATTTAACATTTTCATAGATCACAAATGCAAAACCTGGGGAGGTAATAATTCCTTTAAGATGTTTCCAAAACATCAATTATGAATGAAATCTCCATATTCTGTGGCGTTCTGCTTTTATACCCATGTGTGCTTGTGGTGGAGAGGATGAAGGGGAGAGGCACAGAACTCAGGGAAAGAATTATCATTAGAAGCCCCTGAATTGGAAACCTTCTCCCTAACACGTTGCCTTGCAGCTTATGAGGCCTCAACTTCAGAAAGGTAAAACTTGGATAAATAGTAGAGTGCATGTTCACATACAGAATATGCTAATGCTGACTAAGAAAGCTAAACTGGGAGTTGGTAGTTGCCTGTGGAGGAAAGCTGCTTTCTGCTGCAGACAAATGAGCCACGTCCAGAATCACTGCTCACTCAGCAATGTTACAAGGTACGACTGGAACTTTGCAGACACTGCTTTGAGTAGTCTACTGGGTTGTATAACCTTTAGCCACAAACAGAGGGTATTTATTATCACCTTCCTTCCTTTTCCAGAAAGTGTCTCATTGTACCCTAACACACAGGCGTGGTTGTGCTTCACCAAGGGGATGTGAATCCTCTGTGTGCATTACACGTTTCCAAACCAGATCTAACACTTCTATTTTAATCAGATGCAGAATGTCATAAAACTATCTGCACAAATAGCTAGTCCATGGGACCAAAGATTTAGCATTTGAGTTTGCTTTTTCTGCAAATCTGCAGAGGAGAAAGAAAAAGATGAAACTGTTTTGCTGTACAGGAAAAATATGTTGTCTTTCATTGCTGGAATTCAAAATGCAGTGACCTTCAATTTTATTTGTCTATAAGAGTACCAAAATCTTAGAGAAGAGATAGAAAATGAAAATAAGCACTTTACTTGAAGTCTCTTCTGGGAAGTAAATATCATTCATCACCAGATCTGTTTAGCAAATATAAACATGGGTCAAGTTTAAAGAAGAAAAATATATAAAAACAAAAAGAGAGACCTTTGTCTGGTATACTTTAAAAGCCTAAGATGATATCTTCAAATGTGTGTAAGTCAACAAAAAACTCTTGACTGAGAAAGGTGATGTTCCTTTTGATTTTTGGTAACTGTATCTTGGGTTGCATTAAAAGATGTTTGTCCAGCATATAGATGAAGGGGATTCTTCCCCTTTACTCTGCTATCATGAGACCCCAACTGGAGTATCACATCCAGTTCTGTGGCCCCCAACACAATAAGGACATTGAGTTGTTTGAGCAGATCCAGAGGAGGGCCACGATAATGCTCTTTAGAGACAGGCAAGATGAATAATAAATTTTCTAAATGAAGGGAAAAAAATATGTATACTTTAAATGAAATACGTGGATTGTGCATTCTTTAAATTTGCTACTAAGATACCACATCAATTACAAGTTCACTGCAGTAGCAAGGTACTCAGCTGTATACAGTCTGCCTCCAAATGTAATTATATCCAAAATTCCATTTCTGTGTTTAGCCCAGCAGGCTGCTAAGCATTATGTATCCACTTCCCTTTCAGTAAGATGGGGAAAAGAACTGGAAAAAAAATAAATAATAAAACTCAGGAGTTGTGTGAAGGACAGTTTAATAGGAGAGATAAGGGAGAAACACTGAAAAGAATATAAAAAAAATATGTAATTGCTTACTATCAACCAGCCCTCAAGCAGCAGCAGGCCCCTCAGCCAAATCCTCTAGTTTTGTTGTTGTATATTACACTATATGACATGGGACATCCCTTTGGCTGGTTTGAGACAGCTGTCCTTGTTCTGTCCCCTTCCAGCTTCTTGTGCACTCCCAACCTTTCCCACTAGCAGGGCAGTAGGAGAAGCAGGAAAGCACTTGGATATGTGTAAGCAATGCTCTGCAACAACGAAAACATGGATGTGTTATCAACATTATTTTCCTGCTAAATCCAAATCACATCACTGTACCAGCTACTATGAATAAAATTAATTATATCCCAGCTGAAATCAGGAAACTAAAAAAGCCACAGACAAGATATGTGCCTTTTACAAAGAAACAAAATCAACAGCATGATTCCCAAACCACAGTTTGTTTTGATCCCATTGAGTTATACAACCGCCAGTCGGAGATGCATCCATCTTGCAGGTGGAAATCTTGATAGCAAGCAGATAAAAAGGCTCCAGAGGAAATTAACATATTTTTCTCTTTGTATAATTGACTGTGGTAGGGATATGATTGCTTAGAAACCCCTCTAATTTCCAGTAAACCAAATAAAACTGCAAATGGAAATATCTCCTGAAGTAAACGCATTGATTACAATAGGGAGGATCAGCAAGATGACTGTGATTCACTTAATGTTTTTTATGGTTAATAAACTAAGCACGAAGAATATTGTTCATGTTAATAGTAATGATTTAGAGAGACTTCATCCATAATTACATTTGTATTACACCCTCCCAGGCACTACTGAATAAAGTTATGAAGGTTTTCTTTGAGCAGAATTGCATTGATTTGAACCACAATTGCTTCTTTTTGTCTGAGTTTAGGTTCAGTTCCATAGTATTTTATACTGATGTTACTGGTTTCTTTTCCATTGATTTTTGAATAACATTGTACTTTTTTCTGGATTCAGAAAGCCCTAAATAAAGACGTATAAGACTAAAACTGTAGTAAAAAAATCCTGAAAGTAACTCCAGGTTTCCTGTTCTCCTTTGTGACTGAGAGTGTAATGCAAAGCACTGTCTCCAGTCTCTAAAGTAATTCATATAAAATATAGGTAAATTTAAATAGGATAAAGTAGAGTCCAAGCTATTATATTCATCGCAAGTAGTTTAATCCTTGCATCTACAAAGTAATTACTTGATCTAGAATGGACTGCTCATATGACAATGAGTAAGGTTTCTGGCTGTGCGGTAATTTGTTGGTAACATGAGAGAGAATATAACTGTCCTACCTATGAAGGCTGAAGGACAGCATTACAAGTCTAAAATACTAAAGTTATGACAATTATGAGCTTTTAGGACTAAAAAAAAAATAAAAAATCATAGGTGGTAAGTAAAAAGGTGACATTTGTGTTACTTCCAAAAGTCCAGAAAACCTCCTGAAAAAGATCTATACTAACTATTTTACCTATGCTTAGATCAAGCTGGTATATTTAAACAAATCTCTCTTCTTGTTTTTAATGTCACTTGCTTAAACCAAAGCATTGTTATACCCAGGCTATTTATTACGTATCGTTGAGCGTACAAAGAACCAGAATTATCTGTATAGATAAATGAATCTAAATACTTATATCCTGGAAAAATTGTGTATTTGGTATTGCCTTCAGTAATATAAATGTGTGAAACATGTTTTATCAAAGCAAAAGAACTGAAACCAACAATAAACAAACAGAGGAATCACACATGTATACATGGAAAATAACTTGAATGTTTAGAAAAAAAATTAATCGGGCAGGCACCTGTTTAGAGATTGGTTTAATACCAATGTGCTAAAAGTGGTAGATTTTTCATAAAATAGGACTAAATTCAATTCTCTTCAAAGGGAAAAAATACATAAATGTAAGTAATAAAACAGTACTACTGTGCCGTTACTGAATTCTCTCTTTCTTATTCCCATTCTGAGAACCCTAAATGGCATCACATCTGTTTTAAAACAAAACAAAGCACAAACAAACAAGCAAACAATTTTTAAGCAGTTCTTTCCCTCAGATAATCCAGTGTTGGAGGTTATCTATGTCAACACTTTTGTTGATAACTTTTTCTCAACAAAAAAAGTTGGTAACTTTTTCTCGGCAAAGTTTTTGCAGAATGAGAATAAAGGAGATTTAGCCAGCACCCTTTCCCCCCTCCAAAATGGTGTAAACATACACTGAACTAAAAATACCCACAAAACGCATACAGTTAAGTTCATTCTGCGAATACTTGCCAAACTGTTCAACTTTTAGGCAGAAGTAAGGTTGATTACTTGACTAATTTCAGTGATATTGTTTTGAATCAAAAACTTGCATGCAGGCTCTGTTTCTATTAGCTACCAGTTGCCTACAATTTAAATGTTAAATATTCAGTTGACTTCTCATTCCCTGATATACCTGCTGCAAATTACAAAAGAAACCAATTCATCTGCTTACATTATTGTATATTAAAACCTATGCTAATCATTATTATAAAATTGTCCTTCCATCATATTTGGAAATGCATGTACTCCCATGCCCTTCAAAACAAGGTTAAACAGAAATTAAAAACTATGCAGAGAATATATGCTGAGTTTGTTTTATTGTGGTAGGTAAATACAGTGCTGGCTATTTCTTCCAAATGTTTCCTTTTAGATGCTAAAAATATTGAGTCTAGGTGAACCGATGCCTGAGATGTCAAATGCTCAGTAAAGATGAGGGAAAAAATGTTAACAGAACTTTAATCTCATCTTAATGTATTGATCTCTATTCCTCAGTCAATGGTAGGAAAATCAAGTTTCCATATTTCATGACAATTTTTTAAACTCTTACTATTTTTTTACTTTTTTAATTTTTCTCTGGTATGTTTCTGTGGTGCTTTTGAATTTGCCTTGCACTGAACTGCTTGTTAACTACTGAGTTTTACTTACTGAGTTAGCTGTCTCGATTCTATCAGGTGCTTTTCAGTAGGCATTATATAAAAATAGCAGAATTATACAATATCAAATTCAGTCCTATAGGACCAAATCTTCAGCTTCATAAGAGCGATCATTTTTTATTTTATTTTATTTTATTTTTTTAAGCTGCATTCTTTTAAACATGCATTTAAGCTTCCATAAAGATTAAAATTCATGCATATTTGACTTCTACTACTTTAATCTTGTTGGCCAAAGGTAGGTAGCCTGGTCTCAGGACCATCCTAGAGACAGATGGGACAACAGACTGAGAAGTCCACGAAGAGAGAAAAAGAAGGTAAAGGAGGAGCCAAGGGCTCCATAAAGAAAAGTCACTGGTAAGTTAAAATCAGGACTGTAGGGAGTACAAAGGGAAAGACACCTGGGGAGGGTGGCAGTAAGTCAAGAAAAGGAAAGGATATCAGTAAAGGGGGTGACAATCCCTTGAAACCCCTAGATAACCCCTTAGGAATAATGTTGAGGTTCTGAAGTAGCCAGAGATATGAGACAGGACAAGGAAAAAGTACAAGAAAAGGCTAGAGTGGTGGCCCAGTTCCTACTGCCTCCTTGGGGAGAGGTGCTGAAGCAGTATAACCCCCAGGAAGAGAAGCTGGGCAACTCCTGAGGTAAAAAGGAGTTGAACATCCCACAACAAAATGGGAATCTCCCCAACCTAAGCCAGAAAGTGATCAGTGATGGGAACAATATTTGAGAAACTGACCCTAGAATAAGGCTGATCCAGAGAAAACCCCGACATAGGAAGAGTCCAACACTAAAAAACCTATGCAGAAATTTTGCCAGGAAATTTTGGGAAGTTAGAAACTGAATATCTTCAAAGTGCTTTGAAACAATCAGGACAAGTGATTTCTAGGAAGTAATACCCTATCTAAATGAAGGAAGTCAGCAAGAGGGAGATGAGTGAGACAGATGACTTAAGAACAATGGGTGCCTTTGAGGCAGGCTCTAGGACCCAGCGGCAGCAACAAATTTGCAATTGTGAAAAGAGCTGGTGGGAGCATAAAGAGGACCCAGATAAGAAGAAAGATAGCTAAAGTAATGAATTTTAGCTGATGCCAGATAACAAGGGGAGAAACAAAGTGGTACTGAAAGGAAGGGAACAAATATGCTGAGATTTTGGTAGCTGTATTAGCTCAAGCACAAGACTTCTGTTGAAGAAGAGGTTTCAGGTTTCCCCTGAGAATGAGCAGGAGAAAATGCAGAGTAATGAGACAGTTAAAACTCCTTTTAGGCGGGGGCAATATCATATTGCATGTTAAATATTTGAAAGGACCAGTGAACAAGTTTTCTGCCAGCAATTGGTACCCCAGGAAAACAAAAGGTCAGATCCTTCTTTCAAATGATTAAGTGTGAAAATGGCAAATGTTTTTGTGTTATTCTATAAGGACTAATACACTTTTGTTGTAAGGGGTAGAGGGGGGTTGAAGAAGTCTCCTTTTAGATTTTTATTGAAACACAGGGGAGAGGGGCAGTGCGAGAAGAGACAGGGGGCCCTATAATATAGATACACTATACTATATCCTCGATTTCCAGCATGAGATCCTCTCATTATTAAAATAGCTGGATATATTGTGTACGATTTTTTTTTATTTTTTATTTTTTTTTTAATATATAAAATGACCACTATAACTGTTTTCAGTCCACAGATATTTCTTTTCAGAAGCAATTATCTCTGTGGGGAAATGTTTCAAAACAGAGAAATAAATAAGAAAAGTCATCAAGCAAGAAAGCATCCTTGGACCTGAAAGTTGCTCATATAAAACAACAGCAGATTGCCTTCCTGTTTTAGAATTTTCAGATTGTTATTCCTACAGTAAAGAAGAATTTTTTTGTTTGTTTGTTTGTTTTTTTCAGAGCTTACTGAAACACATGCATTTGATATGAAGGTCTGTATCAGTATGCCTACATGTCCCTTCTCCTAGACAATGTGCCTTAGGGGTGGACAGTTCATCTGAATGTCACTGAAACTTACATGCAAAGAAGTTTCAAAAAGAATTCTGTATTAGATAATACAAAATAATTTCTTTTCACACTATGCCACACTCAAATGCTTAAAATTACACATAAAATAAAATATACATTTTATTGTAAGCTGAAAGAAACATAAAGGGAGAATGCTAGAGAGAACTTGAATGTGAAAGAGATGCTGAATTTGATGAAAACAGTTTAGGTAACTCAGAAAAGAAAGGTGAACATAACTAAAAAAGCTTCAAAGTAAAGGAACAGCATTGCTTTTCTTCTTTCTCCTCCTCTTTTTCTTTCTCCTTTTCTCCATTATTTTACAATTAAAAATGAAGTTTTTGTTTCTGACTGATTCGAGTGAAGGTTCATCAATGGGAAATATATATATATGTATATATATATATATATACTTGCAACATGGAACACTCTGGTAGCTCACCCTGCATCTTCTGTCTCTCCAGTGGCAGTCTCTGGATCTTTATTCTCCCCAACTAAGCACATCAGTCCTGAAGCTGCAGCCTTATTACCTGCACATATATGCATATGCATGTCTCCTATCTGGACTTCAAGCAAAAACTGCGCAAGATGCCCTTGTTCCTGTAGCCAGTTGCTCCAGGTAGCTCATTGTGGGTACAAATAGATGTATCCTGGGCTACCAGATAGTCCAGGTTGTTATTTGCTTGCAAGTCAAACACTAACACCACTGACCAAGCTCGCTCCAGTTGCTGACACCTCAGACATGCAGATATCTGTAATCTGTAGTGTGACTGGTTGCTGGCACTCAGAATCCCCCATACACACAGATGCCCACCTAAAAGAGAGCCCTCAGCTATGAAAATAATTAGATGTTAAGCTTAATGAGGACAGATTCTGTTGACCCGGTGTAGGATACCACCAGACCAGTATGCTGGCCAGCAGCCTATTCATATGCAACTAGTCTCAGTTGATCCATTATTTCTGTTTTCCTATGTTTACTTATTCCCAAACCACTCTGATGTTTTTCTTTCTCTGCTTTTGGTTCCTTCTCAAAGCACCCCATAGTAGTCTTAATCTTGTGCAATTCCCAAATGTTCTGCCCCTACACACCATAACGAGCCCTGTACCCCTTAAGCAGTATCCCCTAACACTGAAAGGTGGGCCAGAGACCTGCTTCTCTTACTGATTGGTGGTGCTGGGTGCCATCCAGCCCATGGGCTGATCACACCAGGGCAGGCACTGGGGGCAGGGCTGCATTTATTTGGGCAGGTCGTTGGGGTTTCCCTACCTATTCTCATGTTTCTAAGCTCTTTCACGTGTGTCTATAGCTGAGCTTATCTATCACCCAACCTAAAAGCTTCTGGGCAGAACAAAAGCTAAAATACAGAGATCCTATTGTTAAAAATCATTCATCCTTTATTTTACTGCTGAGCATCTGGCCCTACGGCAGATGAACATAACATACAAAACCAAAACAAGCTGATTTGAAGCATAACAAAGTAAATGTTTGATGTAAAATAAAAATAAAAATAAAAATAAGCAAAGAAAAAAAAATATAGCAATGGAAAAGTTCTATGTTTTAGTGCAATAGCATCTTGATATCTCAAAAAGGACTAAGAACACTTATTAAAGATACAGGCACTGTGGAAATCAGAAGTTAGATCCCTGCAGAAATGAACAGGAAAGCACAGCTCTGAAACCAAGCTCTTCAGTATATTCCTGTATATTCTGATTGATGTTTGATTTGGCATTATCTGTAGAGGGGAGGATATTAATTGCTGTCTAGCAAGGGAAGGCTACAGGGTTTCTATTGTTCTGAGGAGAGGTGGTAAAGTGGAGGTTGGTGCAAAAAAAAAAATAAAAAAAATTGCTTAATGAGACTCAGTCTTTAAGCCAACAGATTATGTTACTTGAAACATAAGGGGTGAAAAATAAACCCCAGCAGAAACCACTTCATTCTTACCAATAGGCCTCTGGAATGACTTGTTCCCAGTTTGACTCCTGGTCATTTACAGAGGATTTGCTTTGGATATATATAACAATTATCTTTTGTAGATAAAATCTTTTGTTTTGTTCTTCTCCCACAGAACTCTGTGTGGTGAATAAGCTTATAGCTCTCCTTTTTGAAATGATTGTCTATTTAAAGTTATTTAGAAGTGATAGGCATTTTGTTTAAACACTATTTAGTGTATTCAACTTTCAGCAAGAAACTGTGAGGATGATCATTATTACCTATGCCATATATGTTAGCTTGCCTGACATTTATAATACTTGTTGCTCTAAGAAGTTCACTATAATTAAGGATAAAAATCTGTCTTGTTCATGTGTGTTGGAGGTAATAATGATAGGTCTTGTATGCCAAGCTGAGTGAATTCTAGCAAAATGGTTGGGAACCAAAAAATGTTGAAGGCTGGCACATTTAAATAAACTAAATAAATAAATAAATAAATAAATAAGTCCCTTCGTGGCTTTTCTTCACTAATTTGACTATTATTTAAAATGTCCTCAAGCAGCACTGGTCACATTAATTGTATAATGATTTTCTCATATTAAACCCATGGTAATTAAAATGTTCAGAGACTGCTTCTTATTCCTTCTGTAATATAATGTTTCCACTTGATTGAAAGTGAACTGCAACTTGGCCTTTATGTTATGTCTGGAAAAAAACAGGACTACTGGGAGCGTGTGGATCAATTAAACAATGTTCTTTTGTAATGAGGGTTACATCATTCTGCCAATGATAAAAATGTGTAACTGAATCTGTCACTTGTGATATATGCCATCCTCTTAGTCCCGTGACACTAACCAATCAGGAGGCAACTCTCAGCTCTAGCTTTCCATTGATTCTTGCACGTTCTGTTTCAGAAGTCAGTAAAAATTTTGCATCAGCTTATTATGAAATACTGAGTTGATAATCAGCTACTTCAGGCTGAACACACAGAAACATGGATTTTGATCTGAGAAATGTCATTTGTGAATGCTTCTATAACCTGTATTTGCATTTCTCACCATGCCTTTTGTACAGCAGTAGTATTGTCTCAAGTCACAGCCAAGTTTCCAGGGCTGGCAGTAGAGCAAACACCAGGAAATCTGGCTTTGTGGTACAGGCATGCTGAGCACTGTAGCTGAAGATATTATGGTAATCAATTCTGCATACTTAGCTCTTGGGGGAAAAAAATAGTAATAAAAAGGAAGGCTTGAATGACTTGTGGGGTTTATGCATAGTCTTGCATATCTCACCAAGAGACAAAGAATTCCAGCTATTAGCTGTGGAGATGAAGTTAGGGCTTACCACTAAACAGAAAGACCCTAAGAACATCTAAGGAGCAAGGTAGGAGGATCCTAGTCACAGTGAGAATGTAGCACTCTGAAGGAAACTCACCATGAGAATCCCGTGGGGAAACTGTGGAAACAGCACTGTAATGTGGAGTAAAGGGGGGCCCTGCCTAAGGAGCTACAGGGAGGAGTTAATCTGGGGCCATTGTGTACTATTGGGTGTTTTGTAAAGGAATTGTGAGGATGTATGAGACTTGTAGATTGTTCAGGGAAGGAACCAAATGGAATGATAAATATGAATTGAGAAGGAACAAGTGTAAGAAAATAAATAGAGAGAAAAAGAGGTAAAATAGTCTGGTCAAAAGTATAAACGAGTGTTTGTTTAGTATGCTTGCCTGATTCCATGCTTGATTTTGTTCCTACCAGACCCTATTTCCAATACACTTGCAGGGGCTTCCTTCCATTTATGAGCAAATGCCAGTGAACTTCAAGCTTCTCTTGGCATATGATGAGCACAATAGGAGTGCCACTTGCAGGAGAGGGATCACAAAATGCAGCAACTGGGAGAGACCAGGAGTCAGCTATTTTGTGGGCCAATAAAGAAGAGATCCATATGATGTGAGGATGTGAATTCCATTAGCAGACTTCAGTCATGATTGGCTGGACAGGGACAGGAAGGGTTTGTCAGTGCTGCTCAGGTTCATGCAAGTGTTGTGTGTTTCCCTGTGGGTACCAGCAAGGCACTGTGTTGGCACTGGAATGTTGCATATCATTAGTAAGACCACATACATACATACATAGAGAATCTCACATATATGTAATTCTTATACTTACAATTATATATTGGTCATATAAATGTATACAGTGCCTTTTTAACAACATATAGTTAGTTAGCATATTTTTGTGAGTTAGTCCTGGCTGGTGGCACAGAACCACAGCATCTTGCTCACTCTGTCCCAGAGAGCTGGGGGAGATAACTGTAAGAACAAAAGCACACACACACACAAATAAACAGAAACGTGGATTGAAATAAGGAGAGTTTAAAAGGTAAAGCAAAGCTGTTGAAGAAAAGCAGGGCAAAATAAAAAATGCATTCACTACTGCACATCAGCAGGCAGGTTTTTAGCCACTTTCCTGGGAAGCAGGACTTCACTATGCCGAATGGTTACTTTGGAAGACAGACTCCATAACCACAGACATTATTCTTCTTTCTCTGGGATTTTACTCTTGAGCATGATGTCATACTGTATGGAACATCTCTTTAATTCATTTGGGTCACCCTTCCTATCCCTTGCACACTCCCAATCTATTCATCAGAGGACAAAGTGCAAAATAGGGTAGGCCTTGATGCTGTGCAAGCACTGCTCAGGAGTAACATTGGTTTGTGTTCAACATTGTTTTGCTCACAAATCCAAAATACAGAACCACATGGGCTACTATAAAGGAAAGAACATTGTCTCAGCCAGATCCAGTGCACATCTTATTATCTGCCAAGCTTTGCCAGTACCCAGTACAAGTGGAAGCATGAAAGTTCTTTTCTTTAAGATACAATTGATTACCTTGAGACTACAACAGTAGGAATGGAAAAAAAGAACAGCAGTAATGAGCCATCTCTTGATAATATGGATCTTCAGCATTTTAAATCCTCTGCATTGCTAAATAGCATTTATAACAGATGCTTCAAAATGTCATGCACAAGTAATAAGATTGAAGTCCTACCACCCTATTTACTCATGGCTGTGTCACCAGGTTTTCTGCTATTAGAAAAACTGTATAGTCCATGCCTGAAATTGTCTTCAAGTACAGAACATGTGAAAATATAATCTGAATGTTTTGTTTAGTTGATGAAAGCTAGAAAGTATTTCAAATTGTATTTTGGAAAACCAAATCCAATACATGTTTTTCATTTTATCTGAAGCTGTCTGATCTATCTCTTAAAAACAACAACAACAACAACAAAATATAGCCAGCTGTACATCAAAAAGAAACTGAAAAATTAAAACTTTCTGACTTCTTCCACTGGATCATCTACATTAATTTACATGCTTACTTGCCTGTTGTCTCAAGGATGATTTTGCTAAGCACAAAGGCAGCACTTGGGATTCCAAATATGTTTGCTGAAGTGCAGTTAATGTGTATTTGAGAACATGACAGCATACCAATCAATGCATTTGTTCAAACAAACTGAAAAGGCAAATTCTGTTTCTCTTATAGATTCCCTGAAATACCTTGAGGTTGCCTCAAGGGCAATTTTGATCTTTTAAAAGTACTGGGAGAATGCCTCTTTCTATATTTTCTATGGGAGTCTGACCAAGAAGGGGTACTTGTGTTCATAGACTTCCCTTAGAGATGGATGAAAGTCAGACCTGACAGATCTCTGGGGCAAGATAAGTGCATAAGAAAACCTTATATCTGTGCAGTCAGGGCCAAGGGGTACACTTTCTTCTGGCTGTGTAAGTGCAATCATACTGAATGTTCAGAATGCTTAAGCATCTATTCCTGAATATCTGGATATCTGCTGTTCTGGTCCAAGCATGCTACATAACAACACAATGAAATGGGAAATGCTACAGATGTGTAATCATAATTCATTCTAGTCACTGTTTTCTTTAGCTCAGATAGAAAACATGAGTTATACTTATTCAAAAGCAAGAACTGCTTCTTTAAATCTTTAAATCAGTTTTTTGTTGTTCCTTTTTTTTTTTTTTTTTTTTTTTTTTTTCCCTACAATCTGACATTAAAAAATATTACAGGTCATTAGTCTCATATGATCAGTAGAATACAACCTATTTTGCATATCACCATCAAAATCTTGCTCATGGGAGGATATAGCACACCCTAGATACATATAATAAAACTCCATAATTTATTATCTTTTCTAGCCATTAATAGTCCAAGTGTGTTTTTATAGGAAAAGAAATAATATGGTATAATGTAATTGTACATACACATTTCTTTGTTTCTACCCCATTTATTTCAGTTAAGTAGACTCTTCCTCTGCTCCTTTGGGTCCTAAATTCAGAGACTTTGCTGTGCTGCTTGCAGTGGGCACCATCATTAGTAGCAAGTTATCAGTATCTGAGTCCTTTGCCAGACAGAGGGAGGAAGAAAAAAAGAAATGAGGGAGAGGAGAATAATGGAGGGAGAGAAGAAGAAAAGAAAACTGACTTTCAAACCAAAAGGTAAAATTTTCTAAGGCTCAAGGTATTATCTTCTTTTTGACATATCTTGAAATTTCTACTGAGAAAGACATACAGACTCCATTGATGAACAGATTTCTTTCAGAATTTCTGAGGAGCTGTCAGTACCAGCAGTATTTTTTTTTTTATTTGCCTGGACAAGCCTTACAGAGCATCAGTAAAGCCTGAATCAGACTTTTAAAACGGTGTTCTATCATCAGAAATATTTGTTTTTGTCTATCTGTGTAGAAGGGCCTCCTGCTCACAACAGAAAATAAACAAATAAATAAATAAAATAAAAACCCACCATCTTTCTTCTTATTGTTTTAAGTAGGATATACTTTCAGAAGAATGCACTCCTCTGTACACATAGTAAATTCACTTTTGCCCTTGGGACTTAAAATCTAAAGTATTGCTGTATTATTATAGTTTGAAGGTGTTCAATCATAGCAATATATTAATAAAGGATCATTGTTTGTTTTCAAATATTTGCTCATTCTTCTCTGAGAGAGGCAACTAACTTCAGCTGTTCAGATCTTATGAATTGAAGAAGGTTGGACTGGGTCAAAGTTTGAATAGAAAACCACAGCAGTTTTTTGCAGTGGGAAAAGAACCCTGGGGTGCTTTGGAAAGTAGCATCATTATACAATAGCTGTATAAATTTGTGTTACACGTACTGAATAGCATTTATTTTCCAATATGACATTGAATATAGTAATGATATTATTTAGCTTTTAATATCTTGAAACTATATCTAATACAATATAATTTATTAAAATGTTGTGTATTTTAATTTTAATTTTTGTAGATGATTATGTTCCTTACACGGCAAGCCTCTGAGTTTAAATTTACCCCTTGCTTATTGGCATGACAAATGCATCCTTACAGCATTTTTCCAAATTGTCTTTGCTTGAGGCTGTGCCTGCAACTTACAGAGAGTATCAAAGGAAAATGGTGACTGAGATTCAAACTGAACTGAGCTGGAGGGATACAGCATTCTTTTTAAAGTTTATTTCAGATCCTTAAATCAAGATGTTTTAAAAAATGCAGTCAATCACAAATACATGAAACAGCATTTGAGTTTTGTAGTTGAATTTTCTTTTAGCTTTCTACTACAGGTGCAAAGAGTCTTTTAAAAAAGGAGAACAAGAAGGAGCTTTTAAAGTCCAATACTAACTGAAAACAATGTAAGGATAAAATAGAATATATCTTTTTTTCTTATTCCTTTATGAAGAAGTAATTTTGAGGGGACAACTAAATGTTTTTATTTCTGCATAATTGGTAAACAATGAAAGAATCTGTAAAATTAACAAAATCTTGCTTCAGTAATTCTGAGGATTATCTGAAAGTTAAAACTATTAATTTCTACCATGATAGGAGGCAAAAAAGAAAAAAGAAAAAGAAAAAAAATTAAAAAAAAATGAAACCAGAATCTTTTAGCTTTTTATTATGTTAAGAAACATGTTTTCTTGGCATGCTGCTAAATTTCCATTACATTGACTATTTGTTTAACTAGTTATAAGAAATTAGACTATGTTGGGTTCATTTCATCAAATACCAAAACAAACAAACAAACAAAAAACCTGAAAATTCAGTATGTTATAATGAGTTACAACAAATAAAGGCACCTGATCTAGACCCAATGTCATAACCTTCTTTTACTTCCTATGTAAAAAATCTCATTATTTTTAACTAAGTTTGACTTAATTTTACTGCATTTCCTCACCTCATCAATTACTCAAGCTAGACTGTGGATTATGTCTGGAGTGTGGCTATTAGTGACTACAAGCTCTTCAGAATGGACAGGTGAGAAAGGGGGTGTTAGTATCTACACCAAGAAGGCAACAGAATGTGGAGAGCTGTCCCTAAAGAACAGTTGTGAACGAGTCAAAAGCCTATGAGTGACAGAGACCAAGGCAGCAAAGGCAGCCCTGTGAACAGTGCCTGCTTCAGCAATCCAATCAAACAGAGCCTGTTGATGAGGTCTTCTACCTCCAGCTACAGGAAGTGTTGCAATCACAATTGCTTGTTCTGCATGGGGACTTCAACCACCCAAAAAAGAAAAAGTTGCATGGTGAGCTGCAGGCAATCCAAGAGGCTCCCGAGGTGCACTGAGGATAACTTCCTGAATCAGATAAAAGATGGCCCCATCAGATGCAGTACTGGACTTATGGCCATGTCATGGTTGAGTTCATGCTTCAGAGGTATATGAGACAACCAAAGAGTAGAATTAGGGCACTGAATTTCAGGAAAGCTGACTTCCAACTCTTCAGGGAATTAGTCAATAAAACACCGTGGGTAATTGTCTTCATGGGTAAGGGTGTAGAGTAGAGCTGGTAGATCCTTAAGGAACCTTTCCTCAGTGTGTAAGAGAGCTCTCCATCCCCAGCAAGTAGCAAGTCAGTAAAGGAAGACTGGCATGTCTGACCTGGGACATGCTGGTCAAACTGAAGAACAAGAACAAAATGCAGAGGCAGTGGAAACAGGGACAGGTAACATGGGGAGAGAATAAGGAAGCTGCTAGGCTGTGCAAGGATCAGGTCAGGAAAGCCAAAGACTGAACTGAACTTGGCAAGGGGTACCAAGAAGAACAAGAAAGGCTTCTATGAGTATTTCAACCAGAAAAGGAAAGTCCAGGAGGGTGAACTTTCCCCCTGTGAGTTACACAGGAAAGCTGGTGAGAACAGACAAGAAAAAGGCTGAGGTACTTGATTTTTTTGCTTCAGTCTTCTCTGATAACTTCTTGTCACAGAGTCCTCAAATGTTTGATTTGGTAGGATTGGGGAAGCAAATTCCCTCACACTGTAAGTGAAAATCAGGTTTGTGAACACCTAAGGAACCTGAACATTTATAAGTCTATAGGTTCCAATGAGATGCCTCTAAGAATCCTGAGGGAGTGAGCTGATGTAGTCACCATGCCACTCTTAATGATATTTGAAAAGTCTTGGCAATCAGGTTGGGTCCCTGGTGGCTGGAAAAAAAAAAGGCAATGTTTTTAGGCAACGTTTTTAAGAAGGGCAAAAAGGATTACCCTAGGAACTACTAACTTGTCAGTCTCACCTCTGTGCCAGGAAGGATCATGGAGCAGATACTCTTGGAAGCTATGCTATGACTCTCTAAGGAAGAGGGGTGATATGGGAGAACCAGCATGGCTTCATTATATCTAAGCCTTTGTCAAAAATACCATCAGAGTACCTGAGTACCTGTACTGGGATTTCCCTTAAAGCATGTTAGATCATTTTGGCACTGGCACTGCAGAAGTAAGTTCAAGAACTGGCTGATTGGCACAAAAATGTGTTTGTTTTCTTCACTGTGGTTCCTGTGTACTAGAGTGAAGTTACTGGGATGGGAATCTAGATCAGTAGGAGAAAGACATATGATTCTAAAATACCCATTTATATATGAAGTTTTGAAATACAAAATATATGATTAAATTATCATTCTATTTCAAGATTCATGAAAAGGAAGAGGTATATCTCAAAGGAATAATGATAAAATCATTGGAAGAAGTTAGAGAAGACTAACAACACACTCTCATTCAGATCACAGTATCCTACAATTATAATATCCTCAACGTCTATAAACACATCAGTGTGTCTAAAATACGGCTGTGTAATGGTGTGATACTATGCTATTACATATGATACGTATCAGTCTTTATGTTTAACCAAAAACTTGACATATGTGAGAAAAAACCTATTTTTAGCATTTTCTAAATTTATTATGTTGTTAAATTTGAAGAGAATGTGTGTAGTGGCTATTTGTATTTTTATCTTGAAAAATAATTTTGTGAAGCTGAGATTTCAGATTCTGCTAGTGCAAAAAGCTCTCTGAAAATTGACCTGTTGTGCTTTGCCTCAAAGGAATTTTTTATGGCACTCACAAGAAAGCTGACATACTTTCATCAATTTTTGTGTTATTTTTCAGAAGCAGTTGTTGCAAAAAGTATCAGTAGAATCCACACTAAATGCTCTGCTTCTCAGATCCAGCCAACACAGGAAAGCCATTCCTGCCAATCTTTTGAGTTTTTGCCTGTGAGAATATGCATATTCTAAAAACAGCATCTGTGCCACTATCTTATAGGAATACTCAAGTGATATGCTGTGAAATGGAAAAGAATTTGAGCATTTCTTTCCAAGCTTTCCAGAAGGAATACTTACTCTTTGAAGCGAAACTCACATATCTCTTTATGCATTTGCTTCTCTCATGGACCTAGTGTAAACAGATGGACATGGTGTAAACAGAAGAAGGAAGACTGCCAATTGTTTCAGTAGACACGGTTCTTCAAGGTGCTGAGCGCTATCTAAAAGCAGATGCTAACGCCCTTAGTCCACTTCAGAAGTCAACAATGATTTAACCATGCTTAGTATTTACAAATGAAAATTAGTCAGTTGTTGCTCCAGTGGCAGGTTGAGGTCTGTTACCTCCCCAACTTATCATTCTGAAGAGAATTAAAAATCCAGGTTGAAAACCTATGTCCCCAGTGTGCTCCCAGGCATACTGAGGTGAGTCAGAACTTGTGAATGATGCTATAACGCCCCATTGTTCTCAGTTTGAGGGTGAGCACAGGTTTGAAGTAGTGACTGTGTCTTCCTGATCCTTTTAATAGCCTTTCAAAAAATTAAGACGTTCTATTTTTTATCTATTTTTTAATTAATTAACTTTTCAACTCTTTTTTTTTTTTTTTTTTTTTTTTCCTTCTTTCTTTTTCTTTATGGTACTTTACTAAAATTTTCCTTTATCCTTTAATCTTCTCAATTACTCCTCCTTGTTTATTTTGATGAATTTCTAATTTCAATAGGTTTCCTTACTTTAAAGTTATCTCATCGTCCTTGCAGAAGGGCTAATTGTAAAAAAAAAAAAAAGCTTCAGAGATCTTGTTACTCTGCCTATCAAAATATTGAATCCACAGGATTTTTATTTATTTATTTATTTTAATGCAAGCAGTATATTAGCAATTGCCATTTCTATTATTCTTGTGATTAATCTCATGGGAGGAGGTTACCTTTAAACAATAGAAATATGGACTTTAATGACTTCTACAAAATGAGATCTGGGAGAATTGAGAGCAAGCCAAGGTTGTTCCATTCTATTGCTTTCAATTATTCCATAATATTTTAGTTATTGTACTCAAGACATTTAATTCAAGGCAATGATTATAGAGAGATCAAATGTCTCCTCTTAATTAAGGCCTCAATAAGAGTTCCATTACAAACCTGTATGATGTTGCTTTTTTTTTTTTTTTTTTTTCCCTTGCCTCTGGGGATTGTTTTTGTCTTAATTATTTTTAGATGAACTTTTTAAAAGAGAGTTAAAGCTACCTGAGAAAACATGAAGGAAACTGCTAGTTGTTCTCCAGAGAGAAATTTAGAATGACACTCCAACCAAGGTTATTCTTTTTACTCTGAAAGCACTGCTGATAATTAATTTGAGAATATAAAAGCAAAACAAAGAAAACAAACAAATCCAAAATTTACTCTTTATCTTAACCTTCAGTCTCTCCAGATATCTATCCTTTATTTAGCATGTAGCTAATACAGTACTATTACAGTTTGTTTTTCACATATGTCAGTTCATGGGAAATGTGCTAGGCAAGGACAGTAAGACAGCAATGGAAGAAGAGACATCCATAATGAGTGTTTAATTGATTACATTTGTAGAAACAAAAGTGAATTATTTTTCCAACTTCCTTAGTTGTCGTCTGATACATGCAATGCATATTTATGTTTTATTGAAATACAGAATTCTTGCAATGTCAAATGCTTGGACTGAAAATTATGTTTCAATAAACTCACCAGTTACAGTTCTGTTGAGAACTTACTTAGAAAATGGATTTACTCCATACTAGATGAATGTGTCTGAAAAAAGGATAGAGGAAGATCCTGCCTGAAATGAACTGATTGGCCCATCTAGTTAATAAGGCTGGCCTCCTTACAGACTTTTTTTTATTTTTGGAGGTGGAAAGTGGGAGAGAGGAAGGAAAAAGTACTGTCCTATTATAATCTGAATTTTTTTTAATATGGTATATTTCTACAGTGTGTCCTTTCACAGGGTTGAGGCTGAAAATTCAGACACTGATAGAGCTTAAGACGAGATCTAGATTGAAATTAGAAGAAAACAGAGATGCTAAGAGCATCTCCATATGATCATAGAAGTTTTGTTTGTTTTTTTTTCCTTAAATCTAGACAATCAACAACATCAGAATTATGCTTTTGATTTTACACTGTTTTCTCTTTAATCACAGAATGGGAACCTTGTAGATGCTGGGGTTTCTGAATGGTAGAAACATTATTCCATATTTCTTCTATCCATATTATACACCTTTGTATGCAATATGGAAACTCTTGACTGAACTGCTTCCTTAAAGTCTAAGAGAAAGCATTAGAGGCATAGAAATTATGCAAACACAAAGTTCAAACAAACAAAAACCTGATTCAGTAATTGGTATGTGTGACTGAGTTAAAATTTTCATAAATGAATGAAAATTTAGACTTAAAACTCAAATGTGTTGACTTATGGCCAGGAAAGAAATTTCATCTGAACATGAACATACTGACTTTTTTTAGTCCTCAGAAGAACAGCTATTAAAACAGACAGAAAAATACGTTTTCAAATGTAAGACTTTTTTTTTTTTTTAAAATTCATTGATTATTTAGTATCCATGTAGAAATATATATGTAAGTATACAAATGTTTGCTTATTCCACCTGAGGCTGTATGAGTGCAAACGAGTATCATGCTTATCCCACTTTACATAAGGTAGCTCTCAGTGTATATTTTTACCATACTCAATGATTATCCAGTCCTTGGAGGGAAACTTCTTTTTCCTTAGAGGGTAAGGAACAACAAATACAGACATAAAATGCTTGAATCTAGGTGGATCTAGCTTGGAGTTCCTTCATGCATATGTGTGAATTATATGTAATAGAAAGAAATTGATTTGTAGTGAAGCTTTTTGAAAGTGTCTTCAGGCATGAGCTGATTTGAGAAGCAACTGCTTTCAAAATGCATTCTCTATTGAAGAGTGAATATGTTGCTTACTTAGAACTGTCTATTACATTTATGCTTTTAGATGCATTTAGACTGGTTATTTTGCTTTGTTTGGATTCTTTTTTTCTTTTTATTTTTAATCATAAAATGATTGGAATAAATTTAAGTAAAGAAAAATACAGAGATGTCAGTCAGTTTGAACAGAATTCACAATTTTAGCACAATCAGAAGACTATATTCAGAAATAGTGTAATTGTAGAAAAATTATCTGCAGTAAGCAGTGTTTGCTTTTGGCATTGTGGTGTTTTTACAGCATTTGCATCATGCTTGTGTTTGCCTGACATTCTTGGAATTTTAAAGAGAATGGGGTAGCATAAGATAAAGTCATTGATTTCTCTAATCTGCTGGTGCTGAACTTGTTACCATTTTGAGAGAGCACAGAGCATCATGTATATTTGATTGCTGCAGACGAGCAGTGGGACATTGCATGGAATATTTGAGCTCTTATTTCACTTCCATGTTGGCAAGTGATTCTTTTGTGCCAAGTCGATGGCTGAGAATTCTCCTATTCTCCAAGTGCATAAACAGGAAATAGCCTTGTGTAAGGGGATAGGTAAAATGCAATCTGCTTTTTATTGACAGTTCCCTTCCTGCAGTATCTTTCGAGAAAGGTCATTCCCTCTGATCCTTCTGCTTCTTCTACAGATGATTCAAGTTACAGTTAGTGTTGTGAATAGAAATGCAGTGCCATTAACACCCCATAGTGCTAACCTTTATTTTAATGAAATATTAATTCCCACGGAAATAGGCAGCAAGCTGTTAAAGAGTTGTGTCTGACATGTGTATGAGAGGCTGTGTAAGTTAAAAGGACAAGAAAAGTGTACAGAATGTGGAGGTCTTCAACTATTCCTTCTATTCTGGGCATTTAAGTGGATTTAAATATTAAGAGAATCTTGTAGAACCTTTTGGCAGACAATTTAATGATTTTCTCACATAGTAATTGTGTTTAAATATTAAGTTTTATTTTATATTAGGCTATATAGTACAAAGGCCAAGACTCCCTGTTATGCCCTTATGGAGACCAGCAGAATCCTGAGTATTTTTCAGTCTGAACATTTTCATGCAGCGAACATTAATTAAATCGATATTTAATCTTCCTTATTTTTTTCTTTATTCTGATAGTTGTTTGTTTGCTTGTTTTTTGGTGGTGTTTTTTTTGTTGTTTTTGGGGATTTTTTTTTGTTTTTGTTTTTTTGTTTGCTTTAATGGTTAAACTATTACAATGCTAACTATATTAATTGGAAAAAGTCTCTCTCCTCTGCTGCTGCAGATGAAGTTGAATAGCTTGTCACTATCTGCCAAAATTGTAATCAGTGAATGTGAAACCAAAGACAGGTGGGAAAATGTTGGGAAGTGGGACGCATAGGTGTGTGCAAGACAGGGAATATCCAGGTTAACATGGAATCAAGAAGACGCAGTAGTTGGGGGAGATAAACATGAGAAATGATTTGCAAAAATAAAAACAGATTGGGTGCATGAGACATGTACAGACTTGTACATGCTGTACCCTCTCGAAAAAATGAAGTTCTGCAGTATATCATCCCTTGTCCTGACATACTGGCATTATTTAGCACTTATGCTATGATAAAAGCAAGCATATTGCGTGCTGTGTGTGTTGAAGAAGCTGCACGGCAATAAATTCAAAGGAATATTGCCATCATTGGCAGCAAGAAGTCGTTTTTAATTTAGACTTTGTTATGAGTTAGAGTTATACAAGTTCATTGTCTATGATAGTACAGGTCTAAATCAGCTGCACATAAGCAAAATAGTTCCAAGTGAATGTAAAGTTTGCCTGTACTTACTTGGCTACATAAAAAATATCAGCATCTTTTCACAATGTCACAGCAGAGATAAAAAATGGTTGATTAAACACAATGACATTTGACTCTTTAGTGAAATTGTTTAACAAATCCACACAAGGAAGATGCTGTACATACAAGAATACTACAATCTGGTAAATACAACCCAGTGTAATACAGAAACCTGCTCCTTTATATGCTGTATGGCATTAATGGTTTATTTTTTATCACAGAGATTGATTAGCTATTCGGTATGAAGTTTGCTATTTTGGAAGTTCAAAATGTAAATAAATAAATAAATAGATACATACTGAAGAATGTAAGTAACTGTGCCACAGTACTTAGTCAGCATTTGCAAACAGTTTCCCATGTCTAATTCTAATGGTGTTAGCTCGTAGAGAGAACTGTATGTAATATCTAATGCACTCAACTGTCACTTGCTATTTAAACAGCAACAGTCATTCTGGAGTGCTAACAGTTTTCACTTGAAGAATGTGTCACATCTAGCTAATTCTATCTGTTACATCAAAGTTTTAAGGCTGCATCATGTTACGTATCTCAGAGACTCTAATAATGCTGTAATCCTATGATTACATGTAATCCCATGATTACTCGCTGAAGGTAGATGCAGCAGAAAACCTGTAGTAGCTATAATGTGGCTGTGTGGCTCAGGATACTGGTTCCTGCTACTCCATCAACAAACTGAGCTTATACTTTTAAATGCTTTCCTTCATTCCTGCTGTATGTATGGCCAAAAATGGATGTTGGAATTTTGTAGGGCTGATGTTTCCACCTCTGATACTGAATGAGTTTTCCCAGATTTTGCAATACACAGTAGCCTTGGAGAGACACAGAGTGGAAAATTTCCATTTCCCCATTATTGCCATGAAGCTATGGTAATGCATTCAGAATTTCCAGGATTAAGCACAGGCTGGTCTTCATGTTGTTTGAGATTATTTATAGACAGAAAATTGATTATGTTGGAAAAAATGGTACAAATAATTGATTTATAGCATATCTAATAACATTAAATCATTTATAAACCAACAGTATACTCAGTATCTATTTGAGGTCTTAAAATATAAAGATCTCACCATCATGTCATGCTTTTGTTTATTCCTGTGAGGGGCATTGATCTGAAATGATTTATAAGATTACATGCACACATCTAGAATTTAGGTAGGTGTGAGTTCACTGCTGTTTTTGTTGTTGTTGTTGTTGTTGTTGTTTTGTTTTGTTGTTTTTTTGTTGTTTTTTTTTTTTTCTGTTTGTTGTAATTTAGACAAATATGGTTGTCAGCTTTTTATTTTGCTTCTGTATTAAACCAGTTCAAATTAAACCCAAATTAATTCATTAGGAATGCCTTTAAGGTGCTTATTTAACAGCTCAGGAATAATAGCAGCAAACTATTCCAGATGATAGGGAAAAAAAAGCCCAAACACTCGTTTCTTCTCAATTATAAATGTACAGAAATAAACAGTGAGTGAGGCAGCTGGCTCAATACGAGTGAACTCAGAACTTCAATGGTACCAGGTTTTGGCCAACTATTTGTAAGCCATACAAAATGACTTTTTTTTTTTTTTTTTTTTTTTTTTTTTTTCCACAAACAGGCACAAGAACTGCAATGAAGGCAGAAATATATGTTTCAGGTTTGTTTCACAGAATTTGTACTGTGCAGCCTGATTAGAGTGTTGCCTTTCTATCAGCTGATAGGAAGCAGGTACTTATGATGACCAGCACTGTCAATTCAGTAGGGCCATGTAGGTTGGGGAAAAAGTCCTCAGAAGATTAAGAAGAGAAGTCATTGATTAATAAACAGATGTCAAAGCACAGACAGTATCAGATTCTCCCTATAAGGTATTTGCTGTAATTCATATTAGGACTAGCATAAAGAAGTGAGGTATAGAACTTTCCTAAAAGTAAGCCTGTTGCTTACAGTAGCCTGGGTTTCAAAATGCTGTCTGTCCTCTCTCCCTCCTCATCCTTACTTTTTAAGAGGAAACATCATAAGCAACTTCAGCCTTCTCAGTAGAGAATTTATTGTTCACCTACATGCATTCAAAGCTGTTATCTTAGGTCTCTGAAGTAAGCTAGACAAGGGTCTCTCTTTCTGCTTTTATGCCATTTTCTTCTTTAAACTTGACCTGTGTTTATATTTGCTATACAGATCTGGTGATGAATGATATTTGCTTCCCAGAAGAGACTTCAAGTAAAGTGCTTTTTTCATTTTCAGGCTATTCTCTAAGATTTCAATACTTCTATAGACAAACAAAATTGAAGGTCACTGCATTTTGAATTCCAGCAATGAAAGACAACATATTTTCCTTGTACAGCAAAAGAGTTCCATTTTTTCCTTTCTCTTTCCAAGAAAAAAAAAAAAAACAACAAAAAAAAAAACACCCAATCCTGCAAATATTACCCAAAGGCTCATCCTTTCTTCCTGTTTGCATTCCAAAATGCAAATATTGACTCAAAATGCTAACGCTTAAATAAAGAAAAATAATTCTTACCAGCTTATACAGGTTGGGTGTTAATATTAGTGATACTGTAGTGATGGACTATGGACTATGTATGGACTATAGTCCATAATAGTAATTTATTTTTCTACAGTTATTTATTTTTTGATGTTAAACATGCAAATCTGTGCACAAGACCCAAATCCCAAATCATTGGTCCCCCAAGTCAGACATTTGTGCAGACAGATCGTTTTATGACATTCTGCATCTGATTAAAATAGAAGTGTTAGATCTGGTTTGGAAACGTGTAATGCACACAGAGGATTCACATCCCCTTGGTGAAGCACAACCACGCCTGTGCGTTAGGGTACAATGAGACACTTTCTGGAAAAGGAAGGAAGGTGATAATAAATACCCTCTGTTTGTGGCTAAAGGTTATACAACCCAGTAGACTACTCAAAGCAGTGTCTGCAAAGTTCCAGTCGTACCTTGTAACATTGCTGAGTGAGCGGTGATTCTGGACGTGGCT
Organism: Excalfactoria chinensis; assembly: GCF_039878825.1. Lineage (NCBI taxonomy): Eukaryota > Metazoa > Chordata > Aves > Galliformes > Phasianidae > Excalfactoria > Excalfactoria chinensis. The sequence continues at coordinate 52,207,630 of NC_092826.1, forward strand.
CATTTGTCTGCAGCGGAAAGCAGCTTTCCTCCACAGGCAACTACCAACTCCCAGTTTAGCTTTCTTAGTCAGCATTAGCATATTCTGTATGTGAACATGCACTCTATTTTTTATCCAAGTTTTACCTTTCTGAAGTTGAGGCCTCATAGGCTGCAAGGCAATGTGTTAGGGAGAAGAAGGTTTCCAATTCAGGGGCTTCTAATGATAATTCTTTCCCTGAGTTCTGTGCCTCTCCCCTTCATCCTCTCCACCACAAGCACATATGGGTATAAAAGCAGAATGCCACAGAATATGGAGATTTCATTCATAATTGATGTTTTGGAAACATCTTAAAGGAATTATTACCTCCCCAGGTTTTGCATTTGTGATCTATGAAAATGTTAAATATCTCTTGAGAGTTGCCTGCAAACACAGATCTGTGCATTGGTATTGCATCCACACCAATGGAAATGCAGTGCAGGATATGCATGGACCGTGTGTAATATCTGCTGGATGGCAAAGGCTGGAGCTTTTGCAGTTAAGTAGCTTCTTAAATCACCCTTAGGTCAAATGCAAACATACTAATCGAGCTCAATAGTTAGCCGTTGATGAACTTTGCTTGAGAGTGGGTTCAATTAGGTTCTTCAAAGCTATAATATACACTTCTCTTGCTTTTCTGTCCAGAAAAGGTTGAATAAGGACTGTGCTGGTGGTTCATGATAAGAGATCATACCTCAGCAAAGGAATTTATGTTAAAGCTGATGTCTGCAAAAAGGAGCAAGCAATACAACATGGGCTCTAAGTCAGCATTTCCAGGCTGGGCTGAAGACAAACTATGGGCCTATTTTATAAATATTAACGAAAGATAAAATGTCAGACACACGCTGCCCTTTGGAAAATTAACATTGATCACCTCTTTCCAGGGGAAGAATGTGTCCTCTTTGGCAATTGATAACAACTGTCTCCTGTAGAAATCATTCTACATGTAGAATAAAAAATAATTTATTTATTTATTTTTTTTTTTTTTAAAAAGCATAATTTGATTACGTTCTAAAAAATGTGGTTTGCCATGAAGGCAACACCGACAGTAAATCTCTCCAAGATGGAGGGGGAAATCAGTAAAGGATAGGAGAATTCTGAGGAAGTCTTTTAACAAAAGCCTTAAGGAAGCCATGAAACAGCTCCTCATTCACACTGTCCCAATCAAGTGGCATTTAAATGACCAGAAGCTGTACTCTGTGAGGCTTCTCACTTTCTTCTTTTTTTTTCCTATTAGCATCCATAAAGAACAAACACAAACAAAGGACTGAAGGAGAAGAACTGTGTAGCTGTAACCTGTGTGAACACATCTGCAAGATGGAGGCAGGGTGAGCATGAGGACAAAGCTGCTATGGGCTTTTCTTCTGTTAGACAACCGCAGTTTGAACTGGATGTGTCTAAGCCAGGAAGTAGCACATATGGACAGAGATCCCATTTGTCTTACAGTGATTGTTAGGATGCTATGGTGCTGTTTTAGTCACAAAGCTTTGACTTAAGGCCCAGTTTTAGCTTTGGAGCCACGTAATGTCTGAACGTGTGGCTGTGGCATCTACAGCACAAATGCTGTTCTGCGTGACTTTGGTCCTCTCAGCATTCTGATTATCTTTGGCAAAGTCTCTCTCTCCTTTGCAAGAAAACATCCGTGACAGCTTTTCAGCCACAGGAAATATCAGTGAAGGTTCTCTGTTGAGCACTGGCTGGACATGCTCAGTGACCTGGGCCAGAACCCTTGGTTTGTGATGTATGATTCTAAAAGAGGATTATGACAAGAGTAGAAGCATAGATCCTCCACCCTGCAGTTGCTGAGCAGTGTGTCTCAGTTCTCCCTTCTGGACAGGAACGGATGCTGCCTGGAACCTCTCTAACACATTTTCCAAATCTGTACCACTGGACTCAGTAGTAAACCCTGGAATTTCCTACAGGTTGTTCTGCATCTGTTCAGGTAGTATTGCCACTGACATTCATACCAGAAATGTCAGCGCTCTCTGTCAAACAGGCATTTCCTGGAAAAGCCTGATATTTCTCAGTGGAAGTTCTTTCTTCTTTTTCTCCCTTGAGAATGAAATAAACAACACATCCCTGCTGATGAGAGCCATGAAACCTCCATATTCCATATCCAGTGCTGAAGAAGAGTTTTATTTCAGACTCAGCTGATATCAGCTGATATAGAGTAGTGAATCCACAGATTTCAGTATGCTATGTTTACTTGCTCTGCTTACTTTCTTGAGATGAAAAATCAATTGTGGTCAAGCAGCCAGTAAAACAAATAATTGTTCTCTCAGTTCCAGCATATCTGACAGTCAGCAATGCTAGTCAACATCAAACACATCATCAGAGTTGGTAAATGCTAAATTATTGATTTGGACAAGAATACAGGGCTGTGAGCTCAGACTTTGTAATATTTAATATGAAATACTTAATAATTTGCTATACTTTTTTTAGTCATTTTTTTTTTTTGTATTGTATATACATTTTTTATACAAGTGTTTATTATGATTTAGGATATGAGAAATACATAACAGGAGGTCCTGGAGCATGCTGTAATCTACTTCTCTCGGTGACATTTTTGAAGTTTCATAATCTGACACTTCGATTTTCATATGCCTTATGCTTATTATATCAGTTTCCTTTTAGTCCTCTCAAAATTCCAATTCTTAATTTGAACATTCAGCATGAGAATTTAATGCCCAGACTGGCACATTTCTGTTGTCCACTGTATATGTATGAGCTTTGACCATTACCAGGGTTTTGCCCCATTTTGGCTGTTAAATGGGCTTCTTTGTTGTGCCTCACTTACTTTACATCATGTGTAATGCTTAGATGTCTGGCTGAAAGGTGTGGACCCATTTTGAGAATAAAATGTTAAAAGTATTTTCTGTGTACACAGTCTGAAGATAAAATCTGACCTTTCAATATGCCACTTGTACAATCATCCCTGCAATGTGAAAATGCATTATCATAAGTTTTGGCATATTGCCATACTCTAATCAAATATCTATTTTAGCAAGGACATTTTTTGAGTTAGTGCCAAATATAGCACTACATTTAAGTGCACAACCTCTATGAATATAATGAGCAGACATCAGCAATCTCCCAGTGCCTAATTCTTAAATAACTTTTCAGGATATTGAAAAAATGTATATCATTTAGTCAGTATTACTACAAAAAGCTAACAATTTTTGCTAAATAGCAACAGCAACAAAACTTCCAGAAAGAAATTGAGTAATTTCCCACTGATCTTATATTTATTTTCATATACCTCGATAAAACAATTAATTTATACAACTGTTCTTCTGTCACATGGCAATAGAGATAAAAGTGGGAAGGTTCAACCTCTACTTCATATCACCAACATCTGCCTCTGACGTCATGGGCTTATTGAAATTGGAGGCATTACTTCCAGAGAGTAGCCCTCATATTTTTAAATAAGCAAACTTGGTATTAAACATTGCACCCTCCACACCTGGAACATCTGGAAAAACATGGTCAGGGAGTGTCTGTTTCTGACGTGTATGCTTCTATCCATTAATGGTTTGTTGTTGTAAAGTTTTTTTGTATTTCAGTATTAGGAAGAACCTTCATTGTGGTTTAACATGGCAGGTGGCCCAGTAGCACTCAGTTGTTCACTCAGTTTCCCCCTTCCTGCTGGGATGGGAGAGTGAATTAAAATAAATAAATAAATAAATAAAAATCCAAAGAAGAAATTATGGGTTGAGATGAAAGATAGAGAAAAGGGAATGTAGTTATGACTGTATATATATAAATGTATATAACAAGTGATGCACAAGCTTACCATGCCCTGACTGATGCCCGGCTAGCCCCCCAAGCAGCTGCACTGTGGAGCAGCAACTATAAAAATCTGTGTTATCAACATTGCTTTTCTCCTAGAACCACAACACAGCATCATACCAGATATGCTGAAGAGAACAACTCCATCCCAGCTTAAACTAAGACAACTTTTTAGAAAAATAGCATTATAAATGCCCTAACAGTAATAGAGTTTATATTCTGCAAGTCTCAGAGTTTTCATTTCAGTATATGTAGGAAAATGGTAATAACTAGAGAAAAAGAGATTTCATTTGCTTTCTGCTGGTTCTGATAGCTCACCACTGAAAGCTGATTCATACCTAGCAGAGGGAAGTATTTGTAGGTAAGTTATTAAATAATAGTAAACAAAAAGGGAGTTTATGATAGCAGATGTATCACTTAAACTGGTTAATTCTTTCATTACCACAGTAATAGTTTAAGTTAAAAAGTAAAAGTAAAAAAGAAATAAAGCTGTTAGCAGAATTGTCTTTCATAACTTGTGAAAGCCATAGAAAGCCATAACACTTTGTCTGGTTGTATAAGTTATACTACTTGGCCTATGCTATGCACCAGATCAAAGGTGTTTTAGCATGCCATCTGTACATGAGGACATTGTATTTTGACAAAAACAAAATATTGTTAGAACTGCACTCATTTGATAATACTTAAAAGTATATACTTAAATACTTAAAAGGAAAGTATATGCCACTAGTCAAAACTGAATAATTTGAACATTTCAAAATCTCATAATTTTTCATTACTGAAATTCTTACGTCATGAAATTATTTTAAACGTTATGTAGCATGACATAGAATGATTTTGCAACCTGTTATCAACTTTTGAGCATTTCCCCCTTTTTTTGTGTGTGTTTGTGTGTGTGTGTTGTAAAACTCTTTTCTTCATTCTATTTCACAGATTTTCTTTCAGAATAAAATGGTTTCAATCAAGTAACTGAATGCTGTTGTAGTTACACTGACAGAGCAGCAACCACATGGGTATACTTCAATGCATTTAAAGTGTGCTATATTGGCAGAATTAATGTTACATTTTTTTGCATCTGAAATAAAAACTGTCTCTTTTTGAGGCTGTTGAGAACTTAGAAGGCATTTGTGGTAGTTTATTGCTGTTGTTCAGACTGTTATATGAGTCACTGCCGAGGAGATTCTGTATTTTAAATATGTAGCAAAGCAGAGGTAATTTTATTAGTTAGAATTTAATTTATTATAAGACTGATGTTACATTTATAAAATGTTGCCCTTTTGTTTGGTTTGCTACAAGTAGGAAATACAGCAGCTGCAGCCAAATGCTTTCGGTCAAAACCAAATGTGCTCTTTTTGAATACTCCATCATCCAGACATGGAAAAAATAGAGCTCAATATTCTGAATTCCTGAGCCAAGAGAACTCAGTGATTGCTCTTTAGAGCAACTTCAGCATGTCTCATCATTTAAGGCCCAATGCAAAACTTCCAGAATTCAGTAGGAGAACCTAGGTGGGCTTCCATAGACTTTGGATCAGGGTGTGAAAAGAAGCTCCAGGTCTCCTTATTTAGTAAGAAATAGTGATTTGTTTCAAAAGGTGAAACAGATATTGATCTGTTGTATGAAACTCTATTACATGGTCTTCTAAACACTTGGACTATGCCCTGGAACTGTTGTTCATGGTTCTTGCTTAATATTCAAGTCACACTGGCTGACCAAGTTTGAACCTAATAATCTGAAATTTTATAGCCTGGAAATTTTGGCTTAACTTCTCAACCTTATTTCATGCCTAGATACTCAATGCATACTGTGGTGGTGTGTGTTTGTTTAGCAGCAAATTCTATTAGGTGTAAATGTAAAAGGTTTGTATGGATTAACACAAAGAAAACAAAGATTCAAAATTGGTCTGTAGTGGCATCAGTATAAACACCTTGTTGCCTTGCCTCAACACTTCTCTGCAATATATGTACAAACGTAACTGCCATCTTTAAGGCAAGAAGTAGAAGCTAGACTGGACCTGGGATTCTCTTGTCCAAGCAAAGGGAGAAAAGTGGTAGAGATGCCTTGAGAACAAGAGGAAACTTGATTTATATATATATAAATAGGTGTGTTGGCTTGAAGGCTGCTGGGATTAAATACCTAGTACACAGTCTAACCCTCACCTCAGTCTCAGAAGGGACAGCAGCAGCAACAGACCTGTTTTTCCAAAGAATGCTGCAAATACAGGTGATGTTTATAGCATCTCAATCACTGTCTACTCATCTGCCATCAGAAGTAGCCACTTTGCTTAAAGTTTACTTTATTTTTGTTCGTTTGCCTGTTTAAGGGACATATTCAACACTCATTTAAATGCTGGCAAAATCAAACAAAGACTTGTGGCTTTGAAAGACTTATATTCTGGGGATTGACTGTGATACAATTCCTTTGTTGATTTAGTAGTTACACTGACAAATCTGGGAAAGAGAATTCAAAAAAACATGAAAAAAAAAAAAAAAAAGAATCAGAGTCTGCTTCTGAGATCTAACAGGCAGTAGAGGACTTCAGATGGCTTTAGTTCATTACTGTGAAAACTAGAGTGGCAGTATCAAATCAAAAAGTTTAAGAAGATTCAGCATCAATTTATTCATAGTAATGAGGGCAGTAATGTTATAAGTAAGATTAAATAATGGTGGTGAGTGTTAACGCTTGTTAATACCTTGCTCAGATAGTGCCGAGTAATGATGCAGTTAAATAATGTTTGTTTTGATTTAGTAGCTGTTTCCTTCACATCACCTTCCACGGGATAACATCTATATAGGAGGCAAAAAGTACTTAAGCTTACAGTTCCAAGATAAAATGGCTATGGTTTCATTATACGAGGACTTCTCTGAAAGTAATGCCTCCTATTTTATGACATTGACCCACAGTGTCAGAGGCTGATGGTATGGCAATAACTATTGAACCTTACTTCCAATATTTCACTATATGTTGTTGCCATGTGACAGATGGCAGCAGAAGGGCAGTTTGACAGAAGGTTGTCTGACATGGAACTGATGAAACAAAACTGTGTCATTGTCTTCCTCCATGCAGGGGAGAAAGAAAAAAAAATAAAAAAATAATTAAAAAAATCCACTGACAATCATTGACACTTGCTGCTGAATGTTTATGGAGACCAACCAGAAGATGTGAGTACAGTGAGGTGGCAGGTGATGCATTTCAGCAGTGGCAACACTGGCATAAAAAGCCACTGTATGGGAAATTGGTAATCACGGCTTGAACCTCTGATTAATCAGCTGAGGCAAGTGTTGGGTCAGCTGTGGGAGCACAGGTGAGAGTAATTTAGCTGTGCTCCCAGAAGGGGTGGAGCTTGACTCCACCTCCTCTGGACCTCATTTAAGGGCTGACCACCACTAAGGCAGTGTTTCTTGGAGATTGCTTCAGCATTTCCCAGTGAAGGCATCTGTATTGGTGAGTTTTTCCTTATAAATAACCTTTTGAATACCTGTTACCATCTTTGTTACTGTCTTTGTATCATTCCACCTTACAGCCACATTCCAGACAGCTATGAATGTTTTTGTGCTCCTGTTCATTGCTAGTGGAAATGCATAGAAAATGGTGGTGACTATGTTGTAAAACAACATTTTGTATCTGAGAATTTACTCTGTGGAGTAGTATTTTTGTGTTCCTTGTATCTTTTGTATTTTACTTGTAAATAAATAGTAGGAATTACTTTTGGAGAAACCTATGTATTTTTCTCATTAAAGTAATTCTTAAATAGCTTTGAAATATATGTATCCTTTCAATTCACTGGTTTTTCTTTATATTAACATTTGTGTCTGTGAGAATTTCCAGCACAATATAATATATGCTAGGACTTTCATTTCTTTCAGTGATACAGGGTAAACTACTAGAGCTCTCTTTTGTATTTTCTGTAGAGCAAATACCTGAAGTCACAATGAGGAAACTTCCATCATTCAAACAGCCAAAAAAAAAAACAAACAAAAAAAAAAAAAAACACAAAAACAAAAAAAGTACTTTATGTAGCCAGTATAGTATGTATATAGTATTTTAGTGTATTTTGGTAGTTCTGATTGTTTCTATCAAATGGTCAAAATTGTTATTGTAAACAGCTGTCAGGTATAGTAAAAGCTTTTCTTTTTTCTCTTATTGCATGTGAAAGGAATAGAACAATAAACTCTACTAAGACTGATTTTTACAGTCCCTGATGCAGTAATTTGGTAAGCTAAAACTGAAATTTGACATTTGTTGACTTTTAAGACCAGCAACAGTCAACCACAGGGAGAAAAGTATATAGGTTTTTTTGTTTCTGACTTGCATTCCTAATCCCTATAAAATGTCAAATTGAAGACAACAAAGAGCAGGTCCCCTGTGAAAGAGAGTAACAAGGTATGCTTCTGCCACTTGACTTGCAAACACTTGCAGAACATCATTTTTGTTGATGGTAGAAAGATAGTTTTTTCATGACAAACACCTAAATATGTAAAATGAATTTTGGTGACATTTACTGACCAGGTCCCAGCTTTATATCTTCTACTCAAATGCACAATATTCTTTTACTGATTTCCCATTCCAAGGCAATATGTAGTACAGATTCAATGAAGCATGCTATCTGGGGAACATCCTACAGACTGACTCTCTCAAGAGTAGCTGCCATATAGCTTGTGGTTCTTGCTTAGATATATAATAAAGTACACACTGTACTTGGACAAGGAAAAAAGAAAAGAGAAAAACAAAACTAGCTTGTAACCTTTCACATGGTCTTATTATTGTTTGAGGCAAAACAGCTTGATTGCTGTTGCTTTGACAATCTTTGACAATTAGTCTGTTTCTGAAATAAACTACACAAAAATGAAGCACTGTCACAAGATTGATGTGGGTTTTGGAGTTCTTATGATCTAATGGATGCTAATATGTTCTGAAGGCAAGAGAGAGCACTTCACTTAGCTTGTACTTAGACCTACCTTCTGTTGAGGTTTTCAATTTGAAAAGTTCTCCTCTTTCATGGTTTCTTCTTTCCAAATACTCTTTTAGCTTATGTTTTGTCCTTTTTGCACGTTCTGTGTTTTGCATGGACAATCTACTTTCAACAGCATGATTTATTTGCATGTTAGTGGCCATTTGTGAAATGGTTGATTTGATAAATGCTGCTTTAAATGCTTTTTCAACTTTCTCCTGTGAGAACTCTTAACTTTGCCACAAAAGGAGGATATTACAAAACCAGCTTTTTTTTTTTCCTCTGTTTGATCCTAGTTTTCTGACTAGAAACCAATTCCAAGAAAGGCAAACTGGTTCCACAGAAAATCACATTATCAAAAACATAGCTACACATCAGGAGAGGTTTGGATGGAAAATATTTATTCCAGTTTCATTTCTTTCTGCACTAATATCTGCCTTAAATGCACAAAACCTTGAATGACTTCTAGTTAGATCCATGCGCGTTAAAGATTAAAAGCGTCTCCTTCCCAAACAGTTACCGTATTAGTAACTGCCTGATCAACACTGAGCCCTCAAGAAAAGAAAAAAAAGAAAAAGGAAAAAAAAGGGAGAACAAATTTAAGGGTGCATACCTTTTTCCTGTTCATAATAACATCCTTAACAATATCCTTAATTTCAAAGTTTTACTTATAGTCCGTTAATACATAATCCCTTAATAAATTGAATTTATGTAAAAACTATTATTTTACGGTTAAAAATATTATAGCAATCTGAAACTAGGCAATAACTTTAATTCTCTGTAGCTGTAATCCATTATGCAGTTTTGTTCACACACCTCACTTCAGTAGTTAGTGCATGTTTTATAATACTCCTACTTTTAATCACATTTTTTTATTGAAGGCCACTGATGACTAATGTTATGTTAATTATTGTAGTGGAATATTTTTAAAACATCTTATGCCTCTCATAAGTTCATTACTGGAATATAAAAATGAGATTAATATGAAGTAAATGACAAGCAAGGCTTGAAGACTTCAGTAAACAGTTGCACAATATTTGGGGGTACATGCTTGGAGATTTTACTTAAGTGCTGTGTGGTTTGTTAAAACAAAAGAGAAAAAAAAACTAAGAAAAAACAACAAAGTATGTCAGTGTGACTGATCATAGAATAACAAGGCTGGAAGGGACCTACAAGATCACCTAGTCCAACCATCTTCCCATTACAATAGCTACAGAAAACCACTAAACCATATCTTGGAGCTCCTCATCCAGACACCTCTTGAACACTGCAAGGGACTGTGGCTTCACCATCCCCCTGGGCAGGCCATTCCAGTGCCTGATGACTCTCTGTGAGAAAAAGTTCCTTCTTATGACTAGTTTAAACCTTTTCTTCAATAAGCTCCTATAATGGAACATGAAAAAGAAAAGAAAGAGAAGGGTAATGTGCCTGTAAATCTCAGTGAGTATAATAGTGTATAACTGACCACAGCTATTGGAAAGAAAGCTAACTGGTCAGAGAGCACTGGACTTTTAACAGTTCAAAATGTTCAAAACTTCAGTAAAATAAATTCTATGGCAGGCATCACAAAGGAGTGAGAATGTTTCAGAGAAAAATTGCTGAAATAAAACATCAGGGGAGACATATGTATAAGATTGTCTAAGAATAGTTGGTCAGACCTCTTGTACAATTTGCATGTGGGTGTGCTGCTGCTAAAATAAAGTCTTCTAGTTTTACCTGGCAACATCCAAGCACTTACAGAATTTACTAAATATGTCCATTTAGCCCCCCAGACCAAGTATAAGCTGAAACCCTGAGAGTGGCACTTGAAAAAGAATGAGTGAACAAGTAATGAGCAACCACAACAAATACTGTTGTTAAATAAATAAATAAATCCTCAGTCAGTTATTTTCTAAGGCTCTGTTTTTTAATACTTTTGGTTTCTCCTCCCAGTATGCATTGGGAAGTTTCTTGTAAGTCAAAAGTATTAGTTCAGAGCCAGTTGAGCAAACCACTTCAGCATAAATTAAAATATTCTCTCTTGACTACCCTTAAATTCTTTTCAAGTCTGTAGACCTGAAAAGTTACTAAAAATTGAGAATAAAATTACTTTTCAGAAATAAGAGAAAAACTATACTGGGGATTACTGTATAATCTGAAAGTGGAAAATCTATTTTTTTTTTATTTATTTATTTTTTTTTTTGCTTACTTTTTAACATTTCAGTCTGAAGGTTAAAAATAAAATCTCTACATTCTGAAAACACCTACAAGGAATAGAGAAAAAGGAGAGAGCAGAAAGTACTGCTTTTACAGAATTGTTATACTTTTCTGTTCCTGTATATTTTTATTCTTTTTCAGATACCAATTTCTGCATTTTTCCAGAGATTCTTATTTACTAACCAAAGGTGAGGCAGAGAAATGGGGATTGGAACCAACTGATCTTTAAATTCCCTTCCAGTCCAATCCATTCTATGACTCTACAATGCTAAATGTCTTTTCGTGATAAATGTCCCTGACAGATTTTATGGTGTTGTTTGTGAGTGGATGAGTCAGTCAGACTGCATCCCTCTGACAAATACAGGGTAGGACCACAGTGTGAGATAGAGTTGTTGGATATATTTTTCATGTTAGTAAGAAGCAGTTCCACTGAGCAGAGCTGTTTGAGCATGATTTTGAACCAAAAGGAACAATCTTTACTGAGAGGTACAGTGTGTTGTTTTGAGTGCTGTAGTGTTTTAAAGTGCTCTGGGACTGTAATCTCATATCAAAGTGGAACAGAAAGGATGGATGTCCATCCACATACTTAAGAGGTTGTTCTATGGCATTATCCGGCCTTCTGCTAATAGATACATTTGCTCTAGTGATAATAAGAGTGATTAATCTTCGTATTGAATTGCTATGGCATGTCTCTGCCTTTAATTTGCACACACTTTAAGACAGTCCTTCTGAAGAATACTAGTCGGTGATCATTCAGTGCTTGCCAGAATTGGCACACAAGTCATCCCATGAGTTGAGGGATTTTGCTAAGCCTGGGTCTCAAGAGACATGAGATTGGCAGGAAAAGTAACTACTGTTGTATGAAATTTCATGGCTTGTGCAGCCAGTAAACATCAAAATCATGTCTCATGACTGACAGAGAAGAAATACCAAGTCCTGTACAGGATAACAAAGGGTAGGCACCATCTGCTACTCTGTGGAGTAGAATTATAAAATATGTCAGTCACACCATTGCTGAGAAAAACAGAAAATGCTGCACGTTGCTGCATCTGCTATCATAGGTACAACTTTCAAGGTAGAAAAATATGCCTGACATCATAGTGCAGAGAAGCTGATGATGGTGTCAACTTCTGTGTGTGCAGAAAATAAGGCAGTTTAAAATAATTGGGATTCTCAGTTCATAGTTGCATGTAACACACAGGTGAGAATCTCACAAAGAATTTAATTTTCAGGGTTTATACTTTTTGGAATGTAAAATGAACAAAAGGATTTTGTTGTTGTTGTTTTGGTTTGTTTTTTTGTTTGTTTTTTTTTTTTCCTTTTGATATTTTATATTCTTCCATTCACATGTTTAGGGTACCCTAATCAAAGAACACTTCCCTGATAAATCCCAGTTCCTAATGGTCCTTTCAGATCATCTATCATTTCTGAAAGATTTAATTACATGTAAATCCATGGCAAAAGCCCTGATGATTAAATTCTGGCTCTGCATTGCTGTTTATTGCCATTTTCACTGATGTAATGTGTCTGAGCTCAGACAAGTTGCAGTCCATTTTTCACTTATCTAAGCCACAAACAGACCCACAACCATCTGATTTATTAAAGAGTGGGTAACAAAGATGTGTTTAGCAATGATGTAATGGATTTGATTTCCTCTGTCCTGCCCCTGCCTTTTTCCTTTCAGTACTCGTTCTTATTTTACTTCAATAATAGTTATATAGCCCTATAGATTTTGGATTCTGTATGTTCTTTCTAGAAAATCAGCGTATATATATATATAAAACCACATGCAGAATCTTAAAGAGTTAGATTTACATTGAGTTGAGACAGAGTTGTCGTTTGTATACCTTTATAGATTTCTTTTTTCATTTCAGAACAACCATGAACAACAGTTAAAATATTATAAGGTATCAGACTCGCAGAATCATTAAGGTTGGAAAAGGCCACTAGGATCATCTAGTCCAGCCATCAGGACGTCTTTACCGTGCATAATAACTACATCTCTTAGTGCCACAACTACACATTTCTTGTACATTTTCAGAGATGATAACGCTGTCACCATCCTGGGTAGCCTTTTTCAATGCCTCACCACTGTTTATGAAAATAAATTTTTAATTTTTCCAAATATCCAGCCTGAAGAACCCCTGGAACAGGTTAAGGCCATTCTCTCTTTTACTATCACTGTTAGCCTGGGAGAAAAAAAATCCTATTCTTACTTGCACCAAAGTAAGGAGGAAAAAAAAAAAAAAAGCTCTTTTGAAATTATTTTGCATTATACATATGCAAATGTATTAAGTGTATCTCTACCATATGTATACAGTCTATCATATAGTGATACTACTAGGAAAACTTGGCATATATGTAGTTAATTGTTCACAAATTACCTAATTCTTTTATTTATTTTTTTTATTCTAGCATCTATGTTGTTTAAAAGAAAAGAATCCTTCTTTCAGAAACTCAACAGCAAAAAAAAAAATCTCATTCTCTTAGATGCTGGGAGAAGTTATACTCTATTAACAACTGAAATAATTCTGTCAAAACTACTGAAACTATTTAACAAAAGACAGTGTGCTCTAATTTTTTAATTGTATAAACTTTACAGAATGCACAGTAGTAGTAGAAGTCATTTAGTACATAATAGTTACAACTACATAAGTATATTAACATACCTGTATATGGAACCCAAATTTCTACCTAGAAATTTGTCCAGCGAGCTTGGACAGCTAAACTCTGTATTTTTTATCCTGCTTTGTGAAAGAATAGGAAGAAAAAAAAAAAAAAGTTATGTACTTCTAAAATTAATTTGTACAGAATATAAATATGACTCATAGAATCATAGAATGGATTGGGTTGGAAGAGACCATAAAGCTCATCCAATTCCAACCCCTCTGCGATGGGCAGAGGTGCCAGCCACTACATCAGCCTGTCCTGGGCCACATCCAACCTGGCCTTGAACACCAGTAACTCTAATTGTCTGTCCCTTTAATTAATTCTTGCTTTTAATTGCAAAGCATTTTTTTTCTCCAGCATATTAAGTACTCATCTATCTTAACTTTCTTGATCTTGCAATTTCAATCCTTATAATAAAATTCTAAGCTTATCCAAACTCGCTTTGTTTTGAAAATTTAAGGGAAAGTTTATAATGAAAATAGTTTAAAAAATCACACTATCGATTCAGTGTTTAAAATGTTTTTCATAATTACTGAAGAGTCCTTCCTTTAGTTTTTCAACAATATTTCAATGTTACAAAGGTTTCTGATGAAAATTTATTTCTTATTTTCTAGTGAAAACAAGAATTCTTTTCACAACAGAAATCCAAGAAATAAATGAAAACAACAGTAAAAATGAAACCATGCTGTTTGATGTTTTGTGTTGCAAAAGCCTAAGTGCATTATACTCTCAAATATTAAGGATAAAAGGCTTTTGCAACACAATACACTGATACCAAGACAGAGGCATCATATTTAGTGCCTTAATATCATGAAAATATGAAGCCATTAGATCATACAAGGCTTATAATAACATTGCATATTGATTATTGTAGAATTGTTATATTAATAAATATGAAATGCATTTCTACGATTGCATTAAATTTCTATATGCTATATATCAAATCACAGGTTTGATACTGTTATGAGGAATAAGGACTGAGAAATTGTTGTCTGTTTTATAATCTGCAATTGTATTATGTAGTGTTGCTGACTATCTAAATTGCTGTACCTGATGGGAAAATCCAGCACTGCCTCCATGTAGGCAAATTCACTAATGGAGTTTTCTGGATTCAGCACTATTATTCTAATACAGGCTAATGTCCATTAACACCATTCATAAGCACTTCCAAAACTACTTACTTTTTTTTCTGAATATTGTCAGTTGTTTGTGATATGTTCAGTGCTGCTGTAGCAGTACATAATTAGGGGAACTGAAAGCAGAGATTTAATTTATCCTCCACTATCTATGATGAGCCAAGGCTAAGCTTAATATTGAGACACTGCTATTAGATTAACAATTCATACTGTAATATTGTGCCACTATAAGAATATATTTTTAGGTATCATGTATATGCATGCAACAAGCACATATATATACATAAACACACACACAACTTGCTGCAAAATTAATGCCTCCTTTCCATGGAAGCTACAAGAGATACAAAGAGCACAATAATGCTATTTGATAAAACAAATTCTCAGCTACAAAACACTGTTGTGCCACATAGTCACCACCATTAGCTACGCATTTTCACCAGTGATGAACAAAAGCCTGCGCTTTGTTCTCATAAAAATTTGCACCAGTAGAGGTGACTCTCTATCATGTCGCCACTGCTGAAATGCATCACAAACCACCTCACCATGCTCACATCCACTGGTTGGTCTCCATCAATGTTCAGCAAGCATTGATGAATGTTGATGGGTGCCATTTTTTCACATTCATTCACACCCTTTTGCCTCAGATGCCATTTTGTCAGACTGCCTCTCTGCTGCCATCTGTTGCATAGCAAGAAAACACAATGGAATACTAGTGGGAAGGTTCAACCTCTACTGCCATATCACCAACATTTGCCATGGATGTTGTGAACCAATGTTATAAAATAAGAGGCATTACTTTCAGAGCAACCCTTGTTTGTTTATCTGTCATAAGAGATTACTTCTGTGTGAGATGCCAACCTAGAAAGAAAAGAAAAAAAAAAAAAAAAAGAAAAAAGAAAAAAACACATTCACTTCCCTTCAAAATTTTTTCTACAATATCTGTTTTGTTTTCCATCTTCATTTTGCTGAAAATCCTTACAAGTTAAATTTCCACAGGAAGTGTTTTGTTTTTTAAAGGCTCTGTGCTTAACTGTGTGTGTTTGTGTATTCCTTATTCTTACATTATTTAATGATCATGTAAAATCTAGGCGGCCATGAACCTGAATTGTAGTAGCAGAGGATCTCTGGAAGGCAGCAGGCTGGGATCACTGCCAGCTATCTAAAGTGAGGCACACAGTACACGTAGCTAGCAAAGGCAGGCAAGAGTGTATCTGCATGCTTCAGAAGTATTTTTGTCGCAGTCAGAGTGGAAAAGCACTTTAGTCAAGCCCAGTAATGAACTGATTAGTCTGGTTGTGAAACCTGTTCACAGTCAATTCACGTGATAATGTAAACCAATTCAGTCACAACTAGGATAACTTCTACAGTGTCTAAGAAGTGATTGCTTCTTGAGGGCTACTGAACTACAGGAACAGGTGCACAGCAAAATGAAATCACCAAAGTAAAAGTAAAATGAGACAAGAAAAAAAACACCTCCTCCCCTCCTTTAAATAAATAACGTAAATTCCCTGCTGCTGTTCTGAGGAAAAGCTGGCAGACAGCATCAATAGAAGGTCATCATGACTTCCAATGAAATCAGAAGTCGACAGTGAAGATTTGCCATCTTGTGATTTAAAACAGCAAAAAAGGAAGAGAAAAAAAAAAAAACAAACAAAAAAACAAAAACAAAAACAAAAAAAAAAAAAAAAAAAAACCCACAGCTTTCAATCAATCCTCCCAAAGCCACAAACGACAGAGTGATTAGGATGAAGGGCACTTCTCTGAGCAAGAGATGGAAGAGGAACTGGGTCCATGAAACACAATGGATTTCTATCACTTCCATTTAGATGCCAAAACCTAAAATGACCATACATTTCAAAGTCAGGTAATTTGGTTCCCCCCAAGTGGCATCGCATGTGTGTGTCAGAGGGAGCCAGCACTTCATGCTTCATCTGAAAGTGGCCATAGTTATCATTTTAAAGACTTCAGTTATGCTGCTTTCTTCCTGTCCTTCTGCTGCTGGACTTTGCTGGATGTCTAAACTGCTAAATATTACGTGAGTCATATTTCATTACACTGTGCACTCTGAAACATCTAATACACTTTGATTTGCTTTATCACTGAAAATTCATAACGTAAATTAGAAGGAAGCACTTTGCTGAAACATATTTATAAATAAAAGGCAATCTTTTTTAAAGATATATATATATTCTTTTTTAAAGATATATATTTTAATGGTGAATTTAAAAGAATAAATAAGCAAATAAAGCACCACAGACACCACACTCCTATTAAGGATGCAATGCCAAATAAATCCTGCTCTGGGTTTTTGTTGTTTATTGTTTTGGTTTATTATTTTTTCAGACTACTACTCAAGCATACTACTACTTCCCCCTCCTCTCTCCTGCCCCTCCACCTCTCAGTTGCATCCAAAATAAGAATCAATTAAGATGGAAAGTTGCCCACAAAACTGGCTCCAGCTTAACTGTTGGAAAACCCAGATCAACTTCCTTCTGAATTACTGCATTGGCTCCTTTTGAATTGGCAATTTTCAGCCCTAGTTCCCAGCTTTCAGCAGTTATCAACATGATGCTTTGTTCTTTCAAATAAACAGAACTATCAATTCACAAAATTAAAGATAAATCATTTACAGGGACTCCTTAAACTGCCCACAGTTGCCTTCCTGGTAGAAAATGCTTTAACAATCAGTGCTTTTTTTTTTTTTTTTTTTTTTTTTTTTTCTTTTCCTTCTCCCCCTCAGGAAAGCGCAAGAAACCTGTAGAAGACAGGGAGCAATATATGACTTTGAGTTATTGTTATGGTTCTCCTCTAAAAAGAGAGAGAAAGCACTTTAAGCATTAAAGGTGAACTTCCACACCAAATTTCCCTGCTCCCCACATGATTTAAGGGTCTGAAAAGATTGAAGCAGAACTGAATTATCTATATACTGAAAACAGTATTGCTGTCTGTCCGATTAGTGCTAATTAGGGGTTACAGTTACTCACTGAACAAATAAACAGAGCAAACTCCTCAAATTTTTTGAAAGCTAAAAACTTGCCTTCCAAGTCTAAATAGATACCCATCATATTTTGCATGTCCTAAAGATGTTGCTATTCTTTTAAGGTCCCTTCCAACTCAAATGATTCCATGATTCTGTGATTTTTTTCTGTGATACAGGTGTGATGTTGAAGTAAATGGAGCTGTTGCTATTTGTCTATCTTCAGTTTTTAGCTCTGACATAAACTTTCAGTAAGACCACCACAGCTGTTCTATTTTTTGTAATACCATAACTTCCTCTAATGTTATAATTCCTAATTTCTAGTTTTAAGCAAGATGAGAGATCTGTTTCTTTTGTTCTTACACACTTGTGCCAAACCCTGACTACTTTCATCTTAAATAGGGATGGTGTATCTCTGGCAAGAAAGCAATAGATTTTCTGCCATATCTTATATACATTCAAGTTTTTCCTGCACAAATATAAAACTAGAATTGAACAAATGAATGGCATATCATGTGCATTCCTGTTTATAGATAATTTCTCAAAAAGTGGAAGCTTTTAAAAAAGTGTTTAAAAACAAATCTTCTGTGCTGCACACAGCAAATAAACACATTGCACAGGAAAATATGGATGCAAATATTAGAACATAAAATGTTTAATTTAATGAAAAGGGCCCCCAGAAGAATGAATTTAATTTATACGAGCAATAAGTTGATTGGGACATTTTAATATATAACTCAAGATTTAAGGAAGCCTTTATTAATAAAATTTACACAGCATATTTCATGCCTGTCTACAATAATAGCTGTTGCCAGCCATCATAGACTCTCTTCAACTCAAATGAACAACAACATAATACACTGAAAAATTAACAAGAGCCCACTGGCCAGCTTTGACCACTAGAGATTTTGATAAATTTTCAGGCATTATGTTATATTCAGTATGGAATTGCAGTATATTTTAAAGTATTTCTTCTAGAAGCCCATTTTTGTATCTCTTCAATGTTTTTTGTTGTTTTTTTTTTTTTTTTGCTTTTGACAGCAGGTGTATAATTTCTCATATCCTAAATTACCCTGAACCTCGCAGTATCCAATTAATACTTCTCCATATCCGTATCTATCATACCTACCACTATCTATCTGTCATTAAACTAGCAATTGGAGTGATCTTTGATTCAAGAAATGTTAAATATTTAATTAATACTTTAAGTAACGAGTGAAACATAACCTATGCAAAAAGGAAGTAGAATCCACATAACATATTCTTTTACAAAAATATTTTAGCGAATATTTGTCATTGGGAAAATGGGACATCATATATATGTATATATATATACCTCATTTATAACTGCATGTTCCCATGTAACTGATTATTCATAAACAGATATTCTGATATATTATGATGATTTTTACATGCTCAGATTCTAAGTTTTTCATAATTTCTCTACTAGGCTTTTGAATTAATTTCTCATTTCCACATTTTATTTCTGTCTTGGGCCATAAAAATGTAATTGTTACCACTGAAGTTGCAGCTCTTCCACTCCCAAAAGGCCAATTCACTTTACAAAGCACATATACTGTACAACTTATTGGCCTTTAATTTCATTCATCAAATGTTAATACTACTTGGAGGAAACTGTAAGTTAGGAAAATGCCAATGAGCAATGGAGATGGCTCCTATAATAATGATTTGTCACCCAGCATTATGAAGTGGAGCTTTTATTAGAATTCATTTCCCTGAGATTAACTATTTGATCTAGTACATCTTTTGCACTGCATCATGTGTCTAGGGGAGCTAATTTTCATATCAAACAAAAAGATGAGATGAAGTAGCCAGTACTACAAGTTCATGTGCAAGCTGCTGGAAAAGCAATGTCTCCTACTTATTTCCATGGAAATTACAACAGACAAAAGTTGTACAAAAGTACTATTTGATAGAGCAAATAGACTTTTGTTAGTTAGAACTACAAAACACTGTTTTCCAACATAATTAGTTGTGCATTTACATCTGTGACTAACAAGAGCAAAAGAATCTGCAGAGCCATCCAGAATGTGACTTGACATTCACATAACTGTTGCCTGATGAAATGCACCTCCCACTACCTCACTGTGCTCACATCCACCAGTTGGTCTCCATCAACACTCAGCAAGCATCAGTGAGTGTCAGTGGGTGCCAATTTTTCCACACAGAGGAATTCAGTGACAGACCTTTGCTTCATGCACACTTGCATGTCAGATGTCTTTCTGTCAGACAGCCTCTCTGCTGCCATCTGTCACACAGCAACAAAATCTAATGGAATAATGGTGTGAAGGTTCGAAGGTTCAGCCTCTACTGCCATACCACCAACATCTGCCTCTGACCTTGTGAACCAACATATTAAAACAGGAGGCATTACTTTCAGAGCAGCCCTTGTATATGTCCACATTGCCTATACAGCCATTACAGCCATTACAAAATGCAAGCAAAAGAGAAAGAAAGGATCAAAATAATTTGCAGCTAACCTATAATGTAAGGAAAAAAAAAAAAAAAATGGGTAAGATTCAGCGTTAGGATCTTATTATCAATTAACTCAAAGTCACATCAGTGATTTTACCTTTTATAGCTGCTGTAAATCTACATAACAGCACTGTCTCCAAAGGTTTTCATGGCCCTGAGATTCTGAAGTGATACACATATTTATGGAGGTGATACATGAGATTTACTGGCACTTAGGTACCAAAGAATAGAATTAGATAACATTTTCAAGCAACATTTCATGCTTTCTGATTCACGAAACATAGGTAAAGAATCACATCTTTGATCAACAATGATCAAAATGCATTTTAATAACAGCCCTCTTTATGTCAAATAGAACAAGGGTGGATATAAAATTTTAGAACACTAACTAGAAGGTAAGAAGGTACAGACAACAGATTTCTGATAGCTGAAATACACCACAGTTTGCAAAGTTTTTTTGAGTGACTTTAAATGTTCTGATAAACAGCTCCAAAGGAAACCTGTAAAATAACTGATTGAAGTATAAAGGTGAACATGATTTGCTAATGTAAGTTGTACGAATTAAGTTCAGGGGAAATGTGGATAAACTGATGTTTAGTTAATGACCTGGGAAATCAGCAACAGATAACAATTTTTAAAAGTTAATAGCAAAAACCTTACCAAATACAACTTGCAGTTGCATCAGTTACAAACAAATTCAATGCAAAAACACTGTGTTGAGGCATAATAAAAGTGTAG
The DNA here is from genome assembly GCF_039878825.1 of Excalfactoria chinensis. Lineage (NCBI taxonomy): Eukaryota > Metazoa > Chordata > Aves > Galliformes > Phasianidae > Excalfactoria > Excalfactoria chinensis. Next base: position 52,228,604 of record NC_092826.1, read on the forward strand.
TATTTAATTTTTCAGAATGGTTTTTCATTGTTTAGTAATCAAAAATAAAGTAAATTAAAAAAAAAGTTAATTTACACATAGACTTCAAAACTTTTAAAGATTTTAATTCCAGTGCTCACTAAAAACTACAATGCATATTTTTTGAAAACCTAAAGGTTACATCATTCTCATACTTGACCTCTGTACCTTTACATTCTACCTGGGTTTTCCCAGGTGAACTTCCTAGATTCTAGGTTAAAAAGTGCTAAAGACACTACTCTTTCACTCTTGTGTGTGCCCCAGAAACACAATAAAATATGTTTGAAGAAAATATCTGTCCCAGGAGTGTTAGTTCTTTTGAATAATTTACACATTTCTAAATAGGGAAATAGATATCTAACTTTGGAAAGGGAAGTATCAAATGCCTTTAAAAATAAGAACCAAATAAACACTGCAACAAACATTATGGAACCTATAGGTGTTCTGCCCACCTAGTGCAGGGTCTGCAGCCATTACAGCCAGCAACTGTTTCAGCAGAAGATATAGCGATACCTATTAGACATTCACAGAATAGTTTTTCCTGAAGTTACAGTTCCTCCTATTTCCCTGAATGTACAGGTCAGTCTATAACCAGTGGGGACTTTTTACTCTGGATTTCTGCTTTACTTTTTATATTGAATGTAGTTGTATAGATAGACAAGAGAGGAAATGATAGATAAAGATATAGCTAAACAATTAGCTTTTTAGTTAAAGCTTAGCTTTTAAGTTCAGATTTCATTTGGTTCTACATACAGACACATTTCATGCCCATCAGATCATAGCTTCCCAATATAATTTCATAATAGGATTCACTGTAACATCTTAATTCATTTTTAATGCAATTACAGCAGCACTATTTAAGTATAACCCTCTACCTCTATTCACTGCAGCATTTATCTTTTTATTTATAAGTACCAGATGCAGACATTAGTCAAACATATGTGTTACCCAAAATAGGAATCCCATGAACCAAACTTGGCCTCTGTAAGAAGGTCACAAGTCAACTGAAATCATTTAGGTCACACAGTGGCTTAAACTGAACTGTTCCAATTTTCCTTGCTGTACATTTTGTTTCCTTTAAAGCACTTTTTAAACTTTCTCTGTCATGTTTTATTTTTATTTTACTGTGTTTTCCCCTAGGAAATAAAAGCATTCCGCAAACTTTTATACTAGTTCTTTTCTGTGTGCCATCTACTATTAAACCTTAGCAGTTACCCTTTGAGAGGATAAACATTCTTCTGACTTTGGTTGCCAACCTTATTATTTTCAATATACATATCCTTTTCCGTAATAAATATCCTTTTCCTTTAACCATTCACAGTCCTGCCTGCAGATCTTATTCTATAATCTTTGTACTTCTTAAGAAAATAATATTATGAGCAAATATAAAAATTTTAATCCATCATAAAACCAGAATAATGCAGCCTGTAAAGGAAAGGAAGTCTAAACACACAGCACAGTTCCCATTACTAAAGCAGTAAGGAATGAAAACTTGAGCAATTATAATCCCAACTCAATTAAGCAAAGTAGATAAGCAAACACTTATTTTCCTCATTAAGAATATACACAAAAGCTTTCCCAGCAGTGTTTTTCACTTCCTATCCAAATCACCCTGATGTTGAATATAAAATCAAATAGATCTACATAACTGAATCCATATTCCTAGGAAGGACAGATCAAAATCGTTTAGTACTGGGTTCATGGGACCAGACATGGAAGAATGATCCTCCAACACTGGCAGTGAATGATAATCACATAAAAATATCATAGTGTAGTGATCATTCTGACTCTTTCAAGCTTGTAAATGGGAGAAGAGGTCCATTTAAACCAAAAGCATCCTTATTTGTGAAATGCTGACTTTGTTATTCAGTTATTCAACTGAAGCTAGTGTGATGATGTGTGATATGTAGTATGTATTATAGAACTTTCCTGAAAGAGTTCAGAACTGTAACATGGTACATAAATAATATGTGTTCCTTAAATATTTGAGACCATGTGTTCCAGAATAATTGTTAAGAGCACATAGAAAAGAGTACCTTTGAAATATTACTAAGTGTTAAGGATGCTATTGTGTATGTATATTTGCATATACAATTAAGCACTAGTATTTAAAACAAACAAACAGTTGGCTCTGATTGGAAATTATTTTTGTAGGTGAAAAACAAAAAACAAAACAAAACAAAACAAAAAAACTTTCTCATTTGTTACTGTTTCATAACCTCTGAGAATTGTCTCTCAGTCCAGATGATAAAAACAGTTCTTCTGATAAAGAAGATTCAAGAGCTTCATAATGTATTCAAATACAAACGGTGACTATTACTCAATGTTAAAATATCACAAGCATTTCTGACATTAAATTTTATTGAAGTCTGTTTTCACCAACTGCTTCATACATAAGAGATGCACTGTACTGTGTACTAAGTACTCTGTAAACAACACCCAAAAAGGAGGCATGTTTGCATTCCATACTGGAAATCAGTAGCTATTTTCAGTAAGAAAGTGTTAACTTTTACACTGCTTTGAGTCTGCGTAAGTTAAAATGAATGCAGAAAATTGGCTCAGAGTAAGACATTACTTTTCTTTCTTTTTTTTTTTTTTTTTTATTTTTCTACCCAATTTAGTATGGCAATCATTTCAGATCCAAAAATAATTCATTCAACTCCTCAGGAATTCAAATTTTCTGAAATGAACAAAATAGGGACTGCTACAGAATGAAACATGAGTCAATGCAGAAGATTGAAGAAAGCAGCTCTCAACTGTAAGACTATATGATTTCACAAATGTTAGAAGAATGTAAAAAATATATACTTTTTTCCTAATGCTATATTTCATCTCACTAAGCAGATTACTCTGATTGAAGATTAGTAAATTATCTCAGATTTTTAATAATACCTTCTAAAACTGTCAATGGAAATTGAGCATCCACTGACAGTCTCAATTTCTGAAGAGCTTGAAGGCATAACATGGAGGAAAACCAGCTCTTATATAAATAGGATGTTGGGAAGCAGAGAGATCATGACCTATGGGACACACACAAAAGCACTCACTGGATAACATAGTACACCAGATATTCTTTGGGGCTCACTAAGATCTTGCTGGGACATCAAATTGCTGCAGAAAGCAACTAGGAAGGCTAGAGTTCTACAAAAGAGAGGGCATTACATCTATCCAATAAGATATCCCAGTGTTCATGAAGCAAAGGTCAGATGTGATGTTGCTTTTACCTTCATGGCAAATATCACATTTCAGCATCTCTCCCTCCTCCTGAGTTTAAGACCTTTAACTGTGTTCTCTCTCTCTTTCTCTCCATTCCTTCCAAGTTAATTTCCCCCAAATCAATTTCGCTGTTTCCATCACCTCTGGAGACACAGGATGTTCTTTCAATATCCCTGGTATCTAAAAAATTCATCCTTTCTCTCTCACTACATCACAGAGAAAACTCATTACACCCTGGAAGATGGCTGTCTTATTGCTGTTTTCACCCTGAAAATATACCTCCTAATATACTGTGAAGGGACACTTATGATATCAATCCTTACTTCAGACTTCCATGCTGGAAGATCCATGTTAGGAGTGATATAATTCTTTCAGATATAAGCATGCATCCTCCATAGACTGCAGTTTCACAGTAGGAATCTGGCATCTCTAGACTTCAACCTGCGTGGGGGGAAAAGCTGGTCAGTGCCAAGCATAAAGCAAAGAATCACACTTACACAGTTTGCTGAGAGAGTGCTACCCACACAGCACCTCTCTTGACTTTTCTGTTTTTTTCCAATTCCATATTTTTTTCTGGGTTTTCTAGTATTTACTCTCTGCCCTGACTGAATCCCAAATCCTCTTGAGAGTAACCAAAAGGACATGCATCTTTTAGAAAAAGGAAGTTCTTTGCTGCTTACACTGTACCTGCTTTTACACTGCAGATGGAAGAGTCCTCTAAACCACTGCCTGCAGACTGAAAAATATAGACTTGAAACAAAGGCTCTTGTCCTCTGCTAGGCAGGAGCTCGGCTATATCTTCACATGTGCAGTTTAACAGCAGATGTGTTTTGTTACCTTGTTTAAACCATAGACGAAATAGCAGAAAATGTGATGTGAGAGCTTGCTATTTTAACAACTCAGATGATGTGAGATTGCTTATATGAATATCAGTCAAAGTGTGACTCTTGCCTTTACACCATTTTCATAGCCACCTCACAGATTTATCCTATGATGACATCTTTGAATTCAGTACTCTCAGTGAAGGCTGTAGGTTGACAAATACACAGAAGCTGCTGTAATGACCTAGATAATTTGTAAGTCAAGAAACTGAATATCCTGCTTGTGTGGTAGGTAGAGAGTTTGGTTTGTTTGAAGTACAGGAGCTCGATGTGAAAGAACAGTGGAGGGGTCCACATTGTGCTACTTTGCCATCTGTGTATCAGAGGGGTAATAGAGGGAAAAGCACTGAAAGGTCCAGCGTGGAATCCTAAGCAGATAACTTTCTTTCACAAGAAGCATGTGCAAAGAAACACATGCCTTCACAGACAAGGTTTCATAATTTTGGGAATATTTTACTTGTGAGAAGCTTTTATATAAGTAGAGAGTGAGACAGGGAGAGTAAATCTCTTCAAAACACAACACACTGTACATTCCAAAAGCATGACAACAGTCTGTTGTGCATTTAAGGAGTTAATTAAATTTTCTGGTATCTTTTATTTTTTGTGCAATTCAGTGCAAAATCCCAAGTTGATTCCACTTTCAAATATAACAAGCAAAATCTTATGCAGATTAATAAGCTTGGTAAAAAAATCAGAAATATACAACTGACTTTGAATCCTAAATCGCATTAACTTTCAAAACAGAGACTCCTCTGTTAGTACTTGTATCAACTTATTAGATATTCCATGGCTATTTCATTTTGAAGATTCATCCATTCTTCTCCGTGATTAAACTGAAATCTAGTAGAAAGTTTCTATTCTAAGAAAAAAAGAAAAAAGAAAAAAAGCTTAATTTTCCTAGTATTACTGTTGTGTTTATCTGACGATTCTTCTTTGTAAAAAGAAGCCTTGCTTTGTAAAGCAATGTCTGAAGCATTTATCTATGACTTGAAAATACACAGTTAACATGATCATATTTATATCACTTTTGTGCTAAACAGAAAAGTGAACTTCAAAATCTGAGAATCAGAGAGAGAGAGTGCAAAATTTCAGTTCTAGAAATATATAAAAAATGTGATTAGACGTGTGATTAACATTAACTTTCACCACCAAAGGCAAACTAATTCAGAATACAAGAGAGAGATATAATGTTACCATCAAAATCTGTGTTTGCTCACATATTCAATATTATGCATAGCTCTCACCCCCTTAGGTATGATAATAATAAACAAAACAAGACAAAATTAGAAAAAGGAAGCAAAGATCATTACAGGAATGCAATGCTTTTGAGGCAAAAGAACAACCAAACAAACAAAACAACAACAACAACAAAAACCACTAAAAGATGGCTTTTAAAGTCAGGAATAACTGCCTTGTTGGACTCTTCGTCATGATGGATTCTAAACTTTACATGGATTCAAGGGCGGACTGAAAAGTCTAATGGAAAAGAAACCCACTTAGATTTGCTAAATAGATGAGCCTGGGAAAGGGATCATACAAAGAATCCTATTTTGCCCTATCCCATTCTTCTCTATTTGTCCAGATAAGGCAACTACTGGAAGCAACACACTAAGTTAAATAGTCCTTCACCTTGATCAAGAACAGCCCTTTTTACCTTCTTATAACCTTAAACTGACCCTTCCTTTTTATCCAGTGGAAAATTGTATTTGTCTTCAGTAAGAGTTACATTATGTGCTTAAACTACTGCTAGCCTTTATATATGGAAAGAGTGTTTTTTTGATTACACCTTGGCTCTCACTGAGGAGTAAATCTTTTCCACATCAGCAAGTAGTACATGTTCTGTGCAAGCAAATGATAGAATATCCCAAGTTGGAAGTGATCCACAAAGATCACTAAGTCCAACACAGATTCCGCAAAGGAATGTCCAAAATTCAAGCCCTTTATCTGAGAGCATTGTTCAAACTCCTTGAACTCTGGCATCTTGGGGCCATGATCACTGCCCTAGGGAGCCTGTTCTAGAGCACCACCCTGGACCACCCTCTGGTGCAGCACCTGTCCCTAACACCCAGCTGCCTCTCCCCTGTCACGGCTCCATGCCTTTCCCTCGAGCCCTGTTGCTGTCACAGAGAGCAGAGCTCAGCACTGCTCCTCTGCTCTGTGTGAGGAGCTACAGCCACCATGAGGTGTCCCCAGAGCAACTCTGCACTGTGGCACCCAAATTGCATGCAGTGCTTAAGGTTAAGCAGCACAGTACAGGGCACAGCAAGACAGTCCCTCCCCTCACCTGATGCAGTGCTGGGCCTGATGCACCCCAGGTTGTGCTTGTCCTTCTGGCTGTCAGGGCACACTGCTGACTCATATTCAACTTCCAGCACCCAAAACCCCCAGATCCCTTCCCTTGGGGCTGCTCTCCAGCCTCTCACCTCCCAGTCTGTACATAGTTTCAGGTTTGTCCCATCCTATGTGCAGAACTCAGCAATTGTTAAACTCTACATGGTAGTTCACTGCACAGCCCCCTAGTTTACCAAAGTGTCTTTGCAAGACCTTTCTGCCCTCGGGGAAAGTCAACAGCTCCTCCCATTGTAGTGTACATTCTCATCAAGCACTGAGAGACAGTTCAGGCAGAGATCTAGGTGGCTGCATGTTCCCTCCGGAGCTCTGTATGGGTAGCTGTGTCAATTTCTGTGGCTGAATAGGCCACAGAGGACAGAAAGGACATTGCTTTGTGCCAAGTGGGTGACATGACCAGAGCTCCTTGTGAGTGGGTTACAACCACTGCTGGAAGGAGCAGTGACAGCACTCTCCTTAATGCCTGCCCTTAGCTTCAGCCCTCCCCGGGGCCACCTCCATCTGTGTAGGCAGTGACTGCTGTGCTCTTGGCCCCATGCACGTCCTGTCAGCCTCTCTCTGAGCAATCAGAAGGATCTCTGCCTCCCCTGGGGTTTCACTGACACAGGAAGCCCCCGTGTGTCACCATCCCCTGCTGTGCTTCAGAGTGTGCCCACCCTGGAGCTGATAAGGTTCCCCTGAAGGTTTGGTTAATTACTCCATTCTTTTATCTGTCTTGAAAGTTGCAAGACTTTCAAACTGCAATTTGAGGATTTTTTATTTGTGTTATTTTTTGTCTGATTTACTTGGCCATTCTTTGTATGACTTTTCTTAAAATAAATACTAATCTCCCTGTTGTTCTTATATAACTAGATCTTCCAATCCATTCTACTTGCCTTTACAGAAACACAAGCAGCATTGTGCATTCATGCAGCAGAAAAGGCAGCCAGCAGCATGAACTGCTGTGCACTTTAGAAGAATCAAGGAAGCAAATCAATTAGAATAAACAGCTACTTTCCCAGCTACCTTGCCTTTACTTTTTAACATATAGAGTGGCAATCAACTTCAATGATGTCAGTTTTCAATCTTTACTTTGTTTTCAAATGCACAGGTTTGCAATCCAAGGATATTATTTTGAATTCTAAGCTGAAATTCAGAATCATTAGATGAGACAGTTGAAACCACTGGGGGCTTCATGGTTTTACCATTTGAAAGCAGCATAGGTATCATCCCTTCCTCTTATGCTCTGTAGAACAAAATCCTGTTGGCAAGGCTTTTCAGGATACAACATTATCAGATCTGAGATATGTACCAAGTTTCAGGATTTGGGTACATGACGTAGCTGTATGATAAACCTGGACCTGTACATTCAGAGCTCATGCAAACATACTCTGAATAGAAAACAGCCCCAGGAGTATGCTATCCCGGGGTTTATCACATAGGTACAGATGTGATCTAAAATAGTCAGTTCCTCACAAAACCACAGTAGGTATGCTACAAAAAAAATCCCTCATCATTATGAATTGAATCAGATTTTCAGAGATATAAATCTAAAGCTTAGCAACAACTTGGCCTGTCTTTCAGTGCATTAAACCTACGTGATCTATGTTGCTGCCAATAGGTACTATTCAACATTCACAGCTAAATACTCTGATCACATAAATAGGTACCCAGCTAGTTTTTGCACAGCTTTTAAATACAGATTCAAATCCTTCTTTATTGTCAGAACAAGAACTGCTACACTGCCTTGTAACGGAACAAAGTAGAATGTAGTTCAAGTGCCAGCATTTTCCCTTTGTGTTTCTGATTGCAGGCTGATTATACAACACAAATGAGAACTTTTATTTATTTATCTATCTGAACAGAAGCCAAAACAAAGAAAAAGGAAGGGGTTAAATCTTTAAAGAGATCACTTTTCCCTGTTGTAATGGAGCTGTGGGCAGTGTTCCTCTCACGGCTATAGAAAGGAAAGAGAGATGGAGAGAAGGGTATAATGCATTATACAGGCTTGTTTTGCAGTAGCTACCTTCTGACTCTCTTTCCTGATGCTATGCTGTCCTGTTATCATGATGAAGTCTCTGTTTCACACTGACATTTATTCTGCAGGTAGAATGCTACCTATCCTCAGCTGCTCATCATCACCATCTTCAGTGATACTGTGCTAATGTACAGGAATAGAGTATCAGACATTTAGGAAATAATATGCTCTCTGCCTGGATGTGGAGCCATTTTTTAAACAAGAAGGTGATTCTAGCCAAACAACAACAAAAACGACACCAATTTGGATGTTCCTATAATGACACTCTCAACCAAAGCTCTGTTGCAGAGAGAACCAGAGATTTTCTTCTTCTTCAATAAGGATAATGCAAAGCTTGTCTCAAGATGCTTCATGGGAATACAACAACCCTGAGATATGATAACAAAGTAAAGTTTGACTCAGGAACTGAATTAACAGGTTTAATCATTGGCCCAAGCTCGACGCTGTGGGACAGTTTTACTGATTTTTATTTACACTTAATTTAAAAGCAAAACAAATTTAGAACTTTCCTTTCCATTAACAGTAACAAAGAGATATCCAATCATACTTTGTACTAAGTAGCTATTTTATTGTGTGGTTGAGATGTCGGTGCTGTTAGTGGGTTTTAAGGAGAGAAAAATATAAGTGAAAATTAAGTCTTCCGACACAGTCCCCTGTGACATCCTTCATTCCAATTTGGAAACATATGGATTTACAGGTGAGCTGTTTGATGGATGAGGAACTGGTTGTGAGATCGTATTGGGGAGTGGTGGTCCATGGCTCAACATTCATATGAAGATCAGTGACAAGCGGTGTCTCTCAGGGATCAGTACTGGGACCGCTGCTCTTTATTATCTTCATCAGTGACATTAACAGCGAGGCCAAATGCTCCCTCAGAAAATTTGCAGATGACACCAAATTATGTGCTGCAATCAACATGCCCAAGGATGGTGTTCATGATTCAGAAAGACCTAGATTGGCTCAAGTGGTGGGCCTAGGTGAACATCATGAGGTTCAATAAATGGAACTGCAAGGTCTTGCACCTGGGTTGTGGCAATGCCTATTATCAGTACAAGCTTGAAGATGTTAGGATAGAGCACAGCCATGCTGAAAAGGTCTTGGGGGTACTGGTGGATAGGAAGTGTGAGCCAGCAATGTGCGTCACAGTCCAGAAAGCCAACTATATTCTGAGCTGCATCAAAAAAAGTATGGCTTGTAGGTCAAAGGAGGTGATTCTTCTCCTCTACTCTGTGCTGGTGAGACCTCACCTGGAGTACTGCATCCAGATGCAGAGTTCTCAGTGCAGCAGAAGCATGATCCTTTCCAAGATCATCTAAAGGAAGGCCACAAAAATGATCTAAGGATGGCACACCTCCCCTGCAAGAACATGGTGAGAGCTGGGACTGATTAGCCTGGAGAAGAGAAGGCTTTAGGGAGACCTGATAGTTGTTTTTCAACATCTAAAGGGGGACAATAAGAAAGAAGGGGAGAGAATCTTCAGCAGGGTCAGTTGTGTTAGGACAAGGGAAAATTGTTTCAAACTAAAAGAAGGGAAATTTAGTTTGGATATAAGGAAGAAGTATTTTACAGTGAGGGTGGTGAGACACTGGAACAGGCTGCCCAGAGATGTGGCAGAATCTCCACCCCTCGAGACACTGAAGGTCAGGCTGGACCAGGCTCTAAGTAAACTGATGTAGCTGCAGTTCTCCTTGTTCGCTGCAGGATAATTGGACTACACAGTCTTTCCAAGTCTCTTCCAATTCATAAGATTCTGTGATTCTATGAAACATAGCTTGTCAGTGTTTATTCACTGAAATAATAAAAACCCACATAAATTAGATGAAAAAAAAAGTCTGAAAACAAATGACTATACATGATAGGAGTTTGCTACATTAATTTATTTTGGTGTAATCTAATTTTGTAATTCTGAGATATCAGTACAGAGATTTTGCAAACTACACCCTACTTTTAAAGTATTTTATTTTAATTTCTTGGAACTAACAAAGTTCTCATCCTCTTTAATCTTTCCTATTATTTTTTAGTAGCTCATGGAGGTGCATATTTCATTCATCTATTCTTAATAGAAACCCGTAAATAAAAAGACAAAAAAAAGAAGAAAAAAAAAATATTAAATATTAAAACCAAAAGTAACTTTCACAATACTCTGAGACCTAATCTGTGGCTAAATAAACATAAAATATCCATCATTTTCATTTTTGCAAAATAATAATAATTATTATTATTATAAAATATCTTTATAAAATATTATTGTAAAATTAAATTAGACTTCTTTACAGAACAAATCATGCTGTTTTCCTTCGCACAAACCTGAAGATACAGCCACATTATGTAGTAGCTCATTTACATAAGTGATATCATTATAAAAATTAACAGCAAATTTAACATGTTTCAATTCTGCCTCCTTGCAGATGGCTGGAATTTCCTGTATGTCCAGTAGAGGTTATTCATATCTCCTTCCTTTTCCTTCCTGTTGTTCACCTCAATCTACCAGTGTGTCTGCATTCACACTATGTACTTCCCACCTCTCATCCCTAAGTCCTGAACTTAAGACTTCTACAGATCATATTTTGGATGTGCATTGGTGTACTGTGTTAGTTCAGAATCAGTTTGTTTAAGACAAACAATTATAGTGTTCACCAGCATAGGAAATTAAAGGAGTGGAGTTCATTCTTCTTAAGAATTCATACAACAACACTCCTCTTGCTCACTGTCTTAATCAGCAACTAGCTATGGGGATGACCCTAGCCACAGTTTATCACACTGAACCAGCACTGAACGCTGTGCAGAAATCCAATATATCAATTTATTTGTCTACCTTTAAGTTGTGCTGAGTCAGGTATGTGAGGCTTGATGAGCTGAAAAACATTTCTTATACTCCAGGAAACAATATTTTCTGTTACGGGACTTTATTCCACATTTGGGCAAATTCAATCAGTCAAGTCAATTACTTCACATATCATATGAGAATAAAATTAATTTTAAGTTTTTGCACGTTGCAGTGTTTTGTTGTCGTTTGCCTGTGCTTTTGTTTTCTTAATAAAAACACCTCATTTGTGAGTCTGCAATGTGTACACAAGTAAAAGATTTTCTCCATCTACTTGGAAGAAGCAGAAGCTCTCCTATAATTTGTATTTGTGGCACAGGAAAGGTGATACCCCCAAGGGTCATTTCATTGCATGGACATCTTGCCACGTATCTTTTCCTCTAGCTATGCCCTTTTTGCTCTGCTGTGCAGTCAGCAGGGAAAGATATGGCGCAAAAATCTCTGCAAAGTCTTCTGATGAAGGAAGAGGTGACTCTTTCCACAGCTTTAAGCATGCCCTATAAGCACAAAAAACTATTTATGATGTACTTTTTGTCAATACTAAAATGCATCCAATGAAAAGCTCTAGTCTACTCTGCCAACTAATCCTTCTGATACAATTGTCTCCCAGGTAAATATTTTAGGTAACTTCACAATCATTTGATGGTACAAATTGAATGGTACATTGTTTTAAAACTAACATACATGTATTTGCTGTTGCTTGAATGCAAAATATGAGGAACACTCAAATCCAGAAATTATGATTAATATGATGCACTAATGTAAAATCCATTAGAACGTTCAGTAGGATCTATGATGGCTATAACCCAGGAAATGTTTATATTTATAAGGATTACTAGGACATAAATTTGAGGTATTTATTTCTGAAGAAGTACATCTGTAATTCAAGGAAAAACACATGTAACCAGTACAGGCCATATGCTAAAGACATTTCGACGGGTTTAGCTCCTGATTACTTAATTTCAATACTATTGGGTAAATTAAATGAATTTAAACTTTATAGCTACCTTTTTTGTTTGTTTGTTTGTTTGTGTTTTGTTTTGTTTTTCACTATCAGAAATCTGTCTGCCAGCAAATCTTGCAGGGGCAAAGCTAAGCTAATTTACTGGCAAGGTTACTTAGATGAGCAGATTTTTTTTTCTGTCAAGATAAAACCAGAATATTCTGCTTTCTACTACAAAAAATCAGTAATAAAATATAATAAATACTGTTAAATTAAGTTTGTTTTCTGTGCTTTGCAGGTATTTTCAAGTGCTCAGAACAGATTTTGCCTTAGTGTGAAAAGTATTAAGTTGTTGGCCACTCTCATCACAGTTGAAATTCCAATGGTTACAAGAGATAATGCAGAAGATACAGTTTACTACAAAAAACCAGTTTGCACTACTCATCATTATCATTAACAGCAGTATCAGTGTAAACTGTATTATTTTAGAAAGTATAGTATTTTCATTGTTAAATAAAATCTGGTGTAACTTCAACATAAATGACATATTTATTTCATTATAGCATATGCTGTTATTAAATGGTTCAATTATTTTGCTTTTTCTCTGCTGCAAGAATAAATTTGGAAGTAATTGCTGCAGTTTGCAACCACGGCTATCTTCTATTTCTCAAATTTCCAACTTGAAGAAATTTTGATAAATTCCATCACAAAATGCCTGAAAGCAGGATTTTTCTCTTTCTAAAAGAACAGAAAGAAGTAATGAAAAAGTTTGTCATATTCACTCTTGATAAACAAATTTATACTTATGAAACAGATAAGTTCGAGCTTGTTTTAAGCTCTAAATTCAGAGCAATTTCACTTTGCTGCATACATTTTCTATGTATTTTCTACGAAGCTGTTGTTTGCCTATCACCATTCCTCTGAAACTTTTCAGGACATTGTGAATTTGATGATATGTATATACAACCTGTGTATTGCAAATGATTGCTGTTTATGTTTTGCAGGATTCAATCAAAAGACTGCAGTGTGAGCTAACTGAATTCAACTTCATTCTCCTATAGAATTTTCTATAAGTCTGATGAAAGTTACTTAACTTTTTCTAAAATGGAAATGTTAATGGTTATTTTAACACAAAGACTATGAGATTTACAAAACACTTCTTTTAGGGCTCATGCTTACTTCTGATGACACACTTGTAACTGTAAAAAAAAAAAAAAAGGGTTACCAAAACTTCACTGATTGATTGATAACATTACATAAAAGACAGTAAGTACAAGAGTAACTGCAGTATGACTAGATATGAGTAAGGCCATCTTTTTTCATGAGGCTATCGCACCTCTTTTCAGTTTAAAGTTATGTATCTACCTGATTCTGCTTCAAAAATCACACAGCAGTAGACTGGTCATATACTTGTTTTTCAGGATACATTATATAGCATGGATAGTAATACTTGAACAATGCATATAACAACAGCTCTGCTAAAAACTAACTCGACAGGTACTTTTTCTTTAAAATATAATAATGCCTAAACATCATTAGTTTTTTTTGTTTACACTTCAAAGGGAATTTAAAAACTTTTTTCTTTTTTTTCCTCATTTCACTTTCCTGGCACATTTAAGTAATAAATAAAATGAAACCCAGATTAATTTAAGAATTACAAAGGCAGTGGCAGATACTATCTACTGAATATTGCATTTTTGATTTCTGAACTTCTGAAAGGAGATTCTGGAAAGGATGCTGTGAGTCTGTTGTTATGCACAGACAACAGCACTAAATGCAGATGAAGCAGACTGCTGACAAGCACTTTCACCAATCTGTGAACATCAAATATCAGGGCTCACTCTTTATTGCCTAAGTTGGCTTTTTACTAATCAATCAGTCACTTAATATGTTAATTATAGTAATTATGTGGCTATTATCAGAAAAGCAAGGAATACAAATAGGCAAAGTCCAATACATTTAAGTCAACAAGACTGTTCATAAAGAAAATTTGCACGTGTACACTGGAGCAATTTGGAGGCAACAACATACATTCAAGTGACAGCAGCTTAAAAAAAGATATCCTAGTATATCAACAAAGTCATGATGCCTTCATGTGCACTTACTCTTTCGGCAGATGGAAAGAAATACAACCTACTCATCAATTACAAAGGGTAGTAAGTAGGCTATTCAATAAGTATGTTCTATGAATATATGAAAACACCAGAAACAAATGCATTGGCAGTGGAGGCATGGACATGCGTTCTGAGATGATCATAGAAATGTGGCACGGGAATGTAGGCATGGGATTATGCCTAAGCACGTAGGCAGAGATAGAACTAAAGTTGGCTAGGGACATAACGAGTAGCAAGAAGATTACCAAGCACAAATACAGGTTGGGCAGAGAAAGGCTTGAGAGCAGCCCCAAGAAGAAGGATTTGTCAGTTGATAAAAGACTCAACAAGAGCCGGCAATGTGTGCTTGCATTCCAGAAGGCTAATTGCACCCTGGGTTGCATCAAGAGATGCATGACCAACAGGTCGAAGGGAGGTGATTCTGATCCTTTGCTCTCATGAGACACCACTTGGAGTACTGCATCCAGTTCTGATCAGAGGAACGGAGCATCTCTCCTGTGAGGACAGGCTGAGAGAGTTGAGGCTTTTCAGCCTGGAGAAGAGAAGGCTCTGAGTGGATCTTATAGCAGCCCTCTAGTACCTGAAGGGGGCCTACAGGAAATCTGGGAAGGGGCATTTTGTAAGGGGATTTAGTGACAGAATGAGGGGAAATGGCTTTAAACTGGAAGAGGGTAGATTTAGGCTAGATATCCAAGGCCCCCATGTTGGATGCATTCCAAGGCCAAGCTGAATGGGGCTCTGAGCAGCCTGATCTAGTGAGAAGGGTCTGTGCCGAAAGCAGTGGGGTTCAAACTACGTGATCTTAAAACGTCCATTTCAACACAAACCATTCTATGATTCCATGATTCTACAGGTACATACAACAGCAAAGAAAGATAAAAGAAATTGTGCATCCCCTGAATAGTGAGATTGGGAATCTAGCTGGAACTGATATCAAGAAGGCTGAGGTACTGAACAACATTTCTGCCTTAGTTTTCATCAGCAGTTGCCCTTACCATACTTTCCAAGTCACAGAATCTCAAGGCAGTGACTGGGAGAATGAAGACCCACCCAGCACAGGGAAGATTAAAGTCCCTATTGGAGCGAGTCCAGAGAACCATTAAGATGATCCAAAGGGTGCATAATACATAATTCTCTGATTGTATTATTCTCTCCATATATAAATTTTAGTAAATACATGTGCTACCAGAAATTAGCAGTGCACCCCAATAGGCTCAGTGTTGAAACTTGGTAAGTTTGCTAACAACACAGATCTGGAATGAGAGACTGACACTCCAGAAGGCTGGTTGTCACCTGGAAAGACACTGTCAGGAGAAAAGGGATGACAGCAATCTCATGAAGTTCTACAAGAGGAAGTGCAGAGTTCTGCATCTGAGGAGATATAGCCTCAAACACCAGTGTGCTAGGGATCACCCAGCAGGAAAGTAGCTCTGTAGAGAAGTACCTGGGGGTCCTGTCATCAAGTTGAATATGAGTCAGCAGTGTACCCTTGTGACAAAGACTTATGGTATCCTGGGATGCATTACGAAGAGCACTGTCAGCAGGTTAAGGGGGATGATCCTTCCCTACAACTCAGGACTGGTGAGGCCAGTCCTAGTTCTGTGCTCCTCAGTACAAGAGAGACACAGACATGGTAGAAAATCAGAAAGAGTCCAGCAAAGGTCCATGAAGATAATTAAAGAACTGGAATGTTTCTCCTATGAGGAAAGGCTGAAAGAATTGAAACTACTTAGAAAAGAGAGATGAAGGCCAAGGGGGTTTATATCAAGGTATATAAATAGCTAAAAGAAAGGATTAAAGGAGACAGAGGCAGGCTTTTTGCAGTTGCATGCAGTGGAAGGATGAGAGGCAATAGGCACAGCCTAAAAGGAAAGAGATTATCTGAACATCAGCAAGTGATGGAACAATGGCACAGGTTGCCCAGAGTGGTTGTGGGGTCTCCTTAGGGATCTGCAAAAGTTATTTGGATGTGGCCCTGGGCAACCTGCTTTGGTTGCCTCTGTTTGAGCAGGGGGATTGAATCGCGTGACCTCAATAGGTCACTCTTAAATTAAACCATTCTGCGGCTGTGATTCTGTGGCTGTATCACTAAGCTTTTTGATACCCTAAATGTGAGATGTTTCATAACATTTTCTGTGGACAGTACATGCACTAGGAATGCTCCAACACAAAAATCTACTTAGAAGTAAGAACATACACATTTAAACCTAAATTAACCCTATTTCACTTGAGGTCTTTCAGCAGGCAGCTAAAGTAAAGAATGTAATCACCAGCGGCTTTTGAGGATTTACAAAAAGTAGTGTCTGATTACCTTCTGAAGGTGACATTTGTTCTCTGTTGATTGTAGAGCCACGGTTAAATTACCTAATGTAACGTCAGATTAATTTAGGTCATGTTTTTAAACACAACAATATCTTCCTCAGTAAAAAGAATAAACTAAATGTTGAAATTGTATCAGTGAAATGAATAATCTTTCACAAATTATCCTCTGTTTAGACAGGTGTGAATAAAATCAGAGTTTTTACATCACATATGAATCCTAGCATATTGTCAGCTCTAAGAGATGTAGTTTAATTTAAAACAGTATTATTTTAGTAATGTGAAACAGTACTTTCCCACTCTAAAATACTTTCTGACAACACAGAAAATAGTGAAAATAGTCAAGATTATTATATCAGAAATTTTCTCCTGACTAAAGAAATCCAAGTCCTGTTATTTGAAACCACGTTTCACACATTATTTGAATATATTTGTTTCTACATCTACTTTAATGAGTTTATAAGTATAACAAGGGGTAGCTTTGGTTACAGTACAGCACAATTTTTCGTACTATTAAAATGCATTTAATTTCCTCTTCTAATATTAAGTAATGTTCACTCATTGTAATTTTATTTGATCATTTGGATGACAGAATCATAGAATCACTTATGTTTGAAGAGACCTTAGCAATCATCTAGTTCCAACACTCTTGTTGTAGGCCCCAAGTTGTACATGGCCACATCCATCCTGGCCTTGACTATTATATGTCTGATGTTTTGAAATATTCAGGCAAGGTTGGTGATAATTCTCTAGATGGTAAAATTTATTTACAGAAGAAATAAAAATCCAAAGAAATCACATTTTACAGTTTTGAAAGCAGCCAATATTGTCTCTTTAATAAAGAATGATTTAGAGACATTTAGTCAATACATTTTACATAGTTCCTTCCAGAAATAAATATTTAGGATAGTTATTTTGGCCCTTTTGAAGTCATGTCAAAACATTCACTGAAGTCAGCAAGGCACCATTTTACTTACGGTTCAGATATGAATAGCTTACAATTTAAAGATTTGATCTTGTAGTAAATGATATTCCACACGGAAATTCAATGAAATGGAATCTGAGACTGTAAGAGATTTCAGACAGAATGTCAATTCAGAAAAGAGACCCTTGATGTTTGCATTTAAAGTAAGGTTTTACTCTGAACCAAATCTAAAATGAAGTTCAGAAGAAAAAAAAAAAAAGAAAAAAAAAAAAAGAAAAAAAGAAGGAATGATTATGTTATATATATATAATTATATATTTGTTTATATATATATATTTGTTTAATATATATTAATATATTAATATATATTTGTTTTTATATATATAATATAAATTACCTCTAAGTCCCCTAGAATAAATATCATATATTCTAGTTATAAAAGATACCTACACATAGACTCCAATATATGGGCCACTTCTTAATTTTTTTAACTCAAAGAATTATGGAGGTACCATATTTTTATCCTTAACCGGGAACTGTGAACTTACATTTTGTTGAGCAAATACACTATAGCATTCCATATTATATTTGTACGATCGTGCTTGTCAAAGAAAAATATAACCAATACTGATACTGGAAATACCTGTCAGGCAGAGCCAAGACTCCCTTAACAGTCACATCATGAAGTCTAAACAACATGTGAAACCATATTTATGGTTAAAAAAATAAGTCAGACCCATGCTTTATAAAATAGTTATTAATAACTTTATAAAACCTGAAGTACATTTTTGTTTTGCATTCTAAGACTATCAGAATGATATTTCAGTGACAAATGAATTGTGCTGTACATTTTACATATAACTGAGGATCTTGTCCAGCAACACAACCCTAGCTCCTGCAAATTAACAGTTCAAACATAAATTTCAGTGCAGAGGTGAATGGCAGTTGCATGCTAAGAGAGAGAAGGGAATCAATCCGACCATGAAACTGAGGCACATCTTCACAGATTCTGCACTTTGAAAATGCCTTACTGGGACAATAAAAGCATTTAAAGGTGTTCAGAGACTACAGATATGCAGTTTGATAGAACACTGAACAGACAAGACCCACGTGTATTGGCCCCAGGGCCAACGTCACTTAGTTACAACGTACGTAAACAACTGAAATTTATCCCTTGTTGTTTATTATCCTTAGGCTTCCAAATGAGATTCTGAGATATGTATTTAAATAAAGTCATCCTTTTTAATTTATGTCAAAATTGTAGCTCTCTCCTAATTGGAGAGTTCAACCTGCAATACAGTACACACAATTATCACCATTTAACTGAGGGAGAAAGAGGAACTAAAGTTAAGATATTAAGACTATTATCGTGAATGTCTTTCTGAAGTGTAACTGAAAACAATACAACACTCATCAATTCAACATACTGAAATAGACATGCTTTTCAAAAAAGTGTGATATTAATTCTCAACTGTTACTGAAATTCTGGAGCAATAATATGGAGATGTATGAGATTAAAGTCTACATCTGTTCTTCCTCCGGATGCAAGTGACTGAAGATAATTTTAAGGGTAACTGTGCACCCACAAAATCATCTCAGATAATAAAACTGCACTGACATTCTTTATACACAAAACCACAAGACAAAATGAATGCTTGTAATATGGAAAAAAGTTTGTTTAATGATCAATCTGACTTGAGATCAGCACAGATTTAAAATTATAATTTATCCTTTAATAGAGAAAGACAAGTTTATTTATCACCAGACCTTCACAGTATATCATATCACAACTGTAAACTTTATTCATAAATAAAATTCATAAATGGTGCCACTGACATTTATTCTGCAAAGACTCAGATTTGAAATAGGTATTCTCTTCTAACATATGCATGTTTTATTGTCTTGGGTTGCCATTCATGCAGTTACAAGGCCACAATTTCAATAGCCAGTCAACTCCATGACTGAGTAAACTCTTGTCCGGTACTAACTTCAGTGAAGTGCTTAAGCAATTTATCATCTCAAAGTGAACGAATAAATTTTTTTATTAAAAACTGGAGAGTTGACATGCCCCAGGTATTCTGATTCTGTTGTTATCAAAGGCATCACCTTTCCCTCTACATATTTTACCATAATTATTTTAATAAATTTGCCCTCACAACAAGATCCAAAAATAGAGAACAGAGTTCTCTTATCTTATTAACAGTGTACAAGGAACACACACTGCTTCAAAATCTGAATAATATATTATGCATTCTTTGACCCTGTAAAATAGAGAGGGAGAATAAATAACTCCTAAAATAAAGAAATGACAGCCAAGGCATGTATTATAAACATAAATGCCTGAGATAACCTGTATTCCAAAAGAAGCATGAATGACCCTCCTGAGAGATCATCCTCTCCACCTAAACTCCTCAAAAAACAAATAAGAAGTAGATTTATAAGCTATCATGACAGTTCAAGACTGAATTTAAAGGTCTCTTCTGCAAGTACACAGTCATCCTTAATTCTCACCTTCAGTTGCTTTAAAACATTTGACCAAAAAAAAAGAAAAAAGAAAAAAGAAAAAAAGAAAAATTTGCTTTTTCTGATTCTAGAGTGTAAATCCTGTTAATAGAAGGCAAATGATGAAACTTATTCTGTCAAGTACAAAAATGGTACAGACAATAATACTTTGTTCTTTTGTGTTTTTTTGTGTTTTTTTTTTTTGTTTTGTTTTTTGTTTGTTTTTTTTTTAAGCCAATTTGAGAAAATGATCGTGGGAAACCAAAGTTTCACTAGCCTGTCAGTGTATATAAACTTGTTTAATATTTCCTTTAACTTGACATCCAGCTAGTCAGCGGTGAGACCTAGAACTCAAGGAGGGGAAAAACAGCAGCTGCTGCTAGTAAATGACAGTTAAGTCTAGTGAGATTCTAAAATATCAATGTGTTTATCGTGCTAGAGGCCCATTTCAACATACAAATGATTGGAAGAGAAAGAATTACTTCTATCTAGGTCAGGATGAGATATCACTACATGCTCCAAAGAATATGATATGTATGTAAGAGAACAAGACAGTGAGGTAAGACAGGGACACAGTACTAAGACTGGAAGGAAAGGCAAGAACATGTTTATATTTTATAAATCAGATAGAGTATTGGTGTTCTGTACAAAAATACTCACTAAACTTTTGTTTTCATCTAATGGTTATCACCCAAATAAACAATATTTAAACACATATTTCAGTATAATAACCCAAAGCTCTGAACCCAGCTCCCACAAACCTATGGAAGCATATTTCAAGACAATTCAATACATAACAGAAACAAGTGGTAAAGGAAATAGATGTCTCTTTGTGATCTGATTTATACACCTGCAGACATTTGCTGTATACATTTATTAAAAAAAAAATCAAGAAGAAAACAAGTTGTGACAAACAGACATCTATCCAATCAAGCCTATCTGTTCTGTTTCCAAACCAATACTGTATTACAGCAAAGTGTTAAAGAAACAACAGTCACGATTTAAAAAAAAAAAAAAAAATAATAATAATAATAAGCAACTTTCAAGATATTTTACTGCAGGGAATCGCTCCTCAGATGTGAGGTGTTTGAGAGTGAATGAGTTTCAGATTTCTCCATTCTCTGAGGGGAGACCTGAGATTAACAATAGTTGTCCTTCAGAAACACATCATACAGAAACGCAAACCCCTCAGCAACACAGACATGGAGATTTATTTAAAAGATCTTCTCAATCTTAGATTTCCATTTTATGCAGACATTAACAACAGACCACTGACACTGACATCAAATATTTGCACTGGCCTCAGTGAAATTATGCACAAGAATCATCAGAGAAATGCTTTACAAAAAAGGATGGAAAAGTCTCACTCAAAGAGATCCTCAAAGAACTTCTTAGGCAATAAGAATAGGATAAAGCAGCATGTGGTGCCAAGACATAAACAACCTTCAAAATGAGTCAGGTTTAGGCAGGTCACACTACGCATTTAACTGATAGCTGGGGATATCTTGTTGGCTTCTTAGATTGTGTCCTATTTCTTCTTCTCTGGGTAGTTTACTTCAGGTTCACAAAAGGTACCATATTATCAGGAATGGAGAACAAAGTCTTCTCTTTAATCAAACCACAAAACCCAATAGAAGTGCTGTATCTCTGAGCTGAAAGAACCATATCATACAATTATATTTAATATCCATGTCTGCTGAGGCCACACTAAACTAGGGAACTAAATTCATTAAAATGTTCTGGCTGTTTCCACCCACTGAAGGGGTGCTAAACCCCTCACACCACAGCTTACATTTATTTTGCGCTACTATAGTGACCAGTGAGACAGAATGTCTCAGTAAATCTGTCAGAAGGGGTTAAGGGGTTAATTATCATCATTGGGAACTGGGCCAATACCACCAGTTCAATTTCTTATAAACCATCACACAAACATCAGATAGTAAATACTTCTGGGAACTAACCACCTGGGCTGGAGTAAAACTGGTGAGCTGGAGGTAAAAAGCTCCATATTCTATTACTTATCCCCTGAGCTAAAGAGTCCTCAGCTGGTAGTTCCAAAGAGGTTCACACAGCCTATTTTTTTTTTCCTTTTTTTTTTTTTTTTCTTTTCCAAAGGCAGCAAAAGCAGTCACAAGTTTAAAAAAATAACAATAACAACAAAAATCACACCTTCAAGAACAATTATATTTTTCATAAAATAATTTCTCTGAAAGTAGCAGACTGTACACATTTTACAAGAATAAACAAACTTCTCTAATATTTATTCACAAACTGGGAGTCAGAGATAACTAGTGCAAATTTCTGCTGACCAGCAGCATTTATTCTACAAACTTTGGGTATCCTAAGTGCTCCATTAGAGAAAAACAGGTATCTTCAATCAGTCTAATTTCTTTCTTGGGCATGTTTTGTTTCCAGGCATGAATGCTACTTGGTGAAATTTCCCCCTCATAAGGAAGATAGAAAAGACTGGTGGAAGTGGCAAATAATATTTGGTTTAAGCTAGCAGGAGGAAGAGGGATACCAAGAAAGGCAAAAATCGCTTCAGCTGTCTTCTGAGGAAAGCTCACAATATCTTCAAACTTGACCATCAAATAATTTGTTGGCAACAAGTCACCATTTATTCTCAATGCTGCCGCTGTGTTTGCTAGCCATAAATGGGACAACACAGAAACAGCATTTGAATTAGAATTTGAAAATTCTTTTCTTAATGATTCATATTCAAAGGCATAGCCTTCATTGATACTACATTTTCCTTTACCATTTTCCCATTTAAACATTGCAGCTAAGCGTTGCGGAACCTTTTTCAAGGAGTAAAGGCTTGGCTTATTTTTGTACAGCAGTGAATATATCCATGCCCGTGGATCTCTTACTACATATAATGCTCTCATTGATGGTCCTAGGATTTCCTGAAAGAAGGGAAGCTTTAATGTCCAGCTCCCACTACTTAAACTAAGCACCGGTCGTGCATTAGGATAATAAACAAGGTGTCTTCTCAATTCCCTGATATATTCAGCATCTTTATCTTGACTTGCTCTTGCCCTACTTCTTTGCTCCAAAAGAGATTCTCTCTTCTTGGATCTTTTCTTTTTGTCCTTGTTTATGGCAGAATGCTGAGTAATTTTACTTCTGCTAGCTTCATACAACTGAATGTTTTGTAAATGTAATTTTGTGTCTCGAACTAGAGACTGGAGCCACCCCTTGAGAAGATGAAAATGCCCATCTTGAACATCAGAAGCCTTCCATTCACATGGATCTACAAAGGAATCAATTTCAAAATCACTCTCAGGAATCTCTAGATAGGCTGTAGGTATCCTCATGTATAGGAAGTCACTGCTGTTGAAGAACAGCTGTTTTAGAATTTCTGCACCAGAAGCAGGAAGTGAAGCAATTATAACATCTGGAAAAACAATGGGAGTCTCTTCTAATCGTTTGGCTTTATTGCCTTCATCATGTTCTAGCCTTGTCAAGTCACTGCTCCATTTTGCACAGATTGGCTGAGTACACATGCTCCACACATCAACCAGTTCGATAAGCCACAGTGTGATAACCAGTATCAGGATCCAACGCAACATTTTACTGAAGGACACATAAAACCGCCACTGAAAGGCCAGTATGACTAAACTAACCCCTAAAATTAACCCTGCAATTATGTTCACTTTGAATCCAAATGGCAAAACTACCCTATTATTTTTAATCAATTTTTCCACAGGTTCAGTACCTAGTCCAAACTTTGTCACTTTGTTTTCATGAACAACTTTGGCAAAACCACCAAATCCCAAGTAATCAAACCGGGCCCTTAAATTCTGATGATCAGTCACAACAGAAACAGTATTTTCAGTGTTGTTGACACTAAGTGATATCTGAAATCCAGACTTTACATTATCAATGAGTTTGCAGTTAGAAACATTGACATATGGGCCATAAAAAAGGTAAACAATCCTTGTAAGAGTGCTTTTCATCGGAAAGGTAACATTTACAAACTGAGTCCATCGCTTTTTGAATTCAGCAGCTTGTTCTGCCTCTTGTATCCTAGCAACAGGACTACTCCCATGATGATCAAACCAAAACATCTTGTAGTGGGCATCCCACACATCCATCATAGCTCCATTGTACTTGCTCTTAAATTTATAGGGTATGTATTTAAAATCAATGTCAAGATTGTGAAAAAAGGCACTGACTGAATTAACAGGAGAGTCTGCCTCCTTCTCGATGTGGTCTACTACTAACAAGGTCTGAGAATTTAAGAGCAGCAAAATGCGGTACACACTTTTCAGTTTCATTGCTGATGTATAAGCAGACACTGCCTCCCCACTCACAAACATCATGTCCCCAGACTGGGAGGCTGTTATAATTTCCCCAGCTGAGTCTCCAACCTCATGACCAATCCACTTCAGCCACTGGGCACATTCACCAAGCTGTCCCTCCCAAGGCTGGTTGCACTGGCTCGTAGGAGATGGGGCAAACACCAAGACATTGTTCAGGTGGCTGAGTTTAGGTCCATAGAGAGCCTCAGATACAAACACCTGCCCATTGGGAGCAAAAGTGAAAGAGTTCTGATCAGGATGCTCATGCCCAGGATTAAAACTTCTCCATCCATCAATCCAGGCATATGGCTGAAAGTGGACAATATCATAAACTGCCCTTCCACCAAGTTTTCCAGACTTGAAGGACACAAAGGTGTTTGTCTGACTGCTTGGCAATCCAGCCCCATAAGTAACAACTCCCCAGTTAGGAAACACGTGCATTTTAGCAGTGCCATAGTCAGGAGGTGGTTGAGGAGTGATTTCAGCAGAGTACCATATAAACTCAGTGTGCAGAGTGCTCCACCTCTGTGCAGTGGATGGCACCATTGGTCCATCTTTGGGTCTGTGTTTTCTAATTTGCTGTGCCAGCCAGTTGCCAGCTCCATTCTTCAGGACAAACTTATCCAAGAAAACAAGCTGGCTCTCAGGACCATAAAACCAATTGTAATTAGAATCCGCTACACCCACAGTCCTTTGAAAGCCTGGTAATAGGGTAGCATAATAAAACCAAAAGTGCATTTTCAGCCAATTATTTTCAAAGTTGTTAATGCCAAAGTGTCGCTGTGCCAGGAAAACATACTGTGTTATTGACTTAGCAGTGTAACTCCCATAAGCTACTCCCTCGTCCAGGGACCCATCTACAATGTGATTGAGCAGAAACATTGTTTTCTCCATCACATCAACAACAGTGTGTTTCCAAATATTTGCCTGAGATCCATTGTCCACACCAGTCACTAAAGCTCCAGTGAGCAAAGCCAGCATGTTGGTTGCTTGGTGATTGTGAAGAAGCTGCTTTCCCCAAGAACGAACCTTTGAGTACTCAAACATTTCTTTGCTCGCAGACTGTATCTTCTCCAGATATTTTTGTCTTCTCACATTTTCCAGTGAATTATAGAGAAAGTCATAAGCAGTGGCAAATCCTGTTAGGGAGTGGCCAAGCGGCACTTCATCACCAGGCGCACTCTCAACCAACCAGTTCTTGTAAGCAGCCATTCTGTCCATATACTCCACAGTAAAATCCAATGCAGCTTTATCTTCAGGGCACAGCAAACAATAAAATGCTAGAGGTGGCAGATTGTTACCATAAACCTCATTCCACTTTGCAGCAAAATCAACATGTTTGTGTGGAGGTAGGTAGTACAGTGGGTTGGATAACATAACCATCACTGCGCTTCTGATGGTTCTGAATATATGTGAATGGCTTGTGTGAGCTTTCTGCCTCAGCACATGGACATCTTCAGCATCAAAATACAAGCTTGGATGAAGAACTGCTTTTTTCAGCTTCTGCTCAGCACCAAGGCTACCAAGTTTCGCTTTCTCATACTGATCTATATTTTCCATAAAAGTCACCCAATCAGAGTAATTGCTTACAGATTCTTCAAAAGTGAAGACAGCAAACATCATTAATGCTAGAAATAAGGTATGCCCTGTAAGCATCAGAGCCATGATCCATTAAGCAGCTCCTCTTCCCCAGGCATGCATTTCCTAGCAAAACACAACATTCAGATATCAAGCTTTGATCCAGTCAGTATAAACATGAACATCTTAAGGCATTATTTTTTCTTAAGACAAAAGACTTAAGTGTTTGCTGCACATTCTAACAGTTACTCAGATTACTGAGAACTACGACACCGGAATAACAAGTCTGCCAAGAAGCTGAATCTCAGGTGTCTTCTGTTCACACTTTTCTCAAATACAACACCACAGCATGTATACTAAAATCAGAGAAAAGATATGCAGACAAACACAGGACGATGACAGTACACAAGAAGGAAACAGAATGCTATGCCTTGGTAACTTGAAAACCTCAATTTGAAAACAGGAATCAGAGCCACACGTTTCCTGTGTTAAAGTTTTTCAATCAGGTCAAATTCCACTTCTAGAGCTGAGCAAAAAAAAACAACAAAACAAAACAAAACAAAAAAAAAAAAAAACAGAAAAAAGAAAAGGAAAAAAAAAACAGGAAAAAAAAAAACACTGATCACAAAAAATATATATAATTTATTCAAAACAATGTGGCGAAATTTAATTATTTCGGGAATTTACAGCACTTGAAAGACAGATTCAAAAATGGAAACTACTTTCTTCAGCCTTCCCCTTATCTCAATTTGTATACACGTTCTTTATTATCTTTCTCTTAGGACTTGTGGGAGAGTGGGAAGGGAAGGAAAAAAAAAAAAAGAAAGGGCAAAAATCCTTCATCAGCTCCTTTAGATGAGTCTGTGGTGTTTTAAAGCACTATTCCCCTCAGTTAGTAAAAAGTTTGTCTGAATTAATAGTCAGGGAGTATTGACATATATTCCGGTCTTCTTTCATCTCATCTTCAGCCAGTGATGCCCAAATTTTGTCTCAATGATTCAGAGAATCCTGCTCCTCCCAGTATGAAGCAAAATGAAAACATATGAGAGGAGCTGAAAGCCAATGCTTTTCTGCTAAAAGAGCAGTTTTGGTTTTTCTTCCACTTTGCATGTTGGTTCTTTCTGTGGAAACACAAACAGAAGTTCTCTGAAGCGGTGCAGGTGTCAGAACACAGACTATTCAGTCAAAGGGAACTGATAATGTTCTTAGGAAGCTGAAGGTTAATACATTTTTTCTTTCCCTTTTCCCAAATAAATTAAATACAGAAGGGGCATTTTCAAAATTCCACAATAATTCTCTTAAACAAAATGGAAATGCAAACTGGCAACCTCAACTCTCGCTATTCCATTTTTCCCTACACGACTCCCAACGCTCATGGCACATTCTCCCGTCACGCTGCCACGAGCAACTCAACAAACGGCACCGAGAACACATCACCAAAAGACAGCGCAGCTCACATCCCAAGGAAACCACCACGGAGCCGGGATGCCCGCCGGGAGCCGTCCGCCCCCGCCCGCGATAGCCCCGGGCCGCCCGCTGCGCCACGTCGCGACCAGCAGAGGGCGCCCGCCGCCGGCCGGGCCGCGCCGCCGCCCCCGGGCCGCACAACTTGAGCAAGTTTGGGCGGTGGGCACTGGCGAACCGCTCGGCCCGGCTCCTCGCGTCTGCCCCCGCGCGGCTTCACCCCGACTTACCCACGGCGCTGTCCGTGCGGGCGGGGGCCGAGGCGCCGAGCCAGCCCCCGCGCCGGGGGCGGCGAGGAGCTGCACCGTCCCCTCTCGGCTCGGCCGCGGCCCGTTCCGCCTCGCCGCTACTTTTCGCCCGGGCTGGCCGCAACTTCGGGGCTGAGCCTCCTCCGGCGGCTCGCGGAGCGCTGCGAGGAACGGCGGGCTGCCGGCGAAGAAGCGGAGCGGCGGGGATGTCGCTGCGGTTGGAAGGCGGCGACGCGCTCGGCGGAGCCCTCCCGCGGAGCAGAAATCCGCCGGCCCTCCGCGGCGGGTGCACCCCCGGCTCCGCCGGCGCTCCCGGCTGCTCTCTTCCCTGCGACTGCGTGAGGCGGCCGCCGCGCCCAGCCCAGCCCAAGCTCCACGCCACCGCGATGCCACCGCCGCCCCTGCGCATCGGCAGCGGGCTGCCGGCGGAGCGGAGCGCGGCGGACGCGCCCGGGGGCAGGGCCGGGGCCCGAGCGGGGGGGCTGGGCCCGGGAGCGGCGGATGGTGGGGAGAGGCGGGGCCGGGCGGCTCCCCCGGGTCCGCCGAGAGGGAGGGCTCGGGTTGGGGGAGCAGGTAGGTAGGAAGGAGGGGGGAGTCGTCTGATGTGCAGCTCGCAACTTTATGAAGAGAAATAAATGCGTAAAAGCGCCTCAGGAAGCATGGAGATGCTCAGCATCCGCCTGTTGGAGGGGTCCCGCGTTTTACAAGTACCTCCCGGCACAGGCGGCTTATTTTATTTCGAGGCACTAAAATGGCTCTCCTTCAGCTCGAGCAGAAGGCTTCTGAAGTACGACATAAAACCGTTATGGCATGTGGAAAACCTTTGCCCCGCAACTCGCGGTGCGGAGCCCTCAGATTCTGCTGGGCAGCGCTCCTTGGTACCCGCACTTCGGAGCGATAATGCCGCTGTCGGGCTCGCAGCGCAGCTCGCGCTGCTGGTGGCGGCCTGCCGAGCCTTCGGGCTGTGTCACCCGCTCGGTTCCGTGCCAGCCCTGCTCCGGTAGGCTGTACTTTCTAGGAAAAGTGATGTGTTTGATATGTTACCAGTTACTGGGTTTGTAAACTGTACGTCAAAGGATGTGTGCTTTCATTAACCAGAGAGCTTCTTCTTCACCGCTTCTTCTGAGGCGTAACCCGGATTCTGAACTTTTCTTCCTGCAAAGTCTCAGCTAAAAATTAGATTAAAAAATAAGTGCAACTGTGCTTTCTGTTTTGAAATGAATACGTAATAGCCATGCATAATGGATGCCAATTCTGTTTCCTTGTGCCACTGAGAGCAGCACCTTAGAAGGATTGCATTATTAAATTATGCACATTGGTGATAAACTACATCTGGCATCATCCTAATCCTTTAGACGTGACCTTAACTTAGGAGGAAAAATGGCCGATTATTGCCTGGATCTTATCCTTCCATCAGAAGAAATTTACATAATGACCAAAGATCAGCATATATTTCCCTGACCTTGAAACAGCAAAGTTTCTGCCGTTTCATGCTACCTACTGAGGAAGTTATAACAGGAGGAAAGGAAAACTAAATCTGAATTAACAACAGAGTCTGCTTTCCTCTTTAAGTTAGTAGAAACATTGAGACACACTGCAAGTGGAAACATCCAAACCCGTTTTCCATTTGTTCCCATTATATCTCGCATTGTATCTGTTATGGTTTTTGTTCTTTTTTTCTTTTCTTTTTCCCCTTCCAAGGCTGACCCTTTCTGCAATGCATTAAGTCTCGGAGAATGACTTAGGAGCAGAATATGTGAAGGACCTTTGTTAGGTTAAAACCAGAGTAAAGCTCTCCCAGGATCCCTTCGCACTCTGTGGAACCTTTGCTGAGATTTTTACATTGACAGTAATGAATTTCAGTATGATACTTATGAAGAAACATGGAAAAAAAAAATAAAATAAATCTGAATTATTGACTGTCCCGTATGTTCAGAAATGATACCATTTTGACAAAGTCTTCTTAAAATGGCAGTGAAGGCATTTGTAAGGCATTTGGGTGTTGTTGTTGTTTTTTTGTTTTGTTTTGTTTTTTTCTGTTGAATCTCTTTCACAGTCAGAGATGTGTGGTGATGGTGTGGTGAGCAGGACTAGGGAAGTCATCCTGCCCCTGTACTTGGCATTCGTGAGGCCTCACCTCGAGTACTGTGCTCAGTTTTGGGCACCTCAGTACAGGAAAGAGATGGAGATACTGGAACAGGTCCAGAGAAAGGCAACAAGGCTTGTGAAGGGCTTGGAAAATCAACCCTATGAGGAGAGGATGAGGGAGCTGGGGCTGTTTAGTCTGAGGAAAAGGAGGCTGAGGGGAGACCTTATTGCTCTCTTCCAGTATCTGAAAGGTGCTTACAGTGAGAGCAGGGCAGCTCTCTTCTCACTGGTGACAAGTGACAGGACGAGGGGAAAGGGCCTCAAGTTGTGCCAAGGTAAGTTGAGGTTGGACATTACGAAACACTTCTTTACAGAAGGGATAGTTAAGTACTGGAATATGCTCCCCAGGGAGGTGATTGAGTCGCAGTCCCTGGATGTGGTTAAGCTGCAGTTGGATTTGATGATCTTCAAGGTCTTTTCCAACCTGAGTAATTCTATGATTCTGTGATTCTATGTTGCTCTGGCAGAATAATTAAGACTAATTTTCCGCTAAACAAATGACAAAACAGGAATATAATTAACAATGTATAATTTCATTGAGTGGAATCTTCTTACACTAAAACTGAAAGACGGGAAAAAAAACAAACCACAAAGCAGCAACTTGTGAATCCAAGAAAAACAAGTAAGTGTACTAAACTTCAGAGGAACTGATTTAAGGTAATTATGAATAGTGATCATGAGTTATAAGCAACTCTTTTCCATGAAGTGAGCCTCTAAAGGCATTCTGCCATAGCTGGTGGCATAGTGCCATTTGAGGAATGATCAGTAAAATCAAGGTCACATTCAGAACAATTGCTAAATGTGAAAGCAAATTACTTTTTTTGTTGTTTAGTGGAAACACTGAGCATCTGGCACCAAATGGCAGTATATTCTTTGCAGTATATTCTTGAAATTTCAACTATTCTTCATCTATGAAGAATGACTGGCATTCTTATCATGAAAAATATCAAATATCTACCAAGAACGTCAGTTTTGACACATGGGGAAGTGACCTTGCTTTCATTTCTAGTTTTAGATATGACACTGGATCATTGTTAGAGATGTGCTCTTGTGTACTGATTCAGGGATACCACAACCAACCATTTGATTGATCTTGAAAAGGCTAGTGATGTTATCCTGCCTGAGTACAGGCCAAGTTCTAACAGATGAATGAAGAGTAGGATAATCAGCTGGACTACAGCTAAATATTTGATATTGTCAAAGAGCATAATAACAACACAAATGTTTATAAATGAATGAGATGCTGCTATCATAGAATCATAGAATTACCCAGGTTGGAAAAGACCTTGAAGATCATCAAGTTCAACTGCAGCCTAACCATAGTACCCTAACTCTAACAACCCTCTGCTGAATCATATCCCTGAGCACCACATCCAAACGGCTCTTAAACAGATCCAGGGATGGCGATTCAACCACCTCCCCAAGAAGCCTATTCCAGTACTTAACTACCCTTTCTGTAAAGAAGTCGTTCCTAACATCCAACCTGAACTTGCCCTGGCACAACTTGAGGCCATTTCCCCTCGAGCCAAGTAGCTCAGCTAGGATCTGAACTGAGGTAACAAGGTGTGTGATAATGGTGGACTCTTAAGACTTCTACCTAATTCCTCAGGTAGCAAAAGTACATAAACTCCTAAATTTAAAGTCAAAATCGTGTTAATTTTTATTAATATAATCACACAGAGAAACATATACACATAAATGAATTAACTGCTTTAGAAAGAAGTAGAACTCCGTGCCATAGCTCACACATTCTCCAGCAAATGGATATTGGAATGAAGTGCCTTCCCAGGACAGGGATCAGCTATTCATATCTGTCTCAGACATACTAGATCCAAGTCCACTTTCTCTCTGTGTAACTACACATAGCTGAAACATAATTAAGAGCAACAGTACCAGCTAACAAGGAGTTTTTGGAGGGAGAAATCTGAAGTTGCTGATTTATGATTTATGAATGTAAATTCTATAAGCAATTGACACATCTAAATTCCAGTCTTTTGCAATTTGAGTGAGTAAAGAGGAAACAGACTGTACATTACACACACACACAACCAAAACAGCATGTGGTGGTACTGTTCCAACAGGTCATTTTTATATCTATTTATTTTAAAATGTATTTCATAGAATCATGGTATCAGATAATGGCTTAGATTGGAAGGAACTTTTAAGACTATCCAATTCCAACCCTCCTGCCACAGGTAGGGCTGCCACCTGCCAGGTCAGGCTGCCCAGGGACCCATCCAAACTGATCTTGAATGCCTCTATCAACTGGACATTCACAGCTTCTCTGGGCAGCCTGTTCCAGTGCCTCACCACCCTCTGAATAAGGAAATTTTTTCCTAACATCTAACTAGAATCTCCTCTCTATTAGTCCTGTCATTCCTTGTCAAGTTGCTATTGCCTCCTCCTTGTTCTATCACGATCAGATAATGTAAAAAGTCAGGCCCCCTCCTACATACAATCTCCTTTCAAATGCTGCAAGGTCACAAGGAGATGTCCCTAGAGCCTTCTTTAAGCTAAACAAGCCCAACTCCTTCAGCCTATCTTCATAGTAGAGGTGCTCCAGCCCTCTCATCATCTTTATGGCCCTCCTTTGGATCTGCACCAACAGTTCCGCACCCTTTCTGTGCTGAATACCCCAGGCCTGGATGCAGTACTCCAGATGGGACCTCATTAGGGCAGGGTAGGGGGGACAATCTCCTCCCTCCCCATTCTGGCCACCCCTCTTTTGATGCAGTTGAGGATGATATTGGCCTTCTGGTCTTCAAGTGCACATTGATGGTTCATGTCCAGCTTTTCATATTTACTTAACAGTTGTAACTAAGCAAAAGCAACAACAACAAAACAGAAGAAAAGAAAAAGAAAAAAAATAACATAGCTATGCTTATTATTAACAAGTAGAACAGAAACAAGGAATGTTACTATTTTTTTTATTTTTTTTATTTTTTTATTTTATTTTTTTAATGGTGGTGGTGTGTTTGCTGTTTTTCCATATTGAAGCATCTTCTTTCAGTTGGAGATCTCCAGCGCTGCAAGACAGAGCATCACTCCAGCATGGTGTCACTGTCAGCAGAGAGATGCAGGATGGTGCTACTGCCAAAAGTGCTGCACTCTTTCTCCATCCCAGCTGTGTGCTCCTGCCAGCCCATTTGTGTTCCAGGAGTTGGCAGCCTCCTTGCTACATAATTGCTCGTGCAGACACAACAGAGCTGCGCTGTTTTAAGCCAGCTTAAGTAGATTGTGAAACTGCATTTTACAAATGCCAGCTGTTTAGAAGGGGTAATTTTAAGTCCATTCATAACTATCTCAGACACTGCATATGAAGTAAATGCAACTGTTTATACTTACTTCAGAGATGTTTTTGTGGGTTTTTTTTTTTTTTTTTTTTTTTTTTTTTTTTTTTTTTTTTTTTTTTTAATCAAACAGTCTTTAATTGAAGTGGTTTAAATATGTGAAGAATGACATTGTAAACAGCAGTGAGACCTCAGGATGATTCCCAGCAGCAGATCAGCACAACACAGTGCAAAATTTTAAGGATATCAAATTCATTGGAACAACATCTGTGCAGAGCTAGACTGGTGCACATTTTTCACCATGGAAACTTGTCATCAACTGTACAAATTATTGCCAACAATGTTGTATTTATGGAACCATTAGAGTATTCAAGGCTTGCTGATCGTATTTTGGCTGTTTTGTAATCCTTAAATGATGTCTTATTTAAATAGAGTAGGTTGGCAAATTAACAATAACAGAACCAAAAGACTGAAAGAGGAATGACTTGTCTTTTCCCTGCCTCAGTGTCAGGACATTTCAGAAACTCTTAAAATTAAATAAATTCTTGCCACCCCCTCAAACAAACAAACAACAACAATAACAAAACCCCAAAACATCCTTCACTTGGCATAAAGCTTTGAAGCAGCATATGATATGTTCACCAGACATGTGAATGATCAAATATATGCTTCTCTAGCGCAGAGATCTTAACATCAGAATTTTGTGAGACATATGGATTACAAATAGAGGTCGTGCATGGAGAGTCAATGAATGGGGGCCTACCTATCCCTTAGTTTTGATATAACAAATCCAAGATTTTTTATTTTAGCATAGGTATATCAGCTGTAACTTTGCAATTCTCATATTGTCAGTCACTGCTGAAAATTCAATGATGCACATAGCTTTTTGTTCTTTCTCCTGTCTTTATAAGCCTTAGATCTGGGCCTAAATCACAGAATTCACTAGTCACCTTCCACTAGCGGGAGATAGTGTGCTTATTTGTTACCAATCATAAATTAGAATTAGCTTAAAGAGATTTTTTAATATATGACCCATCCCATGAGGAATATATTTGAAAAATGTTTGTGCTGGACAAGCAGAACCTACAGGGTAGCAATTAAATCATAAGACTGAAAATAAAAACTATTATAATCTACACATTTTTCTTCAAATTGTATGATTAAGGAGATACTAAATTAGTCATTATAGTGAAAGAATACAACTACAAATCTTAACTAAGCATATTTGTCGTAGTTCTATTCATTATACTAATATACAAGCTTATATTTAGCAGTTTTAGAAGCATTAAAAAAAACTGTAAAGCTTCAGATTACAGCCCATATGGGTATGCTGAAGTTGGCAGCAGTGATTAATAGTATCTTCTGGTTTTGCTTTTTATAAACCAAACAATGTTTAAGACAGCCATTAAGATGATTTAGATCACAAAGAATTCAAACACTGCACTTACTTGAACAAAGATTACTGCATTAAAAGGAGTGTGGGCCAGAGTAACATGTATTAGTTCACTCTTTATCGTAGTAAAGCAGGTAAACTCTCAGGGTGAAGTGGAACATCACAGTTCACAGCAGAGTGCTTTGAATTTACATAATACTTAACCCATTCTACCTAAATATTCCTAAATGATTTGCTGTCAGTGAAGGCCACATTCATCCAACTTAATGGTGTGTCTTACTTTGCACAGTCTTATTAGATTTAATACAATTGCTAGGAAGCACTACTAAATGGAGAGATGTGGCTCTACAAGTGCTTCAAATTAACATTAATGAGGGCTACTTGGAAAGGAGTAACCATAGAATCATAGATTCATAGGTTGGAAAAAAACTTAAGATCATTGAGTCCAACAACAACCTAGCCAAACTACCCTAACTAACAACCCTCTGCTAAATCATGTCCCTGAGCACCACATCCCAACGGTTTTAAACACATCTGGGGATGGTGACTCAACCACCTCCCTGGGGAGCCTATTCCAGTGCTTAACAACCCTTTCTGTAAGGAAGTTTTTCCTGATACCTAACCTAAACGTATCCTGGCTCAATTTGAGGCCATTTACCCTGGTCCTGTCACCAAATCTACTGCCTTTTTTATGTGCAGTTATTTATATCCATCTCCTCTTTTTTTTTTTTTTTTTTTTTTTTTTTTTTTTTTTTTAAATTTATTTTTTATTTTATTTATTTATTTATTTATTCAAGGATAAGGGTTTTTCACAACTGACAAACACAAAACTGTAAAATCTCAGCTGACAAAATGAAGATTATGTCCCCAGCCTTATAGTTCTCCTTAGTTTAGTTCACCTGAAATGGTACATATCTGGAAGTAGGAATTAACAAAAAGCACTTCTTTTTGAGACTACTTTAACATTTACAGCCTTTGTGAAGCTGACTGAATCCTCACATAGCTAAGTCTCATCTTTTTTTCTTTTTTTTTTTTTTTGTTTTTCCCCAGAATGAGAAGAAATTTAAAATCCCAAATATTTTTACCATTTAAAAAAAAAAAAACTGTAACAATTTGAGAATAGGGAACCTAGAAATGTTGAAAGTATTAACTATTGAAACTTTTAAAGGAAGAACTCATTATTGACAATATTTGTCAAAGTTACCTTTTGAAATATTCCCAGGCAGGTCAATTTTAATATTTGATTTGCTAAATGTTGAATATATTTTCACTGGCCTCTTTTAATTCATTAATTTCCTAACAATAAACCAATGAATTTCAATTATTTAGTTTGGATTATAGGCAATACAGTGAACACTTTTTTGTGTGTGTTGGTGTGGGGGGGAGGGGGGTTGGAAGGCAGGGGGGGAAGGTTCCACTTTTATTACAGTTTTGCCTAGTAATCAAAGTGTCTTCTCCATCTGTTACTTTGTTATTCAGAGTGCTTTTGCTGTCTTTATCTTTCAGCTGTAAATATTGCCAGAGAGACTAGTCACGTCTGTACAAAACAGTGTAGCACCACATAGTAGCTGTAACAACCTTAGCTGACTAGAACAGATAACATGCTCTGTTAATGAAACTTCTTCTAAAACCTAAGCCAATACATTCAAAATGAGCTTGAATAGTGCTTCAGGGCAGCAGATATTTCTTAGCTGACCCGTGTTGAAGTGAAGGCTCTATTTAAATTTTGGAGAGCTAAAATTAGGATACAAGTTGATCAGTCTGTAGATCACTATATAGAGAGGTTATATTGGAGGGTTTATAAATTAATGCCATGAGGTATAAGATGATCAAATAGTTGGAACCCGAAGCTCAAAATATAATGATAAGTTATGCATTATTCACACTGGTAATAATTAAGACTGGAAGAGCTTTTCAAATAGTAGGATGGATTCTCTCTAATTTGAAGTATTTAATTAAGGTCAGATGTACCTCTCAAAATATATTGTAAGACTTGGTAGTATAGGAACTAACAAGAGAAATTCCAAAGTCTTAAATTCTGAATTTTTCATCACATAAGACATGGCATTCATTCATCTGGGAAAGAGGAAAAATACAATGAACATTTTATAAAGGTCATGTAAATAAGTTTCTTATAATGGCAATTGAACTGCTTTCTGTTCTGCTAACGTAATAGCTTTTGGAACCAGCTCAAGACCTCTCACCACATAGTCAAAAGTGAACGTTGCCATTCTAAGTCCAGGGAGGTAAGGCTGTTCCTTCAACAGTAAACCACAGTGATGAGGTGAGGTAGGGCTGAACAAGGGCAGCAGAGTTTCACATCAGACTTACTGCCTTTTTCCTCTCCCCCAGTTCCACACAGCAGTAACTTATAGCCCATGTACCCTGACCTTTTCACCAATTTTAGCCAACCAGTCTGTCTTTCCAACAACATGGCATATCTAGGGGAGTGTAATTAAGCTGTCCGTTGTAGTTTGCTACCTAGGCAACTGCTTCTTCTGCCTATGCCTGGAGTTGGCCCTGAGTGCACTAGTGATTCATTTAACTATTGTGGACTATTCAGAATCCCACCTGAATAACCATTACAAGGCCATTTTAAAAATCAACAATTTAAATACAGTATAAAAGACTTTTATTTGCTTATGAGGCTTTAAGGAGTAACAGATACATATAGGGAGGTGTTGTATTTCAAATGGTAAATATATATCTTTCATATACAGATAAATACAATGAATATCTTTGGCACACATAAAACATGTCACTTTGATTCATAGGATTGATATATTCCCAGAAAAATAAATTCACTCAAGTGAGCTTTCTGAACAGTATTACTGAAAGGTAATAGATGTAAGAACAAAAATATTCATCCATTTAACATGAGAGTCATGCTGCAAACAACACTTCAGAGAACATTTATGCAGTTAATGTATTTCTGATACTTTACATTTCCAGACAATATGGCAATTGATAGATGTATTTTCTAATTGTCGTCAAACATGGGGCTTTTGGTTTAGAATTTTTTACCACCAAAAAAAAACCCAAACAAACTGTCACCATCTCTAGATCCTTTGCAATCTATTTACATGAGAGCAGCGGCAGACAAATACAAAAAAGAGCTAATCATAAACCAAAATGACTTCAATCGCCTGTACTGACCTATGCCAATCCTACAAACATGGAATTACCTCTGACAGACAAGAAAGCAGAAAATTGTTGCTAGTAAGCTCTGCACCCCTTCTTCATTCTCTCAAATCCACATAGTTTTGCAATATAACTAAAAAACTGATCAAGTTCCAGTTAGCCCAGAGCTCATTAGAAACATAAGAGGCATTCACTGCTGCTAAAAGTAGCAAAGAAATTGCAGAGTTGCTCAGTTTTGTTGTTGTTGTTTTTTCCTGACAATTCTCTGTAGAAGTGATTTATTTATATCATAGAATCATAGAATTGTAGAATCATTAAGGTTGGAAAAGTCTTATATGATCATCCAGTCCAACTGTCCACCTACAACAAACATTACCCATTAAAATATGTTCTTTAGTATCTCATTTCCACATTTCTTGAACATCCCTAGGGATGGTGATTCAACCAGCTCCCTGGGCAGCCTGTTCCAGGGCCTAACCACTCTTTTGCAGTAG
The DNA here is from genome assembly GCF_039878825.1 of Excalfactoria chinensis. Lineage (NCBI taxonomy): Eukaryota > Metazoa > Chordata > Aves > Galliformes > Phasianidae > Excalfactoria > Excalfactoria chinensis. Next base: position 52,266,772 of record NC_092826.1, read on the forward strand.
CTTTTCCTAATATCTAACCTAAGCATCCCTTGGCACATCTTGAAACCATTTCTTCTCTTTCTATGACTAGTTACATGGGAGAAGAGGTTGACAGCCACCTCACAACGTCTTTTCAGGTAGTTGTAAGGGCAATATGTTCTCGTCTAAGCCTCTTCTTCCCCAGATTGATCAATCTCAGTTTCCTTAGCCCCTCCTCATAAGACTTGCACTCCAGACCCCTTGCCAACTTCATTGCCTTTCTCTGGAAAAGCCCTTTCCCCAGGGCCTCAGTGTCTTTCTTATAGTTAAGGACCTAAAGCTGAACAAAGTACTCAAGGTGCAGCCTCACCAGAGATAAGTACAAGGGAACAATCACCTCCTTAGTCCTGTTGGCTACATTATTTCTGATACAAGCCGGTATGCCATTGGACTTTTGGCCACCTGGGCAAACTGCTGGCTTATGTTCAGCTGAACACCAGCCAACACCCCCAGGTGAATGTGGGAAAAGTGAATGGGGAAGTCATTGCTCACAGAGAACTCATCTGATCTCATTTACAGTTATGTATGTACCCTAAGTCTTTAGAATAAGTATTTAGAATAAGTACTGTGTCCTGTAAACACTTTTTTCTCTCCCAGCTACAGAAGTCTAGATCTAGACTGTTTTAGATATGTCAGTGCAGGCAGAGGTGAATCCAATATCTGATATGCAGTCCAGTGCTATCTAAAGTAAAAAGGAGTTTACTGACTTCTTCTCAAACATTAAATTAACTTTTATATCATTAATAGTAAAGCAAATTAATGCCTGTTTATGTCTTATAATACTGCAATCTTGGATGTAGAAAAACCTTTTAAGATAATTTGTGCAAGAGATACAAGCAAGCTCATAACAGTGAGACTTGTACAGCATCAAAGATTTGCTGAAATAATGTGGTGCATCATCCACATACCGTGCAATAATTTAAAGGCTTTCTTGAAATGCTACAAATTTATTCTAAAAATGATACACCAAAAGAAATGTCCCTCTTTAAAGTTGTTTATTTTCATCTCAACAATAGCATCATGCTGCAGTTTAAATATTGTGATGAAATAATTTATGACAAATAAATAACATCATCATTTCAAACTCAGCTTTATTTGGGGTTGTAAAAATAATTTGTTATGTATTTGCTGTTGACATCTCTATAAATACGTGTGGGGAATAGGCAGAAGAGAAAAGCAAGATGGAGGGGGCAGAAATGTTGAGAAAGATTAATTAATTAAAAGAATGCTTAGCTGTAAGAGAAAATAGACTATAAATATATTATAACTTATACAACAAACCTGAATAACTTAATCTATATCAGTTGATTAACTATAAAATACTGTTTTGTTCATGATTGTGTAGATCTGCATGAGATGTGGATTTTTTTTGAAACAGAGAAGGAAGGCAAATGCCAGTTTTAGCCCTCAGCACTTTCATGTTGGGTGCCACTCAGTGAAGGGAAAGTGAGGTAACATATTATTCTGGAATAGAAAGAAGCTGAAATACCTCAGTCAACATAATGTCAGTTATATACTTTGACTTTTTCAATCAGCACTCTGAACAGCAGCTCCACTTCTCCATATCTTATTCTGAAATTCTAACCAAATTGCAAAAGGAAATCATGTTGGCTATAATATTACAAAAGCAAATTGGAATGGATTATTTGGGTTGTTTCAGTTGGTAATCCCCAGTTATCACAGAATGGTTAAGTGTGGAAGGGACCTCTGGGTCCACCTGGTTCAACCTCCCTGCTTAAACAGGACCACTTAAAGCAAGAAACCCAGAAAGCTTGTTAAGATCACCAGGGCAGAGACCCTATAGCCTCTGGGCAGCCTATGCCCGTGCTCCATCACCTGCACAGCACAGGAGTGCTACCTGCTGTTCAGATGGGGAATGTTCTGTGCTCCAGCTTGTGCTCATGGCCTCTTGTCCTGTCATTGGGCAACAATGACAAGGGCCTGGGTGTATTCTCTTTATACCTTTGCCTCAGGTATTTATAGATAGTGATGAGATCTCTCCAAGTTTTCTCTTCTCCTGGATCAGTCTCAGCTCTCTCAGCTTCTCCTCATAGCAGAGGGGAGACAGTCCCTTCCTCATCTTTGAGGCTCTTCTGTGGACTCTCTACAGTGTGTCCATACCTCTCTTGTACAGGGGAGTTCAGAACAGACAGTGTTCCAGTGCTGAGTAGAGAGGAAGAAGGCCATAATGTTGTGGGTATTTTTTTTCTGTAAGCATTCACTAACTAATCAACAGTTACACAGTGGAATTTGAAACTTACTAAATTAAAACAGAAATTCATCAGCCTCTTTGGATTGAAATAATGGATTCATTTCCAGAGAATTTGTACTACGTGTAAATCAGGGTTCAAAAGCAAGTTCCTTTCTGTCTTAAGATTCATACTTTTGAAGGTTTTCTCCAGACATCATAGCAAAATCATCAGCAAGTATATTGAAGCAATTTACAGCAATTTTATAATTATTTTATACAGATTAATTACTTGCTGTTCCAGTCAGAATATTGAAGGATATGTCCAAATATTTTCATCAAACTTATGATTTCCTCATCTCTCTCTCTCTCTCTCTCTCTTTTTTTTTCTTCTGTTTTTTGTTTTTTGTCAAATGGAGTTACATTTCCATCCATTCTCCATTTGCTCCAAACTGCAACTTGCAGTAATGCAGATTAGACATGTTAATACAGCAACAAGAGGAGGCCATAATAATCACTGCCAGGAAAAGATCACCAACAATAAAAGAGAGATCATAAGATTTTTTTTATTTTACTTTTTTTCAAATGAGCGCCTCTTAGGAAATATACTGCAGATAAATTTTCATGCATTTTTCCTGCCACAGTTTTCTCCGTCAGACTGCTTAACCTAGGTCACTCACTTTGAAATTACCCAATCTATTTCATGTATTTGGTAACATATGCCTAAAATGTTCTCCATTATGCTGCACTCTTCAGGAAGGCTGCGTTCAAACAAAACTAAGCGGTAGAGCAAAACACTGGCTTTAACGAACGTAAGGAAAATGGTAAGAAATGATGACAGCTAAAATGCTCAATTTTGAGAGAAAGAAAGTAGTTTAAGATATCATCTAGCATGGAAACTTTATTTTTTCCTTTCTATCATTCTCATTTTCTTTTTTCTTTCTTTTTTTTTTTTTTTCCCCTCCCCCCCCCCCCCCCCCCCCCTCCTTGACACTAGAGAGAAACAATGCTGAGGCACAGGAGGAGATAAAGCAGTTTTTATTCCAATTTCATAGCTCTTACCTAACCTTTTTGTCTCCTGTTTCTCAAGGGTCCTATTTTCCAGCATCCTAACATCTGCTTTTTGTTCCTTGACCTTACACTTTCCCTCTTTCCCTCCAGGCTATTCACTGATTTCCAACCCACTTCCTCCCCCTCGCTAGAGCATCAGCAGGGAGAAGTGCAGGTTAAGCAGAAGACAGAAACTTCCTGTTCATAATGTTGATTTTTACTCGGCACCATAGACAAACTTCTGCCTGATGAACTTCCCCCTTCCGTATCATTAAGTTACAAGAAGCTAACCAGAGAAGTCAATTTGATGCAGTTTCAACTTGATACGTAAAAATTCATTTTTTTGACAGTGCTACTTTTGTTACTACTTTTTTTGTCCTGTTCTCTGCAGATTTGGTCCAAGCTTGTAACTCCCAAGTAAGTGATACACACATGCTCTTGATACCAGAAAGGTATCATTTTCTTAGTTCTGATTATTTTCTTTCCTTTGCTTAAAATAAAGGAAATCATGGAGTTTCACTTTTTTTTTTTTTTCTTAATATCAAGAAAATTTTGCTTTTAATTTAAGAAATACTGATTTAGCATAAAATGCACAAAGAAAGACAGCCTGATGCAGACAGCTGATACAGAAACATCTCAGTACAGTAGTTTAATTTTAGCAGTTAGAAAAAAATCTTCATAAAATCTTACAAATACTACAAATATATAAATATTTAAATTATTTTTAATACTACCACTATTTTTCCATAGATCAAATTACATTTTAGTTTAAGTTTAACCATCTTCCACAACTGCGAGAATAAAGCTGAGATCTGTTTTGTTTTCATTTAATTTTGTTTATTTCTTTGTATAAGATACTCTCATTTTCTTACAAGAGACAAAAATGAAAAAGAGAGGTTTCTGAAGATGTTATAGGTCAGCTTTTACTCATTTCAAGATGATCATTTTCTACTTCCCAGCATCTAACAGAAAAATGTCATTTACTTAAGACTGTTATTCAGAGTGCAGGCGTTAGAGACAAATAACATACATATTAGCATATGTATTTTACAGCAGCAAGTTCTTATGCATTTTTGCACCCAGGAGTACAAATGACAGACTAATGTATTTCATACTTTATTTAGGAAACAAGTAGAATGAGGCAGAATATTTCAAGATAAATCAGATCAAATTAAAAGCACGTGATTAGTTTTCTTCTCTCTTCCACTGACCTTACTGAATATGTTGTCCCTTTTTATGTACCCGACAAAGCAACATTTTCAGATTTTTTTATTTAGTTTTTTTTCCTAAATAAAAAGAACCTGATAAACATAAATTAACATATTTTTATAACATATAATTTATTAACATAAATTAAACTCACAATCAGTGATTTTTGTGGCAGAAAACTTTCTTCTATTCAATTTGTGTCTGCTTGAAAAAATTTTACAGGATATGAAAAAAATAATCTGTAGCTGACAATTTTTTGTTTCAAGCTGTGAATTTACTAATTTAATTTTACTTTATTTTTTTTTTAATGAAAGAGGGAAATCTTATTTATAGTGGTAAAAATGTATAGTCTATATGTAAACAGTACATTAGATTTATACTTAAATCTGTATATTTGTACTTTGACAGGCAGATGGATGCTCAAAATGCAGCTGGTTATTCATCTGAAAACTATGAGAATATCTAGGCATAAAACAGACAAAATTCTATTTAAATTCCATCGGGAACGTAAATATTAATTTAATGGTCACCTAGAAATGAAATCTCTTTGGCCATCCTTCGAGTACATGCAACTTAATTGGTAACAAGATGGATATAACCAAATGATTAAATTTTCAGCATCTAGATAGTAAGGCAATCAGAAACTCCCTGATTAAAGGCAAATGACTACAACTCTAATAAGCTTTAGAAAGTGCAAGACCAAGTTTATGATCCAAACAAGTTTAAGTTGTGACCACTGGCACCATATTGTGCTGCAGTGCTGTCAATGAATTAATATTTATGAAGGTTGTTTGAAGTTGTGTATCTCAGTTTCTTCAATAGCCCTGGAAAGCCATCTGCAACCCTGTGGTTGCCATTGAAGAAACGAGAGTAAGAAGCATCTACTGTGCTCAGGCAACACTAGTAGCAGCGTTCACCACTTTCATGGCAATCATTGTGGATATCCATGACAGTGTCCTTAGTAATCCATTCCCAAGTTACTACAGGAAAAGTAAGCCTGAGACTCCAGGGATATTTTCCCAGATTCCAGATCAGAGCAAACCTCAGCTCTGTTCTTGTTCTCTGCACTTTAACTATCCTGTGTCAGAAGCAGCAAAATTCAATGTTGCCTGCCCTACCGAGAATTCATGGGCTGCTTTGTCTCAGTGCTAAAACACATTCACAGAGAATAGAACCAATGCATAATGAGTCTTTCTAATCATGCCCTTGCCCTTCACTTCTGATAGCTCTCAGAAGTGTGAAAAGTACAAACACATAAAGAGCTTTCCATGATTTATTTGTTTACTGTGAATAAAAGTAATAATGCAGCATCTATCTAGAAAGCATATATTACCTTTCTCCATTCATAAAATATTCCCAAAAGGTTAATTATACAAAAATAAAATGCAGTTCAGCATTTATGCATCATATTATTACATTAATTAAGCTGTAATAAGGCCTGCAGCAGTTCTGGGGGATTAACGGCCAGCTGGGACAGCTGGTGGCCCAAGGCTATTCTACAGGTCATTTATTCCTCCTAGTTATTAATTTCCTAGGAAATGTTCCCTAGTCAAGGTCATTACTGATAGGTCACTTGTATAAAAATAAGCTGTAACCACCACAGACTCCACCTTGTTATGCTTTCACTATTCCAGAATATTTCTCCAGAGCATGACATACACTTTAAGGCATGTTGTGACAGTTGATATTTAAAATGATAGGAAAACAACTACAGAGATATATTTTTACACTCAGATTTGTTTTCTTAGGTAGAAGTAAACATAGCTATCTTCTTGCTAGCACTGAGCAAAAGTGGAAAAGAGTCAAACTCCGGTATTGTATATTTTGCAATAAATTGTCTTGACCTTTTAATAACTTGAAAAGCTAGCAATTCATAAACTGCATAAACTTCATAAACAAAACTGCCATCTTTGAAAACACCAAGAAAACCCACAAACTCATCTATTCCATTTATTTATTTTCTGGTTGCCTATTCTGCAAAGTCATTATGAAAACTGTTTTTTCTTTACTGTATCTATACCTTATAATGAATATCAAAGTGAGACCTTTGTCCATGTGTGGTCATGAGGTCCACTATCAGGAATCTTTCTCAAATTAAAAGAAAGGCAAAGCAGTATACATCATTCAAAAATTACAAAAAATCTGATAAACATGCATCTAAGGTACCACTCTTTATGCCTAGGTGTCTCCATAATTTTGTTTTTAATCATCTTGTCTTAGATAAAAAACTAACTTAAATATTTTTACCAAGTTCCAACATCTGTAGCCATTGTGACCTTTACTTGATAATGTTTACAGCTGTTATATCCTACTTAATGCTGTGTTAATCTTTGAAAAGTGGACACAACTCTATGTGTGTTTTTTTGTTTGTTTTTTCAACTAATCATTACATGGAGGCTTTACATTATCAGTTCCAAAGACTGTAGTAACTTTCTGTTTATTTCTGGGTGTAAATTTATGCAGTTGTTCTCCTTTGCAGCTATACATGAATTGGGATCTGTCTTTTCTCCTTCTTTCATGTTTTTGAAATTATTTCTACACCATGACAGCAGGGATGTCTGAGCCCTTCTGTGCTATCTCTAAAACTGGAAGCTCTGAGGAGCAAGATGGTGAGAATTGTGAGCCAGCATTTATTAGCTCAGGCAAAGCGCCATGCAAACAAAGCCCTCTGAAGTTTCTAAGCTGAGCTCTTCTGTCTTCACAGACACTGTGAGCATACCAGCTGGAATGGTCATGATCTGAGAACCTCTGCATCATCTATTGTTTCCTAACACAAACTTGTCAAATTCCATTCCTAATAGGTAACAAAATTCAGTGATACTTAGATCTATCTATCCAAAATGTTTTGGCAGAGCTCAGAACTCTTCAGAAGATTCCTCAAAGCCTGAATTGTTTTGGCTCCGGAATATACTAGTATTGGAGCTTGAAATTCAAACACAGTATTGAAATACTGTGGAGAGTCTTCCATCTTTGCTATGTTTTCTTCATCTTTAGTTTACACATAAACTTCTCATGCTGTTAGTCCAAGTCTCTATAAAGGCAACACTTTGTTTCTGTAAGATGATGTTATGCTCCAACAAACAAAGGGAAACTGTCACTCTACTTTGATGTCATCCAGGTTCAAACAGAGACGATCTTAGTATAAACAAATCTTTATCATTTCCTTTCTGCCCTTTGAAACTGATTTGTACATATACTAGTGGAAGTTTATAATCAGCATCTCCTGTTTTTTTTTCCAGTTTCTATTTTTTTTCTTTTGTTGTTGTTGTTAAATCCCAAAATAATTTAAATATATATATGCGTATATATATAAAATAATATATATGTATGTATATATATTTACTCTTTTGGTTACAACATTTTTATATCATTTTAGATATTCTTTACTATTCTTGCAAAAGTCAAATATTTCTGTGTTAATAATTTTCTCAGAGTTAGTAAAGTTTTTACAGTATTTTTGCTGGAGGTTGTATGTCCCTCCATGTTTAATTTTTTTTTATTTTTTTTTTTTAACCTAAAAGCAGGTAGTTTTCCTTCTAATTATCCAGTGTTTTCTTTATTATTATTATTATTATTATTATTATTATTATTATTATTATTATTATTATTATTATTATTATTATTATTATTATTATTTTATTTCATGCCTGTGTCTCAGTGATGTCTAATGGTGTTTTTCCCTGCGAAAGGGTCCAGCAGAGGGCCACAAAGATGATAAAGGGCCTGGATCACTTCTCTTATGAGGAAAGGCTGAGTAACCTGGGTCTTTTCAGCCTTTAAAGAAGAAGACTCAGAGGGAATCTGATTTAGCAAAGGGTTGTTAATTAAGGCAGTATGGCTAGGTTGTGGTCGGACTCAATGGCCTTTAAGGTCTTTTCCAACCTGAGCAATTCTATGGTTCTATGAATGTCTATAAATATCTAAGGTGTGGGATGCAAAGAGACGAGGACAGACTCTTTTCAGTGGTGTGTGGCAATAAGACAAGAGGAAATGGCCACAATTTGAAGCATAGGAAGTTCTGCACAAATGTGCATAAGAACTTCTTCACAGTGAGGGTGAAAGAACACTGGAACAGGCTGGCAAGAGAGGCTATGGAGTCTCCTTCTCTGGAGATATTCAACACTTACCTGGACATCTACCTGTGCAACCTGGTCCAGGGAGCCTGCTTTAGCAGGGGGGTTGGACTAGATGATCTCTACAGGTCCCTTCCAGCCCCTACAATTCTGTGGTTCTGTGCTGATTCCACATTGGGTAAGGACTATCATTTAGGTTCATATGATATTTCAGTGTATTTCAATGTATGCAATATCAATACATCTACTTAACTTTTCCATTATATATTAATTCTCCCCCTAAAGTAGAAGTAAAATGAAAAGAAGCAACAATCAGCATGTGGAAGAGTGGATTCAGCTTGCATAAAGAGTAAACAACCTGTTATCACTAAATTTCATGTATCTCTGTTGCATCCTGAGTTAAAGAGATGTAATTGGTGCATCATAAAGTGACACGAATCTGTAGGACTCATTGCCTGGAATAGAAAGTGTTAAAGAGCAAGTACTGTGCAAAGAGTCAAATAGCCTGTCCTACATCTACTTAGAAACCTTCCCAATGACATAGAGTATCACTGCTTCCATCACAACTGGAAGGAATGGTGAAGGAATCTCTGCTATAACAAAATTTATCTGGGTCATTTAGAGCAGCCAACTGTGCTTCTGCTTCCTGGAAGGTAAAATATGAGTGGGTTGTGGTACTTTCAAGACAGACTGGGAGCCAATTCTGATGTAAATCATACCCTCTGGTATAAATAGCACTCAATTTACTAACTTCAAAGAAAAGAAAAATAGCAGCTGAACAATCTCCATCATATCCTATAAGGATCAAACCACAAGCTCATTTATAGTACAGGCTTTTATCATATCAGATACACGACCAACTGTATTAGTTGACATCCATATACTGTCACAGGACAAAAATGTTCTGCTTGAGACAAAGGCAGTGAGCTCTTTCACATTATTCTTCCACAGCTCCTGGCTGTTCCTAGGACAGCATGCTGCTTTAGTTACACTGGTTTGCAAGACAGCCTTGCTCTTTGAATGGGGGTGCCTAGTTGTTTTCTTCACATCTTTCAGAATATCTGAATTGAATTCAAATGAAAGAAAGGCTGTGACAAATATCCACCACTCATATAAAGAAAAACATCTTTTGGTGAAAAAAGATCCCAATTGAGTCAGGGAAACCCTCTCTATCATATCAGATGTAATAGAGGTAGTAATTATCTCAGAAGAGGTTTTTATAGATAATTATTTTCTAATTAATAGGATTTCTTCCTAAGAGAAAAGTTGTCTCTATCTTCCTTTTATGATCATAACTTAAGCAAAATCAGAACAGACTATCTTCTTATTAGACCTTAAAGAACTGTCAAATTTCTATTACCATATTATTTTAGAGACAGTACTAGGGAGCCATTGGTTTCTACATACAAAATTTGGTATCAAAAGTCCTATTTGTGCTAGATTTTTAATGGATCAGGGTAAGTAAAACAAAACAGCAAAACTAAGGATTTATAATTTATCAGTTCTAAGGGATTGATAAGGTATGCACAAGGATTATACTTTCCTTTAACCTAGAGATTACCAGTAGTGAATACCTACAAACTATGAGATACAGCTGAAGATATTTACTTTGTCTTTGTGAAAATCATCAGCTACTTTTCTGGGAAAAAAACTTAGCTCAGATTCTGAAGCTGCAATTTATAATGGATAAAAGCATGAAGTAAACCCCACGAAGAAAAATTGACTTTAATATGTCTTTCTAATATGTGTGTCTTTTCTAAAAATGTTTACAATAGGAAATATTGTGAATACCAAACCAAGAAAGATACAATTAAGCAAAATAAATAGAGTAGGTGATACCAGCAAAGTGCAAATTATATGAAAACTGCATTAAACAAGGGTAGAAATATTTAAGTTGATGGTGAACACCAAAGAAATGGAACTTGCAAATTACCTAAAACTTCAATATTTTCTACCTTTCTGTGGCATTCCCTTTAAAAGAATGAATCTCATGTTGCAGATGTGCACAGTAACTTTTTTTTTCACTTACTGTAGGTAGGCTGGGCATTGGGATTTGTACCAGCTCCTTTTCTCAAATCACATCAAATCACAGATTCCTTTGAGTGTGTGCAGAGGATATATTAAATATACAGAGTCCAGACACTGCTGTCAGTTGATTCTGGGGTAGCAGCCAAATCTCTGACACTGGAGCTGCATTAATAGATCTCTGTACTGTGTTGAACATATGCTTCCCAACAGGCAGCATAGTACTGTTTACAACCAAGAGATAGTGCAGTTATTTGCAGAATTTTGTTTTTGCGCAGAACAAAATGTAAGATCCGACCTGATACTTCCATTGACAGACAAAGGAATTCTCAAGTATCGGCTCTGTGATATACACATTAAAGCATCTCAGTTCCTTTATTTATTTTCACTCATATTTGTCCCACACACGGAAGATTTTCAAATGTGTTCTAGAAACTGGAATTCAAACTTTCTGAAGGACTTGAGTAACATATTGCAAGGTGCAAGAAACTTTAAAACAAATCAAACCATTTAAAATACAGCAGAAAAAGCCTATCTGAAAAAGTAACATTTGTTATACTTAACAAGAATAATATTACAATTTGCATGGCCTGTAATTATGAAATCTATGTTTCTAAAGTGAGATCTTGACTCCCTATATATTACAAAGTAGTAATATTTTTCTTCTCTGTTCTCTTTTCTATAAAAAGTTGTGAATTTTGTGGTTGTTTTTTTTTTGTTTTTTTTTTGTTTGTTTGTTTTTGGAGGAGGGGAGCTGTTTGTTGTTATTTTTGCTTTTGTTTTCATTTATTTGTTTGTTTCCTTGTTTGCTTATTTTTATTTCCTAATATGCCCATTAAAATCTGTGGAAGCTGTACCTGCCTAAGAAATAACTGCATAAATAATATTCAGTCACCTGCTACACAGAATCTGTGTGGAGAATAAATTGTTTCAAATGAAGTCTGTACATGAAGAGAGAAGCATCTCACTTCATGATGTGTCTGAGGATGTAATGTTTCAATAATTATTTACAGACTTCTTAAATCTGGAATCTTGATTTTGGCAAGAGGTGGAGAGTCCTGCTTTCTTTCAAAAATATCACAGTGAGATGTCTCTCCCTTCTGAGGTTAAAAGCTCTCATCAAGAATGTTGTGAGCACTGACCTTAGTTATTCCCTTTGTGTAAATAGATATAGATATGTACTTGTCCCCTCTCTGGGAAAATTTTTTAATCATCAAGAAACTCTCTAGCCCTTCTGCTTAAGTTTCATGAGACAATTTTAAGAAAGAAGAAAAAGAATCCCTCTCGAGTTTCAAAGTCAAGAAATTTACCCTTCAGTAGGAAAAATTTCAGTTTAATTCCCAGTCTAATGAATGTTAATGTGCAGTGGCATCTACTTTAGAACAAGGACAACTCTTAAGTACGAATGTTTCACACATATTTTACACATAGTAACCAGGGTCTTGCATACTATCTGCACTTGACTTTCCACCTATCTCCTTCCAACGACAAATATTAGCACAATTAACTGAAGCTCCATTTTTATCTTTTGCTTTTGTATAACAGCATAGATGTACTCCAGCCCATAAAAGGAATGAAGGCTTCCTTATTTTTCATGGTAAGCTAAAAAGAAGACAAAATTAATCAGCCAAGTGTTTCAGGAATTCTCACCTGAATATGCACATTGAATACATGAATATTCATACCGGAGGAATATGCACATTGCAAGTCTGTTTTTTTTAAGGGCAAATTAACTCATGACCTCATTCCATTTTAGTAATCAACAAGTGTCAGTAGGAATCCATCATCTTCCGTATCTTAACAAAATGAGGTACTAAACATTAAATTCTTGATAGTCTAATTTGACATCTAGTTGGAGAAATTATTTTGTATCCTGAAATATAAGAAGAGTGCATCAGGGAATAACACTCCAAGATGAAGAGTTAGATGTTATTTTGGAGGCAGGATGTCCTGCCCAAATCCTTACTGAATGGAGATGTTAAGTGCATTCAATCAACTAACCTGACTGCAAGTTGATGTATCTGAAGGTAAAAAGCTCAATAGCAGCAACTGAAATATCATTATAACATATGTACTGATGTTAAGTATAACACACTTACATATGTAACTATGAAATTCTCACAAAAATTAATACAGATTCACTGTGCATTTTTCCGTAATTCACACTTGCTTATTTTTTCCTTTTAATAATAATAATTTTGAATTGGAAGTCACATCCTCCACTGATTCTGTAGTGCTGGTATGCCTTCATTTTTGAACATCTGACACAATGAATGTTACTGGGAAAACCCTGATTTCAAGTTTCAGAAGTACAAATGTTTAAAGCTTCCCAGCCATCTGCAAATTTATTGAAATCCATCATATTTCCTGCTCAATGGTGATTTTAAGTGCTTTCAATGAATTTGCTTCAAGTTGGTATATCCTCAGGAAAAAAACTCTACTACAGCGCCCCAAATGCCACTGTCATTCTTGCTGCACTAACCTGTGGAAGATTATCATGCAAGCCTTCCAGAAGGTCTGAATGCGCTTTAGTTTAGCTTGACAAAGTCAGAGACAACAGGACTAATTACCATAACGATATTAGTCTTGAACACCATCTGCACATAAATAATTGCAATGTGCATATAAAGCATTTTTCCTTGGTCTTACACACAAGGCATGTGCTTATGGATGGTGTTACATCTCTGCCCTGGTCTTCAGTAGTAAAAAAAGTTATCAAAATTAAGGCAATTGTTTGCAAAGGTAAATTAGGAATGTTTCAGCATGACAGCACACACAGATTTTGCAATGACAGCACACATAGACTTTGCAGTCTAAATGAAAGCTATTTGTCAGATGCATGCTCCAAGTATAACTAACAGATTAAGCAATGCATAAGGGAAAAGCTCTAGATCACAGGAGTGAGAGACAAGTTTAAGGACTAAGTTACTTATCATTTTTAACAGTGAGGAAATTCTGTATATTGAGGAGTTCTGTAACTTCAGAAATCTTTGTAAGTATATTAACTTGATTTCCAGAAGACTTGGGAATAGAAAAATATTTAACAAGGGTTAAATTAGTGAAAATTTGTTTCAAGGGAAATGATTATCTTCAGACTAACCTATATTCACTGGAATTTGAATTCTTCTTCCTTGACATAAAGCAATGCCTAAATTTATTACAAACATTAGAAGATAGTAATACTTTAATGCAATTTTTGATATATTTTCTTGTCTATCTATAGAAATTTCATTTAGAACTTTCCTTCTCCTGCTCACCATAGAATAACGGTCATGCTAATTAGAATTTAAAAAATAATTGACTAGTGCCATTTTTTCCCTATCTTTCCATTTAAGCTTTTCTCTACAGCACCAGTATAAGAACTAAAAATGCTGATTTAACTGACTTTATTTTAGCAGTTTGAAATCTCTAAAGAATATTCCATCATTATAAGTTTCAGAATAGTTTTAAGAAGCTCTAGACATTGGAGAATTGCTGACTCCTGGCATCACATTATGTTTTACAGAGTCAAATAGACATCTACAGCGGGTTCCAGCCAATATTCCAGGAGTACTTCTAAACTTAAGATATATGATCTTACCATTTAATTCCCAATTCTTGGTACCTAGTCCATTTAAACCTAAATGTAATGTATAAATGCCTGTGTATAAACTATTTTGGAAATACCGACCGAACTTCTCTTGACACAGGAGTAGTTCTGGGAAGAGATTTCCTTACTAAGAATTCCTGCCTTCCTATCAAGTCATTCTTCTCCATCCTAGAAAACATGCTAGTCATACAAAGGTCCATATGACAGGAAAAATGTCAATTATTGGTTTAAAATATTTTTTAGGGCTATCATTTCAGACATTGTGAACCAGATTAAAAAAAAAAAAAAAAAAAAAAAAATCAAACAAAATAGCAATGCTTACAGAAACAAGCGTACCGAACTTGCTGTTCCTATTTCTATCAGAACTGAAGAGTTCCTTTTATAGGATTATGTTTTATCTAAGTGTATTATTTTAATGAAAAAGTGGTATGGCAAAAATAAAGTTACGCCAATCTATTTTTTCTTGCTGTTTTGCTTCTTTCTTTTTTGTAGGATTCAGATAAAAATTGATCATACAATAGTAAAAGTAATCAGTATTTCAGTCTTCTATTTCCTTCAGTAAGTAAAAGAAGATAATATTTTGTTTTCATTTAATTTTGACCTTTCTATTCTCTTCCATGGAAATGGAAAAAGTAAAAAAATAAAGAAGTAGGATATACTTTGTATAGATACTATACTCAATCTTCTGGAGGAAAGAAAAAAAAAAAATAGTTACTTGGAGATACTTGTTATTATATTTACCTTGTTTTGCTTGCTTAAAAATATTTTAAAGGAACAATTGCTGGAAAGCACTCTTCTATTTACACATATAGGAGTTACAGAACTATAAAATATTCTCCAGACTAACCTCATAAGAACATGCTCCCAAATAAATGCATTGGGTACTAATGATCTAACCTATCTCCAATTCCTTGAAATTATTTTTCCTGAGAATACACTTTAGCATTCAGTTTGTCCGGCCCTCTTATCACAAAAATTTTTCCTCAATAAATGTTAGATTATTTTCACAGTTTATTCTTAAAATCTCACACAATCTATTTTTCCTCTGACCTCTGGAGAGAAGTTCAGTTCTTCAAAATCTTTGTTCAGTTATTTTTAAGTGTTGGGATTCACCATGCATCTTTTCATTTTCTTTAGGATAAGAAAATGCATTCATTGTATGAATCAGTTTGCCTGTTGTACTCAGTCTATAGCTTGTTTCTAAGACTGCCAGAAATTTTATGTCAGCCCATGTATAATGGTTGCTCTATTGCTACATTGTTTTTTCCATATTGATAGTGTTTCACTGAGAAGTCAGGTGTAATGTCCTATTTGGTACATTCAAACTACTTTGTTATTGCGCCTTCCCAAATGTGGATTAAAATCTAATGGAGAAAAAATGCGTACAGAAAAGGATCATATCTAACATCTCAACAATATTTCTCCCCTCCCCTCCCCCCCCCTTTTTTTTCCTTCAAATTTGTTCTCTCTTTTCACCTTCATAATTGCATTTGTGCTGTATGTGACTGAAAATAAGGCACTTAAACCCTTTTCTTCTCTCCATTCTATTTAAGGGTTAAGGGCAAAAATCTCAAGATGCTATGTGAGTACTTGTAGTTTCTCTCCAGCCTGAGGAACTTCCTGCACAGAAAGTATGAAAAATTCTTTCCAAAAGTCTGTTTCAAAAATATTTAATGTTTCTCCTTTATTATTTAAGTAAGAGTAAGTTTCCATTTGACAAAATGAACTGAAAAACAGAAAATAAAAACAAAGAACAGTGACAAAACAAAAGCCAAACCAAACCAAACCAAATCAAATCAGAAAGCAGAAACACCAGATCAGATGAAAGAACAATAGTTATCAATTAGTCTCGAAATGAGTGTTTATGGTTTTGAAATTATAGGAGGAAAATTATAGGCCAGACTCTTTACTGGAAAAATGTGTTTCTGTTCTTAAGCTGAATGCATGATCAAACTTCTCAACTGAAAAAAAAAAAAAAAAAAAAAAAAAAAAAGTAAGGAAGAAAAAAAAAAATCTGAACTTATTCTAACTCTAAATGATGCTTTAAAAGTGTGCTACTGGTGCCTTAGGATATGTACTTTTAGTACTTTAAAACCTGTTTGCAAAATGCAGCCAACTGGCATTTGTTCAGAGCATGTTAATTATGTCTATAGGCATTCAGAAGGGAGATTATGGGAGTAGAACTCTGCACTGCTCTTTGTGCACCATCTTTTATTTTCAACTGGTTGCCTGAGCATTACTGAAGAAGATAGTCTGCCACAGATTAGTACTGTTCAGTGAGTAATCTATTTCAGCTTCATGTTATTTACTGAAACATAAATTATACATCAAAAAAATTATTTTTTGTCCCCATTTAGGCTTTTGATCCTTCCTTGTCAAAGACTAATATTGAAGTGCATTTCAGTTGGCTGCACTAGTAAGATAAAAATAAAAAGAGAGAATACCCAAGATAGTGGAAAAAACTGAAAAACAATGTTCCTACTAGCATATTGAGCACAGTTTCAAAGAACCAGATGATCCTCCCATCTGCCAGATGGGTCCTACCAGCTATGTTTCAATTATGAGATGAAGATTCTCAAGGGAACCTCATATACACAATAGAAATCCTTGCTTATTTTCCCTTCTTGACTTTATTTGGGCATAAACTGCTCCCAGATTGAGACTGAAGCTGTTTCTTTAGGCATATGTGTAAGTTGAGCAGAAATGCATTATGAATCTTTTAAGATCATTCTTTTATAATGAATCATGTACATATGTTTATGCATATCACATAGATGAAAAATTTATTATGCATGTACGCAGATATATAATACAGACATACATATATAGGTTATCATACACTCTTTCTTCTCCCTTTTCTCGCAAGCTCACAAGAGATTCACCAAACATTTAGCAATGCTTAAAGTCATTGTTTGATTAAAGTCATCGTGAGCCATCATTAAAGGACTATTCCTACCTGGAGCATTCTAAGTAAAGATTAATAAATAATTTCCTTTTGTCAGGTAGACTCCAGTTACCACTAAAAACAGGAAATAAAATCTAGACCACTAAAAACAGGAAATAAAATCTAGACAAACTGAGAAGAATTATTGGTTATGATCCATGAGTCTTGAATATATTTTAGGAAATTAGAATAGATCAGTATTATGGGAAGTCACTGCATGTCAGTATTGATCTAATATTTCTTGGGGACTGATGAACAGTGTAGTATTCACAGGTTTTTTATCCTTTGGGGATTTCTATTCTTGCAGTGTGGAAGTACGACTAGAAAAAAGGGGAGTTTTCAGGGAGACCTCATCATATCTTTCTAGTATTCAAAGAGACAATATAAACAGGAAGGAAGTCAGCTTTTTACATGGGTAGGTAGTGATAGACCAAAGGGGAATGGTTTGAATCTAAAGGAGGGAAGACTGAGATTAGATGTCAGGGAGGTTTCTCACTGAGAGGGTGGTGAGGTGTTAGAACAGGCTGACCAGAGAGATTGTGGATAGCCTGTCCCTGATGACACTTAATGCCATGGGGCCTTGGGCAGCCTGATCTAGCACTTAATCTAGCAGTTGACAACTGCAGCAGGAGGGCTGGAACCTGATGATAGTTGAGCTCTCTTTCAACCCAAGCCATACTATAAACAAACAAACAAACAAACAAACAAACAAACAAAAAACAAAAAACCAAAAAACAAACAAACAAAAAAAACCAGAAATATAAAAAATCGGAGCTAACTTCAGAGCTGGCCAGAATTCTTTTAAGATGAGTATTCAGAAATCTAAGCAAAGAAAAAAAAAAATAATTCAATTTGTAAATTCAGGATAGGATTTTGGAGGCTAGTTGGATTTCCATAAATTTTCTTAAATAATGACTCTATAGTAAGGAACTGAAGTTTATTCAGAGAGAATGACCAAGAAAATTCAGTGGACAGTGAAGATAAATTGTCCCAAAGACCTGCATCAACAAGTCTCACAAAAGAAATACTTCAATTTGAATCTTCGTTAGCAGTAACTATGTTATAAATTCTGTCATAGAAATTAAACTGAAACTTACATGGTTAATGGTCATAGGGACAAAAAGCTCATAAACAAAACCAAACCCAAAAATCAACTATAAGAAAAAGGAATACAGTGTTAAAATCACAACCTAAAAAGATAAAACCTCAGGAGAATGTGGAGGCTTTCAGTTATGGTGTTCTTTACCTACTAGATACTACATTTTTTAGGGAATCAACATTACCTATTTGCTTTCATTTTAAAGGAAAAGCAAAAATTTAAATATTTTCAACCTGGCTCAACTTGATATTGAGTATGTCAGTCAGCAAAGGAAGCAAAGGAAGAAAATGCTCAGTCCTTATTTCATACTTAGAGGAGCTTTTGTAACATAGTTCTAAACATAATCTTTCTATACTACTAATCTTAGACTTCAGAAAGTGAGAATGTGAAACATTTCTAAAAGGATAAACAGTCTGAAAAGAAGTCCTCTGAATATTTTGGCTGAACAGGCTGAATAGAAAATATTAATAAATGATAAGTACGCTATAAGGAAAACCTGCCAGGAACAGGAGTACAAAAGGGAAAGGAGATAGGGAAAGGGAAAGAGAAAAGTCAGGAATTTGAGGAAAAAAATGTAAATGCTTACATACTGTACCAAAAATAGTTAATTCTCAGAGTTTTCACAAAAATATTATTGTGCAGTAGCGTTTCCTAGCACATTCACTTGTGGCTTGTTCTGGTATTCATTTGGCCCAGAGCCACAGTCTCTTTCTGTGAAATGTTTAGAAACGTCATCAGAAATCCCAACTCCAAATGATTTGGCATTCATTTTTTAGGTTTTAACTCCATAACTGAAAAACAGAAAATGTTCTCTCCTCTTGTCCATTTTTATTTCCTTTAATCATAGAGAGACTTAGAAATAGTTTTGTTTTTTTTTTTTAAACTAATGATCCCTATAGTCACAATTTAATGGATTATTTTGTAGCATGCCATAACACATTTTACAAGGAATTAATTGTGCTTTGAATGGACGTATTTATTTATTTATTTATTTTAAAGCCTCCAGATCAAGGGTTACTGGAAAACACTGAATGATCTTTTCCTGTCATGGGTGCTGATCAGTCATGACAGAAAACATTCATCTCTGGCAGCACTGTGTATGTCAGGCACAACAGATTTTACCATCATTGTCTCATTCTCATACCACCTGATAATATGACTGGTGTCAGTGCCCCTTTGTTGATGCTGACAATCACACTGAACAGCTGTTCAGCATTTCCTGGAGGAAAAACTTGCAGTTCATATGTCAGCTCTTGTACACTTAAGGCATTGAGGAGACATGTTTTCAAAGTCTAAGGAATCTAATTGAGAGACTTCAAGAAATATGCAGTGGATGGACAGTTTCTAGTCTATGGCCTCCTGAAATTTGAAAGTGGACTTGTCTCACTAAGGATCACTGTCCAAATGAACAGCAAAGAATCTGTATCAGAGCATTGTAGTACCAAAGGAAAATATGGGTTCTAAATCTAAACCACAATGAAAAGAAAATTAAGTGATATTAGTGTTTAGGAAGTAAAATTGCATAGAGAAAATGTGTTTAATAAATGTGTTTAAGTTTTGGATAGTGTTATGCTTAGAGTTCTGTCCTGATGAGTTCCTACCCAAACCTCTGGCACATCTAGGTGTCAGTTTGGCGAGTTTGGAAATCTGGGATTCTAACAGAAGAGATGAAAAGCAGGGTGGGGTTGGTGTTGCTGATTGATAAACACCAGATGCTTGGTACAAGGGACATAATGACCATCTGGATAAATCTAGGAAGAGTTGGACAGCAGGAGTGCTATCTTTCCCTCTGTGCCATTTGCTTTAGGACCCATGTCCCTCTTCCTGTTCAGCTTTGTTGTTGTTGTTGTTGTTTTTCTTTAATGAAGATATGAATTCTTTCTACATGTTTGAAGAAAGATATACATTAAAATTAAAAGCCATATTTTCTTTAAAATCTTTGGTATAACCAAGTAGTATATTCTGAGCAGAAATAGGGAATAACTCATTTTAAAAATTAACAGTTAGAGCACTGTAGGAGTCAGTAATACAGACAACACAGCCAAGCTTCCCACAGGAATTCAATCTGCAACCAAAAATTCACTCTGTAGCCTGTTGTATGCAATTTAATTAACATATTAATAACAATGCAACAGCTGATGTTTGACTTGGTTTATATTAAATTAAAACTGATGGCCATTTTAACTTACCAAAAGAAATGGCTGCTTTAGTTATTTTTCCAGGCACAAGTATGACTCAAATTCTTTTGCAAATAATCATTTGTAAATATCCATTGTCTTCTTTGAACAATAGAAGGATGTGTTGTGCTCAGACACTAAATTTGAAATTATCCATGATGTAAGTTTCATAAAATGAGTTGTGGTATATATTTTCAGTGTAATTCGAGAAACTGTGTTCCTCTCACTTCAGAAATGAAGAGTAGGATTTTCTTTTTCTTCCAAAAGCTTCTAGCTCTAATGTTAGCAAAAGGGAGTATGATTCATGGAATGTCTGAGCAGGATTCAATGAAATCTGAGTAAAGCTGGAGCCAAGAAAAAAGGCCACAGAAACTATGCTGATAAGTAATCTTTCTTGTTTACCCTTGAAATGTTAATGTATTCACTATATAAAACATGTTACTAAAATGATAGTTGTACATGTTGCTACAAATCTGCACAGTCCAAAATACATTTGATACATTAAAATAAGAATGAAAGTAAAAAAAAGAAAAAAAGAAAAAAACAAAAACTAATTGCAATCTATAACTCTTGTTTAAAATCTTATTAAGCCAGACAGTTACCAGTAAGACACAGAGAGTAAGATACTAAGATACTACAACAAACCCACAATGTAAAGGTGGGAGACCTTCAAAATAATAATAATAATAATAATAATAACAACAATAATAATAATAATAATGGAATTATTGAAGCTGACTTTTCAAGATTTTTTTTTCTTTTATTATTATTATTATTATTATTATTATTATTTTTTTTTTTTTTTTTTTTTTTTTTCCCAGTTCAATATAATATCCTGTAAAGGTCAAATAAATGCCATCAGGAATGTCTGATTCACCAAACTTTTATGGAAATTCCAGTTGATTAGGAAGGTAAACATTTGCTCAGACCAGAAAAGGTGCCAAGTTTTTTACTTAGTCAACATAAAATTATTCTCCAGAGGAAAATTTCTGTCATGGTCAGAGAATGCCTGATCTCAAATTGCTGTTTTTTGGTTCCAAAATGCTTGGGACCTAGAGTCATCTGGAAATTGAATTTCCATTCCCTAATTGCAACAGCACATTAGACAACAATAACACATGTCTATAAAACTAGTTCTTATTCAACCATGTCAAAAACTTCATATGTGAGTTGTAAGTGGAAAATTACTCCCAAGCAGTATGACCATAAGCAAGATTTATTATTATTATTATTATTGTTTTTTTTTAATTTTTTAAACCAATGCCTCATACCATTTCAGTTTTGAAACGGGTGCAGGATGCATTGCTTCCAGAGATTAAAAAATCAGTTTTATTCAGCAGCCAGGAAGGATTCCAGTGTTGAGACAGACTGTTTATAAAACTGCCCCTGAGGTAGCATTTCAGACTTAACTTCTACTCAAGCCAATTGATGTTCTTCATCCATGCCACCAGTTTTTCTAAATATCTGAAAGCTATTGCTGTTCTTTTAATTATTATTATTATTTTTTAAACATAAAATAAGGAAATTTGTTTTTGGAACTTAATTTGACATAAGCAAATTAAATTGTGTAAGAGCTGAGGTAGATTAAAATATATAAGAGCTACTCTTCTACCAGAAGTGGTTGCAACAAACACATTTATTCAAGATTGTCTCAAGATTGTATAGGTCTCCTCCACAATGATAAAAAAGGGCCAGTGAAGATATTTGCACACTTCAAGCCACCTACATAACACAAAAAAAGGAAAAAGCCCTTTGGAAATTTAAGAAAATGAGACCTGCTGATGCGTATAATCAAAGGTTGCTGTTAAGGTTAATTTACACAGTGAATTAATGCCTGTGCCCATGGGTACAGGAAAAGATGAACTTTTTAAAAGAATTTAAATTGAAAAGCACTCAAAGCACTCTTTTTTTTTTTTTTCTTTTTTTCCCCTTTTTTTTAAAAAAATTATTATTATTATTATATTTGTTTACTTTTTTCCCACTGCCTGGGAGAAGCTTTCTAAGCAGCAGGTGCCTTATCACTAGCTAGCTTTTCTTTGTATCTAGTTGAAGTTTGAGATAGCCAGTCTGAAACAGGTAGTAGAAGAAAAGGTAGTAGAAGAAGAAGAAAGGAGCTTCTAGTGATGGAACTTGTTGCAGAACAGGACCCAAGTGCTGCCAGAAACCTCGAGGAAAGTTTGACATTCTTTGAATATATTTTTATTTTGACTTTTGCCACTGGATGTGTGTACTTCTGAGAAGTTTCTGAGACAGAAACTAAGATCTTGATATGTACATCCACGCACCAAATAAAAAACATCACAAATGAATATGTATTTCACTACAAATTCCTTATTGTTAAGTTTATATTACTCGATGGCATTTTATTCTTTCCTGTAATTTAAGAAATCCATGATAATATGTGTAACTAATTCCTGTTAAAAAACGAGTTCTTATCTAATTAAAACTCTCTTTGCCTAGAATAATTACACTTTCTTCCCTTGGGAAGTATCCAAAGAATTATATAAAGTACCAGAACTTTTTGCAACACTGAAGGTTTTGTTAGTTGCCTTTCAGTATCTGTATTCTATGTTTTCCTGTTGTGTTGTTTGGTTTTGGGTTTGTTTTTTGTTTTTTTTTACACAAATGTATACGTTAATAGTTAATAGTGTGTTTCAAACATACACATCTTTGTACTGACTACAATACTTAGCAAATGGGCTGGACAAAGTCTCACCTATCCCAAGAGATTTTCCCTGATATCAGCAAGGAAGAGGAGATGTTTAGGAAAAGATCATAATAAATGAGAGCATTTCTGCTAGTAAAATTTTCTTTATTGAAGCAATGGTCAGCAGTTTCCTGTGCTTGCGATTACATTTAAACAGTTGCAGGTAAAAGACATTAAAGATATAATGACCATATATTTGTATAATACTTTTTTAAACTCCTGTAGTTTAATCTGGTAGACAGCCCTCTCCAGAAGGATTGAGGAGAGAACTCAGGGATGAGATATAGACAGTTTACTGGCAAAGAAAATCCGAGTGCAGAAGCAAAGCAAAACAAAGAATCCATTCACTGCTTCCCATTGGCAGGCAGATATTCAGCCACTCCTAGAAAAGCAGCACCCATCACGCGTATTATGTATTGGGAAGACAAACACCATCACCCTGAATGTCCCCAATCTTTCCTCCTTTTTTACCCTCAGGTTCAATAAAACACACCAGCATGGGATATCCCTTTGGTCAATCTGTGTCATCTGTCCTCAGGTCAAGTCCTCTCCCATCTTCTCATGCACCTCCACACTTCTCACTGACAGGACAAAAATGGGAAAATGAAAATCCTTGATTGTATGCTTGGCAACAACTAAGACTTAGATATGTTATCAACACTGTTTCATCGCAATCCAAAATCCAAAACAAGGCATCATATGAGCCTTCATAAAGAAAATGACCACAGCCAAAAACATGACTCCTCTGTAAAACAATGCTCTGGCAGCTATCTAGGCATGTGGAAGTATATGAAAAGGTAAAGGTTTACACTCTCCTTATTGTCTTCTTTCTAGATGGGACCCTGGGCAGCCTGATTTGGTGGGTGGCAACCCTGCCAACGGCAGGGAACTGGAACTAGATGATCTTTAAGGTTCTTTCCAGCCCCAACCATCCTATGGTTCTATGATTATAGATGTTGTATAATAATTTGGAAGAAGTAGTGGTGGATAGGCTTCTACTAGAATTAGTGTGGATTATATTTTAGAATTTGCATAGATCCATTAAGGAAAAAGTCGTCAAAATTAGTGTGCAAATTGCTGCTGTTGCATCTCAGATTATCCTTAGCAAAACAACTAAGCATAGGCAAATAAGAGATTTCAAGAAATAGTAGCATTTTGTCACATCTTATGTTCCAGGGTTAAATATCAAGTCTCTAGACAATAAACTAACAGCTAGTTCAGGCAAGCAAGTGAAAATGATTACCTTTTAATTCCCCTTATGAGGTTTCCTTCTGCTCCCATACAAACTTGTATCTATAGATGCTGATGAACACCTCCCATTTCATTAGCATTTTCTCATTTCAAAAAATGCTTAAATGAGAATTACAGGTTAAAAAAAAAAAAAAAAAAAAAAAAAGGCAATAGCTAAGGAGCTAAACACTGTGATAAGCTAAGGCACTGAAGCAGATTCTGTGTTGTGTCTCCCTGAATTGAATGATGGAGAGCCTGAAATGAGATCAGTGCTAACGCTTTTATTTTCTTTTATTCCTTACAATTTCCTAGAGCTCGTTCTATGATTTTAGGTCTGGAGGATATTTCTATCAGTTCAAAGAAAATCTCTTTATTGAAATATATTTTACTTTTATTGGATATACAAGAATCTGTATTCTGTTTGAGATAGATTTTAGTCTACCACATTAAATATTTGAATGCATTGTGCCAGTGGCTTTTAAGGTGTCCAGTTCATTAGATTTTATACTCTTTTATATGAAAAAGTTATTTTATCTCCAACACAAAGTGGATTTTTCTTTTTAAGATTGTTTTTGTTGCTTCCAAAGTATTTTGTGACATATATACAAGAATATCCTAGTCAGGACTGGCTGGGATTTTGTTGATGCTTGCCATGTATTAGTCAGTTCTTGAAGCATTTTAAAACCCTTGCAGGACTCCCAATTTGTTAATAATTTCCAGTAGACATTACAGAATGTTAAGACTTTGGCTCTATTTTAGATATTTTCGTCAGTTTAAAATGGTCAATTGAAATAAAATATGTTTCTGGCAATAAACTTTGTAGTCTGGATTGAGTAAGAGAAAAAATAAAAGGAAAAAAAAAGAAAAAAAAAAAGCAAGAAAAGGAAAAAACAGCTTTGAGGCAAAGCAACATTTCATCAGCATTACTGAAAACATTATGAAATTATATAATTCTTTCCATTTAATATTCTCCTGGGGGAAGAATTCACAAACTGTTGTGGCTTTTCAGTTCAGCTTCAATAGAATGAAGCTTACGAAATGTGGACACATTTAGAAGTCCATTTACTTTACTGTCTTTTTTCTAGTTGGTTTTTGTTTTGTTTTGTTTTGTTTCATTTTGTTTTGTTTCCTATCTTGAAGCAACAGAAATAAAAGAATATAGAATTACAATAATAACAAGATAAAGCTAACTTAAATAACCACAGAATAGTTATGCTTGGAAAGAATTTTAAAGACCATCCAGCTGCCATCCCCTGTCATGGACAGGGCCACTTCCCACCAGACCAGACTGCCCAGGGCCCCATCCAACTTGGCCTTGAGAACCTCCTAGGATAGGGCACCCACAGCTTCTCTGTGACAGCACCTCACCATCCTCTGAGTAAAGAATTTCTTCCCAACACTTAACATCAGGTGCCTGGCAGGGGAGGGATGACTGGGATATGAGGCTTAGCTGAAGTGTGTTTATGACGATGTGTGCAGCATGGACATCAAGCAGGAAGAATTGAAATCCACTGTGTAGTAAGACTTAGTTTCCATTACGGAAATATAGTGAGACCACTCACATTGCTGCAGTGCTGGAATGGAGTTCTATAAGCTTCTCAGAAGGGATAGGCAAGGAATGAGAGGTGGTGGCATGGCTCTCTGTGTTAGAGAGTGTTCTGATTTTGTTGAGCTTGGGGCTGGGAATATAAGTTTGAGACTCTATGGGTAATGATTGGATGGAGGGCCAACAAGGTGGACATTCTGGTTGGAATCTGTTACAGTCCAGGATGAAGAGACAGATGAGGTGTTCTCTGAGCAGCAGGCAGAAGTTGTGCAATTGATAGCTGTTGTTCCTGTAGGGACTGTCAACTTCCCTGATATATATTGGAAATACAGTACAGCACAGAAGATGCAGTCTGGGAGAATTCTTGAGTGTACAGAATTTGACTTCCTGATGCAGCTGGTAAGAGAAGAAGTGTCCCACTAGACCTGCTGTTCATAGAGAAGATGTGGATGTCAGGAGCTGTCTTAGGGTGACCAGAAAATAGTAGAGTTCTTGACTCTTGATGAAGTCAGGAAAGGGGACAGCAAAAAAACTGCTACCTTGGACTTCCTGAGGGTGGATTTTGAGCTGTTGAGGATGCTGGTAGGGAGGATCCGTTGGGATTCAGTCCTGAAGGGTAAAGGGGTTTAGGAAGGCTATTCGGTCCTCAAGGACATCTTAATGGCACAGGAGCAGGCTATCCCCTTATGCCACAAGATAAGCCAGCGGGGAAGAAGACCAGCATGGATGAACAAGGCGTTTTCCCAAGTCTCCAGGAGAAACAGAGAATCTGCCTCCTGTGGAAAAAGGAATAGGCAACTCAGAGAAAGCACAAAAATGTTGTTAGGATATGCAGGGAGAAAATTAGAAAGGCAAAAGCCCAGCATGAACTCAACTTGTCCAATGGAGTAAAGAAGAACAATTATTATTTTTTTTAATTATTATTTTATTTTTCTTTACAACTATATGAACAGTAAGGGGAGGGTGAAGGAGAATCTCCATTGAATCTCCATCCTCTACTGGATGCGGCAGGAAATGTGACCATTGAGGATAAGGAAAAGGCTGAGGTTCTCAGTGCCTTCTTTATGCCTGTCTGTCTTTAAAAGTTAGACTGGTTATTCTTGGAGTACTCTATCTGAGTACTCAGACCTGAAAGTCTGGGATGGGGAGCACAATAAACCCACCACAATTCAGGTGAAAACAGTAAGCAATCTACTACTCAGACAGTTGAGTGAGGTCTCAAGGTCTTCCTCCCTTGTTCTTGTCGGGCACTTAACTTCCCAGACATCTGCTGTATTTATAATACAGCAGATATTTATATGTATATTTATTTATTTATAATTTTTATATGTATTATAAATAATATTTATAATACAGCAGACAGGGGACAGTCCCAGGGATTCCTGCAGTGTGTGGGAGATAACTTCCTGAAACAGCTTGTGAAGGAGCCAACAAGGGGAAGCAAAGTCCCAGACCTGCTGGTTGTTAATAGAGAAGGTCTTGTGGGGGATGTAAAGACTGGACGCCGTCTGGGGCATAGTAATCACGAGATGCTAGATTTTTCAGTCCTTGTTGAACCACAGCTGAGAGTCAGCAGAACTGCCACCCTGTACTTCCGGGGGGTGGACTTCAACCTCTAATCACAGGGAGAAAATTAGAAAAGCCAAAGCCCAGCTAGAACTGAACTTGGCCACTAAGGTAAAAGACAACAATAAATATTTTTACAAATACATCAAGAGTAAGAGGAAGGCTAGGGAGAATCTTCATCCCTTGTTGGATGCCAAGGGCAACTTGGTGACTAAGGATCAGGGTAAGGCTGAGGTACTTAATGCCTAGTAAGACTTGTTACTCCCTGGGTATCACAGAACCACAGAATCACAAAGGTTGGAAAAGACCTATAAGATCATCCAGTTCAATCATCCACCAGTCACCAATACTTCTCACTAAACCATGTCCTTCAACACAATGTCCAAACGTTCCTTGAACACTTCTAGGGTTGGTGACTCCACCACCTCCCTGGCCAGACCATTCCACTGCCTGACCACTCTTTCAGAGAAACAGTATTTCTTAATATCCAGCCTAAATCTCCTCTGGTGCAGCTTGAAGTCATTCCCTCCAGTGCAATCACAAGTTACATGAGAGAAGAGGCTGATCCCCAGCTCAAAACAACCTTCCCTCAGGTAGTTATAGAGAGGAGTAAAATGCCCCCTGAGTCTCCTCCAGACTGAACAATCTCAGCTACCTCAGCCTCTCCTCATAAGGCCCCAGCTTTGTTGCCCTTCTTTGAACACACTCCAGGGCCTCAATATCTTTCTTGCAGTGAAGGGCACTAAACTGGACACAGTCAAGATTTCCTGGATCAGTCTGATCTCCTTCTGTGATCGTGTGACCTGCCTGGTGGATGAAAGAAAGGCTGCTGACATTGTCTACTTCAACTTGAGCAAAGCTTTTGACAGGTACACTCCTTGGTGAATAAAGAACTGGCTGGAGATCTGGGCTCAGAGAGTGGTAGTGAACAGAATGAACACATTCTCATCTTGAATGTGCCTTAACTAATAGCTTCCAGGAGGATCTGCTCCATGAACTGCCAAGACACAGATGTGAGGCTCACTGACCTGTAGTTCCCTGAGTCTTCCTTTCTCCCTTTCTTAAAAGTGGAAGCGGTTTCCCTTTTTCCAGTCACTTGGTAGTTCATCTGACAGCGATGACTTTTAAAATATGTTGGAGAGTGGCTTGGCAACCACATCAGCCAGCTCCTTCAGGACCCTGGGATACCTGTTGTCCAGACTCATGGACCTCTACATATTAATTTTCAGAAGGTTGTCTCTGACTTGTTCTGATTTTACAGTGGGAGGGATGTCCCTGCCTAGACTACATGAGATGCATATGAAGCTTGACTGCCAGTGAAGAATGAGGCGAAGAACTTGAGTACCTCAGCCTCCTTCATGTCTGTTGAAGCCAGTTCTCTCTTCTTGTTTATCAGAAGGAGTACACCCTCCTTTGCCTCTTTGCTTCTCTCTTCTGATCATTGTACCTGTAGAACTGTTTAATCAACCGGCTTAATAAGCCTGCCTCTTCTGCTTAATCTCTTATGCTGGGAATGGAAAGCTCTTGTGCTCTCAGAAAGTTGTTCTTAAAGAGCTGCCAGTTCTGTTCTGTTCCTATGTCCCTACTGACAGCTTCCTAAGGGATTTTGTCTAGTATTTTCTTAAACAGCCAGAATTCTACCCTCCTGAAGTTCAGGGTCCTGACTCTATTCTTTGCTAGGCCCATGTCCTTGAGATCACAAACTCAGACACGGTGTGATTGCTACAGCCCAGACTGCCTCCATTCTTAACCACTTTAATGATTTCCTCTGCATTCTGAGCACCAGGTCCAGTACATTTCACCTCTGATTACTGTACCTGGACCTAAGTTATCCTAAGTAGACTCTGGGAGTGTACTGAATTACTTGTATTCTGTTGTGTTGCTTTCTCAGAAGAAATCTAAGTAGTTGAAATTCCCTAACAGGAAGAAAACTGGAGAGTGTGATGATTCTTGAAGTTGAAACAATAAGGTTTCATCTGCTGGCTCCCCTTATCAGGCAGCCTGTAGTAGATCCCAACAATCAAATGTTCTTCACTAGTCTGGTTCCTATTTTAACCCACGAGCTCTCATCCTGATCATGACTGTTTTTTAGAAGCAACTTTTTACTAACTATCCACTTTTTAACATAAAGTGCAACTCCACTGTGACTCCTTCTCTTCTTAAAATATTGTAGCATTCAAATTCCATGAACTTGATATTGTCAATATAAGTTAAAATGTGTCTGATGCTTCCAGTCTGATGCTTCCATTATTATTGACAGATGATTAACACATTAACCACTGAAGTAAGTTTTCATGGCACTTTTTTTTTTTTTTTTTTTTTTTTTTTTTTTTTTTTTTTTAACATTCAGTTTATGCTGGGGAATCCAGAGTTTTGTTATATTGGTATACAAATTTTAACAGACAAATCTAAATTCAGTGTGAACTGTTTTGTAAGACAATATATGAAGAGCAAAAAATATCTGTATAAATTGAAAGAGACGGGAAGTTTTTATATTCCTGTTGTCATCAAGATCAGAAGGGCATAAAATGAAATGAATTCCAGACTTAACAACACTCATTGAAGGAATCCTGCCAAATCACTGTGAGTGTTCAGCCCTGTACTTCCACTGCTCTTATGAGCCCAAGTGCCTGGTGTGATGGTAATTGCTATGGTGTTATACTTCAACAATGGTAAACAACTCGACAGCCTCAGAGGTTAACCATGTCTGCTATATTATTGACAATACTGGCACTTCCAAGAAAACATTTGCAAGACTGGAGAAAATGAAAAGTGCAAATCTTAATTTTGCAACACCTCTAGCAAAAGATACATGGAAATGTACTTTATGTTACACATCAGAATTTTCATTAACTAGAAACTTAAAATTAACTGTGAAACAGAAACTATCTGCTGATGAGGACAGGTTTGGGCCAGTATAAATAGAGGGAGACTGAGTGGAGCTAAGCTGGGAGAAGCTGTACTCAATTGAATCACTGCATGTCTGTATACTCCTTAGTAAAGAGCAGACATGAAGGAAAAGGTCAGCTGAACAAGGTGAGGGGCAAAAAATAAAATAAATAAATAAAATAAAATAAAATAAAATAAAATAAAATAAAATAAAATAAAATAAAATAAAATAAAATAAAATAAAATAAAATAAAATAAAATAAAATAAAATAATGGAAAAAGGTAAAATTTGGAGGTCATTCAAGCATCTGGCATTGTGCCACTGGAGACACATAAATCTGGAGACTCTGCCTATCTCTAAGCAGAAGAATTAAGCAGAAAGAGCTTTAGCGATAGATGCATCACCATTATTTAAAATATATATATATGTATATATATCGTAAGTGGAAACAAGATGTCCGTATCTTGTTTACTTTGTTCATTGTATCAGCAATCAGAGTGAACATTCTTTGAGAAATGTACCATTGGTTTTCACAACCAAAGGCAATGTGAGACTTTTAGATGGAGTCTTGCATAGCAAACCAGACAGAAATTAGCTTTTGAAGGAGAACTGTAATGGGGGTACCAAGGAACAAGAAACTGTAGCTAAAAGCTGAGTGCAGCAGAAAGATTTGACAAAGTATTAAATAAAATGAAAGATCTGAATATATTTAGATTTCTATTTAGACATCATATTGGTGAAAAGAGCATTCATGTTTTTATATTTCAAATATTTAATCCTAAATTTGTGACTTTAAATGACAACTTAGTATCACGTGTCCATGCCAAGCATGTCATGTCTCATGACTTATTGTAAGAGAAAAAAGGTACCAAGGCAGGCAGAAAGTTTTTTTGGAGAATAATTGTTTCATTGACTGATAACTGCTGTGAAAAGAGGTTAATGTATGTAACAAACTTACTGTCTTTCCCACCAGCTTCTTACTATATTTACTATTTCTCTCAAATGTTTTATTGTATATGGTGTACGAAGGATGCATTTGTTCACATTATTTGTTATTTATTCAAGTTGAGCAGTCTTTGAGATACAGCATGCTTTGCTGAATTTTAAGATTTGAGAAAGATTTTGAAACATGTTGCACCAAATCAATATATAACACATATTATAAAAATGTGTTTTTATAATATTTGGGACTCTGAATTCACAATCTGACCTTTATTTTAGAGAGAAAGGAAGTGCCTCTGTTGGGAATGACTCAAAGTAAACAAAGCTAATGAATGAGAAAGAATAAATAAATCTGTAAGCATAACTTTAACAAGAGCTCTATAATTTTGTTTAGATCAAAATCCATTGCCTAACACAAGCAGAAATAAACAAGCAGAAATAAAAACATACAAGCTGTGAATAGATGGCTCTAAGATAAAGAAATAATAATAATAAAAAAAAAATGGGGAAGCCTATTGATGTATTGTATTATTGTTATTGAGACATTAAATGGTTTATTCTGGAATGCATAAGGAAGAGACAAGTGTTCCTGTTTTCACATCTCTCTACTCTTTGGTTTTAATCAAAAAGTCACTTCTCAGAAAGTAAGACACTGCCACTAGTGTATTTTAATATGTGTAGAAATCAGCAGAGGTAGATTGCTCTGGCTGCTGTCTCTATTGGACAGCAGAGTAATAAGTGGTTACAGATTTCATTTGGAATTATCAGTGCATTTTGACTTTCCTTTTCCTGGATATTAACCAGCTTGTTTGTTTTCTGATGACCTCTGTCTCTGTTCCAATGTCTTGAAATATGATTGAAGGTTATGTCTGGCTTAGCCAAGCTAAATTTTGGTCCCCCAAAGTAGCAGCAGGATTGGTAATCAAACAAATTTTGAAGCATCAGCACTTTTCTCTATACAGAATAGCCTTCATGGTGGATTTCCTCAGTCTGTATTCTAGGACTTCTGTACTATTTCAACTAAAACAGACAACAGTAGTACTTTTACATTTAAATGTATGGTACTTTATAGTCATTTCTTTTCATATTTACGTTATCCCAGAGAGGAAAAGACCAAGCTTTCTATACCATACAAATGTCCACTAAAAGCCACTGAAAAAAATGGACCAGATATGAGGTTTTTTTAAAAGATGAATATGAAACGTTGTGAGATATTACTGTAAAAATTATTTTTAATAGTGCTTATTTACAAAAATGTAACTGAGAATTATGGGCAAACTTTGAACAAGTACTTCATGGATTGAAGTACTAAGGACAAAATATTTGTGCTTAAAGGATTCTCTTTGACAGTCAGAGACCATAAATAACATCAACCACAAACACAAGTAGAAATATAAATAACATCTGAGTTTTCTGTTGTTTTTCATTTCAACAAAAATATTGGCTTTGGACAATACTATTTCCATTGGTGTCAATATTATCAAGGGGAGAAGGGATCAACTGTAATGCTGATTAACAGAATCTCCAATTATGTATAGAATATTGCCAAATAATACCCTCTATTTCCACGACAAAAAGAGTGGGAATTTGCATCTAGATGAAAATATACTTGAAACTGAAGTCTGAAACAATTAATCACTGCGAAAGCCATGATAAAATACTTTGTGTAGCAAGAATGTCAGGTGCCATTGAAACTGATAACAGAGGCACAAGCATCTGACTTTAGTATTCACATGAAAATCACTTCAGATTTAAATAATAAGATGAAAGACAAATTAAAATTGAGAGCTACATCATTATCATTTTGATAACTCCAACATCAAAAGGCAAAGGAAAAATAACCTTCAGTAAGCATACATTCCCAAGATTTACTTACATTTTGTGATAAAGTGGTGATCCACTTGGAATGGAAGCAAAAAGCATTCTTTTAACCTAATGTTACAAGCTGCAGCACACAGCAGCATGTGGTAAAGAACAATCAGTTAAACAATCATAATATCTGCATTTTTATATTTTTATTTTCTTTTTTTCATTCTTGGGATGTGACTTATTATGAAGACAGAATATGTAAATGGAAAATACATATTAATTTAAGCTAGTGGAAATGTAATGACAATTTTAAACTGTCTTCAGAACATAAAAGGAATAATCTGGAAGAATACAGAACAAACATATTTGATATTATAATACAGATGTAAATTCTTCCTACATGCAGAATTCTACATATATTTGTTGTTATTATAAAAACAGTGTGACAGTACTTCACTTCTTTTCATATTTAATAATAATTTTGAATTTTTACAGAAGTGAATAAGTTAATAGTCCTGAGGTAAGTTTACTGTAAAAATAGAAAAGAATGGTGCAGAAAAAAAAGCAACATATTTTCTTTGGTATTGCAAAAATTCCTTCTCATCTCTGTCCATCACACAACGTACCAGTTTAATTACACTTGTGACACTTGATACAGTAATCAAGGTCCAAAGAAGATGGAAAAATCCATACTGGGGAGAAGAAAAGCAAAAAGAAAAACAGAATGTATTTTCCTTAAACTTCAGTCTGAAATTCCAGAAATATACATGTATAGTTTTAGTTTTCTATGTCATTGTCAACTAAACAGTTCCCAGGAATTACGCAAATGTGGTTGATTTCAAGGATTACTAAAGTCTTCTATAAGTGTTTGGTAAATAGAAAATACCTGAAAAAGTTCAAGGAATGCTTTTACACTCAGCTAGCATAAATCACTTGGAAGCATATCGTCGTCTTGTAATAACTGCAATAGGAACTCAGTATTTCTGAGCTTCAGTTAGAGATGTTATAATACTCAAGAGTCTTTTCTTAATATTGTACAAAATTCAGGCTGTCTGTACAGGCAGTCTTCTACATGATTTCTTCTGACTTCATCTTCTTCTGATTTCAAGTGCACAACAGTTAAAACTCAATTACTATTTCAAAGGAATATTGAAGAAATTGATTTAACAAGGCCTTTACTGCAGTTATTCAACAGATTCACACAGGAAATGTAAAGAATAATAATAATTCCGTCTTGAAAAAATCACAGAATCAAAGAATTACTGGGGTTGGAAGGGACTGCAAGAGACCATCAAGTTCAACCCCCTTACCAAAGCAGTTACCCTACAGTAGGTGACCCAAGTAGGTGTCCAGATGAGTCTTGAATATCTCCGTAGAAAGAGACTCCACACAATCTCCCTGGGCAACCTGTACCAGTGCTCCATCATCTTTACCATGAAGAAGAACTTCCTCATGTTAGTATGGAACTTCCTATGTTCAAGATCTAGGCCACTACTCTTTGTCCTATCACTACACACCACTGAGAAGAGCCTGGACTCGTCTGTTTGCATCCCATCTCCCTTCAGATATTTCTAAACATTTATAAGATCTCCCCTCAGTCTTCTTTTCCCCAGGCTGAATATACCCAGATTTCTCAGTCTTTCCTCATATGGGAAATTAAGGACTCCAGGCCATTTAACATTTTGTGGCCTTCAACTGGACTCGTTCAAGGAGATCCCTGTCTTTTTTGAAATGGGGAGCCTAGAACTGGTCACAGGCTCCAGATGTGGCTTCACCAGGGGAGAATCGAGGGGGAAGATGACTTCCTTCGACCTGCTGTCCATGATCTTTTAAAAGTACCCCATGACACCATTGGAGCTGTTCTCCAGCAGGTTTTCCTTCAACCTGTACTGATACATGCAGTTGTTTCTCCCCTGTGTAAGACTCTACACTTGCTCTTGTTATACCTCATCAGGTTTGTCTCGACTCTCCAGTCTGTCCAGGTCTTGTTGAATGGTAGCATAGCCTTCAAGTGTGTCAGCTACTCCTCCCAACTTTGTATCATCAGTGAACTTGCTGAGGGTAGACTCTATCTCATCATCCAGGTTGTTTATGAAGACGTTGAACAAGACCAGACCCAGACCCAGAACTGAACCCTGTGGAACACTGCTAGGCCTCCAACAAGACTGCATAGATAATAACCACCCTCTGAGCTCTGTCAGTCAGCGAGTTCTCAATCCACTTCACTCTTCACTCATCTATCTTACATTTTTTAAGTTTCATAACAAGGATAAGGATGCTGTGACAATGTCAAATACCTTGCTGATGTCAATGTTCACAACATCCCCCGTCTCTTCCCCCATCTATCCAGCCAATGATGGCATCACAGAAAGCTATGAGATTGGTCAAACTTGATTTTCCCTTGGTGAATCCATGTTGACTACTCCTGATAACCTTCTCTTCCAATTACTTGGAGATAGATAACATCCAGAACAAGTTGTTCCATCACCTTTCCAGAGACAGAGGTGAGCCTGACTGGCCTGTAGTTTCCCAGACCCTCTATCTTGCCCTTTTTAAAGACTTAAGTGAATACAGAAAATCGTAATGAGAAAAACTGAGAATAAAGATCTGTATAATAACAGTGGTAAACATTAAAATAAAAAGTGTCAGGAAAAAAGCCAAGAAATGTGGTGCAGTTGACATGCTAGAGAAGAAGGGATGCCATCCAGAGAGACCTGGGTAGGCTTGAGAAGCAGGCCCATTACAACCTCATGAAGTTCAACGCAGACAAGTGTGGGGTTATACTCCTGGGTTGAGGCAATCCCAAGCACAAATACAGGCTGGTCAGAGAATGGCTTGAGAGTAGTCATGCGGAGTGTGATTTGGAGATGTTGGCTGATGAAAGACTCAGCATGAGATGGCAACATGAACTTGCAGCCCAGAAGGTCAACTGTATCCTGGGATTCACCACGAGAAATATGGCCAACAGATTGAGGGAGGTGATTCTGCCCCTCTACTCTGCTCTCGTGAGACCTCACCTGGAGTACTATGTCCGCAAGAAGCACATGGAGTTGCTGGGGTAGGTCCAGAGGGCTATGAAGTTGAACAGAAGACTGGAGGACCTCTCCTACAGGCACAAGCTGAAAGAGCTGGGGCTTTTCAGTCTGAAGAACAGAAGACTATGGGGGACCTTATAGTAGCTTTCCAGTACCTGAAGGGAGCCTACAGAAAGGTTGGGGAGGAACTTTTTATAAGGACACGTGGTGACAGAATGAAGGGAAATGACTATAAACTGAAAGAGGGTAGATTTAAAGAAGATACAAGGAAGAAATTCTTCACTGTGAGAATGGTAAGACACTGGAACATGTTGCTCAGGAAGTTGTGGATACTCCCTCCCTGGAAGCATACAAGGTCAGACTGGATGGGGCTTTGAGCAACCAGGTCAAGTGAGAGATGTCCTTGTCCATGGCACAGTGGTTGAAACAAGATGATGTCTAAGGTCACTCCCAACACAAACCGTTCTATGATGCTATGAAAATAGCAAAATACAAATTTTCTAACATCAGCAGAGTGAGAACTTAATTAATAGCATTAAACTTATATGCCATACCTTATTTTTGTGTTTTATTTATTTATTTATTTATTTTGGTCATTATAATTTTATGTGTATTTTTATCCTAAAAATATAGGAGTTCTGAAAACACTGTGTAGTTTTAAAGGAACTGTGTGGATATACTGGCATGGATAAATAGCAGAACAGCATGTTTCTTCAAAAAATATCAAAAATCAAGGCTTTTTAGGACTGCGATATTTTTTACAAGGTTTTGGTAGTGAGAAAATGAAACTAAAAAGAAATTTTGAAAGTTCTTCAGTAATACAAAAGTGAACATGTTCAGAAGCAGGATCTGTATATTGAGGAGACAGTTTCATATCCTTATAAAATGTTAGATTAGAAGGAGATCAGAGTATCAGAGATTAAAGTAGCAAAAGCTAATTGTTAAAATGCTATCCAGTCACATGTTCCTTAATAAAAAACAAACAAACAAATAAAAATTATATGAAAAAGTAAGAAGTACAAAAATTAACAATGTCATGACTAGACTGGGATTAATAAGTAATCACTGGTAGTACTGAGTGAGAAAGGAAATATAAGCAATTTTCCAATGTCATTACATCTTGAAATCATATATAGTCTAAGAAGATGACTGAATAATTTAGCATGTAACTCTCATGCAAGGTTCTTAATATGATTTTAAAATCCAGAGCTTTCTAAATTCATTTTAGACACAAATTCACCACATTCTTGTGGTGAAAGAATTGAGGGAACAAGCAATCAATGGGAAGACACACAGAAGTTAATAAGTAGTTAACTTCCTAGTTGTTCTCTGAGCAATACTACACTAGAATTTGTTCTGGATCAGTTACACGATGAGATACATTCATCTATAAATTCAACCCACGTGGTCTGAATTTATGAGATCTCTCATGGAGTTTGTCTTCTGAATTTTTGCTTTGCTGGTTTGCTGGCACTGCTGAAGAGAATTTTTACTTCTGTATATTCTTGTTGCATGGAATAGAAGTAAGAAATTAATAAAGTGAAAGTGCTAATAAAATAAAATATTTATATTGTGCATATATATCAGGAATATTTCAGGGTAAAAATTATAAAAAAATGAGAAAAAAGAAGGAAGGAAAAGAAATAACCAAGTCCAGGAAAAAAAAAAAATCCTTAAAACAAATGACATTCAATATTTTTTTTGTGAATCTACATCTGGTAATAGATTTGCAGGAGACCTTTTTTTTTTTTTTTTTTTTTTTTTTTTTTGTCAGATATGATATTTTGATTTGCTTAAGACTAATAAAAGATTCCAAACTGGTTGATTCCTCTCTCATCAAATGAAGAGTTGAAATTAACTTATTTTAACTCTGGAAATTGTGACTTGGGTGCTGTACTTAATTACTCTCTCCTCTAAGTCATGTACAGACTGGAGCTGAGTTGATATTTGTGTATGAATTACTTTAAAGCATTTAAACTAATTACTAAATGATAGCTGGGAATTAAACAAATGTGTAGGCAAAAGCCTGAAAAGTGCAGTGCAACTTTATTTATATATATTTTTTTCTGCTACTTTCACTTTCTTTTCTTTTCCTCCATTTCACTCTTTTCCAAAATTTCTGATTAAATTCAAGTTCCCGGCCCTGCTTCTGTGAACAGCACTGATCAGTGAGGAAGTGAGATAACCTGAGAAAGTGAGATACTTATCAGTGAGATAACCTGGAAATGCTAATCTGTGCCTTTTATCAAATCAGATGCAACTGAGCCAGTGTTGTCATACTACATACAAATCTACATACATTCTTTTCTTAAAGAATAATATTAAATATTAATTTCTTAATTGAATTATATATATTTAAATCATATATATATATTTATATATAAATTATATATATTATATATACATCATATAATATATATTTATATATATTATATATAAATTTTATATATATAAATTATATATTTAATAAATATTAAATTTCTTAATTAAAATATTGATTTCTTAAAGAAAAAAATAAGTATATTGCCTAAATATGAATCTAAATTTGTTCTCAAGCATGGATATGAATCTGGATCCTAGGACTCCATTTCTTACTCTTTGTTTTTGTTTGTTTTTTCTTTGTTTTTGTTTGTTTGGTTGGTTGTTTAGTCTTGTTTTTATTTTAAGTCTTGGAGGAACAGGCATCAATGAGAAAAGCAGGAACATTTTTCAGCATATGCTAGAACTGCAGTGCAGCATCTGATGTACAATAAAACTAAGTAATAGTACGACGATCTTGTGCTCTCTAACTAATTGCACAACAATACATATATACTTAACTACACGGTCCTGTTTGGAATGTAAAATCAAAACTCAAGTGTGTGAAATGAATCTGGTCAAAATCTTCGAAGTTAGAAAAAGAAGAAAGATAGTAACACTGAAAATACAATGAAGTACATTTTTGCCAAGTTTTTACTGCAGAAAGAAAGAAAATACCTGGTAAAGAATGAATTTTGTCTTGAAGGGTCAAAAGTCAGGCTATTACTTTTCTCCAGCTGTATATTTGTTCAAAGACTTTTGAAACATTTCTATGCCTGAATTTTATGCTTTATATTTTTCCCACCAAGGAAGAAAAGCAAGTCATTCTGTTAAAAAATAATGTATCAAAGAGAAATAAGAGTCAAAGCATCCCAGCTTTGCTTGAGGTCAAGGGTTTGTACCATAATGACATAAAGAATAATTAAATGTTGTGTGTCTGCTTATCTCTCATTTTTGAATCCATCTAATGCTCAAATATGAGGTAATAAAAAACTACCCATCTGCACTATCACCCTCTGTGTAGTCTTTTAGGTGTTGCTGAAAAGTTATATATTCATTAATTGATTCTTGGGCAAAACTTTTTCCAATACTGATTGGGTAAAAAAGGTAGTAAATAGATATTACTTTAGATAGAGAACATTCCTGTGGACAATCTAATGAATCTG
The DNA here is from genome assembly GCF_039878825.1 of Excalfactoria chinensis. Lineage (NCBI taxonomy): Eukaryota > Metazoa > Chordata > Aves > Galliformes > Phasianidae > Excalfactoria > Excalfactoria chinensis. Next base: position 52,306,333 of record NC_092826.1, read on the forward strand.
TGTCCACTGCACTGAAATAGAATGCAGTACAATACAGTACAATTCAATGCAGTATAATATAAATATCTGTTTAAGTCAAGATGCAAAAACTCATAACCAGTTACAACTGAGTGTAACTAAATTCAAGTAGGATGATATTTTCTTGCCTTAAAAGTCTATGCAATTGTAAAATGGATAGCTTTTATATAGCCAAGAAAAATCTGATGTGCTTTTATGAACTAGTCAGTTCTTGTACTGCTTTTTCAGCCACTAGTACTCAAATAAAAGTTTTATTCGAATGGCTTTTAAGTCCAATGCCTTTACTCTAGTAATTATCTTTTTTATTTTTATTACAAACCACAGTCTTATTTACAGAAAAGAGACTGTTTTCCCTAGATCTTCCTTTGTGAATCTTAATCAGGTGTGTTGTTCGGAATAACAGCTCAGTGGTACAATCTGTGCCTTGGACCCCACTGGATGTCTTTATGTACCATCCTAGAGCTGCTTTGCAGTAAAGAATTGACAAAGTTAGGAGTAACTGAATGAGACACATCCTGTTTGCTCCCTTATGCTCAGAGACTGCATTCTGAAATGATTCTGACTCAGGAAAATGGCATCCTCTCAATTAAAAGGGTTCAAATTTCTTCACATGCAGGAAATGCAGCAGGATTTGGGAGCCACCAGCTGGAATCCTGCTGATTTGACAGTTGAATAAGAGTGGAACTGCAGAGATATGTTAGTTTTATCAATATCCTCTTAAATCTCTGTGAAAAACCATTGTTCTACCCAAATTAGACCAGGTATTTCATTCTAGATCTTTTATATTTCACCTGGATGCCCTATTTGTTGTTTGTTTCTTGTTTGTTTGTTTGTTTGTTTTTTCTTAATTTTTAACAATAATTGCAAGTATAAAAATAAAGGAGTAGAAAGTACTAGCAAAAGTCAATCAGTATTTGTGTTCTGGTTTCAGCTGGAATAGGAATTTTCTTCCTGGTAGGTGCTACGGTGCTGTATTTTGGATTTAGAATGAGAATAATGTTGAAAACACATGGATGTTTTGGTTGTTTCAGAGCAGTACCTACAAAGAGCAAAAGACATTTCATACACTAATGCTGCCCTACCAGCAAGGAAACTGACGATGAACAAGAACTTGACCTAAACTGGCCAAAGGAGTGGTCCATACCACATAGCATTGTGCTGAATAATAAAGCTGGAAGAGCTGAGCGAGGGCCTGCTGCTGATTAGGAATTATCTGGGCACTGAGGTGATGGTCATCCATTTGTATATTATTTTATCACTAATATTATTATTATTATCCCTCTTTTTCTGTTCTATTGAACTGTTTCTACCCCAGACAGGAAGAAATACTTAAAGGTTTGAATTATAGTATTGGCTCAAAATTCATATCTTTCTTTCTTTTATTCATCTGTCTTTGCTTTATAGGCATGAAATATTCATACCTCGTCACTGAACCTCTCTGTACAGAATATGTCTTTTATTGAGCAGCTGGATATATCAAAAGATTAGATAAACCTCAGAAGCCTAAGAAGATGCTATGATCTTTTTCCCAAGTAATATGGAGAGACCTTATTGCCCTCTTTCAGTACCTGAAAGGTGCTTACAGTGAGAGTGGGGCAAGTCTCACTGGTGACAAGTGACAGAACGAGGGGAAATGGCCTCAAGTTGTGCCAGGGCAAGTTTAGGTTGGATATTAGGAAACACTTCTTTACAGAAAGGGTAGTTAAATACTGGAATAGGCTTCTTGGGGAGGTGGTTGAATCGCCATCCCTGGATGTGTTTAAGAGCCGTTTGGATGCGGTGCTCAGGGATATGATTTAGCAGAGGGTTGTTAGAGTTAGGGTACTATGGCTAGGCTGCGATTGGACTTGATGATCTTCAAGGTCTTTTCCAACCTGGGTAATTCTATAATTCTATGTCTATAACTTTAATTAAAACATCTGACTGTAATGGAGAACTGAATGAAAGTTAAGTGAATCATCCAACTAAGCATGAAGGAGACTTCACTGTGGTCTACAGCTTCCTCACAACGAGGCACTTCACACTGGTGGCAGTGACAGGAGCAGTGAGAAAAGCATGGAACAGCACCAGAAGAGTTTCTGGTTGGATATTAGGATAAGGTTCTTCACCAGAGAATGATTAGGGACTGGGAGAGTCTTCCCAGGTCAATTCTAATGGCTCCAAGCTGTTGGAGTTCAAGAAGTGTTTGGACTGTGCTCTCAGTTGGTGGTCCTGTATGGAGCTGTAAGAGGACATGCTTTTTACACTATTGCCTCAAAGTTTGCTGAAGAAGGACAAGTCCAGGCAAGCCCTGGTCAGGGATTGAGAAATCCTTTGTCTGAGGGTAACAGATGGACAAGTCCAGGGGCAATGAGAGAGAGATAAGCTGCAGATGAATGGCGGTGAAGTGGTCTTTTGTGTGGGTTTATCTCAAGGAAGATGGCCATCTCAGAGGTACTCACATGACTCTGACCCAAGCCCCCAGGAATGTCAGGTAGGCAGGGAAGAAGTAGGATAAAAAGAGCACGGACAAACCATCAGGTTTTCTGGCATCAGATGCCTCACTACATGACACCTGCATGCCTGAATGCTGAAGAACTTCACCTACTGCTACCAACGGACTCTCCTGGGCTTGCTGCTTGAAACACTACTCGAGATTCTGTTCTGTGAAACCTCGCTGCTCCTTCCACCGCCTGCTCTGCTCTGCACCGGTCAGCTGCTTGTGGCCTGCCACTCTGCTGCTGCTCTCCCCTACGCCCCTTTTTTCCTCAGACCAACGAAACAACATGCAACAGGACACTGCTGCATCCAGGTGGTGACTGTCCCCGCTTTATGCAATTCTTGCCCTTTTCCTATCTTTCCTATTGCCCACTTTCCCTTCCCTGTCACCCTAATTTTTGTTAGTTGCCGCTCTCCCTTCCCCATCCCCTCAGCTGACTATTATTTCTAATAAACAACATTTGAATGTTTTCTTCTTAATCTCATGCCGGGCATAATATATCAAAAGAACCTTTGCCTCCCTACTGTAAGTTGGAGCAAGATAGGAGTCAGGAATCAAGTTTGAAGATTTGATGCAACTCAAATACTGCCTATTCAAAAGATTTACTTCTGACACTGGGATTTTCTGACTTGAATTTTGGACAATAAATCTATGATGATTATCAAGAAAAATAATTCAACAGAGACAAAGAAAAAGGAGAATAACATTTCTCTCTCTCTCTCTCTCTCTCTTTTTTTTTTTTTTCTTTTAATTAACTTTGAACAGGAATCTTTCATTTTTTTTTCTCACAAAGTATGAACAAATCCTTCAAACTCAAATGATGCGACCATCTGGTTCTATCTGTGTTGATGCACAGAGCTGCCATGAGTAAGAAGGCTAGCTGGGGGAAAGGGAATTCTTTCATTACTGCTCAACAAAACACTGTCATGCATACCACCTCTTTTCCAACTCTTTCACATGTTAGGGATATTCCAGCTTTTTTACAACCAACTGATTTTTTGAGTCCACCTGTTCCATTGTTGCCTCGTTAATCCTGTACCAGAACATTAAGATATTCATTCATGGTTGGAAGGACACGAATAACTTCTTTTTGTCCTTGAGCTACTGTAAAAGCCAAATGCATAATATCTATCTCTGAATGCCTGATAGCAAGAACTTGATTAAGTTAACATAATGGTTTCTAGCTCACTGCTATATGCAGTACTTGGGGACTCACTTTTAATTCAATATTCAGAATAAGTATTCTCAGACTTTGAAGGTGTATTTTTTTTTATTTTTTTTTTTTGTGGGTCATGTTATTGATTACTTTTAGAGAATAATTTCTGTCAATATAAAATTATGCTTTAGAATAGGTTATGTTATTCAGAGTTTAGAACTGTTAGATTACATTTCAATTGAAATATGTTGTTTATGGCCTGTGCGTACATATAATACATAATGTGATTTTTATTTTTTTGGTTGTAAGAAGACAAAGTCCATGTATTCTTTAGGTACAGTCTGTGTTACAGCAGCATTCAGAACTGCAGATTAATAGATTTGAAATTATTTTAAACACCTACAATGTCCATGTATCTCATCTTCATGTCATCTATAATTCTTGACACATTTACCCAGTGTATTCTTGAAGATTTCGAATAATCTCCCAGCTTCTCAAACGGCTATTTAAAACTGAGAGAATAGTACTTTATTTTGTTCTATAAAGTCATGCTTTTTCCTATCTATCTAATCTCTCTGATTACAGTTGGCAAATGCTACTTCTATCCAATATGGATGTGAAGAGATTTTCCTTTCTTTACAACAGCTTCCTTGTAATTGAGGACTATTCTGATAAGGTTTTCTCTCCTCTATTGCTCACATATAGACATAAATAATATATCTCCATATTCTTTTTGAAGATCACATTTTATACAGTATTGTTAAATTTAACAGGGCATAGCAACGATGTTAGGATAAATATTTTGTGTGGATAAAATGTAAAGCAGGAAAATAAAAAGGACACTAAGTAGTTGAGGAGTTTTTAAATATTAGCCTGTTCTATACGTGGCTAGTCTATCAAGACTGAACACCTTCTACTGACATTATATGCCTAGTTAAATATTTTAAAATAAAATGTTATCATGATATCAGAGATATGTACTTAAATAATTTGATCAAGGAATATTTATTTCTGACTTAGTGAAAAATCAAATACTTTCATGATAAACTTCTGCTAGATCGACGGTAGATAACAAAAAGGATGGTATGTTTCAATATCTAAAATCAGTACTTTTTTTTTACTTTTTTTTTTTTTATTGTTTCTTTTTTAATTATGCCCTCTTTCAGCTTAAAGAAACTGGAACATTATATGTCAGCAGTGTCATCAAATCAAAATGCTATTATTTAAAATTTGGAGGGCTCCTGGTATGTTTCTCTTTGGATAAATGAAGAAATTAAATATAAATTTTGCTCAGTTTTGAAATCAAATATCATTAAGTGAAGAAAAAGAAAAATTTCCATTTTAATTTAAAAATGTTTTGTGTAAACACTGGATAAGTGATAAGCCAGAGGAGAAAATCACAGCACCTTTTATGTTGTTAGTTGGGACTGAGATACACTTTATTCTTCTCCACCCAAAATGTTGCTGGATTTGATTATAGAAAAAAAACAAATTAGTCAATAATTATTCTTTCTGTTGTTTTCAGCAAAGGAATACAGCAGAATAGGAAGAGCTCCCTGCTAGTAGAAGCATTTTTCAACAGGAAAATTTTCTTAAGTCTGACTTGAACATCAGTTTACACTACTCTTCAGATATTTTTTATTTAACAAAATGGTTCCTTGTGGACAATTAAAATTCAGTAACTTCAGTGGAAGGAGTGATATAAGCCTGTCACACTTTAGCTTTCTTAATGTTTCAGTCCCATTCATCTTCTTTGATTAAAACCCATGTAACTGTGTTTTAAGTGTGTATTTTTTCTAACATCATTTTAGCTTGTGATGCTTTTTTGTTTGTTTTGTTTTTAAGAAAATAACTGGAGCTCTCATTCTTCTTCACACCTCCCGTCATATTTTTTGTTTTTCAATTACTTTCTTCTTCAGTCATCCAAACAGAGTATCTATTGCAACAGAAATAGCTTTTGTTAAATTGACGTAGGAGAGCATTTGACCATTCTGTGAAACCTGTTTGCGTCTTGTCATACCACCCCCAGATAGTCAGTGTTATGCCAAGGAAGAATATTTATCCATGTTCTCCTTAGATTTTACACTCTGGCTTACCCCAGTTACACTAATTCAGAATGTTACTTGCAGCTTTTTAAGTCTGGTGCTTGTTATTTGCACTGCATTGATTTCTGTGGAAACAAGCAGAAGAATATGACTTTTGACAGAAACTTCTGCAGTAACCTAAGACTGTAAGAGAAGCTTTGATGTTTAACACTGATGTTTGCATATCCTAATGTTATGATAAATTTCCTGTATTTTGTGTAACAAAATGTAATGCCTTGCCCTGACGGTTCCTTCTACAAATCTATAACTATTACATTTTACAGCCTAGTTACATTATTTACACAAGAAATATAATTGAAGGTCTTTGGGACATGATCCAAGTCAATGAACTTCAAATGTGAAATAATTATGTGGTGAAAGGTATTTTTCTCATAATTGAGGCAAGTCCATAACTACACTTCAGTCTTATTACAAAACTGTGCTCAAGAGGGGAAAGAAGGACATATTTAAATAATTTTGCATAATGTAGATGAAAAGAAAAAAAGAAAACTGAGAATTGTGATGCATCACAGGAAACGGAGTAAGTATAAAGTCCCCAATTACAAATTAGATGATCATTTCATAAGTTTTTTTTCTGGTGTATTTTTGAATATACCAATGCATACTTCTAAGAGCAAAGACTCCTTTACTGTATAGTTGTAAATTAAGTTAAATAAGCATATATATTTTTAGATTTAACTTTTTAGATTTACATACATGACAAAAGTTCTGTTTCTTATTACTGATGCACAGCAAATTCAAATATTAATATTCTAACATATGGTTGTAGAATGGTGTCCAAATACTCTGACAGAATCCAGTCTGAAAACAACATAATCAAAGCATTAACAACATCCAACCCATAATCAGTCATTTTTAATTTGTTTAATATCAGAATAAAGATGAAAAAACCTAAATAATTAAACTAATTAGTGTACACTTTCTGTTACATAAGAAAATAAATAATATGATTAATATGAAGCTTTTCATTCTTGATTTTCTTATTTGTACACAGATTGATGTTTGCATTTATAGACAGATTTTTTTTTTTTATTATTTTATTTTTTATTTTTTTATTTTTTATTTTTATCAACCAGATATTGCAACTGTGGGGGAAGATGTATCTGTGATTGAGTCCCCAGAGAACTTATCAGACTCTTTGATGGACCTGTGAAACCCTGGAAGACCAGAGTGTGAGACCAAGAGCAAGCAGTGTCTGTTTGCTTCTAAGGGTGGACAGGAGTTTCCATTGATATGCATTGTTAATCCTGTTATTCTTAAGGAACCTTTCATCCTTTGTCACTTTGTCTGGGAGAAGCTGGGACCAATTAACTGATTAGAGAAACTGTTAGAGGAACAGGAATGTCTTGTTTGTAAGTGAATGGTATATAAGATGCATGCTGGACTCAATAAACAGACGATCCTGATGCAACAAGAGAGCTCTACCTGACTGAGCGCCGACAGCAACTACAAAATAATACATGTAATTTTATATAACATCGCATACAAAGGTCCTAGTACATTCAGTCATTAAATAAACACAGAGGTAAACAGAGTCTTAGTGCTGATTGAACCTTCTGGTATACACTAGAAAATCTGATGAAAAAAGTTATCTGGGGTATCTTATACCAGCTGAGAATCTGGCTTTGGGTGATAAAATTGTTCTTTGGTTACATAGTATCTTTACTTGAGAAAGTAAATTGTCCGTGTTTAAATATCTAGCTACACGCATATTTTTACATATGTACATAACAGTGATTCCATCAAGACCAATCTTCCTTTCCAAATTCTCTAATTCAAGTTATATCCTTCAATGTAGCATTTTTTAAGTTGTTTTCTTAGCTAATATTAAATGCATATAAAAGTAATCTTTTCAGACCAGATTTATACTTTTGCTGACTTTTTAAATTTCATAAATAATTCCAAACACAAAACCTGAAAGCATTGTCATGAATTAAAAAGTACTTATTAACCCACCTCAGTAACTGAATGACAAACCCAAAGGCTGTTGCTGGTAACTGACAGAATGAACAGATATGAAGTTACAAATGCCAATGATTTTAAAAGTATTATTTTTTATCAGAAGCAAAGTAATAGCTATGTTGGATTATATCCGTTAAGTAAAAAGCAGAGTTTTATATATTCTTCTGTACTATAGCTGTTTGTTTGGAATCAGCAGATGATAAAAACTATGGTGTTCCACATTTAGTCTAAAATATAGGAATAATTCCTGAAGTGCATGACACACAAGACTTGCTGACTGAAAAGAAGAGTGATGTGAAGCCTAGCGGGGATTCAGGTTGTTTCCACTTAATTTTTACTTCTTTATTGTTGTTTCAATCCTTAATTGGGTTAACAGTATACTGAAACATATTGCATGTAATTTTCAAGCTGTTTGTGATTCATAATTAATAATATTGTGGAATGAAAATTAGAATTTAATATCCCAAACACCAGATGATGCAGCTGTGATTCTCTCAGAACTTCTAAAAATCACTAAAGCTGATTCTGTCATTAAAATTACCTATGGACACCTAAAATGTTAAAAAAATCGGCACATTCTCTGTGTCTTGTAGCGAATCTTTGAATTACATTTCCCATGATTCATATCAAAACTTTGAGCTATTGTCATTCAGACTTCTGCAGCACAGATTTACATAATCATTTATCTCTTTTGACAAACTGATATATTCCAAAGTTTTTCCACAGACATACACAAACCTATTTCTACATAGGCATGCACATGACAGTTTTGTATTCAGTCATGTCTTTGCAAATACTTATTACTTTTTAAAATACATCATTTAGTACTTAAGATGAAACAAGCATTTCTGGAAAGTTACCTCCAGATTACCTTGTAGGCAAAATTTGTGTTGAATATTAGGAAAATGTTCTTCAGGAGAGTGTGGCTGGACACTGAAAGAGCCTCCCCAGGGCAGTGATCATGGTACCAAACTTGCCAGAGTTCAAGAAAAATCTGGACACAGCTCTCAGAGTTATGGTCCGATTTTTGAGAAGTCCTATGTAGAACCAGGAGTTAGACTCAATGGGACCCTTCCAACTTGGGATATTCTATGATTCTGTGAAACTGGTCCTTGTTTTTTTGCATTTTGGGAGGTCAGACTCTGATGCACATTCCTGCTTATTCACTCTGATGCCTTATTTGCAGTTTTGGGGCATTTTAACTTTTTGTTTGTTTTTGTGTTTGTTTCTGCATGATGCCATATGGTATGGAATATCCCTTTGGCCACTGTAGATCAGCTGTCCGGATTCTATCCCCTCTAAGCTCCTTGTTTCCTCTGTCCCCCTCACTGTCAGGACAGTATGTGGTGCTGAGCAACTGAAATGTCCTTGGCTCCGTACAGCTAAACCATATAACTAAAACATCAGTGTGCTACCAACATCCCTTTTCTCTTAGAGCCAAAACATAGCATCATACTAAACACTATCAAGGAAAGAAAAACTCTGTTCCAGCTGAAACCAGGATAGTACTGCTGTAGTTCTTCACTTCCTTAGAAAGTAGCTCAATTCCAAAATTACTTTTCAAATGAAAATATAGAAGGGTTTTTGCAATTAATGTTTGCTACAAGGTCTTCACATAGAAGTGAAGTGTACCACTGGAGATTATTGACCAAAGCGAGACTGAAGAGTTTTGAAAATCGGGTGATTAAATTCAGTGGAAGAGGTATATGAAGGAGTTTACACAGCCTTTACCAGGCATTTGAGTCTTCTGATGTTGTAATTAGTTTACTTCAAAATCTTGCATACCTTTTATACAAAGACAAAATGCAGAATAGTTCATTTAAAACATGCTACTTATTTCCTCAATTGACAGGGACAGTCTTGTAAATCAAAGTAATATTTTTTTAAAAATTGAAATAATTGTACTTATGTAAAAACAAGCATAGTCTTACTAGCTTACATAAAATCTTTTGCTATGATTTTAATATGCACAAATGTAACTATAAACGACAGACTGTTTACTACTAAGATAACGCAAAGAGTAAACCTGTTTGGTTTTTGTTTGTTTGTTTGTTTTGTTTTCTTTTATTTTTAATAAAAATAGTTGATAACCTAAAAGAAATAATCTTAAAAAATAATAATAATATTTTTGTCATTTATTTTATCAACTATGTAAAACTGGCATTTTAATTTCACCATGAGGTAAATATATTAATTTCAAAATAAGGGATGTTGTAGTAGAAAAGAGCTATTAGCTTTAGAGTTTTACTTAGCAGCTTTTCCTCTATAACAGCATTTGTTTCCATAAATAGAAATATGACATACACATAGAGCATTATTAAACAATGCAATAGCAAATACAATAAGGAAAATGTATTTCTGAAATCTATTAAACTCAACATTAAAGTGTTGCTTCTGCTAATACCTAGAACACCTGCTAAACCTACTCCAGATAACTCTTCTCTCTAGTTGACTGCCTATCATTAATGACTGGATTGCTTTTCATTATTTGCTGATCACATCACTCCCTGAAGAATTAATTCATTGATTCATTGATGTCTTCTTTAGTAATTCAATTATTTTTCATCCTGCTGAACTGATTCTCTGCTTTGTTGATAGTCCACTTATTGATTTTATTTGCTCAGCTAATTACTAATCCTTAAACTTTGTCTCTTTAACTCCTCTCCGTTGCCTGTGTACTTTACTTATAATGAGTTTTACAACCTAATTGACTCTGCATCTACATGATTTTCTCACTTAATTAATTGTGTTTATACAATTAATTGCTTGATTTATTCACCTCTAATTAATTGATCACTGAGTAATCTTATCATTTCCTGGCACTGAGTTGCACAAATTTTGGTGACCTTAGTCACACACTGCTAGTATTTATCTATAGCAGACTGTGTTTCTTTCTTCTTTACTACTTCTCTTCGTCCATCACCATCTGTTCTACCTTTTAATATTCTTTTAATTGTTTATCACAGAATCACAGAATGGCCCCTGTTGGAAGGAACCTCAAGGATCATCAAACTCCTACCGCCCCCCTCCCTTTTCCCCCACAGCAGGCAGGACCACCAGCTTCCACATTTAATACTAGAACAGGTTGCCTAGGGCCCCATTCAATCTGGCCTTGAACACCTCCAGGAATGGGGTATTCACAACCTCTCTGGGCAGCTTGTTCGAGCACCTCATCACTCTCATAGTAAAGAACTTCCCACTGACATCCAACCTAAATCTTCCCTCCTTCAACTTAAAACCATTTTCCCTTGTCCTGCTGTTATCTACACTTTCAGAGAGTTGATTTTGCCTCTTCTTTATAGGCTCACTTTAGGTACTCAAAGGCTGCAATTATGTCACCCTGCAGCCTTTTACTTTAGTTTTTTTATTTTATTTTATTTATTCCTCAAATTAAATTCTCATCAGTCTTTAACACTGTCAAAAATTCTATATATTTTTTGTTTGTTTGTTTGTTTTTGTTTTGTTTTGATCAACTTTAACTCAATTTTTGCATCATCTAGTTAGAAATCATAGCATCTTTCTGCAAGGAATCTAAATTTAATTCTGAATTATCCTGTACTATTCTAGACTAATCTTAGCAAATTAACTAGAGTCATTTAATAAAAAAACAGAACTAGACTCAAAGAGCATGGGCACAAATAAAAGTATTTTATTTATGTAGAACTAACAAAAAGGCTATAAAATGCTGTTATTCACTTAGCCCTATTAATCTTAAAGACACAGCTTCACAGGAGATGCGTGTCACTCTAAACACTCTATGCCATAGCTTTTCAAACATTTTCCAAGAAAATGTGATATGACTTTCAATGCATTTTCTTAAGAAGAATAGAGGGTCTAGTCTCTTAAATCTCTGAAGAGATGCATTTCTATCATGTATCTCACTTCTGGAGTGGAGCAGACAAAAACCACAAATTATTGCAATAAATAGGAAATTATTATAGGAAAATATGGATTCATTCTGTGGATCACCCATTCTGGGAATGTAGCCAACCAACTACAGATACACATTTTATATTTTCTGAATCATTTGGTTTTAGCCAAGCAAAGTATAAGAAGTAACTATAACTATAAGAAATCTGATGAGAACTGATATTTCTTATCAAGAGAAAATATTCAGATTCAATTGTGTTTCAATTTAAAGTCCACCCATCCTCTCTAGTAGGCTTCCATATTCATGAGAAGAGTCAAGCTTTTAAATCATGGTATCAGTTAGCTCCTGGAATGTTTTGAACTCCAAATTCTACAATAAAATTATATCCTTTTTTTCTAACTTGTATTTAAAACATTGTGAACAAATTGAATAATACCTGCTGACAACAGATTATTTCCCTCAAACATAACATAGATAGAATAAGCACAAATTTATAGCGTTGTGCAAATAGAATGATGCACATGAGTCTGAGATACAAGCAAATAACTAGAAATATTGAATTCCATTTTGCTTCAGTCCGCATTATAGAAAAGTTACATTAGTGTGGGCATGTATAACTAATGTTCCACATTAAAATAGAGTATATTAGATTAGACTAAATAAAAAGTTTAAGAAATGTCCAAATACAATTTTTGATATCTGACATGCTCTGAGAAATTTAACTTAAAGAACTCAGAGAGATGAAGAGGCTCAGCTAGCCTTAGTGCTTTTTACTTTACCTTTGAGAAAATGATGAAGAGAGCAGAAGATTCAAGTCTTTGGAAAATCACGTATGTAGTACTTAACCTTAAAAAGAGGAATACTATAGATCTATAACCTTAAAATTTATTTTTCCCAGTGGTGAAAAAAATAATGTAGAGATATCTAGAAGGAAACAAAGAGAAATGTGAAAGGACAAATCATTTCAGGGTAATTTTTTTTTTTTTTTTTTTTTTTTTTTTTTTTATAAGAGGTTAAAAGCTTTTGTAGATAGACAGAACAATAATGTCACATATATCGATAATTTAGTCATAGACAAGTTTCCACAGAAATGCTTTTAAAAATTGCTCATGATTCCACAAGCATTTTAGAGGACTATTTGAAGTTATTACTTAAAATAGGAACAAGTTTAAAAAATAAGTCAAGAATAGTAACCATCATTTTGGTCTGACAAACTGGGAAGATGCCAAAGGCAGAATTTTTGGATTCTAACTTTGATTTCAGTCAAAACGTCACAAAAGTTTTTTTATGAATTAGTAGAATATATATTAAATCTAAAGATGAAAGCGAATTCTGTTCTAGTGGCAAAGAGGACTAGACATCATATCTATATTTATAATTGGGAAAATAATACAGAAAATATAATTTGAATGAGATTCAGTTTCCTACACTTAATATACAAGTTTACATAAATTCAAGATACAGTATGACTGACTTAATAGTTTTCCAGAGACTTACATGCAAATTTTTCATGAGAGATTTAAAAGCTTGATATGAAAGAATATTACCATACTGTTATGAGGAAGACAAACAAGATACTAAGATATACAGAGAGGTTCTATACATGTAAAACTTGCAAAATATTCTTAAAGCATTGTTCTTTAGTAAAGGAGTTGGAATATTATGACCAGTTCCAGGTTTCAGCTTTCCAAGAAAGTCTGGAGGACAGTGAGAAAAGATATTACAAGCCTCTTACAATAGGCCGAAGGGAAGCCTGAAGAAATTAAACTTCTTCGGTCTAGTGAGAGTAAATTGAGACTTTTAGTTGTAGGTCACAAATTCTCCTTCATGTGCTCAACTGATAGTTCAAGAAACTATGGCCTTAAATTTTAGCCAAGGAAAATTAGATATCAGAAAACACTTTCAAAATGCAAGGTTAGAGAAGGCCTGACTTTTATTCCTTAGGCACAGTAGAAAATATAAACCAGCCAAATGTGATTACTTGTGGAATAACTGATAATGTCACACGTTTTTTTCTCGACAAATTCACTCTCTTCCCACAACATTCTTTAGACTTTTACGTGCTCATTTTTTCCATTTATGCTCCAGTTTAAGTCAGTAGAAATTCACAGTAAGGCATATATTTTCAATTTATTCTGGATTATTAAAAAAAATAACCCTGATAAAGGGTTGAGTTAAGTGGAAGACAGACTCTTTAAGCTCACTGAGCTTGTTGTCACTATTGTTAGATGAAAAATGGTGATTTAAATGGGATTCTAATGGCAAAAGCTAGAATTTATTTATTTATTTATTTATTTTTTCCTCAAGTAAATGCTAGTCACTCATTGATGTATTCTTCATTCTTGGTTCACTTAAGTAAAATTATGAAAACCTATTTGGTCAAATTTCACTAGGATTTTCAGTTCTTTTGCTTAGGAATATTTAGAGCTGACAGGTTCTGTAAGACATTTACCTCCAGGCCAAAAGCTGAGTGGCTTACTGTTTTCAGATGACAACAGAAGCATAAAGATCTTTTGAAGGAACAGTATTGCAGAGAAAATCTGTATACTAAACACTTTTAGTCTTCTAAGATCAAGCATAGATTGACAATATATTTTGAATGCTTTACAAATGCAATTCACGTGTGTTTTTTAGAATTGTCACTCCTAGCTGCAGTTCCAGTAAAGTCAATGAGGTTTCATATTCTACACAGATGTACAGAAGACAATTCAAGGTTAATAGTGTGTAAGAGTTTGTGATATATAGGGACTAGTTTTTTGTGTACCAAATACAGTGTTACAGAGTGTGCAAGTCCATATGGACTCTCAGAAAGCATTAGGAGAGCTAAAAAATCAGATAACACCTTTACAGGAAATATGAATATATACCTACTTTCCCACAAACTACTCCCGGTACTCAAATGCAAACACTTTAAATGGACTTCTTTCTTTTTAATTCCTATTATATAAAATGATTCTTGAACAGTGTGAAAATCTTAGCTAAGAAAACCAAAAGTCTTCATGATTCTGTTATAATAACCTAAAAAGTTCTTAATGGTTTGGATGCAGACTGTAAACCCATGCAAACTCGGATGGAGTTTTGGTTCTTTGTAGATAGCATAAAATGTTGACAGATTATGAGATGGAAATAGTCAGTGGAGTTTTCAAGTCAGAGACCTGAGTTAAAAACAAAACAGAGTATTGTCATTTTATAACAGCTTTAATCATGCATAACACTCTGTTCTAATGAATATGTATGAGACACTGATGAACATGAATGATTGATATCTCTGATTCACGGAGTGAAGAAGCTTATCTATATGCAGATTAAGTACTTTACAGAAAACTATTCTTCCTCTTCTCCCTGTGCCACTGAATGCCAAAACTTGGATGTTTCCTGCTTTAACAGCTTTATACACAGAAGAACAGAACTTGTCTATTATTTTCAAATGCTTAAATTTTAAATTTCTCTGAATAATTTTAAAGTTTATGTAGCAGATGCTATGCAGAGAACTATTTCAAAAAGTTGACAAAGTATTTAAAAAAAACCAAAAACATAACATAATATAACTAGGTTATCTTTCATATTAATATTATTTTACAGAGCTTATTTTAGAAATGAAATAATGTAAAATACTGTAAATTCATTATAGCAGTTATGATTATTATTATATAAAACTACTAGTTAAACATACCTAGTCTTGGAGGAATTGAGCCTTTCTCATGCCACTCTGAAATTTCTCTTACGCAGTACCAATCCATAAAAAAACAAACATAAATGTTGTCTTCTGAAATCAGGCTTAACTTTTTATGCTCAGATTCGTGATTATTGGAAACGGAATAAAATATTGGGCTAAAGGAAATAATGAGATCTGTTGATAACTTTATGCTATTTAATTCTTAATTTTCTTATCACACAAGTGTTGTGACTAACATAAGATTTCAAGTGTCATCTATTATTGTATGATGGAATAAAAAATGAGATATCTGTTGAAATCGTAGATTCACATGTTTTCATTAGATTTGATAAACAGTACAGAACAGAACAAGTTTGAGAGGAAATATGAAAAGAAAAAATAATCTGTAATATGCAGATTGAGAATGGAAGATAAAATAAGCCTTCAATGAGTAAAGTTGGACTTGATCTATTTAGATTTTTCATAGCTCCTAATGGCAGAAGGCAGAAACAAATATTTAGTATACAATTAAATAATAATCAAACTACATATGTTTACTTTAAAGTTAAATATTTTTCTATATTATTATTTTATTCAGAAACATTTACTGTGAGTAATAAAAGAACAAGAGAAAAGAGATGATCCATAAGTGAGTAGAAAATCATAGTTATGGATGTCAGTATTTCCATTATCCCAGCGTTGTGCATGTCTACTTCATGATTATAATTACTGCAGAAAATGCCTCAAATAAAGTGTATCTATGAGAAACTTCTCCACTTTCCACATTCTTGTGTAACTCAGCTGTCCAAAAACTGTACATTAAAATCATTTGTAAGTACTTTTGGTGTGAATTAGATGCAGATTAGAATGACTTGTGCTTTTGATTGAACTGAACAGAAAAACTGCCACAAAATATCTGATAGCATTTTCAGACTGAGAAATATAGGCAGGCTCCCACATGTTCACATACAGACAATGAAAATGTATCAGCATAACCATTGAAGTGAAGGAAGATTTTTACTTAAAAGTTATTTGTCTTATTGAAGATATTATTCTAGTGTAAAGTCTAGGAATATTTTTGGATATACCTGATCTTTTGGTCAGAATCTGAAACAAAAAAATGTAATCTTACAAAAAAATGATTTCATATCTAAGGCATATGAGAAAGTTGTCACGAGTTTAGAATGGGGGTAGTAAATGGTGATAGAATTTATCTGTGGGGAGAGAACGTGATCTGTAGGTTGTGAGTCATAAATGGTGGGAGGAAAATATATTCTGCAATAAATTCATAGCACTATGTAATCTGTGTTCTTTGGAGGCTTTTATTAATACAAACTTATTAAGTTTGCCTTTGTAATATGTTTTTAATTCCTTCTTGATTATCATTAATGGCAGATGATGGATATAGTGACTCAGTGCTTGGCTAGATGTATGACCCAACTGCTTTGACAGAGCACTGAATTTCCTCCTGACTGCCCATTTGAAGTAAGAACGTTCTATATAATTAAATATATATATATGCTTAAAATTTATTTGATGGAAAATTATTGACCATTTAATTTCCAACTGTATTTTAAAGTTTTTCATGATTTTATAGAATAAATTACACTATACCATATGAGTCATACAATTTCATTAATACAGCTAATATATTTAGCTTTTGATATAGAAATATATTCTGCTGCATCAATCAGAAATGACAAATGGATTTAGGCAATTTAAGTGATGGATGATTATTTCTGATAACTTTTTACTAGATGGCAAAAATGGCGATAAACCTGAAGTTATTAAGAAAACTATGTATGTGAAGAAAATTACTGTAGGCAGTAGAATAAGTATTCTACTAAATATTTTGGAGCTTTGTTGTTTACTAGGGTAAAAAAGTTATGCAAACATTTTCTAAGAGTTTGATGAGGATGCCCTAATGGGCTTTTAAGCCTGCTTCCTGCACTGAGTATTTTATGCCTGCATTCAGTTCCCATCCAGAATAATACTGTCTCGCTCCAATTTGTAGGAGGGAGGCAAGGTTCTTTGATATGTGTATACCCGGCATGAGATTAAGAAGCAACGGTTCAAATGTTGGTCCAACCAGTTTATTAAAGTCTTAGCCATTTAGGGAGATGGGGAAGGGAAGGTAGGCAATAGGAAAAGTAGGAAATATAAGCAAGGAGTCTGTAGAGAGCAAGAGAGATATAGTCACCACTGTGGGTCCAATGAGGTACACAGTAGGTCCCTTGATTTCAGGAACTCGTCTGATCACCGCGGGGGATGGGAGAAAGTCAGGAAGCTCTGCAGCAAGCCGGCCTTCCGAAGAGGTTTCCCCTCAGGGAATTCTTCGTCAAAGGTGTCTTTGAGAGTTCGTCTCCAAAGTCCGCAGTTTAGTGAGGGCCTTTTATCCCCCATTTCGGTGGGGTTGTTTTTTCTTCTTCTTTGAAGTTTGAGGATTACAAGAATGCTCAGCATTTTCGGGAGTGTATCTCGGACAAACACTGAACTTCTAAACAAGCAGGTTAACACTCTTTGCAAAATGGTTTAAAACCAGCTTTTCTGATATTCCTGGCCCACAGAAAAGCCAGCAGGGGTTGGTGGTGCCTCTGTTTGCCAGACACAAGCATTATCATCTTCTGCAGTGGTCAGCTCCTTCAAGCAGCACCCCCGAAAAAGACTGTTTGTACTGTCTCTGCTTATCTTTGCAATCATAAGCAGAGATGGCACAATAACAACCACCATTCACCCTCCTAGATAGTTAGCAGTCGCCAGTCAGAGTCTTATCATCAGAAAAGCCTCACAAAGCAATCTTTGAGGCAATAAAAGAAAGCCAGTTCTGTCCTTCACAAATACTTATATATAATATACTATATTTAAATATATTTTTCATGGAGAATGTAATAGGAAAAGGTGAGAGCACAATTTCAGAAGCCAATGGACTTTCAGTGAGGTGTGCAAAGACTTAATATTAATGAAATACAACCTGTTTAGCTGTCATGGTTTTATGATTTTTTGGTTATTGATATTCCACATCATAATATCTTGTATTGCACTGGGAGTTAAAGTTTTAATGCTCCAGTTCTGGGTATCTGCCTGGAAGAGAAGAACTACATCCAGTCACCTGATTGGGCTCTTCAGTTCTAATTTGCTCTTCGCCTCTCCTGGCTGCTGCCTGTCCCTACTGCACGCATCACTTCAGTATCACTGTAAGGTCTACAGCTTTCATTATATACTCTCTTATTATATTTGATTTATTAGCTTCAATTCTAATTATATTGTGTGTTATCTGGCATTCTGATATCAAATTTATTAAATTAGTTTGTTTTTCCTCAGATCATTGATACTGTTTTTAATTATTTTGGGGTCCCCTATTTCCTTTTCTGGAGGTGTGGATTTTGCAAAATCCCTCTGCCCCACTAGTCACAGAACCAGGCCAAACCAGCCAGTCAACTGTTGACATTAGCAATTACTTTAGAGAAGTCTGCCTTAATTTACTGTATTTTTTATTTCTCCTTTTGATATCACTACGTGGAGACATTTAAATCTTTGAAGGATAATCCATATATATAATCAGAATAATTTCAGTGGACCAATTTAATGGATGAAAAGATGTAATTTTTTTCCTTCTTCATCACAGTGGGGAGCATAAACTCAGTAAAATAATTTCCTGAACATGTCATCATAGTTTCATAACAATAACTCAAATTTTCCTTAGATAGCTTGTTTGAAAATTAAAGGAAGTAGTTTTGAAATATCAAGAAGATACTGACAGCAATGGTACTAAAATTGTAAAGCTTTGATGTTCTATTGATGGCCATAAACCTGTTCAGAAGGGACAGGTGAGAAAGGAGAGAAGGCATTGCCCTCTACATCAGTAAAAGAATAGAGTGTAAAGAGCTGTATTTTGAAGAATGGCTGTGAGCAACTCCAAAGCTCCTAGGTGAAAGTTAGAGATCAAGGCAACAAAGGGAACCTTGTGGTTGTGGTCTACTACAGGCCTCCTGATCAAGCAGAGACTGATAATGAAGCCTTCTTCCTCCAGCTACAGGAGATGTTGTGTTCTCAGGTTCTCATGATGCTGGAGGACTTGAACTATCCTGACACCTGCAGGAGAAGTAGCATGCTGAGCGGCGGACTATTGAGGAGGCTCCTGGAGCGTGTTGACAATAACTTCCCAAGACAGGTAATAGGCAGCTGCACCTGGGGAGATGCAATGATCGAGCAGTTGCTCATCAATGCCAGTGAACTGATCGGTGACATCAGGTTTGGAGGCTGCATGGGCTGTAATGACCATGCAATGGTGGAGTTCACCCTCCTGAGGGATATCTGACATGCAAAGAGTAAATTAAGATGCTAACTACTGGGAAAGCCAATTTCCAACTTTTCAGGGAATTAGGCAACAAACCCCCCTGGGAATCTGCCCTCAAGGACAAGTGAGTTGAACAGAGCTGGCAGATCTTTAAGGAAGTTTTCCTTAGGTCACAAGAGCTCTCCGTCCCCAGGTGGTGGAATTCATGAAAGGAAGGCAAGAGACTAGTGTGGCTGAACTGGGATCAAACTGGAAACTGATACAGATGAACTGGGATCAGCTGAAACTGCTGATTGAAGTGGAGTGAAAGAAGAAAATGTAAAAGCAAAGAAAGATACCCTGGGAGGACTACAGGCATTCTGCTAGGCGTTGTAGGGATGGGATCAGAAAGTCCAAGACTCAATTGGAAGTGGCAAGGGCTGTAAAGAAGATTAAGAATGGGAATGTCAGCTGGAAAAGGAAAGTCTAGGGGGGCATATCTTCCCTAGTGAACAATACAGGCAGGCTGATAGTAATGGATGGGAAGACGGCTGAGATACTGTACAACAATTTTGCCTCAGCCGTCACAGGCAACTGCTCTTCACACAGACATCAAACAGATCGGCCAGAAGGTGGGGACTAGGGAGCAATGTCCCAGCTGCTATAAGCAAAGATCAGATTCATATGATTTGCTGAGTAACTTAAACATCCATAAGTCTGGGGGTCCTGATGAGATACAACCTGGAGTTCTGACGGAATTGGCTGATATAGTTGCCAAGCCACTCTCAATGAAATTTGAAAAGTCAGGGGAACCAGGTTAAGGCCCCAGTGACTGGAAAAAAAGGAGATTTCACATCTGTGTTTAAGAAGAGTGGAAAGGATAACCCAGGGAACTACTGACCTTTTAGCCTCACCTCTGTGCTGAGAAACATCATGGAGCAGATCCTCCTGGAAGCGATGCTAAAGCACATGGAAGACAGGGAGGTGATGTGGGAGAACTAGCATGGCTTCACCAAGGGCACATCTGCCTGACCAACCTTGAAACTTTTTATGATGATGTAGCTGTGTCAGTGGACAAGGGAAGAACCACTGATGTAATCTCTCTGGACTTCAGTAAGGCCGTTTACGTGGTCCCCATAAAAGATTTTTCTTTCCAAATTGGAAAGATATGGATTTGACAGGTGGATTCTTCAAGGGACAAATAACTAGTTCCAAGATTATACTCAGATAGTGATTTTCAATGGCTCAGCATATGTGTGGAGGTCAGTGAGGAGTGGTGTATCTCAAAGGTTAGTACTGGGACTGATGCTTTTTAATACCAGTGGGATTGACTGCACCCTTAGCCCATTTGTAGATGATACCGAGCTGCATGGTGTGATCAGTACATCTGAGGGATGGGATGCCATACAGAGAGACCTAGACAGGCTTAAGTAGTGGGCCCAGGTGAACCTCATGAGGTTCAGTGCATCCAAGTGCAGGGTCTTGGACCTTGCTTGCAGCAACTCACACTGTCAGCATAAACTGAGCCTCTGTGGCGCAGTGGTATAAGGTGCTGCTTGCAACACCAGAGGCCCGGGGTTCGAATCCCCCCTGTGGCGCAAGTGGCAGAAATGCTGCTCTGCTACACAGAGGGCTCGAATCCCGGGAGTTGGACTTGATGATCTCTAAGATCCCTTCCAACTCGCACGATACTGTGATACTATGATAAGGATGGAGCAAAGACCTTCTGAAAAGGACCTAGGGCTACTGGTGGACGACAAGCCAGACACAAGCAAGCAATGTGCTATTGCAGCCTAGAAAGACAACTTTATCCTGGGCTGTATCAAAAGAAGCATGATCATCAGATCAAAGGAGGTGATGCTGCCCATGTACTCTGCACTGGTGAGTCCTCACCTGGGGTACTGTTTCCAGATGTAGAGTCTTCAGTACAGGAGAAACATGGACTTCTTGGAGCACATCCAGAGGAGGACCATAACAGTGAGCCAAGGGATGGAATAACTTCCCTATGAGAACAAGCTGAGAAAGCTATGGCTCTTCAACTTGCAGAAGAAAGGGCTCCAGGTAGGCCTGAGAGCTGCCTTTCAATACCTAAAGAAGTTCTAAGAGGAAAGAAACTCTTTAGTAGAGTCTGTTGTTATAGGACAAGGGAAAATGGTTTCAAACTACAATAGGGGAAACAGAAATGTATTTAAAATAAATTTTAAACAATAAGGGTGATGAGGAACTGGAACAGGTTGCCCAAAATTGTGGTGGATGCTTTGTCCTTGGAGACACTAAAAGTCAGGTTGGACAGGGCTCTGATCAACCAGACCTAGCTGTAGATGTCCCTCTTCATTGTAGGGTAGTTGGACTAGATGACCTTTAAGGGTCCCTTAATTAACTCAAATGATTCTATGATTCCATGATGTCCCTGATATGCATCAGTGAACATATTTCATTTTAATATCAGTTTTTAGATCAACCTCCACATACATCTCAAAGAATGTTATAAATTAATCTGAATAATAAAACAATAATCTTGGTGAATATTCAGAATTACAGTGCCTATTGTAATATCATTATACCTGTTGACTGAAAACTTACATTTCTTATCTACATTGACTTCCTAAATTGATATGAAAATTTAAGAGCAAAGTGCTACTTTGCCAAGATTTTAATAGCCTAGTTCATTTTACTTGAAGTCAGTGGTGACGTTAAGTGGGATATAGTAGTGTGACTCTGAGAAGGTTTTTTTTTATCATATATTTATGGGGAACAACTTGATTAATAGTGTATATAAGACACTTTTTAAAATAACTTGAGCTATTCAGTAGAACATACATTAATTTATCTTCTTTTTTCAGTAAGTTTTTTAAGCTTATCAGATTCAGAAATCTACCCATCTGAAAAACAAAGCTGTAACCTGAAATTACACATGCTGTGGTAACTCGTATATATAACATCTCTTGTGACAAAGCTTAGTTATCATTGTACAATAAATTAATTTAGAAAGTAAATTTGACTCTGATATCCTCTTTGACAACTCTAAAAAACATGTCTAAGTATAGAAATCAACAAAAAATGTACATAGTGAGTAGTTTTGTGTAATCACTATAATTCGTATTATTACTATTTATATTTTATTTAATTAATTCTGAATAGTTTTTTAAGTTGTTCATTTCATCAATTCGCTATGGAACTCACGTCACTACTTAAAGAATCATGTACCTAAGAAAACTATGCAGACATCATCTGCACAGGAACAAAAATATATATTTAATTGATCAGTTAATATGTCTTTTTTATTTTTCTTTCTCACTGAAACTAGTGAATCTCTCGGGAAAAAATGCACTTTTCTCCATCTTACTTTACCTCCCATATATTTTTACTTTAATTTTCTGCTCTTTGTAAATAATTTCTTCAAGTGTTAATTCATAATTGTCATATATTTGCGTTTTTACTTAGTCATCAGATGATAATAAAAATCTCACTGACAATGAGCAAAACAATTGCCTTTAATGTTTAAATACTTTATGTCAGAGAACAGAATAGGATGTCAACAAAAATATTTTACACAGATGAAAGGACTAACAATGAAAATAAAACTCCCTATCTTTTATTTATATCAATTTCTCTGCTAGTACCTCTTACAGTAAACACAGATTTAGAAAAAGGAAAGGAGGCGGGCACTAAATAATTACAATGTGTCTGAAAACATAGCTTTGAAAATGCTACAGAAAGAAAAAAGAGAGTAATAGCATTTAAATTTTTGAGAAAAGCAAACAAACATCCAGATCTCAAATAGAAATGAATTGTTACTGTTGAGAACTACAATTACAATAATTTGAAAAATAAAATGGCTGGCAACAATGGAACAGATATTGGGAAGGATGTTCAATTAGCAAAGTGAAAGGTGGTAATGTTGCTAGCTTTCACAAAACAGAGATTGTCAAATAATTCTTACTTGTGGAACATTAAGCTGTTGGTTGAGGGTAGGTAAATATTCCAGAGTATTTTAAATTCAGTAACTCTTTGAGGCCATGACGCCAGAGAGTAGAGGCTCAAAAAGGACACGTGGAAACGTTTTTGGAAACGTATACAGACCAATCTTGTGTTGATTAAATGTGATTTGGAATCTAATGTAAGACTTCTCACCCTCTGTGAAGGGCAGAACTGTTTTTCTTTTGTTGTCTCAAAGCTTGCTTCGTGAGGCTTTTCTGATGATAAGATTCTGACTGGCAACTGCTAACTATCCAGGAGAGTGAATGGTGGTTGCCACTGTACAACAGTACCTCTGCTTACGATTGCAAAGCTAAGCAGAAGCAGAACAAGCAGTCTTTTTCAGGGGTGTGGCTTGGAGGAGCTGACCACTGCAAAAGGTGATAATTTTTGTGCACGACAGCAAAGGCACAACTCCCTGTCTTATCTGTTGGGCCAGGTATGTCACGCTAAACTAAGAGAAAAGAAGAAGAAAAACAACCCCACCAGAATGGGGGATAAAAGGCCCTTCATTTTGCCCAATAAGCTCATATGTCTCAAGTCATAAATCAGAGGATAACATGCAACAGGTTGATGACTAAGAAAACATAGTGTAAGTGTACTTGTCAACTCTCAGTGAGAAGAAAAAGCAAATGTCATAGGTTAACTTAAAATCTACCTGCACCCATGACAGGGGTATAGACGGCCTGCAGGGCCGCTATCCCAGAAGGAAAAAAAAAAAAAAAAACAGGGAAAAAGAAAAAAAATACAGCGGCAACGATCTAAGGAGGCACACTTATTTACTAAATACTATATCGGAATACAGAATAACACAATATAATACAATATACTTGGAATTAAGGCTAACAAATTAAAATAAAATAAGAGAGAGTGAATTCCAAAACCGAGAGGCCTACTGTAACTCTAGGCGAAACGGCTGGAACGCTTCCACACACTCTCCCATGTCTGGCAGGATCCGAGAGAGCGAGTCCAGCACTGAAGTGAGATTATATAGAGTCCGTGTCATATGACTGACCGTGGTGTTCCCTGGGACATTCAGTCTTCTTTTGTGAGCAGCAGATTCATCAAAATTATCTATGCTTAACATGATGTTATGATGTGGAATACTGATAGCAAAATTACAAAATTGCAAAACCATGACAGCAAATTAGAGCAATAACCTCTTTCTCTCTGTTCAGCCTCACTGAAGACCTCAATTTATAAAAAATAGAGTCAGAGTGAATGTATATCAGTGCCATTATAAACTAAAGATAATCTATTTTTCTTTGACCACTAGTATTTAAACAATTTCTTGTTGTTGTCCATTTCCTCTATTTTAAGATGACAATAGGAGAACACAGAAAATAATAATAATAAAAAAAAATGGACTTAATCTAATTTGTAACTTGTACTTTTGAAGACTGAAACAAAAGTGAAACTATTACTGTAGATGTCACTACTTTTTTTCTGACTGTTAGAAGATCTAACACAGTTTCTCTTTTCTGTTTAAAGTCTGTCTTCTAGCCATACATGTTTTGAGGAAGGAAGTTTTCCCATACATAGATCAGGGAGGTACTTGGAGAATACACCTATGCATCCTTTTTTCAGTGGTACCATTTGTTACAAAGAAGAATTTAATAGTAACTTCACAGAAGAAAAATATTTCCTTGTGGCTCGGGCAATAAAATGGTCAGAAAGTTCCATAGCCTGTTGTCAGAGCATTGAAGAATAAAATTAACTTAAAGCACAAGGCATAGAAAAGTTACTAGCAAAGAGTTGGCAGTGGTTCCTAAACAGTGAGGTAGAGGAAGCATTTATTTAGTCTTGGTTTGTTAGAGAGGAATAGGTCTTAAATCAGCTGATAAAATACTCTTTGCTCTCTCTGCCAATGACCTTCTCCTCTCAGCCTGCTTGTCCTTAATTTGTCAAGATTCTACAGCCTACTGCCTTCTGCTTCTCTGTGCAATCTCAGCCTGCAAGAAAACAACCCGTAGCTGTCCACAGGCTTCCAGCTTTTCTGCTCCTCTCTGTTTTTTACTGATCATGTTTTTCATTCTTGACTTTAAGATAAGCAAAAGAATTATTAATTCCTCTTCTGATAACTTTTAAATTTGGGGGCGGGGAGGGGGGAGGGAATGCATTTAGGCAAGCATCAAGCATGAATGATGTTTGATAGAAACTTTAATGGCTCTACTTTTGTTTCAGTTTCTCATTTCCATGAGAATTTCATCTGTTCCTGCCTTTGCAATACTTTGTATAACCCTTACAATCTCTTGAATAAATTAATATACATTAAATGCATTCTCGTGAATACAAAATTAAAAATGTAACAGGTCTCTAGGCCCCATTCAACTTCCTGCTATTTGTGACAAATAGAAATGAGCACAACACATCAATTTAATTCAATCTAGGTCCACAACAGTTTTTAATAGTAGTTAGTTATAATTAGTAAAAATAATACACTTAAGAGAGGAAGGAATATTCCTCTGAATCTTTAATAGTACCTGATAGAAAAAAGTGCAAAGACTTCCCTTGTGAAACTAGAGATGATTATATATAACACTTATATAACATATAACATTTTCTTATTTGTCTGGCTGCTGGAAGAAAGAGACCAATAATTAGATCTAGAATATCTACAAAGCACAGATAATTTGTCTTTTGCATGTATTAACAAATATCTTAGTATGAGCATGTGAGGAGGATAACAAAACACAAGCTTTAACATTGCTAATTAGAATATAGATTCTTAATAGATTTTTTTTATTATTATTTTTTTTTTTAGCTGACAGCTTATTATTGACTGTTTAATGTGATTATTTAATGTGAAAGCAAGTAACATAATGCTGAATAGGTTGAATGCACTCATATTACTTTGATCTCACAAAGCAATCTATTGCAATAGATTTAAGAATCTTTTCACCAGCAGTGCTGGTATAATCAGCTGAATGTACAACTGGAGAAATACAGAATATCATCTTAAAATATTACTCTAACATCAAATCTGTCTTTGGTGCTATGTCATTTTGTTAGGCCACAATGAAATTCTAAGTAAAAATTACATGCTGAGAGGAACACTGGAGGTGCATCCTTTGTAAATTAAACAATATAGAAAATAAAATTATTAAGTAAAGCTATAATAATTCATAGTTAGATTCTGTTGTAAGTATTTTTTATTATTTGTTGGGTTGGGGGGTTGTCAAAAAGGGATAATAACACAGAAATCTAATAAAAACAGCATTCTCTTAAGTATGTGCAAATAATTGAAGAAAATACGCTCTTCTTATCCCTTCCCCTACAGCTCTAAATTTCATTGCATTTTTATATTTACATCTATCCTTTCTCCAGCTATGCAGCAAAAAGTATAGGTCATAAAGTTAGTGTAGCCCAAGGAGGATGGGTTCAACAGACTGTCTCCCAATGGGAACAATTATTTGAAAGAAAAGCTGTGGGAAACGGGAAGGGTAGAAATTCCCCAGATGTACACTAGCAGTCTGTTGCCATATGCAGCAGAACATTTCAAGGACTGACAACTGAGACACATTTTCAATTGAACAGAATTAATTAAATTAAACACATTTCTTGTCTTCCAAAAATGTTAACTCTTGAAACGCTTTTCTTCTTCATGCAATGACAGAAAAGAATAAGTAGAAGTACAAAAAAACCTGTTTCAATGGTGGTTTCATTTTTCATAAGGAAGAAATCCATACCACAGCATAAATCAACAGTAACTTCAACAGATCTGATTTCTTGAAAATACATGGCACATCTCAGTTTCCCTGCCTGTCGAACTGACTATAGATCAGTCAATGTACTTGAAACTGTCAACTGAGAATGGGCTACACATAGGCTGACTCCTTTCTTCTAACTTTCATTTTATTAAAAGTAGGAAGGGAAAAAAAGGAGGTTAAGATTTCCTTAAGTGACTTTATTCCATTTTAAAAGATTCCTTCTAGATTTCTTGGAGCAAGTATATTTGCTCATCACTTTTGCATAATTGATTTGTTATGATCTAGTAAAAATGATAAGAATCAAGTCAGTGCAGGAAGACTCTGTGTATTTGACCCTACAGAACACTTTGAATGTATATTGAAGCATGAAGTTGTCAGTTCAATCATGTTTACTTTTGTAAAGTAAGATGGAAGAGGGAATTTTTAATCTGGGAATGCATGTGATGGAAGAACTGAGTCTTAGCATTTAAGGCATCTTGGTACTTATTAAAGAAGCTGTCAAAGCAGACAGAATCTCCTTTATAATAGAGCACATGCAACTTGCCAAAGCAAAGCAAAACAAAACAAAACAAACAACAACAACAAAAACAGTAGCATACCTGAATAATTAAATGATGTACTTAACGCAAAAGCATCCAAAAATAGATGCTTTTATATACTAAATTAAACAAGTGTACCATCTTGTTCTCAGTACTTCTGCTTATCAGTAACTGAGGGTTAGTCATTATTACCCTAGTGACTTCTGTTAGCTGTGGAGAGACTCCAGACATTTTAGAAGCAAAGCAAATTTCTGATAAACATGAAAGACAAACCAAAATTGACTTTCTTCTCAAAACTTGGAGAATTGCTGTTACTAATATTGCAAATACTAGAGATGTAGAAGTTTGAACAGTATGCAAGAAAAGAAATTAAGCAGATAATGAAAATAAATGTAAGAAAATAAAACACACTCATTGCCTAAAAGATTTCAATCAACAGTTTATTGTCGGAGCACTTTATACTATGAAAAATTATTTGATTTTGCGTAAATGTTGATTAAGTAAGTTGGTACACAGTGATTAAAATGCATCATGAATTATTGTGTTATTAGGGTTTGTGTATAACTAGATCAGTAATTAATATTTAGGGATTTCAAAAACATTCTGAAGACAGAACCCATGGGAATTATTCTAACTTAAATTTTACCTAGGGTCAGGAAAAAAACTTAGTATAGAAGAGGAACATTTCTGATTGCTTCAGGATTCCCAAAGACAGGAAATATTTCTTTTGCTGGCTATCTCCTGTTTGAGTTCTCCTGTACATCTTATACGGTAGTCTGGTATTCAAGCTAGCAAGCAAAATATACATAAACTTAGCTGACAACATACTCACACAAACAAAAAGACAAATATGAAAAAGATAAATCATTATATAAATGCTGTTTAAAAATAAATGATGCAAGTACAAAATGCAATTTTAATTTATCACAGCAGAACGAATTGCTTGTTTTTTGCAAACTTATCAACACAGCTTCACCTTTATAGGTCCGTGGCTCCTTTTTCAAAGCAGCTTAATATCATGCAATCCTGAAATAGTACTACAATATGGCTATAATGTGTAAAATGAATGTACTTGTGGTCCACTTTGAAACAGAAAGCAGCCTTTACAGTGAGTACAAATGTCTGTGAAATTTATTTATTTATTTATTTATTTCAAGAAAGAATGCTGAAACCTAACACTTGCAAGAATGTTTTGTAAGATTATAATGTGAACAGCAATTGTCCATTTGTAAATTATGTTTACAGATAGAACTTGTGCTTTTCTAGGTTGCTCAATTAGCATCTGAAAAAGTAGATATTTCCTTCCAAATGTAATGCCCTTAATATATTTCCATGGAAACCACAAGAGATACAAAAAGCACAATAAAACTATTTGAAAGAGCAAATTCTCAGCTATAAAAGTCTCAGTCATTAGCTGTGCATTTTCACCTACAAAGAACAGGACTCTTCATGTTGCACATGTAAAAATCTGCAACAGCAGAGGTGATCCAGTCTCACAGCTGCTCTGATGGCATAATTGCTAGGAAAATATTACCCACACTGTCCATCTTCCATCAGCTCAAAAAGATGGAAGTCAGAAGGTGCAAAATTTGGACTGTATTGTGGGTATGGTAGGACAGTCCAGTTAAGATTGCCAGTGTGCTCTATGGTCTTCAGACTGCTATGCGGCCTTATGTTATTGTTTGTCAAGAGAAAAGTTGCCTTCTTTTTTGACTCTGGAAATTCAAATCTTCAGCATAGTCAGCATTACAGTATAGTGGTCAGAGTTGATGGTTTGCCCAAGTTCCAGGAAATCCAGATGGATCACCTCCTTCCTATCCTAAAAGACAGTGCATATCACTTCACCTCCTGAGAGCTGTGTGTTGAATTTTTTATTCAATGAATAAATGAGAAATTCGCATGTTGCCACTCAGTAGAATGGTGTTTTGACTCTGGCTCACAGTGGTGTCACCATGTCTTGTCACTGGTAATGATGTGATCCAGGAAAATGTCATCTACAGTCTCATATTTGTTCCATTAGGTCCTTGTGTGTGTAGTTCCTTCTGTTCCTGTGTGAGCATCTGTGGGACCCACCTGCCACAAATTTTGTGATATTTCAGTGTTGACACCATCCTTTCCAATGCATTGAAACTGACATTCAACTTTGTACACAGTTCCCTGATCATAATCTGCTGATTCGCACAGATGAACTGATCAAGACTGTAGGGAAACTGTTATGTCATGGCCTGAACTGCTGATTGAGCAGCTGGTGAATGGGGTGGGGGAGGATGGTGGGAGAAGGGCTAGCTTCTGAACAGGGAATGTCTCCTGGGCAAAGGTTTCTTCCTGGAAAGGAGTGTTCTGTAGCCACATCATCCTCATAACCAGTCAGTTGTGTGACAGCTGTGCTTGTCTTTCACATTGCTGTCACAACTACTGAAATGCACCACCCAGAGTCTCAATGTGCTCACATCCACTGTTTGGTCTCCATAAATTTTCAGCGTCAATGAATGTCAGTTGGTGCCATTTTCTCTATTTGGAGGAATTCAATGACACGTCTTTGCTTCATCTGCACTTCCATGTCAGATATCATTTTGTTAGACTGCCTGCCTTCTGCCATCTGTCACATAGCAACGAAATGTAGTGACATGTTGGTGGGACGGTTCAACCTCTTCTGCTGTACCACCAACATCCACCTCTGTTGTTCTGGACCAACACAACAGAAGTTGCATAAGGCCAGTGAATCACTAAGCCAAAATAAAAACAGTTCTAGTATTTGGTTTATTTACATTACAAATTCTGCAATATATACATATAGACAAAATTCAGTTTGAAATAGAGTATGCAAAGGGGAACTGAGAAGAGAGGTTACACTTAAAAAAATTTACAAACTCAGAAAAAAATGACTATTTGTGGTAGATATGGAACACAGTTTTGAGTTTTAGTTATGTATACCCAAGACCACAAAAATCACATTTGTTCTCCCTTCATTGACTCACCAGTTTTGAAGCCACAGAGTATTTCTTAGTTTGAAGAACTTTGTACCCATGACCTTACAGTTTGAAGCCTTTTAGTGCAGTCACTATAGTGTTTTATCAAGTTCACAGGAAGTTTTACTTTATCATAGCATATTTAGCTTCTCATATATGAACAGAGTAAAACAAAACAAAAAATAAACCAAACTATACATAGTTTATTTAGCCATGAATAGTGTACAGTGACATTCTTATGTACAGTGAATGATTTTGCACTGATATTGTCTACAGTCAATATATTATTGGGTTGTTTTGTCTGAACACTCAAAACAAAATTATATTAACAAATTATGATATGCATTAAAAAAAATAAAAATCTGGTCTGCACAATTTTCCACTACTTACACACTTTGTAGATGTAGCAGAAGAAAATAGGTATGAACATTCACAGCAATAGTGATAAGGAATACTATACAGTTCACTCCCATAGCTAGAAACGCAGGCAGGTCAGGGAAAAAGTTTTTTATTCTATAAATTCTCTTCATGAACTCTCTGCTTTTTATAAGATTTGAGAGAGGTAATAATCAGCAGCAGTAATAACAACAAAATACCTGATTTGATACCTGAAGTTCCAAAATAGGATATGACTTTCTGATGTCACTTTCTTTCCTATCTTCCTCCAGCATGTAGTTACAAACTGTGGTTTAGAGACCTTTCTATATGCATTTGATTTCTCTAAGAAACAATTTTCTTTCTCTGTCAGAAAAGCCTAGTAAACTTTTCATCTATTCACTAGGAAAGCAATCATTAAATACAGTACCTGTTTATTTCAATAACAAATAGAACATAACTACCAAAGCAATAATTAAACATGTCAAGGTATTTATTGATAAATCAACAAAGCTATAATAGCAGTTCCTTGGTTTCAAAATCTTTCTTTTATAGGTCAGTTAACTAATATCCTGAAAATCACCATGAGATTTTTAATTCAATTTGGCTTTGGTTGCTTTGGTACTATGATATTCCAGTGCTCCTTCTGTCACAAGTAACAAAGTGAAGGATAATCAACATTCGTTTTCTGAGCTTACTTTTATTTTGGTCATTATATCAAATTACTCTGTATATACAAAACGTATTCAAATATGAATGTACTACTTTTCTATACAGTGAGTAGCAAAACAATTTCACTTGACCCCCAAGTTCCTATGTATGACAGCATCCTTCTTTATCATAGTTTAAGAAGTGACTCCAATGAATTTCAAAGGCATTGATAAGTCAGACTTTCTTCACTCCCTTCATAAAAGCTCTCCTGCAGAAAGAATATGAATGATTCTCACTCTTAATAAAAGTGAGCCATAAAAGTAAATAAAGATTTGTATGTTTGGGAAGATGCATGATTTATGGTATCCATTGCTTTAACATCGTTAGTTAAATTAACTTAAACAAATTCTGTGAGAATATCTTTCACAGTATAATAATACTTTATAGTATTTCCACAATACGTGTAAAAGTGTTTCTTCCAATGACCAACACCATTGTAGCAATTCTTAAAATTCTATAAATTGTTTTTTCTATCTTGAATTACAATTTTCCATATCAGAAGAGGAAAATAAATGAAATAAAAATTTAAGTAAAAAGACACTCTGTGACTGGGACACAAGAAAGATGCCATGAGTATAGGTAAATCCAAATAAGATCTCTCTCCTGAGGGATCAGTAAGAAGAACAGACAAAATAAGGTCTTAAAGGGAAAGAAAAGTAAGATTTTTTTTTTTCATCAAGCCCTCACTCATCACTATCTTTATGCTTGCAAATTATCCTTTACTATCTTGAGTATTACTAGGTTGGTTTTTTGTTTGTTTGTTCCTCCAGTTGCCAAGCGTAAGTTATAATAATTTAGATACGAATGTATCACCACATTTTGAATAAATAGAAAAGTTTTATTTTCAAACTGAATTATTTTTTTCTTTAAAAAGTAGTGTTTAAAAAAAACAAATAAATCCGTAGAGGGTGCCCTGACTGAAATAATTTCAGTAACAGAATGAATATTAAGCCCGTGTGTCTTTTTCACACAATATTCCAGTGCTTGAGTAGCGAGCTACCATGATACAATCAGTAAATCATCGCTTATGCCCCAGTAGAATCCTAGCCCTTTCTCATGTCTTCCTCAATTCTCTCTCCTTCCTTTCACCAACAATGAACAAACTGCCAAGGGAGATCTTAGCCTGAAAAGTCATTATCTCTTCTGTAATTATAGACACATACACAAAACTACCAGGCATTTGTTCTCACTTAGGTAGTTTATCTGTATTACACCCTGAAAGAAGTGACCTAACAAACCTGCAACAGACTTGATGAGTTCCTATGAAAGTTACATAAGGGAACATACATCAAGATTTAAAAGTGTTGCATATCTATGAGGCATTAGAAAAAGTATAAGTACGTAGCAGTGCACAAAGAAAACCATCTGAGTTCTCTCATCCTCTTCCAAAGGCAAACTATGACAGGAAAAAGGACAAGTTAATCATCAGAAACAAGTTCAGAAGAAATCTAAATTTTAAATTTCTGCACTACAGCCTGAAGTACAAACTACTGCCCAATTACCACTAAAATAAATTACTAACAGAAGAATGAAAGATGTTTTGTGTCAACAGTTATCACAAACAGTTTCAGGAAGAATTCAAGTAACCACAAACATGAAGGTCAAAAATATAGCATCAGTGCAATTAGATGAAAATACCTTACATAAGGGACTGAACAGAGATGAATAAATAAATAATACTAAAAAACATGCAGCTAACGCTTCACTTGGAATATTGTATCCAGACATAGATTTATCAGTACAGGGGAGAAATGGACCTGTACTACCGTCAGAGGAAGGCCACAAAAATGGTCCAAGGGCTGAAAAGCCTCCCCACAAGGATAGGCAGAGAGAGTTGGAGCTGTTCAGCCTTGAGAAGAGTGCCTGAGGGGAAATTAAGACTGGGTGTAAGGAATAAATAAATAAATAAATAAATACACTGAGCATGGTTTGTCATTAGAACAAGTTGCCCAGAGATGTAATGGATGCCTTGTCCTTGGAGACATTAATCACCAACCTGGAGGGAGCTCTAAGCAACTAAACCTAGCTATAGGTATCTCTGTTCATTGCAGAGTAGTTAGACTAGATGACCTTTAAGTGTCCCTTCCCACACAAACTATTCTATACATGATCTAATAAAGAAGGGCATATATTGCTTTTTAAGGATATTTTCTCATTAGCATAATATCAGTAGCATATCAGTGTTTGAAACAGTCACTTATGTAGCTAATGGTAGTAATATGTATATTTGTTATTTTAACTTCTAATAAGCTTTCCAATCAGTAATAGCTTGAGCTATTCTAGGGAGGTTCCTTCATGGTCTGCAGTCTAACTAGGAAGTAGTATGGGTTTATGTAAACTTTATAAATAGCCTGCAGGCTGATGTATCCAAAGGGATCTGCACTTACATCTATGGTTTTCAACACCAGAAGATCTATAATATTTTCCCAGATACAA
The DNA here is from genome assembly GCF_039878825.1 of Excalfactoria chinensis. Lineage (NCBI taxonomy): Eukaryota > Metazoa > Chordata > Aves > Galliformes > Phasianidae > Excalfactoria > Excalfactoria chinensis. The sequence goes on from NC_092826.1 coordinate 52,340,573, forward strand.
GGGCTGAATTCAAAATGTTGAAAATAAAAGTTTATCGTAGAGAATTAAAATATCTCTGATGCCAGTGCTCTAAAGACTGGATAAACTCTCCTGAAGTTAAAGTCACAGGATGCACTTGCAACAGGAAAATACAAATGAGACACTGGTGACTGGCTGTCAAGTACCTATTGAATATTCAACCAGCAGGATTTCTGCAATTTAAATATCCTTTTAGAGTTACTAACAGTTGTCGAATGAAAAAGAAAAAGAAAACAAACAAACAAACAAAACACCAAAAAAATCCCCAATCACACATCACATTAACATGCCTAGGGGATTCATTCCCAACATTCATATCTGCATCTGTTTGACTAAGGCGGGCTTAGCATGTGTGGGCCCAGGTGAACTATTTCCATATTTTATGTTATGGTAGCTCAATCTACCTGACATCTTGTAAAAACATAATTAAAATACATATTTAAAATACAGAGAAATGGAAATATTGTAATCATTGTTCATTCAAACAACAGCCTGCAAGTATACCAAATTAAAACCTTGCTTAATCAAGCCCAGCCAATAAAATTCCATTTGACTGAAGTGTGAGTTGCACAAGCAGTATGGTAGACTGTCTGGGTCCAGTGGGTACAGATCTTCACAGACAAGTAACAGGTAATGCACCCCAGAGGATCAGCACTGGGTGCAATCATGTTCTCACGTTCCTTCACAATCTGGATGATGGAGCAGTAGGTACATTCAGCAAAGCTGCAAATGACACAAAACTGGAGAAAGACACTTTGTTACTGTGTCGTGCTGCCACCCAGAGGTCCTCCCCAGGCTGGAGAAGTGTGCTGACAAAAAGTGTTTTGTGAATACCAAATTGAACACGAGCCAGCAATGCACATTTGCCACTAAGAGGGCTAAAAGTATTGTTGGTTACATTAGGCAAAGTTTCACCAGCAGGCAAAGGGAGGTGATCCTTTCCCTCCACTCAGCACTAATGACACCTCACCTGGAGTGCTCCATCCAGCACAAGGGTACCCAGATAGACATGAACACACAGAGGGCTACCAAGATGATCAAGGGATCATCTCCCAAGAGGAGAGGCTGAGAGATGGAATTGTTCATCCTGGAGAAGAAGAGGCTCAGTATTTATAAGATGCAAGGGGACTCCCATTTCATATATTCCTGATAATCTATATTTACAACTTTTCCCAGCCTACAGATAGCTTCCGATGCTGCAACACATGAAGTCACTACTTCAGTCTACAGCTGAAAGGTGGCATACTTGTCTGCATAAAACCAATCAGTTATCTTGTCAAAGAAATACAGAAGGTTTGTCCAGTAGAATTATTTTGCAGTGAGTAATAATGCATTTAATTATTCTTACATGTTTTTGTTTTCTTTTTCCTGTAAATACATTTATACAAATGAGATCAGCTTAATAATTATGTACCTGCCTTATGCAGATTTCAAATAACTTCTTCTACCTCTTTCAGACTTTTGCTGCATGTAATTTGTCATGTCTTTGAGTCGTTCTCATTTTATCCCAAATCTATCTGTTAATTAAAAATGTATTTTCTAAATCAGAAACTGTTTTAAGACTTGCACATGCCTTTCATGTCTAGGAAAACATTATATTTTTTGGTCAAATGAATTAAGAAAGAAGGCTAAAATTTATTTCTACATCAGCTGGAATTGTTGTTTAAGGGCTCCTAGTAAACCATGTAACAATATTCTGTCTTCAGGAGAGATCTATCAGCTCAGATTGCATGTAGTAAATTCCACGGGGGTACTGGAATTGAATTACATTATTTTTGCATTCAAATCAGTAAATGAAAATGTATTTCTACAGCTTGAAACAAATGCCAAGGATTTATTTTAGAACATTAAAAAGTTCTGTTTTGACAGCCATTAATTAAGTGGAAGATATTTTTGTTTATCTGTCTTACTTTACAGAAAAGTAAGCAAATCAAGTCAGAACAAATAGATTTGTATGTGGGCACAAACACTCAATTATGGAACTGCTCCAGACCTCATGTCATTTGGTCAAGGTTTTCTTTTCCCTCAAGATGCACAGCAGTCTGCTGGCAGCTAATGAGGTGAAAATAAACAGGGATAATTAGAAATTGTATAATTAACATATTTTTCCACTATAAATATTGATTTGTTTAAAATGAGTTTGGTGTATTTGATAAGTTTCCAGTATTAAAAGTAGAAGAGAAGAACAATTTAATGAAAAATTATCTGATTCTATAGGTTATCATTTAATTGATATTTTTCATTTGTCAGTCCTGAAAAGTTGAATTTTATCTGATATATTAATATTTTATCCCAGAGATATCAATTTATACTTTGTTACTAAAACTAAATATTAATTATGTAAGTAATTAACATTATGATTTTTAAAATATTTTAATTTTACCTTAGCTACTTTAACCTTTCTCCTTGATGAGAAAAATGATACCAAACAATAATATAAACTTCCAATACAGTCCCTAAAATATATATGGGACAATAAATTTCCTACCTCATTGAGTAACCAGTGGTAATTTTCAGTAGCTGATCTATATGATATTGAAAGATATTCACAGACTGTATTTACCATGCTAAAACTCACTTTAGCTCCATGAAGACTTAAAAAGATCAAAGTTCTACATCACTCTCTGGATATGTCCATTTCTTTCTTTCAGTTGACAATAGACAAAGAGATTATTAGTACATATAGGTAGTGTTTTTGCCTCCTTGTGGTTGGTGAACTGAATCTGGGCCAAAGGCATATAACCAGTAGCAGATGGGCCATAGTTTTAATTATGCACAAGCCAGGTTTGAAATTTCTTAACATTAAAAAATTGTACAACCAAAGTCTTGGAATTTTTGTACAAAAATACCTGAGAGTGCAGGTGCTAAATCTTAATTAATTCTGCAGGTAATTACATTTTTCCTCTGATCTATATTAAAGGCCTCTTGAATCTTTTGCTCTCTTTGCCCACCTGCAGAACCCCCATTGATAGAAACTTGAATACTGCACAGGGGATTAGTATTGGAAATGGTGTTATTGATAAAAATGAGGAAGTATCCTGCAGATACAGTGGACCCAGTTCTATTTATTTCAGATGCTGAGACAGTGGGAGGAAAGGAGAAGTATGATGTGGTTGTGTGTCTGAGTGCATTTTTTTTTACCACTGATTTTCAGTAACATTACTGCAATGATTTATACAGGACCTAAAGAAAGAGAAGGTAAAAACTAAGACCACTTTGTATGGAGAGATCTTCAAGGAGAGTGGATATCTTTTCTGAAGCCAGCCAATGCCTCCTGGTCATACTGGCTGTAGAAATAGCACATTCATTATTTCCAGCAGAAAAACAAAGAATGTAAAAATAGGCTGGACTTAAATATTTTTAGTTTAATTTAATTATCTTAGTCAGTTATGGAGAGTATTTTCAAAAAGCGTGCTGTGTGTATGCTTTTTAGGGGACTGAGGTGCCATACATTATTACATGGGTTCAAGAGGTGTCAGGAACATTACTCCATCCATAGTGCTGCTGCTATGTAGGCTCTTGACTCTAGTATGTCCTTTTCAGATGAATAGCTTTAAATTATCCCTCACTCCCCAAGCCTTCTATCAAACAATAATAATTGCCTTGTATTTTCTGCTGCTACCTTCTTCACCCCAGCTCCAAGATCCATCTGTGTTGGAACTGCTATGATGAAACAAAACACAGGAAAATTATTTTGTCAAGGAATACCCTTAAACTCAAATATAAGCAGACTAAACTATTCAATTTGAGAGTTACATGCACTGTTTCAGAGATGAGATTTGCAGAGCCAACTGCAATTCTGCACTGCAGAAATAAAGAAGAACTGGAGATTTAATGGAAATAATGCTGAAATAAATTCAGTAGAGAAACATAGATTTTGAGTAATATACCAATCCTGAACAAATATTTCAATCATAAAATGCAGAGTCCCAGTAGCTTTCATATTTGATTTCAGGTCAGAGCTAATGTTAATTTCTCAGACATCTAAATACTGCCACAGTAATTCATTTTCCTTAAAAACAAATGAGGAAAGTCAGTACATGTTCTACAGAAGCACCGCATTTATTACATATGTCTTCATGAAGAAATCTGCCTTATATTGCAAGGTGAGTTCTCATGTACTTATAAGAATTTAGGTAATAATCTGATTAAGGATTTTTTCCCTTCCACAATAAAAATACAATCTGTACAGAAAGTATAAAAATTCACCTTTCTTAGATTTTATAGCTTTATTTTTTTCCACTAATTTTCTATTAAAAATTTATTAGAAATAGTCAATAATAAATCATAATATCATGTTCTTTTTAGCTGTCTGTGTCTTTTAGACATTCTTCCTTTGTGTTTTTCAGCATAGGCATAAATCTAAGGTTCACAGTAAATGAGTGTGATTTCTGGGTATGCATTAAGATAAAAGAAAAATAAAGAAGAGAATAAAAACAACAACATCCGGTCTCTTTCCAGACTCAAGAGGAGTCTATTTCAAAGAACACGAAGTCAGGCAAAAAAAAATGTCAGTAGATAGATTAGCAAGTAGTTCCTGGCTAAACTCAAACACATGGTATTAACTTGCATTCCTGGGGCACTGAACTCCAATCTAGCACTTACGAAGCAAAATAAAAAAATGCCAAGAAGTCGAAAGTAGATTCTTGCTACTGAAACTGTTAAACAAATATTCTTATTAATGAATTTATTACTAAACTTATATATATACATTTCTGCCATCCTGGCTCATTTATTTAACTGATCCATCAGTTCTCAAACAATATTTCTATGTTATTTTTTAAAAAACATTTATTTCTAAGAAAGCTGCTGTTCAGTGAGGGAGCAATTTGAAGTACTTATGTGAACAGCTTTCTGAATTCCCTGTTATTCTGTTCCCAGACCACGTTAAGATTCTTATTCTAATTTAGATTTCAGTTAAAGGTTTTAGGCACTTCTGAAAAGCAAAATACCTTAGAATAAATATTTGCAAATGCTTTTCATGCAAATTTAAAGTGTCACTCACTCTGAAATAAAAGATGTTTTAGTAGTTGTACTCACAAGCACATAACCTGTATTGCTATTAGAAAGGCTATTACATTGATATAAAAGGCACCACTAGAATTTTTTTCTCCCAGAAATTCTCAATGCATAGAAAATCACATTAATAGTTTTTACTTAAGCCATAGAAATTGCTTAATGTATAACTTCAAAAACATTAAAAAATCTGATCTTGTACTAAGATTTCAGTAATCAATAGTCTTACGGCCTTTTCTTCTTTTGTGTTTGATACTTAGAGATTTATTACACTGAGAACATAATGAAAACAAACTTTATTACTGAGCACATCCAGCTGCACTCAGACACTATTTCAGTAGTTGACTAATCTAAATTATCTATTGCTTATTTTAATCTATACTAAGTCTGACAGAACAATGTTTGAAATGTAGTTGAACAGTACATTTGAACACAATGAGCAAGAATATCTGTCCCACTGTTAAAGAATCCTCGAGACTTCTGTACCTGGACAAAAACAAAAAAGTGTGGAGATATTCACAGGTTAGAGTTTTAGCTTTCAGGTAATGAGCCTTTACTACTTAGAAAATATAGTAGACTGCAGGGCTGCCTACGGAAAAAGAAAAAAAATAATTAAAAAAACAACCTACAGGGAATATACTGCACTCTCTCTTGGATAATTTTTATTGTTAATTGTCTCAATGAACTTTTGATTAATACTTAAAACACAAAATGCTCATCATTGATATATATATTTTTTTCTGCTTCAGCCTAATTCAAAAGTCTTATAAGAACCATGTTTTCCACAAAAATAAATAAATAAATAAATAAAAATTTCCTCTGACACTTTCCATTCCGTACCTAGAAGCTTTGGCAGTTCTGTCACATTTTTATTTTTCTTCCAGCTCTAGATGTGCTTTCTCTGTTTTTCTATTTTCTTCATAGCATCATAGAATGTTTTGGGTTCGAAGGGACATTCAAGATCACCTAGTTCCAAAGGCCTGCTACAGGCAAGGACACCTCCCCTCTAGACCAGATTGCTCACAGCCCCATTCAGCCTGCCATGAATGCCTCCAGGGAGAGGGCATCTGCAACCTCTCTGGGCAACCTGTTGCAGTTTCTCACCACCCTCACAATTCTAAAATGGTCATGTTCTGGTAGGCACTCTCAAATTACACCAATAAATTCAATCCCTGTGCAAAATGCAGCAGTTATCAATACTTTCTCTGCCCCCAGTTCACCACCTCCCAAAACAGACAAACAAACAAAAAAACACAAACAAACACAGCGTGTTTAGCGTGTTTTCTTCTCACTTGCTGGATCCATGCAGATCTCCATATTCAGTTTGTTTCTTTGCCTTTGAGGTTTTAACATGTTAAACACATTTCTTGCTTAGATACGTTCATCAGTAGCCAACGCTCTGATCTGCTGTGTGCCATTAGAAGTGTGTCATGTCATTTTGTAGTTGGGAATGAAAGGATTTTTTTTTTTTTTTTTTTTAATTTATTTTTTTTTTTAGACTAGGCAGAACCTGCAAGTGCTTTAATGGACAAGGAACTCAAACCTGATTGCTACAGTAGCCACCTGTGGATATCCAGTTTCCAGACATTACAGAGGTTGACTATGTATTTCTCTGAGACTGGGCAAAGTTGTTTTAAACTTCAAAAATTAATATATATATATAATATATTAATAATATATATAATCTGATCTATGTTATTTATTGCTACAATTAATTTATTCCAGTACCCCTGATTCCATTTGGCTGTTATTCTTTTGTTTGTTTGTTAACAAAAATGAATGTGTGTCTTCCAAATCTCTATTAAGAAAGTTAATGTGAGTTTAAGGGACTCTTACTGAAATGTAAAAACATCTGGAAGTTTTCTGTACAGATGATTTGTAGACTTAAACCAAATACTGTTACTGCCCTGAAAATAATATTTTCCTTCCTTGGTTAGAAATGTAATTTCCTCACTGCTTTTAAACGAACCCAGTTTATTACCAAAGATTGGCCACTGACAAGCACTACTGAGGATTCATATTGACAACAGTGAAAAAATAGTGAAGGCATCTGAAAAACAACTTGGTTACACTACAGTGTTCTACGCTTCTTTCTTCCCTATATCAGATGCAGGCATCTCGTGTTGCCACAGATTTTTTCATTTTTTCAGCTGTTTGCTTTTTCAAATTTAATCTAAGCTGTTTTTAATGCCCAGTCCATGCACATATATATGTGTATATATATATATATATATATGTATGTATGTATATTACTTTAGCCGCAGACTGCTTTATGATGGCTCAATTTTAATTTTATGAAGGAAGTGTGTTTGACCTCCATGGATTTTAAACACAGCTGGATTTCTTTATCACTGACAAAAATAAAATTATGTAAACCAGATGGTTTCATATAGTTCAAGAATTACAATTCCAGTTTTCTCTCACTGAACTACTGCCTTTCCAGCAAAGGGATGAAGAATAGTGAAGAACAGACAGAAGAGAGCTATTGTTTTGGTTACTGTTTTTTAAATCAGTACCTTCACTATGGACAACAAAACAACGAAACAAATATCATAGAGAAGTACTGTGTGGTGGAGAGTGGGAAAGTAAACAAAAGCACACCACAAAAAAATCTAGGTATAGTGAGCTGCACTGTGATTATGAATACTCTCCCTGTGCAACAATGAGCAGCTCCAGTATTCACTCACAATTCAGACTTATACAGCTCATATTAAAAGGAGGGAATGCATGAATTCCAGAACCATTAAGTCTTCAAATAGCTCAGTGAAATAAGGGGTATATAGGAAAATATATAGGAAAATCTTGTCTGCGACTTCTCCTAGTATTGCAAATCCCTGATGGACTGATAAAACTCTAATATTAATATTAGGACTGGGCTTTCCCTCCTTGTGAGATGATAATAATGGGAATAGGACAGATTTTCTTAAAGAATTTATCCCTGGTAGATGTTCGGTGGATGAGGAACAGGTTGCAAGATGTACCCAGAGTGGTTGTCAGTGTCTCTATGTCTGGACTGAGATTATTGAAAATTGGTGTCCCTCAAGGTGTCAGTGTTGTGACCAATGCTTTTTAACATCAGCAGTGGGATCGAAAGAACCCTCAGCAAGTTTGCAGATGACACAAAGCTGTGTGGTGCTGTCAGTGCACTGAAGGGATGAGATGCCATACAGAGAGACCTAGACAGGCTTGAGCTGTTGGCCGTGGTGAGTCTCATGAGGTAAAATAAATTTAAGTGCATGGTCTTGTACCTTGGTCATGGCAACCCCTGATATCAGTAAAATCTGGGGGAGGTAAAGTTAAAGCACAGCCCTGGATTTTTTATTATTTATTTATTTATTTTTGTATATATTTTAAAGAACAAAACAATTTCAGGAGTCACTAACATATCCAAAATCATAATTATCTTGCTTGAAAATTTTCCTCTTAATAGCCCTAAACCAATAACAAATGGTGTGGCAAGACATTAGTAAAAGTCTTTATATTTATTATTTTATAATAATTTATTAACTCCAGTTTCCTGACAATTAGGGTTTTAACTGTTACAAAATTGTTCAATAAAAACCATGTCTTCTGTTTCAGTAAGAAATTATTCTTTCATAACAAGACTGGTACTACCAGAACACTTGGTTTGAGAAATCAATTTTTCTTCCTATTTTTCTTTTCTATTTGACCGTTCAATGTAAAATGGAGAGAAAAGCATCTATAACCCCAGTAACACTAAAACTTGCCATTAAATAAAGGTCCAAAAGGTCTTACATTTCATTTGCACAATCTAATTCAATGACTTCACAGAAGCTTGTATTGTAGAAAAAGGAAGAACTCTGCAGTCTGTGGATATTGAAATGACATAATAATCTGCGTGTTGATGGTACTGATAATCTAGTTGGAGAACAAAAGTTCTGAAACCTTCAAGTCAAGAGTTCATGGAAAAAATCTGCCTGACAGCTGCATACAATATCAGCAAGAAGATCACCACCCCACTCTGGTTAGTTTTGTCTTATTTCTGTGTCCAAATGTCTGCTATGTCTGGGATTTATAAATTATTCAGAAGAGATAGATTGCTTAATGCAGCTTCACAAACTCTCGTGTTCTGCACTTGTATCTACTTAGATATATTTGTATACCTCCATATAATTTTATATAGATTTAATATGCTTAAACTGTATTATTTCATAGACTAGTAAAAGTATTTTGCTTTCTGTGATTAGAGATTACTTCAAACTGTTAGTTGAAATATTCAAATACAAATGCTTTACATTTTAAAAGTCGATTCAGTTGTAATAAATACTTACCCTGTAGCTAGTTGCTAATATTTAAAAATAAAAAATTTGGAATAAATACTTATCCTGTAGCTAGTTGCTAATATTTAAATGTAAAAAAAATAACAGAAGCTTTAGGAGACTGTAATTCACTGGATTTTATTTTCATTTATGTATTAGATGGTTTATTTTTGTTCAGTAAAAAAGTAGAGCTCACTACAACTTCATATTCACAGGTAAGGATTTGCCAAGACAACAGCCATTTGGGGAAAGTTCTGGAGAATGTGCTTTTCCTGGAAAATCATCATAACCCATGCATAACGTGATTGTGATCCAGCATACAAAGTATGGGAAACAAACAAGTAAAACTGTCAGTGCCCAAAGGAGGGCTACAAAGATGGGGAATGGCCTACAGAGCAATACATATGAGGAGCAGCTGAGATTCCTAGTTTTGTTCAGTCTAGATTAGAGGAGGCTGAGGGGCAGCCTACAGCTCCTCAAGAGGGGAGTGGAAAGGAAGTGCTGATCTCTGCCATCTGCTTATGGTAGCAGGGCCTGTGGGAACAGTGTGGGGCTGTGTTGCAGGGCAACAATTTCATAAACATAGAAGAGACATAGCTTTTTAGTCAGGATGATAAGAAAGAACGTAGGAAGTTTGACCTAGAGAGAGATGATGATCAATCTGAAAATTTATGGACGAGGATTTGTGGGCAGATCAACACACACAACCTTGTGGTAGGTGTGTCCTACAAACTGTCTGATCATAAAAAAAGTAGATTGGCACTGGTTCAAATGAGGGACTTGAATTGCCTGATATCTGTGGAGTGACAATGCCAGGTAAAAGAAATTCAGAATGTTGTTCAAGTGGATTGATGATAACAAGAGATAAGGAGAGGAGAGGTGGAATGAGAAAAGAAACAAGGAAAAGAAAGAAGAAAAAATGAAAATAAAAATAAAAAGAAAAGAAAAAAGAGGAAAAGAAACAAAAAAGAAAGAAAATAATATTTAAAAAAAAAAAAAAAAAAAAAAAAGATTGGAGAACCTTGCAAGGGGATTCAACGTGATGGATGTCATATTTAGTGGTGACTGCTCAAGATCCTGAGAGATGGAATCGAGGCAAAAGGAGGGGTCACAGGGCTTCTTGTAAAACAGGAAATTAAAAAAAAAAAAAATTGAGAAGTATTTTTAAAGTGAATTTTAAGAGAATTTTCAACTCTTTGAAAGGGTAGATAACAGCAGGTCAAGGGGAAATGGTTTTAAGTTGAAGGAGGGAAGATTTAGGTTGGATGCCAGAGGAAAGTTCTTTACTATGAGAGTGGGGAGGTACTGGAACAGGCTGCCTAGAGAGGTTGTGGATGCCTCATCACTGGAGGTGTTCAAGGCAAGGTTGGATGGGACCCTGGGCAGCCTGGGCTGGTATTCAATGTGGAGGTTGGTGGCTCTGCCTGTGGTTGGGGTTGTTGGAGGTTCATGATCCTTGAGGTTCCTTCCAACCCAGGCCATGATGTGATTCTGAATTCCTGACTAAATTCAAACATGAAGACATGTATGAGGGTAGTACTAGGGGCAGGTTATTTAGCAGGAATATAGAAACACTGTCTGAGCATGCAGAGATGCAGTTAGGAAAGCCAAAATACTATGGGAGTTAAATCTGGTGACAGGTGTGAAGACTGTAAGAGCTTCTGCAGGTATATATGAAAGTTTTATCAGTTGTAAAAAGAATACAATTTAAGATCTGGGTCTACTGTTGAATGAAGCACAGGACCTAGTAACAAAGGACATGGAAAAGATGGAATACTCAGTGCCAAATTTGTTTCAGACTTCATTAACTTTATTAGTGGGATTTGTCTGTTTGAGTGGGGGAAAAAAAAAAAAAAAAAAAAAAAAAAAAGTCACTCTTACAAAAAGGGTAAGAAAAAAGGTGTGGGGAATGATAGGTCAGTCAGCCTTATATCAGAACCTGAGACGGTGATGGCCCGAGTCCACCTGCAAGCTAGCTATTTCTAGGTGTACCAAGGACAAGAACTTGACTACAAGTAGGCACTACAGATTTATGAAGTGGAAATCATGCCTGACAAACTTGGTAGTTTTCAACAGTGAAATAACTAGCTTTGTGGATGAAGGATGAGTGCTGGCTGTTGTTCACCTTGACTTAGCAAGGACTTTAACTCTGTGTCCCATATCATCCTGATAGACAAAATGATTGATAGACTAGATAAATGGATTTAAAATGGTAAGAAAAGCCAGGATCAGAGGATTGCAATTAAACTCATCAGACGTACAGTCCCAGACAATGGAATAGAGCACAGTTTGCAGATGATACAAAATAAAGGAGGTGGGGTTTAATCAATTATCTGCTAACTAGATATTTGTCTAACTATCCAGAGGGATATGAACCGGCTAACAGATAGTGGAGAGCAACATCATGAAGTCCAACAGATTTCAATGTTAAAACCTGCTCTGGGCAGGAGAAAACCCATACTCCAGGACCGGCTGGGAGCCAAATGACTGGGGAGTGGCTTGACATGAATGGTCCTGGGGTTCCTGGTGAGCACTACATTGAACAGGAGCTGAATACAGCATTGCAGTGTTGAAGGCCAGAAGAATTCTGTTCAGATTTAGAATGACTGTTGCCAGGAGACTGAGGGAGGTGATTCTTCTCCTCTGGTCAGCATTCTTCTCCTGGTCAGCACTGGTGAGACATGTCTGGAATCATGGTTTCAGTTTTAAACTCCCAAGAACTAGAGAGACCAATGTAAGTCCACTAGGAGAATTAAAGGCATGAAACACAAGACATATTAGGAAAGGATGAGAGAGCTTTTCCCTAACACAAAAAGAGGCAATAGGCACAAACTGAAATACAAGAAATTTCATTTCAACAAAAAAAAAAGCAACATCTTGACTTTAAGGGTAATTACATGCTGGAACAGGTTGCTCTGAGGAGCTGTGGAGTCTCCTTCCTTTGGTATATTCAAAACCTGACTGGACAGAGCACTAAGCAAACTTCTCTTATTGATCTAAATCTGAGCAGAGATGGGTGAACTAGATTATATTCTGAGTTCCATTCCAACATCAATATTTGTGTAATTTTGCTATTTTATCAGTTAAAGATTGTATCTTAAAATAAATGACTGCATTTTTTGCAACACTGTAAAGTCAAAATCTTTTTCTTATCTGCACTGATCTATAATATCCAATGGATATCTTAAGGCAGATCTTATTTTCAGATGCAGTTCGATGTCATGAGCAGCACAAAGTAAATTAAATATTTTATCACAGTAAATACTTACATAAAGCTGTACAAAAATAATTTCCACACAAACCTAGTACAAAGAGTTTTTCTAGGTAATCACAAAGTACAGAAACAGAACCGTGAATCCGTAATGGCAATATTTGATCTGAGATTTCATGCTGTCTCCCTGTTGCTTCCCAAGGCCTTCAAGGCCTTTTGACTGAATATTTAAGATGTTTTTCATTACATATCCTTTGAATATGCCTACAGGCAATTGCAAAAGCTATGCCAATAATGTGTGCTGTATCTAGACTTTTCTCATTGCCGTTACATTCTGGGACATTTTAGTGTAGAAACTGGAAGATTTTTTTTTATTATTACTATTATTTTTTTAATCTGAAATGAGACAGTTCTTTTTTGACTGCGAGGAGTGAAAAATGAATTACAGTCCTTCTTTTATTGAAAGATTTTTATCAATTCAATTATTCCTCCAATTATTTTCTACCTTTTTTACCTTTAAAGATACCAACATTACCAGTCAGAATATTGATTTCTGTTAGATGTTATATTTTTAATATATTTCCTTGAATACAAATCTCTACACCAAAACATTACCTGGCAAGCTGAATAGATTCTTCTACCTATTCTTCCAATCAGTCAAGACTGTGAGAAAGTGCTAGCCTTTCAGTTTCAAATTTAGAAAAGGACTGGTGCTCTTGGGCAATAAATTTCTCATTTTCCCTCTAAAAATATATAACACATGCTTTGAGGGAGTTCCTTTATACACTAGCTAATGGTAAAGACCATGCAATCAAAGTAGAATTAATCATTCACAAAAATTCACTTAAAAATTGTACAGTTGCTGCACTTTAGCAAGAACTGCAACCACCTATACACATGGTATAGAGGATCAATGACCTAACTTTCATAGAATTACCCAGGTTGGAAAAGACCTTGAAGATCATCAAGTCCAACTACAGCCTAACCAGTAGCCTATCTCTAAAAACCCTCTGCTAAATCATATCCCTGAGTACCACATCCAAACGGCTCTTAAACACATCCAGGGATGGCGATTCAACCACCTCCCTGGGGAGCCCATTCCAGTACCTAACCACCCTTTCTGTAAAGAAGTTCTTTCTAATATCCAACCTAAACTTGCCCTGGCGCAAGTTTAACTCATGCATACATAATGAGTAAATGATACACATTTCACAACAGACGATTTCACAGCTATGCAGCAGAAAAGACAAATTTAAAACCCATTCTGAAAATGTACCAAAAAGAAAAAAAATTGAATGTGACTACACATTGAAAATATTTTAAATCCTCACTGAGCATAATAATACGCAAATAAAATTCTTTAGTTTCACTAAAATTAGAGTTCCTGTTGACTTTAGAGGTACTTAACCTGGAGAGTGTTACTCTAGCACTAGAGAAAAAACAAACAAAACAAAAACAAAAACAAACAAACAAAAAAAATGCACCAAACTGCACAGTGATATAACAGAACAAAGTAACAATATGTCTTATCTAAACTCTACAGAAGCCAGTGGCTGGCAGCAAGCATTACAAGATTTGACAGGAAGGAATTTTAAACCTTACACAATCGTATCAATCTGAGGGCACAAGCCAGAGCAAAGCTTAATAACCTAGTGCCTCCTGCACTGATGACAGCAGAAATTAATCCATAAGACTGCTTGGCAGTTTCAGGAAGGTTTCTTTCTCCGGATTTTTAAGAAACACAGTCTTCTCTGAAGCCACAAGGCAGAACAAGATGTGATGAAGAAAATCTGCACTGTATTTTAAACCAGCTAAGCGAGTACTGAAGAAAGCCCTGTTCCATGGTATTTAATGTGAGCAGCCAAAAAAAAAAAAAAAAAAAAAAAAAAAAAAATTAAAAAAAAATGATACACGTGAAAGACCTCAAGTAGTTAAGGCAATCTGAGGACATTTGCATGGACCATTTGATAAGACAAATTCAAAGAAGACCACCCAATAAGATAGGATTTGGAAGGGAAGATTATTGAGGACAACAGATTAGGTTCACTTCCTCATCAATAATTATTTAATGAATCTTTCTCAGCGCTATAAAAAACCATGGAAAAGCTTACAAAATCCTTTTCAAAACAAAAAGCAATCAAAAACCCACAAGCAAACACAAGAATGTTATGTCCTATGTCAGGGAGCCTGACTTACCTTTAGTGATTACCTGACCAGTGGCAGAGAATTAAAATGGAAATCTGGGATTTCAGAAACCATGCAATTAAATTTGAATTTTATTTTTAATAAAACTTACTATTGTAAACTCTGAACTGGGCTTGTTTATGATCAATTACATTAAAAACACTGATTAAAAACAGAACTGAAAAAAAGACCACATACATAGGGGAATCATAAAAATAACCTTCCCTCTGTGAAAAGTCACATTCAAAAACGGTGCTATTTATAACTACTTGATTTTTCATCAAAGAATAAGGACTTGAGACTTGACAATCAGTGCTGCTTGCAGTGTTGCTGTAAAATTACATCCATACCCAATGAGAAATATCATAATCAGTTCCCATTGCGATTTACTTGAAATCTGCCTGGCCCAATTAAATAAGATCATTCTGAAAGACATATTCTCCCCAGAGCATTACAGAAATTTAAAATGAGCCAGCTGAATTAGCCTCAGTATGTAGGTGGCCTGCTCCCTGCCTGTAAGTATAATCTTTAAGCATTTGTATGATCTGCTCAGTCAACTCAATCACTTTGGGTCCAATAGCTGTAACAAATGCCATTTAAGTTATTATTATGTGGCAACTGCAAAAGAATCATGCTTCTTGATTATAAACTAGAATATTAGAGTCCAGCTTCTTGCATAGACACAAGTACCATAACAAAACAAAACGACAACAACAGAAAGACTGAAATCAGTAACAATCATTATTTAATGATGACTTAATGATGTGGAAAAAGAATATGCTGTTATTATTTACTTATTTGCAATGGTGAGAAGTGAGAATTATTTTTGTTCTGATAGAATTAAAGATGCATTCATAAATAGCTGCAGAAAAAGGGATCAAATTTGTGCTTATGCTAACATTCACATCCTATTTTCTGATAGGTAGTGGAAGTATGGAGTTGTCAGAACAACAGCATTAACTGTTTCCATTTAAACTCCAAAAATTTATCTGACCAGACAATGCAGTAGCAATCCATTCCTCCCCTGCTTATGCTATGACTGAAACCACATCTACAAAATGCCTCATTTTTATAATTATAAGTTATCTGAACACACCATGCTTAAGCATTCAGCTATTTCTGCTACAAAAACATTATACTGGAGCATTCCTAGGTCTGTGATAAGAACTGTAATTCCCCACCCCACCCCACCATTTTATTAACAACCATTCAAACGAACACAATAGGTTTATATTGCTACTCCAGCCCTGGTGAGCTTGTTTCTATTTGGACATAAAATTTATTCTTTAGAATGGAAAGACATATACAAAAAGAAGTATATAACCAACTATAATTGCTTTGGAAATTAAATGCATGTAAGTCAGGAAATTAAATTCCCAGTGTTCAAGTTCACTATTAACCCAATTCACTTGTGATTATCAATGCAAAAGTGATTTCTAGAGCACATCAATTGTACTTTGCTTTTTGTCAAATTATAAGCAGAACAGATAAGGTAGTTTGACACTTCCTATTAGAAGAAGCTCTTTCAGATTGCCAGAACCATCAAACTTGAAATATAGCAGCTGAAATCTCTGCCTTAGGTTTATTTATTTTTCTTTTTACTAGTTCTCAGTAGATTTAGTCAATGGCAAAAACAGAGCAAGAGGCGATTTCACTGCAGCTTCTAAGTGCAAGGCATGAGGAGAAAATTCCACCTAGCAGAGAGCTCTTTAGCACTTAAGGCACAGTAAGAACCAATGTCTGGAAGATAAAACTAAGCAAAGTCAGGTAAGAAATAACTGTACATTTCTTTTAGATTAAGTGAATTAACTATAGAAAACTACTAAACTAGACAAGAAAACAAACAAAACAGTAGAAGTACTACAGTTTCATTTTTTAAAGCAAAGTTTCTTCATAGCAAAACTTGGACCTTTCTGGAACATTCTTTCAATACACACTACTGGGCTGAATTCCAGGGAAAGTGTTATTTGATGATCTGAATTATAGAAGAATATGTTTTACAAGTGCTGAGATATGAACTCCAAAAAGAATTCAACAGTCAATGAGAAGTCTAAGCAGATTAAAACAGCACCCACAGTCCATGAGATTATATTTAGATTTAGAAAGTTGATACAAAAACTGTTCTAGATTTCTCTGTTTTTCGAAGGAAATCGTAAGACTTATAAGGACATTTTTATGTTGTAAAAGTTTTAAGAACCTTCTATACAGAAAAAAAATAATGAGTTTGGTACATGTACAGGGAGATACTAGCACCAGTCAAGTCAAAACGTCCAATTTTCATGCTTTCTCGAAGTGCATTGTGATGATCTCTTCTATGGTATCACTAGAATCATCTTGGTTCTAAGATCATACTCTGCCTTCTTTTATTATTAACTATCTCCTGAGGAACCATGTTTTCTGAGCTTTCTGCATGCTTTTATTTATTTATTTATTTATTTATTTATTTATTTATTTATTTATTTTTCCTGAGCTCTATGTTTGATTTTTTTTTTCCTCTCCATAATAGAATCCTGTAATTTTGCGCTCTCTGTCCGTATGTACTCAAGCATTTGAAAGCCCAGTTTTCTAACATTTGTTTCTGATATTAAGCATCAATATAAAGGGATTGTTCTATTTTACAGGTGTACACAGCATTTCAGTATCTTAGAAAATATATCTTAGTTTCTGGCTGCCCTTAGTCCACTTAATGCAAACAAACAGTACAGTAATGGGAATGATTTTCACCCCCGACACTTACTAATTGTTTTGATTTAGAATAATACTTTCTTAAAACACACAGGTATAATACTTACCCACATAAATTAAAATTTGTATGTATTATACATACATATGCACATTAATTTTTAGATACTTTTATTTAACTACACAGACAAAAAAATGTATTACCAATGTAATTTTTATTTTTTTTTAATCTTTATCTCTTGCATGAATATTAACATACAATATCATACATTGATTGATATTCTGTCACTATTTCATGATGATTGGTGTAGTGCCTAAAGCTTAATTTCAATTCACAGTACATCAACAGCAATGCAATAACCATTCTTTCCTTGGAAAACAACCATTCCTTGAAGATCAGATAAACGTTCACTCGAGTCATACTTACAGCAGCGTTTATCTGCTTACTTAGGAACATTCAATTTATAGATTATATATATAGATTAATTCAAGAAATTATTATTATTCCAAATATGTTTTCTCTGTACAATATAGATTTATCAGTGCAGCTGATGATCATTAAGGTATCTCAGACATACTGTATGAGACAACATAAATCTGTTCTCTCTAAACCACTTACTACAGATTATTGCACACAGTGGTAGATGGAGTGTGATTAGCAAGTGCAATTATCGATAAATCAAAGCTAAAACAACATTTCTCTGTAGAATATCTACAAACATATATATATATTTCTCACCACTCCCAGCTATACTATTACCATCCCTGTTTAAACCTTGAATTCCTGCAAACAGTTATATTGTGATTTGGAAGTAAATTCTCAAGATATAGTTTGTATCTTCCTTCACGTTTGCCTTACTCCTGGCTGACTCTCAGAATTTTCTGCTGAGGAGCTATGGACAGACTTGCCTAAGGCTATGCAGCCTTTTGCCTTACTTACAGTACTGTGAAGACAATGGTTCAGGATATTTCTGGAAGTGGTCAGTGACAACATTTTCTTGACAACTTTGCTCCATACTGACAAAGCAAATTAATGATGATCCCATTTTCAGACACTTTTTCTTCCTCTTTGCACCTCAAACTGATGATTAGTGCATGTTCGGAGGTTTTTTTTCTTCTTGCTTCCCTTTCTTGTCTGCTGAAACAAGACTGTCAACAAGCTGACCCTCTGATCTTTTAGCTGATAATCATTATGTCAGCTTAGTTTGCTTTTGGATAGTTCTATCACACTGAATTAGCATTTGCCTTAAACAACTTGTCATTTTCAGCTCTGCCATATAAGAGGTTTGGAGACAAAATTCATATAAGAAATTGCACGTCATTTTATAATGGGAAGGGAAGTAATATTTTTAAAGTTTTGAAACTACTTTCATTTGAACTCTTGATGAAGAAGAAAATAACTATATGCCTAAAGACTCTCTAAAATGTACTATTTTAGAAACTGAAAGTGACCGATACCCTTCTTTTAATTACGCTATTACGCTCGTAGATGTACATTAACTACTTTCAACAGACAGTGCCATAATTTACATTTTACTATGAATATTTAATAGCCAGAGTAGGGGCCCAAACTTGAGGTCCTGATTCACTGGCAAACACATCAGCATACAAGTGAGAATTTTAAAACAGATGTCACAGCTGGTGCCACAAAGTGACTGAAAGGCACCACTCAGACATCAAGTGAAAGCACAGAGATTTTTGAATAATCGTCATTTGAATTATCACAATTCTAGATCTTGGAAGAAAAAAAGATTTTTTTTTCGTTTTTATTTTATTTATTTATTTGTTTATTTTTAATAATTCCTAAGGAAATACTAACAACCTTACAACATTCTATTTATGAAGCATTTATATAGAGTTCAAGTATGAGTGCTGCTCCAAAAGAAATGCCTCCTCTTTTATGATGTTTACAAAGTCAGTTGTCTCACCAATATTCTGGTACATGATGTTTCCATGTGACAGATGGCAGCAGAGCAGTGTTCCAGATTGCCATGCAGAGCTCTCAGACCATACAGTGAAGAGTGCCTCAATCAGCTCATACACACAAATGAGCAAGTGATCGAGTATGTTTTGTAGCTGAGAACATGTTTCATCTAATAGTGTTATTGTGCTCTTTATAACTGTTGCAGTTTCCATGGAAATAAATAGGAGGCACTACTTTCAGAGAAATCCATGTAAAATATTTGTTTTCATATATCTCAGACTTTACTGACATGAAAAAGAAATAAAATCTCCTAAATACAATAATTTTACTCTAGATAAGGAAGCTATTTTATTAGCAGTGTAACGTTTTCTGTACTACTAGTAACTAAGAATTGACTGTGTATGTGTAGTGTCAAGAGTTGTCTTTCCAATCAGCAGTGATGAATTTCATTGTCTAGCATCCTATATATTACAGCATTAGAAGATTTGAAAGAATGCAAATTTAATAATACCAATGAAAGTTCTGAAAAGAAAAGGAAAACTATTAAAAATGCAAAATTTATTATTTTTGGTAGAGATAGCCCATTTTGTATTATTATTTCCATTACTACCGCTAATAGATAAAGAGGGATGCTATGATTTACCACCTTTAAAATGTTGAGCATTTATTTCTCTATTCATCAACAGTCCAAGAGATAAAATATGGATATTTGCAAATTTAAGTTTAGCATAACAATATCGGACCAGGAAGGGATAATATGGCTAGCAGATACAGAATATATTATTTTCTAGAGATGAGAAAGACTGCAGATTCACTTGAATTTAATTAATTCCTTGATGAAATATTCACCATAGAATGTCTTATGTTTTGTGTGGATGATAAAATAATAGGAGAGTAGGAAGCTTTGAATAACTGCGTTTAGTTGCTTAGAATTAAAACAAACAAACAAACAATAAAAAACAAATAGTTTTATCTTTAGTAAATAGTATTAATTGTATTGTCTTTCAGTTGAAAGTAAAGATGATAGAACAAATACTTTTAAGACCTAAGTAAGCAGATCCTTAAATATTAACTGCTCTGATTAGATATCTGAGAATATTAAAGTACTGAAAAAACAACGTTACTTCTGGCTCCTGAAGTATCTTTGGTATGCATGTAGAAGGTAGGCAACATCAAATCAATTCTACTCATAGCAGGCTATACTTTTATTTTCAGTTTGTTCCTGGTCCTGTGACTCACATATCCATGCAGTAAGGCTTTGCTCTTGAAGTTACTGAACCCTTCGTAAAAATACTCTAAATGGATGAATACTGCAAGCACTTAATCAATTGGCATTAAACTGAAAATAACAAGAAACCTCCTGATTTCAGTGGAATCAGAAGTAATAATATTTTCTTGACATATATAATTTGTCTGGTGAAAAGGTAGTGAAACATTCTTATTCTGGTTTATAGAAAGACACTATATACTGGAGTACCTTGCAATCTTTAGTTAAGATTACTGTATCTTTTTCTCCTTTCTATTAGAAAGTGCATTCTTTCACAGCTGAAAAGGAAAAAAAAATAAAAAAATAACCCCCCCCCCCCCCCAAAAAAAAAACAAAAAAAAACCCCACACTTGCAAATGTATTTCACTCCCAGTTGTGAGTCACAGTGTGTTCAGCTTTAGATATCCTTGACTCTTTCTTTTCTTTAATTTTTTCTACTAATGAAGAGCTTTTATAGCTTTCATTTCAGTTGCGAATAATCAAACAGGAACAGATTTCTTCAGTAAAAGATTAAGTCGCTAATCATCATCATTCCCCTCAGTGCCTGTACAAGGTTTATAAATCAAGATTGTATTTTATTTTTTATTTTGTCTCAGCATCATATTATATTTGATTTTAGCAGGCATCAACTTATAATGATCATCAGTGTCACATTGACCTTCCCTGTTCCCTACTTTCCTGTAGCTCTGCCATGGGAGAAAGCAATCCTTTATTATTAATAGCTCATTTTGAAATTCTCTGCACATCTATCTTGGAATCACACAAAGTCAATGTCCAATGATACATGCTGCCTTATCTGACATTTTTAATACCAAACTGTATTCTCCTTGTACTAGCTTTTGTAGTAGTAAATGAATCCTACTACTTTGATAATAACAAGGTTTACAATGCATGTAAAATAGATAGAATTTTCCAATGAATTTAAATGATTTGTGTATTTAATAGAATATATTTTTTTCTAGCTTTAAGGTTGAAGATAGGCGGACATAAAAACTTAATTTAAAGAAGCTGAAAATAATCAAAATCAGATCTAGGGATAAAAAAATTCAAGCTGCCAGTGTCAAAAAACATATAACGTTGTTGTCATCTAAAATGATTCCTTGTAATAGAAATCACATATAATTTAAAATCTAAAAAAGAATGACAAGTTGAAGGAACCAGTAGACTAGGTGATGGTTACCTTTAATCAACCTTCTTTTAAAAAATAGAAAATCATTTCAGTTTGGTTAGCAATTATCACAGATGCTTATTTTCTCATCCACATATCTTAAGTTGCTTAGTAAGAAGAGATAAATTAGTTGAAATAATATTTTGCCTCTTAGAATTGTTTAATGAGCATAAGCCTGGAAAATATCCTCCAAATTTCTGAAAACACAGGATGTCACTTCAAAAGATGGACAGGGAGAGGGGAGGAGCAGCCCAATTTTCCTTCCTTAAAATCTGTATTAGTAAAAATATTGAAGATTGTGATGACAATGATTTCTTCAAAATATTTTTATTAGCTTATTTATTTTGAAGATAATTTACAACTAGAGTTTGAGCATAATATTATGCTGCCTGCTTTCCTTCTGGCTATAAAAACTTCTGTTCTAGCCTTTATAACCATTAAATTATTGATGTAATAAACACATAATTCTTCAAAGAAGACAAATATCTGCCTTCATTCTAGTGAAATGCTTTTATTTAGAATATCCATACACATAAACAGTTTGTGAAACAAGAACTCAAGTATTCTTTGTTGTTTGATTGTTTTAAGAATCAAAGCTATATTTCCAGTAAAATTTCAGAAATATGGGTTTATTGCTTCTAATGCAGAACATGGGTTTTTCCACCTCCCATGCTGGTTTTCTTCTACGTTACAATTATACTTAAAAAGTGCAACTAAAAATCAGTATTTTAATATATGATGAACAAGTTTCATATGATATACCTTACATTAAATTCGATAAGGTGTTTCAAGTTGATATTTCAGTTTATTCTTGCAGGTTTGGTGTAATGAAGCTTTTTTGGTCTAGCTAAAAATTTATATCCTCACTATTTATATGTGATTTGATTTTTTAAGTTCCTTACAAATGATACTAAGAGGAGGATGCCAACAGTATATTACTTGATAGTAACAATAAGCCACTATCTTTGATAGCTGCAGGGTTATCTAGGCAAAGATAATAAATTAAACTATAAAGCCAGAAACTAATAAACCTTCAGAATCATAAAGAATTTCTTTCAGAACTAAAAACATTAGATATTTTTGAGCCAACAATCATTTCATAGATTTTGCTATGTCAACCAAAGTTCCTAGAAGGCTGAAAAAAAGAGATATTCTGCATCAGGAAAGAAAGGAGAAGGGAAGGTTTATAAAGTATACTAATTACAGAGTATAGTCAAATATGTATTTCAACAACACAAAAAGGAAATATAGAATACTGGAAATATAAAAAAAAATCTTCATTGTTAATTAGATATCCATCTTATCTTCTGTAACTTCATAATTCTATTTGTACCATACTTAGTTTTTTGTATTTCAGTATGTACGATGTGAATTTCATCCTGAATCACCACCAAGGACAGAAATCCTTGTTTCAGCTGAACTTTGCTTTAGCTATCACTAAATAGTCAGCTATGTTTGCTTTTATTTTTCTTAATGATCATAGTCTCAGAGTACCCACAGTGAAAACATATACAACCAAGGTCACTTATGGAGCAGTAACGTTAGACATCCCCAATACACATGCAAAGTGAACACAGTCCACACTACCACCTCCAGATACCATTCAGATAACCAGCAGGAAGCTGCAACACATCAGGCTTAGCTTCCTCTGAAGTGTGTTAGGGCAGCATTCACCTTCACAAGTGTACCAGGCACATCATTAGCATCACCTTGTCTAATGAAGCAGGAACTGGGCTCTTAAGACTGCTCACATCACAATTGTTCTCTCTCTGCTGTTTAATTCAGGGTTAGAGCAAGGACTGGCAGCTGAAGACAGCAGGTCTATAACAGTCTATGAAGTCCAGTGTTAAGTAGCTTTTAAATTTACTTGTAGCATCTTGAGTCCAGTGACTTTTTTCTGTTTTTCAATGTCAGTGAGTTCTCCTGCTACACTCAGCTTTAGGTTGAAGAGTAGGCATATAGAAAGGGAAACCTAATACTTCCTTTAGGTTCACATGGATAACATGTCAGGTAATTGCATACATTCCTCTCAGGCAAAAATGTGAAAAAGACCTTAACGAATAATTCATCCTTCATAAAAGATATTTATGAATTGAAAGCATGGTTATGACATTTAACATACTATATTGTAAACAGGGATTTAGACCACCATATATTCAGTTCTATAAATATGTGTTTTGATATCTTTCTTAGAAGTGTAAGACAAGACTTTATATCGCTCAATCAATATGCAATATTTCAGAATTTACTCCAGTATTTATTTACATTATATATATTTTCTGGAGAGGAAGGGAGACAAGATATCAACAACCTTACTGTAGAACAGAAACAAAACAATTTTTTCTTTAAGATAATCATCAGAACCAGTTCAGGCTGTGACCTAGCAGTTCCCCTACAACCATTTATAACTGTAGCAATATAAAATGTATGGTGTTATATTTAAGTACATTTAAAGAGAAAAATATGGTCTGTAAGTGGGATTTCCAACTGGTATGCTTGAACGTGTCTAACTGTATGTGTATAACACTTCATCAATATTTTCAAGGGCCTATCCTTATAAATGAAATCACTTCAACATTAAAAAGACAAATTTATTTTGGTTTATGCTATGTGTAATTAACAATAATTGTGAGTAAAATCAATGATGCATACATATGACAAACATACCTTAAATGTAAAACAACTTTTCTAAGGTGATAGGGGGAAAAATTAGTTTGTTTGTATTGGTAGGATGATGCAAATCAATTACCTACAGGGATTTTCAAGATTCTGAAATGTAATGCACATATGTAACATCAAATGGATGCTAGATGAAAATTATAGTAAAGAAAGGAGATCCATTTGCAATGATAGCATGTTGCATAACACGCATAAGAAAAGAGA
Source organism: Excalfactoria chinensis (assembly GCF_039878825.1). Lineage (NCBI taxonomy): Eukaryota > Metazoa > Chordata > Aves > Galliformes > Phasianidae > Excalfactoria > Excalfactoria chinensis. The sequence continues at coordinate 52,365,206 of NC_092826.1, forward strand.
TTTGGAATATAATGCAAAATGTTAAAAAGGTAAAATAATCACTGCCAAGCATAGTTTAAACTATCTGTGGCAAGCAACTCAAGATCCAAATTACCATGCTATCATTCATATATATTCAGTTCCATAACTGAATGCTGATAGACTTGGCAATGACTCAGTTAATATGCCATTTTATTCTTTTAAATTTCTAAGGTAGTGGGTTAATCAAACTTCATAAATTCTTCAGGAATTTCTGTTTTAACAGGAAAAAAAGAATTGCAGACAATACAAATATCTACATTTGTATTATAGATCTGTCTTTTTACAACTAAATTTTATTATCCATGTAATAGCATCTGAAAAGCTAGGAGGTATCATATGCCTCATTGCCTTAGCATATGGTAAGGCAGCAATTGAAGGGAATCTAAATGAAAGAGCCTCTGCAGTGTGTGAAATGCTGTATCCATATCAACAACAAGGGAGAAAGGTTAGCTTGCTGTGACAGTCTGTTCATTGCACTGCTGAGCAATGGCTATGTTGAAAACTCTTCAAGAAAACTTCAGCTTCTACAGCCTATTTAGTTCTTAAGAACATTCTTGTTGATGGATATGTGTACATATGCATATTCACAAATAAAACATATACACAAATAAGTCACGTTTATATACTTATAAACACATATGGCTGAGAACAAGTATGTTATCACCATCCTTCTGAATGACAGTCAGAAAGGGAAGACTCATAGAAGGGATAAAAACAAAAGAAAAACATCATATTGTGTGTCAGATAGGGAACAAAACTGGAGATCAATGAAATGAGAAGATCTGAAAATCTCCAAGTTATTTTGTCTTAGTAATTCTTGAGAAAATCTCAGAAGCTTAGCTTAAATCAACATCAATTATATTACTCCTTAATTTTTAATTCTTTTTTGTTGTTGTTTGTTTGCTCATTTGTTTTCTAGGCAAACCTATGATAGTAACAGCAGCATTCACTGACAAATAACTTATGTTACTCCTGGGGAGAAAAGGAAGTTGGGATGAAAGAAGAGAAAGGGAAAAAAACATTTAAAATTCCTCAAAGCAAATCACTAGGTCTTTCTGGTATAATTTAAAGCAAATTATATGGGAGAGGTTTATGTATTTCTTTTTTATTCACCATGACAAATTTCAATAAAGTTCAGAATTGGGATGATGAATACTTCCCCTTGATGGCATATTTTGAGTGATGCTTTATCTCCCCACGTATTGCAGTGGAAGCCATATATTTGTGTCACAGACAGGGGTGCTCTCAACATATTTATAAGATTAATCTGTGCTTCTATAAACATGAGAACATATATTATTACATTGTAATTCCTTTAGAGGAGATTTTCACAATAGCCATGATATTAAAATGATCATAATATCATTATTAGTATTTGTATGAATGTATTCTCTCTCTTTTCAGAGACCCAATGAAAAGTTAATGTAAAGAATTTCTGAAAAACTGCTTCTTTTAGAAGAAAGAGTTGCTTGAATCCTGCTTCAGAAATTATTGTAAAATATTAATCATAATATTACTGTATTTGAAAGAATACATGATCATTGAAACGTATTGCTATATTTACAACCGATTATCAACAAAGACATGTAACAGTTACAAAACACAGTTTTGAAGTCATGTTCAGTGCTTCATGGATGAATATTCATCTCTGCTAATTTCTAGCGATAAATTACTGACATCAGAAATGCTTGTTAATAATGCAGGACTGGAAGTAAATTTTACCTTGTTTTTGATAGTCTGATTCTATGTCTCAGCATTCTATACACTACTATCCTTTTTGGGGGGAGTTTTTCTGATTTTCTCAGGATCCTTCCTGATTTTACCTCAAAAAATTAAAAACATATTCATCATTACCACACTTCTGATTAGTGATTTTTTTTAATTACGCATAGCAAAAGAGAAACAGACTCTTAGTATTTCCTCTCTATTGTATTTGATCACCTATTTTAGTTAAAGAGAAGTTCTATATGAACAGTAGTGTTGTGCAGTGTAACAAAGGAAAGAAAGTAATTACAAATGTAAATGGTATTCAAAGGATTGGTCAGGATGAACTTAGCCCACTATACCACTTAGTCATGTTGGCACTGAGAGAAAAAGGAAGAAAGCATGCTTTTCTTTTCAGAAGCAATCCAAGAACAAAAGAGTAATATGCTAAGGACTCTAAGTAGTGACAGACATATTATTATTTCAATGAATAATAAAGAAATAAAAGCTGTGGGTTTTGTTTGTTTCTTCCTTTCCACAATATGCGTTGTCATTGCCTCATCATATTATCTTTGTCTAATCCTTATTAATTACTGGCTGTCTGGATTGTAAAAATTTGAACAGATACAACCACTGACTACATACATCATAGTTTCCTTCAGTTTATAGCTAAAGAATGTAGAAAACTCATTTTCTATCAACATAAAGTTTTTCATGCAGTATTTGAGGATACAACATTGCTCTGCAGTAGGAGAAGGACAACACTGGTCCACAGGTTGCCTTTCAAATAAATATTTGCTGGATTGAGTTCACCCAACTCAACAGTTATTGACATCTCACAGATAAGAATAACACCATAATCTCAAATAATGACTACAAACACTCAATAAACAGTAAAAAAACAGATCATACAAATGCAAAAATAAACCACATTTGATATCTCTGATGACTTCTAGAATTCGGATTCTGAAAGCACCAATTTAACAGATAAAATAATTAGGTAATCTGTGAGGTAAACTAACTTTTAATTCAGTCCTTTCATCCAGCACACCTGTGCTTCAAAGGACATAATTAATATTGCAGGTAAGACTGAGCAGCACTTTTATCTTGATGTCCAATAACGTTTAAATGTGTGTACAAAAATATACATTTACTGATCTTAATGTGAATTCACCTAGCATTCTAGTCTGTATATTCAGTAAGCAAAATATTTTCATTTCACTGCCACTTATTAAGGACAAGGTAATGTTTTATCCCTGAGGCAGTCTGAATCCCAAGTTTCTTTCCCTGAAAGAAATAAACAGAAGAAGCTGGATAAAGGCATTCTTGCCAATTAAATCTTTGACCTATTTCCATACTCCACTTGCCCTCCTTCCAAAGAAAACACTAACAATGATACACAAAGCTGTAATAATGTGGACCCACTATTTCCATTCTGGAATACATCATAATAGCCATCAGTGATAAAACACTTGCTACTCATATTTCTTTAAAAAATAAAATAAAATACTTGAATATAAAACTTCAGTTTTCCTCTTCTATCTCTGTACTAATGGCATTAGGAAATCACAATACAGAAGCATGAGTAGTCAAAAATATCCAATATGCTTTCTTAAAATAAGACAAGTTCAAATAGTGATGAAAAATGAATTAGATCATTCCTTCACTTGCTGTCATAAATGATTGGAGGGTATGGATAAAAAGTCTTTTTAATATCAGTCCTGACTGGATCAGTTTATTAAGATCTCAATAAAATGCACTGTTTCTCTGTGTTGGCTAGTAAAAAACTGCAGGACATTACGACTTTCACTCATTACTGAGTTGGGTTGTCTTTGAACATCATATCCCATTTATCCCTCCTAAAGCTCTCCAGCTGTTATGTCAGCAGTTTTCCCTTCAACTTGCATCCAACTGAATGAACAATGATTTGTTAAATATGTCCTATAAGCAGACATTACTATGCCATCATTGTGTGTGCACTCCACATAACTCATGCACAATGTTTATAAATTACATTGTCATCATCAACTTTTTCTATGCACTTTGTTTGTCCTTGCTGTCTTAAAATACATACTGGTTATTACTCAAAGCTATATGAAATTTCCTACAATGTCATTCAGTGCAAAACAGATGTTCATATAATTTATGGCTATAAGCACAGGCTTATGCTTTATTAGACTAAATTTTAGGCAATAAAGGCAATATTATCCAAAAGAAAGTTAATCAATTTGATTGTATGCTGTGCAGTTTATTTCACTTTTCAGGGTTTTGCAAGTTTTTGTTTAGGGAAGTTATTCCTTTAACACACACATAAAAAAAATGAGTGTTGCTACAGCAGTATTTTATAGCTACATTTATATAGAGGTATATCTGTAACAAATGAAAAAAGGTTACACTAACTGTAACTGTCCATGAGGACAATAACATGAGCAAATTACTCATATTCATTTTGTGTTGCATTAGAAAAAAAATGTTTTCATTCACATTTTCTACCCTAAGATTTAAAGAAAACTTTCTTTCTGAATAGGTAACAAAACCATAAAAAAATTGAGAATAGACTTTAACCTTTACCTCATAATACATCAAGGAATTCCTTATAAAGAACTATATTATTTAGAAAATTATTTCTTATAATTTCTAATAATGCTACAGAATGTTCCCTTAGACTACACAAAATCCCAATAGCTAATAAAAAATACTGTGTAGCTTTGAACCCAGGATGTTACTAATTTAATATAAACTTCATGGTACTACTTAATGGAGCTTTACCATAAGTATGGTTTTTGCTTCTGCTTTTCCTGTAATCAGATTCTGTTCCATACTCGTTCTACATATGCAGTCTCATGGAATATTTAGATCTGTTCTAACCTTGAGTTGCTTCCCTCACATTGCTCACTCCTCTCTCCGTTACTGTTGTGTAGTAGATTTTTATGTTTTTAAATGTGCTCTCACAGAGGCACACACCCATCATAGCTCATGGCTCCCTTTTGAAGGAGATGAACTCTGATCTGACATGGGGCAGTGCTGGGGTCTGAGCACAGAGGCCAAAATGGCAGTTCCTTGCTACCCAAAACTTCCCACATCAAGACAATATGTACATGTAGGTTGAAAGAGTTATCAGGAAACAAAAGCCAGAGGAAAATTTCCAGTAGCTGGCTTAAGTCCCATCAACTGATCGTAAAGAACAGTACAATGTTTCATATTAATTACATTACTGGAATTACTGGAATAATAAAAAAAGAAGCAGTCATTTCTACTTATTTTTTGCCTTTTCTTCTAATAAAATGAGGTGAAAGCATAGCTATGAAAATACAAACAAAGAAAGGAAAAAAAGGAAAAAAAAAAAAAAAAAGCAATTTTTAAAGCAACAAAATCAGCTTAAGTTTCCTACTATGGATGAATAGTATTTGGAACCAGGATGATAACAGTAGCTACAAATTGTCAACTATGTATTGCTATTTCCTGAAAAATGTTGAAAAAATATAAACCCCAGGCTATGACAAGATTTTTTTAAAAAATATATTTAAGTAAATTTCATGATCTGTACTGGCTGAGCAATATCAAATTTAGCATTCTAAAGGATACTCCTTCTGGTTTGCTCCAGTTCTCAGTAAGTAAAAAACTCATTATTTCACATGAATTAGAGAATTAAATCATGAAACTACCAGCTTCAAAAGCATCAAAGCTCAATACACTAATTTCTGAATACGACTAAACTTTGAAAAAATAGAGGCATTAATGTAAATTTCCTTTGATGTGAATGTTAGAAATGTTAGAGTTGAAAAATGCTTAACTGATTAATTATACCTTAGTTGAACATACTCAGGTCAAGGATTAAAACCCGGAGGAAAATATTGTATTCTTCTCTGTCTCTTCCACACAAGAGCAGTGAAAAACACTATATGAACTGACTGAAATTTCTGTATTACTTAATATCCTTCTAAAAGAAGCTGAATACATAGTTTCTAAAGAACTGTTTCAATTTTTTATCATAATCTAGCGCTCTTTCTGGGCCAAGAGCATAAAATACACTGAGTAAACATAGTAGACTATTATGTAATATACATATATATGTAATATACATATGCAATATCCTATGAATGGCAACTGTTGCTGGGAAAGTTTCTTATATTACATATTATATAATATTGATATATTCTTAATCAAGTGAGATAATACTTTTTGCTATATGTGGAGTGTGTCAATATGACTGATACACAAGAATATCAGAGGGCTGTGATTTTCCATTTCAGCATATTAGAGCACAGTTACTCATTGTTATAGTTGTTCTATTGGTCCACCTAGTAATATCAGTTTTCAACATTTTCCTTTGTAATTAAATTGCACATTAATATGCAGGTCAAATAGGTCAGTCATCACTATCCTCATGTCCCTGTTTTTGTTTAAATTGTTTGCTGTATTGAGTCAGCATATTTTATTCACAAAGTGTTTTATGAAAAATACAAATATAAAAAATATTATCTATAGTTATCATAACTGAACAGATATTTCCTTTCCTCTCTAAACCACTAAATCACTTGTCCAATAAGAGTACAGTACAATCTGTGAAAGAAAAGCCACCTTTTGGATGAAGATCCATATTTTTATGAGGGTGGTATGCAGGCTTGTTCGATGTCAGTGAAAATTCATAGCTAAAAGTGGCAACTATGCTGAAAAATAGTGTTTCATAGCTGAAAATCTGTTCTATCAAATAGTGTCACTGTGCTCTTTGCAACTGTTATATTTTCTATGAAAATAAATAGGTCGCATTAATTTTGGAGGAACATATGCACATACATGCTGAACTATGCAACTGCATTTCATTAGCAGAAGATATCTACTTTAATATTACTATGTTGCATGCAACATATATTCTGCTTATGCACCAAGTATGGATACATAAAGTATGCATTTGTATCAGCATCTAAATATCACTGCCAAATAACAGGAAGTCTGAAAAGGTTATTTTTTATGAAAATCTGCAACAAATATATATATATAAAGAAAATCTAGGCTTTGTTATGGTTTCATTATTTTAAGAATATTTTAAACTATATCCTTACAATAAAATTTTTATGTATTCAGTTCAGAATAATGCATTTCAAGCTGCTACTGTGAATATTTTTTTTGTGTACATTTTAACATGCTATCTTGTCAGCTAATCATCAATAGTGCAGACAGAAGTGTTTTTCCCCCGTGAGTGTTAAGATTCCAAACAATATCTTCAGCCTTGTTTAGACTCTCTATTGGTGACATGTTTATTTCTCCAAATCTGTTTGCAATAACCTCATGACAGCCTGGATCTTGGCCCTGTTTCTGTAGAATGATCTCTACTACTGTTGTGGGAATTTATTGGCAGAGTATCACATGTGAAAAACCTGGCACTAAAGTCCTGCTTAGCACAAAGCCCAACACAGCTGGCCCAAGCTTGGTAGATGAGAAGTGCTGAAAAGCTGAGTTGCTGGACTATGGAAAAATAAAAATCAGAGAGACAGTAACCACACAATCTGTGAAGTAATTCTTTTCATCTGTATACTAATATCATACTGAGTATCATTATGAATTCTTACCAAGGACCTCTCACTTCAAAGAAACTTCTAGCATACAGTGACATCTAATGCTTAACAGTTTTGGCAAAATAAACTAATTAAGACAATGCAGTGATAGATAAAGGTAGTGAACTTGTAAGATGTTTTCTATTTATTTATTTATTTATTTTTTCCACATTTCTGACACTATTTCTAGCTAGCGACAACATCAAGACAATCCTTTAAACTACCCTATATAAAGGAAAAAATTGCTCGCATCATTTCACTGATGGCATTAAATCTAATTTGTTTATCAAATATGCAGAAGACCTTCAGGATTTGGCAGCCATATGTAAGGATTAACATTCTAGAATGGTTGCTGGACTGGCTGAGGAAACAAGAAAAAAACCCTCTAGTAATTAGACATCTAAGTGAAAAACCTTCCTTGGCTGAAATCCAGCTCCCATATATTAATTAAAATAGCCATTGCAGCAACTTTATTGCTCTGCTCATTAGATCCAACACAAATAACAAAATGTGCCAACTGTTCTGTATTGAGATAGTATGTTACAGTGAGAAAAATAGGACATAAAATGCTATTGTTCCTATTTAAGCTCTTCTACATGTATAAGAAGAAAAGGAGTTTGTATTTTACTTATAAATTCATAACAGTTTCCTGTGCCACTATTAACTCTTTTTCATTCTATGACAGACAGATCAGTTCCCTGATTTTAATAAAGTCTGCCAAACAGAACAGCAACAGAAGCATCACTAGGATTATGTCCTGGAGTAGAAAGACTAAGAGGAGGAAATATAGTTTAGTTTTGACCCATTCTGAGGCACAAATATAAATTAAGTGAATTACACAACTACATTTCTGGATATTTTCAAAATGATTACTAAAATGTTTTTTTAGTAAACCTGGGGAAGAATACTCAGTTCTGAAGACTACTTCAGAAGGAGTTCTGAAATAAATGTTTAAAGATGATCTTCCATCTTCTGAACCCTTATGGTGTGGGAAAAAGAATGGAATATGATTACACATCCATATTTCTGTCTTCACATTTCCTTTTCGTGTACCCCTGTGAGAGTCTGGAATCAGGGAAAGAATATCCATAGGTTTTAAGAAAAATATGTGCCCTCAGATAAGAAACACAAAAGGTAAATGCTTGCTTTTTCTTTCTCTTTGTTAAAGTTTATAAATTGTTAATGACTTAGAGCTATTACACTTATGACATTAAAGTACTTACTACATTTCATAAGTCCATTAAGAAGTAACCTATCATAATGCATTTCTTACCAAGGTTTTTATAAAATCAAGAAATGAGCAGATCTATTCCACTTCATTTGATCGGGCAGTATGACTATGGATTTAGGGAGGAGGCCAATCAGCATATAATTATTCATGTGCTGCTCTAAAGCAAAAATACTAATAATTTTAAAAAATAGTAATAATAAATAATCTTCCAGGATTTATTTTTACTTCTTAAGCTTTAGAGTAGCTAGATAAGAATAAATATATACCTTGGTGATTTGGATTGCAAAGTCAGGCTTTCACAGAATCATATAATCACAAGGTTGGAAAGTACCTACAAGATCATCTAGTCCAACTGTCCTCCCTTTAGGATACCTACAGAAAACCATTTAACCATATCTCCTAGCTCCCTTTCCAGACACCTCTTGAACACCGCCAGGGAAGGTGACTCCACCACCTCCCTGGACAGGCTATTCCAGTGCCCGACCACTCTCTGAGAGAAAAAGTTCCTTCTTAAGTCCAGTCTAAACCACATCTGATACAACGTGTGGCCATTTCCTTGGGTCCTGTTCGTTGTCTGGCAGAAGAGGCCAAGCCCCTCCTCATCATTGCCAGCGACAACTCATACAACAACAAACAGGACAAGTCTAGGCATGTGATGAGTGCAGAGGGGCAGATGGGCCAAAGACCATCATTAGAAAATTTGACAAAGATGTTTAATTTTCCGTGCATTTATTTTAAATGCAGAAGTCAGAACTGTCTAGTAGTGAGACCTGGGAAGGGACAGATGGGGTGGGAGGAAAGGTATGGTTGCCCAAACCTGATAAAATAACAGAATAACTTTTAAGAGAAACTGCTTAATGTAGAAAGTTATATGAGTATAGAAGTAGGAAGTTTAAGTTTTGCATTGCTGAAATGTGCACTGTGTTCCTCTTGCCATTTAGAGTGTGAAAGGCACAGATTAAAAACTGTATGGGATTAAATGTTAGATCCCTACTCTCTCTTTAAATCAGTCAGCTTTTTAATGTCCAGGAGAGTGCCTTAATCAGTAGGAAAAAAAATTTCTTGCACAAAGGAAACTTTCAAATATTAAGAAATGTCAGCAAAGCTGAACAAGAGAATTTCCTAAACTTTATGTTATTCTATATATTATTAAGTAGCAGTTATAGAAGTCTTCTAAAAATGAGATATTTCCATTTGGGTAAAGAATTACAGAACTTGTCTTCCACATCCTTCAATAGTGTCTTAAATAAAGATTTGTTAACTGAAATGCGATACAATCATTATGCAAAATGGTATGTCTAAGCATTGCTTATGGAATTTCTGATGACTTGTTCCATTTATTATTATTATTATTTTTAATCTGTATTGTTGTTTCCATTTTAAGCATATTAAGAAAAAATATCCTAAGTTTAAAAAGAAAAAAAAAAAAAGTTGTAATTTTCTGAACATGATCTGTCAGAGAACCCTCAGAGAAGGTATAACTCTAAAAGCTGCAACATTTATTTCTCATTTTATCAAAAAAACTAAGTTGGCTGAGCTTGGACGACTGGGATCAAGGTAAACAAAAGGGTTTTTTGTAACGTCTTCCATAATTAATTAACACCGAAAATCCCACTAGAAGAGAACAGCTTCTTTCCAGGACAGGAAACCTCAAGAATCACAATATGTAAAAAAAAAAAAAAAAAAAAAAAAGACAAATAAGCAGAGAGTTTGCATGTTAATATTTCCATGATACATAAACTTGCAATAGAGGATCTCTTGGGATCGCTGGCATAAAGATGCTGTCATTTTTCTGTGTTACATACCTCACTCCATTCTGTGTAATCAGCACCCTACAAGGACCAGCCACTAGGGCAATGTGCTAGGATTACCAGGGCTTCAGTCACTACAGCTAGGGGAATCCTTGGGATTGTGCTATTGAGCTTGTGCTAAGTTAAAGACTACACAATTTGTGCACAGCATCATCTTTCTCTGATTTCTATTCCCCAAACTTGTATATAATACAAATCCATTTGTTACAACAGGAATTCTGTTAGTCATCAACAAAAATTTTTAATGGTATGCTTCAAGAAACCTTTTCTTCATAAAAACTTACAGCAGGAGTATATTTGCAGGCATCAAAGTAAACACAAATATTGCATTGCTGCAATGAAAGACTAAGCCATTCTATGGAGCAGCATATCTGCAGACTGACATTGAAAATGTATTTAGAAAATGCGCTTTTTTTCTGCAATTATTTTGCATATTAGGATATTTTAGTAGCTGAATAAAATTGAAATGAAGAGTTCACAAACAGAAGAAGTTAGAACATATTGGGACTCCTGCATTAGAAACATATTTCAGTTTGTCTGCTTTCAGATGATTTGGAAACTAAAAATAAGTACAAACAACTTGAGAACATCTAATTTTGAGTGACTGATGTCAGAAACTGTGTAGTTATGCATATCTCAATACTCCTGCTCAGTTGCTTTTGATATTTATGGAGGACTTATTTTCCTATTGCACTATAACTACTGAAGCTAGGCCAATTGTTTACTAGATATATGTATTTTAGTACTGTTTGCCAGCTTGTTAAGATAAGTTAATAGCTTATATTACCTCTTAGTGTTCTTTTCCTTAGTTTGGTTAGCTAAAACAACTGCTTAAAACTTCAGAAAACCTTCTATAGGAAGTCTGTCTCAGTCGAGACAAATACAAATTCCATTTTTATTGTCTGTTTGACACAAATATTTTATGAAGATAAGAATCTGCAAAAAGTTCCAGAGCTAAACTATAAATACAATTCGCCTGAGTTTAAGCATCTTGAAAGTTTCCTAAATCAAACAAGTTAGGTTTTTCTGTGTGTGTGTTTTATTTTTCTGAGATGAAATCATCCGTTAATGACATCAAAACTATTGTGTCACCTGACATTTGGTGAAGTCTGAGAAGTGTTCAGGTAGGAAGAGTCTGAATAATCAGTTTAATTATTAGAATATACATGCATTCAGTATAGCTTTATGTAGCTTCACATTGACATGTACTGGAAATATGCATTCCAATGCATTTCAATTGATCATTTTGCTTACATGAACTGATTGGTTGAATGAGCTGGAAACTAATACTTCATTTTAGTTTTCTCAGTTGAAGTTTTTCATGAAAATAAATGACTTTCAAGTGAAAATACTAAAGGTTGAACACTATATATATATATCATAGTATCATAGTATCATAGTATCATGCGAGTTGGAAGGGACCTTAGAGATCATCGAGTCCAACTCCCGGGTTTTGAGCCCTCTGTGTAGCGAAGTGGCACTTCTACCCCCTGCGCCACAGCGGGGATTCGAACCCGGGCCCTTTGGTGCCGCAAGCAGCACTTTATACCACTGCGCCACTGGGGGCACACAATATATATATATATTTAAGAAGAGTTTTCAATGGAAAATTACTCAAAATTTTAAAAGATTCAACATTAAATGATTTTCATGCGTGCTTACTTGGAGAATGATTTTACAGAATTTTGAACTACTGCTGTTTGGATTGGAGTTCTAAGATTAAATTTTCTTGTCAGAGATCCAAGCTGAGAAAGTCACTGTCCTTCTCTGATGTTGATCAGATTGGTTGTTCATAGACAACCAACATCTTTGAAACAGTTACTGAAGTACCTTGCAAAACGTTTAGTAGAAAGAGACTGAAATGTAGATACAGTTTTTTAGTCTAGAGGGACAAAAATTTAAGAACGTACTCCAGTTATTGGGTTTCACCTTGCTGCCATAGCCTATAGGTAAAAACAATCAATGGATGACTAAAGTCTACTATGGAAAATAGCTGATGGTACAGAAAAATTAAACGAGTTTCTGAATTATGGAAATGCTGGGCTGTGGAGCATCTATTGTATTTAATCTCTTCTGCAACTGATTTCTATACCTTAAGAAGCCCAACACCGATCAAAACCATTAAGGCAGGGAGAAAGTGCAAACAGGGAATGACAGCAAATATGTTAGAGTCCATTTTTCTACCATACATTTTTACTACATTTCAGACATTTTTCAGGTTGTTTAACAGAGGATTGAAAAACATCTTTAAAAGTCTTTCCCACTTCCCTTTTTATTCCCTAAAATCTTCAGTGTAAACCGGTATAATTCTATGATTTTTAATCCTGGGAAGAGTCTTCATTAAATAAATATTCACATTATGAAATAATTTACAAATTCTATAACTATTGAGGATGGTGAGGATGTTTAGTGACAGCCTAAAAGAAATCAAATGTCATGGGTGTCACACCCTTTTAATCTGTCTCATAACATTATGCCTCTTATCCTTCATGCTACTTATGTTTATGTTACAGGCTATGAGAAATGTCCTTTCTTCATCTTCACTGCTGGATCGAAAATGATTTTATCTGCAGTTCTAAGTTTTGTGGAGCTCCATACTTGATCTGTGAATTACAGATGGACAGTAATTTTAGAATCTTTGCATACTCCATAACATCTAACAGGAGCAAAGCAGTGGATAACACATGAAAATCATACTGAAGAAGTTCATATGAAAGAGTGCAGGCAACAGTCTAATTTCAGAAGCCAAATGCATAAAGCATTTCCAACTTGCATAAGGCATTTCCAACTTGTCACAAATACAAGACTGCATGAAGTTGGAATGAAAAACAGTTGCATACTGAGTAGCACACTGTGAAATGGTTCACACACTGAGAAATAAACCCTTTTTTCTTTTCATCTGCCAAGGGGAAAAGGAAAAGAAACCCTTTTTTTTTTTTTTTTTTTTTTTTTTTTTTTTTTTTTTGCGCGTGTGTGTGAGAGAGAGAGAGAATATTTTTACATTGATCCATGAATACATTTTTAAGCCCTATGAGCTGATTTTTTCCTTCTTTTCAATTGAACAAGTAATTTAGCAGCTCAGCCACTGCTCTGCAGAAACAATTCTCCCACTTCCCATTCTTGCAGGGACTTTGAACAGAGTACATTTTGTGGCTGCCATTAAGAAGTCAGTAGCTGCTGAGCCATGACACATACATCTATGAAAAAATCAGAAAATCTGACATAAATAGAAATAAAAGATATTTACTTTTTTTTTTTAGATGTTTTTAAAAATGGTTATTTTTTAATGGTTGATTTATTTTTGAATTAAGTTAGTGGCTTATATCAATGTTTTACAACAATAGTAACTGATGATAACAATCACAATATATTTTTACATTTTTATTTTTTTCTGCTTCATTTTCTATTTTATTTAAATATACATTCTTCTTGATAATGCTTCATTTCTTCCTTTGTCAAATTATAATTTCTCTTCTCTTTTTTCTCTCTTGTGAGTTTTGTCAATTACTGCTACTATAGTCACTTGTGAAAAACAAGCATTGAAAGCAATGCAATATCAAATAATTATTCTGTGTTCTTAATATAGACAGTTTTTTGTTGTTGTTGTTTTTTGATGGTGTTGTTGGTGGTCAACCAAATTCATAGAATGAATCACAGGAAAAAAAAAGATTTTTTTTTTTTTTTTTTTTGAATCCTGAAAATTTCTGTGCAAGTGAAACTCGGTGGCTTTCTTTTTTCTTTTCTGTTCATATGTAAGCATATGAATATATATGTAATTCTCTTCATTTTGTAAGCATAATTTGACTTGTTTCCTATGGAGATTTAAAGAATTGGTCAAGAGCACCTCCCTGAAACAACTTCCATGACAAAACTGTGAACTACATAAAAGTCTTCTGCTGTTTTATCATAAATAATATATATATATATATATACAGAAAGGCTCAAATCCTGGGAGTTGGACTCGATGATCTCTAAGGTCCCTTCCAACTCACACGATACTGTGATACTGTGATACTGTGATATTTCATGCACATTTAACCTGAAGTATAAGACTCAAGAACAAAAGGACCTTCTCTTGTGAAATTGCCACACCCAAAAAGCATTTGAGTACAGTAGCCTGTCTTGGACAATATATTGTGATTTCCTTAGCTACTGCTAATATTTTTTCCTTTCCTTCTTCCCCCCAGCTTGGCTGAGTCAACTATCAAAGGATGAGGTCAATGAAGATAATTCATAACTGTAACTTCAAGAATTAGAACTAGGGAGAAAAAAAAAGAACAACAACAACAAAAAAGAACAATGACAACAACAACAAAAAAGAGAGAAAAATAAATACCAAGAGACAAGAAAATGCAGAAAGTCTCCATCAACATCCTTTCAATGAGGATTTATTACTTCCAGTAGTGTTTCATTGGATCATGGCTATACTTGACCCAGATTCATCTGAAGTACTAGATTTCTTCTGTTTTCTTCCATTTGGAAAGCAGAAGCAATATCTGGTTTACTAATAATAATCAATTAAAAAAGAAACCACAAATTTGTTGGATCATACATCTAAGGTGTGAAAGAACAAGACCAATTTGAATTCAGATGCATATTCATCTTATCTATGAAATATAAAAATAATGAAATATATTTACATGAATTCTAGTAATTGAACAATAAATTTTTATACAACACTGTAATTAAACATATTACCTAAACTGATTTATTCTTGTAATTTTAAAATGTCTGGCTCTGCAAATATGATATCTCTTAAATATAACACTTGAAAAAATATTTATTTATTTTGTAAATGCAGTATAAGGAAAAGGATGAGCAACAAAACATGCATAAGCACCATACAACTTTCCTATTAACATTATTCTATTAGCAACTTTTTTTTTATGTCCTCTTCAAAGAACATACAACCTAATCTTGAATTCCAGTCTATCAAAGTAGATGATATTTTGCAAGAATCTGGAAGCATGCTGTGGAAAAAAATCAAAAGCAGAAGTAAGAAGCTTTTTTGACTTGCTGTGAAGACAGAAATAAGAAAGGATTTATCTGTTAAAGCTTGGGGTGAGAAAAAGAGCTTTTGAAAGCTATAAAATGCAGTAAATCTCAACTCTCACCTCCTCCAAGCTTTAGTCTTGTCAAAAAGACAGTCAGAAAAGACCCTTTGAATATTGAGCATCTATGCCATAAAGCAAATTTCTCTTAAAATATTTACTAGTTGGAATAGCAAAATAATTTTCAAATCAAGTTCAGTCAATCTCACTGTTTTAGACATGCAGTGATGTTTACTACATATAACTTTTGATATTCCAGCATCTTAGGATTCAATTATTTTTCCCACAGTGTCCCATCCCATTTCAGTCTTGAAGAACATGTTACAAAGATCATTCATCTTTAAAAGATAAAAAATATATATTTTTAAACATCTAGCTATAGTGGAGATTAGATGATAGTGAACTAGTCCAAGAAAATAGGAAGAGACCAAAGAAAGATAAAATCTCCTTGAATGTAACTGAACCACTGAACTATTGAATTCATAATATGAGCTACTGAGAGGCTGAAAGAAATCAGCACAGAGCTTTTTCTCTCAATTTTTAATATGCAGATGTGCTAAATAGTTTAACAACAGGTCTAAAACTTCACGAAAAGTAGTACAAAACTGACATTTCAATGATCGCTGCTGATTTCAAGAAACTATTTCATGCTCAGTGATGATGTACAGTGCATACTCAACAGCACACAAGTGCTACCCTCTAAATTGACTCACCCAGTGGTTCCTTCAATACAAATGTTTTGGAGGTTGTAGAAGAAATTTGATGGAAGAGCACACTAAACTTTAGGATATTTGTTCCAGGGAGAACTTCAGGCATGAACTGATGCAAAGACATTTAACCACCTGACAATAATTCTTCCCTTTTCTCCAACCAATATTGATATTTTCCTTCCTTTAGCACTTTAAAACCTATGTCTAAATAGAATTATTGTCATGTGTCCATGTGCATTTAATCACATACATGAAGGACTCACTTACTTATTGCCAAATTTTGTCAGTGTCAATATAGAAAGAATCACTGTTTCACTGATTTTAATTAAATATCAAAATAAATTTTTAATTAAAAAAAATCAAGAAAATGAATTAAATTCTTGCACTTTTTTTTTTTTTTTTATGAGATTGTGATGAGCTATATGGTGATAGCATTTATCCTACATATTATTACTAGCCTTATCTAACTAAACATGAAAGAAACCATGTAGTAATCAGGTATCTATTGAAAGAAAACTAAATACAACACTATCACTATAATGTATTCAATAACTCCAGTCATTTCAGTCTTTCAGTGTAGGACTAAACAATAGCTTCAGGAATCACTTTCTCTTGGATTGATTTTAGACATGTGTCTTTTGTCATCTTCACCTGTACTCCAGCAATTTTGATCAAAACATTAGAAAGTTAATTTACATATCATGCACTCAGAAAATGCATTCCCCACTAAGACAGCAAGGACATATCCTGGAGAAGAATTTAATTAAAGTTTAACTGTGGAAAATAGGAAGCAGAATACATTTATTTTGGATGAACAAATTACAGGTTAGAGCCCCATAAAAAATCATTTCAGCCCTCGAATAATCACTTAACAAGGCTTTTGCTAATGTAACGGATGGTGAAATACGAATGTTGATTTGAAGATGGATGCAACAGAGTTAATAGCAAAACTGGAACAGTGGAGTAAATTAAATGAAAATTAGATATTAACTTCATTACTATTCATCACAACAGAATGTTATACTTTTTCAATATTTTCAGGGACAGGAAAGAAGCCTATGCTCACCGCTTGCCCCTAATTCTGCATTTCTGCACTAAAAGACTTCAGCTATGTCACTTCTGGTAATTTAGAGAGTAATCTAGATTTTGAGTTCAGTATAACCTTTCCCATACTTAGCTTTGTCTGATGGCCGAGCAACAAAGTTTATATTTCAAAGTAGAGGTCAACCAAGAATAAAGAGCACAAAGCCATCTCATTATATATTTTGGCTGAACAGACAATCCCTTATTTATTTATTTTTCCTCATGGAATATGATAGATTTACACTTAGCTAAAACAATGGACCAGGAGTGACAAACCAGATATAGTATAAACACAGTATAAACTATAACCATTTTCCATTCAAATTATGTTATTATACTTCACAATAAATGATAACTGATATAAATGATGTACTTCACAATAATGATCTCTATAGTGAGGTGCACAAACTGAAAGGTTAAGAATTATAAGTTTTGTTTTGTTGTTTGTTTGTTTGTTTGTTTTTTTAATTTTATTTTATTATTCATAAAAACAACAGGTAAAAAATCTGTATGGTTGTTATGGTCCATAAGGGTCATTCTCGGAGCTTATATTAACCAAGTTGAAGATGCATTACAGGTATTTCTGTGTGTAAGAAATTATGAAAGAGAAAAAGACAATCTGCTTTCTTATCTGTTTAGGACTCCTCTCCTTCACAGCAACCAGTTGATTGAAATAGCAAAAACTCAGCCCTCACCTTCCTTTTCTGTGACAAATAAACTGAGGAGATTTAGATTTAATCTCTCTAATCCTACTGTTTTAAAGTGGAAGAAGAATATTTAGAGTTCTGATTTCCTATGGATATGTCAGCATTATTTGAAAATTGCTGCTGTGTCTGTCAAAAGTGGATTTCCCTAGCACCAACTTACTAAGAGGAAATAAATGCAAACGTACTTCTGCATTTCTGTAGGGTAGACATATTAGAGTGTGAGATTGGGAGCTTCATTCTACCTTCTAGATTTTTACCCACAGTTAAAGCTGTTATGAAAATAAATAAATAAATAAATAAATAAAATTTGCTTTTGTTTACCTCAGCATTTTTATTTTTTTCCAGCTCATGAGCTATAATCAAAGTTTCAGACTAAGTGTGAAGGGATGGATTAGGAATAATGTTTCCAGATACATGGACTCCTTCGAGGAAGTAAATAAATAAATAAATACATTCTAGAAGTTGCTTTATAAATTATTTGGTTTTTAATGAGTGAATTTCAAATGATACATTGTGAATTGGACTTCTTACTAAACAGGCTTGAAGAAATGTTCATTTGAAAAAAGAACAGAACAGGTTTCATGAACAAACTATTACAACTGCATAAAGAAATCCAAGGTTTAAGTCTGCCATTTGCATTGGTACTGCTCAACCCATTTAAACTAAAAAGCCAGAATGAGTATCCATTTTTTATTAATCTGATGTCAATAGATAAGAAAATGTTCCTTCAGACAAATGTTATGTATGGATTAAATTTATGTTTTCTCTCACTGTAAGATCTAATGTCACTTCTGAGGCATACTATATAATACTTAACGCAAGACCGCCAACCTGACCAGGTTGTGATTCTTTTTCATTCCATCTCCTTTAGAGATGTTACTGTCTCATAAAAGCCTTGGAAATTGCCTATCAATTTGCATGACACTAAATAAATCCTTGGATCTGCTGTACTGCTAAATATGCAGCTGCAGCATTACAGTTAAGTATTTGAAAATAAGAATAATTACACTGAAAGTTCAGACTTACTCAGGCTGGAGGGATTGCTGTCCCACAGTGAGTCTTCTGTGTGTAAGAAAATAAAGACTAAGGAATACAATACAAAAGGGTGTATTGTATTATTCTTGTTTTATCCACTTTATCTTCACACCAATTAAAAAAAATATCATGCCTGTAGAACTAGATGATGCAGTGGCTGACTACTCTGATGACTGTTTGCCTTTGAGACTATTCAGGATGATTCTCAGTGCTTCAGAAGTGAAAATAAATTTTGTTCCATTGGCATCTTTGCCCACGTCACAAACCAGTGGCTTGCTTTATTACAACTATCTATCCCAATTCAAAATAAAACTAATACAGTGGTGGCAGGATAGTTGGAAATCAAGTTGTTTCTGTGTAGGGAATTCTGATGGGAAAATTTAGCTCTTATATTGGGCTACATATAATATTTTTATCAATATACCATTTTCAATACATCTCATTATGTACATCTGAGGTTCTCTAGAGGAAAAATTTGTGGTGGAAAATTATGATTTATCAGAACAGAATTTCTGTAGGAGTTCATCAGTTTCTGTTGCACATTTGTTAGGATGTCTGATGGGTGCAGAAATAATTTTTAAGTGTGATAATAAAAGAGTACACTTGAATGCACTCAATACATGCTGCTGGGATTTTGGTGTTCAGGATATTGACATAACTCTATGGAGGCAGAATCAAGTCTATTTTTTACTCAGACTTGCTGTACAGAAATATCTGACCAATCTTATCACTACAGTTAAGCAGTATCCTTATGTCATAAGTAAGAAATTAAGAAATTGATTTTCTTAAGGCACTTCCAAAGATCATATAGGAAATCTATATGACAGAGATTAAAAGAAAAAGAGGATAATCTCCTTAAACCTACTGATATTGCAGCATCTATTTTCTCTACTAAATACAGTCTTATAACTATTTTGTAGTATTCTCTCAACACAAATGTTAGGCCATCTTTATGCTTAGGTATATATGATGATTTCTGTTTTTTCCATTTGTTCAAACAAGTACTTTATGGCATGCTAGTGTAAAGTAGACACTTTTTAAAGAAAGATCTCATTATTTGAGTATATGTTCAGTCTTTCAGGAAGAATCACTTGCAGCAAAACTCCTCTTGTTTTTCTGGATATCTATTCATATAAATAGAGTTAGGACCCAGTTCCATTAAGACAGAAGATTTTTACATAATTTTGTTCTGCTTTTTCCCCTATGAATTTATTTAAAGTTATGTGAAATTATGAAGATATTTATTCTTTCTCTCACTGTAGCTGCTCCAGGCTATAGAATAGATATAGCATTTTCTCCCATACTGGTCATATAACTGAAAGTATCACTAGACCACTCATAGTGATGGCAAAGTTTTCAACAGGGAAAACAATTTACTGTCCAACCACATCGTCTGTACTATATATAATCAATTTAAAAAATAAGGCTCATGCTTAAAAATGAAGTTTTTTAATACCTTCTATTACAGCTTTCCAGCATTCTCATGTTGATTCTTCAAAGCAGTTTCAGAAAGAAACAAGAGCAATGTGCTTTCGGTTTAGTAGCCTCAGAGTGAAAGAAATAAATTTGAAATCAAATAACAATAAAATTTATTTTTACATAATTTTCTTATAAATACTTAAAATGTGGAATTCACTTCAATAAGATTCTAGTAAAACATTTCAAAATAACTTAGATGTGCACAGAAATCTAACATTCAGCAGCATTTTCCTTAAGATAACAGATCATTATAACATGAAAAATTATATTAATTTGGAAATATAAAGATGTAAATTTACCATGAATAAGAGTTAGGAAGAAGTATTCTGTTTAAAGTACAGTATAGAAACAGTATACTTAGGTTATTTTATTAGTATACTTTCAGGTACACTGTGATAGCAATTTTGTTTAAGAAAATCTGTAAAACAAGCAAGAGAGAAAATGTTTCCTTTAAATATAAGTGGTTCTACATACAGTGAAAATGCAAATGTATGAAAAACATGTAAAATAAAAATTTGTTGTGTTTTTTAAAGTAAGCCTATTCCAGTCAAATCATACAGTTAATTGTTTCTGTATGGAGGACATTTATACCAATGATTCTCTACAATGTCCTATATTTCATGTCAACACAGCTAGTCACTCCGGAACGTGGAATGTGGGATCTCTATCTTTCACATCTAGTTTAGGAATAATACCAAAATCTATAATTTGATATAAAGACACAGGCACATACCCCAAAGATGACATCCAGAGTTCCTCTAAACTGGACTTTTAACACCTGTAGAGTATTTGCAGACAAGTCTCTATGACCTAAGTGCTAGATATATAAAATGTAAGTCTTTTTAGTACAATCATCCCATTAAAAGAAAAACAAACAAAAACAACAGCTCTCAAATCTACAATCCTCTTTTTTTTTTTTTTCTTTTCTTTTCTTTTCTTTTTTTTTAAGAGAAAATTAATTACATCAAAACAAGGGAATTAGAAGACAATACTGAAAAGTTTCAAATTGCATTTGAAGACAGTTGAAATTGCAAAAAGGCAAACCTATTACTTGAATATATCAAGTCACAGTGATTCACTGTAGCCTTTTGGTGATTTCTTTATGAACCAATCAAATGTAAAGGCAGAAAGATCATTCACAGTGGAGGTGATTCTTAGTTCTGAGTAATATAAAATCTGATGTCATTAAAATGTGTAACAGTGAGAAAAAAGGAAATATAAAAGAGAAGGTCTCTGCTTTCCTCCCTCTTGAAAATCCCAATGTCACAAATATTAAAACTTTAAAGTCAACATTAGAATAAAACAGCCAAAATGTTGGATCTTAAATTTCACATAATTGAAAGAAAGTATGTAACCAGAATGAGAAATTAACAATTCTGTTCCACATAAACATTGAAGAGAAACAGATCATGTGAGTCAGCAAAATCTCTCACAGTCCATTCAGAATGACTAAAATCAATAGCCTCGGTTCACCGTGACCTGTACCATGACCAAGAAAATAAATGCATTCAACATAGTGAACAAAACTAATTACTGGTGATATCTATGTGTTAAGTCATAAATAAAGAATTAATATATTAGATTTAAAAAAAAAAATAAATTTACAGGTTATATTTGCTGAAAGGATCTCACCTTTAAATATGCAGTTTTTAAACAAACATAGATTCAAATACATATTTCTCATTTCAGTTTGAATTTTAAAGATATGTGTGTAGAAAATTATGTGCTATTCAATTCCAGTGTATAGAGTTTTTCCAAAATTTAATCAACAGAGGAAAATCTTATTCCTCTAAGCTAAAGGTGCCAGTGTTTAAAATGCATTCATAAAAATTCATATATACTAACATGTCATTTGTATATGATCTAACCTAAAAGAAAACATGCAAAAAGAAACACTTATTTACTCAGAGACAGAGTCATCCTGTCCAATAACTCAGACCAAGTTGATTAATTTACTATATATAATTTTTATATATTATAATATATATATATTATATACATTTATATACACATCATATTATAATATTAATACTATATTAATATAAAATATTAATATCATATAATATTAAATATTAATAAAATATTATTATCCGATCAATCATTATTATTAAATTTATTAATTTTTATTATTAGTAAATTATTATTAATAATTTATCATTAATAAAGATATTAATATTATATATTATATTATGATGTTGTTATATATATATATTTACTATATTTAATTTATACTAGTGCTGTAGTTCCACATGATGCTGCTATCCTTTATCTCTTTCTTCTTTTACTTTAACTTATTTTCCTACCATTTCCCTGTTTGTTTGTTTGTTTGTTTGTTTTTGTCTGTTTTTTTCCTGCCTTATTCATCACATTCCTCAGTGTATCATCCTTTCTCATCAAATACTTCTCAGTAGCATTTAGAATCATAGAATCATAGAATTACTCAGGTTGGAAAAGACCTTGAAGATCATCAAGTCTGACCACAGCCAAACCAGTACCCTAACTTCTAAAAACCCTCCACTAAATCATATCCCTGAGTACCACATCCAATCAGCTCTTAAACAAATCCAGGGATGGCGATTCAACCACCTCCCTGGGGAGCCTATTCCAGTACATAACTACCCTTTCTGTAAAGAAGTTCTTCCCAATATCCAACCTAAATTTGCCCTGGCGCAACTTGAGGGCATTTCCCCTCGTCATAGTATCATAGTATCATTGTATCGTGTGAGTTGGAAGGGACCTTAGAGATCATCGAGTCCAACTCCCGGGATTCGAGCCCTCTGTGTAGCAGAGCGGCAGTTCTACCACTTGCGCCTCAGGGGGGCTTCGAACCCGGGCCCTCTGGGGTTGCAAGCGGCGGTTCTAACACCGTGCGCCACTGGGGGCACGTCATTTGTCACTAGTGAGAAGAGACTTGCCCCTCTCTCACTGTAAGAACCTTTCAGGTACTGGAAGAGGGCGATAAGGTCTCCCCTCAGTCTCCTTTTCCCCAGACTAAACAGCCGAGCTTCCTTAGCCTCTCCTCACAGGGCTAATTCACCAAGGCCTTCATGAGCCTCGTTGCCCTTCTCTGGACTTGCTCCAGTACCTCCATCTCTTTCCTGTACTGAGGTGCCCAAAACTGAACACAGTACTCGAGGTGAGGCCTCACCAATGCTGAGTACAGGGGCAGGATTTACTTTGCAGTAAATTTCAAAAATGTAATTTGGACAAATTAACACAATTTCTATCACGTTAGAAATCTGTTCTGACTCCCATCATCTGTTTTTGGTGCATTTTTAGCTCTCAGACAAATTCTTCCCTTAGTTCTACCTGTCAGTATCTCATTCATAGAGATTTCTATCAACTAGCCACTGAAGAACAACGTACATCTGGCACTTCTAGCATCCAATAAACCAGTTGTCTCCTATATCTTTTGTGTCACTTTCACTGCTGCCTTGGATTCTGTGAACATTTTCTCTTTCTCTCATGTTTAAAAAATCAAACCAATACTCCTGAAACTAGCCCTCCTAAACACAATACTTCTCCTTTTTATCTCAGTGCTGTCTTGTTTCAAAGTAAAGAAACAAAGCTTTGCTGTTCAGCAATTAACAACCTGGCTGTGGACTGAAGAAATGTATTTGAAACATTTGGAAAGTTTTTCCTCAAATAATATTAAGAGCAATAAAACTGCTAATGGAGGAAAAGCACACAGTAAACATAAGCAGTGCTGGTGCCTCCACTTAATCATGACGGTCCTTGGTGTCACCATGGCATGAGGCAATGTGGGATGCATTTGGGGGTCAGCACTATGAGGCAGGCAAAACCCCTTCCCTGTCTCGTACTAAATTTTTAACTCTCTACAATCTTCAGATAGAAATTTAAATTGGATTAGCAACACCATTTGCAGGCATTTCAATTTGTTGATGTGCTTCTAAACAAATAGTAAAGAATGGATGAACATTACGAAGTCACTTAATAAACAAGGGGAACATTATAGTTCCAGGATCTTAACTCTCAAGAATACCAAGATCCATTCTTAAAAACAAGAATTTTAATAGAAATATGTGGCCAGATATTATGCAAGAAAACTAAACCTGCTTATTTGTGTGATAATATCTTCCCTTATTAAATAAATAAATGAACAAGCAGCTTTTCTTAATTTCATTGGAATTAGTAGGTAAAATTATTTTTCAGAAATAAAGTTCACACTGCAGAACCAATTTTTTTTTTAGAGCCTGCTCTAACATAGCTCTAACTTGCTATAACATACAAAGGTTGCTCAAAAGTAATGCCTCCTATTAACGCTCAACAGATAAAAAGAACACTATTGTGTTATTACACTATTTGAGAGAGCAAATTCTCAGATACAATGCACTGTTTTTCAAATAGTCTTCACAATATTTATGGATGAGATGATTGAGATGTTTTTCATTTTGAGGTGTGACAGCTGTGCACTGCCATCTGGAACATGGCTTGTCTTTCACAGTGCTGTCACCTCTGCTGAAATGCACCACCCACTGCCTTGCTGTGCTCACATCCACTTTTTGGTCTCTATGAATGTTCAGTCAGCACTGATGAATATCCTTTTGCTTGGAGGAATTCAGTGACACCCTTTTGCTTCCACATCAACCATCATTTTGTCAGACTGTGCCTCTGTTGCCATCTGTCACACAGCAACAAAATGTAAGAGAATACATCTGGGAAGGTCCAGCCTCTACTGCCGTACATCAACATCTGCCTCTGATGTCATGGGCCAACAGCATAAAATAGGAGGCAGTACTTCTGAAACAGTCCTCACAGACGAAGTTCACAATTAACAGTGCTTTGGACAATCTAGGTGGTAATAATAATAATAATAATAATAATAATAATAATAATAATAATAATAATAATAATAATAATAATAATAATAATAATAATATCTGTGTACTGTTCTCTAATGTGATGAAAAGGGCCATGACAAAGGCCCCAATATAAGCAGACTAGACAGTCCTTGAGCAAAGCCATTCTAATGGCTTGAAAGACTTTAAATCATCACATGTTTAACTTTAGGCTCCTGAAGCATTCCAATGACATCTTGGATTTAAATGATTGGAAGTATACATGCTGATAGCACATGGTATTCCTGGTATTAAAACTTTGAACATGAGATATTACTGGGATAAAAATTTAAGAAACATGTTTTATATGATTTTCCTTCAAGAAAGCTTCATTGACTGCCAATTTTAATGAAAATATTAAAGGAATTCCACAGTAGTCTGTAGTTCAGAGAACATCAGTAGCTGGTGTAAGATTACTAGCTGTAAAACCAATTAAGAAAAAAATGAGAGAAAAATGCAGTGTCCACACATTTCCATGGCTAGTTACTTGGAAACAAAATGTTCTTAAATTTTTAAGCATGGCTTTTTAAGCATTATACATTTTGATCTTTTCATCAGAAAGAGTTCATCATGAACCCAAACAGAATAAATTATATTTATCAAGGGATATAGTCTAATATATGAAAACATAAATATTTATTAACACATTAATGCAAGAACTGTAAGCTTTCTGGCATCAAGATGTAATAAACTGTGTATCTGCATACACAGAGGACAACACATTTGCATGTCTATGCTACCTATTCTTCCTCTTTCTTTGTTCTCTGTGACAACCAATTACATTTTGAATTATTATGCCTATTCTGCACTTTGTTGAGTAATAAATGGATAGTTAGTCAAAACTGAAAAACTGTGTCATTGCAAGGTGAGTGTCAATTAGACCATTTTGAAATTGCCCTTCAGCTTGCTGGATTAAATCTAATTGATTCCCCAATAATATCTCATGTGAAATAATTTGCAGTGTTTTTTGACTCCCCAAAGCATTACTTAATGCACTGCAGCTATTAAAGTAACATTCGCTGCTAAATTGTCCAGATAAATTAGTTAGAAAAAGGCTAAGATTTCTCCTGCGCAAGACTGTGTTCTATAGACACGGATTTTACACTATGATAACCAGTTTAAAGCTTTTTAATGAACCTTAAATAGACAAAACCTACTAAGATACTTTCTATTCCCCTTTATAACAACTTCTTTAATAAAAACAAAAACAAACAACAAACAAACAAAGAAAAAAAAAACAACTGTTAAGCCCAAATAGTCTTACAAATACTGACTTCCTCTGTCATAAAAAAGAATAAAGCTTAGAGTCACAGAGTGATCACAGAGTAGTTGAGTTTAGAAATGTCAGCCATGTAGTGACCTTGTCAGGCTGCCAGGTGTCCACCACACTAGTCCCTACTCAACAGTACATCATGAGAAAATATGATGAAAAATCTTGTTTACTGAGACAAGGGCAGGGAGATCACTTACCAATTACCGTCATGGGTAAAACGCATTCAGTCTGGAGAATGTTAATTCAATTCTTTGCCAGTTATTAGCAGAGAAGAGCACTGATATCTAAAAGTAAATAAAATCCACTTTCTCCCTATTTCCTGGCACACCTTCATTCTCAGTTCTTTTACCTCCTCCTAGTATTTGAACTGTGCAAAAAGATGAGGTGTTGCTGGCCAGTCTATAACACCTTGTGTCTACAGCTCCTTCCTCTTCATGCTCTTTCTCCGCCCCAGTGAAGGTTCCCTTCCATTGAAGGCAGTACTTCACAAACCGCTCCAGCATGAGGCCTTCCCAAAGGCTGCAGTTCTTGAAGAACTGCTCCAGAATGGGTCCATACAATGGGGTTTATCCTTCAGGCATGGACTACTACTACAGGCCACAGCTCCTTCCAGGCCACTGCTCCATTCTTTGCTCCTCTCCATGGGCTGCAGCTCCAGCCCAGGGCATCTCCTGCAGGGATATCCATGGGTTGTATCCACCTCATCCACTGCTGCCCTACTGGGACAGAAGTTTCCTACTACCAAATATGATCCAAGAGTGAAAGGAAGAATCTCCTTATAAGTGGAAAGACTGAAGGAATAATCACCAAACAAATCCAGATGAGTACTGAAAACAGTTTTTGACTAAATGTTAGGAACTAATTACATGAAATACAAAATATACATGCAAGTCTTTTTGTTTTTAAATCACTGCTTCTGACTGCATAGAAAGTAATCTCAGAGAGAACTGAGTTGAATTCTTCTCTTAGGAAAATAACTTCAGATGCTTGAATTAAAGTGCAACATGACATTGATGAACAGTTTTAGAGAAAAGAAATTCACCAGACATTGTCCTAGTAAAATGCTATAAAAATGTACCACAAATATTTAAATAATTATGATTAAAACAAATATTTTATGAATCAATTTACTGTTCTTCAGTTAGAGAAAAACTATATAAATTAAGATTGATTTTGTAATACTTATCAAATTACTCAAATTCAGATATGAAGGATTTATACCTTGTCATCCAGCAGACAAATGAAAATAAGTATTGTCTTTAATTGAGCTCAATTCTATTATGCTATGACTATATTAATGTTACTTGTATTAAGCTGATATGGAAGGCAAAATACATTGTTTATTTTGGAATGCTACTCTTCAAACGGATGTTAATTTTGCAAAACAGAAACAGAAGTTGCTCAGAAGTAGCAAAAAAGAACATACAAATTTATGAAGTTAAATTAACACTTTATAACATTTTAGGGCCAATTAAACCACTTATGAGCAAAACAAACTGCATACTAGAGCATGCAATAATCTGATCTCAGCAAAAGAAAGAGAAGACTTACTATAGTCTTCTACCAGTTTTGGCTTTCTATAGCTCCTCATGTGCATTTTATCAAAATTAGGATTATTTACTGTTCTCATACTTTTTTCTAGGGATTCAAGAGAATAAAATACAATAACAAAAACTGAGATGGTATTTTTTACTATGTCAGAAGTTGCCAATGTTGTCAGTATTATTTGAAGGACTAAACCAATTACAGAGGTTACTTTCATTTGACCAGGGAAAAAGTCAAACACTGAAAGAGACAAAACCTGGCAGTGTGTGTCTTTAGCAACATCACATGAAAAGTATTTCAAGATACGATATGAGCAAATAATGATTTACGTGAAATGCTGATCTGTTTAAATCTAAGTGAATTCTGACAACATTTCATCTTCAGCATTTCTTCTGAAATTTACTTCTTGTCTTGGAAACATATTCCTCTTAACAAGGCATTCATGTACTTGTTTGGACAGTGTGTATATATATATGTCTGTGTATATATATATATACATATATATATATACACATATAGACATGAGTTACAATGTCAGATTTTTAATTTGTATTGATAACTATTCACTTTTACTAGCTTTCTGGCACTTTTTTCATAAACATCTGGTAAACATCTGTTGACACTCACTGAAAAATAAAAATCCCGTTTTCTGAGATACAGTTACCCAGTCACCTAATTTTCAGCTTAACAAAATAGTACTTAACACTTGAAACATGATAGCTGAAATAGCTATGCCATCAGCTAATATTTTATATATATATTTGGCAATGAATAAAAATATGAGAATAATTTCCTACAGCTCATCTAATGAAACCTTTAAGCTTTGTTACAGAAAATTTAAACTTTTGTAGGTGGTTGTTTTTCAAGAACTCGGCAAATTTTCATCAAGATTTGCCAAAAGACAATATAAGGGAAAATCTAAGAAAAAAATAGCAATCTTTCCAAATAGAAATGCATAAACTCATATTTTCCCAAAATAATCTTGCTAATTGACTGTGAATTTATTTTCATTAGCTTTGGTACATTTAAAATACTGAAGAAAAAATTATTTCAAAGTTAAAAATGACAGATGGAAACAACAAAACCAAAATCTTTCTTTATATCACAGCAGGAAACTTTGTGCTTCTTACAAAAACATACCCAGTGCTATCACATTTGTTTTTATTTTTTTTTTTTCCCAGACATTTTAATATTTGGAGATAGTAGAGAGTATTTCAGTTTTATAGCCTCTCCTCATGAGTAAAATAGGAAAACAGACTTATAAAATATTGTTTCGTGTAATGAAAGCTTGGTAGGTGGCTGTGCTGTTTTGAGAATTTTATTTTTTTTAAAGATGAAGCGGTTTCTCTTTTGCTGATCTTATAGTTTTTGCTACAAAAAGCTAACATAAAATGCAATAATAAAATAAAATAAAATTCCATCCCATTGTTCCATTGAAAAAGATTATCAGATTCATTGGGAACATGCACATGCATTTTGTCAAAGGGCTCTTTATCTGGTATATAATGCTGGACAGAAGTATGGAGATTTTTAAGCTGTCTTGTAGTGGTATTTTTAAAAAAACAAACAACGACGACAACCAACCAACCAACCAAACAAACAAACCCAGTATGTTAGTAGTTGCAAGGTCAGAAAAGTTCTGAATAAGTGTGAAATGCCTTGTCAAAGGAAGTTGTATCAATTGTTTGAGAAGAACCAACACTGAAGACATGCAGTTCCTCTTAAGATGGCCCATAGAACACCTTGTAGCTAAGTACTACTGGGGAGTTGGACTACATGACCCTTACAGATCTTTTCCAACTCAAAGATTTCTATGCATCTATGATTCTAGATACTATAGCAACTGCAGTGTGAATCCTCGGTTTGTAGAATATTCATAGAATATTCAAAAGTGGGATTCTCATTTGTTTTTTTCAAATGACACTGCTGTTACTTCCTTTCTGGACCCTGGCCCATCTTGTCTGTTATTTAAATTCAAGATAGTGATGTTCTCCATACTGAAGCCTTCATGAAGTCAGACAGCTGACAATGTGTTTTATACTAAAAAAAACTAAACAAACAAACAAACAAGCAAAAAAATAAAATAAACACCAAGAAAATCCTTCTAGAAGATCCCAGCAAACAATTTCTAATGAAGGATTTTCTGTCAAATGCTCAGTGCTTGGTTTGACATACAGCGCCTTCACTCCACGCACATCTACAAGTATCTGTAGATAATATATTTTATTTTTTCCAACCTGCAGCTGAGAATGAACTTGATTAGCTCATTGGGAGAGAGAGTAAAGTGTTAGCATACTAATATACATTTGTGGCCATTACTTGCTGAATGGAGGCTGCCACATTGAAAAATCAGTTTTGCTTTGTTCATTGAAGGTTTCCAGTCAGTCCAGTTTTTTGTTAAAATTTTGCATTCAGTGTTTATCAAAAAAGTGGAAACTGTATTTTTGTTCTTTTTTTTTTTTTTTTTTCATTTTTGTGCCTATATAAAGCTTTTAGCATTGTTCATTTTGATTTTGAGAAATGCGTTATGAGAAAAAAATCTGACAATTGTTTTTTTCTTATGTGACAAATTCTATTGATATATATTAATTAGACCCAATTATGAACATTTCAGTAATTACAGAAATATTCAATATCAAAAGTATCACTATAAATATTTTTCATTATAAAATCATAAATAAAAAATTATTGGCATGACCTCTAGGAAGTTACTTATATTTATTTATTTTCTAATATATTTTTTTTTTATTTTATTTTTTTAGGTATGCCACTCATAGAAAAGTTTTATATTTAGTAAGCAGCTGCAGGAAGTAACTTACAGATAGTCATAATGACTGCCTTTTCTACAAAACAGATTAATTTCACTAAACTAATTAAGGCCTTCATATTACATTACAGTGGTCAAAGTAATGATTTGTTAGCTCCTGACTCAGCAGATGTGCTAGGCTTATGAATTTGAATTAAAATTCAACAAATGTAGGAAAATATGTTAAATAGATATTAAACCTAGATGTACAGATGGATCTCATTCATTAATAATTTTCCGATGAATTGATTAATGAAAGATAGCTATTTGCAAGCTTTCAATCTGGACTGAAAATCAATTCTAAGCAGTCTTTTTGAAACAAATATGTGCTTCTGTGCTTTATTTCTACTGCTTTCTGTGAAGGAAAAGAATAAGAGCAAAACAAAGGAACATAGGGCAGTCAGAGGCCTGCAGTAAGTCATGCCAGCTGAAATGAATATCTACAGGTTATTTGGTCAAAAAAATTTGCATATGCTATATTACAGCTCAACTACTTATTAACTGCCTAACTGATTGTTACTTCAATTAGAGTAATATCCTAAATGTAATTAGTAGTTTTATGGAAGTTTTAAGACCATCCACATGAATCCAGAGGCATTCAGAGATAATAGATGGACCAAGGCACCTTGTTCAATGTGAACTCAGAAATATTAGTGTTTGTGTAAAATGAATACAAATGGCAGATATATTTTTAATGATTCTGACCTAGTTTCTACTTTATTGTGAGGGTAGTGAGATGCTGGAACAAATTACTCCCCTTTTCATGGAGTTATCTTTAGATCTACCTGTGTCTATGACAGGGGGACAGCAACCCCTCCCTGGAAACATTCAAGGCCAGGTTGGATGGTACTTTGAGCAACCTGGTCTAGCAAGACGTGTCCCTGCCTACAACACTGGTGCTGGAACTAGATGATCTTAAAGGTCCCTTCCAAACTAAACCATTCTATGATTCTATCCTTGGAGTTCTTGAATTGTGAAACAGACATAACAAGTGACCTGCCTTCTGGAATACTCTGGTGTGGAAAACTTCTGGAATAATGTGGTGTGTAAAAGTAGTATCTGCTGTGACATGCTGCAAAAATGTCTTTAAAAAAGACATTAACTGAAATCCTCAGGAAAGCAGAGAGTTAACAACCTTGAAGAACAAGAAAAAAAAAAAAAAGCTCCAAAGAGGAGAAACCAGTGGTAAAGAAAAAAAAAAACAAAAAACAAAAAACAAACAAACAAACAAAAAAAAAAAACCACAACAACAAAACCCTTAGGTTTCAGGTTAACTCAAGCAGATAAATACACCAATTCTCAAATTTTATTAGTAGTGATTATTGAGTTAAATTGTTAATTTATGAAAACAATTTTTCTAATATCAAAATAGTCCACAAATTTATACTCAGCAATCAACTCAATTAAATACTTGAGAAAAGCGGAGTGAATTATTTAACATGTGGGCAGAGCTCTGTTTTTCAGTTCCTGTTGTCATTGCTTCACTAGATAGGGAAATATTGGCATTTGCTACTCAAAAATGCAGCAGTTCTGATGAAGACATGCTGTGCTTCTGGCAAGAGTTTTGTGCCCTCAGAGAATTGTACTATATCAGTCTTCTGTTTATCCATGTTTACCAAAGCATTAGGAAAGGGAGGAAATGGGAGACAGTCTTGGCAAAGCAGCAGTACTAGCAGACACTGTCTGCCAGGAAATGCAAACACTAAATGAGGGCCTTGAAAGATTCCCAGAGGACTTCTTTATATAACTTTAAAAAATGTGGAGCTCAGACTTTAAAAATTAAATGAATTTCAAGTTCAATAAAATACTTTTAAAGCAAACCAAAAATGATAAATATCTTGAGGATGATTGGCCAGGAAGGAAGAGGCCCCTGCTGGGAAAGTGGAGATGAGGACTTCCTTTGACCTTTCATGCTGGCAAAGAGATAGGTCCTCTCTTGTGCATAGATTTAGCAAGCTCACCCTGTTCAAATATGTTTTGGCAAGCAGAGGCAGCCTTTGCCAGGATACTGGGAAACATACCAGGTGGCACTGTCACCTTTTACCTCCTGGCTCGTAATAATGTTCAGAAGCAATACAATGGGAAACATTAGTTTGAGAATTCATCTTACCACAAATATGAAGAACAGTCTTTGAATTTCCAGTGTCCTTGCCAGATGGTAACTAATGGAATTCAAGATGCAAAATGCATTCTGGAAAGCAGCTAAAGTTAGGGGAAGAAAAAAAAAGAAAAAAAAAAAAGTTTGAAAAAAATTTACTATCTTAAAAGAAGAAAAGTAAACTTTTATTTTGAGTTTTCAAGAGAAACATTTTATACTATTCCACATTTCCACTTTAAGGAAAATATTAAATTAATCACTTGTTTTGCCTAACTACAAGGAAACTTATAAAGGTAACTCACATTTATTTAAAAAGATTTGGAAAGAAAACCTGAAAAAAGAACAAGTAGAACAATTTAAGTAAGTGGGATTGTTTCTGCTAATGCATTCAACTTACATATGACAAAAATGTCAGTAGTGAGTAAACTTAATGTTGAGGGCAGGTGCAATGGGTTTACCTATTCCTTAGTGTTCTTCATTAATTTTTCTTTGATTGCATTAACTGATTTATCTATTTCCCTTAACTACCTGTGTGAAAATCAAGTTATAGCTATACCCTTTCACTACTCTTCTGGTAGCATGTTGTATGCTGGGGAAAAAAAAATTAAAAAATAGAGGAAAAAGTGTGGGAATCATTCTAAACTTAGACTGCCTTTTCTACACTCCCAAAAAAGTATGATTTAAGTTCTTCTTTCAGATTCTACTACACTGAAATATGGAGACTTCTGCCAGAGGTGAATATCTCACATAAATACCAAAAGACTGAAGTTGCCATAGGCAACAGCTGAATCTTTCCTGCTTATCTGTGGGACCAGTATCATGCCCCAAAACATGCTTATGCTCTTACACTGACAAGTTGCTGAATCACCTCATAGGTAGGGAAATGAAAGTGGAAATCATACATGACTCATCTCCCATCTCATTCTCCATCCAGAACCTAAGTGATTTGACAAACTTAGTTTGACAGGCATCCTGTCTGGACAAAGAGCTCGTCAATTTTCTGACAGGATTCAGCTGCTCTCTCACCATAAGCTTTGCAACACGAATTACTTCAAATATACCCCAGGTATATTTGTACAGACAAAACTGAATTGAAAGAAGAGAGGGGATATATATATATATTTTTTTTTTGCCAATTTTATAATAAAGTATAATTTTATTCTTGGCAAATATTCTATTGTAACATAAAGAGAAAAAAAAAATGGTTTAAATGCTAATATTATTATACATTTGTTATGGTAAAATTCTGTTACTATTACTATATTATTTATCTATTTATATATTTTTGGCAAACATTTTGCTTTAGCATATCCAGCAGGTTCTCCAGTGCTGGTAAACTGGTCTTGATTTAGGGAACAAACGACTTTCAGAGGCACATTTTCCCTTTATTACAATGAAACTAAAATAATTCATTCTATTAAAATCAATGCCCAGATAATTAATCACAGCTACTATTGACAGTTGAATCTAGTTCAGGTTACCTTTTTACATCAAGGTTCTTGGCTCATTAGAAAAGTATTTATTACAAGTAGCAGCAAACTTAAGTGTAGTTCTATCATATTATTTGCATTAAATGGATGGCAGTTAGCACCAGCTTATCTTGCATGGGGTACTTTATCAATACACTGAAACATAAATAGAAAAAAACAAACATGTAATACTCTATTGTAGTTAAATCAATGATCATATATTCAAAAAAGCTTAGATACGAAACTTCAATCAAATAAAAATAATTTCATCTGTTTGTTAAACCTAAAAAATGTTTATTTTCATCTCTGTATTCTATTGATCCTCTCATAACAATAAACAATGTACTTTCTTTTAAAATAACATCATTAGGATGATTTGAGTTTGCTTAGATGAAAAAATACTGTAAATATTTTAAATATAATATCTTAATACTAGGAAATTTTATGAGCTTTATGAATACTTTAATTTATGGATTATTTTACTGAAGGGGATATAATGAATGAGTTATGTGGTATTAAAACAAAATTTCACCAATAAGAAGCCAGTAACAATGCATCCATAAACTGTAAAACAATGCATTTTGAAAATAAACAAATAAAACAGTTATCGTTAATTAGTCTTTTATAGGTCCCTGAAACTTGGAATAAGTTTTTTTTGTGTGCAGGTCACACTGCAGAATCAGAGTTCAAATTAAATGCTGTGTTCACTTCAAAAATCTGATGTTGCACACTATTTCCATTTGGACATCTTAACTCTATTCTCTCCACTATTGCAGGTTAATTTGCTGTGCTTTGGTTACTGCCAGTTAGACCTGGTGTGTATGAATCAAAACAAAACTCTAGGTAAAAAATAAAATAAATAAAATAAAATAAAATAAAATAAAATAAAATTAAAATTAAAAAAAAATAATCTAAGATGATGAAAAATAAATGCTCATTTTTTTCAGTTGACTTCAGAAAACTCAGGTGGCTCCTTTAAATTATTAGAAAAAAACAAACATACAAACAAACAAAAAACAAACTTCAGTATCTCATTTTAAAGAACATAATATGCATTACAATGAAAGAAAAAAAATCAAAATGCATCAGGAAAATAAAATTTGCAGATACAGAACAGATTTCAGTACACAAGCTAGAATTCATTTAAGGTTATTAATGATTCATTGTCGTTCTTTTTTTCTCAAACATTTGTTATCTTTTTCTCATTGATTTATCACAAGGAAAATAAAGTCAAAAGACACATTATAAAACTGTTTTATAAAAGAGATGCATTCAAATAGCTCATATTCCAATGTATCATCCAAGAAACATTAGAATGAATTTTATGCAAATATACAAACTTCCTCACCATAGGAGAGAATTATGAGATATGAAATGCTGTATCCTAGCAGATTTGCTCTACCTCTAGCTAGATGGAAGGGAGAACCCTGTCAAGACTAATAGTACTGTAGTGGAAAACTTTCAAAAGAAAAATGATACAGAATGATACGGTGTTCTGCATGATAGTTTGACCCTAGGACACAATGCATGTTGAAATTTATATTTTTGTTACTTTCTATCCACATTCCATTACCCCTCTTCTCTCTCCTCCCTGATCATTGTCTAACTTACTTTGCAGACAAAATACTAACTTTTTATTATTATTATTATTATTATTATTATTATTTTTTTTTTTTTTAAGAGATTAAGGATCCTTTAAACTTCTGGACATTTTTAGATGTGAACTGAGAACATTCTTTCTTCTTTTATTGCTCCATGCATCATGTAAACAAGTAATCCTTCCAACAACACTAGTTAAACCTAGGAAGCTGTGCCAGAAGTCACATGGAAAAGATTATTTACACACAACTTGTAAATGTTGGTAAATCTATGAATAAATATTTTGTCCCTTTCTGGGATGAACAAAGTTTGAACAGTATGGCTTCATGAAACAGAAGTATATATGTAAACTGAATTTCTACCATTGTTATAAATTTTAGTAGGGAGAGAGCATTATATAAGTATAAATCTGAAATATTACAAATATAGAAATAACAGGTGATGTGTTTTCAGCAATACCTTCAATCAAATGCATTTCTTCTACCAGGTTTATATCAATTGTTTAAGAGTTAAGAACTGAGATACAGTGTCATGGTTTTATAAATTTTGGTTTCTAGTATTCCACATCATAACATCATGTAGTTGTAAAATCCCTCTACCCCAGTAGTCACGGAGCCGGGCCGAACCAGCCCATAAACCTTTGACATACAGTTAAGAACATTGCAAATCTGTATCTAAGCAAATATTAAAATCTTTTCGTTCATTTCAGTGGCATTTGATTCCATTAAGCACTAAAATATGCAACTGAAGAAATACTGAGGTAAAAAGAAAAAACAAACTTGTACCAGTGACCAACAAAACACAACCAAAGAGGTGAAAGGCACGCACCTTTCCCCAGAGGACACATGTGAGAGCCTAAAAAGGAGTCTGTGAAGAGATAAGATTGGCAGATGATGATCGATTTTTCATGTGTGTTTCCACAGTTGGACGGAAAGACAGGCACAATTTTTAAGAAGTGGCAGTCTGAATATTATACAAACCTCACATCTAGGAAATGATTTGTGCAAAGCTTTTGAAGATAACTATACAAATATTGCTCTGTCTAGAAAAAAACAAAAAACAAACAAACAACAAAATAAAAACCAACAACTTGGATTATATATCTGCTGTTGGGGATTAAGAATAGACAAGAAAATCATTTTTATGAAATTGATCTTTCTGAACTAATACTTTACTCTTAAATCTCGTTTTCAAATCTTTTCATAGGCTTAGAGACATCATAGGAAACAACACTTTCTATTTATTACTTAGTAGCTTTTCCTAGCTTCAAAAGTGCAGCTTAATGAAGCTGTAAAATTTATGGTCTCAGAGATATTTATCTGTGGGACTTTATTACATTTATAAATTACATGAAGAGAAAGGGGAGAAACAGGAGTGCTTCACATGGTATTTCAACAGAAGCAAAGCATTAAGCAGATAAAAAGAGCTGCACCACTCAAAAATATTGTGGGGAGATGAATTAAAAAAGAAAGACACCTGTAAATTTATGTCAAAAGGAAAGTCCTTGAAGAAGTCTGGTGAATAGTGCTGTTGACCAGGGAAGTTTCTTTGCATGGCAGTCACACAGAGTGCTGCTGAACTGCAAACTACTCATGTTCTAGCTGCAATATGTTCTCTGCAGAAACAAACAAACAAACAAACAAACAAACACACCACTGATGAAAGATGCACATATCTCAGCTTCACTCCTTGTAATTTCCTGGGTACCATTCAGTGATATCAACCACACTGTAGCATAATTAATTTGCCTTGAGTCAGGTAACATCCTGAGGGATGAAAATCCTTTGTTACTTCTAGGTAGTGGGAAAAAAATCAGTAGCCATATAAAAACAGTTTCAGATAATAGCCTTCAGAATTTTGTTGCAGATCCAAGCTGCTGTACATGGAAAGATTCCTGAATTTTATATGTGGAAGTGAAAAAGTTCACAGTTTTCCTGATCATGTTGCAGTTATATAGGAATCCTGAGAGAAAAAAGAAACTTGTCTCTAATTAAATATAAGTAATTTAAATGTCTAATACCAGGAAAGCTATGATTCTCAATCTACAGTAGAGGAGATGAGTGAATTAGATGGGATTTTGTGTATAGGAAAGAGTACACTTGGATCACTTATATATCATCTAATTCTTTGTCATTTCATTTGATATCCTAATAAGCTGTGGTGTTAACTTAAATGAGCACATTCTTTATTAAGTTGCCTCTACAACTGTTGTCGTTAATCCAAAGATTTTCTTAAACACCAGCTAGGAAAAAACAGCACTGATAAGAAATTGTGACTCATGCAATAAAATTTTCCACATTTTTACATGATTTTTTAATTTGTGGGGACAGAGAGAATTGTGAGTGGAAAGAAAAAATGTCTCTAAAGTTATTAGGAGTACCTTAGTCACTGTCATCTCTGATACAACAAATCTACCTAATTTTAAACAAATTACTGCAGAAAGATGTGCTATTATTTTTCCAGTTCTTCTTAAATATATGCTGACATCTCAAAATTTCAGGTAACCTAGGGTGGAATAACTGATAAACTGACCATCAAATTGAGACAAAATGAAGAATAGCAACAAAAATCTCTGAATATGTATTATGGGGTAATCACTTTCATTCTTTTTCACCCCCACTTAAGATATAAATAAACAGGCAGAAGTTATTTTGAGGATTATTTTGAAATATTAAACTGGCAAATTTAGCAGTAACTTAAAATATAAATTACTTTTTTAAAAGGATATTATTATTATTATTATCATTATTATTATTTAGTTTCTTTGCTTCTTTAAGGAATAAACAAATTGATTGAATTAATTTATTAACTGGGCATTCTGAAGCAAATAACCATCAGTCTGATGGCTTCAGCATTGAATGGGTCAAGGCCAGGATGCCAACATAATTTCATCTAATGTAAAGAAGAATCTTTCTGTTCAAGGTAGTACATCACTAAAATGTGTTAGAATAAAAACCAATCTTAAATGTGTGGGTTGTTTTATGAGAAGACCTAAAACAAGGTCATTTTAAATTCAGTAGACAGTTAATAGTTTCCTACTGTGATGACATTTACAAAATTTCCAGTTTTAAAGTCAAGACACATAGACAAGCTGTTAAGCCACAATATATTTTAAGCTCTTATAATGAAAGAATATCAGCCAAGGAAAACAGAGACTCTACACATGACTTCTTCTACTGGTACTTCATTTGGTGACATTGAAATGAAAACAGAAAGAACAGAAACTTGTCACTGTGGTGAAATAAAAGGAAATCACAGTTGTTTTATTTAATTAGCAATTGAAGGTTCCCATATTGATTTCTTTTTTTTCCTCCAACATCATCTGTCTCCCAAAGATATTTTACTCTTAGATTTTCTTTTGCTTTACTAAGGAACCAGATGAGAAATTATACTTTACTAGTGACCCAATAATATTGTAATAATTAAGATTTTATCAAACTTTAATAAACTTTAACATACATAATTTGTTGTTGATGTTAATTCTAAATGTCCCAGGATTGCTTTTAAAATCTCATTAATCACCTAATCCAAAGACATATTCAGCGGTTAGTCATCAGTTACTTAAGGTCCATTGGTACTTCAGAGTTTGGATAAGAAGGCAGACTAAAATTATGAAAAAAAAATACAGTCTCATCCTCTCACTTGCACTGGTGTACATCTGATTGATGCTCAGGAAACTAGCAGAGCAGAAATCGCCCACTTTTTAATTTCAGCTGCCTTAGCTGTTTCACAGTAGCTGAAATGGTCATGAAACAATACCACATTTGCAGGATTATTAAGCAGAAAGCAATGGGAAAAGAGTATTTTTTATTATTGTTGTTGCAAATGAAATATTCATTCAAAGCTAAAGCTTATTGCGATTTTCATCAGCTCTCCTTTACTATAAATTAACTCTGAAGAACCTTTGACTGCCGCCTTGGCAGCCTGCTTCCATTCACTTTAAATAACCATAGTTCTGAGAAATGTTAATATTCTCTCTACTTGCACCCTTTCCGTCTTACCTGTATGCTACTGATTTTGAGAATAAACATGAACAATTTTAATAAATACATGCAGATTTAATAGATCTGAGCACAGTGATCTGATAATCAACCTTTTCCAAGAACTGCCTACCTTAGGAGAATACAGCTCCATTGCTCTGATAAAACCCAAATAAAACATTTTAATGAAGTGAACCATACAATTTTAAATTTTGACAACAAACACTCTGAAAAAGTTATAGTTTTCAAATAAATTACTGCTTGAAACTACATTAATTTTGTTTCATTGAAAACATTGCTGTAGGCTTTGTCATTTTGCATTTCTGTTTTTCAAACTATATGCCATTTAAAGATATATCTACATATCAAATGGACGTAAAATATTTATATCTACTCTTACACACCCTTCAAAATACAAATTCCAATTACTCTTCCTTTTAAAGTAGCTTGTTTTTTGTTCTTTCCTATTTAGTACTACTAAACATATCTATGATTAGGGAGATCTGCTTGCTCGATGTTCTACCTACAAGCAGCTGCTGCACCTAGAAGCAGATGAGCACATAGAGCATGTCAGGAGCAAACTTTTTTATGGGTTTTTGTTGTCTTTAATGCTAGACACTGAGCAAGGTCACTTCCAATGTCAGAACAAATCATCTAGAATGGATTCTGAATTCTTCCAAGAAACAGATTTCTGTTTTCCAATGCATTACTAGAAAGAAGCCTGAAAGCATCAATTTCTGAGTACATCCAGAGGCAAAAAAAAAAATAAAAAAAAAAAAAAAAAAAAAAATAAAAAAAAATTGGCCCTTACAAGCAGTTAGGTTCATACATCCTTAGAGGAATAATAAACCAGGTGTTCCTCTGCTTACAAAACCTGCAAGCTGATGCTTTCTTGTGTGAAGCCTACTGAGTTGGACTCTGCACAGCATATTTGATTGCAGTTCTTTGGCATCAAAGATCTCAGCAACTGCCTCACTCATATGTGAAACACCCACCTGGAGTTCTTTTTTTTTCTGTCTAAAGAAAAAGATGTACCTTATCGAATTAAACATTTTTGCATGGAACCAGCATCTGCTCCTGGAAAGATGCATCTCCCTCAGTATTTCATTAATGTTATGCTGCAGCAAATTGCACGGGATGTAATTAATTCTTGTTCATTTCTTGCAGTCAGAGGAGAGACCAAAGTGACCTGTCAGCTCTGGGGCCTGGGTTAACATACACAGTCTTAGTCCTGGTGTCCCTGAGGCCAAATCTACTTTAACAAAAACACTCCAGTACTACTTCTCATGCCATTTGCTTTCCCAGACTACTTTACATTGTTGTCTTCTGCTTCAGTTATTTCATAGAATCACAGAATGATTTGGGTTGAAAGAAACCTTAAAGACCATGCAGTTACAGCCAGCTGCCATGGGCAGGGCTGCAGTCCAACAGACCAGGCTGCCCAGGGCCCCATCCAACCTGCCCTTGAACCTTTCTAGGGATGAGGCATCCACAGCATCCCTGGGCAAATTGTTACAGTGCCTCACCACCCTCCGACTAAAAAATGTTCTCCTAATATCTAATCTAACCCTCCCCTCTTCTCACTAAAAACCATTTATTCTTGTTCTATTACTGTCTCCTAGTGTAAAAAGTGGTTTGCTCTCCTGTTTATTAGTTCCCTTTAAGTACTGGAAGGCTGCAAAGAGATCTCCTTGAAACCTTCTTCAGGAAGAACATGACTTGCTCCCTCAGTCTTTCTTCATAGGAAGAGGTGCTCTAGAGCTCTCAAGACCTTTTTTGTGGCACTTCTCTGGACGCCCTCCAACAGCTACATATCCTGTATTGGAGCTTCTGACGCCCGGACACCGTACTTCAGATGGGACCTCACAAGGGTAGAGCAGAGAGGGATAATCACTATTCTCTTGTGGCTGACCATCCCTCTTCTGATGCAGACCAAGAAACAGTTGATCTTCTGGGTTGCAAGTATACACTGCTGGTCCATGTCCAGCTTTTTTTTCACCAGGATGGCCAAGTCTTTCACCACAGGCTAACTCTCAATTGAGTTCTCCCATTCTGTAGACAAAACTGGGATTGCCCCCATCCAAGTGCTTGTACTTGGCCTTGTTTAACCACATAAGGTTCACATAGGTCCACTTTTCAAGATTGTCCAGGTCCATCTGGAAGGTATCCCTTCCTTTTAATGTATCAACTACTCAGTGTCATCAGCAAACTTGCTGAAGGTGCATTCAATCTGCTCATCTGTATCATTGGTAAAGATGTTTAAGAGTACTGGTCCCAAGACAGACTTCTGGGGCACCACTTGACACCAGTCTCCAACTGGACATAGACCAGAAGCCTCTAGCTGCAACCATCCCACCAGCTCCTTATCCATTGAATTGTCTACCCTTCAAAACCTTATCTTTCCAATTTAGAGATGTGATGTGAGACCATATCAAAGAACTCACTTTTGGGTAGATAACATCAGTAGGCATTCCTTTGTCTACCAATGCCTTCAATCCATCATAGAAGCCCACCAGAATGCTTATACAAAATCTGCACTTGGTGAAGTCATGCTCG
Organism: Excalfactoria chinensis; assembly: GCF_039878825.1. Taxonomy (NCBI): domain Eukaryota; kingdom Metazoa; phylum Chordata; class Aves; order Galliformes; family Phasianidae; genus Excalfactoria; species Excalfactoria chinensis. Next base: position 52,407,778 of record NC_092826.1, read on the forward strand.
CTATCACTTATTGCCTGCATATATCATCATCACATCATCATCATCACATCCTGCATATGTCTTAACACAGCTTTCAGGACAATCTGCTTCATGACCTTCACAGCCACAGGTACAGGCACAGAAGCTTTGATGGAAACACAGAAGCTTTGATGGAAAGGATCAACCCTGAGGGGATATGCTGTAGAGGTAATAGAGAAGATTTAAAATATTTTTATTTTTCTTCTACTTTTTTATTTGTTGCGTCTTGTTTAGGAAACAATTCAATGTATTCAATAATTGCAGCATTCTTGCAATTTCCTTTTATTTTTAATTTTGACTTTTTCTTTATTTAAGACTCAGAGTATGCTGTCCTGTGAATAGGAATAAAATCATCCGCAGACTTCACTAACTAAAAGTTTTGCTGGGTGATTAAATATTTCACAATATTAAGAGTGATTTATGATTAGCTCTAAATCAAGTTGACTGAAATCATATGATACTGGGCTAGGTGATAGTTACCACATAAGTCATCTGATGAAATGAACAGTTTTGTCACAAGAACATATAAATTGGTTGGAAAATACTGCAGGTTAATAAAATACAGAATCTTGTTACTGGCAGTGCCTCATTTCATTTTTCTTTATTCATTATTATTATTTTTTTTAATTAAAATTAAAGAAAGTTAAAGAAAAAAGCTTCAACAATTCTATTATAATAGAACTGAACTATTTCCTTTCTCATCCATAAGCACATATACACATATATATGTTCCCAGAACTGGCCAGTAATTATTCTTTAGTTACTCTTCAAGGCAAAGAATAAAAATATATTTCTCTCTAAATTTATTCTTATCCTGAGCTCAGAGCATTATATTTCAAGATTTAAACATGCTTCTAAGCCTTAACATTTCCTTCTTATTACTAACTTTATCTTTTTCATAGATTTGTATAAATGTTCAATCTTTTTTAATTTTAATCTAAATTCTTAGCCTCAATTGCTCCCTTTAGCATTTTTGTACAGATAAATGACAATAAGTGAGCCTCACACCTTTGAAAATTCATTTCTTTGTTCATGAGCAGATTGTAAAGCCAGAAGAAGCCATTATAATCATCTAGACTTTCTGCAGCTGTTAAACCCACAGTAATTTTGCACAGCTTCTTTTTGAATAATGACATCTTTTAAATCAGTCTTAATTAAAATAATCTTCAGAGACAAAAATAAAAATAAAAAATCCACCATAATTCCTGTTCCTTGAGTTACAGGTTTTTCAGTTTAACTTTTCATTCATTATTCTTAATGTAATTATTTTGCTCAACTTTCATTTCCTTCTAGGTTACTGTTTTGTTTCTTTGCTTATGTCTGATGACATACCTAGGAGCGTTTTGACCACAGAGCTCAAATAAGTATTTTTTCCCAAAGTCAAGGTTCCAAATCAATGAAATATTTGCACTTTTTTTTTTTTTTTTTTTTTTTTTTCATTGAATCATGGTCTCCATATTCTCCTGAATACAATTTTGCAATTGATTATGTTACGATTTATCCATGAGTCATTTAGTATTTGACTCCTGACTTCTCCAGGTCAAATAGAAAATGATTCAAAATCACTATTTTAGGGGCCAAGATATAACTTCAGAATTTTACGTGTAAAAATTTGAAGACTGCTTCGGAGTCATTAATTGGCAAATGCATAATTGAATCATCTCTAAACACCATTTCTTGTCTACTGCTTCATAAACTTTAGGAGAATATATTTGTCTAAAAACATCCACATTTTCATAAACAAGCATTTACCTTTTAAAATACATTTATTTTCTAATTTTGGATGGGATTTAATTGTATACAAGAACCCACAGAATTTTGCTGCTGTTAGAAGAGATCTGGTTTTCAGTTCAGTGAATTGCTAACTAAAGTATTGTCTTCATCCAGCTTTATAAACAAAAGTTAACCTAGAAAATAAAGCAGTTTGGGGATTTTAAATTTTTTTCCATGAAGTACAATTGAATTTTCACTCTTCACAATCTTATTCTTTGAATATTTGTACTATGTACTGTCCTTTATATCTTAATGACATAAAGTTATGTTCTTAACAGGTGACAGGACAAGGGGAAATGGCCTTAAATTGCACCAGGGGAGGTTTAGGTTGGATATTAGGAAAAACTTCATTACAGAAAGGGATGTTAAGCACTGGAATAGGCTCCCCAGGGAGGTGGTTGAGTCATTATCCCACCATCCTAAGCTATAGCTTGCTCCTACCTGAACAGTACTGATCAGATGTGTTGAGTATTGTGCATTTTCCTCAATCGCAACAAACCATAGACTATGCACTAAATGTTGGGACTCCCAAACATTTCTTTCTGCATCTTCCTAACCTAAAAATCTCATGCTGATTCCTGGTCACCTGGGACCAGAGGGAATAAACAAAATATGAATGAAATCAGCAGAATTTTGAACTCCAAAATCAAAGCTTTTTTTTTTTTTTTTTTTTTTTTTTTTTTTTTTTTTTTTTTTAAAGAGAGGAGGATATTACTCACTTGTATAGGTTGCTAAAAGTAGTAACTGAAGAATAATCCAAAGTCAGGAAAAAAATATATATGTCAAATGGTGTTGTTGAATTTTTGTTTTGTTTTGTTTTGTTTTTAGCTGAGACAGATAAATTGATGACAAATTGCTTATTACAATAATAGCACAGACACAGCTAAAACAAAAACAGGAAAAATGAATAGGAAAACAAGAAATAAATGCTTCTCTAAGAGGGTGCTTTGTGGAATAATTTGAGAGTAGCAAGAGTTAAGATGTAACATAAACATGAAATATTTTCTTAATGTTTTACAATGGAAAAACAAAACAAACAAAAAAATAAAAGAGCAACAACAAAAAACAAAAACAAAAACAAAAACCAACAATGTACTTATTCTTGAAATTTAATACCTACTGGATCTGTATTCTGACTCCAAATGAGAAGCTTATTTTTAATTCATTGGATTCATCTGTGCTTTTGTATTTTTAATGTGAAGGATAGGATAGAACAAATCCAGTGTAGACAGATGCCAATTTTAATATAATGCTCTCCTACCTTAGGGATTTCACTAGCTGTATGGATTACACAGTAATTCCACTCAGACTTTGTAACTAACATTAAATATTTTTCTCATAGTCACCCACTGCAATTCAGTAAAGGTAGCCATATAAAAATAGATTGAATTTGAAATGGTTGAAAACAACTTAAGTACTTTAGATATCTCAAATTTCTGTTTAAGAGCAAAACTTAAAGCCTTCTACTAAATACTGTTAGAAGAAGGATGTTTTTTCGAGTCAATTTTTCTTATTGTAGAAGGTCCAAATATTCTTTATGACATGCAAAGTGATTCAGAGTCAGGGACATATGAATAGCCATTAGAGATTAAGAAGACAAATGTCATTCTGATTTAAATGTGCACATTTTTAAACAAACTTATTTAGCCAGCAAATGGCCTTAGTATGAGAAAAATGTCATCCTTATCAAAGACTGCCTATCAAAGTCACATTGCACCTGACTTTTAGTCTAGTTCTCATCCAGTTGGCGGTACATTTTTGGTTACCCAGGCACACCTTTCTTCTGACGTACAAATGTGAAGACACTGTTTAAAATAATTTTATTTTCCTGAGTGTTAAAAAACAAGGTAGTCGAGTTTTGAAAAGTTTTATCAAAGACAAACAGGTTTACAAACATAGAAAATGCAGTCCAGTTAAAGACTCTTCTCTATTCTTCTCTGTCTTCTGTGTTATCAGGCTTGCTTTAGTCTATTTTATTCTCCGAAATCTGCCTAAAATATTGGACAAAGGCACACAGTTATTGTAAGTTGTCAGACTGTCTAATATACATTTACCCTGTTTCCTAACAAACTTTGGCTCATAGCTGAATTGAACACATAGGAAAATTTTCATAGAATTGACATAATATACTGAGTTTTCTACTGTCTGCAAGAAAAAAACAGTAGACTAGAAAAGAATAAGATTGTGTTTCATCTACTGATGCATGATACAAGGCTCTGCACAAACACAGATCTCATTCTGCTGACTCAGGTTTCATCAGAAATGCCAAAGGGTCAGAGGACTGTAACTCAGCTGAAGGAGGGGTCATCCACTGTCCTTCAGACACTGTCAACACAGCAACATGCACTGTGGCACAGAGGGCATGACTCATGCCTCAGCCAGTTCAACCAATAGTGCAAAAAGCACCACTCAGTTACGTAGTAAAGGCTGGATGTAGTGCTGTGTGGAGATCTTCATAACTCTGCTTTCAGAACTCAGAGGTGCATTTGGAAATTCTTAAATTGGACCAGCACAGCTGCATCAAATTATCACAGAAAGTACAGACTCTTCGGATGTGAAAAAGTAGAAAATCTTATAGGAAATGTGTTTTTAATTTTTTTATTTTTGTCCAACACAAGGAACCTATATAGCTTATACATTCCCTTTTTAATAGCAAACAAGGCATGTTTAGCTTTTGCATATAGCTGTGCTTAGATGATATAATAAAAATAATAAAAATAATGTTATATCAGAGCCTCATGTGATTCCTCCTTCTTCCCACAGGAAAATGGTGGGGTTTTTTGTGTTTATTTTTTGATTGATTGGCTTTGAGTTTTTATTAAGTGTCTTTAGAATTTTTTGGAGTACTCATTTAATTTTTGCTTGGCACAGTGTTAGTAGTCACTGTAAGTCCACTCTGTCTTCATAACTGCATTTGTTTCATACAAGTACATTTGATAAATTTATAAGTAAACAAACAAACAAAACCCCAAATCTTAATTACCTCAGAATGACTATTTCTTTAAAAATCCTAATTTTTTGCAGTTTTTTTTTTTTTTTTTTTTTTTTTTTGCAGTTTTTTTTTTTTTTTTTTTGCAGTTTTTAAGTTTTGGCCTGGTCATATTAACATACTTTTGCTATGAACTCTCAAATTCATCTGCAATAAAAGTTAGCAGTAAGAGAAAAATGGTAAACTAAATTTATCAAATTCATCAAAGTATACCCTTTAAAGAAGTCTACAATTAATGAAATCACATTGATACCCACACATGTTGCCATCTTAGAAAGAAGATAATAAAATTGAGTGTAACGTCAGCAGGAGGAATGAAGTCAAAAGACAATTGCCACAGTTAGTAAAAATATCTAACGTGAGGAACAACAACAACAACAACAAAAATAATTAGCATAGATTAAAAAAAACAGCTCTGAAACACAGTTTTCGGTCTTGCTGTAAGTCCTCTCCTGCTGAGAGCAAAACAACATGCCAGCAAGAAAGGCACGAAGAGCAGCTGGCATCCCAATAACATACTAGAGTTGTCAATGCTGTCCACATGGTTCTCCACATGAGGTTTTTAGAGAATCCCAGTACTATAATCTATAACACATTGGAAAAACAACATCCCTTTTCAAGGCCATTCTCTACAGAAGAGAAATATGTGGTTAATGCAAAGAAAAGGCCTCCTGATCATACTTTTGTAAACTATAAACTAGGAAGAGGATGTCCTAAAACTAAAAAAGGAATCAATTGGAAAGATATTATAATAAACTTATCGCAGATCATTTTGTAGCTGTTTCTACTTTATGATTTGCTTAAATAAGAGAAGTCATGTAAGGCATATAATCAGTAGGCATTAGTATAATTAAGCTGCAATGAAGACTGAGGAAACCCAGAATAACTTATGAAGAATAACTTATGATGTAATTCATTTCGAATTGTATAATTAATTACATAACAATTATACTTTTAATGATGTATTAAGTAGACCAGCAGTATTTATTCAATAAGGAAGAAAATAATGATTACCACAACAAAAATTAATACTTTAGTAATACAATGCACATCTTAATTTGGAATGTCAACACATTAATTGAAAGCTTTACAATTTGTTTTGTTAATAAGGTCCATTTGGTCCAGCATTATAAAAATCATTTGTTCCATAATTACTATGACCAACAAATATTTATTAAAAGGGCTTCTATCTCTTTTGTGCAGTGCATTTGGACACTTCATATAAGACCATGTTTTTTTGTAGAATCTCTTTTGTCTTTTCCATATATTGACACTAAAGCTTTGCTTTTCTCCTCAGAGGACTTGAAAGCCATGCCTGACTAAAGAAAAAAGGCCTTAAATGTTTGCAAGTATTGCTGCTTTTGCTTTTGGCTTTTACACTTTTTGGCTATCTGACAACAGGAAAACTAGTTCGTCACTCTTTAGGGTGGATCTCTAGATCTTTTTTTTTTTTTTTTTTTTTTTTTTTACTATTGTTCTTTTTTAAGGAGTCAGGATGGTAACAAATATCTGAAATAAATGAAATAAAATTAGAAAAGGTAAGTTCCCTCTTATACCTAACAAACTCATTAAAAGTAAATAAATAAATCTTTTTTCTTGCTTGAAAATGTAGACAACTGCATATTTTTAAGACAGTGCAAACATTTAAGAAAATGAGATTTTTTTTTCTTTTTCTGAGGAAAAGAAATATTTTTTCATTAAAATATTTATTTATATTTATATGAAATCGAGGCCTCAACTTTTCAATTGCATGCTTTATTACTTGCTGTTTTTTTAACACGTGCATTCAATTTGTCCACATTACTTATGCTTCAATAAGGTATGTTCTACCTTCAGCATTGTCAGAGTGGGTGCAAAAGAAGCAGAATTTTGTTGCCCCAACTGCCTCTGGGGGGCTGTGACTTCTACAGAATTATAGAACTTGTCAGCATGTTTAGTTCAGTACAAGTATCCTACATGTAAAAATAGCTGGGAACTGTTTTGAGTTTTCTTTAGAAATTGCACATATCACTACAAAAGAGTTTTTGCAAACTGTTTTAGTTGTAACTGCTGTTCAAGTGCTACTTATACAAGAAGTCTACATTACATAGTACCAAATCCTAGTCTTAATTCAACGTATTCTCCATAAAACTTCAGAGAAAACATATATTTGATCTCTACACTTTTTCTGACACATAACTTGCAAAGGTAATACAAGTTCAGAAACTGAGATACTAATCATAAAATACCCTGAGTTGGAAAAGACCCATAAGGATCACTGAGGCCAACTCCTGACTCCATGCAGGATCACCCAAAAATCCAACAATATCTCTGAGAGCATTTTCCAGATGCTTCTCGAACTTTGGAAAGTTTGATGTCACAGAATCACAGAATCACAGAATGACCTGCTGTCACGGGTTACCTAGATTTACCTGTGCCCGTGACAGGGGGCAGCCGCCCTGTAGGGCCCCCGGCCCGGAAAGGAAGGAAAAAGGGGAATGGGAAAAAAAACAGCAGCAGCAATCAAAGGAGGAAAAACTTATTTTACTAAATATAATATTGGAATACAAGATAACACAATAATATAATATGATTGAGGCTACTAAATCAAACAAAACACAGAGAGAGAGTCCCCGAAAACCAAGAGGGCTACTGTGAACACTAAGCAACATGGCTGGAATGCTTCCCATTCCCAAGAGCCCAAGAGAGAGAGAGAGAACTCCAGCCTGGGAGCAAGATTATATATGTCCTCCTCCCATGATTTATCTCTGGCCGTGACGTCCTCTGGGATATGTAGTTCTCCTCCGAGAGCTGAGTACTCAGGACACTGCCATTCCATGGAACTGGAGCATGAACCTCCCAGTGAACCATACTGCACAGGATGTTATGATGTGGAATATTGACAGCAACACCACAAAACCATGACACCTCAAGGATCATGAAATTCCAACCCCCCTGCCTGGCAGGGCCACCAAACTTCCAGATTTACTAAATCAGGTTGCCCAGGGCCCCATCCAACCTGGCCTTGAACACCTCCAAGGACGGGGCATCCACAACCTCCCTGGGCAGCCTGTTCCAGGACCTCACCACTCTCCTAGTAAAGAACTTCCCAATAACATCCAACCAATATCTACCCTCTTTCAACTTAAATCCATTTCCCCTTGTCCTGGTATTATCAGCCCTTTCAAAGAGTTTACTCCCCTCCTGGATATAGGTTCCCTTCAGGTATTGAAAGGCTCCAATGAGGTCACCCCGCAGTCTTCTTTTCTCCAGGCTGAACAAGCCCAGCTCCCTCAGCCTGTCCTCATAGGGGAGGTGCTCCAGTCCCCTGATCATCTTCGTCACTCTCCTCTGGGCCCTTTCCAACAGCTCCACGTCTTTCTTGTACTGAGGGTTCCACACCTGCACACAGTACTCCAGATGGGGCCTCACAAGTCATGACCACTTCCCTGTGGAGACCATTTCAGTACTATTCCCTCAGACTCTATCATTGGTTGACAGACGGGAGAGATCATATTGTCCATTCTGTTGAAGAAATGCTACTCAAAATAAGTTCTATTTTTATCTATTACTCATAAATACTTCTACTGTACAGGCGATTCCTTTTCTTTTTTTTTCTTTTTTTTCCACACAGCGTACTTTTTGTAAGACTCCTAGAAATGAATTTATTATTAAAATTTAAGCTTTTCCTGAATGAAATGTGCTGCATATTTCACAGTCAATCTTCAGTTGTAGTAACTAAAGAAGGATTAAAGATGACGGCACTAGAGTTCCATCCTCTTACGGGGAAGTTGCCACTTGTGTAATCATATAATCACCTGTTTCAAACAAACCTCTACACAGCTGAATACATTTCTTGATTAAGATTAACTCCAGTTTTATGAGAATATATGCTGGGACGCTACAGAGGATATGCATAGCATGGTGATGATCAAACTGTGGTATGCTTAAGTGAAAATACAGTCACAGAATCACAGAATCATAGGGGTTGGAAGGGACCTCCAGAGATCATTGAGTCCAACCCCCCTGCCAAAGCAGGTTCCCTACACCACGTTGCACAGGTAGGTGTGCAAGCGGGTCTTGAATATCTCCAGAGAAGGAGACTCCACCACCTCCCTGGGCAGCCTGTTCCAGTGCTCCGTCACCCTCACCATAGAGAAATTCTTGAGCACATTCTTGCAGAACTTCCTATGCTCCGGTTTCTTGGTTTCTGTCTGTTTCCCCTTGTCCTGTCTCCACACACTGCTGAAAAGAGTCTGGCATTGCCACTTTGCCCCCCACACCTTAGATATTTATAGACCTGGATCAGGTCCTCTCACAGTCTTCTTTTCTCAAGGCTACACAGACCCAGTTCTCTTAGCCTTTCTTCACAGGGGAGATGCTCCAGACCCTTCACTATCTTTGTGGCCTTCTGCTGGGCTCTTTCCAAGAAATACCCATCTTTTTTCTTATACTGGGGAGCCCATAACTGGACACAGTACTCCAGATGAGGCCTTACCAGTGCAGAGTACCAGATCACCTCCCTCGACCTGCTGGCCATGCCCATTTTAATGCAGCCCAGAATGCCTTTGGCCTTTTTGGCCACGAGGGCACACTACTGGCTCATGGCCAACCTATTGTCCACCAGGAAACCCAGGTCCCTCTCTGCAGAGCTCCTCTCCAGCATGTTATCCCCCAACCTATACTAGTGCATGCAATTGTTCCTCCCTAGGTGCAAGACTATGTCACTTGCTTTTGTTAAACCTAATCTGGTTTCTTACAGCCCAGCTCTCCAGCCTGTCCAGGTCTCACTGAATGGCAACACAGCCTTCAGGTGAGTCGGCCAATTCTCCCAACTTGGTATCATCAGCAGACTTGCTGAGGGAGGCCACTATCCCCTCATCAAGGTCATTGATGAAGATGTTGAACAAGACCAAACCCAGTACTGACCACTGGGGGACACTGCTAGTTACAGGTCTCCAACTGAACTCTGCGCTGCCAGTGACGAGACTCTGCTCTCTGCCAGTCAGCCAGTTCTCAACCCACCTCACTGTCCACTCATCTATCCCACACTTCCTCAGCTTTGTTATAAGGATGTCACGGGGTCAGTATCAAATGCCTTGCTGAAATCAAGGTAGACTACATCTACCTCTCTCCCTCCATCCACCCAGCCAGTGACATCACAGAAGGTCACCAGGTTGGTCAAGCATGACCTCCCCTTGGTGAACTCATGCTGACTACTCCTGATATCCTCCTTTTCTCCCAATTATCTGGAGATGGCATCCGGCACAAGCTGTTCCATCACCTTTTCAGGGACAGAGGTGAGGCTGACTGGCCTGTGATTCATCATTCATGTATCTATTTTTTAACAGTCAAATTGTAACAGTTATTTAGTTGTTACAAATAAAGCTGGTAATTTTCCATCTTACCTTAAAAGTAAAACATAAACTTCCCACAGGTAAGATTTAACTGCTTAGTCAGAAAACCTAACTAAGCAGTATCTTGAAGTTTCTCTTATTTGCTGTTCCATAAAGACAGATATTTTTCACTAAAACTTATAAGTCTTCAACTATATTGTTAGCAGATGTTATTATTACATTGCATTATCATTACATTTAATTACTTATATATTTTTATCTTCAGAATCTTAGTAATGTTATTCTGCAATCAAATTTGTCATACTATAGCAAAATGACTATTCCAATCAATATTTTCATTCTTAAATATATTTTATCATACAGTTGGAAAAAAAAACAATTGAACAAAAAAAGCCACCAGCAACAACAAAACAACAGCTGTAATAAGACTGGAAAAAAAATGTACTGCTGCATTACAAATTTAACCGAAAGGTGCAAAGGACGTAATGAAAATAGAGAACAATCTACACAATCAGCCAAAGTAATAAACTATCACTCCTAAGCAGTTTGAGTGCTAATGAACTCATCCAATTCACACAATCTACTAGCCTGACTTAATCTCATAGCAATTATAACAATCACATTGATGCTCTAGTGTGCTATAGGAAATAACAGTCCTCAGCCTTCCCTTGAGTCTCACTAAATAAGCAAATTATATTGGTTGTTGTCTTAATGGATAACAATGAATAGAACTCCTTAATGTTTTTTATCTTCTGGAAAATAGGACGGAAATGCCCTATAAAATCCTTTCAGTTTTGTTTGTCGATTGAGAAGGAAATTTTTATAATACACTTAAAAGAAAACATATTCTTCCTTTGTGCAATTTCAATCCCCTTTCCAACACAAAGGAAAGAACCTCTTTTACCTATTCTTCAGAAAGATGAATGCAGCAAACAAACATCATTTTCATGGTAATGGCAAGTTAATTCAGTTAATTTTACATTTTTTCCCCACCAAATCAATTGCTGCTTTCACTTTTGTACCAGACAGATAGAAGCTAAGGACACAAGTCTATATCTTCACAGTTTTCCTGAATAACGTAAAATTTTTCACATTTTGAGAACTCCAAATCTTTGCACAAACAATCCTGAACAAGCAACTGGAGTTAAAAACCTTCATGTTATAATGTAATAGGTAGGAAGCTCTGACAAAGAAATGGAAAACAATGAGGGTTTCGCAGGAGGTGTGTGACAGAACTGTCAGAAGTGTAACATTCTGACTTGAACTAAAAAATTGAATTTTCTTTCTGTTCTTTTTCTTCTTTTATTTCTGTACTCTTAGTTCCAAAAGACAAACAAGGCATTTCAGTCAGCTTTGACATATCAGTTCAGACTGTACTACATACAGTTTGCATGGGAATCTAGAAACTTTACTAGGCAAGCTTTATGGTGCTACTTTTATAAATTAAGCTTCCACACTTTAACAACTTTATTCTTATAATACTATTAATGCCATATTTCATTACCAAGAATAATTTTTAAAATATAACCTTACTTTAATCCAGGCATTAAAAAATAAATAAAAATAACAATAACAACAACAGCAAAGCAAAACCAGGAAAATATCAGTCTAACAGAATCAAATAAACCAGAATTTCTTTCAAAATAGCTGTTTCTATCTTATTTTCCAGATCAAGATTCACTTTATTTGGTTGTAGACTCACCCAAAACTGCAACACCTAGCAACAGCATGTAGAAATCTTGCTCACAAGATGACACATTTCTCTGCTACTGGTTTTCATTTCTGGCTAATCAGAACACAGTAACTAACTGATAGGTAAAATCATATACAGAATTTTGGGAATTAAACACTGTGATTAAAGGAATGCAGTGATATGTGGACACAAATGAGTTTTTTACTCAAATTTTGCAGTAGAACTGAGAAAAAAAAAAAAAATCTTTCTGCCTTTGTCGTTATGTTCAGAGGAATTTAAAACTGAATTCACCGAAACATTGTCACACCAATTCAATGACCAAATCATCTTAAAATATCTTGTTCATAGGCCTGACCAAAGGTGAAACTGCAGATTTACACATTTGGGTTACTATACGTGGATGCACAAACAGGCTTATCTTTAAGGACAAAGAGTATTCTAAGAAAAAATTATTTGTGACAGCCAAAACTGTGCATCTGATTTGCCCATTTGAGTCAAATATTTTCTTAGGGAATTATGTTTTTGTGGGGATACAAATAATTTGGCATATTTTCCATTGACCAAAGAGTAATATTTTTTCACGTAGCACTACATGCACTTTAGATTAAATGAAAAGCTTATTTATTATTATTATTATTTTTAATCTTTATCGACATTTACCTTTATCAACATTAGTAATTATATAACCTTATTTACAAAGTTCAGTTGTGACATTTGTGATAACATTTACCTTTATCAACATTAGTAATTATATAACATTATTTACAAAGTTCAGTTGTGACATTTGTGTTATTCATTATATTAAAAACAATAAATTCAGGAAAAGTAATAGCTACAAAGTCCTTTGGATGGGATATTCATATTTAACTTTCTAAGGAGACAGAATTTATCTAAGAGGCCATAGATATAGGCATACTATAACAAAGCGAAGTCAAAAAGAAATCTATCTATCCTTCAAGATTAAGTATATCATCACTATGTGGAAATAATTTGTCTTTATTTATTTATTTATTTATTTATATTTTGGGAAGGCTTAAAATTCTTCATCCTGTTGGTCCATTTTAGAATCGACTGAAAGACCTCTATTGACAAGGAGTATAAAACTTAAAACTTCTTCCAAAATCCTTCTATTTCTCTCTTCCCTAGGAAGACTCATTTTCACAACTCCTATTCTTATTGGAACAAAAGTCATAACCCGGCAATATAAAGTCAGTGGATGAAAAAACAAAGAAACAAACAAAATTGCTATGAATATACAACTCACACATTTGGTAACAGAAAATGATGAAAGAAAATGCACAGCATAATTAAAAATAATTCTGTCCCAATTGTGTTTTGTAGTTTGTGTATTTATTGATATTACAAAGCAAAACTGAAATAAAACAGGAAGTTATGTAATAAGAGAACTTTTTTTTTTTTTTTTTTTTTCCATTATTTCTACACCAGGCTCGTGCTGGTTCCAAATTTTCTTTCTGATAGCACTCATTTCTTTGTGTAGTTTCCTTTTGTTTACATATTCTTTAAGCAGAGATGACAGATATGAAAGGAGCTCAGGGATAACATGTAATTTACCAGGCTTTGAAGCATCTCTTAACCCTGTAGCATTTGTTGAGAATTTCAAGTGGATACATATTTATGACAGCCTAGAAAAACGAGAAGTTCTTAAACCTTTGATGAATAGCACAGCAATAGCAATTTGATTTAATCTTCAAATACTTTTAAGTGTCCTATTTTACACTGAAGAATATGGAGTCATGGAAAACCTACAATGCTTGCATTAAATTGTATAGAAATTATGAAGCACCTACAAGTAGAGAGTAGATCCCACATTTTAAATATTAAACCTTATGTTCAATGCAAGAATGAAATGTGTGACATTAATGGCACTCTTGATACTGAAAATTACTGACAGTGAGTGTTTCCTGAAACTGGAGTTATATACTTCAAATCATAATTTAAGTGAGCTAGACCAGGCAAGGCCTTGAATTAAATCAACACCAGCATCTAAATATAATATATAGATTCATATACTCATTTAAAACTTTCCCTTCATTTTTCCTCTTTTTCCTCTTTTTCTTGATGTGAGAGCGACTTAGTTGCCCTGAGATAAGAATGGTTACACTACAAAAAGAAGTTACAACCAGTGAGAGAAACTGAAGGGACATATGGATTTTTCTTGATGTGGGTAAAATACTTTACTTTCTTCTATGTAATAACTGATACAATGTCCTACAGAGATAGGACTATAAATGTCCCAGAGACCTCAGATGCAACAACAACAAAAATGTATATATACATGAAAATGATTAACATAGAAAAATTTTACAAGTTTATTATCAAAGGCTGAGATCCTTCCCTATCAATAACATATTGCAGAAATATTTTTTGCTTATTTTAAATAATATTTCCTCTTAGATGGTTAAATTATTATAGTTTAAGGTAAGGTACAAATAAAAAACACAGCTCAAATAGTTAAGTCCAAATTCTAACAAACTCCAAGTATTCTACCTGCTTCTAGAGAAGAGAGAAACTAAAAACAAAGCTGTTTTCCTCACATTGTTTAAAAATTGGATTAAATAAAGTGCTAAGTAAACTATCACTATCAGTGGAAGACTTCAAAAATATAGGTAAGAAGCAACATAAAAGATTAATTTTCATACGGGTTATCAATTGAATGGACATCAATAATATGTCTGTGCACAAGAACAAAGATGTTTAGGATGTGTATGAATATGTTTATATAAACGTGCAGGTTGAGAAATAATTTTAGAAGGCATATGGACAGGAAGAGCTGTGAACACCATGTGAAAGGAAGTGTAAATTATCTCCAGCAATAACTCACATCTGATAACAACTACATAACATCAAATTCTCTGGAAAACCTTGAAAGACAATTCTAGTGTGACAGAGCTGAGAAACTCTGAGAAATGCAACTCTGAGAAGTCACAGAACCATGTTATTATGTTTGTATGAGAAAAAATATCACTTGCAAAATGGGACCAGAGTGAATAGGTTTCACTCTTTCTCCTGACAGTCCTGAACGACTCTGGAAATCTCTAGGTGGATACCTGAAGCTTTGCATTTTTATCTGACTTTCTGATGATACTCTTGAGAGTACTGAAGAGAAGGGATGTTAATCTGTGGCTCAACAGAAGAGCACATTTCAATTCCAGAAAGATATGAGGGTTTCTCTTTACACTTTTCATGACTGCAAAAGAGGGGAGGCATTGAAGCAAGACTATAAGTTACACCTATTCTAACATCTTTCTTTTAGGAAGAAAAATATAATAGCTTATAAAACCAGATAGATTTTGTTCAGTTACCTCCTCTACATTACCTCAAAAAGTCAACTGAATCTGTTATAGTACGGATGTAATAAAAACACATTCAAACCAAATTTTTGATTGATTGTTTGTTCTTAGCAGTTTTTAACACTTGCAGGGATCTTCTATTATGCTTACTTAGTTTTTTAATGTTAAGTGGAAACAAGTGTCTATACCAAATATTTGCCGACACAAATCATCCAGTAAATTAGATTCAACACAGGGTTCCTGCCAGCTAAGCACCTGCTCCTGCCAAATGCAGCTCTTTACTGACGTGACAGGTTCAGCCTGATGTCACCTGCACTGTTTGACAACACTGATGATCACTTCTCATTCAAAGCCATTCACTAGAAGCCCTTACCTATAGTAAATCAACTGAGTAGGATGTTAGACAGAGATGTACAGAGGCCAGTTTTTATGAAAACATAATATCCAGTGTCTATAGTGACACTGTATTTCAGTCTTCACTCACTAACTCTCTTCTTGTGTCTGGGCAGCACTGAGCCTGGCTACATCCTCTTTTCCCACCGCCTCTTCAAGTACTAGTGCATAGTATTGACACCTGAGCTCCACTAGTTACTGGCATCCAACAAGAATTTCCATCCCCTTGGCTTGGCCATTCAGTCAGTTTTTTTCAACCCACTATACATCCAGCCCATGCATCAACAGCCTAAAAGGATTTAATAGAAGACGGTGTCAAAAACTTTCCTGAAGTCTAGGAATGCACTGCTTTCCCCAGGATGGTCATTCTATCATATTAGCACACCAAGTTGGTCAAGCATGCTTTTCCATTAGTGAATTCAATCTGTTTACTGCCAGCAGTGCTCTTGTCCTTCATGAGTCTTGAAAATAAATAAATAAATAAATAAATAAAATCAGAATTATTTGCTTTACCACTTTCCAAAGGATCAGGGTGAAGTTGACTGGCCTTACAGTTCCCTGGATCTTTCGCCTTGTTGTTTCTTGAAGATAGTGATGTTGGCTTTCCTCTAGTCATCCAGCATTCTCAGCCATTCACTGTGATCAATCAGAGATTATCAAAAGTGGGTGCTTGTCATATGCCAGATCATTAGCACTTGTGGGTGCATTATATCAGACAGGATACATGGGACTCTGCACCCTCTAATTACTTCACATGAAGCTGAAGCTCTGAAGGTTGAAACCATTAAAGACTATAAAGACTGTTGAAAATGCTGTTATTTGGAAAGGTTAGCTCTTGCCTAATGGTGGCTTTTAAGACCTATCTTTCCATTTGAGGGATGCAACTGCTGACAGCATGATATGTTCAGTCATCTGTGCTGGCATGAGGCAGGGACATATCCACACAGAGAAGGACTGAAGTTAGATCTGAGATGTCTTAACTGGTTGGAAGGCTGAGGAGACTTTTCTTCAAAAGCACCAGTCTCTGCCTTGTTATGTTTGCACAGTGACACAAATTCAAGTCAGGGAAAGAAATGTAAAATTTACACTTTAAAACGTAAATTTTACTCAGATTACATTTGCAAATAGCCAGGAAATTGCTCTCTCAGATGGACCATCCTAGGAAGCTTTCAAATCAGTGACTATTTAATGAAACTCAAGGAGAAACTCAAATCCTAAGGGAAATTAATAGAGAGATACAAATATTTATTTTAAATGTCATATAAAGAGCAGTATAGTTGATCAGTCTTACTAACTATAAAAGAAACATATCCGGCATACTGAGAGTCCATTTTAATTTGGAGGTTTCCTGGTTTACTAGAAAACATACATGTAAAAAACAAACAAACACATTTGCAGTGAACTTAGCTTATTATTCCTATTCAATCTTCTTCAGATTTCAAATGTTTTACTTTTTTTTCTAGAGGAAGCAAAGGCAAAATTTCATATCCAATATTTCAAACAGAACAGTATGAAGGAAATAAGACCTAGACTTTAAACAACATAATTAAATTCACTACTTCTCCTCTCCCTGCCAGCAGAGAGTTATTGCTTAAGTCATGAAATGGACAAAATTAACTTAATAAGCAGATATTTAAAGTGTAGAAAAATGTTTATTTATTCAAGGCACAGTAAACACTTTTCAGATTTAGTCCACTATTTTTGCTTGCATTTATTATTATAGCAACAAAGTCACTGACAGTTACTGTTCTCCCTGTTGCTCAGCAGTAACTATCTCTTAGTGAATAAGAAGATGCTTGTTAAAGGCAGTGAGGGTTCTTCCTTCCTTATCTTCCTCTATTCACTTTCAGACTATTCCATTACAGTCTCTCTTTTATTATCTCATCCCTTCCCTTCTACCCCTCTCCCCCTCTAATCCGTTTGCTTAAGATCTTATGTTTCCTAACAACACTTTTCTAATGGCACTTTTTACTCCTGTTACATTCAAACAATACTGGGAGTAACGTTACTAATGGCAAAGGGACAATCAAATTCCTCAGAGGCCCAGAGGTAACCATTATGTACAGTTATGTCATTTAGGCTAGAACATGCCCAGTGAAAAAAAAGTACAGTAGACTGAGATGTAATGAAGCAGGCTAGCTGATTTAAAGTAGAGGGTTCAGAATTTGATCTGCATAGAATTTCATCATCTACTTAAGAAACTAATTCAAGGTGAAACTACAAGAACTACATCTGCAGAAAGCCAAATGTCTGACAAATTCCAGCTTTTCAGCCAAGTGAATCATTCTTCCCATTAGACTGTGATAAAATGTATGCCTAAAATTTAAGACTCTTAAGTAAATGCCATCAACAACAGATATTTTACAAGCTGTGCATCATGAACAAATCTGGCATATCTCTATATCTACTTGGTGCTACTCATATCAACATTTCCTGAAACCTATTCTATCATTAATTCGAGAACTATTGTTTTTCTAAAAGAGAGACACATTTATCTTGGTCTATGGTGGCATTAACATTTTCCTTAGCAAATAATATATTACTTCACTGTTAACATTTAGTGTAATATGGAATATATTTTTTCAGAAGATTTACTATTTAAATTCACTATTTCTTTTCCACAGATGTTCTGCTGCTAGAGGTAATGCACAGCATTTATGATTATTTTGCCTAAAGAGCAGAGACTTAATCACAAAGTTTCTAATTATCTGTCAAGCAGAGCTTCCTTGAAAACTGGCAGAAAGACCATATGCTTAAGGATAATTGCATGCTCCAAAACAACAAGTAGCTTTGTTATCTCCCACTAATACACAGCCTCAGCATATTATGGCAATAAAAGACATGTTACTCTGACCTAAAGAGTGGTTTCAAGAGGAAAAAAAAACATAAGTTTGATGGTTAGGAGATCTTCAATTCAGCCTCCACACATAATCCCTTCAAAGGTTTCATGTGCACTGGGATATTACTTTTTGTAATGGATTTATGCACAGTTCCAATACAAAACAAAAACAAATGAACAAACACACACACACACAAAAACACAAACAAGTGCATCAAGTGTTTTTCAAATGGAGCAAGGCCATCATTTTGTCTCAAACAACATGCCCAATCTGAGCAAGCTGTCCTCATCCAGACATTAAACAATCTGTTTAGCATCCCTCAAGATGGTTCATTGAAAGGAGTCCAGAGATGACTAACTCTACCTGCTAGCCAATCCATGACATTAAACCTTATTTTTAGACACTGAATGCACTTTCTATCTTAAAGATACCCTAACCTCAAGCATAGGTGTATCGGGAAAGCAGTGGGGTCAGTTTCCTGGTGGTTGGTGTGGCTTGCATACTCCCAAACCATTTGACAAATCAACATCTTTGCTTTTGTCAATCCTGCTACTTGTCTCAATAATCTTTTAGGTGGTCACTGCACACACTAAACTGGGATGACAGATAAAAGGTCTCAATCACTTACTAGTAAAGACAAATGATAAATATATTTGAAGAAAAATGGCTGATAACCACTATAAGTACAGTTTGCACAGTAAATAGAAGAAGCATGAAAGCTCCAATATTTTTGTTTGATGAATGGATATATTATGCAGGTATGAATTATGTCTAATTATAAACATCAAATAATTCATTACAACATGGTTGCTATGGTAAACACAAAAATCAATTCATAATAATATTTAGACACTTCAGTCAAAGTGGAACCACTCCAGAAATTCGATTCAATTGTCCATAAATTTATATTTGTTCTGTGACAAAGCAAGACATGCACATCAATATTACACTCAGAGCTGGAATGGAAATGAAAACAAAACATCTCATCCACTCAATGGATAGAATAAAGGAAGTTTGTAGTTTATGTTCTCAAATAATAAAAGCACATGCAAATTAAGAAAATCTTCCAAACATAACATAACCTTTTATCATTCTGTTTCACTATAAAATTAACAGAAAATCATAAAGTTTTATGCCAGTCCCCATTATTCAGGACTCCTGTTACCTAAAAACTGTCCATCTGGTCATTTTTTCCATAGTTGTGTTTGGATTTCTCTATGTGTTTTTTTGTTTCTGTTGTTTTGTTTCTTTCACTTGTGCTGAAGGTAAGATGAAGCAACTAAGAAAACAAGAAATAGAGAAAAATAGCGATTATAAATCAAATACGCTACACACAGCATGCACATTGTATTTGGTTGAAATTAAAAAGGAACATCTTTCTTTTCTAGAAGAGGAAGTACTGAGAATTACAGATCTCTAAGTAGTAAACCTGAATTTTAGATAACAACTGTAAATAGAAATGGCTTCCCGGGCAGAACCTAGAACTGCATTTTATTTCTTTTGCATTTGTTTCTATAGTATTGTACCCATTCAATGCATCAGTTTCCCTTCATATTTATAATCACGATTTAGCTACCAAAAATTACTTCAAATGAGGAAGTAGAAGTATCTTTGACTGAATAATATTAATTCAAGAGACCAAAGTTAAGTCTGTTTCAAAATGTGTTGTCAAATTTGAGAATATCTGTAGAATAAAACAATTGGTGACAATGCTTGCATCATACACAGTTCAGGGGCTTGAGTCTGTCCCTCTAGACTAAATATCTGTTAGCTACTGCAATGTATTTTTCAGTTTAGCTTCATCTTGAAAAAATCCAGGAAAAGATATAAAACATAGAAAGGTAAGTGGAATTATAAGGATATGTACTCCTTGCCAGAGTTTCTCAGAAATAATGATACCTACAAGAATTATGAAGGCATTTTATTATTTTTACTGATGGTCCCATCTATCAAAACTTTAAGATGAAGAAGGGAAGGGATAAGAAAAAAAGTGTTCTGCATATAAATATTTGGAGTGTCTTTATTATGTCTTCATATATGCTAAAATACTTTTCCCATCAGCATTACAAGTGGAAGAACAATAGCATGAAAGAAGCATTCTGAGGTACATCTGAATAAGAATTCTATTCAGCTGAGTTAATAAAGAATGAGGCAAGGTTTTTGTTTGCAAATAAGAATGGAACACAGGAATCATTGCTGACTATATACTAACCAAGTCAAATTTTGCATTAGCCTACAGACAATACTGTCAGAATATTTACTTTCTTTATTGACTTTCCACTTGTTGTGACAACATAATTCTAAGCTGGTATTAACTCACATTACAGAATCAAAGAATTGTAGGGTTTGGGAGGGACCTCTGAAGATTATCTTACCCAGCATCCATGCAAAAGCATGTTCCCTATAGTAGATTGTGCAGGAACTTGTGGACTTTACATTAATTAATCACATTAATTTATATGAGTCAGAGATAATGACTTAAGAATTTATTATGTACCTTAACTCGTATTGCTTTTTCATCTTCATTACAGTCCCACTCATTATGTCATATTTGCAGTGAAGTCTCTTGACTCCTTCAGCATATTAAGCATTCAATAATATTGCAATCTGGCATTTTGTTTTATGTAATAGATATAATTTAGACCAAGTTCTAAACACAAATTATTACTTTCAGGTGACCTCACCACAGTTTGCCTATTATTTGTTTGTAATAGTCACCGTCGAGCAATTCACATGTTATCAAACTCAGAAAAAAAAAAAAAAAAGCCTAAAAACATGTTTGTTTCAGAAGTAGAAGCCCAGTTAAATACATCAGCAACTGAACTGAGCAAAAGTAGATAATATGCCCACTTTTATATTAAAGAACCAAAGCTTGTTATAAAATACTGACACTCACTTGCCCTAAGAGATGCTCTGGCAAAATTCATCTATCACATCAGTGATTTTTGTTACTCTGAGCATATCACTGCTTGTTATGAACTTCCATTTACCCATCTTCTTATCTTTCTATATGTATGTGTCATCCTTCAAATTGCTTCCTCAAGGCATTTCCATATTTATTTGAGTCTTTCATATGTGCAGATAACACAACTGGACAAAAAAAAAAAAAAAAAAAAAAAAAAAAAAAAAAGAATATAGGTCATGCCTGAAATACTTTTTTTTTTTTTTAATTTTATTTTTATTTTAAGCTACATTTCTGCTGACTGTAAATATTTAAATGCTAGTGTAACAAACAAGAACTTTCTTAGACTAAAAATATTTATGTTTGAAGTATATCACTATATTGCATCATTTTAAACTTAAAAGAAAGAAAAACTGAAAGTCTATTTGAAATACTGCAGCACAAGGCACATAATCACCAATTTCTTTCTTTACCTGACAGTGTTCTTCCCAAATTATTCAAACCAATCTTTATTGCCTCTTATCTGATCAGTCATTAAAAATAATTAAAAGGTACATACAAAAAAAAAAAAAAATATGGCAAATATTTTGCTTTACTACAGTCCATGTACCACATGCCTTTTTCATATTCCAAATATTCACATCTCAAATTAGATTTTCTGAGGAGGGAGTAAAACAGAAGAAAAACTGTGAAGAGCAACTGATCTATCAAAGATCAACTTCACCCTCCATATAATGAAACTAATGGTACCAGCTTTGCCAGAGACTTTCATGGGACAGAAGGAGATGCAGACAAGGTGATTTATTTCTTCTTATTTAATAAGTCTGTATAACTTATCTTCATGAGAGTAAATGATGACAAGTTAAGCCTTACACAATAACTTAAGATTCATGTGTTAAGTGACTTTTTCAGAAATAAATGGCTGGAAGATTTTCTGTCACTCAACATTTTGCTTGTCCAGACTGACTGGTAATGACTAACCATTGATTACTACTCTTTGGAGAAGAGGTGAAACATGCATGTGCACACTAAGGTATAATGTGCTGGTTAGTGAATAGTTGATGAGTGTCTTTGGATTTATGAAATGTTTTATCTAAAAATGTTTAATCTAGAAACACAAGTATGTGATTAAAGCAATAAGTTGTAGAAGAAATGTGTCTGAAGAAGTGCACTGTGAAGTTTCACAAACACTAATATAGAAAATATGACTGGGTAAATTTTTTACCTTATTTATGGCATATAATTCACTTCTGGGAGATTTGGGATTCCCTGAAGGTGTCAACGTGCAAAGCCAGCCCTTTGTACTTCTAATGTGCTTTGAATATCTCTTGTCTTATTTTTAATTAATATTAAACTATGTCAGGAAGAGAACACGAGAAAGCACACTATAATGGAGATATTTCAAAATACTTCAAAGTATGCATAGATGAGATTCATTCTACACAGTGTTTTATTAAGCAGTATTTTCTAGTGTAGCCTTGATATTTGATGTATATTATACCATCTACAGTCAGAAAGAAAAAAAAAAAAAAAAAAAAAAAAAAAAAAAAAAAAAAAAAAAAAAAAAAAGCACCCTTACGTTATCTAATACCTGAGCAGCTCAGATTAAATGACAGATCTTTTACATACCACTTCATCTTTTGTTTATAGACTTGCTGGATTTTCCTGTCTTCAGGACAGCATAGACTAAAAGGAAAGGACAAGATGATAATAGCATACTATGTGGTATACCACATCTACTGCCATCTTCCCACACTTAACTTGTGTTCTGTTTACATGACATTGCTGTTGATGATGCAGATAGACATGTCAGAAACATAAGTACTCTTCTTCAGAGGCCTGCTGAATGTATTATTGAATATAAGTAAGCACCACCACACAGAGGAATTAAAGGAGACTGACAGGTACCTTAGGATTTTAGGAAGGAGGAAAAGATGCATCTTGGATCACTAGTAATCTGTGTTGGTAGAAGAGGTAGGGTGCAAAACAAATATAAATATTAGGAGCTCAGGTTGACAGAGCACAATTTCAAATAAGTGAAAACAGAAAGGGAAGGGAGAATCTTTTGAAGAAAATTTAGAGCACATAGATTTTAGTAGAAAAAAAAGTAGCTATCAATTTCTAGTTCTAGTTTTAAAAGTTACTTCAAAGTTGAGTGTGGAAGAAAAATATATCAATAATCTTTCCCTCCATGCATTTTATCTAGTTTCCTTGACATAATCCAGTGTTTGCAGCACTTTGTATTTCATGTGCTTTTATGTTTTTACTTTGGAATTTAAACTACAAATTTCACAGAATCACAGAATTATGCAGAAATGTGGTATTCACAAAGTCAAGACTAACTTAACAAGTTAACCACACACTGTTAAGAAGTACCCCCCTGCATTTCCTCTAGATTGATGACTTGGCCCAATCATTCAATATTTCTGGTTCTTATACTCACAGAAATATTAAATATTTACTCCCTATTTCATGTTTGTATAATTCAACATTTTATAGACACTCAACCTCTATCACATGACTTTTTCCAGCATCAATTCAGAGATATGCAGAGCAGCAGAAGAAAAACTTCTGTATAGCAGAAGATAACCAATATTTTCCAGAATAAAAATAGAAATAAAAATAAAAATAAAATAAAAATAAAAAAAGTCTTATATTGTCCTAACTGTAGTTTTCCTAGGCAAAGTAACATCTCTTCATATTGCACTGAAATTAGTTCATCTGCCAGATATTTCAGTCATCTCTATATGACCTTCAGACATAGCTATTGCTAAGAGAAAACAAAGAAACAAACAAAAAGCAGAAGAAAAAATCAAACCAAAACAAAAAAAAACAATCAAGTAGACGACATTAAATTTAATAATTTTTATTTGGTATAAATCCAATATTCTGTTATAATTCTTGGAAGTTTTTCAAGGATTAGCAGTGTCCTTTCCTCAAACATCTTTAAAATTGGAGTTCTTAGTTGATTTAATAGTATCTTTGCTTATATGTCTATATGAATTTAAACATATTTAATGAACTACAATGAAAGAATAGGTTGCTAACAAAATTAAAAGTAACTTGGGGATTTTTGTCAGAATTTTTGAACTAAGTTTAGTAAATATAACAACTGCAGTATGAGAAATATTTCTTGCATACACAAGCAATGACATTTCCAAAAGAACATTCCATGAAGTGGATTTCATACTTTAATCTTCTCATGTCAAACTTTTCAGAAAAGGGAAAAAATAAAAATAAAAAATGGGAAAACAACAGTTGACAGATAAAGCATGCATCTAAAGACAAAAAGCATGGTTTCTTCAGTGGATAATTTATTTTATTTCATTTCATTTATTCTTTTATTGTTTTTATAAAAGTAGTAGAACATACATATGTATGGAAAAGTTCTCAGGGACTCAGAACTGATTTCACTAAAGCAGTAAAACAAGTTTAGATCTTTAAAGTGATTACTCTGTTTTATCTTGGCAAACACAAAAATAACAGAAAATTCACATTTCTCACTGCATGACAGTGATACCTAAAGAGTATTTAAATTGTGGGGCAGATTTCATGCTCATCTCATCAATACTATTGAAACTGTGAAGCTTTGAAAGGCTCAGGGAAAAGAATTTTGTAGCTATGGCTTCAGCAGTACCTCCTTCTTTCATCTTTTCTTTTTTCTTTACTTTGGATATCAGTTTGATCAATCACTACTAAAATATCCTTTATAATAAAGACAAGTCCAGCATGCACTCAGATATACTCCCTCCCTTCCTCCCCTCACACTGGGACAGGGGAGAGAATAAGGGGAAAAAAAATGTAGCAGAACTTGTGGGCTGAGGTGAAAAACTAGGAGGGCTGCTCCGAAAGTAATGCCTCCGATTTTGTCCTATTTTTGTTGCCCATGTTGTCAGAAGCAGACTTCTACAGGTAGTAGAAGTTGAACCTTCCAACCTATAAAAATAAAAAGACTTTTGCCTGCTCTTTGGTGAAGAAACCTTC
Organism: Excalfactoria chinensis; assembly: GCF_039878825.1. NCBI lineage: Eukaryota > Metazoa > Chordata > Aves > Galliformes > Phasianidae > Excalfactoria > Excalfactoria chinensis. Next base: position 52,433,017 of record NC_092826.1, read on the forward strand.
ATAATCAGAGGTAAATATTTCCTACTCTTAGAGCTCCCAAATATGGAGTATCCACTAGCAATGACTGCATCCAGTGATGATCTCACTAGTCCCATTTAATGTCTATTTCCTACATACAGATTTTTGGTAAATAAATACAGACCATTTTTGTAGCCATGGAATGGAAAGAATGGTATTAGTCAGACACTATATCCAATTGTGTATTCTGAATTGATTTAATTTTGTTAATAACAAAATTTTAATTTCAGCATTAATATCAGTTAGTATGTAGTCTATCTTGTGCTTTAATCATAATAATGAATCTACACTGTGTCTTCAATCTCCGCATTTAGAGGAGAGTAAGAACAAAGAAGAGCCTGGAATTTAAAAACAATTTGTATCTCCTTTGGGATAATTAACACTTTTTGCCTCTAAAAGTAATGTTTCTACTTCTCTCATTTGCATATGTATAATATCTATGGGTCTGAAAAATACTGTTTTCCTAAAACTCATTTTGGAGGCCTTACACATTTTTAGTGCTGCAGAAGACTACCAGAAAGTATGTAATAAAGCCACAGTGGGGAAGAACTGCAAAATGAATTGGACCTTTCAAAAGAATTGGATTAGACAAAGCTAGATTAGAAAAAATTCTTGACATTACTTTTTAAAACAGAGGAATCACTATCTGTTTTCTTAGCTAGTCACCTTCTTTTTGGAAGAACAATTGTATATAGCTCAGTAAAGCTTCTGAGGGCATTTCGTATTTTCTGCTACTAAATTTATCTTTTCCTTACTGTTAGGGAGCTGAGAGAATTAGAAAACCTGCAATAAAGATGGGGGGATAAAAACAGCTTTAAAGAAATAATTCATACATGACTCAGCTCAAAGGACTACATAAAAGAAAAATAAATTATACTTTATTTCTTAATAAGGAATGAAGATTCAGTTAATACTCTTGAAAGTAATATCTCTATTCATACACTTTCAGGCCAGCAAAGGAAAAGATATTGCTTGCTTTAATGCAGTGACTCAGACATTATTGAATAATCCAGTTGTGGAAAAATCTATACACATAAGAATCGTTTCCATGGGTAGAAAACTGCCATAAATAAGGTTGTACATAAGTATAAACAACTTTATACAGTTCACAGATAGACTTATAAATATTATTAAAAATCCATAATAGCGATTTGGTGTTTTTGTTTCTCATGACTTCTTTTTAAAAAGTTTTTTTGTTGTTGTTTTGTTTTAATTTGATTTTTTTTTTTCCCTCAGAGGAGAGGCTAACACAAGCTTAATGAGAAAAACTAATGCAAATTCAACAAGGACCAGATGAAGTCAGGAAGTAGAAAAGATATGTTCACAAACTCAGAGCACACCATATGCCAACATTATCAAGTGAGACACTGTATATAATAGACTGTACAAATAACTGAAACTTTCTATGCATATTAAACTTGTCTGCTTAATACAACTCCAATTAACTCATAAATTTCCAGATTTATCCATCACTTACTCAACTACACTGGCTCAGGGTGTGGTTGGCCTTTTTAGCTGTCAGGGCACACTGCTGATTCTTGTTCAACTTTCATTACCCAGAACCCCCAGATCTCCTCCTATGGAGCTGCTCTCCAGCCTCTCATACTGCATTCTAAACACATAGCCAGAGTTCAGAAGAGCCATTTTCATAGATCAGCTAGCAATGCTGTGCCTAAAGCAACTGGTGAAAAGAAACACTTGTTACTTTTAACTATATGGTTTGCATACTCAGCAGTAATGAAGAAGAAAAGAAAAGGAAGCGAGTCACAGTTAATACTGGACATAAAATCTTAACTGATGTTGTCAATAGTCATTCCCAAAGCATGGATAAGGTCTCAGATTGCTGCAGGTAGGATCTGATACAGACAATTATTTTTACAAATGTTCCTTGGAATACTTCTGTTTCCAGTTTCTGTGTCTTTTTGTAACTGTGAGAGTATGACAGTATTAGTATGAAGATAATCAAAGTTTTGTCACAGCTTTAAGCTAATGGGGACTACTTAATCTTCCATGGAGATATGTAATGCATCAGTATTGCATACCTCACAGTATCAATGCATCAGTAATGCATACCTCACAGTGCCATGATTTTTAGAATGATTAAGAGTAAACTGAATTTTGATTGGGTGTTTTGTTTGTTTTGTTTTCTGTTCACAGTTTGTAAAAATGACCCAATTCAATATTTCTACAGGCTTCTAAAATCTAATATGGATTGTTTACTTTCCCAAAGCAGACCCTAATTCCTCCCTTAAAAACAAACAAACAAAAAAACCTTGTTCAAGAAATCCATAAATATATCTGTATTTTTACTACACATCATCCTTAATTATATGCATTACCTAGTCTTGGTTCTGGACATCTATCCAGTAATAGGTTAAAAAAAAAAATAAATAAATAAAAAAAATATGTAGATGAAGAAATAGAATACCATATTTTTTCAGCTGACATTATGTAATTTTTAAGGTAAAAAGCACAACATTTTTCCATACTGGAACAGTAGTTTTCATTTTTTATATTTGACCTCCCTGATAACATTCAAGAGCACAATTGTTGTGCAGGGCTAAAAAAATGTGCCTATAGCTTATACTTTCTACTTTTAAAGTAAGCAAGTAATCACATCTAGCTAAAATGATTAGCAAGAGGTGCTCTTCTTGCATTATCTTGTTGCAGGATATGCTACCTTTTGCTGGCAGTTAAAGCAGAGAGATGTGGATAAACACACTCTAACAGTACTATAGTATTAAGTGCTTCTTTTCTTTCCTCTAAATCCTTCAGATAACAGAAACTACAATAATCTACTTAAGAAAGATTTAATGCTCCCCTTGGGAAAAGAGGTAAAGAGAAACCAATGTAAGAACAAAATAAAAATTACCTTTCAGAGTTCTCTATATGCTCTAATTTGTTGTGAAATCTAATTTGTGACTATGGAAGAAAAATGTATTCCTAAGTATATTAATAAATAAGTTTTGTTTTACCTGGTGTTTTAGCTGCTCTCAACCAAGAGAACCTTCTAGATATTTCAGAAGGTAACTATATTACTATGTCAACAATGAAAGAGAAATTGAATAAATATTCAACATTTTGCACCTAAGCCCAGTAAATTCTGTACCCAATCCATTCTTATCTAGTTAATTACAGTTAATTTATACATAGTTAAATACAGTTAACTTATACATCAGAAAGGAAAATATTCAGACCTTCACTCCTTATAGCCCTTATAATGAAAAGCTAGGTTCAAGGCCCTCTAAAAACATTAAATTAGGCCAAATAAATGTTTTGGTTACTTCCCTGCAAATGAAACAGTGGCATTTCAGAGATTCAAAATAAGAAATATATGTTTGAATCCAGACTTGATACAATATTTCTTCATAAGAACTGTATATAGTTTAAAACGAGAAAACACACAAATTTAAAATATAGATGCCAATATTCATACATACGCGCATAAGAAAACAGTATTTTTTACATCATATCTGAGCTCGAGGTAGGAATACATTTAAAGTCCTACAGTTTCCTATTTCATCTCTGCATTAATTCACTCATAGTAATAATGAGCAGATAATCAGTAATGGAAGGAAAAGCTGGATGCCCATTACTACCACTCTGAAAACTGCAGATCAAAACCTCGCTCACTTCTTTACTACAAATATCTAACATCAACATTTTGTCATGCCCGTAAATCAAATTAGATCAACAAAATCAAAACAAAAACAGTTTCTGATATAGATTATTCGACTAAAGACACAAATTCACAGGAGGCCCAGTTTTATATAACAAAACAAATGTACTGTGGAACAACTCAGTGATATACAGGAATTTGCAATGCTGCTCCCTCCAGCAGTAAGCCTATTGTGCCTATTTATTTATTTATTTTTAATTTTGCAATTGTGTTTTCCCACATAGCACAAGATATAGAGGAAGAAAGCCCTAATGTGGCAGTCATGTACTTGATACTAGACAAAGAATACTAAACATTTTTTCTTTAATTATTATCAAAACATATGTCTAATGAGAATATTTTAAGGACCAGATGTGAGCAGAACAAATTATTTTTACAATAGAATTAAAAAAAAAAAAAAGCACTGAAAGAAATTGAAAGCAAATGTGATGTAGAAAAAGCTCTTTCAAGAAGGACAAATGCTGATTATTTCCATATGCAATAATGCCAGATCATGTAGTTTTCCTAATGATACTCCCTCCCTCCTCCTCATTTTATTCTCTAACATGTTGAAAATATTCCCAGCCTCTGAGTTAGTTACAAAGACACATTTGGCAGACACACCATCTTTGATAGCATGATTTTTAATCCGCTTCTGTAACCCAAGAGAATCTTTCAATAAAGAGATTAAAGTATTGAAATTTTATTCTCTACATTCAAGAGGACAGTGGCTGACCCTGATGAGTAATTGAAAGCTAGATTTCATTGCATTATATTGGACACTAATTATACCAGTTGGAACAATTTTCCAGCAATGTAACATTCATAAAAAAACCCACTTCAGTACATAGAAAAAAGATAGGAGGACAGAGAAAAGGACAAAGCAAAGGAAAAATGACTGCCAAATATAAACAGAAACGAAGTGGGTGTTCATAAAAGAATTAGGTTAAAAAAGAAAGAGGATTATAATTTAATTAAATTGGTTTGCAATGGAGTTATCAGATTTTTTTTTTAATTTTTATTTTTTTGCTGTTTTGAGATAACAGGCTGTTTCATCAAGAACATGAGTTGTTTACATAGATGCTGCAAAATTATATCTTCATGCAAACAATAATAATTACTTTACTTGCAGCATTAACTATCATCCTCACACCTGAAGTATGCTCTTCTAGTAAGTGCATTTCCACATAAACTGAAAATATCTCTCCCAAATTAGGTCAAATGTTTGCCCCACGAGGCTGTGTAAATAATTTATATTCCTTTCATGAGATACTTGTAAGATCTGTGTGTGATAGCGTACTGATATTTACCCAGAGCGTGGTAAGAATTTTATTCAGACATCTGTCCTACATCTCAAGTACTGCTTCAGCGTGCGTGCATATGGGTTTCCCTTTTCTTAAAACAAACACATTTACAGTTTCACCTTTTTTTTTTTTTTTTTTTTTTTTCCTATATATGTATCAACCCTATCTTTCATGTGTCATGCTTAAAATAACTTGGGAGAACTCGTTTCTTTTAAGATTGCTCTCACTTAATTACTGAAGACAGAGTCCAAACTGGATCTAATCCATGCTAAAACTACACTGTAACACTCCCTGTGAAACCCTACTAGCACATGCCAGCATTGTGCACTTCACAGCCCAGAAAGCCACCTGTATCCTAGGCTGTGTCAAAAGAAGCATGGCTAGCAGGTTGATGAATGTGATCCTGCTCCTCTACACTGCACTGGTGATGCCTCACCTGGAGTACTGCATTGAGATGTGGAGTCCTCAGTACAGGAGGGACAGGGACCCATTAGGGCACTTCCAGAGAAAGGCCACAAAAATGATCCAAGGGATGAAAAACTTCCACCTACAAGGACAGGCAGAGGGAGCTGGAGCTGTACAGCCTGAGGAAGAGAAGGCTCCAGGGAGACCTGAGAGAGCCTTTCAGCATATAAGGGGGCTGTAAGAAAGAAGGGGGCAGACTCTTTAGCAGAGTCTGCTGTGATAGAACATGGGGAAATGGTTTCAAACTAAAAGAGGGGAGATTTGGATTGGATGCAAGTTTGTTTTGTTTTGTTTTTTTTTGTTTTTTTTTTAAACTATGAAGGTGGTGAGGCACAGGAACAGGTTGCCCAGAGATGTGGTGGATGTCCTGTCCTTGGAGAAAATCAAGGTCATACTGGACAGGGATCTAAGAAACATGATCTAGCTGTGCATGTCATCTGTTCACTGTAGGGGAGTTAGGGTAAATTTTAGGGTCCCTTTCATCTTAAACAATTTTATGATTCTATGAATATTTGCTTCCATCAGATGAATAGGCTGACTTTGTTAGATAACCATATAATTGCCAGACCTGACACAGGAAAGTATGAACACATACCTGAGCCAGAGATGGACATGAGACAGGAAAAGAGAGAAATGAGGGAGCACACACAAGGCTGAGTGAGATTTTTTTTTTTTTTCAGATGAAGTTATTAAGAGCAATAGAAAAAACTGATAAAATTAACTGATACACTGAAGGATACTGAAAAATACTCATCTCTCTAGGTAAATCTCTCCTTTAAAAGAAAATTAATCCACTGGCATAAATTATTTCCTGATGTAACACAGATTACTCTAGTAAAACTTCACTGTTTTATCCTACGAAGTGCATTTGATGCCTCTGCTGGAATCTTAAATAGACAAAAAATGGAGACAAAACATGATACATAGAAATTCCTTTGTGTTTCATGCAATCCTATCTGTGAAGACTGCTTTTGCTCTCTGAAAGGCAGGTTAGCTTACTTTCTTGTATATTAGATGACAACGTTGTTCCATCTGCAATATATTTCCAGGCCTCCAAAAGGTAAAGAACTTGTTCTAAGCTGTAATATAAGATCTGAGACAACTCTAGCGCTTGCAGACAACATACTTAGGCCTAGAACTTACTTTAGACATAGAAAATTAGATTTCTAACTAAATGTTACTGCTATCTTACTCTGAAGGAAAATTCTGCTCTCCCAGTGTGGTAAGACAAGCAGACAAGTCAGTGAAAGAAAAGGGCAAGGAAGAGATACTCAGGAAATAAGAAAAACTGTTAAGATATAAGCAGGGAACTCTCTTTAGTGACTCTTGTAGCAGTCAACATATGCTGCATTTGTATACCTTAGGAAAACATAACAGTAAATGTTGACACAACAGAAAAATGTACCTGGGCGACACACACAATCAATATAGAAGTAAACAAAGTAAACAAAGGTATGTGTAAAACGTAAAGCACTAGCAGACTTCAAAGAACTTTGGCAGGTAAGGGTGCAGCTACATTTTCTGCCCTGAAAACGGGATTAAAGGTCAGTGACAAATCTGAAATAAGGAAAGTACTGATTTTGATTTTAATTTCTAAGGAAAATCATCATTGCTGTCATTGCTTCTACAAATTCAAAAATGTCTTAATCTTTTTTTTTTTTTTTTTTTTTTTTTTGGGGGGGGGGGGGGGAGATGCAGGAGAAGTATTTACTTATTTACTTCTTAAACTGAAATATGGCAGTAATTTTATCCATATATCTTTATTTCCTTAACAAGACAAACACTTTCCTAATTACAGATAAAACCTGAAGTGCAAATATTGATCTTCATTCTTTATTTATGCTGTGATAAAAGAAAAAAAAAATAAAAGAAAAACAGGCCAGAGTGTTCTGACAACATTTTAAATCAATTATTTTTCTATAATATTCTGACTGAATGTTTAGAACAAACATTTTCTGCATGGAAAAGGTTTGTCACATCCAAAAACAAAACAAAACAAACAAACAAACAAAAAAACACATCTAGGAATAGGAAAAAAAAATAATAATAATGCATGTATAGTATAAAGAATACAAAATTTTGATGTCATTACCTTGTCATTACCTTAAAAATACCTTTGGTACATTTTTTGGTATCTAATCATAGGAAACTCCCAGAGAAATTAAGATATTACCTGAATTTGCCTTACTTGAAAGTATTTTCTTAGTATTCTGAGCTCTTTCACAGAGAAGTTGGAGAAGTAATGAGAGAGTAGGTGTAGAAAAAAAAACATAAGCAAAAAGAGAAAAACAACAACAAACAACCAGAAATTCATGTTTTCAGTGCTACCAATATATCTACCATTTTCAGACACTTCCTTCTCCTCTCAGTTAATGCTTCCACTAGGTCTGATCTCTTCTTCTGGACACAAGGAAGTGCAAGTGTCTGGGAGCATTTATTTTTCATATTAAATACCACATTAATCAAACACATCAAAATAAGGAGGAGGAGGTGGAATAGATAATGTTTTATAGCTAAGGAAACCTTGAAGTATTTTGTCCTCTGGCCTTACACCCTTCTGCTTCATCATCTGTTCTCTCACTGACAGCCTCTTTTAATCATCACTCTTAGTAGCCTCCTATTTGAATGCCATTCTCTCATTAGGCAGCAAATTGTTTCCCTCTTTGTCAAATTCTAACAGTAAAACAGCCTTTTTTCTGTCGCTTAAAATAAGCTTTTGCAATCAAATGACATGGATTTAAATGTCTATGGAAATTTATAGCCTTAGCTTTCTTCACATAAATATGATCAAAACAAAACATTTTTTCCCTTCTCTTTGAGATCTCAAATATCTTTCCTGTACTAGAAGAGAGCTCAGTCTTATTGCAGAGTGTGTTCTCTGCCTTTGACATTTAGCAGAATAAAACTGATAACAGCATTAGGTAGCAGATTAGTCTCGTAGATTCAGGTGTAGAAAGAAAGAGGCATTCAAACTCTGTGTCCTGATACATGAAGTACTATAAATTAGAAACGTCAAAAGTGTAATAAACCAATCCACATGCACTGAAACAAAAGTGTTTTCTTTTGTTTTTTCTTGAAAGTATTAACAGGAAGAAAAAGAATTCTTCAACATCAAACCATATCCAATTATCATTTGTATTTTAAAAATGTGACATTCCTCATTGTTTTTGAGAAATACCTTGTGGTTAAACAGCAAGAGTTGTGAAAGTATTGCCCACAGTTAGTTCAGTTCCTGAGATGGACAGTATACCCTGACTGTGGAACTATTCAGAACTAGGTTTTTGTTCTAGATTGCTTTATTTTTTTATTTTATTTTTATTTTTATTTTTTTTTAATTATTCACAGTGTGGATCCATGCATTGTTTACTGCATCTTATCCAAAAAATATACTGAATACAGAATAATTGTTATGAGACCAACTCTGGCTTTGATACCACAGTATTTACCAGCACAGTTCACATCTAAGACAAAGATTTGTTGTGATTTCCTTTAAATAATTTTAACTACATAGGAGACAACATAAATAATGAATTGTTGAACATCTCCATAGTTAGAGTTGCATGATTTTTAAAGTTCTCAACAGTATAAGACTTTTCATATTTATATCGTTGTACAGATCCTAAAATAGCTTAATTATTTGAGACTACAAGCTCCATGAAGAGAAATGTAGAAGACTTTTCTGACAAGCAGAACACTTAGATTACTTAATTTCCCTACCATCATACAAGAAAGTCTCAGCCACAGAATCTAAGCAATGATCCACTATCATAACCAAAAGAACTTCTCAAATTCACTACATGACTTTTCTGAGAAGACTGAACAATGCTTTCAGAGCAGTACCATTCCTCATTACAAGTTCTGGTTCATTTTCAGAGCACTACTTACTCAGAAACAGTATGAAACAGACTCAAAGATGAATAAGTAACACATCAGATCCTTGTTTTCATTCGGTGTTAATTAATATGGAGGGCTAAGGGAAAAAAATCCAACAATAAAAGCCCATACTCTGCTGTAAGGTGGAATGATACAAAGATGATAACAGATACTCAAAAAGTTATTTATAAGGAAAAACTCAGCAATATAGATGCCTTTGCTGAGAAATGCTGAGGCAATCTCCACCAGGAAGCAATCTCCAAGAGAGATGCTGCCTTAGTGGTCATCAACTCTTAAATGAGGTCTAGAGGAGGTGGAGTCAAGCTCCACCCCTTCTAGGAGCACAGCTAAATTACTCTCACCTGTGCTCCCACAGCTGACCAGAAACTTGCCACAGCTGATTAATCAGAGGTTCAGGCTGTGATTATCAATTTCCCATACATCTGCTATACTACCTGCATGTTGTATATTTTACTGAATTGCTCCTTTCATCTCCTTCTGACATTAATGCACAGATATACATTCTTGAAACCTATCAAAGTCTTGCTTATTCTAATTTCATTCACTGTCCATCACTACAAGTAGGTTCACTCATTTATACGCATGCATTCATGGAGGACTGCTCCACCAAGTACTGAATAAAAGATTCTTTACAAAAGTAGTTTCTTTATTTAGCTAAAAGGAAATATTATCAACCATGATCAAATTTTTTAAATTATGGCAGCCATGAACATAACTCAAATGTACAATACTATTTTAAGTGAAAAAACATAACCTTGAAGAAATAACATAGCTACAAAAAAATGGTGTGAGGAACTACTGGTGTGAGACTGTGAAATTGATAATTTTAATATTTGTATGTCTGATTGCTATGCAACTGAATTTTCATAGAATGCCAAGCATAAATGGATGTTTCAGTGAGTCACTCCTACTCAGAAAACCTATCTGTAACAAAAGCAGACTCCTGAGCCAACACTGTCACACAGAGCTTGATGAACATGTCTCTCTGAATCAGGTGACTTAGAAAACTTATATTGCAGACGTACTATAAATAAACAATTGATGAAACTGCACATAAAGTGAAACATGCCTTAGTTCTTAAATAAACCAGACAGCTCCTGCAATTTTCCGTGAAAAATAATTATTTATATCCATACGTGCACATAAATTTGTGAAAATTTTTACTCTTTTCCACACAAACTACTTCAGTTTTAATATAAAAATAGCATAATAAACCACCATAAGGGAAAATATAACTGATCTCAGGCACTTAGAAACCAACACAACCTCTTCAGGTCTTCAAAAAAATCTTGTAGACAAAATATTATTTAAAGCTTGAAGTCCACGAGTTTGCAAAACTTGTCTCTCCCATAAATCTTTCTAAATCTTTGCTAAACTCTTTTTGAAAAGATTACAGTTGGATAAGTTCTTACTAAATAGGATTTGGGAAGCTGGAAGTAGAAAATTTCTTCTGGTGCTGAAATAGTAACATAGTTTAGTTACCTGAACTGGACATGGAATCTCCTTTAGAGGTTTGACAATGATGTTTAACATACGTTTTCCATCAGTCATAGTCTATGCTTGATCCTCTCTCTGGAAACCAAGAAATGCATTCAATTCTTGCCTACAGCCTTGCAGTTCTAAAATGGAAAGGTATCTGAAGAGCTTTTAAAGGAAAGTCACTTCTACTCAAGCAAATACATTAAATACTTTGAATCAAACTTACAAAAGTCAGTAGTAAATGCAGACTATATAAGAATTTTTATTTTCAACTTTTTTGTAGACAAATAAAAGAAAACCTTGATTCACTCTATCTACTAACTTGAATATAACCTGAAAGTAAATCAACTGTACAGTATGAAGTTTTGTTCAGTCTGCTCAGTAAGAAGGAGCTAGTAAGTGGACTAACAGTCTAAATATACAGGAAGGAGTAGCTGTAGAGCTATAGGATTCTTGATTCACAAATGATGAGACCACACGCAAAAATCAAAGATGAGATGTGTAGTGTAAACATTTGATCATATTATTCAGCTATCTGATTTATTTCATAGACAATGAATTTAAAAGCAATAAAATATGCTATATAAATAGTATTTTAACTGAGTGGGAGAGACTTGATATATCATGACAAACAAATGTTTTTTTTTTTTTTGTTTTGTTTTGTTTTTTGTTTTTTTTTTTGCTATGGTCATTTTGTTATAACAAGCTGAGATGGTAAAGTTTCCTTCTGATTTATTTTAAAAAAGTTAATCAGTGTTCAGAGAGGTTAGCATACAGCATAAAGTGCACCTGCAAAGAAATATGGAGAAAATAAGGTGAAAAGGGCAGTTCCAAGAGCTCATTAGATACTTTCAGTAAGTAGGTAATAGTAGTAAGTAGTATATATTTTACTACCCAGAACAATCTATTTCATTAAAAAGAGAGCTTCATCTGCTATGTTATAGCAATTTACTCATCATTTACCCAAACTTTGAAGCCTGAAAAAATATTGAATAGATTAAAATAGACTGTTGAATGCACAAGAAAAAAAGCAAGACAAGCATGAAATACATAGAAATTTGTACAGTATTCATTCTACATGCAAACAGTATGCCTGAAAACCTTTAAAAGTCATCACTCCACAGTAATGACACAGTTGTATGTTCTGTAAGCTGACTGCAAAAACTACAATACCCCCAAATAACTACATGCGGATAAAGAGGAGAGTATGGTGAAAATGTAATTCTTTAGACAAAACTGATCAAAGAAAGGGAAAATGCATATCACAGAATCACAGAATCACAGAATTATCTATTCTGGGATATATCTATCCCAGAAGGTTCATAAAGAAAGCAGCTGTTCCAAATCTTCCATATGAACATTCTCAGCAGCCAAAATTAAGAATCAAGTTTAGAAAAGTTTAGCTGTATCCCCTGCATTGACAACATCACATAGCACCTGGTTAAAAGAGCTCCAAAGCCAGCCTGGAGTAGTGATGGTAGCAGCCAGGTTATGAGAAAACCAGCCAGATACAGTATATGAAGGAAAAACAGAAATACCAGAAGGTTAATTAATAACTCTGTAAGATTTAAGAAAGCTATTCAATGTTTTTGTTTTATTTTTTTGTTTGTTTGTTTGTTTTAATAATGCCTTAGAAAGCTCAGACCTGTTACAAACATGGAATGGTCAGTTAGGTTATGCTTCACTACCAACATGAAACAACTACAACTTGTTTGTTTCATTTGTGAACTGAAATGACCAAAGTGATCAGACCCACAACGTCAGGATGTCTCTGACTGTGCCCCTGCCAAGAAGTGGGCTGGCACCATGGATCCACAGCTTTCTCTGGGGAACACAGAGGAGGACCAAGTCTCATCTGCAATAGAGACAAGCCTGATCTAAAAGTTAGGCTTCAGACTTATAAAATTAACCACACCATGCAGACTCCAACCCTGCAACAGCTTCCTGAAGGAAGGTCTGTGCAGGAGTATTACAGAGCAGGGTGTTGAGTAACAACAGTCTGCTAACAAAGTTTAAGAGAGAGATAGCATGAATCAAAGTAAATCAAGATGTTTATGTTCTACACTGAGCTAGAGAGCAATTTTTGCCCTCAAACTAGGATCTGTATCAACTCTTATGAGAGGCCAGCAGTCATATAAAGCCAACCTGAAGATTTTTTTTTTTCTATGATCTTAAAAAATGAATTCCTCTTTAGTATTTCTGTCCTGAGATTATTCAAGTGCTCAAACACTGAGAACAGTACTGCATACCCAATTTTAACTTCATGCACTCAATATAAAACCAACTCTCTTAACATGCTCAAAGCAACTCTTTTACAGTGCAGTTCTTATCAAAAGTAAAGAATCTTTCAGGACCAAATAGATTAATTGAATGGAAAAAAATATGAAACTTCAAAATTTCTCATCTTCAGAATCCACTTGAAAATAACTTCCAATCATCCAGTTCTGTACTGCGTATTTAAAGGGCTATTAATGATTCTCATCAATTGAACTTTTTTGCTATGTGGACTTCAAACAAAATGGAAAATTTGTACTTGTATTTAACAGAACTGTTTCTAACTGAAAACAATACTCTTGAGCCTGTATCAGTGTCCTGTGGTAAATGAAACTAGAATATCACCTTAAATGTCCCCAAATATATGCAGTATCCATGTAATATAATATGGATTAAAATTACCCATGCTAATTTTATATTTACTATTTTGTGTTTCTTTAAAGTTCCAGTAAACAAACACGAATTATCCTATTGAAATGGAGGGTAATTTACATGTAGGGAAGTATACCTAGTGATTTTCACAGCAGGCTACATGCTAAGATGTTAATAAAACACTGACAGTTTTATTTACATTTGCAGTGAATCTACCAGCAAAAAAAAAAAAAAAAAAAAACATAAGAAAATCCTCTGGCTATAGCAGAACTGATATTTGAGAAGGCTGCACAGTGCACAAGTGTAAGCAGGATACAGAATGAGTGCACAGAGAGGAAAAGACCCTAAAAGACATACACAAATTGTTTTCTTTGCTTCACATTTGTTATACCTCTAGAGATGTGTAAAGTATTTATTAAGATATATGAACATACACAACAGGAGCACAAATGTTAGCTTTAGGTCATTGTATTTTAAAATCCCACAAGGACATATCTGTCTCTCCCTTCCCTTCCCTTCCCTTCCCTTCCCTTCCCTTCCCTTCCCTTCCCTTCCCTTCCCTTCCCTTCCCTTCCCTTCCCTTCCCTTCCCTTCCCTTCCCTTCCCTTCCCTTCCCTTCCCTTCCCTTCCCTTCCCTTCCCTTCCCTTCCCTTCCCTTCCCTTCCCTTTCCCGTTTTCTGTAGATACATTAATGTGCCTGTCATGGATGATTCAGATGGATATCGCTGTAAGACTGGTGCTTAGCTGAGTTTAACAACAACCAGTAACTATGTGAAAAGCAAGGAGAAGGAGCTATTTCCAAATAGTCTCTCATATTTTAACTTTGGAAGAAGCATCTTTATAAGTCACTTAAGAGAAAGTTTTCATATTTCATCTCTATTATAGTTGAGGGACAAAGGGACAAAGGTAAACATATTCTGAAAGCATGGAACATCTAAACAAAGTAAACTGAACATTGGAATTGGTCTCCTATGTAAGAATATGCCACTGCTGAGGATGCCCTCCTATATGCAATAGGACAACTCCTATATTTCCACCTCTGCTAGGGCATACAATCTGTTGACAGAGGAAAAGGGTTTACAGTTCCATATCTCATGTTTCTGAACACATTCCTAGTACTTCTGAGGAAAGCAGGTTTTATACTCTCAGTTCACATCTGTAGGCATTGGGCTACATCAATCTTACTCAAGTAATACCTATCATTCTAAATTAAATGTACTTTTTTGAGCTCAACCAAGTCTCTAGTGGACAGTATTTCTTCTCAGAAAACACTACATATAAGTTATAATTCTTCAGGAAAAAAATAAACATTGTTATTGAATGAAGTGTTTTAAATTAACAGTGAATCTGAACTTCCTTTAACCCCCAGATTAAATGGGCATTTTCTCAGGGTTCAGATTATTGTCTAAACAACAGCAGATGTTCTTTAAAAGTACATGAATTAAGTGCTGAAAGTCTTTAAAAGCAAAAAGGTATCAAACATGTTTTGTATGAAATTGTTATTTGTATTCCACTAAAAATATAAAATCCAGCATAATTTTTGGATGATCGGTACTCTTTGATATTATTATTATTATTAGCATTATGGTTTTATTTATTTAGTAGAGATCAGATATTAGACTTATATCCAGAAAATGACCTTTCCCAGGAGAACAGATAATCAAAGCTTTAAAATTCTGTTCACAAAAGCAAAACAACAAAAAATGATCTGTATCTAGTCTATACAAACATGTATTTTGTGATTATTTCTGAATCCAACAAAAATGGTCAAATTCAGTGCTTCTTTGCTTCTAGATAGATAGATAGATAGATAGATAGATAGATAGATAGATGATAGATAGGAAGATATCCATCTTTCAGACATTATTATTGCAAAAGGCCATTGCATATCCAGTTAAAGGCAACTGATAGCACAACACAGAATTGCAAGAAAAGGCCAAGTGCTGTTTGTCTGACAAGCTGCCTTAATCTTTCTTGACTTTTTGACTTCTGTGCACTTTGTTAATGTGATGAGGGAATCACAGATCACATGTAGTAATGTCAGCCCTACCCTAAAGCCTAAGGATGGAGTCCTTATCTCATCTCTTTACAACTGTCACAGTACAGTGCTGTATGTGTTTTTCTGCCCAGCAGGACACTAACAACTTTAGATGACATAAATCTGAACTTATGTTACAAGCGACAGTCTGAATCACTATAAAAGCACAAGCCTGTGTTCAGGGCTAGCTGGAAACGAACTCCTATTGGGAACTCAATGGGATTCTTCAGAAATAAGAGGTATAGGGGAACTCTTGCTCAATTCACCACTGGCATCTCAGTTTAACAGTCTGGTGGTAAACTAGACAAAGGAGAATATGCTGATTCACCCAGTTCTCTGTCTGCCAGAGCTGACCTTGGACACTGTTATAGCTTTTGTCTGTTGGCAGAAAGTGTTAATCAAGTCAATAGAATTTTAGCTTAAAAATCTTGGTCATCTTATTTCTGACACACTGTGCTGATTAAAATGATTTGTGTGACAATGTTGTGTTACGTAATTTTTTAGAGTTATAAAGAACATTATGGAATTTTAAAGCTTTTTCTATCACAGAATGGCTTAGGTGGTTGGAAGGGAACTTAAAACCCACCCTCTCAATCCCCTGTTGTGGCAGGGTTGTCACCTACTAGATCAGGCTTTACAGGGCCCCATTCAACCTGGCTTTAAGCACCACCAAGGACAGAGCATCCACAGCTTCCTTGCACAGCTTGCTTCAGCAACAAAAAAATTTCTACTTAAATCAAACCTAAATCTCCACTCTTTTAGTTTAAAGCCATTCCCCTTTGTTCAATCACTATTAGACAATCCCTTATTCCTTGTTAGTAGGTCTCTCTTCCAGTACTGGAAGGCTAAAATGAGGTCTTCCCAGACCCTTCTCTTCTCCAGGCTAAACAAGCCCAGCTCCCTCAACCTTTCTTCACAGAAGCTGTTCTTCAGCTCCCTGCCCCCCCATTCCTTCCCCCTTTATTATTATTATTTTTTTTTCTGTATATGCTCTTAATTGTACAGTGTGAATATTCCATTTCAGTGTGGTACCCAAATACTTTTGCTGCAAGCTACTACACCATAATTCAAATTATCCAACTTTTGCTAATGCACTGTAGTAGTTAGAAAGTTAGTAATGTTGACTGTTCAGTACAAGGATCACAACAAGAACAATGACACTGAGGTAAGAGAATTCCCTGTCTTCTCCCTTTGTCCATGAAATACCTAGGTAATACCTAAAGTTATATATTAACAAGAAATATGTATATAACCAATTAAATAAGAGCAAAGAGATAATCTTGAAGGATGGCCATTTACAACAAGGAAAAGGAAAAGGAAATGGAAGTTACTTCCTCGAGAGAAGAGGAATTTTCTTCACTGCCTCAGTTGAGTGTTGGTATTAATCAGTTTGAATAATAACTTTTATGTCCTTTTTCTCGTATCTAGATGTTGATATGCTGTGCTATACTGTAAAAGCATGTAATCCATCCCTGTTTGAACAGGGTTGATCAATACATGCTGGACCTCATTTTTCTTGCATCTTCTAAAACCTAGACTGTCTCCATACAGTGCACACCTTTCTAATTATTTTTCCACTGCCATGAATAATACCCCAGTTATAGAAATGTAAATATTGATACTAGGTGGAGCTATGTGATAAAAAATGCATGTGTGCATGTATAGATGTATATACATATATTTACAAATAATATGATACATGATTGTGAATATCCAGGCCTCCAAAATGCTAAGGGATACTTCAAGGTCAGTGGTTAATAAAGTTGGTCATTGGCAGATGTTTCTCTGCAAATGAAGAGAGATCACTGGTATATCTATACGATATTAAATGGCTCGATTATTTTCAGGGATGTTAGCAGGAAAACACTCAGTGTGAAATTTGGGTTAAGAGCTATCATCACTGATGCTAAAGCAAGATTCATTTGGCACAAACACCTCCGAAAATGTTCATGGATCCAAAAAATATTAATCATATGGCAAGCTTCATAGAAGAAAAATTGAATTTAATTAAAATTTCCTCTCTCATCTGCATTCAATTTTGCATTGATAGTGATACCTATTGACATATTCAGGTCCTTCAAAAATTAATTCAAACACACCAGCAGAACTATTCACTTGGGAAAGGGTTTTGTTCCTAGATAAGAAGGACATCTGCAGCCTAAAAAGCACAGATTCAACAATCCAGCAGTTTTGAGGAGGAGGTAAACTGTCAGAGTCAAAACAAATTTGCCAAATTGTTCCTTACAGAACTCAACAGAATTGTGCATTCTTTCAGTGTGAAAAGCTCATTGTATTTTGGGCAAATATTACATGAAGATGAAAATTACAACTGGTGTTGCATGACTTTGTATAAGAAGTGACTGATGTGTGGAGCTGCTTGAGAGCATCTATGATGCTAGCCTCTATTATGCACCAACTGGATTTCAATAATATTCATGTAGATTGTAAAACATTTTCGAACAGAACAATCCCTTTAAATTCAAAATACTACATGACTGACAGACATTTTTTATTCAATACAAAATAATCAATTTCATTTATGTAGTTGAATATTGAAAGAAATACTGCCAGATGATAAACAATCTGAAAAGAAAGTGAAAAACAAGGATTCCCTGTGCCACTGACTAAATTTAAGGACATGGGAAGAGATCCATTTAAATGCTATGAACTCATCTGTTCCAAACAGTTGGAGGGATTTATTATATTTTCATAGGATACCATTGTTGGGGTGGTGTTTATTAGTGTATTGGGAATTGTCTCCAAACATCTCTAAGTATTTCATGAAATAAAAACAAAATAATCAGAGCACTGAATGGATTACATATGACAAAAGATCTGATAGCCCGGTTGAGGCTTTTTAAGGAACATCCATTCAGTGAGAGATATTGAGAAATTGTTGCGAAGGACATGAATAACTCAGAAAGCCAACAAAATGAACAAGGCAATTTTGGTTGTAAGGAAAAAGCCTTTCACAATGATGGCTGTGAGGCACTGGAACAGGTTCTGCAGAGATGTGGTAGATGCCTTGTCCCTGGAGACTTTCAAGGCCAGGCTGGAACAGGCTCTGAGTAACCTGACCTAGCTGTGGATATTCCCATTCATTGCAGGGGATCTGGACTAGATGACACCAACATCAACACCAACAACAAAAGGTTGCTATAATAAAAGAAAATTATCTACAGGTTGATCACTGATTAGCAGAGGTGATTCAGAAATAAGAGTTGGTAGCAATACTTCTGTTTTAGGATTACTGGTAATTGATAATTATCCAAGGAGAATTCTAGCAAATAGCATTTTTTATTTAATTTTTTTTTGTTTGTTTGTTTATAAGACATTTTGAGGATTTCCTGTGAAGTGCCACTTTAAAGTAAATAACAAGAAGAAAGGGCAAGCACTGAAACTTTCAAGATGATTTCTCACTGAATTCAACCAAATTATCTTAAATAAGGGGATAACAGCAACCAAGAGTACTCTCCTGGCTTGAGGTACTAAGTACTTCTCAGTATCTTTCAGAGCTTTTACAAAATTGTTGCTCATTTACATCAAAGGCTGCTTTGTTTTTAGAACATGAATATAATTTTCATTTTAGTTATTCTACAATAAAAACAAGGTCCAGCTTGATTGCTGATGAAAATTAAGTCTGTGATCACAAGAGCATTACTCAGAGCTTTTCCTTGTGCTAAATTTTACAGAAAAAAGATCAACACTATAATTCAAGGGCCTGAACATGAGTCAGCATTGTGCCCTTGACATTAAGCAGGCTAACAACGGTATTCTTGGCTACATTAGCCAGACAGTCAAGAGAAGTGATCCTTCCACTCTGCTCAGCACTGGAGAGGTTTACCAGGAGTACCACATCTGATTTCAGGGGGGCCCCCAGTGCTAAACAGGCATGGACATAATGCAGAAAGTCCAGTGGAGAGCCACTAAGGTAATCAAAGGACTGGAGACCCTCTCCTAGAGAAAGAGACTTAGATCTGGAAATGCTCAGTCTGGAAGATAATATATTCATTGACTATTAGATCTATGTCTAATAGGAAGCATGCAATGAGAGAGCCAGGCTGTCATACACACTGCCAGGACAAGGAGCAAAGGGTACCAACTGGAACATAGGAAGTTCCCTCTGAAAATCAGGAAGCATTTCTGTGCTGTGTGGGTGACAGAACACTTGCACAGGAGATGTAGAGTCTCCTTGGAGACCTTCAAACCAAACAAAAGAAAACTCCAAACTAGGAATAAAAAATTTGGAAAGAAATTCTTCTAATAGTGCCATTTTACTGTTTCCTTTTAATAATTTTATCATTGTGTTTTCTATTTTTAATGTTTTAATAAATGCATATCTGAAAAATGAATTTAAAGAAATAATTTTTAAAAAGTTAATAAATTTAGCTAGGAAATTTCTAAAGCTGAATCTACCATTAAAATTATTAGGGTTAGTGAATAATATCACGTACAATAGGTAGCAATCTGATATTAACTCCAATAATAAGTTGAGCCTGAAGAATTTTACATGTTTATTAGGCTTAATTTCCTATGTGTTATATAAAAAATATGTAGAAGCAATGGGAACTATGTCATATACATAACAGTAACTAGTTATACTTTTGAGCATGTGTTTTTTTCTACCCGTCTGTGGTAGAAATGAAGACTTACATTTACTTTCCAAATATATAATCTGCTATTATCCAGGTTATGTATCACATCCCTCAATTTTTAAGTCAATGGATATGCATATATGTTTGAAAGTTCAATTTATGCTTCAAATAGTATATTATTTCTAAAATTATTTCAGGATTATTTAACTAAACATGAAAACAAAACAAAGGGGAATGGGGAAAACTGCAGTGCTAGAAGTAGAAAATGATGGCTTCAAGGAAACAAGCATATTTAAACAAATTAGAGTTAAATTTTTAACAGATTTCTCAGAGAAGTTTTGCTAATATAACATTCCAGATGGCAGGTTCCTAATAAGCTTAAAAGATTAATAAATAAAACCCTGGAGATCAGGACAGATAAATACATTGCTTGATTTAAAAACAAAAAGAATAAACAACAACAGCAACAAAAACACTTTAAAGTTTCTGAGGTCAGTCAGTACTCTGAACTCCGAGCTTTTTATCTATCTAAAATGCAGAGATGAGCACCATCTTCAAGCTAATTCACCTTAGAGATGGCTGTGCAAAACTAAAACCTTGCTTGAAGCAGGAAAAGATATCAGTTTCCTATCAATGAAAATGTTTCAATTGTTTTAGAAAACAATACAAACAGCAAAAACAAACAAAAAACTGTAGTAGTATTCTTGGAAAGAGTAAGACATAAAAAGAGTAAAGTAAAAAACCCCTTTCCAATTTCTAAAATAGTGTCTTTGACAGACACAATAAAAACAAGAAAATGAGTACCTTGAAGAGCAGTCTGAAACACTGACATAAAAAAAAAAAAAAAAAAAAAAAAAATAGTAATACATTTGCATATAAATGTTTTGCATATAAATATACTGAGAGATAGCTAGAACTAAAAAGAAGCCCTATTGAGGATGCTAATAACTGAAATCACTGTGTAGAGAACTCAAACATTTATTGAGAAATATCAAACAGCAATATCTCCAAAACAGGCATGAAACTAAAGTAATGGCAGAGTTTAAGGTGAATAAATCTTGAGGGTCCAAGTCATCTTTACATTTAAATGCCAAAAATCCATGGTTTTGTTGAAAATGGAAAATGACTGGAAACAACAGACAGCTTACACAGTTTTCAGTATTTTGGGGGAGTGAAAGTGCCTGTATTCTTATAAGACAGTAGTTCATTTCATCAGAGTATTATTATGAGACACATAAGAACTAATGTTTAATATATTGATTATCTCTGAATATATCTATTCCATTGATTCCCCTAGAAAGCCCACTGGAACACCTCCAAAATAATATATTTTTGTCTCTGGAAATTGTCAAATAACAGAAAAGCTGTGCTGTACCAAATTTACATTAGGAAAACTTCCAAAATATAAAAAAATGTCTCTGAGATCTTAATCTTTTCTCTAGGTCACACTTAAATCATATTTCAACTCATTAGTACTTACAATTAGGACTTCAAGAGTTTAAATTGCTATTTATTATCTCTCATGAGATTATGATCGTTTCCTTATTTATATGGTGATTAAAAACCATATCCTCATTTATCATATAATCAAGATTAGCATGTATGCCCACAAATGACTACTACAGCAATTTCACAGATTTAATGAAGATAGGTACAAGATTAGAAAGAGTGCAGATTTCCAAACATACATTGCTCTGTTCTTACAACCAATAATATTTTTACAGCATAATTAACCTATCTGAGACTATAAACAATTGTGATGCACAACGTGGTATAAAACACAGCATACCAGATAGAATAAATAGGACAGAGAATGAACACTGAGGAATTGTGAGATGATCTTTGTTTTTAGAATATTACAATAGAGAAAGCTTGTATAATTTATTACAAATTTTCCTTCAAAACCAATATGAAATGAACAAGTAAAAGTATTTGTTAACGGCCAAAATTACTCATGAATAACAACTAAAAATTTAGAATCCTACTTTCAAATACAAGATATAAAAGCATAAAATTGTTTTTTGCAGTCAATCATGACAGAGCTGAAACAAAATTTTCCACTTACAAAGAAGTCTTAAGATATTGAGAAATATCTAAGCTTTTTCCTTTTGAAAACACAGTCTGGTCCCTATTTATAGCTAGCAGTGCAATAGATGGGGCTGAATATCCAAGCCTGACACTACACAAGCAGCAACATCCCTTTGACAGAGACTTGTAACTAGAAGAAAATGCACAACTGTATGAATAGCAAGTGGATACAGCTCTGGGACCCAAAAAGTTCAACCCACTCACAGCTTACATTTAGATTATCAGGATGGAATGCAGATGTTGTAAGGCACAGTTTGCTTCTCTCTTTTCACCCAAATTTTAAAAGTGAAATTAACAAGTGTTAAAGCAAATAAATAAATAAATAAAAATTGAAGGAACTTTGCATAAAGCTTCTCATCTACTTAGTTTCTCTTTACACAATTTGAGATTATCTATCCATCTATCTATGCTTTTTTCCCTTTATCAAGATCATTAACATTGTCCTCGAGGAAAATTCTTTCAATGAACCAAATTTATTGTAAATCAAATAAACTATTCTCTATTTTAGACTGTTTCTTCTAAAGTGTTAAATACTATTAGACATAACAGAATGTCCTCAAAAAATTTCTCCCGTACTGAAATAATAATAATAATAATAATAATAATGAAGAGATCTACGTTGCAGAAATGGCAGGAAGCATCCAACTATTGTTAAATGCTATGAAGGTCTTACTGTTCAGGCAGGCAATTTTCTCTGCATGAATATAATGTGATTACAATGGGAACTGCTGTAGGCTAATGAGCTCCTATTTGCTGTTTTTATGGCATGGAACTCAGGGAAGTGTTCAGCATTTCACTCTGCACATTCAAGCAGATGGCACAGTAGCAAGGCAGTGCCCTTCCACAATAAGCCACAGAGCCTGCACACTGCGGCAGCAGTGAAAGCCCAGAGGTCTCTCCTCTATGTTGATGACATTTAAGATAGACTAGCAGAAATTCCAACAGTGCAAATTGGTTTTGCTGAAAGCATTTAATTAATGGGATTTGAAATACATATTACAATAGTCAGCAGAGATTTAGAGCAACTTTGTTTTCTACTGTGAACAAAATTGTGTTTATCACTACTTTTTGTTGGTGTACAGGGGTTGCCTTAAAAAGGTCATCAACAAATATAATCAAACTTGGTTGTTAGAAAAAAAAAACAAAAACAAACAAACAAACAAAAAAACCAAACAAACAAACAAAAAAAAACACCAAAATTTCATTAAGAGCATTCTGATTAAAAAGAAAAAGAATGATTCATTTGCTAAAGAGAAAATGATACCTAAATCTTTCAGATGACATTAAATTTAAGTTCATACAGAAGCCTCCTTTTCTATTTAATTTTCAATACATCACTCCTTATTTTTCTTATCAGGTGCTGAGTGTTAGAGTTAAGGCTAAATGGCATTAATACTGATAGCCTAGTTTTGTCATACCTTTCAGTTTTAGATATGACTGTTATTGACTAGGCAATTTTTTAATATTTTAACAAAAACATGTCTAACCAATCTAAATATTTATTAGATGTCTGGGTAGGTCTTTTGTTATTCAAAACCAAGAGAGTCAAACTCACAAGTTAAAATTATTCTGAAGAGAATTATAGCACCACATATATCATCTCTTACCCCAGACTGTTTTAGAAGCACTTCCCAGCTCTGACTCTTTGCTGTTAAGGCCATCCAATCTGAAAAATAAAAAATATTCATTGTTTTAAGGTATTCATATGATTCAAATGAAAACTATACTGATTACAGGAACCGACCATGTAAATAAAGCAGAGAGTCTCAATACTGTGAATAGCATTGCTGTCTCAAAATCAGCAGAAACATTCAATTTTACATTGGTGCACAACCAGGCAGAAGGCAAGCATGTCACCCTGTCTGTGCTAGCAATCCTTTTCTTGGACTTCAGATTGGGAATTACCTGCTTTATAATACTGGCTATTGTCACTTCAGAGCTCAGGGACAAAGCCCAGATAACCTACACAAGAGCTGAATACAAAGAGCACAATGCAGTCTTTTTGCTAAATGCACTCCTGAAAAATATTTTTCATTTGATCATTTTGCCATGGTTGCTGTTCATTCTTAAATCAGATTTCCTTTTCCAGTTCCAGCAAAACAACACAAATCTTCACTCATTTCTACTTGGGTCACAGAACTGAAGATCAATTGACTACCTTGAGTACAGTGAGAAAGTCTTATTTAATATTGAAGAAACATGTTTTCTTCTATTTCTCAAGTCAACACTCAAGCTCACTAGAGATGCATTTATTTTCTGTGTATGGAGATTTTATTCTGCTTTTATTACAAATGCTTTGGGTCATCATTAAACACTGTTTGAAGCAGACTGCAGGAAAAAAAATACACAGGAGCAGAGCAGGTGTGCAGACTGACTGCTTAACTTTCAAGGCTGCTGTTCTCCCAAGAGATATCATTATAGTAGAAAAATGAAACAAAGATTAGTATATCTTACAGTTCTAGCTTTTATTCTTGATTATATAGCTTATAAAGACAAATTCATTAGCTCTTTGAAAATTACAGACAGTTGTGGTTTAATTATGAGTAAAACATGCAACTAGTATACCCATCTCCCCATCAACGTGTAAGACATCTGCTGCCTAGCTTGTTTTCATTTTGCACAGTGGGATGCAGACACCTTTCCCACTTAAAGAGCATAGCACTGTATAATTATTTCTTTACAGTTACAGAGTTATTACAGCAAGTTACTCGTCAGACAATGAAGAAAAAAAGACAAATCTGCACTCTGGGTGGTTGGTGAAAGTTGTCCTTGGCAGGCTATGTAACACTGTTTTTGAACAAATCCAATAAAATATTCCAGTGACTTGCACCCCTCAACTCATTCCTGAAAAAAGGGAAATGCCAGGTATCTGAACATGCTACAAATTAAATTTTCATTTGAGCCTCTTGATTGTGTTCAGAGTGAAAAGGAAAGCTAGGACATTTGTCAATAACAACATTTTCCCCCATTTTGTGCCAGTAAGTTCCTGTCTTTTCCTCATTTAGAAAAATTAACTTCATTTTCTGTTATTTGCAGTCTGTAATTAATCTAAAATGAATTCAGAATGGTAAGGCAAAACTTGGTTTCCAATGTAGTTTCCTTCCTAACTCTGAGAAGTCAACATTGAAAACTACAGCTTTTAAGATTAAAAGTATTATAATATTATACATATATATATATACATACATGTATTTTAAGATTAAATGTCTCAAAGATCATTATGTCAGTGCACAGATCTACATCCCAAATCTTGCACTTACAGTTTACATCTATTGTCACAATTTCCATTGCATTAAAAAACAAACAAACAAAAAAAGCTGATTATGAACCCACAGCAATGCTGCTAAACTGTTTTAAAGAGTTTTAATTCCATAAAGTAATTATGTTATAAAGAACAATAATTGTCACGTCAAGGTCATAGGAACGGTAAAACTGTTGATTAGAAGATGCACTTATGCATAATCTTCGTGCTCTTAAATATTTTTGAATTATGAAAAGCAATCATAAATATGACTTCTTGTTCCCAATTGTGTGGTTTTATTGCTATGCTTCTTGAAGAAATCTCAATATTTTATCAAAATTTCAAGTACTGATTTGGGGAAATAATCCATCACATTAGTCTACCTCATTATACAGAGATGTAAGAGTCGTCTATATCTTTCATACTGAGTTACTGTCATTTCTCAAAAGATGGGCAGTAACCATACCTGGTTGTTGTGATTTTTACACTAACTTGAGAAGTTCCAACAGTTTTGACAGAAGTAAGAACTGAAAAAGTATTATCCTAAACAGCTGATTAGAATGGAAACATATATTGAAATAGTCCAATTCTCTTGTGATTATTTAGAAAATTGTGTTAAACTAAGTAAATAAAACATTGTATTTGAAACCTCATAATGTGGCAAATCCTGACCAAAGACAAGTTTTCATTCAAGTGCCTCCTGGGATTCATTCATTCTAAAAGAATTTAGGCATGAGAGATGATGTCCTCCTTTAATATCAGGGAGGACTGTTGCTTAGATACAGAGAGTATATTTTGACTCGTATTCTTCAGGGGAGCTGCAGCTCTGCAATTGCCCAGCATGACACAATCTGTACCTTAATGTGACAGGGGAAAAAATAAAAGAAAGAAGAAAGAAAAAGAAAAAGAAGAAAAAGAAAACTTCAGGGAGAGATGTAAATGTTCCATCTCTGTTTTGCCCCTACTAAAGGGCACCTGGAGGTAGGGGTCTACTACAGGCTGCCTCCTGAGGCTGCCTCCTTCTGCTGCAGGAGGCAACATACTCCCAGGTACTTGTCCTGATGCGGGGTTTAAACCACCTATGCATCTGCTGGGAAAACAACACTGTGAGCTGCAATAGATCCAGAAGATTACTGGAGTCAATGGATGATAAGTTTCTGGTTCAAAAACTGGGTAGACCAACCATACGTGAATCACTCCTGGGCCTGTTGCTCACCAATGTGAAGAAGATCATCAAAGGTATTAAGACTGGAGGCAGCCTGGGCTGCAGCGACCATGCCCTAGTTGAGTTTATGATGTCGAGGAATACAGGCTGACAAGTACTCTGAATGTTAGGAGAGTGAACTTTAGGCTGTTTAAGAAATTGCTGAATCTCCTGGGAAGCTGTCCTTAGAGACAAAGGTGTGGAAAAAAACTGGCTTCTCATTAAGGATGTCTTTCAGAAAGCACAAGAGCTCTCTTGTCCCTGAGAATAAGAAAGCAGGCAGGTGAGAAAGGAAACCAGCATGGCTTGGCAAGGACCTGCTAGTCAGACTGAGGGAAAATAAAGGATTGTATCAGCTGTGGAAACAAGGGTGTGTCACCTGGGGAGACTACAGTGGTACTGTCTGGATTGCAGAGAAGAGATTAGGAAAGCCAAAGCACAGGTACATTTTCCAGAACAGGCAGACCATAAGGAGAATCAACTTTTTACAAGGGTAGGCAGTGATAGGACAAGGGAGAATGGTTTTAAGCTCAAGGATGGAAGGTTTGGATTGGATGTCAGGGGGAAGTTCTTTACAGAGAGAATGGTAAGATGCTGGAACAGGCTGATCAGAGAGGCTGTGGATACTCCATCCCTGGAGGTGTTCAAGGTCAGGTTGGATGGAGCCCTGGGCAACCTGATCAAGTATCAAATCTGGAGGTTGGTGGCCCTGCCTGTGGCTGGGAGGTTGGAACTGGAAGATGCTTGGGGTCCATTCCAACTCAGGTCATTCTATGATTATATGATAATTACTTGTGTTATAACAGGAAAAGGAACCATATTGAGTTTGTTATTCTTAAAATTGCATTATTGTAGCATTCTTGCCTTATGTGTGGCTGAAGAATACCTGAGATTATTATTGTTAATAATAGTAATTATTATTATTGAAACTTTCACTGTCAGTAGAACAAATTCAAGTTGCAAAATGTAAAATTTCCAGATTCATACCCTTACCACCTGGATTGTTATGTCAGCAAACATTGCCTACAGATTTTTTGTTAAGAGATATACCACACTGTAACCAGAAGAAAATAATGAAAAGGAAATATATTTTCCAAAGACAGATACATTCATGTATCAATGAGGGATGAATAATTTTTTCCAGCCTTATGCAAGCAAGGCTCTCACTGACATCTAGTTTAACTTCATATTATAAATTATGTTATTCATTATTCTGCCTCAGTGATTCTAAAATTGACTGTTGGGTCCAGAAAAGAAAAAAAAAAAAAATCGAAGTCAAAACACTTAGTAAATACAGCCCATTCTTGCAGTCCTGTAAAGGAAAAAAATAATACATATGAGTCCATTAAGACAGTGACTGAAACTACAATTAAGTGAATTTGTTTGTAGCAAGATTCTCCTTGCACTCTACTTCTATAAAAGCAATCACATGCATTACCATTTACAGACAGACAGCATTCAAGATTGCAGACTAAAAAAGTGACTCATAAAGAGGACCTTCTCTTAGGAGTAATTTGGAGATTGGAGAAAAACAGCTTGAATCTGTACAATAAAACTGTCGAAGACAGAAGATGTGCTTATCATTGTAGATGAAGTGCAAGCTGCAAAATGCCTCGCTTCTTCCTTTGAGAAGTAGATTGATCTGTTGCTTCTATGTATTAAAATACATCTCACCCTTCACAATAACAAACTCTTAAAAGCTATGCTTTATCATTCATGTGCACTGAAATACAAGTACTGTTATAATTCTCTCTACCTAAAGTATGATCTCAAAAATTTCTGATACACAGAGGAAGGGAAAAAGAAGAGATAAAACAACCGAACAACCTATACCATTTCTGATGAAGGCACTCTTACAAAGTTAGATATCAAATGAATCAGCTTCTAGAGGAAGCAGCTCTGATCTGTTCACTGGTGTCCTCTTAAATTGAACTCAACAACACCATCTTTTGGTTGGAGATGCAAAATATCTGAGGAAATTCAGAAAACAGAATATATTCTCATCCTTCAGACTCTCCCACCCAAAATCCTGCAGAACTTTTAATCTGAACTTACTTACTATTTGAAGGATCAATTAGTGTTGATCCAATTACAGACATTTAAACAAATGGTTATCTTTGTACGCACTAACCAGCAGAAGACTATTTCTAGAGTTGTTACAAGCAAAACTATAAGATCCGGATATTTGTTCAATTTCTACATGCTATACCATACAATTAAATTAGATGATCCCAAACTCTTTTTTCTTCAGAGAAACTATGTAAAAAGCATGACAACGATCAGAGCTCATCTCTCTGGTAGTGAATTCCAACATTCATTAACACAGCCATTGATCATAGATCTCCACTGCCTGTAAAAGAGAGCCATCGGAGGGGAGTAGGGCAAGAACACAGCAAAAAACACCTAGAAACTGCAAAGTCTTAGTATTACCTACAGTCATCTGAAAAGCAGATGCTAAAGTGATGAACAGACTCTAGATATTCTGCCACATTTTTGACAAGTGAACACTGTATGTCTCTACAGTAATGAAGCACACTCAGAAACTGAATTCTGCTAGCAAAATGTGTAATGGGTGCTGAACTTGGCAAGAAAACTGAACTGCCCTTACAGAGTGCATTTCAACAACAGACTTTATAACAAACATGGCACTAATGGAAGCACAAGGATACAGCTGCTACCTATGAAAATAAATATCTTCCCCCTGACATCTAATTAAGTCTTATTGTTAGGAGTTTAAACTCTCAAAAAGCGTCAGGAATTGCATGAAAAGAATGGCTAAAGGTTACTTACTGATTTTGCAACAAACTACTTGCATTATTCCATAAAATACAAATGACAATCAAATACATTATAAATTCACAAATTTGGTACAAACTAGAAAAGGTAATACAGCGCTACAGAAACACATATGTGGAACATCATTTTATATACCACGTTTTTTTCAAAAAATATATATTTATAATGCATTTTATATCATTAAGAGATAACAAAATTGATGAAAAATTTGAGTACTTCATCATGTTAATACATTGTTAACAGTATGAGGAGAGAATATGTACTTCCTTACCTTGCACCTTTCTTATCACTATATAATCCATAAAGTTAAACGAAAACTTTAGATAGATCACAGCAGTTACTGCTCTTAGGCTACACATGCTGATTTATAGGGTTTGCTTCTTAGTTAGCAAATTCAGTCTCGGATATTTACTGCCTATGAGTCCAACATCAAGCAGTTTATTTGTACAATATACTATCAGCAGTGAATAAGTTCTTTTTCAAAATCAATTTCTAATGCAATGGAAATTGGGTATTAGATTGCAGAAATGACTAGGTTCTGTTATAGAGACCAGATCTACTTAGTTTACTTTCAACTATTACTACTGAGACTTAAGGTTTAGCTAGTTTTCCCTCACTTTCCAAAAAATCTCTATTGTATTTAATAGCAAAGACTTTTTACAGACATAACAGCAATTTAGTTTTTGTTTATTGTTATTGTCCTGCTCCTCTTCCCATGTCACATTTCAGTTTAGAATTAAGCTTTTATTCAGTATAGAAATATTATGTGCTCAACTTCAATATGATAATTTGATTATACTGACTTGTAGTTACAGAATCAATAATAAAAGTGCTATGGCCCTTCATGATGGTTCTAATCTTCAATTTAAAAAGAGGAATGGGACAAAATTAGACACTACAAGACAAATAATAATAGTAAATCGTATTTTAAAACTTTCTAGTACAGTTAAAAATATTTTATCAGCAGCCAAGAGTGCTGACAAATTCTACTGTTTCTGTTGTCTAAATCAAGCTTTTCCAAAATATCACAACTTTCCCCATTTTTCCAGTCTGATGCATCTTGGATCTCCAATTCACTTTACCATGTGCTGTCACCATTTCTGAAATCCCTTACCATAACAGTCCTCTCTTTCCTTCTTGCCTTTTTTTTTTTTTTTTTTTTTTAATGGACAACATAAACTCAGAAGCTTTTGTTGATTTAGCGTTATTTGCAGATTTGTTTTGTTTATCTTCATGTCTTGTGTTCTAGTCACCGAAAAAATGAAAGAGAACAGGCCTTAAATAGAGTCCCGCAGAACCCCATCAGCCATTGTCACTGGGCTCTTCCCACCAGGTCTCTCCAATGCTAATGAATTCATAGCTCAGGGAGAGACTAAACCAAGACAGAGCTTGCTCCTAAAAAAACAAAACAAAACAAAACAAAACAAAACAAAACTTTAACAAACTACCACACACACACACCACACAGTTTGCTACATTATGTTAACCGTAGTACTAAAAGATAGCAATGCATATTACTTCTCATAATACATATGTAGTCGGAGGCTATACAAAATGCAGTAATCAAATGATTGAATTGAATCATGAGTGCATAAATGGGTTTATAATATCATACCTAAATGGTGCCAAAAAAATCCCCAATCAACTGAAAAAAGGAAACCTTTTTTCATTTTTCATACAGTTTAAGCTTTATGAAAGGATGTAAATTGCTCTAAACTATATATTACTCCTTTGGTGAATCAAGTTTGATTATATAATCCAGAAACATCCCTTGGTAAAGAAAAGCACTAAAGAAATTTGCACTTCTGAAATCCCATTGTTATGCTTTCTCACAGTTCTGAAATGCAAATCAGGAGCACTTTACAGCTTTTATAATGCTTACTAAATTTAAACAAATTCCAGGACTGAACCTGGACTTGCAGAAAGCACCTTTATTATTGTTCTGCATAATTAGCATATTACCACAATGCACTATATTAATCACTTTTATTACAAGAGTGCCTTCAGACGAGACTGAAGTCCCATTATGCAAACAGAATAGTAGATCATACCTTCTGCAAAGAGTTTAGTACAAGGTAAAGGACGAGACATTACACGTAACACTGTCAGAACAGCTAATATCATGTTATCTCATGTTTATTCATATTCTTGAGGTGCTTCAGAGTTGTAGCAAAATACTTGATAGACAAGGTACATGAAAAAGGAGTGGGGCAAGATGTAGGCAGAAACAAAAACATATAAATAATTCAGCCAGTGGAGCACATCAGCTCCTAAACAAGACTGAACAATTGCCTGGAAAACTTCAGGTTCACCATACTTGAAACAATAACATATGAGTAAAAATGACTTAGGCCAGGCAGGTTTCTCAAGACTTGAGAATTTATTCATTCAGTAGCTTGAACATATATAGCTGCACAGTTTAGTAACTTTCACTCTGCTGTTTGCTCTCTTCAGATTTCACTCTGACCACAAGGCAGTAAGTGAGGAAGACTCCTTTATCATCTGAAGCGTATGTATCATACAGACCCCTGCCTCCTGAGCCCAGGATGACCTCATAAATAGCTCATTATATCTGCTCTATTTTATGCAACAGCTCCTATTCTGTTTCCTCCTACACATGCTCCTGCTGACATTTTATACAGTAGAAGGTGGTAACCAACTTAACAAATTTAACATTGCCAGCCAAGAGCCACAATAACCCACTGAGGTTTAAAAGGTCTAGGGCTAGAGTAACACAAAGAAGCAAACAATAATTCTTTGAAATCTCCCTGATTTCAAAGCTACCAACAACTCATCTTTGTTGTTGGTAGCTAAAGACAGTACTTGTCCACAGACTAAACAGCTTTCCTTCATTACTTCAGTGTTAGACTTCTAAGAGGTGGAGAGTCTGCATATACCTCACAGCCAGGCATACTGAGATAGGTAGAATGCAGCTTAACCTTTGGTGAAGCTGTGCAAAGCACACCTTTTCAGTGAATGCCTCATTATCATAAAAGAAGCTCATATCACAAATAGGAATTAAAACCATTCTTTATATCACATAGATTAAATGGACTTCCAGCTCACATATTTGATAACAAGTCAGTCATCACAGCTTTCATTTAAGAGTACACAAAAGAAAGAGATCCACCTCCAAAAATATCATCGCAGATTAGAGATTCAAAGTAAACTTTAGGAAGTATGTAGAGTTAAGAATTAAGCATTTTACTGAAAAATTATAAAACACTGCTATTTGTATGCACAATTACAATCCCTATGATAGGCTATGTGGAATCACAGAATGAAAAATGGTGGACATAAATGCCTTAAAAAACATTAAACAAAACAGCTTAAGCACTGAAAACAATTTGATCATGGTACCATTACCTCCTGTGAAGTAGAAGCAGACAACTTACCCTTCCGAAGTTCTAAAATGCCACAGCAATACAAGGCATTTGGACAATCTGAGCCAGAGTGCATACATTTTGATACTTGTCCAGAATGAACAACTTACTGTAAACACATCAAACAGCCAAACAACACAAAAGGCTGATTTAGCAGAATGATTGCATTACAGTTTTGATGCACTCTAATGACTCCAGGTATTGCATTCTTAATATTTCACTAATAACAGGATTGGTAATATTCAGAATTGAAACCATTATTTTCATCCATAGATTGAAAAGAACACAAATTCACAAAATCGTAGGGGTTGGAAGGGACCTACAGAGATCATCGAGTCCAACCCCCCTGCCAAAGCAGGTTCTCTACACCAGGTCGCACAGAAAGGCATTCAGGCAGGTCTTGAATATCTCCAGATATTCATACCAGCATGTCTATTTTGGTGCCGTGGTGAACTGGTTAATCCAGTCAGTTTCAAATAAAGAAAGTAAAATAGATGGTCTATTTCAAAAATAAAAAGAAATTATATTGACCAGTTTCACTATAACAGTTAAAACACTGAAGAAAATTCCTACTTGAATGTGGATTTAGCATCAAGAAAGAAGTTATTTTAAGAAATATGTTGGCCTAAATATCAAAGATTTATTTGAATGAAGGTCCTGGCAAATGATCCAAGAAACCAGTGAAAAAAAACAACCTTATACTGAAATGTAAAGACAGTAACACAAGCACTGCAGTCTTAGAGAATCCAAAGAGGAACAAAATAAAAATGCAATGTTTAGCACCAGCAAACTTGGCAGGTCAGCCCAGAAAACAAATTTGCTTTGAAATTTAAAAAAAAAAAAAATAAATAAAAAAAAAAAAAAAAAAAAAAAAGAAAAAAACTTAGAAATAAAGCAGCAGAGAACACAACATGCTTCATAAGATGCACTCAATAAACACATCTATCCAGAGAATACAAAACTCATTCAACCAGAAGAGAAAGTCATGCCAGCAAAATTACAGATATATGGCAAATCTAAAATGTAACAGAAAGCTAACGGGGGGAAATTAAGAAAAAAAAAAAAAAAAGTCAAAAATACAGTCAAGTGGGGGAAGAAAAAAAAAATGCTGCAAGTCACGCAAATAGGATCAAAGTTTTGGAAGAAAAAGGGAGTTTACAAATCATTACCATAAACATACAA
Organism: Excalfactoria chinensis; assembly: GCF_039878825.1. NCBI lineage: Eukaryota > Metazoa > Chordata > Aves > Galliformes > Phasianidae > Excalfactoria > Excalfactoria chinensis. The sequence goes on from NC_092826.1 coordinate 52,467,008, forward strand.
CCTTTTTCAGAAAGTAATGAAACTGCAACAACTGATTTTGATTTCATGGCATCCAAATGGAAAAAAAAAAAAAAAAAGAAATAAAAGACAAGGACATATCAGTGCAGATCTCATTTTGAAAAATCCCCAATATTTACATCTGGATTTTTTATATTCTCATAAATAAAATTATTTCATGAATTTCTTGTGCTTTAATGCCTTTTTCACTTGGAATATTTTATAGATAAGACAGTTTTGTATTGTATTAATTTACCATTAGAATATACCATTGTATATGTATAAGGTTCTAGTATATCTAATTTTTATTACTAGTAGTTTACTTGAAATAGTGGTATAACATATAAAACATAATTTGTGTTTTATAAAACAGCATTATAATGCAGTATTTATAAATTGTGCTAATTCAGCCCTGTTTGCCTCCCTGTCAGATTTGATCTGAAGACCAGTGGTAAAACATTACTCAGAATAGAGTGCCTTCATAGCAGCAGTACAGAAATAAAAATAGTCACACTGAAAAGTATAGAAACAATTTAATTAAGCTAGACACAGGCCAATCATTTAAGAAACAAACATATTTACATAAAAAGAAAGGAAAGGGGAAGAAGACAGAGAGGAGAAAGAAGAGAGTAAATAAGCCAAATTCAGAGATTTATATATACTTCTGCTAGAGGAATTTGCAAGTAACTGCATAAAGATCAAGTTCAGTTAAATACATACATCACTTCCTTTACAGTGATATCAATCACGGGTGAATTTTATTTATTTTCCCTCCTCAAACTGGATTATCCTAAATATGGAATCACATTTCCTTGAATTTATTTTAATATACACAGATTTTCTGTAAGAGCTTTTTAAAAACAATGCTGCAACACCTGTCCTATGAAGATAGCTTGAAGGAACTAGACTTGTTCAGCCTGGAAAAGAGAAGGCTGTGGGGAGACCTCATTTTGGCCTTCAAATATTTAAAGAACATTTACAAACATGAGGGAAATCAACTTTTTACAAGGGTAGATAGTGCCAGGAGAAGGGGAAATGGTTTTAAAATAAAGGAGGGAAGATTTGGATTAGATGCCTAGGGGAAATTTTTTACTGAGAGAGTGGTGAGGTACTGGAACAGCTTGCCTGGAAAGGCTGTGAATGACCTGGTCCCTAGAAGTGTTTAAGGCCAGGTTGGATGTGGCCCTGGCAGCCTGATCTAGTATTTGATCTAGCAGTTGGCATCACTGCCTGTGGCACTGGAGTTAAAACTTGATGATTCCTGAAGTCTCTTCCAACCCAAGTCATTCTAAGACTTCCATTTGATTTTTCATAGGATGTTCACATTCCTGAAAGGATTTTGTTTTATCACCACTTGAAGCATTAGCAGTTACATACCACTACTGTGCATGCTTATTAGTCTCACGTAATGCTGAGAACTTCAAATAAGCAAACTGTAGCACTGTAACGTGACATAAACCTTTTATCAGTATCCTTTTTATTGTCTTGATATATGTAACTGTATGTATGACATATCAAAGATTTACATTCACTGTAAAAGTGTTTGTTTTAAAATATGTTATTTGTAAATTTGTAAATAAAACATCACTTATTTTTGAATAAAGTATCCATTATATTAAAAGGCCAACTTTTCTGCCTTACTGAAAACTTCTAAGACAAACTGAAGGTGAAAAATAAAAGTAAGATAAATAAGAGATAATTTCTTCTCTGCACCAAACCAATACAACTGTCTGGTTGTAATGATAAAAGAGGAAATAATGAAGAAATGGTCACGGGGCCACATACATAGCTTGCTTTCTGGTAGAATATGTATAGCATAAATGAATAAATGCAATGAGGTAATTTGAGAATCAGATTAGAACACTCAAAATTTAAACAGTAATGATTAGCTCCAATTAACATCATTACATAATCAAGAGATTTGATGTAGTGGTAGAATTAAAAAAAAAAAAAAAAAAAGAAAACTTAGATTAGAGAGTTTGAGAAGAAAACAAAAGCCTTTCAGTACCACTATTTTTTGCTTTTGAATTTGTCATTTGGTTTATGAAAAAGTATTTCTCAATTTACGTAATCAATCAGTATAGATTTTGAGCCCTGATTCTCTTTGTGTGACTAATGATATATAATAACTAGACTTTAAAGGAAAGAAGTTAGGAAAAAATACATTCAAATATAATCTTAATTGAACAGAAGTAGAATAAATGTAATGAGCAAACATATTCCTTTTTAAATCAGAAGAAATAGAAATACAGAACAGTTTTGAAAGCATGCTTTCTCTATAACAGATCTTGTAAAAATCACTGATAATGAAACAAGTTAAGAACACAGTTATAGCTAATTAAGAGTAGACACCAGGCTTGGAACATTCACTTGAAAAAACGTCTGAACTGATTAAAGTTTTGGAAAGATAAAATTTTTTAGACAGTAAAGGGGAAAAAAAAAAAAATTCTCAGCTCTACACATAATCAGCTTTGGTGCCTTAATCCTAAGTATTCATATTAAACATAGATAAATGAAAGCAAGCTATTCCAGGAATCTGGAGGTTTTTACGTTTCTACTCTAAGATTTTAAGCCCTTAAGTTGAAAAACAAATCAAAACAAAACAAAACAAAACGAAAATTAAAAAAGAAAATGAAGAAAAAGAAAAAAAGAAAAAGAAAAAGAAAAAAAGATTAAAATTGGTTTGCAGGAAGCCACTATAAAACAAATTTGCACCAATTCCTAGAATTACTCATTCACAGCACTCACTGTTCACCTTGCTTAGCTCTCAGGCATATGACAGAATCTAGGCAACATAGCATGCAGAATTGTTACTTTGAGATTATGATGAGTTTTGCCAACAGCACTTTAGAATGAAAAACTTAAGTCATTTAGACTAAAGTCATTTAAAACCTCAAAAAACATATAATGAGACTATTCCACATCCTAACCCACCACCTCTAGTGTTAGAAGCTTTTTTCAGCATGGAAAAAATCATTGCTCTTCAACATTTACACCCTGTGTAAACACAAATAATAGATTAATTCCTTTGTTCCTGTAGATTGTACTAAATCGGTTGAGGTTTTTTGCTTGTTTCTTGTTTGTTTTGTTTTTTGTTTTTTGTTTTTAAGGTACCTCTCCTCTAGATGTCCTCAGTTAACTTAGTGTCTCTTGGATATTTTTTCCAAGTTTTCCTTCATTTTCTTATTGATCTACTTAGGAGTTCAATTGAGTCACATCTTTGAGGGAGAGGTGATAACTTGGTCACCAGCAATCATGACCAGCAAATCAGATGTAATATAGTTCTTTATATCATATGAACTGCATTATTTTACACAGTCCAAAAGAATGTTTTTCTTATTTAGCAACAGCATCATTATTACTTTGTACGAGTGACTAAAATAAAATTTATGAGCAACTTTACTTTCTAGTCTTTTTCAAAGGTTGTATGTCAGCCAACTATAACACTCTTTTTTACTATTAGGTTATTCTTACATGTATGTATGACTGCACATTTATTCCTACAATCAGTCAAATACAGTACTCAACTATTCAACATTTGTTGTTAGCCAGAATGCTTGTTCCCTTTGTTTACCCATATCAACAACTGAATCATAGGGCTTTGCTAGCTAACCATAAAACATATCATCCACAAAGATACCACCAATTAAAAGAAAAGAAATCAGGTCAGATCCCTGCAGAATCATAGATATTTAGAAGTTTTCAGTTTTCATTTCGACAGCAAATCAATCATTATTTTTTTCCTGGTGCCATTTCACAGACTTTTGAATTTACCCTGTGCAATCTTTTTTTTTTATTTTTTTTTTTTTTTTCTCTCCAGACTACATTTCTTCCAAGTGGTTCATGAGAAAATCATGAATGGGTATCTGGTGGTTAAGTCAAAACATTCAGTATCTTCTGTCAGTCTATAATTCATAAACCCTTCACCATTTCATGGGAGGAAATTAGATTCATTTTTCGTCATTCGCTTCCCTCCTCCATTTCTATCACACATGTGCATTTACTTCCATTCCTATAGCTGGACTAACAGAATTGCTTTTTTTTTTTTTTTTTTTTTTTTTTTTTTTTTTTTTTTTTTTATGTTATCTTATTTATTTATTTGTTTATTTATTTTCCTTCTTAACAGCACATAGCAGGGTTTAGGTTTCAGTCAGTTACAAGCCTACAAAGAAAGTTACAAAACAAATCATACATATCTACTGGAATTTCAGTCAAGACATTGTTGTAGAGTCAGGATGGATAGTCCCTTTAAGACATTCAAAATTATATGTAGTCCATAAGGAAGCAATATTGAGAAGTTATCAGAAATTTAAAATTGCCAATTATGTCTTGGGAAATAAGTGATTCATCATGTTTTTTGATAGTGTTTACCATAAAGTAGAAAAAAAAAAAATTGTATTTTGCCACATGTATCCAGAGGAGGACCACAAAAATGATCCAAGGGATAGAATACTGACAATTTTTTATGAAATGACATTAACACTTTTCTTGCATTTATTATAATGTTTCAGTGAGAGAAAACTTGCTAAACAGCATGCCAGAGAGAGAATTAGGTAAATGCTTATCTATTTTAACCACTGTCTCACTTCTCTTATATTCTTCCTCTATAAAATACATGTTCAGTTGGCCACAGTTTTTTGCTGGTTCAGTAATAACCAAAAAAAAAAACAAAAAACAAAAAAAAAAACACAAAAAACAACAAACAAAACAAAACAAACAACAAAAAAAAACAGTAATGAAGACAAGTCTTCATTTCAGGAAGATGGAACTTTGGAATTCTCTTAATGCCACGAATAAAGGTGGATAATATGACTCTTATCAACTATTCTTCCAGTCAGAGTTCATCTGTGTTTGTTTAGAAAGAGAGTGAGGATACACAGAATAAATAAAATTATGTCACAGTTTTATTACTAATGATAAGAAGTGAATTAAACCTCTTAGAGAATTGTAAACTGATAATTTCTCTTCCTCTTGACCCATAAAATCAGTGTACCTGAATCTTGCTGTTGGAATCTCATATTTCAAAGGTTAAAAGTCTTCCTTGCTCTTTTACATGTATTTACATAGGTTGCTCCAAAATTAATGCTTCCTATGTATTTCCATGGAAAATACAACTGATACAAATAGCACAATAACATTTCTTGATGAAGCAAATTATCATCTATAAAACACTTTTTTCAAAATAGTCACCATCATTAGCTATGCACTTTCACCAGCACAAATAAGAGTCTGCATGCCACACTCCTGAAGTTCTGCAGTAGCAGAGGCAACCCCCGTCACTGCTGCTGAAACACACCACCCACTGTGCTCATGTGCACTGTTTGTTCTCCATAAAAGCTCAGCAAGTGTTGATGAATGTCAGTGGAAGTCATTTTTTCCCACATGAGGGAATTCAATTACACATTTGCTTAATACTTCCATGTCAGACACCATTTTGTCAGATTGTCCCTCTGCTGCCATCTGTTGCACAGCAACTAAATGTAACAGAATACCAGTGGTATGGTTCAACTTCTGCTTTATCACTGCGTACTTCTGACGTTGTGAACCAAAAATAATAAAAAAGGAAGCATTACTTTCAGAGCAGCCCTCAAAGATTTGTTTAAAGTATGAATGAAAAGTAAAAATATCCTTCACTGTCTCTTCCATGAATAACTCTATTCATATTTACATCTTTTCAGTCTTCCAGGATCAGATCCAGTCAGTAACAAGAGGCTTTTTCCATTACTCTTACTATAATGATCATAAATTTTCTCAGAGAAAAAGTCCTGATTAACTATTATGATTCAATGGGCTGAAAGTTGCACACTGACTAAGCAAAGCCAAAAAGTCAATATCTACAGTGAGGTCCAATATATCTTGATATTGATTGAAACACTGCAATCAATGCAATTATAATGGGACGGAACTTTTAGGTAACTAGGAAACCTACTGAAGACTTTAGAAATAATTCAAGGGGTTATCCTTGAAATTTCCATATCTGGAAGTATGCTGTAGGGGATTTTTGATGTTTTGAATAACACACTTAACACCTGTCTTACACTAATTAGACATTTTAGTAAATGTTTCAGGGGAAGAGTAAACAGTTTATTGCAGCAAAAAATTGCTCATGACTATGTTAATGTACTGTCCTCAAAAGACTAAACATAAACAAAAAATCTCACAAATCTGATTTCTGATGCACACTAATACTTCACTGACAGGTCTTGTGGCAGAGTACAGGCTCTAGTTGCCATATACAAATGTTTTTTAATGAATACATGCAAGCATGTCCAACCCATGACCTGCAGTCCACATGCAGCCCATCCCAGGCTGTCATGCATCCACTCCCTGCCCTGTGTCAGCATGGCAGCAACTATACTGCAATGAGCAGCCTAGCTTGTAAATTGTTGGTATGTATGCAACTCCATTTTCAGTCACAGATTACTTGAAAATTTTCACATGGAATGTGTGGAGTTGCAATCAGACATTCAACTCAAAAATTTGATCACATCTCTTTGCAAGACTTTTATGAGACCTATCTTACCGGTGAAAAATATCCCTCTCTTCAGAATCATGTCTTATTCATGTCATCACTTTTGGGCACCATGTATATTAGAGAGCAACTATTTCCAAAGATGAAGAACAGGAAGAGTAACATTTCATCAACAATATGACAGAAACCTTGAGAATTCACTGAAAACTGCAACCACTTCCATCAAACCTGACTGATACATTAATTTTATAAAAACAAGATCAAATATCCTGCCATCCCACTAGTTTGAAGGCTTTAGTTGCTTTTTTTTTTTTTTAATGTACTACTAAAAATATTTTAAAATAACTTTAAAAAAAATATTTTTATTTTTATTTATATACATCTTAACTATATTATATGTTTTATATATGACCTAAGGCAATTCCTCTTCATCCATTGTGGCCCAGGCAAGCCAAAAAGTTGGACAACCATGAGGTAATGCATTTCAGAATGGTTAATCGTTATTTCAGCCTCTGTAGAACAGTAACTGAATACCAGTAACTGTCACAGCTGAAAGCAAAAACAATGGTACTAACGTTATGAAGATGACTTTGAGTCAAGTTTCGAAATGTTCTCAGCAAAGATTTTTCTTTTCTTTTTTTTCATAGTTAAAGGATCATTTAAAGAAATACTTCCATTTTCTTTTATTCTCATACAACCAAATACATTTTCAAGTACAGAGAAAAAACACCCACACGTGTAACCTCCTATCAACCTGCACTCTCATCCCTTAAATCATTTTATTTATAAACATAAAAATAAAGACCACAAAATTCTTTCAAAGTAAATGAAATCAAGGACAAAATAACCAGGGTCTCAGCTCATATAAATCATCTAGTTCTACCAACTTCAGAAAAGCTCTCTGATCTACTGGGCTGTGAATACAACCCTAGACTTGGTGGGTTTTTTATTACTCTTCTTTTATTGATAACCTCAAAGCATAGATATCCAGGGTTCTTACTGATTCTAAGTTTTATACAATGCACTATTAAAAAATAAATAAATTTAAAAAATCAAAAGCATAATAAATCCACAAAACAAACACATGATAACATTCCAGCCATTATAGAACAGGCAGTAAGTGTTATCCCTCTCATACTGAAAACATAGCATTAATTCCAAGAGAAAAAAGCACAGCTATCTGGAATGTGTTGACAAAAGCATACAGAGTCTTTCAGAAGAGCTTCACAATTAAGGAATAAAAATGCTGAACAAAGGAATTGATTGATTGATTGATTGATTGATTTTTGTCTTCTTGAAAAGGAAATAGCATAAAAGATTTGCAACAGCATAATATATTCTCTAAAGCAAATCATAGCAGAATACAAATTATACACAATTTCAACATGTCTCATGAAACAGGAGATACACTCCATATTCCATATTAGCAGAACTAAGCACATCTGTCTCACACTGGGTTATGCAGATGGAGTATGGACATGAAGACAAGAAGGGAACCACCACTTCATCATCTACTTTTTTAACTGAAAGCAACATAATGCAATTCCTTGTAAAAATAGATGAAGTCTTGTAGACAGACATTACTTATAAAGAATGCATGCTAACCTTAAAGAGCTTAAGCAGGTTGAGAAGATAATGTTAAGATAAGGTAAGGTGAAGATAATATTGATCTGAGTAATGAGAATATAAGGAATGAGGACACAAAACTGATTAAAAAAACAAAAAACGGAAAAAAAAAATAAAATAAAATAACAAGCCTATAGGGTAACTATTTATTTCCTAATCTCTGAAACTAGCAGCTTGAAAGTATTTAGACTCAGAAGTCCATAGCTCCTTCTTCATCCTCTCTGCTTAAATCTGCTGTGCAGCTGACTCATTTTTTCACATTAGTGCTATTATTCCGCATGTTGCATTCAGCCATCTAAATTTTCCATTGCATTCTTCACAGTAGAAAAAACGTAAAGTAGAACTCATACAATGATGATTAACAATGACAGTTAGTTTAGTACATGACTGTGCTAATGATCATTCCACCAGCCTAAGCAGGCACTAGTCTAGCGATCTGATTCAATAATCTGATCTCTGCACTATCCCAAAAAGGGTAAGCAGTCAGCATAAGTAGCATTTTTATCAAGATAAAACTTGTAGGTCAAGTGTTTACATTTGTCATTCATGACAAGAAATATATTTTACCTGTCAGGCTATGCTATGATTATTCTTTCACTGTAGAAAAAATGTATGAAACAGAAGCAGATCTCCCAATGTATCTTGTCCTCTTTAATTCTTTAAACATTTTTGTGCTTCATATTGTATTGTTTATTACATCATAGATAGTAAACTAATAAAATTGTTTCAAAGCCTTTATTTTGGGGTTTTGTTTTTGTTGACAGTAGATCAGTGCAATTGTAAAAATAAATAAAAAAATAAAATAAAATAAAATAAAATAAAATAAAAGTAGGAAAATCTGTTTTTCATATAATCACTACAAGGTTATTCTTGCACTTTTTGCTTTATTTATCCATATGGCCAAGCTAGCAATATGTGAGTATATGAGTCTGTCAGATGCATGCAATTTTTATGAGATATTGACTATGTACTGTAGTCTGATGATGGCTATTAGCTATAAGCTAATTTCTTAACCCTATTCTGTTTTAAAGGAGGGAAGGTTTACACTAGATGTCAGGAAGTTTTTTTACTTGTGGTGAGATGCTGAGACAAGCTGTCCAGGGAGGCTGGAGATGCCCCATTCCTGGAGGTGTTCAAGGCCAGGCTGGATGAGGCCCTGGGCAATCTGATCTAGTACTTGATCTAGCGGTTGGCAGTTCTGCCTGTGACAAGGGATTAAAACTTGATGATCTTTGAGGTCCCTTCTAACCCAAGCCATTCTATGATTCATTCAACTTTGTTATCATTTTTTTTTCAACTGTTAGAATAGCAAATCCTCAACCACACACACACACACACACACACACACACACACACACAAAATCTACTTCATAATATATAAGAATTATGACATTTCCTAAGTTTCTTTCAAGCAGTAGATTTGTCTTAAATGTCTCTTGAGGAAGGTACTTGGAAGGTACTTACTACTGGTCTGAAAACACTCTTGTAGGGAAAAAAAAAAAGGACTCATAAGTGACAAAGAAGCGTGTAAAAGAAGTAACAGTATTTAGAAGTTGACAGTCACATATTAAAGCAAAGTATTTTAATATTTCAACCTTAATATATGGAAATAGCAAAACTAATCTTCTATGATGGAACCTTTTTTGTATAAGTTATTATATATTTGTATTAGGAATATTACAGAAACATCAAACTCCTGTAAAAATGTCAGTATTTTTGCTCCTCAGTATACTGTGTGTAGTTTAATAAAAATCAATTGATTTACAGCAATCTAACAAAATTCTTTTAAATATTTTAATCAATCAATGGCAAAGCCTTCCTTTTTGCTACAGAAATTGTAACGCCTCATTTCAGTATTTTGCAGCACTATAAGTTTTCTGTTTGTTATTAGATTAAGGTGGAAAGTGAGGCCTGCAAAACTAATAGCATAAACACTTGACCACAATATAGTTAAGAGTGATTCTATGAGATCAAAAGTCATTAATCTCTTTCAGGCAATGGAAATTCAAACATTATTTCACCTGAGGAAAAAGTCTAATTACTAATACTATTATATCTTGAAGGAAAAACATGCAGTTTCGATAGCATGAGAGATAACTAGACTTCTAGAAAGTGAAACAAAAGAATCTTAGAAGTTTGAAAGCAATTTGAACACCACTTGAAATGGACCATAGAGATTTTTTAAATTTATCTATATATGTCCTTTAACTCACAAGTATCCCTCTGAGAACTGCTTTAATCTGCATAAGTGCATCATGTGCTCTCAGAAGTTTTCCATAATTTGCACTCCAAATGTTTCAAAATCCTGACTTGAAGTTACTTTTAATTCACTTTACAATTATCAACTGTAATGAAGAAATATATACAAAGAGAAGTGTTGAAGGGCAACTAGGACAAATGTTATGTGTTCAATCAGCACACAAAATTAACTGTTGATGGCTTATAGCTCAAAGCATACATAGGACCATATTTTTGTAAGTTCCAAGTATAGTCAAAATTATTATAAATTTTACCCAGATACTCATAGTGTTTTCTATTGATGCAATTGCTAGTAAGAAATGATATCCACAATATCTGGTCTAAATTCCATTTTATATTATGCACTCTAAGTGCAAAACACCATTGCAAAATTCTATATCATTGTAACTATACTGATTTCGACTGTGGTTACATAAACTACATATGTGCCAACATATACTATCTTTGCTACCAACAGAAAGAGAAACAATTGCAAAATATTTTTCTCAATTATTTTAATAGTAATATTTTACAGTGAGTTTATCGGCTGCTCCACTGATTATGACAGTTTGTCTCAAATCTGGTGAATTCATGTTAACCTTTGCAAAAAGTATCAGAAATATACAGCATAAAACTCAGCATAATGAAAATATTCAAGTGAATACAGTACCAATTTAAAGCAAAGCTGTTAATGCTACAAAATCAACGTCAGGATTCTTCATGCTAACAAGTAACCTAAAAGCAACTATTAAAGTGATTTTAATGGAAACTACATCATCTACAATTGAATATAGAACAAGGAGTATTTTAGAAAACAAACCTTTAGAAAAGCAATATTATTATAGCAATTCCAAGCTGAAATCGTAATTAGGCTTAATTAAAGGGATTTTAATTAAAACCCAGATTTACTATATGCTAATAATTTAGTATGCATGTTTGACTGGATTAATATTGCTTGATTAGCGTGAAGCTTCACTTCTTATTGAAACTGTAAGTTCCAGAAATTTCAGTTAGTGCTTTCACATAGTTCCCACTGGAAACAAACTTGATGCTAACTTAATATAATTGTACATGCAGCCATTTATAATGTACTTTTTAAATTACGTCTTATCACATCTAGGATTAAAGAAATTTGTGGTAAAACCTTATCTTTCAGATTGTGTCAGGATACAGATGCAAACGACATGACCTAAGTGGAAAATATTTCACACTCCAATGGGAGCAGGGCAAGGTATCTAACATGTAGAAATAAAATAAGAAGAAAGTTATCTTCCAGAATGTACAGTGATAAAAAAATAATTCCAAATCATCAGCCTGCCATCCTTGCTTGGATCTCTTTCCAGTTCTGCCTCTAGCTAGTTATGGTTTTGAAAGTTGCCTAGCAAGTGTTTCATTTTGTAGCTTTAGTACACTAAAGAAACAATTTTAACCACTAAAAAAAAAAAAAAAAAAAAAAAAAAAAAAAAAAAAAAAAAAAAAAAAAAAAAAAAGTTTCCTAGTTTCAGAAGGAAAATCTGGAAAAGTGAATATTTTTCTTCTCTCTGTTTATGCCTAAGCATTTACAGACATTTTGAGTTCAGTTTGATACAATAATCAATATCACGATGAAACAATAAGGTATGCCAAACAGAATAAGGATGCTTACTGTAGAAAGGATTTTTCTTAAAGTTTTCTTCTGCTTTAAGGAATTTTAAAGCAAATGGGGAAAATAGACAATTGAAAAAAGCTCGTATCATTTTCACAGAGACAGGCTGACTTGCTTACATTTAATGTATTAAGCTTTAAGTCTTCCTTAGCAAACTTTTCAAAAGTTTTCCTCTTCCGCATATAACTCTCAAAAGCATGCAAGACTGGATCTACTTGTTGGAACATTCATCCCCTCTGTTTCAAATGCTTTTCACTTGAGATTGCTCATGCCTATTAAAGCACCTCCCTAATTCTCAAGCCTAATATAAGAGTCATTCCCCATTTCCAAGTGGAAACTAAACAACTGTGCAGAAAAGAGCAAAAGCTTCACTGACTCAAGGAAATAGGATAGGTATGAAGATGCCTGATTCTATGATGCAGTTAAGTAGTAAATTCTGATACCCCATTTACCCAGGAGTAGAGTCACTGACTTCAGAATATTTATTCAAATCTCAGGTATTTTACCTGATAAACTAGGCTAAACAATGAGCACCGTCTCCCTTCAAAACAGCAAAGTAAAGCTTTTAATATATGTTGTGAATTTCTGGGAGTGTAGAAGTTTGGAAGAAGAGGATTCTTTATGTTATTTTCCCCTTTATTCAAAAGGATCACCCCATCCTTCTTTTGTTTTAATTTTTACTTACAGAGAAGCACACAAAGCCAGAACAAACCAGACAAGACAAGAAATGGTTCAAGGATGAGGCCAAGTACTGTAGCTTTAATAATTTGAGGATTGTTCAGCTGATTGTTCTACAGCTTTCAGATAAGCTGTCACTGACTTCTGCAGAATCATTCCATTGGACTGAATTGCGTCTGGCCATGACTGAATCTCCTGAGTTATACAATAGTATAATTAAGAAGGAAAAAATAATGACAAATCTCATGTAAAGTTGACATTTGAAACACTCATTGTTGAATAAGTCTCTCATAGGGACACTATCAAGAATGCTTTCATTAATTTGAACCATTATGATTAACAAAAGGAATACATTTGATCAAAGCAGAAGGTTAAAGCTGAATAGTAACAATATTTTAATTAACCTGAGGAGAATAGTTCTCACAGTGTCTATACACCATATATCAATATTAGCCTTGCTGATGCAGATTTCGTATAGTTTATTCCTGGCCAGTCATCCCTCTCCACTGTAAGTCTGCAGTATCACTTTTCTGGAGGGGACCGGGGGGGGGAAGGGGGGGAGAGGAGGGGAAGGGGAAGTGGACAGCACTTCCCATGCAGACTTTCTTGGATCAATAAACATCAGTTATTAGGTACAAGCTAGGAAGATTTCATTCTTCTTGCTAGGAAGATTTCATTCTTCTTGTTAAGGGAAGTAAAAACCCACTATTCATCATCATAGCTATATGTTCAGCTGTGTACTAGCATATTATATGTCTAGTCCTTGACTGTGGTAACTGAACTCTGATGCAATCAACAAGACATATGGAGGAAAGAGTGGACAGTGCTTCAGCCATCCATCATGACACTGAAGGTTCTGCTGAATCATAAACAGCAAAGAGCTGAGGATTCTGAACACCACAAAATGCTGTTAGAGGGCAAGAATGCTATTCACTTTTGTTGAAACTGGCATTTCCTATTTAGAAAGAGAAGTGAGCTCACGGGAATTTGTATTTCAGGCAACATAACAGAGAATTCTAAAATACAGTTTGATACTTCATTTCAAATTTGGGATAGTCAGTAAGAAGCAATAAGACTTTTTTGCTGCTAATTATGAACAAGACATATATGCTCACATATTGAACACATGTAAAATATGCAAAAATTACAGCTGAATGTAATACATATATATTCATATATATATATGTGAATATATATGTATGTGTGTATGTGTCATTTCTTCTACCCAACCTTTAAGGAAAAAGACTATTCACTCACCTTAATAATAACGAACAAATAATCTATCCTGATGTTCTTTTCTTCCAGGTATTTACACCGGTTATGGCACATAGATCTGTTAAAATGTCTGGCAGCAGCTTCACTGTTGATAGATACTAATGTCCTAAGATTTATGTATAGGATTGAAAAAACTAAGAAACAAAATGATAGCACCTTAAATTTTGTAGCAGGTAACTCACCTGAAATTGTACCATATGAAACCATGACATTTTCATCACTGTTTCTTGCAGGAAAATGTAGGGAATATGATAACCAAATATATCACATGGCTGCAGTACATCATATATTGTGAGGCTGATTATCTAGCAACACATTTTCTGACAACGTATCTCAAAAATTTCTTGATGACAGAAAGTGATTTTAGAGATAGATTACAGAATATCTAACCTTCTGTGTAGTAAGGAGTAGAATTTAATCTTTTAGGGGCTTTTCTGACTATTCTGTTCTTCAGGTTTGAATTAGTATTTGTGCGGTTTGGGTTTTTTTCATGGGTTTTGTTTGCTTGTTTCTTTTTTTTTTTTTTTTTTTTTTTTTCCTCTTTTTTTTTGGCAAGAGGAGAAGGGAGCTGAGGATTAATGTGTACAGCATCATGACAGCAACTACATTCAAAGATTTCAAAGCTTTAGCATGCATCATCACAATATTTTGCAGTACTACATAGCGTTTGCAAAATTACTAGAGGCCTGGCTCCGAATGTACAGAAACTTAATAAAAATTAAGTATCAGTAGTATGATGAATCTTGGTAACTTTCTAAGTCGATCTGCATCTCCAAATCACTGAAATACAAAGCAAAGATCTACAGAATAGTATATAGTAATACTACATAAATATATGACTTCAGGTCCTTGTATCAATTTCAGCATGTTAATAAGAGTGCCTCCAGAGATAAGAAATAAATAAAATTCAGATCCAGGAACTGTACTAGCACTCCTATGTTACAGTGATTATTAGTCCATTATCAAATGCTTGCTTTTTACCTTTCAAAGACTGTGCTGGGACAAAAAATAAAAACAACCCGTATATATATATATATATATATATATGCACACATGCACTTTGACATCTGAACAAGAACTTAAGAGAAATAGTTTTAACTTGTGGAAGTGAGAAAACCTCAGGAAGAAGTTAACAAAGCTTTTTTTCACTATCTTTTACACCAGTCTGACCAAATATACTTTTTAGAAGAGAAAACTATGCTTGAGAACTCAACTGAACTGAGAGTACATCACTCACTCTACAGAATCACTCAAGACAGAAAAGACTCATTCTTAATTTTAAAATCATTTAAGTGTCATTTGCATTTTAGTTTTTACTCCTAGCATTATCAGCTTCTGGAGTGTTCTTCAATTCACTCACAAACTTCAGAAAAGTTTTTCTTTGCATTAACATCTGGGTATCAACACTACAATCAAGCATACTATGAAGTATCCAAAACTAGACACAAGCAGAGGAAATAGAAATACAGCTGAGTTATACTCTGAATACTAACAGTATGAATTAAAGAACAGCCGGAAAAAATAACATCTCTTGATACAAAGCTTCTTGCAGATAAATCTATCCTTTTGGAGGCTAGCACCACAGGTGCATGATTAATTAAAGAAAGAATAGGTACACTGTTAAAATTACATCTATTTACCCAGTGGCTTTAGGTCAAGAGTCCAGAAATGCACAGTTCAGAAATGAAAGGGAAGTACATTCGCCATACTATTTCATGCATTTATTTTTCTTTGAGAATTACAAATTTATTTTGCAGTCTGAACATTTTTAACTAAAACAATCCATCATCTTCTTCTACCTTTGTAATTGATGTGCTTTCAAAAATGAAGTGAATGGAAAGTCCTTGTAAAATATATTTAATGAAGCACAGGTAGCGTAAATAAGTATTGTCTCACTGGTTTCCATAACAATTCTTGCCATCAGTGGATCACTAATACTACATACTACCAGACTATTTTAAAGTGTTTTTTAATACAAAGATGTTAGCTAGCCATAAATAATAAAAAAGGAAAAAAATGATTTAATCACTTCTTCCAAAATAGGTGTTTTGTTACAGTAGAATAGGAGTAATGAGAAGAGTGGAGGGGCCTGGGTGGGGGGGTGTGGGGGGTGGAAAGTTACTTGAAATGATCAGAAATAGTTGACTGAATAGACTACAGAAAGATTTTGATTCTAAACAGAATATGCATAACTTAGAAGTTTATTTGATAACCCCATAAGATTTGTGCATTCAATGAGCTATGCTAGAAACAGCTAAATCAGCACCTTTCTTTTTCTTTTTCATATGCAAATAGTTGTCATGTCCAGTGAAGCAAAAAGAAACTAAAGATTAAAACTGATAGGAGGATTAGCAAGCACCTAAAGGAGACCACAATCAGACCAGAATAAAATTTATCAGACGGTTTCAGGTAACTTTCAGAAGTTTATTTATGCTCAGGGTCAGAGAAAGCCTAATTAAGACATTGTTTTCAAACTGTGACATGCTGCACTGAAACCATCACACTTCAGTATAGACCAGACTCCATCACAATTAAATTAATAATGGCCTAGTCTGCTTACGAAGATGCAAATTACTTCTGACAGGTTCTACACAGAATCACAGAACTGTAGGGGTTGGAAGAGACTTCTAGAGATCATCGAGTCCAACCCCACTTCCAAAGCAGGTTCCCTACACCAGGTCGCACAGGTAGGCGTCCAAGCGGGACTTGAATATCTCCAGAGAAGGAGAGTCCACAACCCCCATGGGCATCCTTTTCCAGTGCTCCATCAACCTCAGTGTAAAGAAGTTCTTGCGCACATTCATGCAGAACTTCCTATAAGCTTAAGTCCATTTCCCCTTTTCCCGTCTCCACATACCACTGAAAAGAGACTGGCCTCACCACTATGGCCCCCACATCTCAGATATTTATAAACATGGATTGGATCCCCTCTCAGTCGTCTTTTCTCAAGGCTAAACAGACCCAGTTTGCTTAGCCTTTCTTCATAGGGGTGATGCTCCAGTCCATTCACCATCTTTGTGGCCCTTCTCTGGACTCTTTCCAAGAGGTCCCTGTCTTCTTTGTACTGGGGAGCCCAGAACTGGACACAGTACTCCAGATACTGTTCTTGGTGACACTAGGTAAAGTATTCATGAGTAGAAAGAAGAATGGAACTCACTCCATCAGTGAAGAGACTCTTGCCATACAGCGCTACTTCTCAGTCTAGGCCTGAGAGCTGCTCTCCCATTCAGTGTCTGCCCTTATCTGAGCCCAGCATGGTTCCACCCCTTCTTGTCACCTGTAACTATTGAGAAGAATCCTAAGATATTAAAACATTGATCATTGTTTTGTTTTTTAAAGTATTCATTCTCTATGCAATCTGCAGTTTAAAAGAAATTTTCCACAAAAAAAACCATGTTGGTTGGTCCCATGTGGAGTCAGGAGTTGGATCTGATGGCCCTTATGCATCCCTTCCAACTGAAAATATCCTCTGATTTTATTCTGTCAGTTCCCAGGATCTGTGATGAATGCAAGCAGCATGTTTGTCAACCAAAAAGACTGACTTTTAAACAACACTCAAGGGCAAATAGCCCAAACACATCAGACAAACAGGACTCTAATTACTAGGTTACCTCTCAGCTAGTCCAAAACCACTTTAGGAGTTTTCCTTTAGCTATATTTTACTTTGCTGTCACTGATAAATCTGTTTATCAATGCTTCTCAGATTCTTATTTGTGAAGCAAATAGATTTGTGCATTATTTATCCTTCCTTCCACCCTCCCACCTGTGCCTCCTCTTCACCCCTTCCCCCCCCCAACTTCTAAAAGTAAGTGGAAGTAGAGGATACTGCACTCAGAAATACATTGGGAGACTATACGTAAGCTTATGGTGTCTGGACCTTGCAAGATAATGGTAAATTCCAGGTACTCTCAATGATACAAGCAGATATCCCAACTGAGTGAGAACACTGTGAGAGGTTCAATTTTATGATATGAATTGCTTGATGGAAGCTACTCCCACCTAAGGAGTAGCACCAAACACATTCAGTGCCATCCATAATCCTGCATTGTAGAAGATGGTTAAAGTGATTTTGCATACTAAAAATAGTGTAGTCATGTTGGTATGGTGTACTACCTGAATAACATACTTAAATACTCAGCAGTCTAATAAAACCAAGCAGAAACTCCCATCAGAACACCTAAACTACTTTTAAAACTGATACAACTTTGCTCGGTGCATGCTCTGTTATCTCCAGATGGCACAGTCACATAATGTGTATTTGGACTTCAGCTGCATGAAGGATTAAAGTGAAATAAAATTCAGAAAACATTTTAGTTGCTAATGTTTCAGGCAGCAGAACTAGGTAGACACTGCCTGTTAAATTATATAGAAATATTTTTTAAAAAATGAAAGAAAGCATAAATGCAAATATGATATTAAAAAAGCACAAAACAGCTGTAGTAAGTACACATAAATAGTATGGCTGACAATAAAAATCATTTCTAGCAGAAACACAGATAAAACATCCCCTTTCATTCTACCTCCCGTAACAACTCTTCTTCTACCCCCTGCCATCCAAATGAGATCCAGCCCTTTTTTTGTTTGTTTGTTTGTTTGTTTGTTTTTTAATATAATTGCAGGAGTGGGAAAGTGCTTATCCATTTTGGTGTTACAATCAATCACTGGAACATTTATCGACCAAAAAATCCCCATGAGAATATGAGAATTTTGACTTTTTTAGCATTCTTTTTTGTTTTATTTTCCTGGGAATGAAAGGGACATACTTTCTTGCTTTATTTTATGCAAAATTACAGTAATTGGTATCTGACCTTTCTGGAATAGACTGCTAAGCACTACACTGCCTGATTTTATTTTATTTCTTTTTTTCATTGAATCAATTATTTAAATTATGGCTATCTCAAAAAGAGCAACAAGGTGAAAATAGGAGTAGAATATTTAAATGAAAGTGAAAAGTGATTCTCTACTACTACTCCATTTACATAAAACATATTATCAGCTGAAAATCTAACTACTGCAGGCTTCTAACACTTGGATTAAAATTTAGCTTTTAAATAAAGTAAATCAGCACAAATAAAGAAAAATGTATTTTCTAAATGAAAACACAAATGAAATGTATTTCTAAAGGAACATTAGAGGAAAGGAGAAAAAGAAATGGCTTACTATAAGTGAAAATATGTTTTTTTAAAATGGTCTAAAATAAGTTACTCTGTTCAAGCAACCATCAGTTTTTAAAATAGAGAAAATAGAGGGTAGTTTAGCAAATGAACCCCTAACTTAAATGTTTTCCAGAACCATCACCAGTAAACTCAATCCCAAGCACTATTACAGAAGCAGTATCCTTGTTTCCTAATCTAGATCATCGAAACAGGAGAAAGGCAATAAAAATGCATTTTATATGGTAAATTATCAGAAACCAATGTGCACACAATTTTGTAGAAACTGCTTTTGGGTATACTGACTTTAAGCTACTACTGAAACCTATTCAAGTCCTTCAGTTTGACTCAAAGTAGTTTAAAACCAATAGCAGCAGAATATACCATCTTTTTTTCCCATAGATAAGGAGAGGTACTCAGGACAGGATAATTTCGAAGTTGTTTAATGAAAGACCAGAGAGTCATCATAAATTAGTAATTTCAGTCTCTTAAAAAATATGTGGAAAAGAACTATAAAAGCACTGATCTGGATTCACATTATCAATGAAAGCATTCAATCTTCCCAATGGATTGGCCTTCCAGTAGTTGAAGGGAGCATGTAAACAGGAAGGGTAATGGCTGTTTAGAAGGATGATAGTGATAGGACAAGGAGAATGGTTTTAAACTGACACAAGAGAGGTTTAGGTTAAATATTAGGAGATTGTTTTCCATACAGAGGGTGGTGATGCACTGGAACAAGTTGTCCAAGGAGGTTGTGGATGTGCCATCCCTGAAGGCATTCAAGGCCAGGCTGGATGCAGCTCTGGACAACCCAGTCTGGTGGTTGGTGACCCTACACATAGCAGCAGAGTTGAAACTCAGTGATCCTTGTGGTCCTTTTTAATCCAGGCCATTCTATGATTCCATGAATCCAACCACTTTATATGACATTTCCTACTGATTACAAAAGCTGGTTGGTAACCTTTATCCCACTAATGAACTGGTGCAAAGTAAAATTAGGGAATCTAGGCTTCAGGCCTAAGTGAATGTACCTGGGAAGTCTTATACAAATCCAAGTTCTGCTATGCAGAGAAAGCTAGTAAGTACTTGAAGTTAGGTGAGAATAGGTGACTTGTTTTCAGTTCATTTTAGCGAAGACAGACTTTAAAATAAAATGAAAGCTATTCATAAACTCCAATAATCAAATACTTCCTAGCAGACACAATTTGTAGCTTGCATTAATTTCACCAGCTCTGTCTGTTTTCAGTAAACTTCAACTCAAACTCATGCAATCTAGGTTAAGCAGCCACTTGACTACTTGCTTTGATTCAGCATGGACTAGAAGTGCTTACAACCTCTGTGTTACGTCCTAGTAGCTGTATAGTCATTATTATTGTAACAAAAGCTCCAACAGCCTTTCTCATTCTGGATAAACTCTGCATATACTTCTTAACTACAGACTAGTAGCATGCTTTACGTGAAGTATTTTATACTCAAACCACACAAAAAAAAAAAAAAAAAAAAAAAAAAAAAAAAAAGAAAAAAAGTAGAATCAGGAATCAGTCTTAGGAGTCTTAAAATAATGTGTTTTTTTTCTGTTTCTTTGTTTGTTTGTTTTTCTTTAACAAGCTAAAAAAAAAAAAATAGGGGGTGGAGGAGATTATTCTAAGTATTATAGTAACAAAGTTTTGTTTATTTGTTTTTCTATGAGGCCTCCCATGAGGGAGCAGCAGCACCTCCAGATGATCTTTTTCTGCCACATTGGTATCAAACCAAGGAAAGGACATCAGGGACAGTTTAGTGATGACCCCTTCCTGAAGACATCCTGCTTCAGAAACTGATTGTCTCAAAACTAAGAGAGGCAAACTAGGTGCAAGCATTCTGTTCTGAGTTAACAGCTACAGTTTGCACTGCATCCAGACCATAACTGTTAGATGGAATCAAACATGCACAGTAACACAGTGACACAAGAGCTGGAGAGGTAGAAATTCCTTCTGGATAGAGTCACGCCTCTCATCTGACAGTCCCTCTAGGTTAACCATAATCAAGTGTAGTCACCAGCAACTGTGATCCTCTAGGTGCAAAGAAATAAGAACATGTGTGCCAGAGAAAAAGTACAGCGCTATAGAAGGCACTCATTTTCCAATAAACCTTGGCACTTTATAGGCAAAGTCTGCAGTCACAAGTGAGAAGAAGCCCTGAGGCACTATGGTTTATACTCGTTGGACATTCATGAGGACTACTGTTTCACACACCTCCATCTGTTTGGACCCTGCTGACATTTCCTGGTTCTGCTCTTTCTTTTTACCTGCAGTCTGTCCACTATGTTGGCTTGGCTCAGTTTAGAAAAGAAAAGCAGATAACCCAACTGTGCAAACCACTCTCAACAAAAGCCCCAGGCAATGTCTTTTGGCTTGATGTAGAGCCACTGAGATTCTTGTAAGTCTTTCACACTATCATCTGAATCCACACCATGTGAGCTACCACTGCTTCAGAAAGCACTGAAAAGGCATCTGTCCTTCTCAGGAAACAATGGGTAAACAGTATCTCCTTCCTAAAGCCGAAGTACTTAGAAACACTGTATATAATGAAAACCTTTCTTAAATTGGCATTCATTTTGCTCATCCGCCTTCATTAGAGCTCATCACAAATGTCTTCCTTAAGTCAGAAACTTTTTCTCTCCCAAACTCCTGGGAGAGTTTCTCATTTCTTTTAGAATCCAATATCCAAATTAATACTCTCACAAAGCAAATCTGTGCTGTCTTCTCTTTTTTTCACAACCTTTGGAAGTCACATCAATTGTACTAGTGTTACATTTCAGATGCTTTGTTTAGAATAACCAAAAGTCAATTATTTTTTGAAAAATATTTTCTATACTCTAAAGCTGACTATAAGTGGGACTTTTCCACTAACCATATCTAAACATTTATGTTCTTGGGAGTACTTACCAGGTATGGCTGAAAGGAACTTTCCTCATAGCAGGTAGTATGGTGCTAGTATGGTGTTTGGATTTGTGGATCAAGCAGTGTTGACAAGTCACAGATGTTTTGGCCTCTGCTGAACATTACTTTCACAGAATCAAGATGTTATTTTTCTTGTAATTTCTCTTTTTCCACAGCAAGTAGGTCAGGAGTAGGCTAAAAGCAAGGAGGAAACACAGCTAGGACAGCCACCCTAAACTGACCAGCTAGATATTCTATACCATAAAACATCTTGCTCAGTAATTAAACAGGTACTTTTAAAAATAAAATTTAAAGCAGACATTGATCAGAGACTGGCTGAGTATCACTCTGTTTTTTAGAGGTGATGCCTGACTTCCTTTGCATCAGTTTTTGTTTATTCTCCTTTTTTCTTTTTAAAGAGTCTTCATCCTGATTCATGACATTTTCTTTTGATAATTCCAGTCATGGGTCTTATCTGCTGTCTGGGGACAGTTCACACCAAACTGGAAGCACTTCAATGGAGTGTATACTTCCTCAATTTGATTATACTGAGAATGACAGCAAAACTACAACTGCACTAGGAGATGCATACGCCACAGTCTTCTCAGTATCAGGAAAAATATTTTTAATCTTTGCTACAATACTGCTTTTGCTATTTCTAATGATAAATCTACCTACAGTAATCAAGCTGTTATCAGAAGTTCCATTAGTGATTTCAGATGAAGTTGCCATTGTCTTTCTGTTTAACAGGCTTACAGTTAAATTCTCTACAAGAAACTTTCATAGCACTGATATAGCGCAATGCTGGCAATTCATGGCTTACATGTAAAATATCATTTTCCAGCATCACTCTATTCAGCATTTTATCTATTTGGGTATGATTTCCAAACAGTTAAACAATGAAGTCAATTCATTGCCTAAAGATACTTCATTATCTTATACTGAAACATCTAAAAAAAATATTTCAAGTTATCCATGCAACTTACTGCCACTATAGCTAATGACAAAAACAAAGAAACAAACAAACAAAAACCCAAAACTGAAGCAGATGTCAAAAACAGACGACTGCCTCAGCATCCACTGTGGAAAAGACAAGTAGCTTTTTTTTAAAAAAAAATACAAACAAACAAAAAACTTTAAAATGTTATGGCAGTATGTTGTCAAAATATTAAGAATTGTTGAATTGCACGATCATAAATGCATATGAGCCAAGTCTTCAATATATTACTTCCCTGATAGTTTTTTCTTACAGCTGTAAGTTGAATAAATATCTCACAAGAGAATTATAACAAAGTTCAAATAAAATATAATATTAATTGCATTTACACTGTCTTCATTCCTTACTATTGCTTTGTATATTGCTACTGCATCATGTTAAAGATACTCAATTAGCATAACAAAAAATTCCATTCTTATAAGAAGATTGTAATGGTTTAGATAATTTAATACCATCCTGCTGATTCTCATCATTTATTGAAGGTGATCATTTCCATTATATTAAATCTTTAAACACAGTAAATCAATTCTAGTTGTAATTATGTTTTATGCTCAAGAATTTCATGGTTAATTGCTCTTTTGAAGATTGTGATTCATTATTCCCCTGTTATTTCTTTTACACAATGCACCTAGCTTGACATCTTTTTGAGATTTTTAGTTTATTTTTCTGGGTTTTTTTAGATCAATTACTAAATTTCTGTGTAGTTGACAACATTCTGTAAGTTAGATTTCTGAGTTTTTAATAAAATTAACAGTTTTTTTTTTTTCCCTCAATATACATCTCAATATTTACCAAAGACATGTCTAAAATATCATTTCAGATTGTCATGATTATCGCCAAAACAAACAGCATATACTAATCTATTTTCAAGTATTTTAGAACCAGTAATACAAAAAACAGCTAATCACTAACAGTCATATGCATACATCTTTAATATAAATACAATTTTCTATCTAAACCTGTGATTACTGGCTAAGCAGTACCTTAGAATTGTGCAACTTGAAATCCCCAGACTGGATTGATCCAGATAAACAAGTGAGTTAAAGAAAGGTAAGACTGCGTGCTAAAAGGCTGCAAATGAACTACAATATTTAGTTTGTGGGGAAAGAAGAGGAATTATCATGTTTAGGTCTTATTAAAGTTTCAGCATGCATCACGACAAGCAGCAGGGAAAACGTGAAACAAGTAATAGCTGTGTGTCGAACACTGTATCTTACGTCTAGATGCAGAAACCTCCAGTTACTGAGTAAATTATATAACACATTCATCATTAACACTAAGCTCAGTCCCAACACTTCTATCATCTTTTTTTGTGACAGGTAATAGAGAAGTACATAAACAAGTGACAACATAAAAATAAGCAATAAAATTCAACTATGAAAGTAGATACGAGGTAGGTACCTAGACAGTGAATAAATATTGGTCTCACTTTTACCTTATTTTTTCTTTTTCCAGAAATTAAAATTCTATTTTACTGCTAAACTGAGGTTGTGCACTACTCACCTAAGAGTCTGTCTTTACTTGCTTCCTTTTTTACCAATCCATGCAATAAAAAAAAAAAAAAAGTCTTCATCAAGAATTCAAAAAGAAAAACACAAAAATCTTTTGAGCCATGCCATCACAGAATTTGTTTGCTTATTCATACATAGCAATAGTAGAATAACAGAAATCAGGAGAAAAAAAATTAAGTGTTCCCTCTTTTATAGCCTTCCTTTTTGGTCATAACTGCACACCATACCTGCATGTTGGTTTAGAACTGATTCAATTTGTTAGTGTGCAAGATGAAGCTGTGTTATGTTACTTTTTGATACCTCCAACATCACATTCTTTCTGAATTCATACACAATCACACTGATCATTCCAAAGTGATTTGCTTCGTTTACCATAACCCTCTCATTCATATAACTAACTTGCTTTGAATATTATTGTCATGGTTTTGCAATGTTTGTAATTTTGCTATCAGTATTCCACATCATAACATCATGTTAAGCATAGATAATTTTGACAAATCTGCTGCTCACAGAAAGAAGACTACATGTCCCAGGGAGCACCACGGTCAGTCATATGACCAGGACTATATAATCTCACTTCAGTGCTGGACTCGTGCTCTCGGATCCTGCCAGCCATGGGGGAGTGTGTGGAAGCGTTCCAGCCGTTTCGCCTAGAGTTACAGTAGGCCTCTCGGTTTCGGGACTCACTCTCTCTTATTTTACTTGATTTGTTAGCCTTAATTCCAATTATATTGCATTATATTGTGTTATTCTGTATTCCGATATAGTATTTAGTAAAATAGTGTGCCTCCTTAGATCGTTGCCACTGTATTTATTTTCTCTTTCCTTGTTTTCTTTTCCTTTTGGGATAGCGGCCCTGCAGGCCGTCTATACCCCTGTCATGGGTGCCGGTAGATTTTAGGGTAACCTGTGACAATTATTTTTCTAATAGACTGTGTTACACAAATTACAGAAACTGAGGAAGCATAAATTGTTTTAACATGAATTCTATTTCAGTAGAAATGTATTATCTCAGTTACAACCTAGACACTAGAACTGTACTGAGGCTACGATATTTTTCTTTATTCCCAAAAAATTAAAATACATAGAATCAAATTTCTGACCTGGACAATCTAAGCCTTTTGTTATCATACTTTTAAATACTTTTGTTCAATCCATGTATGGTAGTTCTCTGGAAGCAGTGTAAAATATATATATCAGAATACTAAACACTACTAAACATCACCAGGAAAAGACCATGCAATTCATGTCTGCTGGAAACCACACTACTACTCAATTTAATTTCACACATGAAAAATACATAATTATATTGATACTGATTCTATGTACTACTACTTAAATCTTATCCACCAAAATTTAATGAAACAATTTATCCTTCATGAGCCAAGCCCTGTGTTCCTCAACTTTCACTGACCTGTTGTTCTGCAACCAGTGTTGCACAGGCACTGCAGTATGGCTATTTTAAGCTAACTGTGGTATCGCTGACTGTGTTAACAAATCACCATATTAAAACAAAGACATATTCACGTGCTGCTTCTCTGCTGTAAAACTTTACTGAAAAATAACTGGGAGGTGGAAAAGAGAGAGAAAAAAAAAGAAGTTCACAATCTGAGTGACAGTTGTTTGCAGTATCCTCATAGTACAAAATATTAGTAAAAAATTCCTTAAAAATACTATCATTTCTTCTCTTCACACCCTAAGTTCCTTCTCTTGTTTTTGTCATGTTTTGCTGAATTTATTGTTCAATATTATCCCATCTTTGTTTTATTTATATGTATAAAAATAAATTTGAATAGACAGTAACATGAACCATAGAATTCATGGATTTTGCAGTCTTCATATTTTAAAAAAGGAAAAATATCAGTGCTGGATGAATTTTCATCATTCAGTGGTATATGACCCAAAGCATCTCAGTTCAATATCTGCATTCATGCTTAACTCTGATGTAAAATAAACATTTCGCGCACGCACGCACACACACACACACACACACACAGACACAAAAAAAAAAAAAAAAAAAAAAAAAAAGACTTTGTTATTCCCTAGCAGCAAACAATCTACAATGTATTACAAAAATCTAGTTCTTATGTTTTTGAAATAATATTACCATGTAATGAATTTCATCCCTGTTCAGTACTACAGATAAACCGGATCTGATGACATTACCTGGTAACATTATTATATTCATTTTCTGTCTTCTGTGCATTTGCTCCACATTATCTTCATGAATCAGTATGAGTTATTTTGTTTCAAAAGAAACCTTGATCCCTTCAATGAAATGTAAACTTGGAAGACTTTGCTTTCGTCATGTCAAATACAAACAGTGAAGTGACCCCTGGAAGAACAACTTCTGAAATGCAATTTTGAAAGAGAAGAAAAAGCTCTAAACAATAACTTTAACCAGCTAATGTTTGAGACAAACCATTTAAAGATGAAATACCATGGACAAGAAGGTTACTCCTTCCAATATATTGATATCTGCTTTTCCTTTTCAATTCATTTGTAATGAAAAATGACCAAAGAAGTTTAGAATGACTAAAACAATGAGAACAAAATAAACAGCCCACCAAAATATTAGTGCTGGAGGAGTGCACAGGGATGTTGACCTCTCTTGTCACTGGTATCACACCTCTGCTTTATTTATTGATTAAAATTTAAAAGTAAAATAAAATAAATGTATCCTGATTTGATTTTGTTAAAAAGCTAACCAACCTAACTTAAAAGATGCATTAGAAATTACCTTGGCAACTTGAATATTCGATTTCATTGCTTTTAAAATAAATGAAGGAAATGAGAGTTAAAAATTAAGCTATTAAAAACTTTAAGATAAAAGCGAGAAAGAGAATCTTAGAATATAAACAGATACTTACACTAACTGTATCAGAGGAAACAAAAATAGAGCTGTTTGTGAAATTTGTTTCAAACCAGTCACTGCTGGTAACACATCTACAGAAGTATGGTTCATGTTTTTACTAAATTCATGAAGTTTTTGCATAATTTATTAGGAAGTAATTTAGTCATGAATACAGATTTTTTGTCAGTGGGGAAAATGCCTTTATGATGAATATTTTGCAGCCTAACTTCCTTTTTCCCTTGTTAAAATGTGCTACTATAGCACTTTTATACATTAACTTCTGACTTTATAAATTATAAACCAGCAGGGACTATTAAGGAAAGTCTCACAAGATGCTTGCTTGAGGTACATATAGATGGGGACATTTTATTCATAACCAATAAAATACTGCACTAAAATTATAACATTTTCCTTAAGGTTCTTTCACTATATCTAATTCTTTATTCACCAAGATGTAGCTTTACAGCTTGTGGTGAAAACTAGAAAGATTTTTTTTCAAGAAACAAAAGCTTACATAAAATGTGATTATAGTTCACAGAATTTCTTTAGCCTTCCATTATTATACACTAGGGGAATGAAAGAACTGTCTTCTTTACTAACAGCCCTCAACTGCCTCCCTCCCACCTTTTTCCTTTTCCTTTTTTTCTGTTTTATTTATTTATTTATTTATTAAAGTCTGAGTATAAACATGAGTTGGCAGTATGAGCATTATTATTTTGGGCAAAAAAAAAAAAAAAAAGGAAATACTCCACCATTGTTGAGTAGGGCTCCTTTTGGAATCATATTACCAAAAACAGAAGAAAGTTACCATTTGGAGAGCAGGGGGTCAAAATCATGTGCGCAACATCATGATGCCATTCCAAGGTTTCATTTTATCTCTGTGGCCTAAGCAGCTTGCAAAACAATGTAAATACAGGGAGAGGAAACATGCAGAGCAGTGTCGTCTTCTCAAACACTCAGATGAAAAATCTGCTAACACAAATGCACAATTCACTTTCTAGATCTGTCCTGTACAATGCTGTTTCCTCTATAAGATTTTAAAAAATCCTTTCAGTAACATAATATACATATTTTTTAAAAGACTCATGGAAGGGCTAACAATGATCAGGTGAAACAAGGAACTCTCAGCATACTAAAAACTCTCCTCTTAATCCAGAAAAAAAAAAAAAAAAAAAAAGAATTAAGAAGGAGCATGATTACTGTCTTAAAATTGCAACAGCTTTGAACACACAAGGGCTTCAGAGGATAACCATTTAGCTAAAGAAAAACACTGTCACAAGCTAAAAAAAGTGTATAGATTGACCATGAGTAAATTTAGGTTGACAACAAAGACAACAGGCTTTCAAAAGCTGGCAAGTATGGTAAAAGGACAATGAAAACTGCACTTAAGTACTGCTTTGAGTGGTATAGCTTGACTGCATAAAGGTTGTTCTCATGACAGTTCGTGGCCAGACTTCAGCACACGGTAAATCCTTTGTGATCCTCTGTTTATTGTGATTGCTCTTTTCATTTCGCTTTCACACAATAATAATAATAATAATAATAAAACAGGAATACAATTACTTATCTTCAGAAAATAAAGACAGCAGTACCACAAATCTCTACTCTTTAAAACACAGATGCATAGAATGAATTAAAAAAATCAACAACAAAATGACACCATAATTAAATTCCAAGAAATCAAATAACTTTTGTACCATTGTGACTTTCTTGAAACCCTTCTCCTCTTCTGGTTTTGCTTCAATGTCAATAGGAGAAATACACACAACTTGCCACAAAGAAAGGTAAAGGTATTCCAATCCACCATGTACAATTATATACATAATATATAAAGGAGTCAGAGCTGAAAAGCTCTTTACTTATTAAAAGCAATTATTTTCACTGAGAAATCTGCATTGTACAATCAGCACCACATGATCATAGCCTTAGTAAGAAGTATACAAATCATTTTACTCAGAGCACATCAGAGAAGCAATCCCGAATAAGTGGCACGACAAATCTAGAAGGACTCTTATTTAAAACACAGAAATCTGCTGAAAGTACTTTAAAACGACACACACTAAGGTGGAAGTGTGACATTTGAAACTGGGTTAATCTCCATTATTTTAAACACGGAAAGAAGAGCTAAAGTCTTCTATTTCTCATACACACTACTTTAAGATATTCAAGTTAAGAACAAAACATTTACTGTTCTGAAAATTAAACCCAGGAAAACCTAAGGCAGAAAAAGAAGGTCAAATCTGTGACAAATATGAAAGCATTGTATTGCAACACAAAGCCCAGCCATTCCAATGCTCATTTTTTCCAGTTCTCTTCAGCCTTTTATTCCTGTTTGCGTAAAGCAAGGGAATATTAGACTTTGCTCCTATTTTGATTGAAGTCTTTGATCCTTTTAAAAATCAGAGATAGAGACACTAGCACAAATGCCAATCATTATGGAAATAACCACGCATGCTGTCAGCCAAATGTTCTGTTGCTCATAGGTTCTGTGTGCTGTTACTAAAAGCTGTCACTGGAAAACTGATCGGTATCAATAGGTCAGTTTCTACAGTCTTATAAAATCTGCATATATATCCAGTATCATGCAAGTTGCATGGGAAGAAAAAAATGCAAAAAAGCTCTCAGAAATACTGTCTGAGGTATTCAGAAATTCAGTTTCTCTATGTAAATCTAGGTCACACTTAAAATAAGATTGTATTTGCATACGGATTTCGTTGTTTTGTATGGCTTAAAATATTAATAAGTTTAGGAATATTTAAGGGCATTCACAGGGCACTGTAACCACAGAAGCACATTACACTGTTGCAATTCATTTTTTATACATGCAATTTACTTTTCATATACTAATACACTGCACATATTTAAGTCATTTAACTGAGTAAACTAACCTGTCACTCATAAGTAGAGTTCACAGAAGTTCATATTTTATAGAAGGCTCCAGCCATTAAGCAAATGCTAGAGAAGATGTAAACAGAATAATCTGTTGAGACAGTAGTTCAAAGCATGTTGTTAGCTGACTCTATGTTTGAGTAGACAAATTATATCTTTGAACTCTGTCAACTACATGAATATCACAATCAAAAAAGTTGGTTAAGAATACTATATAGCAGCTTTCTACTATAAGATACTAGGAAAAATCCATAAAATCTGTACTTCTCAGAAATGCATGAACAATATTTACATTTGAAAAAAATATATATTTACATTTATATGACACAGTGGCATATGAAATTTGTTTGCTGTCTACCTTCTTAGCCTTCAAGGACTTCAACTGCTGGGGAAGCAATAAGATGCAAGAAAAAGGACATCAAGAACTTCAGTTATGAAAGTCTCCATCATCAGTTCCACCAACAAATCAAGTCGCTTTCTCTCAGACTAGTAAAGATATCTGTCCTTAACTACATAGGAATAAATGAAACTCCTACGAAGGAAAGCATGGCAGAAAGAGGCAGGATACAGATACTTAAGTAAGAATGTAATTAATACAGTACGTATTTTATGGAATAACATTTTACCCCTCTTAAAAGACTAGATTTAGGGGTTCCTTTTTGTTTTGTTTTGTTGTTTTGGTTTATTTTTTCTTCCACATTTTAATAAGAGAGAAGGTAAATACTTAATGAAGTCTTATGAATGCTGTTGAATAATTATTGTCCTGCACTCAGAATAAATAGTTATGAGAATTTTTGGAGCTGTAGTTCCATACAGAAAGTACATTCAGACTAAGCCAATCCTACTGCTAGCATGAAGAAATATGAAAATGAAGAAAAAGGGTGTCTTCTAACATCCTTCACTAGATCAGAATTTACCACTAAACTAAATCTAGTCTTCAGTCAAGCCACCATGATACAGCTCTGTCTGACCTGGAAGTATCAACAAGCCAGTCCTATATACCAATAATAAGTTGTAGTTTGATAACAAAATAAAACTATTACAAAAATCCTGGATCCAAACTCCAGGACTGAAAATGAAATAATAATAAAAACAGAGATGGGAAACATACAATATTCAATTCATACAGCTAAGCAAAAACAATGCAAAGTTTAAAGGAAGCAGTTTGTTTAAATACAGTATTCTATAATGATTAAGAAAAGGATGCTTTCTACAAAAATGCTGCAAGAAAGGACAAAGAATTGTAAATGCCTAAGAGAAGCACCTCATGCACCACATGCCTCATGTGAAGCAGAAACATCAAGATGAAAGACAGAAACACAGTAGAACCTGCCTTTGTAGTCCTTAGGTAATGAATCATCAGTGAGACAAAAAATGAAAAACAGTCAAAATCAATCAACGAGTAAATAAGTAGAAACAAGTGATTAAGAAGACCAATTCTCATGAGAGTAATGCATTAAATGAGCTTAAAGAGGAAGAATAAGGATGACTGGGAACATCCATACTGCCTCTGTGACACTGCAAAAGTGTTGTGTGCATAATACCTACAGATAATAACTTCATCAGCCTCAGGTTGCCAAAACCAATTGGGTGAATTCTGTCTGAAGGAACAGACACATAAATGAACAGATCTTACCTTCAGGTGGACACGTGTTGATTGAAAGTCTTACTCCAGGCGATTTTCCTCCAGATTCAAGTTATCACTCCAGTAATACAGTCAGGGGATGGATGGAATCCTTTAGGTAGTAAGCTGAAGACATAAGCAGTGTAATAATAGAGGAATAACCCAAGTGTAATTTCACACACACTAGAAGTCACCCCCTTTCAGAATAATAATACCTGCACTGAGAGAGACTGAGATCCAACTGTAGAGCTGTAGAGAGGGGCAGGAATAGCAAAAGAACTGAGTAATACCCTGTTAAAATAATATGTGTATATATATATATATATATGTTACAATAAAAGTATTCATCGATCACATTTCTAGGTAATAAAAGATGAGATCTAAAAAATCTTTAAGTATTTAAACTAAAAATGTTTTGTTTTTTTTTTACAATGTTTATTATTTTTTAATTTTTCTGCCCAGAACATAAAAGCCAATGCCTTTCTACTCAAATAAATGAAGAATTATTCAATGCAGCTGGCAATATCCTGATTACCTTCAGCACACAGCAGTATCAAATTTAGATTAGCTTTATAATGTACTGTCATTCGGATTTATTTAAACTTAGTCAAGAAAATAATACTCAGCCACTATGCTGTCCTCCCTTTCAATATGAAACTTATAGAAATCTGTCTAACAAGTGTGTTTTTTTTTCCTATTTGTATTTATATATATATATATATAGTTTTGTTTGTTTGTTTGTTTTGTCTTCTATGTTCATAAAATGTTTTAGCTGTAACATTCATACTATGTTTGGTTATGATGGACAAATAGAAAGGACTGTGAAATAAACAGAACTGTTTATTAGCTGACAAATAGAACTCACTAAGAAAGGCACATGCAAGGACAGCAAAACTACAACTAGAAAATGCAGCTGAAGCACAGTCTGCTCTGGACTCTTCTGGGTCAAATTTTTCCTTAGCATAAGACACAGATGATTTTAAAATCAGTGAGGTTACCTTCAAACCCAGAAAAAGAACTCTCAGGAGTTGTAGTTTGCAGACAAGCCCTAAGAAAAGGAAAGGATCTCAGCATAAAGCAAGCAATGCTACCTAAATATCTTAATATTTTGTTTCAAGCTTTTGCAAAACAGCATCCTTGGTCTGAAACAGTAATTTTGCTAGTACACAGTGCTCTCAAGAGATGTAGGTGAGCAAAGTAAAATCTGAAGTAGCTGGTGTTAGAAAGGCATGACTACTCTGCACTTTTGTCAGAAAATTGGTTCCAGTTGAGAGCAACACTGACACTTGAAGAAAGCATATGTGAGCTGCCAGGACTTTATTGCTTTCTAAATCTTAATTTTGAGGGTAATATTGGCACCTTCCTCACTTTTACAAGGTATCTTATTCAGTTGAGTGAACACTTGGCATACCTACCTGAGCAGACACGTAAGCTGCACCAAACTCAACTCGCTGGGAGATGAAATTTCCAGTTTCATCACAAGAAATCTTGTCCCAGCTGGGCTTTAAGCTGGATTCAGCATAGAAGTGGAATATTTACAATTTGAATTGAAAAAGATTGAGAGTCACATGGGGCCATAGGAGAAAATTGAGGAGATACAGGAGATCTATAAGAGAAGATAATAGAGGAGATATTTTATGCTATAGGATATCTATAGCATAAAAACTGTCTCAGATATTATCCAATGAGGCAGTAAAAACCATAGGTCAAAGCTTGCCTGGGTAAACTGGAAAAAAAGGAGATTTACCTTCTGATGATAACATGGATAAGTTGTGGCTGTCTGATAAGCACTGATTGTGAATGAGTCCTGCCAAGACAGTGTACCTGTAGAAAGAAATTCATAGCCTGCAAAAAAACCAAAACATTTTGATAAACAACTGTTGCCTTGATGATTACTGGGAGCATAACTCCAAGACAACTAGTCTAACTCCAAATTTTTCCTAGGATTTATTTTAGGTACATTTTTAATCCTCATGGAAATTAAACAACTTTTTGAATGTTTCACTAATGCATCATCTCTAACTTGTATAACACAAAGAAATTCTAATTAAAAGAGCTTACATGTATACAAAAAAGAAATAAAATAAAAAACAACCTTCTACAACTGCCTTGTAGCAGGATTACTTTTAGCTGTCATTTCTTGCCGCCACTACAGTAAGAGGGATCCTTTCCCTCCTCATCAAATTCTTTGTGGTTATTCAAATATTCAAATTGCTCAGGGGCACTGCAGAAGTTTTCTAAGCCACTTGCTTTACTCATACCACTGAAACACAGTCATGTGCATGAGAAACCAACAAAAATGCTATTAGTTTCATCAGTGAGAAGGGTGGGGGGGGGGAGGAAGCAAGTACAAGCTTCTTACAAATTCAAGGAAAACACTTCCTACATAAGATTAGCTCTAGATACCTGCCTGGAAGCACATAGCCTGGAGCACATAGCCATTTGCTTCTTTCATCTGTTTACTGAAAAAGTGAAGTATTGCCTGAAGTATTGACAATATTCTTTTCCCTTGTAAAGAGATAAAACCTGCTTGTTTATTGTCTGATTTATGGAATTTCAGCCTGCAATTTAAAACTTATTGCATCTCTTTCGATGATTACTGAATTCTTTTCTTCATATTTGATCGTGCACTAATGGAAAAACAATCAGTGCCCTTACTTACAGAATTTGTAGTAAATTCAGTATTGTTCAGTATGGTGAGATTTGAAGGCCAGAGGAAATGAAATGAAGATAAATTAATAGTGGGGAAAATAAAGGGAAAGACATTGAAAATACAATACATGGGAAAAAAATAAAATAAAGAAAAATATAAAAGTTGAAATTAACCCAAATTAATTAAATAGAATCCTAGAATCCTTAGAGTTGGGAGGGATCTTCAGAGGTCATCTGGTCCAACTCCCCTGCAATGAAAAGGGATGTCCACTGTTAGATTAGTTTGCTTAATTTGAATTAGAGGTGGTTTATTCCAAAAGCTACTGAGAGATGAAATTTTTAAAAATTATTTCTCAAATTTAAAATTTGTCTTTAAAAGGAAAAGTAATAAGAGTCAGAATATTTCATAGAATCATAGAATTACTCAGGTCAGAAAAGACCTCAAAGATCATCAAGTCTAACCATCCAACCACAAATAATATTCAAAATAAATAAGATTTCATAATAAATAACAGGAAAATTCTAATTGCTATTAGTTCCTAATGAAGCAATTTCTGAAGGGTGAAAAAAAAAAAAAAAAAAAAAAAAAAAAAAAAAAGAGTAACTCTATAACTCTATTTGCAGAATAAAGACATTTATAACTATTTAAATATATACCAAGCAGACAGCGTATTTAGGAAAATGTTAATGATTAGGTCAATGTGGAATCTTGCTGGTAACTTTCCCAAGTACTATGAAAAACAAATAAAATAAAAATGTGAGCCTTCTAAATTGATCAGTCTCTCCGTTTTTATTCATCTTTAAAATTAATTTTATTCATACATATCAGTAGCATCCAAATGTGTAAAAATACTGAGAACACCATAAGTTTGAGCCTTAATAATATAAGTGATATAATAATAAGTAATATAATGAGTGAGCCTTCAGGGCTCTTTCTACACAGTTTGCCTCCAACAAAGGATCAGGAAAATTAACTTGCTATACACAAGACACATGCAGATGTGCACAGATTTCTCTTATAATTTTGTAAGTAGGATAGTAAAATATGATTGCAATTTACAGTGTAAACAGCTTCCATCATTAAATTCAAGGCTATCTACATCTCAAACAAGACATTCATTTAACTTAGGTTTAAGTTTCCCAGCATTTGCAGAATGTTATCTTTTGAGAATATATATTGAATATATTTGTCTGAATAAATATGGTTTTAAAGGACTTGGTTGAAAATATTTATATTTGCTCATATATACATATCAATCATTAAAACTGAATTACTCATTTATAATCTATTTTACTTAATACTGTAAATATACTGTAGACATACTTAAAATTTGTCACAATTTTTGTCTTTTGCTGATGAGATAGAGAAGCTCACATGACTAAAATATTTCATAAGAAAATTAAATTATGTTTTCATCAACCAACAAAAGATCTGAATCAACAGAATGGAAGAAGTTAATGCTAGGATAGGAAGATGACTGTATTAAATAGTACAAGGGTTCCTCTTCCTGCTACCCTGCACTGCTCCTAGTAGACTTTGTAAGCTGAGCAGAAAGAACCTCATACTCAACTGATTTGCTTGAGAGAACATTCAAAGAGATTTTCCACCTACACATGTCCCTTTCTTGACCAGTTACAAGTGAAAAAAAATATGCCAAGTCCTGCACTATTTTTAATTGAGAATTCTATTTTTTTAGACTTTCAGTTCCAAAAAGTGGTTTGAAAGGAATATTTCATCCTCCAATAGAATACCTTCCATCCAGAATGGCAGAACACAGATGGGATCACTGTGTCTTGGCTTGTGCTTGGAGTAAATGTTTTTAGGAGTCATCATAATCTCTGTATATAACAGACAAGAAGCAGTATTTTTAAGCAGCAGAAACAAGAAGAGAGAAGCATTTTTAGCAAGGAATTCCTAATACAGGATGAGGTACAGGTCAAACATAAGTACTAACTTTAAAAAAGACAAATTCCCCTATCATCAGTATCTTCCCTCAGAGTTTCCTATTGAAATTAATATAGATGATAATTTAGATCCTCTACTGACAAAACAAAACAGAATTTCATCCTTATTCCATTTCCTTGTTTATGCCACAAAACAAATGCTACTGTATGCAATATATAACCTACTTTTCAAATAGAAGTGGAATATTTAAAATATATTAGAATTTAAATAAAAATCTAAATGTATAACCTGATAATTTTAGCATGCTTTTCTGGAATTACAGAATGAGGCAATTTGCATGCAAGAAAATGATATTTTTCAATCATAATTTATTTTCAGTTATAATCTAGAAATTACACTTGGACAAAATTTCAAGTTACAATGGCTGTGACATTTATGGCCTAATTTATTCTACAGCTGCTGTAACTGCCAAAAGCTGGCTAACTTTGCATTGAGCTCATGTACTACAGTAACATGAAAAGCTGCTTACAATATCTGCTTTAGTATGTTTATGGCATAAATGCACAAAATAACAGCGTACTAGCAAAATAGCATGCTTACAGTAAAAATAAGAACTTAGTAGCTGTGATCTTACAAGTTCTTTCCAGCTAACATAGAAGGTTTAAAAGCCATAATCTGTAGCTGGAGAAATATATGTATATATATGTGTGTGTGTGTGTGTGTATACACATGTATTTTCTTTCACAGAATCATAGAATCATTTGAGTCAGAAGGGGCCTTTAAGGGCCATCTAGTACAGCTCCCCACCTCCAATGATTCATAAAAGAAACTTTGCAAGACCAACTCCAGACATATACAAGTTAAATAATTTAATAGAAATTTGTGGTTTTTTCCATATAAATAGATAACATACCATATAAACAGATATTTTTTACCAGGTTTCTCTCTGCAAGCAAGAGAAAGTTATAGAAACAGAATGAAATTCTACCACAGCCATGTACATAGAAAAATTCAGAAAAACTCAGTGCACATAATTTCCTGTACATTTATGATTAAACTTCAATTCTGCACTGAGAACTGCTTAGACAAGCCACCCATCCACTCAGAGCTTTGTCAATTTCATAGGCTCCCTAGGAGCACAAAGACCTTGCTTTAGCCAGTTTTATCTAGAACAGAGATTAAAGAACATTTTAACAGCATCCTTCTTCTAACACAGAATTTATAGCACTGAGAGTTTATAGCTGCAAGATAAGACAGCTCAGCTTGATTAACCAACTGATATCCAAGACATAGACATGTAAAATATGCATTTAAATATATAAAAATGTTTTAAATCTCTTATCATTTCTAGATTTCACATTATACTCAAGAGAGATAGGATGCTTGCTGTTAGTCATGTTAAAATTATTTAATGTCTGATGGTCAAAACCTGAAACCAAAAAGAAACCACTACCATGCTGACTAAGAATTCTCTGTTAAATGATTAAATTTCTGCCAGTGTGAGAGAGCAGGACTCATACACAGCAGCATGGTCATCAGGGTTGCATACAACGTAAGAAATAAAAGTATATTTTGCTCTGAATGATTAAACAAGATTGCTCATAATTAGATTAGATTATTTTTATTTTTACTCTTGTTCCATACATATAAGTACTTATACTTTAAACATCCTGAAGATTCTCAGTCTTATTTAGATACTTGAATGCAAACGAATCAGTAGTTTGGATTTTGGTGAACAACCTGACTTTTATTTAGAAATAGATATATTTTCATCTTCTCATTTTTTCCCCTTTTCTTCCTGAAAAAAAAATATTTATTGAAGCACCAAATAAACTAACTAGAGGAAAAAAAACAAACCTGCAATGGTTAAAGAGCCTGATTCACGATACAAATAAGTTGGAACAGCGCTGTTACTCACAGTAATTCCATCAGTAGTCACTTTCTGAAAATAAGCGGGAAAGGTCCTTAGAATGATCAGAGTAGAACACACTTGGATACCAACCTTCCAGTACCTGAAAGGGTTCTACGTGAAAGCTGGGGAGGGACATTTTAGAATGGCGTGTAGCGATAGGGTGAGGGGAAATGGTTTTAAACTGGAAGAGAGTAGATTTTGACTAGATATCAAGAAGAAATTCTTTACTGCAAGGGTGGTGAGACACTGGAACAGGTTGCCAGAGAGGTTGTGGACATCACCACCCTGGAAGCATTCAAGGCCAGGCCGGATGGGGCTTTGAGCCACCTGATCTAGAGAGAGGTGTCCCTGCCTATAGCAGGGTGTTGGAACTAGGTGATCTTAAAGATACCTTTCAACTTAAATGATTCTGTGATTCTATGATTATCGTTCTTTCCAACTCTTCTTTTTCAGTATTCATTCAAATTGCAGTGCTGCCCAAATAACCAATTAAAGTTCGTAAATAAATGCTAACAACTGCAGTTGCCAGAACAGGCCATACTCAAAGCCTTATTTTAGACTACAGTAGAATTTTACAAACTCAAATCAATTTTCTTATCCACTGTTCTACATAGTGTATTCTTCACTCAGCATGTATATGCTGACTGTGTACTAAATTTATCATAGAAACCAAGTTTAAAGTATTTTCAATGTTATAATGATGCTTTATTTAGGAACAATTTGTAATACTGCCTTATCAAAATCCTCGGGCAAACTTTGTATGAAATTGCACTTAGATTTAGCTAATATCTGGAAATATCATCTAGTGAAAGACGTTTATGATGAGATTCCATATATCTGCAGAGAGCTGAAAGCACAACCAGAATGATCAGTTCAAACAAACTGCCATCTCAGCTATCTCCATTCTTATCAATATGCTAAAAAAGTAAGGAAAAGCTACTTGCATGTAACTAAAACACAAGGGAAAGAGCTCACTTATTATCTTCACTAATAAAAGCAAACATCTCTTCTGTACACAATAAAGGAAAATAGTTCTTTGTTTTTTTGTTTTTAAAGGATTAATTTCATTAACAAACCTTACTCAAGGAAACAAGATTAACAATATTAGATTCAGCTTAGAAAATAATTATTTTAGTTCAGAGAAGAAATTATAATACATAAATGTGTTTTGCAGTTGAGTTAGTGGTACCACATGATAATTGTGTGCAGTCTTACTGAAATCCTGCTTATGTGCTGATAAAAGAAAGCTACTTTTTAAATCAAATTGGAATTTTTTGGTGTTAAATCATTACAGAATTTAAAAGATAAACAGACTACCAGTGTTGTTTATGACCTTCATCCCTAATGCTTTCACCACCAAATGTGAAAGCCATAACAATTTCTCACACATTAAGTAAAGAAACCGACTATCTCAAAGATGATATCAACAGTGGGTACCCTTAAAAACATTATGACTTGTCCAACAAAATACTATGGAATGGCTGAGGTTGGACAGGGCCTCTGTGTCCATCTGGTCCAAAATCTCTCCTCAAACAGAGCCACTCAGAGCAGGGTGCCCTGTGTGTCTCCTGGTGGCTTTAGTAGATCTTTAAGGAAGAGACTCCACTTCCTCTCTGCGTAACCTATGTCAGTGCAGAGGTCACCTACGCAGTAAATAGTGTTTCCCGATGCTCAGAACGAACCTCCTGTGATCTAATTTGTGCTTATTCACTCTTGCACCAGCAGAGGGCACCACTGAAAATAACCCGGTTCCTTTACACCCTTGCATCAAGAATTTACAGATATTTATGAGAGCCCCGGTGAGTATGAAACACAAATGTATTTGTCTCTCATTTTGAAAAGAAAGACTCAGTTCTGCTGTATACTATCAAATTTACTTGAGGCTTTTAATTTCTCACTGACATTGATCTCAAAAAAGATGATTTTAAAATTTTAAAGGTAGTAAACAAGACTGCGTGTACCAGGAGCATACACACCACACACACACACACACACACACACACACAGTTTTGCTCTTGTCACTAAGTTGAGGTAATTACCAGCTTTTCCACAGATTGGAAGCCTTCTGTCTTTCAATTACTTTTCCTTCTCAAAGCTTAATCAATGCATTTATTGTTTTATACTTCTAGCTAAGCTTTTCAAAAGAAAATGAAACCCAAAAAAAGGTGAAGCTTTCAGGAAACTAAGGAATGTAAAAATTATGATGAATTAGCATCTAAGTAAAAAGGTAGCTGAGCCATAAAGACTGGTAACACCTTAAGTAGAATAATTCACTTTATTTCTTGCAAATAAATGTAACTAATAGCTCAGACTTCAGCTTTATTAAGTGCATTTGGCATGCTTGAAAGGCTTTCTTTTTTAAACACTGTCAAGAAATAAGTTTTTCCCCTCAAGCTATCAGGCTTACAGGATGCTCCCTGGAATTATATGAGCATACTATTGCTTCATTGGTACAAATGCAAAGCCATTTCCATCTTGACTGACATTTAACACTGATAACACCTACTTATTTTACACTGCAGGACAGCAATTTAATTTTATTTTATAACTGCATTTTTAACAATGAATTTGACAATTACCTCCTGAGTAATTTGTAGCAATACAGTCTGATTCACATTCCAGAAAAGCAAGGTTAAGTGCTAACCCTCAAATAAAGAAAAGAAGCAGCTGAGGATGAAAGTCCATTAGAAAGCACCAACCTTAGGCTAACATACTAGCTTCTCCTTAAAGCAAGTCTTATGGGCTTAGAAATTGCTGTGTAGTAATGTTTAGTCACTTGTAAATCCAAGCCTCAGAGACACGACATGTCAAAGGAAAAGAATTTCCAGTATGGTGACAAGAAGTAGATGTCAACCGTTGTCTTTTTTTCTTTTTCTTTTTTTTTTTTTTTTTTTTTTTTTTCCAAATATATTTCTCAAAGAAGCTGGTAAATCCTTTGAAGTTTAGGCTGATTTGAAAATTTAAGCTTTCCAAGTTCAAACTCCTGCTTAATTTCCCAAACCTCACAAAGTGTCAAACACTTTGATCTTTTAGCTGCTTTACATTGGAACTTTGAGCTTCTAGTTCTTTTTATGTAACCAAAATATATAAAAGTTTGTGATGAAAGGCTATTTTTCTAATTACAAAAAATATAGGCCAGACATGTTTCCAGAATGTAACATTTTGCCTGTGGTTTTGTATGCAAGAGTTTATGCTCTGGATTCGACTTTCAAGAGTTTTTCACACTACTTGATAAAGCCCCAAACAGGCCTACTTTTTTAGACAAATTGATTTCCTATCCATTATGGTCATTATATGTCCCATGCTATATTTTACAGTTGGATGCTCTGTATCTCGTGTTCTCAAATAGAATGTTCTTGAACAGCATTGTGCCTCTTATTACTATCTCTCTGCATAATTTTCTAATAGTGAAGGGAATATTTTGCCACTAAAGTGGTTGTGTATTATTCCTATGATGTTGTGCACAATTAAACAGCTGTTGCATAAGTAATGTCACAGAAATGACTGTATTTTGTTGTGCTCAGTGGGTATATTTTCTTATATACATCTCTGATAAGAACAGACACGAGACAAAATGCATTTATCACGTGTCTCCTTACCTTCATTCTGCACACTAATCCACCTCCCTCAGAGCTATGTCTAGTTTAAATGAACTCTAACAAACCTCAAAAAAGTCTGCTGGAAAGATATTTTGGGGGACAGTATCTTCCCTCTCCACAATATTATGTGAGATGAGTAGAAAATGGAATTCAATCAATTTTCAAGCTAGCTTCTGAAAATGCATTAAAACAAAGGACACACAAAACAACAGAATAAATACTGAAACATCATCTGAATCCATTTGTGTGACCTTTTTTTTTCTGGCTGAAAAACTTTCCCTTCAATAATTTTACTCCAGAGAAATACGGTGTCATGGAAAAAAATATTTAAATAAAAATATTCTTGGAGCAAAGAAAAACAACACAAAAAATTCAGACTTTTGAAAAAAGTGCACATGAATAAAAAATCTTAAATGCCCTTAGTTAAGATAATAATCCAGGACTATGACAGAGAATTAAAATCAAATCTGCTCAAGTGAATATCTCATCCACCTAATCTTCACAATTGATTTTGCAGAAACAAAAACAAATTACATTTATTGTGCATTTATTCTAGGTCTCTCTCTATCACACGTGGAATAGAAAATAAAATTTATTAATCAAAGGTTCCTGTTTGAAAATAATCATTTACATATAAAGCATATAAAAAGACTTTGAAATAGCTTGAATGATTCCAAAATTCAATAGAATAATTTTGAAAATACTAAATCCTTCATAGAATATGGTTCAATTACGTTTAAGTTTCCTTTTTTTCCTAGATGAAGACTCACCTTCTCTTAGAATTAGAAGACATAAGTGTGTATTAACATATATTCCAAAAAATTTGAGGATAGTTTTAAAGAAAACTTCTTATTTATCTAATTAATTCAAATGTTGAGTTTCATTATGGTTTAACCAGGGATGTACTGAGAATCACATTGTTGTTTGCACACCACCCCCCACTCCCTCACCCCCCACTTCCCAGTGGGATGAGACAGAACTGGAAAAGGTAAAGTAGAACAGGTTGAGAAAGAAAAAAGGAAAATTGTTATGACTATGTATGTATATAAAAGTACATAACCTCTGATGCACAGATGATTGTTCACCATGGCCCAGTCCATGCCCAGATATTCCCCAAGCAGCAGTAGAGAAAGAGAGATGAACTCCCACTCCTTTCAAAACACCTTCCTTATGATGTCATATCCCTGGTGGAATATCCCTTTAGTAGTTTAAGCTAGCTTCCCTAATTCTCTTCTCTCCCAGCTCCTTGGGCCCAGTACTGTGAATGACCTTGGCTCTTTACAGCACTGCTGAGCAGCAATTATAAACACTGGTGTGTTATTGTTTTTCTCTTAGAACCACAGCAGAATCATACAAGACATTCTGAAGAAAACAACTCCATCCTAGATGAAACTAAGACAAGCTTTCATTTCCAGTCTCCTGTAATACTGGGAATAAAGCTTACAGAAAATCATAATCTTTTGGCTCTCTAAGATTTTTGTTTGCTTTTTAATGAAGTGTCCTATGAAATTATTTTGATTGGCAAAGCCATTAAAAAAGTGTCTCAAAGAAAGAAATATATTTTTCTGGTCATCCTGTTTACAAATAAGTTAACTAAAAGACACAATCCAACTCCTCCCTTAAAGAGGGACTTTTCTTCAGTATTACAAACATTTCACCAATTTTTCATTTTGTTTTGTTTTGCCAAGTACATCATAAATAGGTTACATGATATATTTTCTGAGTTTGGTAGCCCTCTGGAGTAAGCCAATAACCCATTATACTGTATGTCACTGAAGGAAAACTTCCTGAGTTCCAGCACATAAAGAATGAAGGAAGCTGACTGAATTATATATGCAAATGAATAGCACAGGCAATACAGTGCTTGATTTAATTTCATATTAAATTCTGCTTACTGTACAGGCTGTCCACAAACTTTCAGTTTTGATGTGTTGTATAATTTTGCTCTGAAAATACTTACTACTCTGTTAAAATTGTTAGGGGGAAATTTATCCTCCAAGGAGTCAGCACAGATTTTGATAGCTATATCATATGCAATGCTTTTAGTACAGATGGGAGATACAGTCAAAGAATTTCATGCACAACTGGTTTTTCATAACAGTACATGTTAAAAAGCAGAAACACATGTGTCTATTAAAAGGAGTTTCTTCATTTAACAACAGTATATCCTCCTTATAAGCTGTGCCAAGGACTGAAGCAATAGGCTATGCTGAAGAAATTCTGGAAACCCTGGTGTTTGGAAATCCAAACATCTATTGCCTCTGTCTTCCACTCTTTTAGAAGGACTGGGTTTTTTTGGTTTTTGTTTTTTTGTTGTTTGTTTGGGTTTTTTTTTTGTTTTTTTTGGGGTTTTTTTTTTTTGCACATAATCAATCTTGCATTCTGAAGGCCTAACTCTGGCCAAGGTACATATTGTCTTTATATAAACCTTTGCCTCTCTAATCAATGCTTCTGTATCGTGAGAAAAGTGCTAATTAGTTCTGAAGGGCACTTGAGAGAAAAAAAAAAAAAAAAAAAAGACAGTTGTATGTAAGTGAAATAATGATAGCACAACCACCACATTAATTAAAATGTCAGAAATATTTTCATAGGCTCTTAACTTAGATGTCCCTTCCTCAAAGTTTTTTCTCCTATCTAGAAAAGTTGTCCCACCATAATATTCAATTTTCTCTTCTCCTATGAATATTTTTAAAAGACTGCAGTTTTTCTGCAAATCAAAAGCTCTCAACATTCTTTGCTGTTTTTTATTTTTTGTGCTAACAAACACAGGAATATTTAACAAATAAA
This sequence comes from Excalfactoria chinensis, assembly GCF_039878825.1. Classification (NCBI taxonomy): domain Eukaryota; kingdom Metazoa; phylum Chordata; class Aves; order Galliformes; family Phasianidae; genus Excalfactoria; species Excalfactoria chinensis. The sequence goes on from NC_092826.1 coordinate 52,511,744, forward strand.
AAAAAATTGGCAGATGGAAGAATCCATCAACAAGGCATTCCTAAGAGCTTTTCTTCAGTGAATTTGGAATGAAAATACTGTTAGACTTAATAATCGTCCATTCTCTTCAATGATTGCTTATGAAAACAAGGCTTAGTAATTCAAGAACTGGAAAAGTTTATGAAGCCAGGTGAAATAAAATCAAATACAAACACTAGGATATTGCATTATTAACATAAACCTTGATTTTGTGGCAGTTCAAATTGCCAATTTTGGAATAAAAACATTAAGTATACCATACTGCCCTTTGTGTTACATGAAGAAATCATTCACTTGAGCTCCATATTACACTGGTAAATCCAAAGCAATCCATGTAAACACATTAGTTCACTCCCTAATTCATATGCTTTCACTTTCCTCCATCCCTGCTCAGCTTCTGGGAAAAAGGGGAGGGAAGGTGAGGAAGTACACTGTTGCACAATAGTAACATTTCAAGATGCACCACTAAAAAAATATTTGGCTAAAAATATCTCAGTATGAAATAAAATGTTTTGATTCGATACAGAGATTTCATTTTTCCTCATGATATTCATAGAATGGTTTGGGTTGGAAGGGAACTTTAAGGTTATGTAGTTCCAACCCCCTGCTATAGGCAGGGACACCTCCTTCCAGACCTGGTTGCTCAAAGCCCCATCCAGCCTGCCTTTGAATGCCTTCCAGGGAGGGGAAGCATCCACAGCCTCACTGGACAACCTGTTCCAGTCTCACCAGTCTCACAATAAAGAATTTAATTCTAACATCTACCCTAAATCTACCCTCTTCCATTTTAAAACCATTTCCCTTCATACTGTCAATACAAGCCTGTACAAATAGTCCCTCCCCAGCTTCAGTACCGGAAGGCCACTATAAGGTTCTCCTGGAGCCTTTTCTTCTCCAGAGTGAAGTGTCCAACTCTCTCAACCTGTCCCTGTAGTGGAGGTGCTTATATTGGTTAAAAAATAACCTCCCACGAGGCAATCACACTGTTGACAAGTGAAAAATGCCTGTTGTGCATTGCTTATCTGTAATGTAATGTAAAAGGAGAATTATTATAGGCTGATAAGCACAGATTTCTGCAGAGTACAAATCAAACCCTGAATTTTCATTGACCACAGGAAGCAGCAACTTGCGTATTAGGATCCTCTTTCAAAGCGCTATTTAAATGTATGCTAATTTCATATATGAGAAGACCTAAAGAAGCCAGTGAAAACATTTACTGCATACAAATTTTAACAGACTGCACCACACTACTGATAAAAGGATTTTCTCCCTAGTGGTTTCAGCCCTTTCATCTCTATAAATGCAGCATTACAGAAAAATATCAAAACATAGTTTATTTTTTATCCACATCAAATGCATTTGCTGTTTTGCTCACATGGGCAGTCTTACCATTTACTGTAGATAAGTGTATATAAAATCCAACTTTTATCCATAGATTTATGTAACATCATCCTTTATAAGTTACTTGGGAGTAGCAAAATATGAAATCACTATATCCAAAGAATCTGCATCACAGCTGAAATCAAAAGGGTCTGCGTATTATAAACACATAAAAGAATTACTCATGAATAAATGAATAGTGAAAATGCAGAAATCCAAGATGTGAGAATAAGTGCTTTGTTGTCATTCAGTTTCTCTGTGCTTTATGTAATATAATATGTTGGTGTACTTTAGCTTTCTTTTCAGTGATTCAGTGTGCTCCCTCTGTATCACCTTTTGTGCCCTTCCAAAACCTAATACTACACAAGTATCTTCAAGAGATTTACTGATGAGTGTGTCCCTCACAAGTTTTTCCTGATTTGTTCTATTGCCTCTGGAAGTGTTTGCAATTAGAAGATATAGAACTTTAAATAACCATAGAAACTGCAAAAAAGAATTAATGTTAGAGTATACAAAGATAACAGAATTCCTGAATATGGCAACATATTATTCTGCAAAACAGTGATGGCAAGTACTTCATAAGATGAGATCTTTCCATTGTAAGTAATTTTTGATCATAAGCATGCCCCATACCTTATAGTTATTTCTTTACACTATTATTGTAACTTAACAGCTCTATTAATGTTTTTGCCCCAAATTAACATCTGCTTTATTTCAGTGACAACTGAATCTTTCATAATTTTTAAAAAGTAGGACTTAATCTCACTCATATGTATGCACATTAGTTATTCACGTGGCACACTGCAGACATTTCACTTATAGAAAAAGTGATAAGTGTGTGTATGTAGTTTGGTCTTAACCTTCTTCAGATTCATCATGAGCCCCTGGGAAAAAAAAAAAAAAAAAAGTATTTTAGTCACAAGAACTCAGAAAATTAAGTTGATATTCTTAATGTTTCCTATGCCTATATTTCTGCTTACAGATGTACATAGATTGCCCCTAAGGTAATGTCTCCTATATATTTCCATCATAACAGATACAAATAACACAGTAACATTTGATGGAGAAAATTCTCAGCTATAAAATAGTATTTTTCAATGTATCACAGAATCACAGAATGACCTGGGTTGGAAGGGACCACAAGGATCATGAAACTCCAACCCCCCTGCCTGGCAGGGTCACCAAACTTCCATGTTTACTAGATTAGGTTGCCCAGGGCCCCATCCAACCTGGCCTTGAACACCTCCAGGGATGGGGCATCCACAACATCCCTGAGCAGCCTGTTCAGGACCTCACCACTCTCCTAGTAAAGAATGTCCCCCTAGCATCCAACCTAAATCTTCCCTCTTTCAACTTAAAACCATTTCCCCTTGTCCTGCTATTATCAGCCCTTTCACAGAGTTTACACCCCTCCTGATTATAGGTACCCTTCAGGTACTGAAAGGCTGCAGTGAGGCCATCCCGAAGCCTTCTTTACTCTAGACTGAACAAGCCAGCTCCCTCAGCCTGTGCATGGAGCAGGTGCTCCAGCCCCCTGTCCATCCTCGTGACCCTCCTCTCCAACAGCTCTATGTAGTAGTATATAGTATGTAGTCACTACCCTTAGCTATACATTTTCACTAGTGTTGAACAAGAGCCTGCATGCTATACTTCTGAAAATCTGCACAGCTTTCTGGAAAGTAGCTTGTATTTCATGTAGCTGCCTCTAAATCAACTACATATGGCCATATAATGTTTTGCAGCTAACTTTTCCACCATCAATTTCAGTTAAAGAAAATGTCAGCAAACTATGGACTGCTGAGGAGCAAGTTGTTGTCCAGGCAGTAGGATACTTCCCATGTCTGAGGTAGTCCCTGGAATTTAAACAACTATGCTCAAATGTATGTAGTTGCTGCTCAACTATACATTAGCTTCTGCATTGCAGTACTAAGAAAGCCTTGTATTCTTAGAACTGTCCTTCAGTTAACTCTTTGTGCCCTATACACAGCGGGATTCAGTGGCCATCATCAATCAAGTCATAGCAATCAAAGCATGTATGTGTAACCTTTAATATAAATAAGTATTTTTGCTCCACTATTCACAGTCCTCACATAGCCTGTTTGGATTCTTTAAGTCATTAGCATGGTTCTGTCTTGTTTACTCAAAAATCCAGGGAGAAAGTCATTTCAGAAATATCAAAATGCATAAAGATGGCAAGATTTTTTTATTATTTAGAAATTTCATAGTTATCTTTCAAAATAAGTTGTAATCTGATAGCATTTCTGAATCCATCACATAAGGCGTAGCTATTGGCAAGAAAATAAATTTGATTTTATAAGTAAAGGTATGCAAGCATGACCCCACTCCTAGAATGAGAAAAAAACCTGATATACCATATTAAGAAAAAAACAAAAACAAAAAACAAAAAACAAGCAATTCCCAAGAAACTTTATTTTTGAGATTCATTATTCATGTCTGCAGATAATTTAGTCTAACTATTAAGCTTCGTAACTCATCAGGGCATAATGTTAGGTTTGTTTCACAGAAATCATTGCTACGAAGCACTCAACAACAACACTGAGCCAGATTCACTTGCTTGTGATTACTGTCATTCTCCTCCTAAACTCAAAGACAATGGAACAATCCTGGAAGAGTGTGTCTTATTTGAAACATCAGGTTTAAGAAGTTGCACCACTTAACCATTCTCCCATTTCCACAGTCTCCCAGAAGCCACTGTGCTAAGATTAAGAAAAAAATCTGAAATATTATGTGCCTATTTAAGAGCCCTGAGGGCCAATAGGAGATCCTTAGACAGTAATCTGTGATCTTAACAACCATCTAGACTCCTTTTGTAGTAAAGTAGTAAAGTAAAGCAGTATTTACTACAATAACCTTAGGCCAACAGCTTTTGTTTTTGTTTTTTGTTTTTTTTTTTTTGTTTTTTTTTTTCTTTCTTTCTTACTAAAAAGCTCTTTACTGCACTTATCTAGTATTGCCTAGCACTGTTCTCTTGTACTGGATTTAGAAAAGGCTGAAAATGGCTTTTGGAGGGTGAAGTAAAAAATTCTTAGCATTATAAAGAAAAATTATTTCAGATTGATAGTTTATTCACAGTTGCATTGGTTAATTTCACCTGCCATTGTCTCTATCCTTGCTGTAGACATACACTTTTTTGCATTCCTAAATTATTACTATGTACAGCAGGATAAAATAACCACATCCAGGTGCCTTTCCATTATTGGTCATGCTATCCTGAGGACAATCTCATTCTGCTATCAGACTAAGATAAGGACTTAAAGCATCAGATTAATAAGCAATAAGACTTTTTGCAGGGAAAGAGATGTAAAAATCTAGCTTGGTAGCTGACAAAAAACCCAACAAAACTGTTTGAAGGTCTTTCACTGACTGATTCTCATCTAAACAAGAAGTGAGATAATAGTCAGAAATCAGGTGTACAAGATCCTTGGGACTTTGGCTTTCCCTGAAGAACATGGATTTTGTACAGCAAATCTCTAACATCACTATCCATAAAAGAAATGCTAGCAGACATTTCAGACAGCGTCCTAGCTCATCCACAGACACTCCACTGACAGATTTAAGGCTCTGGAAGAAGTGAAGACTCAACACTGACTGTAAATCCCAGTTAGAGAATTTTCTTTTATCTGCATTTTTATCTGAACACCCCTGTGTGAAAGGGAGAGGCTTTTATGACAGATTGTTCTCCAGATTCACTAGCTTTCTTTTTCCTTATTCTGTACTCAGAGCCCATTTCTCTCAGTGCTTCACTAGATCATTCAGCTGTTCTTCACACATACATTAATAACATGAATACTCTGCAAGGAGATCCAAAACATCTTTTGTTGGCCCTTCTCTTTTTCAGATGCCTTTCTTCCTTCACAGACCGATGGTATTATGCATCAGTATTATTCACAGGCAAAAAGTGAAATGAAGTGCTGTTCACTTCCCTGACATATACCAGAAAAGTGGCTTTTACTGCACCACCTTCAGGGAGTAATGTAATAGAAAGACCACTTTTGGGCTAACCTATTCAAATTGGCCCTCAGAGCCTCTAGATATATTCATGACATTTGTATCTACAGTCTTTCCATCCTTAACACCTAAATAAAATTTAAAATATAACTTGTTTAATTTAGTTGAAGGTAAATTTAATGCTAGAAAAATTATTAACTTGAGAATTTAAATTTAAACCCTCTCAACGAAAAAGCACAAGTTTTTCTGCAAAAAAACTGTCTGTGGGTAAAGCATGTGATAAATGTAGCAGAGTGTTCCAGTCGCTTTTTATGTGGATAATAACTCTGTATGATCAATTTCCACTCATTTATTTTTGTCACCCTGATTTGTACATCTTGGCTACTTTTTTTTCCTTTTTTTCCTTTTTTTTTTTTTACTTTTTGCCTAGGACCTCCATCTTCTCTACAGAACTGAATTTCAGCATTATTAACATTTACAGATGCTTGAAAATGATTTCCGAATAGACCTCTTTCCTTAGTTTGCCACAACGATGTGCATGAATATACATTCAAATGATTTAAACTAAAAGGTTTCCTAAAGTATCAGATTTGGTTCCCTACTCACAAATACTGTCTCCCATTATTTTTTAAGAGACATTTCTGCTGAAGATGCGAATATAGTGTTTGCTTTACTATAGTCACACCTCCAAAAAAAAAAAAAAAAAAAAAAAAAAAAAAGAGAAGGCATTATGTTCATTATGTTGACAAAACCAAAGAGACTAGAAAGAAAGAGAACTCAGCAGGTAGAGGTATACTGAATTCATGTACTTAAAACATTCACTGTTAACTACACAGAAGAAATCTAAATATGTTATCAAAAAGATAATTCATCAAACTTCTATAATTCTTTTAGAAAAATACATTTTTACATGCTTGTTCACCCATTAGTTGAGGAATGCACTATTACAAATATCAAACACTTGAGAGATGGAGAGTAATTCTCTTTCCTTTATGGTAAGATAAATAAAAGAAATCCCAGGAATTTTTATGATACAAGAGCAAGAAGTAGTCTGGAGTAGAATACTTGTATGGAACAGAACATAACTGAGAAACCCACTTAATTCTGCTGTGCTTTGACAATGCCTTTCAAGCAAGCACAACCCATTCCACAACAGAATGATCAGCTAATTCTATGAAGCTATTTCCTATCCCATAATCAACTATTAAACTCGAATTTCAGCAGTCACTTCAGATTCTTCCATGGGAGCTTCAAATACATGGATCCCCACAAAACCTTTTTTTTTTTTTTTTTTTTTTTTTTAAGGAAATCATCAAGATCCTGCCTGTGCAATTATTTGTTGGTTTTGCAGCTATCTGTACTCTAGCTAGTATTAGAAAAAAGTTAGTCTTAAATGTCCTCTGCAAAGCAAGAACTTACAGCTAGATTAAAGAATAAAGCACAAATACACACGTTTTTGGCCAAGTACATAGAACTCAATTTAGCCTTTGGCTTCAAATCTTTAAATTAGATCATAGCTTCATGACATGAATTATTAATACACTAAAACTCAGAATGCATGTGAAGAGCTACACCAACAAGTCAAATCAACATTGCCAGAAGGTGTCAGAAAAAAAAAGTACTTGCAGAGAATGAGCTTAATAGAAAAATTCCAGCACAAGTGGAAACTGATAAAAACAGCTTCTTTTAACAGAATAGAATACAAGAGTACTATAAATTCTTGACAGGATAATACAGCAATACCTTTGCAATAACACCAATAGGTGAATAACATTTGGCAAAATATGCCTCGTAGACTGAGGCGTTCAGCATGCCCTTACAACTCATAGCTAGGGAAAGACAGAGCAAGACAGTGTTACATAAGGCTTTGCTTAAAAAAACTTATATGCTTGAATTTATAGGGAAATTGCCCATGATATAGGAATTACTTAATATCAGATCTGAAGGTTAATAAAATAATTAGGCTATCAAGCATTTTCACTAATGTGTTTATTAGCTTGGCTTTATAGTTTTCGGAAGAAACTTTAAACTTGATAGCTTTGCTCAGACTAATTCCAGCTACTCCAGTTTTGTTCTAGCCTTTGGAATCCGCTTTCTCCCTTTTCTTCCCAAATAATTACCATCTAATTTTAACATTAGGTCAACTCCTTTTATCACCCAATATGTTGAATACTCAGTTTGATAGGACGTTCAGACAAAAAAAAAAAAAAAAAAAAAAAAAAAAGAGTAAAATAAAAGTAAAATTTCACTGCCTTTACAGCTATTGAAATACAATTACCTCAACAGTAAAACAACTGTCACAACTAACTTTCCTTGGGTAAGAATGTTAAATCTCACCCAAAATATGCATATGTTAGGAAAGTATTAATTTTCTTGTTTGCAAACGTGCAGCTTTTTTTTTGTTTATTGGCTTTGCATTCGTCTCCACTCTACTGGACAGCTTGGCCATGCACATACACATTTTCCAGTTGAATTGCAGCTAATTTTCAATGATTGAAAAGAGAAGTACACTCTGTAGCAATTTTTAGTTCTCAGCCTTGTTCTTCTTCTTATTTGCTACCAGAAAAAATCTTTTATGATAGATTAAGGGAAGCTTTTTCATCATGGCACACATTAAAGCTTTAAAGCTTTTCATTTGAAACTGCAGCTGTCTCCTTGATCTTGAACACTCTGGCAGCTGCTTTCATACTTTTTATTAAGTCAGCCTTAGGATTACCTTTTCCTTCAAAATTTTCAAACTTTTACAGAGAAAGAAGGCAGCCCACTTGGGACATTTACCATGAAAGCAGAAGAAAAATAATTAAAAATGCTGTCACTGAGAAGTTCAAAGGAAAGAACAAGGGCTGCTCCAAAAGTAATGCATCCTGTTTTATAAAGTTGGCCCATGACAACAGAGACAAATATTGGTGGAATGGCAGTATTGAATCTTCCCACTAATATTTCATTACATTTTGTTGCCATGTGACAGATGGCAGCAAAGGGGTAGTCTGACAAAAAGGCATCTGGCACAGAAGTTTGTATGAAGCAGAATTGTGTCACTGAATTCCTCAGTGAGGAAAAAATTGATCACACTGTCATTCATTGACACTTTATGTTGCTGGATGCCAACTAGTGCATGTGAGTACACTGAGGTGATGGGCAGTCCTGTTTAGCTGTGGAACCTGTGACAGTGGGTCATCTTCACTGATGCAGATTTTTATGAACACAGCAGACAGGCTCTTGTTCATGGCTGACAAAAACACATAGCTAACAGTGATAACTGCACTGCAAAAATGGTGTTTTGTAGCTGACAATTTGCTCTATTAAATGGTGTCACTGTGCTCACTGTAGCTCATGTAGCTTCTGTGGATATAAGGGATATAAGTAGGAGGCACTACATAAGAGCAACCTACAGATTTCTCCAATTCCATAAAAATCAAGCAAATAATACATTTGCTTAGCAAGATAGATTATGCTCATAACAAAATGCTATTCTACAGTAAAGATCTCAAACATTCTTCAAAAGAAAATATTTTAAACTTTTGCAATGTAACAGCTACAACAAAAATGAAAATATTCAGTTTAAAACACTCTCCTCCAAAAAAATTATAAAATTATAATGCACAGTTGTGCATACTTGAATATACACTGCTATTAACAATACATTTAGCATTTTATTTCAAATATTTTTTTCATTTTATGTTAATGATAAGCCCCTAATTATAATCATATTTGCAAAATACAAAGGAATACTAGTAATTGGTAGATCAAGTTACATGGCCAATCTATATTCATTTGGCCCTCTAAAAGTCCCTGAACCCTAAAATTTCAGTAATGTGAAAGACTGTATCAACTTATAAAGTTCATAATTTATGCAGCCAAAAGGTACCACCCTTCTCACTTTTTATAATTTCAACACAAAATAACCCACAGGACTATAGCACATATATTAACTGGAGTACCATTTTCCGTAAAATATATTTCTGTGCTTTGAAACACACAAATTCATTTTTCACTGCAGTTGACCCCTCCTAAACCTTTTGCATGCTCTGTTCAAGTATATTACTAACAATTATCATAGAATCATAGAATTACCCAGGTTGGAAAAGACCTTGAAGATCATCAAGTCCAACCGCAGCCTAACCAGTACCCCATCTCTAAAAAAAATCTCTGCTAAATGATATCCCTGAGTACCACATCCAAACGGCTCTTAAACACATCCAGGGATGGTGATTCAACCACCTCCCTGGGGAGCCTATTCCAGTACCTAACTACCCTTTCTGTAAAGAAGTTCTTCCATTATTTTAATATGCATGTAATATGAGCTTCCTTATCTAGTTTTCTGTTAATGCAGCAAGGTGTATCATCTTGTTTATTATTTAACTGCCCATTACATTAAAATGATGTATCTTCTTATCATTCCTTATAATCTAAGTTCATCAAATGTTTATCACCACTCATACCAGCCAGGGATTTATTTATTAAATGCCTGAATCAGAAAACATCAACATTTATATCTTAATTTTCTTTGTAGTTGCAAGCCAAAGTACTTTAAATAACTTACTTTTAGAAAAATTGAAAAATCTCACTTTTCCCTTTTCAGTTTTATTCATTAGCTGAAACATGCATTTGTAACTTTGAAAAAAAAAGTATTATTTTTCTATTTTTATTTCTCCCTTAATGACAAGTGCATTCAATTTGAATATCTTTACTTTCTACATAATCCAGCATGAGAATGAGATCTGATACCAGTGCACTAAGGAAAAGGCATGACAGGGCTTAAAAAATAAAACAAGTAAAAACAAATACGTGAAAAAAAAAAAAAAAAAACCAACACAATATCTGGATATATATGTATTTTAATTGACGGTTTTGTTGACATTAAATTCTGATTCTTAAAAATAAGAGTACTATTGACTGAATTTTAGACTAAGCATTCTATCTCAGTGTTGGTAATATGTATATATTGTTTCAAATTGTACGTCAGCCTACACAAACTACTGGAAAGAGGAAATGATTGCTTATCCACTTCAATGAATTCTTTTCTCCAATGGATAATGATTACTATCAAATAAAATACATTGCAAAAAACTGATTAGTCACAATTTAATTCCTTGATCACAAGCACTTTTACTGGAATGTTTCTATGTTATGACAAATAGCTGCAACAAAACAATCAAAGAATTGCCAAAGGTGAGTTGTTTCTGACAATTAAATGTGTCTGACTAAATTCTTCACTCAACCTAATGTTTCTCAGAAATAAATGCAGACTTGGATACTTATCATATCCCACCATAACAGCAGTCCTGGGACAGGCATCATGTATTTATCTCACCTCCCTTTCGCTGATTTGCAATTTCATTCAAACAGCATTCCCAATATCCATACTTTCATCTGATGTCTTTCCCTTTTGATAAAACCCTTACTCTTTATTCATTCTGAATTGATATTGCACCTTAACTTCTGGCATACACTGGCACACAGTACAAAGAATCTTAGTGAGCATTCATTTTCCTGACAACCTTGAACACTGCTCAACAATGAGCAAGGAGCACTCAAGAAGTTAACTTCCTTACTGTAAGCTCAAGAAACTTGAGCAGGGCAAAGAGCAGAAAACTTGGCCTTCTCTTTGTATGGAGATTGTGCATTTGAAGAATCAGCACTTCAATTTTGTATCAGGAGAAATATCAGTGTTTTCAAGCACTCGCTTTCCAGTTGTCCGTAGTAACATGCTGAGACAGACAACAGCAAAGACATGGCCTACGTACACTCTCTGTTCTCATAATATTTTAAATGTTCTTATCAAATGTGATATGGCAAAAGTGCTGAAATCCAGCAAGGTCTATCCTTGTAGTAGCCACTAGCTCTGAGCCTAGGCAGCCTCTTCCCCCCCAGCTCCTCCATGTTCTTAGAAGCCTGGCAGTGACAAATCCACTGAGATCACAGGCAGCATGTATATGTATATATATATATATATATATATATATATATATATATATATATATGTACTTGCATTTGCTCTGTTAATGAACTACTCCTTTCTTGATGATTTACTCTGCAGACACATTAACAGCAATAGTCCAATGCCATTTCTTAGATTTATTAACCATACAAGGAAGAAACAAAACAAAAAACAACACTGTAAATTCAGGCTGAATTATTTCCAATAGTAACATGAAAAACACCTGCAATACCCTCTTCTCCTTCCTCTTCCCCTTCTCCCTTCTTCCCTACACACACTTCCTTTTATTGCTCCCAGAGCTATTAAGCTTCTTAAAAAATAATCAGACTTGACAGTTCTGGGGTTAAGCATAATATCTTGTCATCTTACGTCCCAGCAGACACACACTGAGCAATTTGTCACAGTCCAAACAGCAAGGTTGTACTATCTCAGATTAAATGCTAGAGCTTTATCTGAAAACACCATCCAATGCATGTTTTGTGAATTCAGTTTGAAATACTGTGTATTTATTCAATCTCTGTTTCAGTGTTAATCTTCCATCTGACAGCACCTCCAGAACCCTTCTCCAAACACTGAAAAACAAATGCCATTTTATACTAATTAAAATAAAATATTTCAGCCATTATTTATTAAACCAACCAAGATGCTTGTAAATAAGACAGAATCAGGGCAAGAGTGTGGAGGGAATGGGAAGAAATGCTTCCATTATCTTGTAAATTGCAAAACTGAACTGTAGAGTATCAACTTTTGTCCATAAAAATTAATGATTTGTAACAGAGCTAGTTATTTCCTCTTGGAATACATCATTTATTACAGATCAACTATAAACAAACAGTAATTCTGATGCAATTACAATTGCAATAAATATACCAAAACATAATATTATTTTGTAGATAACAAAGCAACAAAAATAATTGACTGTGAAAGGCTTATCCAGAACTTCATCAATTTGGGTAGCATCAAAATATCATTGCAGTGAATTTCTTAATGGATAACACTAAGTTGTTAATTATGTATTACCTTTATAGATCCTATGGAGCTTCTATCTCATCCTTCATTTCTACCATCATCTCCTTGTACAGATTATATGCACATATATAGTGACACATATATATATTTATGTACATATAAACACAAACACCCACACATCTCTTATCCAGGGAATGCACAGAGCTTGACACTTCCATCCTATTTGAGTCAGGCTAGAACACTATTTTGCTCAAAAAAGACAGCACAGAGACACATCACCTACAACATGAACCCTCACTAACTATTTCAGAGGAAGGGAGCAACGAGAGCCCTCTTGTCGCCCAAAGAAGAAACTTCATGGTGTGGGAGAAAAGGTCATTTCCAGAGGGAGATTTTCAAGGCCTTGGAAGACTGACCTACTTCTAAGGAACATTTAAATTTGGTGAAGAAATCCAGACTGAAAATGAACCCTAAAATCACCTTCTTTATCTTCCTGCCAGCCAGCACTGCAGTCACATCAGTACAACATTTCTCTGCACGTACCCTAACAAAAAGGAAGAGTATATGCACTTGATGAACAACAGAAAAACATCTCTGTATCCCAGCAAAGCATACAACATTATTTACCTGTAAGTTTCAGAAGTAACCCACCTATATGTCTACAAAATACATTGTATTCCTACCTTGAAGAACATCTTCCTAAAACTAAGACTGAATTTATTCTTCTCCCTCTTTTCTGCATTGCAAATCTATTTAAATGCATCAGTTTGGCTGTGAAATCCTGGGCTGATTTGTAGCATCTCTACCAGCTTCTTCTGGAATGCCAGTTATTAAGACAGGCAGGTTCTATTTGCTGATGTCCTTAATTACACAAGGGAATAACAAAGATTTTTTGTTTTATTTAAATAAGCAGTTAGACCATAGTGCCTGCTGTAGTTTAATCCTCCATGCAGCTAAGCATCACACAGCTATTTGCTCATTCCCTCTTCCCTCCACATACACACAGTGGAATGGAGAAGAAAATCACAAAGTAAGTGTGAGAACTCATGTGCTCAGAGGAAAAAAAAAAAAAAAACAAAAAAAAACAAAAAAACAAAAAACATATTCACCACACAATCTCTCACCACCCACTGACCAAAGCCCAGACAGTCTCCTAGAAGTTGCAGCCCCCCCAGCCACTTCCCACCACTTTTAGCATTCAGCACAAGGTTACATGGTGTTGAACATCCCTTTGGCCAGTCTGCATCAGCCATCCTGACTGAGTACCTTTCCAGTTCCTCTCATACCCCCAGATTCCCAGATCCTTGATGGGGGAGCAGCACAAGTAGCTGAAAAGTCCATGACTTAGAGCAAGGACTGCTCAGCAACAACTTAAACATAGACAGGTTATCAACACTACTCTTCTCCTAAACTAGGAATGTAACATTATACCAGCTACTAGTATGAAAATTAACTAGCTGAAACCAGGACAGCCTCATAAAAAAGACTTTTCATGGCTGTAGGTAACTGTTTTACCAAATCAATGGATCTTAGAAAAAAAAGAGCTACATCATTTATCTCAGTGAAAATATATTTAAAGAACTAGACTGTGTAATAATTTTCTATCTATATACCTTCACTTAGTTACATGAATGTAACTCAACTTTTTTTCCATGTTTGCCTGTAGCCAAAAAATTATCCTTATGAGTATGTTTCTTCTGTATGAGGTCTCAGTCTGCTACAGCTTTGTACAGAAAACCATAGATTGTAGTTGTTAGCATGAGGAAGGAAAACTTCAAATATTCTTTGCTTAGTCCTTGCCTGTCTGTAGAGTAATACAACATTTATCTTTTTCTAGTAAGTCACTATACATAATGCTTTTACTGTTTTCTATTATATCAATATTTTATGTTTTAAAAGCCTCTTATATTTAAGCATATTTTATCACAGTGTGTCTTTGTGCCATATCCTCCTGAATAGCACAGTATTCCACTGTGACTCTTCTCATTTGGAAGAAAGCACTGAGGAAAGTTCTATGAGAAAAGACTGAACAATGAAGAGATCAATACAGGGAGCAACAGTTGACAATACTGAAAAAGGATCAGATATGTTACATGAAGGCCAGGTAAGTAGAGAAGCTGCAGCAATAACAGTGAGAGATAGGAGTCTGGAAAGCAGTTACAGTCTTGCTATCAGGCCTATGGGTGAGAAAACTGTTCTTATGAAGGATTTTCAGTATCATTAAAAATTAAAGGCCTTTGTGGGATGATATTTAACTCTAATAATATATGAAATGTAGAGAAAGCACGGATCTGAAAATCAGGAGCCAGAGTTGATAACTACAGCAAAGTGTATAGAAGAATTCAAGTAACATGATTAGTAACTGAGTTCCTGTTTAAATTATAGTGTTGGCTTACAATGAAAATAAAGGTTATTAAGGCATTCACAGAACTTATTTAAAGCGTCACACTCCCTTAGGTATTTAGATCACAGCTTCCATAGACCTCTTCAATTGCTTTAAGGTAGTGAAAATGGTTAGTCATGCAAAACCATTTATCAGAATTAAAGTAATAATGAAAAAAAGCCTGAACAAAAATCCAGCGTAGTTTCCTTGCACTCTATGAACAAGTAACAAAATATTCTTATAGATAACAAAAATCACTGCAGTGATAACAAATGAACCAGTATTTAATGAACCTTCAGAATAGCACGTAAGAAGTGGAAATATTTCCATGCCTTTATACCTCTATTGTATTTCAACAACTGCAAGCAAAAGGAAAACAAATATTTTCAAAACATGTATTTAGAGATCATAATATTCACTTGAATTCAGGCATTAGCAGAACTGATTGTTTTAGATATTAACTCCTGACTTCAGAATTTATTTCTTATCTAGATCTTCAGATCTTCAAGTCCTAATTTTTTTCTTTTTTCTTTTTAACTCCTTTGTGAGCAGACTCCTACTTCCACCACTGAAATGGATTTTTGAAAAGGAGCAAGACATTTTCTCACAAAAATATGACACTTGTCTACGTATTCTTTTAGAGAACACAATATGAGGTATTTCAAGAACTATATCCAGTACCACAACAGAAACTAAAAGTGACTTAGGCGACAAAATGTTAGACTTAGGAAATTTCTGGCTACCTTCTTTGCTCTGCTGGAAGATTTCTGTAAGATGAGCTTGACTGTAACAATGAAGTATAATTTATCAGCAACTTTAACATGGTACTAGCAAGAGGATTCTTTTTTATCCCACTCTCAAGTTTTCTTAATAAACAACACACATCTTGTAGGTACCTTGATGAGTATGACTTTTTTTGGATTTTTGGTGTTTTTGTTGTTTGTTTGTTTTTTTTTTCCCTCCCCCCCATTGGTCGCAGAGATTTGTCTTAATTTAGAAGCACGGGGAAACATAATGATTATTTTGTGTCTTCTGTCCCGAGGGAGAAAATTTAAATTTATGTACTATACCCAGAGGCAGTGAAGCAAAGTCTGGCTAAAAACTGTTGTTCATGATTAGGACCATTCAAACAGGATTATATTTCAACAATCCAGAAAATAAGTCCTCACATTAATTCACTTTGTATTTTAAGAATTAAAAGTAATTTAAAAAAATTAATGCAATAAACTGTTATTTTTTGTGAAAGAACTTGCGGGACTAGAAGTTAAACTGTGTTATGCCTTTCTCATGCTAGAATCCCAGTGATTTCAATAGACTGGCTTCATTCTTGATAGTATTAATATGACACACAATTTTATACCTGCAGTTTCCTCCAAGGAAAATTTAATACAATCACCTACTAATGAACATACAAGACCAACACAGTGCACCACTAGCAACCCAAGGACTCACTCTTAATGACTGACACTCTGCAATCCACAGTCAGCAAATAACTCCCAGGTAACTTCCCACATCTTTGTGCATACATCACCTGGTATTGAACAACCTAATGCAGATATCTGTCTGGTTCCATCCCATCCCATCATGGCAGTGGCTTTGTCTGGCACTGTCTGGGCTGAAACAAGGACAAAACCAGAGAGTGTATATATTTGTCTGGTTAACTTGGAGTAACTGTGACACATTCTGCATCAAGTCTTTCATCTATGTCTCCCACAGAATATTCCTAGTCATTCATGTCACAGCTGGATTCGTGGGAGTGTATTTAAGACCTCAAAGAAGCAAGTTTTAGTGGTGATCCATGTGATTAGCTACCCACTCCAGTAAATCAGTCTTCATTTTTATGGCAGTATGTCTATTGCTACACTATTTTTATATTGGGGTGTGTGTGTATAAGATTTCTTTTCACAGGAGCAGTGAGGTACTGGAACAGGTTGCCCAGAGTGGTGGTTGAATCACCATACCTGGAGCTGTTCAAGAAACATGTGGACGTGGCATTGAGGGTCATCATTAGTGTGCATGGCAGGGTTGGCCTGACAGTTGGACTAGATGATCTCAGTGCTTTTTTCAAACCTCAGTGATTCTAACATTCTACCATCTCAACATAAACTTGGCTAGGAGCAACATTTTCAGTCTGACCAGACTTCCAATAAGAGTGTGTGTATACATATGTAGTATATATAACACAAAACATATGCATAAATTGATGTCAATACAGTAACAATCAGTTTTCCACAATAAGATTTTAAACTGTCTCTGAAAAAAAATACATAATTTAAAAATATTTGGTGAATATCATGAAAAGCTTAATGGTCTGAATTCTTCTCTCTTTGTTTCTTTAACAGTAGTCTCTAAAAAAGTAAGAAAGGACACCTTCAAAACTGCAGGTTTCTTTTCATCCTTCATTTGTGCAGGCTCCTGAGACTGATTTTCAAGTTTTCAAAGGAGTAGTGCTGGAATTTATTTATTTATGACCATCCAACATCCAGAAATAGTAAGAAGCATTCAGTTTTAAAATAGTTGCAATAATTAAATAACTAGCTTTGACAGCCTCTGTTAAAATGAGTTTACTTACGCGTGACTTTTTTGTCATGCCCCGATCCTATCAAAATAATGCCCACGTTTCCTTAAATGCAGCTTATTGATAACACATATCTGTCCTGACATTCCCTTTTTGTGTTCAGGGAAATAAAAATTCATAGCAATTGATTGCCATGTGCAGCCCTGGCTGTAGCTGCCCTTTCAAATATTCATAATGATCTTAAAATAGTCCCTGTGGATCACAATTGTCTGCTGTATATTTATACATCCCACCAGTCTTCAGAAAAATTGTCAAACAAAAGTCACTTTTGCAGCTAGATATTATTGACTCTTTCTACCTTGTAGACTTTTGTATTCTTGTGCTATGTACAGTGAGTGAAAAAATGGAAGATGAAGAAATGCTTATGAATATCATGTACTGACTCTTAAAAGCACTTCATTAAAGCTCGCAACTTGAAAGGTCCTTCTGAAAATAAATAGACGAAAGAAAAGGACAGAGGTGTTGGAATTTGAGTCAAATGGAACAAAATCTGAGATAAAGGACAATGATGTCAGTTTTCTACTCAAAATCAGATCACTGAATTTCATTCAAAACCTCTTACTGAGATCAATGTGAATATGAAATACAAATATAAAGCCTTTTATTTGAAGTTTAACTTTGTTTTAGAAAGTATTTCAAGTTGTGAAACTTATCTTTCTCTCATTCAACTGCCTGTTTAAAGGGATCCTAATGAGTTATTCATTTGCAGATTCCTGAGAAAGTTGAGAACAACCTCTAAGCCCTTTTTAGATGCTTTATCTTACCTCTTCTATTCAAAAAGCTGTTAACCAGAAAGAGTTCACCCAACCTCATAAAAAAGTCCATATCGATTTGCAGGATAAACTTCTAGACACGATGATTTAGGAGTTAGCAGCCAGTTTCCATTTCTGTCTTTCGTACTTAATGAGATTTTCAACTACAATTCTTTTCTTCTTAAGAAAAGATATTAAATGTATGTTCAAAAAAAAAAAAAAAAAAAGTTCTAAACAGAAGAAAATGAAAAACTAAAGTGCTCTCTGAACTTTTCAGTCCTTATTCTACTCTACAGATCACAAGGCAAAAAAATAAAATAAAATAAAATAAAATAAAATAAAATAAAATAAAATAAAATAAAATAAAATAAAATAAAATAAAATAAAATAATAAAATAAAATAAAAAAGGAAAGAAAAAAAAAATGGGAAATTAAAAGAAATAAGTTTTTTCAGGAGCAGCCATTTTACAGAGCTGCTCAGGCAGCATCCAATGCCAGCACAGAGAACATCTGTGGCTCAACCTGGCCTGCAGCTAAGTAACATACAGCTGTTCACTAGCCCATCTCTCCCAGTGGAACAGGGGAGAGAATTGTGGGGAAAAAAAAAAAAAAAAAATAGGGCTTGGGATAAAAATCAACTATTTTCTAAAACAGAATAAATAATGAGAATACATTCATATATATATATTTACAAAACAAGGGATACAAAATATTGCTCACCACCCATATATGCCAATTAATTAACATAACCTTTCCTATCATTCCAGTGGTTCATGGGCTGTCTTTCTAAATTGTCTCTAGACTTCACTTGTCCATGATTTGTGCTCCACCTACTGCCAGACAAACCTCTGCCTAAGTAAAGCTCCTAAATACTAATGTAGTGTTTAGAAGGTATTATGTTCTATTACAATGCTGAATACATGGGGAGTGTTTTCACCTAATGTGTACCTGAACAGAATAAAGGTATATCCTCTATATGCATTTCAGTAAACTATGACTACTTGTCTGGAGGAAAGCCTGGAATACTTTTGAGATCTTGACCCCACTTCTCCCATTCACACATATCTGGTTAAGTCCAGCAGACCAGACAAATATGCTAATTTTCAATAAGCTCCTAAAAGACAAAATTAGCAATACAGACAGCACATCTGTCACAACAGTCCTTCAGGGCAGAAGGTACAATAAGCAGTGTTGTTGGACTGTTGCATGCTGATGCTGGTTCTGGTTCCATCAGAATTCATTTTAGTCCTGTCTCAGGTTGAGTCCTTTTTTTGCTTTAATTAATTAGAGGAAAAAAAAAAAAAAAAAAAAAAAAGATTCTTAAGCTTGCTCTACATCTTGAATTGAGTCTCAAAATAACTGCTAGCCATTATCATTTTATGTGCTGGGTATGCTAATTTCTCCTGTCATCATGGTGGGCAAGCTCCATTTGCTGAAACCAAAAGATTCTCTCTAGTACAATTAGGACTATTAAATCTGAATGATGAGAAAGTGGAAAAACTTGTCCTGAATATATTGGATAACATCAAGGGCTTGAGAATTGTCCTGAGAGTACTGAAAATTTCAGTAGAGATTCTGGGATACGTACTGCAGAAGTTGCTTGTTATGCTTCAGTTCACAATCTAATGTGAAGACCAATGGAAAAAATGTGACACTCATCCTAACGTAAACTCTAGTGGAATTGCCTCTGTTAGTTTCAATGTGAGAAACATCTGGGGCCAACAATTCAGGCTCACACAGAGTTTGCTATGAATCACAATTTATTTAACACTCTTGTAAGATTGGATAACTGTTGCCGTGACTCGGAAACCCCCAATTTCCCAGGTTCTTGCGAAACCTTTGCCAGAGCCAAAAGACCACCGTGACTCATCAAGAAACGTGGCAAAATGGCGTTTATTAGGAGTAATCAATACCTTATATACCTTACTACTTCGTCTACGCCCCCTAGGGCACGTTTGAAATGCGCGCCAATGTGATTCACAGGGCTTGAGACGGAAGAGGCTGGATTACTATCACCGTCACATCCCGAAAAAGCCCCGCTACCGCCTATATGCTTGTACTACAAGGTTCAGCCTCGTTAGCATCTACAACATCTCCCCGCCCCCCAAGACAACAATTTATCCCTTTTCAATGTGAACACTAAAATCCCAAGTATAATCTACTACAAACTTGATAGTATTCTATATGTTCTATGCAATATACTTATACTATTGTACTCAGCTTAACTGAATTACTCATCTACTTAGTCAAATTTAACCTTAACAAAACTAAGATTGATCTTAACGCAATCCTAACGATTACTAATATATTACTCTTATCATAACTCTATTACTCTATTAATATATTACTCTTAATATAACTTACTCTCTAAATTTATATAAACCTTAATATCTATTAATATATTACTCTTAATATAACTTATTCTCTATAAACTTTATATAAACCTTAAAAGCTCTATCCAATATAATGAGTAGTGCAAGTTACATTTGTGCAAAAGAAAACAATACCACAACTAAATGAACTGTATATTAAGATAGTCCCTTTGATGTCTGGAACCATCCGAGAAACAGTTCTCATCCGTGATGTTTTCTATTCTTCTTCATTCTTCGTCATTCTTCTTTCCATTCTTCATCATTCTTGCATGATGCATCTTCTCTGTATGGTGAACAGTAGTCAAAGTCTTCTGTCCGTAGCCTCGATAGCATCCATCAGCTCATCAGCACACGGCAACATGCACCATCATTACATTAGCGTGTAATCGATATGTAGTGACTAGGAAACTAGAATCACGCTCTATAGGATAAGAAGAACACATCCTAAAAGATAAGTGAAGTTGCAAATACAGATAAGTGTGAATCTACTGTTGGCTGAGACCCGACAATTCTAGACTGAATCCAGAAGGTTCCCGCGCTTGTTGTTCGAGCAGTACTAATCACTGAGACCAACAGCAGCAGAACAGTCTCAGGTACCAGATTCGGACTCCCCACCAACTGCTCCTGTAAGAAAAGAACTCTTATCCCACTTCCCATAGTCAGTCTTCACCAACCATTCTTGAGTAAAACGAGAAGTGAAGCAGGACCTATTGTCAGTCTCAACGTGACTGGACAAACCGACCATAGCAACAGCAGTTGCCAAATGGTATCGGACTGCAGTCAAGCCAGACCCGACATGCTGAGTGGCCGTGATGACAGTAGAGGAGGTATTCACAGCAATAGCCAGCCATTGACGGGGAGACAAGCAAGGCTCCCAGATGACACCAGTTTGCCAGATCTGCAGTGACCCTAGGCCAAAGACAGGAGTGCTGGCAACTGTATCTGCTATTGCATTACCTCTGGTAAAAAGGCTTGGCACCTCAGAGTGACCACGCACATGTAAGGATGCAACAGGAGCTACGTGAGAGGCCAAGGTCTCTTCCAAAATTCCAGCAGCCTCTGAACTTGGGAAGTCCTCCCGGTCCATCCGAGCCAACTGCTTGGCTGCAAAGATGGAGTCAGCAACAGTGTTAGAGGGTATCATTCGCCAGAGGTGCACTGCGACCGTCACAGCCATCACCTCAAGCATCTGCACGCTGACCATTCGGTTTGTGAAGACAGCAGCCTGTGAACTACGGTTGGAATCCTGCCAAACCACCATCCTGAGATCAAGAGTCTCATGCTCTACCAACTGAGCTAGCTGGGCCATTTCAAGACCTTGAACAGTGTCCCACTGTGTAAGCGATCCTTCCATGCAGCTCTGTAAGATCTTTTGCCAAGCTGCAGCCATTTTGCTAGACGGATTTTGGGGTTCTTTTGGGTCGGATCCCTTTAGCTGACTATACAAGGGCTTCATCAATCGAGAAGGTATCCCCAAAGCACCCCGAACCCACTGGAAGGCTCCTATCAGTTTCTGCATATTCCATAGTTTCTTAACACATGGTTGAATATCAAGACCCACCAGCTGCAAGCACTCTGCTTTAATTCCCTCTTGCATGTCTATACCATGCACAGGGTGAAAGGGATCATCTTGTTCAGCTGCCACCCCCCTCCCAAGCGCAGTCATCCACCCCTCTTTCCAGAGTGTATATTGCACCAGCTTGAGGATCACGTATGCGAGGCTTTCAGTGTCGTGAGGAAGCACAGGGCCATGCGCCGTTAAAGTCTCTAGTGTGTTTAAAGCCAGGGGCAAACGGAACTCGCGGCAGCAGCCGGCAGCCCGGTGCCGGAAGGTGGAGCGGCTCCGCGCCGGGGAGTCGAGCCCCGGCCCCCCGCGCGCCAGGCGGGCTGCCCCCTGGGACGGAGTAAATGCGGAAGCGCCGGCGGAGGGCGGGCGCGGGCAGCGGGGCGCCGCACCGCGCGCCTGCCGCCCCCCCGGCTCTGTGCAGGTGGTGCCACGATTGCACTCCACGCCTCCCAAGGCGGTATCACGCCGGTACCCTCCATCCCACTGGGCGGTGCCATGGTTCCACTCCACGCCCTCTGGCGATCTCGATGGCGGCGGGCTATCCCGTCGCTGCCCACAGCCGCGCCGCCGCCCCCCCCGACCCGAAGCCGGCCCACCGGCCGAAACTTGCTGGACCGGGCTACTCTGCGGGCGGCACACTGAAAACAGCACCATACTTCCATCTACTTCCATTCCCCCCCCCGGACAGCGCCATGTTTGCGTCCCCCCCGGGTCTGGAACACGCCTACTTCCCCCCCCCGGGTCTGGAACACGCCTACTTCCCCAACCGCTCGAATTAGCCGCACGCCCGCACTCCCCACCCCCTAATGACAAAGGATATGGGGCTGCAGTGTCCACTTGGCGGTTAAGAGGGGGTGTGGTCGATTGGAATTCGCCATCTTTTAACTTTTTCTTCTCCGCTTCTCCCGGACCTCGTCCCATCTTCGCCGTCTTGAACTTTTTCTTCTCCGCTTCTCCCGGACCCCGTCTCATCTCTCCGCCGCCTCCCCAGACGGCTCTCCTGGGTCCTACAGTCCTCAGCCGCTTTTCCCGGCCGCCCTCCCGGCTGCTCCGGGTCAAACACAAGCCCAACTAACAAACACGATTCAACAAGTGCTCCAAGAGCACCCAGGATTACGCCCCAGGTCACAAGCTCGGCAGCTGCCTGACTCACTGCCTTAATACTCTGCTCCACGATTCCCGCTCCCGTTGCTCACTCAGGTTTCCTACCGCGGAATATCGCCGCCGCTCGCCACGCCCCCGCTCGCCACGCAGCGGATTCTTGCTCTGAAAGAGAAAGAAGGAAAAGGAAACAGGTCCCCCGTCGTCCCCCCGGTGAACCTGATAAGCTAAAAGCACCTCGTCGTCCCCCCGAGCTGCTTTTAGGGGTGCACAGCCGTCCCCTCTGCACACCCTATAAAGTAATGAAGAAGAAGTAAGAATAGAAGTAAAAATAGAAAAATGCCTAGGAATTTAGGGGTTCCTCACACGGGGCACCATATGTTGCCGTGACTCGGAAACCTCCAATTTCCCAGGTTCTTGCGAAACCTTTGCCAGAGCCAAAAGACCACCGTGACTCATCAAGAAACGTGGCAAAATGGCGTTTATTAGGAGTAATCAATACCTTATATACCTTACTACTTCGTCTACGCCCCCTAGGGCACGTTTGAAATGCGCGCCAATGTGATTCACAGGGCTT
Source organism: Excalfactoria chinensis (assembly GCF_039878825.1). NCBI lineage: Eukaryota > Metazoa > Chordata > Aves > Galliformes > Phasianidae > Excalfactoria > Excalfactoria chinensis. Next base: position 52,535,351 of record NC_092826.1, read on the forward strand.
GAGACGGAAGAGGCTGGATTACTATCACCGTCACATCCCGAAAAAGCCCCGCTACCGCCTATATGCTTGTACTACAAGGTTCAGCCTCGTTAGCATCTACAACAGATAACCTACCCGATGTAGGAACACCACATTGGAAAGATATGACAGTTTATGTTCTGCCCAACTGCAAGTGAGCCCTTCCCCCTTTTCCTACTAAGGAACTAAGTACTAAGGTACTTGGGTTTCACATTCTTCTTGACTCACCTATCATGCAATCATCATCCAATGGGACTCCTTTGGTCCCACATACTTTGTAACTTGGATTCAGTTTGTTGCTTCGACCAAATAGAATTACCTCTGTATCTTGTTTGACAAAGTCCATTTCCCTCTAACCTCTCAAGGAGGCAAGATTTACAAGTAGTTGTTAAACTAGCATCCCCTGCCATATACCTATAAGTTTGTTTAACTAGTTCCTAGGTTTACTTTGCAGGACATCTCGCCCTTTCTTCTTTCACCTCAATTCCCCCTTCTTCCTTCTTATCCTTTTTTTGAGCTGTCCTTGCAAACATTCTCCAACAAAGCCATTATTATTTCTTACTGGTATTTTTCCTGCTATCACTCAAGGATGCATATATGCTGTTCTTGGGGTCTAACCAAAAGCAGAAACTTTCCTTGTATCATGAGCCCTTTGGTTTTGCAATATTCTGTTATTATATACAAAATATATATACAAAAACATATCTTCTGACAACAGTTTACAGGCTGTTTCAGTCTGGTTCTGTGACTAGTGGGGCAGAGTAGCACAGAGATAAGGAGCCCAGGTGCAACTGAACCCACTCCTAATCTCAGAGTTGGTCAGTGGCTTATGTCTGACAGATTACATGTGCACAACTGATCTAAACTCTAATCTCTGCTAAGTTAGCAAAGCTTAAAGCTATTAGTCAGTTATAAAGGAGCTCTATCAGTAAGGAGCCTATTGACATCAAGTTGTAAGGGAACTCCACAGCAGGCATAAAGTCAAGAGACATCACTATTGAAAGGGACATTCTGCTACTCAGCCATGTGCCAAGCAGGAGCACTCAATGGGCTTTCAGGCTTTTCTCTATTTGTGGAGTAAAACAACTGACTCACAGTCACAGTTCTGTTGAATTCTCAAATGGCCTTCCATTACTAAACTAGGTGTTGTATCTGCCATCAGTTCTATGAGCAACCAATTTGAGACAGTATTTTGATCGTTACTTACATTAGCAATACCTTAACTATTATCTGCACTGTGCTACTGCCCACTTGAGAAAAGTTTTGGCCAGGTCAAATCAGCCTCCTTAGAATCTTTGTTTGCTGTGACTCGTCATATTGTAACTAAACAATTAGATTTTGATAGTGGATGATAATCTGTTCCTTTATGAATCAAACTGATATAAAGTACTGCCTAGCTGCTGAATTGGAAGAAAATTGGGGGAAAAAAAAAAAAAAAAACACAAAAAACCAAAAACAAACAAAAACAAACAAACAAACAAACAAAACCAACACAAGATAATGGCAACAACCTTGTCTTTTAAAACACTTTCATGCTGTATGTATACCAGTGAAAAAGTGAAGAGATGTAAATACGAAATTTGAGAGCTTCTGGAAATAACAATCACAAGACAAGCAGCTACGAATAATCCTTCATTTTAGCCACAGAGTTTCACAAGAATTTGTTAAAAAGCATCTACTTAATTTAAGAAATACATGCTCAACACATTTGCTATACAACCAAAATTAATTGTACTGCGTGCCCGTTTCTCCTCCAACTTCTGTGTGCTTACTAATTTTCTACAGTTCTTCATTCAGCACACAAGGTAGACTGTGCTTTGAGGTTGAAGGATTTCTAATCAACAGTAGTAGGAACTGCACAATGAGAAAAGAAGTTGTAGTTTAAGACATCAGTATGTGAAGTGCTACCATGAAAAACTAAAAGTATTTATTGAAATCTGCACAGAACTACTGTGTGTTATTGGGGAAAACATCAAACAACAACAAAAGACAAGAACAAAAAACTTTTAGTTATCTATTATGTCATTATTACTTATGGGGAAATCATGTCTTACCTCAGCTTCGTCTTTGATATCCTAGTTCTTATCAAGCTTCTTATGAAGCATTTACCTCCTTGAGCGTACAGACACCTCTTTATCACCTGCTGACAGCAATAATTTTGATGCAAACCATCTGCTGGGAAAATTTCTGTTCCAAAAAGCTTGCTCAATCATCTTTATCCCAAAAAGAGACAGACAGAGGACTCCTCAGCATTCTTTATTTGAATAAAGGGAGAGTCCCTTCGGGCATACCCAGGGGAACACACCCCCTCTTTTATCCCTGTACCCTAATGCTAGTGAGCCCTTCGCCCATTCCCCACTAGCTGACATACTCAGGGTTCACATTCTCCTAGGTTTGCCGACCAGTCATCCCCCCAAGTAGCTACTCTCCCTTTGTTTCCTTTTTTATACATGCTTTGTAACCTGAGTTCAGAGTTTGTTATTTTGCCCAACTGGAATCTTTTTATTCCCTAAGTCTACCACTCTTCCTTCTGCCCAGCAAACAAGATTTCCACATAGGTGCTAAGCTATTATCTCCTGACATGCAATAACCAGATCCTTGTGACAGAAACTCTTCTCAGCTCTTCCTTCATATTGTTTTGCACAGACTGCCTCTATCCTTCCTTTGTTCTTCCAGAATTTTATTATGCAAGGACATTTTATTCTTGTTTTTCCTTCAGCACCCATTTTTGTCATTGCCAAAATTATGTTTTACTTTGCCAGGAAGACTATGATCTTACACTGGCAATAAGACTGATACTCAGCCCTTGGTTAATGGTACAAAAGAACTGTATCACTCTCACCTTAGAATACTAATTCATCGCTTTATAACATTAACACTCCAACAGACAGTAAGTGGCTAAGTGCCGTGAAATAGAAGTTCACTGCTGCAAAGGATTTAGAAACAGGCATTTAAAGTAGCCTGATACTTGTCTTTCACTCCTTTAGACACTTCAAATTCTTTGTTAATTAAAGATATGAATGGGAAGAAAACTGAACAAAAAAAAGTAGAAGTATGTGTCTAAATTTTACAGAGGACGTCATAATAAATAACTGAGTAGAAAAGCACTGAGTAGAAATTCAGACTCTTCTAGTAAGAGGCTGTTTCCTACTCTCTTCAGTTGTCAAATTTTACTGTCAACATTATTCTATGCAAGTTTATAAATTGATTTTGTTCAAGTTGATTCCTTTTATTTCTTAAAATATTATTACTAAAACTTTTTGTGCAAATGCTTAAACATTAAAAAAGATATGGTCTTATGAATAGATGAATATCTATTCTGACATATCTGGAAAATCTTCAGAGTGCTGCAAGCATAATTTACTAAAAGAGATCTAACACTGAAGATTACGACATTAGTAAGAGAAACTAAGCAATTTACTTATGGTAAGTAACTGAAAGAGAAATTCTTGCACTTTGTCAGCCATTAAGTCCATAGAAATTTTCCAAGGACATCATCACTTTTGGCATTTTATATTGCAAACACCTAAGGAAGCCAATAAATTGATTTGTTGTTTCATTAGCACTCCTCATGTTAAATCACACTCACTAAAGGCAAAATAAAGCATTACGTGCTTAAAATGTGGTCCACTAAGACCAACATGATGAAAAAAGTAAGAACTAGAGGTCCACAATGTTAGACACTACTCCTATACCACACATTTTACTATAAACTTGATGTAAGCGATATATTTCCCAAGCTTTTCAACTGAAAAATTATGTTTCTGTGCCTGGTGATATAGCAGTATGCATCCTACTCTGTCATTTCAAAGGAAGAAACAGATTGAACATATGTATTCAATCCCTGATGTACTGACTTCTGCACACATTGAGCATAAATTGAACTTGTATTTTTGTATTTATTCCAATACTTTTCACAGGTAAATGCAATGTCCATTGAAAGTGTGTTGGGAAAACTATCATACCTTTGAATTCACTCTTCACAGTTACATTAATGATCTCCCTTAGTCCATTTGAAATTAAAATTTTCCATCTTAATTTCAACTTCATCATAAAATAACGGCTTCAACACAACTCTTTTGTTCTTCACAATAAACAAGACCAAATCAAATATATCTACTACTTATATATATATACACACACACACATATATATATAAAACTACTTTACTTACAGAAAGAACTTCAACTGACCTTCAGTGCCTTAGACTAATCTGCCTCAGATTAGTTCTATTCAGTGCCCTATTAAAATTTTACATAATGGAATAAAATAAAATATCAGTGGACCAAATTAGGACAGAATGAGAATGTAACGTGGTTCTGATACGCAAATACATTAATCAATGATTTGATCTTCGAAATCACATAGGATACTTTGGAAGTGAAAATCAAAGCACAAACATGGAGGCAGTAGCACAGCAGGAAAAAATAAGTTGGTGTAATGAAAAACCGCAAAGGTTATTCCTCTATCCTGCATAGGCTTATTAAAATTCTACACAGGAACTACTCCAAGTCAGGAACTTTGGGAACTTCTACTTGAATAAAGATGTCTAGGATATCTACTAAAAGAATGATCTAAAGGAGCTAAGAAAAGCCTAGATCAGCAACAAAAACATTTGAGATTTAGGGATGCAACACAAGGGAAAGTGCAGCAATGTCAGCAGAGCAGCAAGGGCCACAGCAAGTATAGATTTCCTTAAATACAGCAGCCCTAGACACAAAAACAAAGGACAGAACCTATTTACCTTCAGAAAGCCTGAGGTTGGCTGGGATCTCCAGCAAGAATTCCTCACCTCCACTGCCAACCCTTAAATGAGGTTTGGGAAGGGGTGGATCCTGGCTCCACCCCTTCCAGTCACTCAGATACACAGTACGCACCTGAGCTCCCCTGAGTTGGACTTGTCTTCCCATCAAGTTCTGAATCCCTGGTTCAAGCAATGACTCAGTATTTCCATTACAAGGGAGCAAAGTACAAGGCAATTATTTGGTTTCTTAGATGTTTAGTCAAGGGGTCCATAAGATTCCATTAAAAAAATAATAATTCAAAAAACAAAAACAAACAAACAAAAAAAAAAAACTGAGAGAAAAAGCTCTTAAACTTGTTCTATATCTCCATCAGTATGTCCAGTAAGACAAAAAGAATTTATTAAAAAATAATTTTAAAGTAAGAGCTTCACAAGATGTTGTCACAACTTCCTAATTATTACGATAACAGTCGATAGTTGGGAAGTTGTGGGATTCCCTTTCCTGCAGTTTTTAGACTGCAGATTAACATAAATAATCTACAGACATCCTGCCTGAAAATACAGGTAAACTATTTACTATTTACAGGTTTACTATTAGTCATTATGAAGAAGTTCTCTTCACTTGTGTTTTCTTTGTAACCACTTTTAAAAAGCAGCAACAAACAAAACAAAAAGCAGGATTTATTATTTATTATTGAATTTACACTTATTCAGATAATAAAAAATAAGACAAATACTAACTCATTTCCTTTAACCACAGAAATAATGGGCATTTATGTTTTAGAGATACATAATAATATTCTCATTTACTTTGGTATGAGAAACTTAATTGTAGAAAATGTAGAAGGTATTCATTACATCTGTAAGCGTTGACCATATTTCAGTGATCACTCTCAGAATAACATTTTCATTATGGATACTGAAAACATGGTGCAGAATAAGATTACCTTGTTTCTCTTGTATTTGTTGCAAATTTATTTACATTTGCTTCTAGCTTGCTAGCTCATGAAAGATTAAGAGATGGGAACATCTGTCATATGAGGAGAGACTATGAAAAACCCATCAGCCTGGAGGCTGGAAGGCTCAGTGGAGATTTCATCACTGCATGTAATACCTGTTAGTACGCAGTAAAGAAAAGGGAGACAGGTCCAATCAGGAGAGAAGGAGCAATAAATATAAACTGGAATACAGGAATTTCAGTTTAAAGAAGAGAAGAGACTATTCACTCCATGGGCAGTCAAATACTAGAACAGTCTGGCCAGAGTGGTCGTGGCATTTCCATCCCTGGAGATAATAAAAATTGACTGGATACAACCTTGAGCAGACTGTTCAAGCTGACTTAATCTAAACAGGGCAACTGGTTAAAATCTCTAGAGGCCTCTTCCAAATTCAGCTCTTCTACATCACCTGTAACTATCACTCAGCACACTCATAAAATGAAGAAATTTTTACAAAGGTATGTAAACAGCTACAAAGAAAGTCAAACATTTTATTTTTACCAAGAGGAGTAACAAGGTTCTTCAGGGCTTCTAGGAGAGAAAAATAATATGGAAATATTAATTATTCTTTAAAAAATAAAACAAACAAACAAAAAAAAAACACAACAGAACACATCTCAAAGACATAAGGCACTTTTTTTACACTTTTTTTTTTTTTTACACTTTTTTTTTCTTTTTTAATTAAGTCTTCCTTAAAGATCATTTGCAGCAGCTTCTGGAAACTTTTTTAAAAAGGTTACCATCATCTGAATGGCATAAACTAACTAAGAATAATTGTAAAAATACTCTATTGATTTCTCATTCGTTTTGTTTTCTTTTCTGAGGACATCAAACATTTTTAGAAAATCTTATCTGAGACTTATAATAAATTTCAATTAATCATGTAGATTTCTCCAGCATTTTACACCAATTGTCTCTGTTAGTTGTAATGACTTAATTAAGAAACGTGGATTTGGGCTTCTGAGAAGTTGCCACTCGGTTTCAGTCAATTTGGCTGTAGTAACAGATAAGAAAAATCAGAAAGCTTTAGTTTTCTAGTAAGTAACTGAGAGAAACAGGTATACACAAGGCCAGATATATGACACTATTCAGTAAAGAACCATTCGGTAAACTACAACATCTAATTATTTAATGGTATGAGATTTGGAAAAAAAAAAAAATAAAAAAATTGCCTCTGAACCACAGCAGTGCCAGATGAATGTTCTGTAGATTCATGTATGTTCCAAGAGGACTAATATTAGGCAATGTGTACATAAAGAACCAACCAGTAAAAAGAAACAGACAACTGCTGTGCATAATGGCATCCGAGGTATTGCACTACAGTTAGATAATAATGCTGTGGGGGAAAAAATAAAACTAATCCCATAACATTTTAATCTTCTCTTGTATTTCCACAAACAATCTAAGTAAAATTAACCTCCACTCATGGAAAATGGCCCCTCCGACTTATTCCAGCCAAGTCACAAGGCTGATTTACCCCTATATAATCAGGTCCCAAAGATTTAATTGAGTGTACTTTAAATAACAGGTAACAGAGGTCTAGGTGAAACTCGGAAACAAGATATGTCTCACATGAAAGGATATTTTTGAGCTAGAATTTAAATATTAACATTCATCACACGTTAATCTCAGTAAAATAGCTCAGCAGTGTGGCTGTGTGCTAATGATCTAGAGCAACCTGTCATTGTGCTTGCTGGTAATATTTCAGCAGTGTACAATTTCATTCAGATTATAATATGACCTGTGCATTTGCAGTTCCTATTCATGTTATGTTCTTATCCACAGCCAGAAACATTCATTTTCCTCATCACTAAAGTGAAAAATTGCCTCTCTACCAGGGGAAAGAGAAATGACGTTTCTGGCATGCTGTCTAGATTTAAACCTTTTACTAAACATTCAGGAGACAATGCCCATAATTTAAATTTTATAACATTCATCACAGATATATAGAGACAAGCAAACACATGAAAGGAAAAATAGAGCTCTCCTCAGTGCTATCTATCTATACACATGAAAAAGAATTGGGCAGGATTACAGTTCATATTATCAGCATGGTCAGAATGCTGAGTATAATTTAGTCAAGTGAATACAAGGGCTGATCTGAAAGTAATGCCTCCTTTTTTATTACTTTGGCCCATGACATCAGCAGTGGATGTTGGTGGTATGGCAATAGAGCAGCTGAACCATCCTGTCACTATTCTGGTACATTTTGTTGCCATGTGATAGATGGCAGCAGAGTTACTGCTCTTAGTATATGTTGTAGTTTGCATGGAAATAAATAGGAGGCATTACTTTCAGAGCAACCTATGTATTTCATTTTTCCCATTCTACAATTTAATCTATGTTTAGGGATATGTTTCTTTCTGCCAGCACTATGTTCAGACCCATGTAAAGGGAACTCTGTTGTTAAAAGCCTTCTTACCACAAGAATACATTTGTCAATACACTGCTGCAATTGCTGTTAACTTCATTTGCTACCACGCAGACTGAACTCCTAAACTCCCTGCTGTAGACTGATATTTAAGGAGGAAAAAATATCTACACAGAGAACAAAAACAATCCAACCCAATAGAAAAAGTCAAATAACATGATCAGTTATGATGATGACCATGTTTTCAAGTTTTACTACCATATGTTTTTTCAGGATTCTAGGATGCTTGTCATTTTGTGAAGAATTGATCCAGCATGCTACCAGATGGGAAACACAATTAAGGATCAATTATCGTGAAAGATTTTTATTAATTATTACTTTTTATCTAGTACCCAAATTGAAAATATATATTTTTCCAGTGCAGTGAAAAATAAATAAATTAATAAAGCTATGCTTTCTTTTGATTTTTCTGAATTTACCAACTGTCTCCTAGATTTCTTGGTTCTTTTACCATGCCTTTAATTGCTTCTTATCTGTCTCAGAACATCCTTACAATTCAGAAAATGGCATTTCCCTATTGTGGCAGTAATTCTTCTCTGGATGACTTCTTGGCATTTCAGAAATTACAGTAGGTCAGGAAAGCTTCAGGTTGCATAAATTATGGATCATACAAACATCATTTGTTATCATCATATATAAAGATAATTACTTCTTTGCAGCATCTGATGTGCGGACTCAGATGTGAACAATCCAAAACCCTTTTTACAAGTTCTCAGATTTCTTATACACCTTCACAAGTTTTCTTTTTTTTTTTCCCAGTCATCCCTACAATTTTTCCATTTACCTTTACATGTCAACAGAACACTCTTTGACCATTCATGCGGGTGCTTATCAAATCAGAGCCGTGAGCACTTCTTTCTACTTCTAGAGGTTCCTTGGTTCTCATGCTGTTTATCTTGCTCCACAGCTGCTGGTCTGTACAGTCCTTCTTGTATTCCCACACTTTTTCACACAACAAACAGAAATAATGCTTTAAATGACCAAACACACTGAATGAATAACAACTACAGAATAATTGAGTAAACAGTTCACAAATGCACAGAAGCTTGAAAAAGTTTCTTCTAAGTTACACTGCACAAATTTTGAAGGACACTGTTCCCAAATATTAGGTCTTTTTGGTAATTAAAAAAAAAATCACAGAATCACCGAATCATGTGTGCCTCCGGTGGCGCAGCGGTAGAATTCCCGTTTGCAACACCAGGGGGCCCGGGTTCGAATCCCCCCCTGTGGAGCAGGGGGTAGAAGTGCCGCTCTGCTACACAGAGGGCTCGAATCCCGGGAGTTGGACTCGATGATCTCTAAGGTCCCTTCCAACTCGCACAATACTATGATACTATGATACTATGATAGGGGTTGGAAGGTACCTCCAGAGATCATCGAGTCCAACCCCACTGCCAAAGCAGGTTTCCTACACCAGGTCACACAGGTAGGCATCCAGGTGGGTCCTGAATATCTCCAGAGAAGGAGATTCCACAGCCCCCATGGGCAGCCTGTTCCAGTGCTCCGTCACCCTCACCATAAAGAAATTCTTGTGCACATTCGTGCGGAACTTCCTATGCTACAGTTTCTAGGCCACTTCCCCTTGTCCTGTCTCCACACACTACTGAAAAGAGTCTGGCCTTGCCACTTTGCCCCCCACACCTTAGATATTTATAGACCAGGATCAGGTCCCCTCTCAGCCTTCTTTTCTCAAGGCTAAACAGACCCAGTTCACTTAGCCTTTCTTCACAGGGGAGATGCTCCAGGCCCTTCACCATCTTTGTGGCCCTCCACTGGACTCTTTCCAAGAGATCCCTGTCTTTTTTGTTCTGGGTAGCCCAGAACTGGACACAGTATTCCAGATGAGGCCTCACCAGGGCAGAGTAGAGGGGGAGGATCACCTCCCTTGACCTGCTGGCTACGCTCTTTTTAATGCACCCCAGTATGCCATTGGCCTTTTTGTCCATGAGGGCACACTGCTGGCTCATGGCCAACCTATTGTCCACCAGGGCACCCAGGTCCCTCTCAGAAGAGCTCCTCTCCAGCAGGTCTTCCCCCAGCCTGTACTGGTGCATGCAATTATTTCTACCTAGGTGCAAGACTCTACACTTGCTTTTGTTAAACCTCATCCGGTTTCTTACTGCCCAACTCTCCAGCCTGTCCAGGTCTCGCTGAATGGCAGCACAGCCTTCAGGCATGTCAGCCAATCCTCCCAACTTCGTGTCATCAGCAAACTTGCTGAGGGTGGTCACTATCCCCTCATCAAGGTTATTGATGAAGATGTTGAACAAGATCAGACCCAACACAGACCCCTGGGGGACGCCGCTAGTTACAGGTCTCCAGCCAGACACTGCACCGCCAACTATGACCCTCTGTGCTCTGCCAGTCTGCCAGTTCTCGACCCACCTCACTGTCCACTCATCTATCCCATACTTCCTCAGCTTTGTTATAAGGATGTCGTTGGAGACAGTACCAAATGCCTTGCTGAAATCAAGGTAGACTACATCAACTGTTCTCCCCCCATCCACCCAGCCAGTGACAACATCATAGAAGGCTACCAGGTTGGTCAAGCATGACCTCCCCTTGGTGAACCCATGCTGACTACTCCAGATAACCTCCTTTTCTCCCAGTTGTCTGAAGATGGCATCCAGCACAAGCTGGGTTCTTCCATCGCCTTTCCAGGGACAGAGGTGAGGCTGACTAGCCTATAATTACCCGGATCTTCCTTCCTGCCCTTTTTGAAGACCAGAGTGACACTGGCTATCCTCCAGTCTTCAAGGACCTCTCCCATTCTCCACGGCCTCTCAAAGATGATGGAGAGCGGTTCAGCAATGACCTTCACCAGCTCCCTCAGCACCCGTGGATGCACCCCATCATGTCCCATGACTTTATGGACTTTAGTGTTGCCTAGGCACTCATGGACCACCTCTTCCCTGACTAAAGGGCAGTCTCCGATTCCCCAAACCCTCTCACTAACCTCCAGGGTATTGGAATCCTGAGGGAGAGCCTTTTCACTAAAGACAGAAGCAAAGAAGACATTCAGTATCTCCGCTTTCTCAGCATCCCCCGTTACCAAAACACCCCCCTCACTTACTAAGGGGCCCACATTCTCCCTAGTCTCCCTTTTGCTGTTAACATACTTAAAAAAGACTTTTTTATGCTTTATCACTTAAGCCAGATTCAATTCCAGGTGGGCTTTAGCCTTCCTTGTCGCATCCCTGCAGGCCCTGACTACATTCTTATGAATGTGAATTTGTAAATCATAAATTATATGAAGTATGATAATAAAGCCATGATCATTTATCAGTATTATTTATGAACAAAAGAATCTTTAATATATCCTATTAAAAGATTTGTTTGCACAAATGTATATTCAGTAAATATATAAATTACTCAACCACTGTTGAACTCTTTGTTTATTGTATGATCTCACGTAGTATCAGTAGTGTTTGTTTATTGTCTTGCTGGTGAATGGACTTGATGGAAAATCCAAGGAAACACCAGGCTTTTGTTGGCCAAACCCAATGCTGCAAGAACAGGGGACAAAAAAAAAAAAAAAAAAAAAAAAAACAAAAAAAAAAAAACAGGGAACAATTCACATAGGAAACTCAGTGTAAGGAACAAAAAATAGCTAATAGGACATGTGAGCTGCAAGACCACCATGACAGGGAACACAAGTAATTCGTACATATTATTTCATCTGTGATGCTTCTCCCTGATCACTCTCTTCCTCCCCTCCACATGGATCCTGCCTACGGGTGCCGTCCTTCCTGAGCTGATCCCGCATGGGTTTCCCACAAGCTGCAGCTCTCCCAGCACTGCTCCACACGGGTCTTAACGGGTGGCAGCTGCGGCCCGGGCCGGTCCCACAGGATTACCCACAGGTTGTGCCTTCTTCAGGCTTCATCCGCTGCTGTTCCACTGGCTCCTGCGAGCCTGCACGGGGAAATCTGCTACGCCTGGTGCCCGCGGGCTGCAGTGGGACAGCCTGCTCCTCCTTCCGCCTCTCCTGGGCTGCAGAGAGCTGCTGCTGTGTGCCTGGAGCTCCTCCTGCCCTACTTCTGCACTGACCTTGGTGCTTGCAGAGCTGCTCTCACACCCCTCCACCCCAGCTGCTATTGCACAGCCGTTTCTCCCTTCCTTATACCTGCTTTCCCACAGCTCACTCAGCACTCAGCTCTGGCAGCAGCGGGACCCTGTTAGAGCAGTTAGAGCTCTGATCTGAAATGAGGCAGCACTGAGCTCTCCTCACAGAGGCTGTCCCGCAGTTTTGGTGTTACCCACATCTACTGATGGCTGTAGCAAGTATATTATGCTGTGTGGTCTTACTTTAAATCATTACCCTTTTAAGCTCAGAAATGTCCATCTGAAGACATTGCTAAAGCAATCCATTGTGACCTTTAGACATGTGTGATATGGAAATTAATTCCAGAGCTACAAGTTCTGTATCAGTATTTCTACTAGAATGAAAAATGCAGACATGCAGCAGTAACTCATCTAATTCCATGTAGAGAAATGAGATACAGCATCATGAACAAAACAAGTCAGGAGCATCAGAACGGTCAGCAGTATCAGATGTTGTCTCCTGGAATCTGTTTTTTCTTCATCACAAGAGGAGGAGTAGGAGGCCAGAAGGGCCTATGATTGGTTCATAAATGCTGCAGCTACCAGTTCCATTCCTCTCAGTTTGTATATTAACCACTTCCTTGCAGTATTTTGTGTGAGCATTGAAATTGTAATGAAAATCGGCAATAATTGGGTGTGTTCCCAGTGTAACGCATGTTGGCTGGTGAATTCCAGCAGTGGCTATCCTTGAACAATGTAGAGTCAAAACTTTATATTGAAGACATGGAGTGGTACCTTTAAAGTGTAGACATCACAAAATGAATCCAGTACAGAACACAAAATTGTTTGCAACTGTGCCTAAATTGAGCTGAGTCTGTTTTGCTGGCAGTAAGTCTAAAGACAGCCTCAAGTGCCTAGAGAAGCTTCAAGAATATGTAAACAAGAAGCTACAGAGTTCAGTCAGACATCATCTTTGGGCTGTTCTAGAATTAAGAAAGAGTAAAATGGAACTGCTTTGATGCCTGTAAAATAATGAGCTTTTAAAGACATCAACAGATGTTATTAAAATATGTAAGGTGTCTTTTAAAATGCATTCTCATGCTCACATTTATTACTCCTACATGCTATCAGTTAAAACTGTAGAAAATTAAATATACCAAAATAGGGGAGAACTATCCTGATAAATCCAGATTGTCATCATTCTTTTGTAATACCTTTCAGTTATCAAAGAAATGGATAAAAGGTTAACCATATCTTACCCATAGCTCTTTTTCATATAGTAAAACAAAGGAGTTTCAAAGGATATCTTTCTTTCTCAATAAGTGACATACTGACAACACAGATTCACAACATGCTGTTCTATGACTAAGGCAAAAGTGATAGAGCATCATAATAACTCAGGATGAGGCTATAACAGATAACAAGGAAATGTGTGACATGTAAATTACAAAGATAACTAGAATTTAGATGCTTTCTAAAAGCAGCACTCAGAAACCTCTTAAAGGCAGAGAGTGTAGCAGGATCTCAGAAGTGACTAACAGACACAGTAAAAATTGTAACAGAGAATGCAGTTTCCTACAAATGAAAAAGTAATACAGTCTCTGGCCTGGACGAGGTGTAAAATAGTAACTTCTGCTGTATTTTTGAAGGTGAGAAATAGAGATACTCCCATGATGCAGTTTAGGTGTGTATGGGAGATTAGTAATCACAGCCTGAACCTCTGATTAATCAGCTGAGGCAAGTATGGGGTCAGCTGTGGGAGCACAGGTGAGAGTGATGTAGCTGTGCTCCCGGAAGGGGTGGAGCTCAACTCCATCCCCTCTGAGACCTCATTTAAGGGCTGACTCCCACTGAAGCAGTATCTTTTGGAGATTGTTCACCAGTGAGGACTGCCCCAGCTTCTTTGGCCAAGGTACCACCACTGGTGAGTTTTCCTTTACTTATTCCTTCTGTACATTTGCTACCATCTGTATATTGACAACCAATACAAGGTGGTAGGAAGAACACCATATTATATTCTTAGTACAACATCAGATAATTTTTTAAAAAAATAGTAATTAAAAAAAATTCATAAATAGGACTTTCAAGTTTATGACCAACAAGTTAAATGCATTGGAACCTTTTATTCTTCAACAGTCTGGTAACATTTGTACTGTAAGAAACAAGCAAAAAAAAAAAAAGTGCCTTTATTCCCAACAGCTGTTGAGGTGAACTTGTGCCATTCCCAAAACAGGGAGGTGACGCTCTTAAAAGTTGAGGTCCTGACTGCAAAAATTTGTGCATACAAAAAAAAAAAAAAAACCACAAACAACCACATCATTATCACCTGTTAATTATATTATATTCTCTATTATGCTATCAAAATAAACCTAAAACCAAGGAACATGGTTGCCACACTGCTTGGCAAAATGCTATAATGTCAGTTTTCAGCAATAAAACTAATTATATTGCATAGAGAATTTTGTTGTACTGAGAGTACTAGTGAGCTATCGCTGTCCTTTCCCAGGAAAAAAAATATTGCAGAGACTTTATTGGTATGATTTTTTCATATTATATTTTTTCATATTATATTTATCTGTTGCTAAGAGACTGTATCAATTAATGATGGTTTTATCATGACAGGTGTTACCGTTCTAGTCTCTTAAATTGAGAATAGTAAATTCAGCCAAAATCTCCACTCGGAAGTATCAGCCAGCCACAAATGAGTAACATTACTTCAGTTTTTTAGAGAAACAACAAATAATCTAATATCCATTGAGTCAATGCATCTTCCTTAATGCTAGAAGGAAGTGACCCAAGCAGCATACAGTCTATACAAAAATAGTCTGATGTTCACATTCCTGTACACCCGTAGACTTGAAATGATGCAGGTACATCATTTAATACTTCCAGTTCATGCTATCATGTCTAGGCTTAAGGAATGAACAATCTCTCACACTGTGTTGCAGGTGAATAAGAAAAAGGAGAAAAAAAATCTTCTGACTAGATTAGGAAATGACAGAAACAGTGATCTGGGTGTGTTGTCATAGGAACTGCAAGCAGCAGAAACCTCAGGCTCCTTGGTTCTGAATGGATAGAATGGGAAACTGTATTTCACAGTAATACTAAGAGTAGTACATACAAAATTAAAGTATTTGAGGTTCAGAACTCATACTTTGCTTCCTTCTTCCCCTCATGTAATTCCATATAATCTGTAACTACAGCCTGACACACCATTTTTCCCAGCTGTTAATTTTCTTTCACTGTTCAATAGTAGTTTTGTCCTGGTTTTATAGAGTAATTCTAGACTAATTAAATACGGTATTTACAACCTGAACTGAACATTTAAAGTATTAATTTTTTCACACATACATCCTGGGATACATCAAAAGAAGTCTGGCCAGGTAGAAGGAGGTGATCCTGCCCCTCAACTCTGCGTTGGTGTGCCCTCACCTGGAGTACTGTGTCCAGATGTGAAGCCCTTAGTACAGGAGAGACACAAACCTGTCAGAGTGTATCCAGGGAAGGGCCACAAAAATGATCCAAGGAATGGAAGACCTCCATATGAGGATAGGCTAAGAGAGCTGGGGCTGTTCAGCCTAGAGAAGATAAGGGTTTGGGGAGACCTGATTGCATCCTTTCAATATTTAAAAGGGGGCTGCAAGAAAGAAGGGGACAGACTTCTTGGCAGGGTCTTTTGTAGAATCATCAGAAATAAAATGAACAGAGAATGACACATTTTACCAAAAATATTTGTATTTGAAATTGAGTTGTGAATCAGTCACTGGTGAAAGTATAAGCCTTCTACTTGCCTGTATATACTTTTAATGGAGGTAATGCAACACTTGAGAATTTAGTCAGAACAAAGTAGACTACAACACTTCTGCAATTATATCTTTCAAATCAGAAACTGCATCAATGAAATATACCCTATTACACTGATAACAGAAGACTAGAAAAATATTGTACTGCCACTGATTAAGATGATAAAGTATCAGCTAAATGCCAATGGGCATACCTATAGATAGCAAAACGATCAACATTATAGATGTTCTCTCATTCTGCTGCTGATACTTTCTCTAGGGGTTCTGCTGCTGCTCTGATTGTAACTTTATTAGGTTCCTGTCCCCTGTTCTGCTCAGCCTTCGATGTTCTTGTACTTAGGAAAAATCAAGTAGTCCTGACTAGTGCAAATTAACCACTGCATCAATTGAGAGACAGAGAGCTTCATCTTTTTATCTCACAGATTCGAAGTTGATCTATTTCTGAACATAGCATCCAGAGCAGGAAAAAATTTCTAAATAGAGTTAGCAAAGAAGTCCTCAGTGGAAGAGAAGCCCAAACATTCTCCATGCTGACAGTAATCAAGGCATTACCCTGAGCACTGCATTTTGCAACAGCATTATAAACAATCATAACTGATAAGGAAAAGTCATGTGACAATGTAGTGATCCAGAAATACATCTTACTTTAAGCCACATAAATGAATACCAACACATGCAGGTCATCTACCTCCTTTTATGGTTCATTTCACTAATGAAACTTTTTGACAGCTAGTCACAGATATGCAACAGGAAACTGACAGAAAACATTATGAATAACTGAACATTTTAGTGCATAACTGATCAGGTGTATGTTCTGTTTAATAAACAGTTGTTTCTTTTGTCCATCATCTTATTTATAAAATCCTTTGCATTTAATATTTGTTATCACTGCTAATTCATTTACTGAAAGATATTTCACTGTGAAACTGCACAGGTTTTTCTCAACAAGTTTTCAAAGTCTCAAATTCCAGTGACACTGCGTGCTATTGACAAAGGACTGTTGTAAAAGGAAAACAGATCTGATTTGTTTAGTAAATAGAAATCTTGCAGCAATAAGCAACTTTTGCAAACATCACATGCATACACACACACAAAAAGCTAGTTTAAGACATGAAAGCTTTAAGGAAAGTTCCAATAAATCCACCTCTTCCAATGCTTAGATACATGAAACTAAAAAGCTGTACTTAACTGGAAAAAAGAATAGTAATCAGAACTCCCTGTTCTGTTTGACTTTCTAAGTCCTCATTATGCCATTGAGAGGTAGAATATCAAGAGGAAATTCTCTTCAGAAATCCTGAATAGACAGCCTTCAGCATCTCATAAACCTCTGCAGCAAAAAAGTCAGCTCCTCTTTTCTAGTTCTCCACTGTTACAAATAACATTTACTGTAGTTAGTCCTGGTATTAGAAGATGTATTGACAAAAGCCAATATAAAGCGAAAGAGGCTCTCACAGAGAGAGCGTAGGAAGTAGTCCATAGGTATGGTGATTTAGGTCAGAAACTTCACCCAGATGTCTTTATGGAAAATAGACCTTCTAACAGAACACTTCTGCAGTGGAAAATGTTTTGAAAGGTGACATTATCCAGTGTTTACTTGAATCAATATTCAACCAACAAGTATCAGTAATTCCCAGCAACCTTAAATGAAAGATGCATGCTGATTTCTGAAGAGGAAAAGCATGATTTGGTGCTTTAGAAATTTTCATATCAGAAACTGAATGTGCACAGAAGCACCTGGAGCCAAAGAAAGCTTTAATAAATACTCTCCATCTGAAAAGCTGCTATTAATTTTTTAAAAAGAACAGTACAAAGAGCAGATTTTTTATTTATTTATTTATTTATTTATTTTTTCTTGTCTCATTTGAAGTTTCTAAGTATTGATTTCCTATCTGGTCTTAAAAACTCTAAAAGATGATATTGTAGCTAATAGCAAAATGTCAGCCTAGATGGTTGGTTTCTTTTGTGATGGAGCTTGAGAGTTCCCATAAACTCTAGAAACACCATGAGGTTCCTAAATGTGTCTGTATTAAATGCCCAGATCTGAAAAAGTGAATAAAAAGTGATCTGAGATGAATACCAGCATCCTCAGGTATATTCAGAATGTACTGCACATTTTAAGTACTTCACATGAGTAACTACAATGAAATCAGAATTCAGTGATATTCACACAGAAATACTTTGGGTTGCATGTAGACCTATATGAGAATTAACCTGATACTAACCAGCCATATTTTTGAAAAAGTATCTTTGTCGATCATTAGAATGTTACTGTACATGGAACAGCATGACAGTATAAGACTCCATTAAGATATCTGACTTATGAAGGGTATTTTAACAAAGTAAAATTAGTCTCTGAAAGAGTAAGTCACCCTGAGTATCCATAACTAATATATGTGTATAAACATAGACTATATGAATAGATTTATATACTATAGAAACTGTATTAAGACAGATTAATCTGAATGAATAGATTTTTCACATCACTTTTCTGTATGTTTTCTCTCTTCTTTGGAGGCAGAAGAAATACAAATTCAGTACTTCCAGCACATGTAAGTAGCTTCACTCATAAGATTATTCTATTAATATTCAGTACATATTTTCATTTCTTCTTCTGCATTAAAATAAAGTCCATTTTTATGTCAGAGAAAGAACATTCATGCTTCAGCCAAGCACATTTTTTAACAGGTACTAAAAGTGAATTTTCTGGAGAAAAGTAAAAATAAAAAAATTAGTAAAAGTGGAAATACAAATGTGTCCTTAAAGCACTGGTTATTAGCTGCTCCAACTACACAAGTTTTATTTTCAAATGTACAATGTATATACCTGTCTCATTCTGAAGGAATGATCCTGCACCTTTACAATCTCTTTGAAGCTCATGATAATTGATTTATCTGAAGCTTTAAATGACCTATTGTACCTACTACATCTGAACTATAATATTACTTTTTCTGTTAGCGTTGTTTTAATAATTGCTAGAGAGTTATTAGACAAAGATGTGGTGAACTTTACACAGGATTAAATTTGACGTGACACGCTGAGCCCTCTTTAAAATGAGATATTAATATCCTGCAAAGTTTGGATAGTATGCATATATATGTGATAAATGAATTAGGTTATGCTTATGTACAAGAAGTGAAATTTGCCTATCATAAAAATATAATTAGAAAATATATTGAAGTATATTTTCATTACTATGTTATTTTGCTTCTTTAATAGTTTCAGTTATTTCTAAGTTGTTGGAGATACTGAACTGACATTGCATTGTAATGAGAAGCAGTCTCGTACACCCTGTCCTTTTATCCTCCAAACATACCACATGGGAACTCATCACATCTCAGATAGAATCCAGTTAAATATGCATTGTATGGAAAACTGGTGAAATCTGCAGGGTTTTATTCCTGAAGTTCATACTTTTTACAAGTGAACTTGATGCCAGTTCTTTTCTTTGTTCACAGTTTAAATCCTTGTCAAGAATATATGGGAAAGTACTCAGCCTTCTGGGCCCAGCACAGAAGATAACATTTAATATTAATCATAATTTTACAAAAAATAAGCACAAATCAATTCAGGAAGAGAAAATATAGTGATTCTGTTTCCAAAGACCACAATTGGTTCAGTATGAATGCTTAACTGAATTGAGATACTCAAATACAGATACTTGTACAATAAGTAATATAGATTTGAAAACCATGAGCCAGTCTGTGACCTCAGATAAGATAACACTACTAACATTGTTGTCCATTAAACCAGCTATTACCGAGGGCAGATTTTGGACAGCCTATCTCCAAAATACCCAACATTCATAATACTGCATTCACACTTGTATCAGTTTCTTGGAAAGCAGAATCTGGTGTTATGAACTGAATTACCAGTTCTGGTCCAGTCAATATTTAAAAATCACATCTACAGTAATAAGATTACTTCTTAAAAGATTTTTTTTTTTCTCTCTCTTTTTCCTCAGGTATCTTAATATTTTATAACCTAGTAATAAGTCTCCTCAAATGAAAATGTTTTTTTCATGTCTTAGTTTGTATGTTCATGTTTTATTTCTTTATTGATTTACAAGTTAATTAACCAGGATCTGGAGTGAAAATATATTTCTTTTTCTTCCAGAAAGAGCAAAATTGAGAATAGTTTTTGCAGTGATTCAATTTTGAATTTCCTGCAATATCTTTGCATTCTTAAGCTAAATAGTTCTTTCTGTAGGGTGCTGAGAAAATTAAACCTAGACTGATAAACATAGTACTTTGAAATGTAGATGACTGACTACTGTTTCATGTTGTTCTTTGGAGTGTGTGAAGCAAGTCCTTTTCTGTTACCTGTAAAGAGAAGACTGAAAGCAGGGAGTGCCACAGCTATCCAGATGCATTCTGCAATATTTGCAAGACAGTTCTTTAAATTTAACCATACAATTTTGAAGTAACTTTTAAAATTTCAAAGGCTAAACAAGATCAGAGATTTCTTTCTTCCCCAGAAATGCATACCATGTCTGATTTAGCATAGATTCCAGGAATTGGGACAGAACATCAAAGGTGCCCTATTAGTATACTGGCAGAACTGTTGGAAGGACAGAGTGACAGTATGAAATATAATTTTTATATGCCAGACACAAAGACAGTATATTTGTTGGGTGACAGAAGTTCATTAAGAGATTGTATTTGACCAAAACAATAAAAATAAAAATCTTGTTCTACAAGTAAATAACTATGCTCGGCTACTTGGTTAATTATATTACTTATGGAATTTCTGGGTATGATCTATCATGTTTAGGATGATGATATAAACAGCTCATTCTTGTTTATACTAAAAATATCTGCCATTGTAAATGAAAAATTCTTTATTCAGTGGATTTTTGAAACCCAATAGAGAAGAAAAAAAAAAAAATAATAGCAAGCATGCTTTGGAAAGCTCATAATAAATTTAAGTGCTTTATTTGGAACATTGAAACACCAAAGAAATGTAATCTTGAACATTTGTGCAAATATGACCCTGAGGCACCCAATATATCTTTGAAGTTAGACTCCGGAATAGATATCTGCAGTGCCTCTTTTCCCTTTTTGATCTATGCCCCCCCACATACACACACTAAATAGTAGTAACGCAAAATAAAACACCTCTACTACAAGGACTGGCTGAGAACTGGGGCTGTTGAGTCTGGAGAAGAGAAGGCTCCAGGGAGACCTGAAAGGGGCTTTGCTGTATTTTGGAGGCCATAAGAAAGAAAGGGACAGAGTCTTCAGTAGGGCCTGTAGTGACAGGACAAGGGGAAATGGTTTTAGACTAAAAGAGGGGGAGATTAGGCTGAAAGGATGAAAATTTTTATAACAGTGATGACGCACCGGAACAGGTGGCCCAGAGAAGTTATGGAAGCCCTGCCCTTGGAGACACTCAGGGTGAGGTGTAATGGAGCTCTGAGCAACATGATCTAGCTGTAGGTGTCTCTGTTTGTTGTAGAGGAGTTAGATGACCTTCAAGGGTCCCGTCCAACACAAACGATTCCATGTATCTCTATGGTGACCAGGAAAAAAAAAAAAAAAAAACAAAAAAAAAAAACAAGGAAAACAACAACCAAAAAGCAACCTCAAATTTATAGCATTTGAGGTAATTCTATTTTCCAAAATTCATTTATATAGGTCACTTAATAGGGTCAGATTACATTGTTCAAGTGGTGTAACACATTTAGTAACACTATTTCATATAAACAAAGTCTAAGAATGCATCTAATAAAAAAATGAACATTCTATCTGTCACTGGCTTTAAGTTTCTACTCCTTAGAAAAGAATGTTTCACTGACAGCTTCTACAGGCATGCAAGAAAAGGCAACAACCACCCAAAGTGAAATTATGCATCAGAATTTCACTGTTCTTCCTTATATACCAAAAGACAAATTAAAAGCAAATTTATTAAGATGCATATATAATTGAAATGAGATTTTAGTGTAAAAGTAATTCGGCTTCTTTAATTAAGGCTATTAAAAAGACTGCAGGATAGTGAAGAGTGGTTGGGGGATAGTTGCTTTCAAGTATCCAGGAAAAATTCTTCATTTAACTCAGAATCATGAACATATGCAGACACATTTACAGCTGCAGGATAATCACTGGCAAGTAACGTTCAAGGAATTGATAAAGAAGTCACATTTTCCTTGTTATTTACAACACATGAAGTACTGTCTTCCATTCCAAAAAGACGAACCTCTTCTAAGCCATTACACTTCCTGATGCTGAGCACATCAAGATGACCTCAGATTTAAATAGACTGGAAATATCTCACTTAAATAATAAGTCTCATCTCCAAAAGGAGCATAAAAGTTCTAAGGCTCTACACTCTGAGCCTTTCAAACAAAATATAATTTTGCTTTGTAACACTATAAAGCCATGGACAGCACAGCAACAATAGCAGGACAGCAGAGCCCAGGCCACAGCAAGTAAGAATATGCTCAAATGCAGAAACCAGAAACAAAGAAGGGGAAAAAAATTGCTTACCCTTGGAAGGCCACAGATACACAGTGATCTCCCAGGAGATACCCTTCTGCCACCCTTAAATGAGGTCTAGGAAGGGATGGATGATGGCTCCAGACCTTCCAGTCACTCAGAGGAACTGCACACACCGCAGCTCCCCTGGGTTAGCCCTGCCTTCCCACCAGGTGCTCAATCACTGGTTCAAGTGTGTCTCAGTGTGTCTGCTACATTTTTGCTTAACATGAATCACAGTGGAATATTAATGTCTATATGATTAGCCCCTTATTTGAAAACCTAATCTAAGGTATGTTTCCTTCTAGAAGCAATGAAATATTAACTCTAAACTCTACTAATGATTTAAGAAATTTCAGTGTTATCTTAGTTGCAATTCTAAATTTCATCAAACTTCTAAAATTCGTGACTTCTCGTGAGCTGTGTGGATTAAATCTCCCATTATAAATCATTGAAAGGCAGTTCAGAGGTCCACCTCTCGTTCCACTTTTTATACATGTAGTACAGAAGAGATTAGCTCCCTGTCCACAGTTCCTTAAAGTTTGTTGATATGTTTTTATCCCTTTCCTATCTTCAGTTTGATACTGATTGTGGTCTCAGACTAGTTAAGAATAATCTATGCCACCTGGTAGGTAATCAGTAGTAGGGTCAGAGTAGGGGATCTCTCTGGTTCTAAAAATAAAAGCCTTCAAATACCTGGGGGGGAGGGGGGAAAATTGGCTCTACTTCCTGTTCCAGAGATTTATTTAATGTGGTATACATCGTCTTCAAGCATTCAGTTCCAAATAATTGCAAGAAAATCTTAATTAAAGAAGGAAACTTTATGAGACTCAAAACTGTGAGATTTAGTATATTCTGCAAGCTCTGCCTGCTGAAATATGAGTTTTGATATTATGTCCTTCACATTTAACTGAGAAGTATAAAGGCTCTCTCTCTAAATATTTTTTAAAGCAGTAAATAAAAATTGAACAGGTGGCAAAATCCTTTGTGCAATATCAGCACAGATGAATAACCCATCACAATGTTTGTTGTTAATGGACACCAGATGTCCAGACAGCCAAAAAAAAAAAAAAAAACAAAAAAACACTCAAACCTCTACCTTTTCAGCCCTGTTTCATGCAGTTTCATAAACAACTTACAGCTCAATGCCAATCTATAAAGAATAAAAATGACAAAAATAAGTAGAAATCTAATTTGTAACAGGAATGTAATGTTTGTTCAGTCTGACAGTAATTTGAATAAGGTGTAAAGCAGAATCTTCCAAAGATGTATGTAATAAGCACTTATATGTATATTAGACTCATAATCAAGTCAGAGTAATGGGCAATCAACCACTAGAAGGGATAGAATTCAGTTATACCTAGTAGTGTTTCTGAATATCTGAATCATACATGGAATAGCAAACCAATATGTTGATTTTTAAAAAATGCTATTTCTTAATTAAACATTGTACAGGTAAATCAAAACAAATGTTGACACTCAGAGCATTCAGCCTTCATAACAGTCAGTGTGTGTGGCAGACACTAAAACATTGTGACAAAATATCATTCAGATGAAAGCTTTGTATTTTGTTTTTTTTGGTTGTTTTTTTGTGTTTTTTTGCTTTTTTTCTCCTACAGACAAGACAGAAAATAATTGAAGATCATGTTTACTATATGATTTTTTACATCTAGTGATGAACAATTAAAATGCTCTTTGAAAACTGATGCCATAAAGAATTCATTTTACCTATAAAACTCCAAACTAAATAGCAAGGACACTATAAACACAGATTTCATAGTAGGCTGAGTACAGTTTTTTCTCTACTGTTTTCTGTCCCTACATTACACTCATAACATTCTGAAACCGTTCAGAGAAATATCAAAGCCCTGTGTTTCACCCTCCTGGCAGCAATTGATTGGCATCCTCTGAGGAACTCTTCTACTTAAAGCAATTATATGTGATAGTAACCACTGATCTGAAGCAGAATAAGGTCAGTTGCGTGGGTTCCATGTGGTTTCCCTGAAAAGAGAGAATGGAGAATAACGTTACTGAAAATAAGAAATTAGTTTCTCTTTCTCTCTTATGGAATCTAAAAAATATAGCCTTTTTTTAAATCATAAAAAACCAATACAAATTAATGCTAACTCTATCAGAAACTTTCTCTGAAAGCAAATTTAATTAGAGTATTTCTCAACAGAAACTTCCAGTTGGAACTGGTCAGTAATTCAGAATCAAAATAGAGCAAGAAGTTATGGTGTGGCAGGATCTCTGAATGAGCAACCATTTAAAGATTATCTTAGTTTCATCTCTCCTACAGAAAAACAGAACTTGTTCAAACTTTTTTTTTTTTTTTTTTTTTTTTTAAATTGCTTTAAGATTTTAACTACAGGGGTTAGTGTTCTTTTCAAGGGAGGAATAACTCAAATGACCCACTAGATTAAAATGTGATTTATTCTATGAATTAATAAATAGTATTATATACTGAAATATTGTCACAACTGAAATAAGTGGGAAAAATCCAATATTAAATGACTTCAACACCTTTATAACAAGTAGTAGAATGCAATTTTCTCCCAAATTGCAGATCCATTCTCAAACATCTATCAATACTACAGAGATGTCCTTCACATGGATGAAGTGAAATTACAAGTTTCCTTTGATTTAAAAGGCATTTATTCCACATTCATTACTAACATAATCATACCATCATATTTGTCTAATATACAAAAGTAATGGAAACACATGTTGCATTTTCAGACTTTCCAGAAACCAACATATTTTGAATTAAGATGACTATAAGGTGGAATGATACAAAGATGATAACAAGTACTCAAAAGGTTATTTATAAGGAAAAACTCACCAATATGGACACCACCACTGGGAAATGCTAAGACAATCTCCACTGGAGAGCAGTCTCCAAGAGAGATGCTGCCTTAGTGGTGGTCAGCCCTTAAATGAGGTCTAGAGGAGGTGGAGTCAAGCTCTACCCCTTCTGGGAGCACAGCTAAATTACTCTCACCTGTGCTCCCACAGCTGACCTGACACTTGCCTCAGCTGGTTAATCAGAGGTTCAGGCTGTGATTACCAGTTTCCCATACAATGATATAACAAAGTGATGTTCAATAAGGCATTGCTAGAAAATCAGAAGGTTATAGTTCTCAATTTTACTGTGAAAATGTATGCTTTATATAAATCCAAATATTTGAAAAAAATCTGTGAGGATAGAGATAAAAAGCAGATATTGATTTCATAGTACCATCACTGAAGGTAAGTGGCAGTGAAGCTTTTTTAAGCTATTTGTTACGCTCTGAATTCTCCGTTGTATGCATGCTTATCTGAGTATTCAAATAAAACCTGCTCTTGAATATAAATAGTACAAGCTTTTTAGTGAGAGAGTGTTTAAATATCAAAATGCTGCAGTGGAAAATGATTTACAGCCTTTAAGAAAAACATAATTACTACATTTAATATAACTGAAAAAGAAATGAAGCTAAATGAACTTAAAATTGACAGTTAAAACTCTACAGTTCCTGAGATAGCTGAAATCAAGGAATTGAATTACGGATTCTTCTTTACTGTCTCTTTTGCTTGATCTTTGTGAAAAGAAAGACCTTTCTTTAAAGAGAGAAGCTAAAAAATATGCAGTGGGAGTAAACAAACTGTCTAGATTTGTAAAATCCCAGTGATTGCAATGATATCTAATCTTCAGATGCAAGATGAAGTATTAACAACTAGAAAGAAGATGACACACGAGTGCAGTAGGATTTTTGTCTTCCTCAAGACCAATCATGCAACTACAGAGGGAGAAACCAATGATAAAGGCTCTCTGTGTTTAAAAAAGAATATTTATGGCAGTATCTTTCCTTTAATCAGACAAGCAGGAAATACATACAATAAAATGATCTCTCCTCTTGCCATCAGGGATTCATTTGAAAGAGAATCTGGACGCAGCTAAAGGCATGTGACCAACTGCCTCATTTAAAGCATGTTTGACTTGTCAGTCTACCCTCTCTTTCTCTGGCCTTTCATACCTAATTAAAACTTTTTCACTTAAGTATCTGTTCTTTATGAAATACAGTTTAACTTCAACAGTTCATTTGCTTTCCGCTAATTTTTTAGGATTTACACATCCTTATCTTTTATAATACAAACATCTGTTCCTGAAATGGAGCAGCAATTGCTTTAGATTAATCTAATTGGTGACATTTTCATATTAATTTTAGGCAAATTTTAAAGGACTTCAAGCACCCAATTTCTCCACTGCTTAATCTTACAGAGAATTCACTGAAACTGGATGGAGACTTGAACAACCTGGTATAGAGGAAGGTATCCCTGCCTATAGCAGGAGATTGGAATGAGATGATCTTAAAGGTTCCTTCCAACTCAGGCCATTCTATGATTCTATGAAATGAACATTTTAAATTTCCTACTGAATTGGTAGAGAAGACCAAATTTGCAAAATATTTATCTTAATATTTATATAGATTTTACATAGATTTTAATGGTCTGAATTTTAATTGTATCTCTTCTTTCATCGTACCCAAGTTTTGACTATCAGAACAAAATACACATTACAAATTGAGCTTATCTGGAAATGTTATAAACACTAATAAACACAGAAGTTCTTCTTATAATTAAGCATAAATCAAAGTTGGCAAACTACATTTTATATTGCTTTATTTTCAGTTTCAGGGGGTTGGCAGTTTGTGTTTTCCAAAATTTCCAAAATCCTGTAAATCAGAAGATATCTCAGTATAAATGACTTGTTTCTACTTGGTCAAGATGCTATTCTAACTTGTCTCAGAGCATTATACTCCTGTGGGGGGGGGGGAGGGGGTAAAATAAAAAAAGAGTTTATATTATCTGAAGTTGTAGAGAATAGCTTGCAGAAAGCAGTAGCCATAGTATGTAAACACACGCAAATATAAACAGTCATCTCTCTGGAAACACAAAAAGATGGAACATTTGTTAAGCCACCTTCAGATCTATTTAGTTAGCTCTGAATTTATGGCTACTTAATAGTGAAATACATCTTGGTTTTAGGAATAGCTAAAAACCTAAAATATATTTAATATTAAATATTTTCCTGAGCACTCTTAGTTATTAGAAAGACTGAAACATTCTAGCTAATTATATTTTAATTATATTGCAAGTTCTCTTTTAACTCTACAGTGAAGCAGAAGAGTTAAAAAATAAATGAATAAAATAGTCAGAATTGGCTAAAGTTCCTTTTGAAGTTCTTAAAGGATAGGCTTACCTTTGGCTACACTGTGAGGGGAAAGCTAATGCTGCAATTAAAGTGAAAACTGAGATAAGAATGTTTTCAGCTACAGGTCATAGAGAACTATTACCACTGAACAATCCAACTCAAATTCTTTATTTCAAACATGTATTAATGGAAAGTGTTTTAGCCGGCTCATTGGGATGTGGTCATTTCTCCACTGAAATAAAAATGGAGAGAACTGCATTGCTTTGTCAGCCACCTTCCTCTCTGAAAGGAAAAAATTAGTAGCAGATAAAAATCAGGTAATAACAGATTAGAGATGGCTGACATCCATGGGAAGCCTTCAGCAAAGTTTAGAGACAAGAAAACTTCTCCTCTTTTGCACGTAGGGCAATGAGCAGCATGGTATACACTAAGTCCTCACTATTAATCTGGATTGATTAGGGACTTAAGGCATGCTCTGCTGCACTTCATCATCTTATTTTCTTGAAGCAAAGCAACTAATCTGAAAGATGTTCTATAGTACACAAAGTTGTGTTTTTAAACAAACTAGTTAATTAACTGTACCAGGAAATATACTCTTAAAAGTCCCTGGGGAGACAGAAGAGAAAGAAGCAGGAAGAAAAACAAATAATCAAATAAAAAAATACAAACTAAACCATATGGAGCTTCATGCCAAAGCACTCAATTTCACCATTCTTGTCATTAACTGTTTGTAAACACAGCAGAACTTACTGATCAAAAATATTTTCCCATACCTAAAGGCAATAGAGTCCACAGGGGCTGTACCACAAGTGAGTCTTTAAACTATAGTATAAGAAAAAATAATAACAGAAGAAGGAATTACATTCTTACTGTGTATCCAGTATAGCTGTATACTATAGCTATAACCTACGGTTAATGTCTTCTTACAGAATTCAAAAACTGAAAACGTACATGAAGATGCGAGCTAAAATGCCACTTGTCTCCACAGATGTGGCTTCAGCATCCTGAGCTAGGCCCAGTACAGGTGGAAACAATGCGTTACTGCTCAGTGACTTCTTTAGGAAAACATTTCCTAGTATTTAAGTATTTAATAAAATTGAACAATAAATTCAAAGTGTAATTCAAGGATTTGGAAAAACCTAACGAGACAGTTCTAAATCAGAATTCTTTTGCAGTCTCAGGCACTCTCACACTTCGTATGTGAAAGGAGACCAACACTTCTTGAAAGGAAAGCAGTGGAGGATACTATGCTTCAATGAAATTTAGTTGTGTCAGACCCACTGTGACACAGGGAGCACTGCTACCCTGGGCCACAACGAAGATGCACATAGCACAGCATCCTGTCCTCAACAGAAGCCTATAAGAAGAAACTTATGAACAGTATAATTACAGGACAGAAGTATTCTATGTATTCTCTCACAAGAAGCTTTTCCATACTTTTGATAGTTCTACTGTCCATCCCAGGACCTTTTAAATGTATAATACTTTTGAGAAAAAAACTAGAATGCTACAGAGTAAAACAGATGCTGGTGCACCATGCTTTTAAATAAAGAAGAAGGAGATTTCTACTGTGCATCTCTTTCTAATAATTTATAATATCCTGTCCGCTTCTGACTGTCACCAGACATGGAGATCATACAAGGTTTTCATACAGTATTTATTACAACTGCACAGTCTTATTCCGGAATGACAAGGATAAGATATATCACTGCACACAGAGAGGTTGAGGTGAAGACTCTCTAAATCATTTCACATTCACCTTATCTGACATTCTTCTGCAGTTTTGTTCCCAGGTCACTCATGAGGCCCTTTTGACATTCTTGCTTTTTTTTTTTCCTTTTTTTCTTTTTCCATTCTTTCTTTGAGTACTTTCATTGTCCAGATACTTTTTCTCCTTAAGTGTTTCTGGCAGCTTCTGAAGGAGTAAGAACAAAAGCTGTACTTGGAGAGAAAGAAGTGGAGTTGTCTCTCAGTAGCAATCTGTCTCAATATCAAAGGAAAGAAACCCTGACTCTGATCAGAGCTTTTTCTTTTTTTTTTTTTTTCTCCCCAAGCACTAAGGCATAATTGTTAAAGTAACAAAACTTAAAATTTACCAACTACATCCATAGAGAAATAAAGAAAAGACTAAACTTAGGTTCACTTTGGGCACTTATATAAACTAGTCTGGTTTGAACATCAAGTATAAGTTTTTTGCAAAAGAACAGCAGCATCTCTTCTTTATCTAGACAGCAAAGTAATATTACAACAAACTCCACTTCCTATCTGTGCCTCTGAAATTTCATTTCCCTTGACCAGATAACCCCTTAAGCTAGGCTACACATATGAAAATAAAAGGCTCAAAAACTGCCAGAACCCTTGCAGAGTTCAGTCTAGTCTAAATATTGGCTAATGGTGTGAAGCTTAACATGTTTTTAACAACAACAAAAAAAAAGTTTACTCAGTCCCCCAAGCATATTTGTCTCATTTTATTTCAGAGATAAATACAGAGTTTATTTTGGCATATAATCTTCTGAAGCATCCAGATTATTCTATAGTACATTCCATTAGCATCTAACTTGCCTGTCAAACAGTCTGTATCATTAGCAGCAGCATCTGCTACCAAACTGCAGAGAGAGCTGCAGATTTAATGAACAGGTGTTTATTTAATACTGAATTTATTTTAAAGGTGTTCTATTATCAATTGACATGCTTCCAGCTATACCAAGATGCTTCAGGAATAAAGAGTATAAGGCACTTAATGAGAATTCTGTATAACAAGCAAAAAAAGACTATGAAACAGGTCAAATTCTCCCCTTGGCAATATTGGTTAAAAAAGTTTTCCTAGCAAATGCATAAAAATAAGACAACAGAAGTTACAGCTGCTAATAATAATAACCCTTCATTGCACACCATCTCAGTATAACTCAAGTACTAAGAATGTCAGGGGAAAGTGTGAATTCTTTTAAGGGTTCAGAGGAACTACAGAAAACCAAAATTCTTATTTTTAGCCTCTACTTATCCATCCCTTCTGACTGACAGCAGAGAATATGCAAGACCATTAACTCACCTTCATAAATGGATGAAACTTTCAGACTAAACAGCTCCAGAACTAAAAGAGAAAATGTATAGATCATCCACATGAAATTTTGCAGTGGGTAGTAGCTCCAGCCTCACCAGAATCCTTTGTGCTTATACCCTGCTTGTTAAGCAAGAGTTCATTGTATACCTCTCTTGACCCAGTTAAATGATAACATGCATCTTTTTTTTTTTAGTCAAAATTTGCTTGCCAACAGAATGGCATAAACCTGCTTCTTTTTAGCACTGAAATTCATACCCATGTCTACAGGAATGACACACAAAATAAGCAGAGTATGATTTCATTTTTTTACATATTATCAAAGCAGAAATGTATAGAATTAATTTATGAGACAGTTTATATGAATCCACGCAAAAAGCTATAAAGTGGTGCACAAAGATCCTGAATTAAGCATAAGAACAATTAGCTTACTCTATTTAAACTTCCTCTGATATGTAAAAGAGAATGGTCATGGGTTTTTTTCCGGCAAAAGGACAGCCTATGACTGTGATAAGTGCAAGATAGAACATTGTTTCAGCTGATACTATCTCACAGAATTATTGACTATATATATATATATATATGTATATATATACAAAGGCCTTAAGCTAAAAATAACAACAATAAATATGCATTTGAAAAATTTCTGTTGTGACCAGAGTATGTCATATTTACTCACTAATGAAGTACCTGAGAAACCACTTGTAGAACAGTGGAGGTGTGGAGGAGGGTGAAGGTAGTAATACTTTTAAGGTGCCTATTTTTTGCTTCTTCTACTCCTTTTTTTTTTTTTTTTTTCTTCTCCCCTAGCAGTTTTTTAATCCTCAGGGGCTTTATTTTCTTCACATCTGCTTCCTTGTACATTTTCTCAATGCCAGCCCAGAAGATGAGTGGTAAAGAGCTTTCTTACAAGCTTCCTTACAAGAGGAATATTGTTTATAATTTATGAAGCAGTGACATGGTGACATATGGAGAGAAAGAAAGAAAAGAGAATGGCAGCCCTCAAGAAAAGTCTAATGAAAAGAACCGTGGGCATGAAACAAGGATGATTCTTGAAGATCATTTGTTGAAATTTTGAAATAAAAACTAGTAAGCATTAGGGGGCTAATTTAAAGTATTAATTGTAAAGAAGGGCTTGCAGTATATGACATAAGAATAGGGATAGGTTCAGAAGCTGGTGAAAAGAGGAGAAGGGAACTGACAGCTGTAATGGAGACTGGGAACTATCGAAGCCTTATCAACACAGCCAACTCCAAAATGAGACTCCTGTCAACTTCACCACTGTCAGCACTGCTCTCTCTCCTCTCTAGAGCAGCCTTCTTTTCTGATTGCTATTGGAGTTTGTACCCCAGGGAATAATGCCACATTATTTTTCACTTTGTGGGTAGTCATCTGTCTCTTTAAATTGACATCAGGTGACAGCGCAGGACCTTCATGCCAAAAAGCTCTTACTGACTTGGTGGAAAGTAAGAAATGTAACCCAGCGTGTAATCTGCTTTTTTCAGCAGATTTTTTTTATGAGAGCAGCCTCAAAGAAGACCCTGTTTTCACCTGCTTCTCTCTCCCTGACACCATTGGTTCCTATGCAAAAGCATGCTACTCTGGGTTAATTTGTTTTACTGGCACACAGCGCACTGGGGCTTTAACAAGAGCTGGTGCTGCTGACTTGTGAAATAATTACTTGCAGTGACAGCCATGCCATCTTCTTGTGATTTTTTATTTTTTTCATTTCTCCTTTTTCTCCCAAGATTTAATGCATAATTCAGAAGAAGGGAAGATGCGGAAGTGGAAATCTGTCCACTGAGAAGACACAAAACTTTTTAGATGCAGGTAGCTAATTAGCGTGCAGACAGGAAAAGAGCACTGCTGGCTAGAGAGCATTAGCCATCCTGCACTGCCCATGCCTAAGGCAATTCATTGAAACCCAGGAACTGGCCATAGCAGGGCCATAGGAAATAAGCAAAGCAGTGAAAGATGAGAAAGGAGTACTGAAATGGGGGGCTTGTTGCACAACATTTCATTGCTAGAGAAAGGATTCAACAACACCCCAAATAATTCAATATTTAGGGTGGCAGCATTTGTGCCCTTTCCCCAGACTAATATCAGTCCACCACCCCTCCTTCTCCCCGGGGTATCACCTCTAGGTGTGGGTGTCTCACAGCCATGGTTTCTCAGAAGTCCCTCTGCTGTCACAGAACACCTCCTTCCCAGGGTGTGTCTTTAGCCATGCCCCCAACAACGATCCCTCTATGCCTTCTCCACTTCTCAACTATCCTCTTACAAGTCCCCCTTTCCTCAGTAGCTGGGGCTCTTTCTTAAATATTTCAGGGATGAGGCTTCCCCTAATTGTTCTCGTTGGCATCAAAGCCATCTGAGACGGTCACAGGTGTGTCTCATGGCCTCCGCCACACAGGGCATCCTGCAGCTCCCTGCCCAAACACCATGCATCCTGCAGCTCCCTGCCCAAACACCATGCAGTTGGCTGCACAAGAACTGGGACAGATCAGGAGACAAAATAAAGATGTTCATTCAAGGCCAGACCTCTCCTAGCACTAAGAAGCATTCATATGCAAGTCGCTCAATCTCCAACAATGAATATAAACAAAGGCACATATTTATCAGGAATAAAAGCAAAGCAGAATGATTAACTAAGCCCCCTCCAAGAGCTTTCATTGTAGAAAATACCAGCAAGAAATCTTTTAGTTTCCTTTACACAGTCAGCTGTTAATAACAGGCCTAAAACTGTTATAAAAGAAAAGAATCATTCACTTCATGAATAAAGACTAAAACTGCGGGTTTTGCTGCATAAACAGTAAATATGTTTAATTGCACTCTAAACTGATCGCTGTCCTTTGTTTAACCTGTCAGTTAACTACAGTAATTATGATTGGTTTCCATCACCTGCCTTTCCTCTACAGCTAGGATGAATTCTTCTATTCTGTCCTCCTTAGCAAACAATCTTTTCCCAGTATGACTGAAAACATTTCTGTTTGCTTACCTGTAGCTGTCTTTACAGTAAACAAGGGTATTAGTTGTACCAGTTTTTAAACAAAACACTACATTTTTGCCCATGTAGGTCGAGATCAGAGGTGTTGCCTTGAAAAACTATGACAACTTCATTAAACTCTACTGGCACAAGTAACCTCAGAGAAGCTGTAGGTCTGTCTCCTCTAAAGCTGTTTGTAGGACTTCTAGAACCTGTCACTGGAGTAATAAAAATTAGTGGTTTATCTGACAAATACTTAAGAAAGACATTTCCAACTACTGACACTATTTTTTATGATTACTAAATAATTGAAGAAGCAAATACAATGCCCATAAGAGCATTTTGCTTGAGAAGAAATAACAAGATGCTTTTGATTACATGAAGCATGAAAGTGATTAAAAGGACCAAATGCTGCCCAAGCAGGTAATACACTGCCTTCAAACCAGATTCAATCAGGAACACATGATGGCTAAGTGTAAGTGCTTTGCTTTCCAAGTATTGCATTAATACAACGTCCCTTTCTTTCCTTTCTTAACTTGTTTTCATAAGCATTGGCTTACAGCACGAGGGGAGGGGGTAAAAGATGCTCTGCAAAAGTCAATTCATGGGAAAATTTTAAAAATCTGACCATTTATGCTGTGCAGTCTAGCTCAGTGTAATGCATTTATTTATTTATTTTTGCTTATCCAGGAAAATAAAAGACATCTGAATAGCAGCACAAATGTAGAAAAACAAACAAAATAACAACAGTAAATCCTACATCCTGCTGCCTGGGAGCATTGCTAAGGTTTGGAACAAACAGATTGCTTTGCAAAAAATTGTTGCTGATCTTTCTTAGCAACAGACATCTAATTCAAAAGGGAAGGTATTATACAGAAACCAGAGCGAAGGAGGTGAAGGAGAAAGAATATGAGAACTAAGCATAACTTCAGGGCTTTGTCTCATGCTTTGATTGTCTGAAGCAACTTACCCCTTACTGGATTTATTTTGAACTACTTGGGAGAGGAACATTATTTTGCTAACATTTGAGCCTTATGGGGAGAAGGTGCACTTTTAAGTTAAAACACAGCATAGAAGAACTTAAATTCCTGTTTGCCAGATGACTGCTGTTTAATCAGTGTCTTCACAAAACCAGGCATAATATACAGAGCATGAAAGAACTGACAAAAGTACATAAGCCATCAGGAGCCTAGCTGAACATTTTGCAGATATAACCAACATAAAATGTAACCTTGGTTATAGAACCATATTTGTATGGTCTCTTGGTACAAAACTTCTAAAATTAGTAGTCTTTTCAATACCAGAGTTATTCTTTGATGAGCTTTTCTGAAGAAGCTACATTCAGCCATAGGTGGTTCATAAAGGTAAGAAAAAAAACACCTTGATTGAAAAGGTTTGTGATGTCCTGCTGACAAACAGTCCAAGCTGTCATTACTTGCAAAATGACAAACTTACTTGCTAAATAAGGAGGACAGAATTAAATATAATTTTGCTTTAAGCCTGACTTGCATCTGTTGCCCTTTAATTGTCTTAAAACAAATTACAGATATTTTAATTACAAATTTCTTAACAGTTGTCCTTCCTCTTGGCTGCCCCACACTTCACATTAATTGCACAAATATACCCTATCTACAGAGAGTCATGCAAATTATCATTACCAACATCTATAGCCACCCAGAAGTGAAGTTCTTCACATCCCCCACTCTTCCTCATTCTTCAGTTCTTGCAGTTTGCTCCAGTCCTCCAATTCTCCACCAAGTCACTTTGAGAACCTTAAAAAACAAAACAAACAAACAAAAAAAAAAAAACAGACATCACACATAAGCACACAGTCACACCTGGTTTTAATAATAGATGTCTCCTGTCCCCACCCATTTCCCTGGCTTCTTTTAAATGCACAACATTGACTGTCCATTTTAAGTCATCCCGAGGAAGAAATAATGGAGCTTCTTATTACTGACATAAAAGTCTTACAAATTGTAAGTGGAAAGAAAATTTGAAAGGCTTTCAGAGTTTGAAGTGTGATTTTCAGCTTTTGTTCTTTTCAGTGATTACAACAACAGATTAGGCCCTGATTCCTCATCCAGTAAGAAAATTTGTAACTCTATTCTAGGGTTTCCTGAGAATGCTTGGGTTTTACAAAGTTCTAAACACATAATGCCATACAAAGGAATATGGAGTTCTGTATCCTTCTACTGAAGTGCCTTTGGTCCACTATGATCAATTCTGACAAGGTCTATTCTATTACTTGGAATGAGTACTAAAGAACTTTGTTAATCATTGTTTTTCAGCTCAGGATTTCAGTGCAAACACACTTAGTATTAGGAAGAGTTGGCAAAGTCACACTCAAGATAAACACTGAAATCCAACAATTCAAGCAGCTAAAGCTGCTGATTTATTTCCCAACTTGAGGAAAAGGAAACATAGTTTTAGATTTTCTGACTTAAAATCAATTCCTTAGTGATGTTTAAAATGAGGCAGTCCACTGTTTGGAGCTCCAGACAGGCTTATGAAAATTTGAGCTCAATTTTTTTGTATGATATTACACATGTTGCAACACTTCAGCACTGTAATTAACATATATTTCAAAAAGGTGCTATGCTATCCATTATAATGGTATCTGAATGTCTCCTATGCCCATGGACAGAATAATGAATTTCTGAAAAGAACTCATGAAATATAGACTTTTGTCTCTTATTTTAAGTAAATAATTCCACTTTGCATAACATTTGTCATTTAGCTTTTAAAATATTCTAAGTGTTTTTTCTTATGGCTTCTTCTTTGAAACTTTTCTTATTCAGTCCAGACAGAATGTTTTAAGTGTTTGTAAAACTTTGCTTTTCTGATTTGTGCTATAAATTACACTGATTAACAAATTTTCTTTAATTTTGTTTTGTACTGCTCAAGGTATTTTACTGTATTTTAATTAACACAGTTGTTTAAAGAGAAACAACAGCACTTTACACGCATCATCCCAGAGACTTACTGTAAAGACGTAGAACTAACATTAACCTCCCTCTCTTAATGAGTTACAATGTATGCAAAATATTTTCACTATTTGTTTGTATTTTATTTTTGAAAGGCTTCTATCTACTTAATTTTCATGTGTTGGCTTCTGCTGAATCTTGATCTCTGCAAAAATGATCACAGTTAAATTATGCACACTGACAAAATGAAGTAACTGTCAAAAGTTTTGCATTGTTACAAAGGACAATCCAGATGCCAAAGCAATGGAACATACTTTACTAGAGGTAGTACCTGCCAAACTTAGCTGGCAGATGGTTTTACATTTGCTTCTCCTGCTGTTCCTTTTACTGCCATACTCTCTATTTCTTTCCTTGATACAATTTTATTCTAGAAAACTAGCTACTGTCCACTTCACTGTCCTGTTCTATGCCAAATTTTAATTACATTAGAATAAATGCATGAAATAAAAGAATAATTAAAGAAAAAATATATTTACACTTTAGGGATTACAGTTGATTCATCTGTGAACCACATATGTCTATATATCAAATTCTATCAACTCAGAAGTTGTGTTGATTTTTTGAAAACAGGACTCACATGTGTTTTAGTTCCCACACCATCTCATGGGAACCTTATATCTCAGAAGCAAAAATCAAATTCTAAAATAAAGAAGAAAAATATAAACTTCTGAGTTTTCGTATCACTGTAATTAAAATAATTATTATCTTCTGTTTCTTTTTTCAAGAGCATGCTCATTTATAACAAGGATTAAAATTTCTAAATCAACTGATTTACTTTTGTCCAGCATTTTCGAGTGAAACTAAACATATCTGATACTTCCATTACTAATGTTCCCAAGCTCATGCCTTGCCACTTATAATGAAAAGAGAAAAAATATGGGTTTGGATTTCACAACTAAAACTTCTTAATCAATTTATCCCATGGTAGGAGTGGCTAAGACAGATCCCAGTGATAGAACAAATCCATATATAGATTAAACAATGTTGAGTCTACATCAGTCTTCAAACAGCTAAATACTACGGTTTGCAAATATTGTTAATGTTAACCAAAAGTCATTGTATGATGCCTAAATATGTAACTAATTAACTAGTATTCTCATGTGCTTTACTATCTGTGCCACCTACTTCTGCTAGCAGTATGAAAGTTGCTTTAGCACCACTGAAAACCTGAAAACCTGCAAGGAGAATGTAATGAATTACAGATGGCTTTTCTAAACATTCTATTTTAATTTTATCCTTATTCTCTCTCTCTTTCTCTTAAAAAACATACAAACAAACAAACTAAAAAAACCTTATCGAAACCTGTAGAACTAACTCAGGAAGCAACTAAATTGATGCTGGAGATCCTCCAAAGTTGTAAAAAACAATGACTTTTTAATTTTTGCCAGGCAAAATTTATGTTCATCTCTACTTATGTTGCTACAAAAAGAAAAATATATATATATGACCTAGGTTCTTATCTTATCTACATCCATAATGCAGCAGTGTGCCCTTGTAGCCAAGACCACTGGTATCCTGCAGTGCATCAAGAAGAATGTGGTCAGCAGGGTGAGGGATGCTATCCTCTCCCTCTACTCAGCCCTAGTGAGGCCACATCTAGAAGACAGTTCTGGGTTCCTCAGTGCAAGAAAGACAAAGAACTTCCAGAGAGAGAACACTGGAGGACTAGTAACATGATGAAGAAACAAGCATCTCTCATATAATGAACAAAGAGAAGAGAGATTTCTGGGTGAATCTGATTGATGTGTATAAATATCTGAAGAAAGGGTGTCAAAAGGATGGGGCCAGGCTCTTCTCAGTTGTGCCCAAGAATGGGAAAAGTGGCAGTGGGCACAAACTGGAAGACAGGAAGTCCCAATTGAACATGGAGGTGACAGAACACTGGAGCAAGTTGCCCAGAAAGTTCTGGAGTCTTCTTCCTTGGGGCTATGCAAAAGCCATCTGGACATAATCAGAGGTAATGTACTCTAGAGGATCGTGCTTGAGTAGGGAGGTTGGACCTGGCATCTCTTCACATCTCAACCTTTCTGTGATTCTGTGGTTCCCTGATTCTCAGTCTTTCAGTAAAATCATACCATGATACAAAGGAAAGGTAAGATAGCTATATGTAGCAAATGGTGTCCTTAAATTGGAATGTTCAAATGCAAAAAATATAAATAAATGAAGCCTTTTAGAAGCGTAAAGACACAGCATGTGGAAAAAAAAAAAAAAAAAAAAAAAAAAAAAAAAAAGTCGGCAAATTTTCATCTTCTTTTAAAACAGAAAGCTTGAAAGAGCAGATTGGACTGTCATAAGGGCTACATCATGAAAAGTGAGAAAATAAAGTAAAATTCAGAAGAGACTTTGGCACATAAATGGGAAAAGCAAGTGAGAAAACTCTCCATAGTTGAGAAAAGTTGTTGCCATGATAATAGTATGACTTGGATTCATTACAACAGTTGTCAAATATGTGCTGATTCACTTCAGCTCATGAAGTGCTTGGAAAGAGCCTGGCAAAGTGGATTATACTACTGGCACAAGAACTTTAGAAAAGCAGTCTGAATTAGATATAAACACAGTGTGGTCATTTGCCAAGGCCAATACCAGCTTGTTATGTTTGCTCAATGCATTTGCAACATAGACTTTTGATCACCCTTGGAATTTTGACTTTTCAGTATAATAGATGAGCTCTCGGGCCTGAAAAGCTGAGAGACATTGAGAGTTTTGTCATCATTGTATAAAGATGATGACTATTCTGCCAAGGCTTCTGCTAATAACTTTCTTACACAAAACGTACAATTTCAAAACACAGAAAAAAATCCAACTGCAGTAAATAAAATGGTTCATCCTGTACAAGGCTTTTCTCAGTGTTTTTCCATTTCAGTGGGGAATGAATTCAATGACTTTACTAAAGAAAAAAAAAAAAAAAAAAAAAAGAATGAGAAAGCATAATAAGTCCTAAGAACACTGGGTTGTCTACAAACATTTCTATGTTTTTATAATACTCTACAGTCTTTATGTCACTAGATAGGTGCTACATATAAAATAATGTTTCTATATTACTCCACACATTATTATAATGTTGGCTGTAATTTGCTTTCCAATGCACTTGTAATGATGGCGTGAAAGCCTGGACTCCTACTAACTGCTATTTGACAGATTTTCACATAATACCACGTAATAACAGAGTATTTGTATGTGTAAGCTCAAGTTACTGACCAAATTTGTTTCAGAAGACTGAAAAAAAATCTGGACCTCACACCTGAAGTAAACTGACAGTGAATGGCAGTGATACTGTCAGAAGAACATCATTAGCCTTATCCATTAGCCAGGACAGCCACTACTTCTTGGCAAGGAATACCAACCAAGCATTGTAAGAGGCTTTCTGAAAGAGCAAAACAGCTAGTATGAACCTGAAACAAACCTCTCTCCCTCATGGGAGAAATTGACCATTAGAAGGAGGATGTGTGGTCCTTGTGCAGAGTTGGCTGATGCAATGAAGGCTGAGTTCCAGGACAACCCTCTGGGACACAGATTTCACACACACACACACACACAAACAAAACAAAACAAACAAACAAACAAAACAACAACAACAACAAAAAACTCAACAGGGCATGGGCATGTTCCTGAGGTCTAAATCCCATTTGTTCCTTCCAGAGGTCCTGAAGGTTTCCAGCTTCCCAACCAAATGAATATGAAGTTAGAGCAGGTCACTGCTGAGTGATACAGAGGGAGCAGCAAGGGTAGGTGGCTCTGCAAAGGAAGGTAAACCAGAAGCTCAGTGACACAGAATGGCTATCAGAACAAAAGCCTCTCTTGCAGAGGCACTGTATGAGGCTTCCCACAGCTCCTTCTCACATACTGGGTGTCTTCATGATTGTCTGATTGAAGGTTACATCTGCAGAACTTCTGAGCAGAGCTTGAGCACAGGAAGGAAACCTGCTTTGGGTGGTGGTGGGGAAGTTGCACAGGATGCTCACTGAAAAAAATGTAACAGACAATCAGGACAGCTATGATGTGTTGATGTACACAGTCTTTCACATATTCCCTTAGTTATTCCTTAGCCTGACTCTCAGCTTAAGCTGGTTCTTAAATTACATGGAATAAACAGTATGATAAAGGACCAAATGCTCCTACTTCAGGATTCTATATCAAATATAAAAGTAATATAAACAATAGTATTGAACAAAATTTCAAAACAAAAATACTAAATTATGTAGTCATTGAAGTCAGAAATTCTACCTTGAAGGATACATTAAGATTTCTATAAATCACAGTATCAAAAAACCATCACATCATATATGCTAAATGAGACAATTATCTCCCTCTCATAGCTATAGTTTTCAACCAAAATACCCCACTCATATCAAATGTGCAAAAAATCCCAATATAGTAAACACTAGGGCTACGTTTTTTTTGAAAAACTAAACATTGAATAAACCACTGAGCAGATGTTCTCATTTGTTCCACAGTATTTTACTGGTCTAAAGCTACATGGGGCTAGAAATTAGTTGATTAAGGCAGCTGTGAGTCTCCCAGCAACAGAGGGTTCATAACACACAGAATAATGCATCTATCTCCTCCTTACAGCAGATGCATGGGTGATACTGCAACTATAACAGAGACTGTAAGCACTGACACCAGGCTAGCTGTTGAATGATCCCTTGAAGAAGCTGCCAGCTAGGATGACTTTCAGCAACTAAAACCTAAAATATCCTAAATAACACTGCAGATGTGCTGTAAGAATTGGAGAATTTGAATTTTTTGGTCCTAATTAAATGTTTTCAGAATAAAAACAACATTCAGTATTTCTCAGAATCTTTTTTTTTTTTTCTTACCTGTAACAATTCAAAAAAAAAAAAGTGTATATTTTTACTACATTTGGCCAATCATGTAATTATTATTATTGTTATTGCTGAGAATGGCATGGCAGCTGTGGAAAGAAAGGGAAAGGGTAAAGAAAAGGAAAAGGAGGAGGAGGGGAACAGGAGGGGGAGGGAAGGGGAGGAAGGGGAGGAAAGGAAAGAAAAGGAGAAGGAGAATGAAAAAGAGAAGGGAAGAGACAGATAGAAGGTAGATGAGCATTATGAAAGGGTGATATCATATTACCTGACCTAAGTGTCCAAGTTAATATAAGCTGATTTGCAGCAAAATGTTCTTGCCTGGTGCGAGGGCAGTGTCCCCACCCCACTGTACTATTAGATGTATAAGGACAGTAAAGATGTGAATAAACATCTGTCTTGATGTCCTATCTACTCCTTTTGCCATCTCAACTACTCATTTCCTTTCTTTGCATGTTGCAACATTTGTCAGGATGCCAAGATAGAACTTAGAGAAGGGCTGTGGAAAAAGTCTGATCCGCACTGTCCTCAGTGGAAAAGAAAATTTAAAGGAGCAAAATTATCGTAAAGAAAGCTACAAATTTCCTGTTAAAAGCTGTGTGATTGTAAACTCACATTCAGAAGGATCTGTCAAATACAGAATGCAGTGAATCTTCTTGATCTCAGATAGCATACTTGGATAACCTTGTGTTAAAATTAGATTTATACTTTTTTTGTTACTGGGTAAACTGCACAACTAAATGCTGTGTCTTTACTAGTTGAGGTTGCTTCCTAGCGTCAGCATATATGCTCAAATGAAACCAATGTATTGTTCCATAAAAGAGACAGATACAAATTGCATGTGGCTCCTGTATTCTGTAGTACATAAATCCCTGTTCTCCTGCACCACAAGGCAAAGACTCTAGAGCTCCCATCTGGGTCCTCCTCCCTCCAACAACCTTGTTAGCAGCCCTCTGTTGCCAGTCTGTCTCTAGCAAATACCATTTAACCTTACAAAACACTTCTTTCATATTGTCAGGAAATGTGAAACATTTATTGTTTAAGTTTGTGTTTTAATCGTGTCATTTCATTCACTGTTTTCCTTCTCCATCGCAGCCATTACCTGCTGTCATGACATTCTGTCTCCTCTCTTTCCTGTCCCTTTATGTTTCATTGCTCTCCCATCACCCTCTCTCCATGTTCTGCGAAGCCTCTTTGCTTGGAACTAGTGTAAGTAGCTGTTTTCCTTCTTTTGTAGCTCAATAACTGTTACTACAACCTCTGTCCATTTTCACAAGGTACACTGGGATTAATAATTGTTGCCATTCCACCATATTACTCTCTGATTTCATGGAGAAAGCCAAACTTTGACTAGAATATAAATAATGCAGTATGTTACATACGTTTTTAGGTGTATCAATTCTATTTTAATCCATTAACTCCAAATTATGTTTTTACACAATTTAATGTCTGTGCAAAATATTCTATGTAAGCATGCCTTAAAATCTATATTGTCCTCGGGCTGAAATTAATTGTAAACCAAGGATGAATAAAGATAAATGTGGAGACCATTTTGATAGGATTTAACATAGATTTTGCCTACATAAATGAAGAGGCAAAAATGATGTGATAGGTTGTTTGTCACCCTTTCCTTTCCTCCATAATTCACCTTCTGCACATTACACTCAAAGCAGGAGATGCAGCTGTTGCTAATGATCTGTTTGATGACTCAGCTCAGCTGCCAGTCTCTTCTCACTGGTATTTTTATTCCACACTGATGTATGTCATGCCCATTAAATGGAAATACAGCTTGTACCTACCAATGTTTATGAACTTGCCTGAGAAAGGAATGTTGACTTCAGTTCTGTCTTGCTTTTAGGGCAGGGAGGGAATTTTGGCACAGCTTTTGTCCTGCTTTGGCAGGGAGTTCCCAGTGGCTTAGATACCTGATCATTGCGCATAATGCTTTCTTGACATAATTGCGTAAATTTAATCTATTCTAAAATAGAAATTGTTTGTTGTTTTGTAGTTGTTGGCCTTGTTTTGCTTTGTTTCATTTTTTTAATGGTTTTATAGCAAAGCAGTGTGTGTAAGAAGTACTGATTTCAGATTTTTTTTTCTTCAAAAGTAGATGGATTAAGCAATTAATCCTGACAGATGTTGTACAGGTTAAGTGGTGTGTGACTCAGGAATTACTGTGACTGACGGACTCTTAACTTGCTGAAATTATCTTGCCTTACTGGAGTGTGAGTTCAAAGCATGGTGTATGCAGTGTTTCCAGCTGGCGAAATGCATATCTTTGTAGCATCTCTCAATGGTATGCTGACAGGACACAGCATGATGTAGTCTGCTGTGTGAAGAACTGATAGGTAAAAATCAGATCTATTCAAGCAACCACAAACAATTGCTTTTACAATAGCAGACAGAGGGGAAGAACCTAGAAAGTATTCATGGAAATATATCTTTCACAGCCTACTATTTTAACACACTGTGAAGCTAACAATGAATCCAAGTACAAAGAGATGCCCAGCTGATCACAGGCAGAGACCTTAGTGAATTCACAATAGTGAATGCAATACTCAGCAGTGCATGATCATTACATGATACATACTCAAACACAGTATTTAGGACACATCTACTCTAGAATTATGGATCAGAGATGTGCTTTTAAAACTAACATCTCAAATTTCAATTATGAGCTTTGATTTACTTTGCCAAGTAATATTGTCACACATGAACAATTATTTTGGGTGAACTGACCTGGAAGATCATCTCCATGAGCTAACATGTGCTCTTGAAGTGCTTATTCTTGGAATAATGGTTTCTCTGTGTGAATTTTTTTCTTTACATATTCATATTCTATTGAATCTCCTTGTCTGGTTACACAGAGTTTTGGGGGGCAAGGGGAAAGGTAGTGGGCAGAAAGAAATATCTACATAGACTGTATTCAGTAAAGCTTCTTCAGTACCTAATGAGATGAGTGTGCTTCTTAGAAGGCAATTTCTATGTATGTCCTAGTATACCAGTAGAAACCTATGTGGAATACAAAGAATGCAAAGCACGGACTCTTTTATACTTAAAATAATCAGAATTGCATGAACGAGTTTCAGTAGAATGTCTCATTTTATGATAAATTTTAAACTTACTGTTATATGAAGTTTCCATTTCCCACAATTAATTTTTCCAATAATGGATGACAGCACTTTTGATCAGCAGAAGAACCCTGTAAATGTTCAAAGATAGACACAGATATGCCTAGAATAAGGTTTTAAACGGCATAGTCATTAACAAAAATATTCTTTCATAAATACTTTAAAGATTCTATGATTAAAAATTGCTTCTACTGT
The DNA here is from genome assembly GCF_039878825.1 of Excalfactoria chinensis. Classification (NCBI taxonomy): domain Eukaryota; kingdom Metazoa; phylum Chordata; class Aves; order Galliformes; family Phasianidae; genus Excalfactoria; species Excalfactoria chinensis. Next base: position 52,580,230 of record NC_092826.1, read on the forward strand.
GGTCTTTTTCCTTTATTTAAAACAAATTATATCAAATGTTATCCAAGTGACTCTCTCTTTCTCTAAATATTTGTAAATGCTTTCTGCTCTCACCTCCCTAAACAATTTATTGGAGAAAGGATTCAGTTTATTCTGACTACTTCACTGCAAATAGAAAAAAAAATAGCATTTCTGAAGAACTTATTTAGAATTTATATTCTACACGATAGAACAGGTATGTAAGTTTAAACTTATGTATTCATATTTACAGTGAAATCAATGTCCTCCTTTGATGGAGGGTTGGGCTTTATGTTTCTTATTTATTTATTTATTTATTTATTTATTTGTAAAGAGATGTCCTATGCTATTCAGTTGTAAGCCAGGAAAGTGGGTCAGACTAAGAGGAATGCTTAAGTAGATGTTACGGTTGTAAACATACTTATTAGACTCTCCAAAATACAGAGCAGGAGCTACCAACAAAGTGATCATGAATGGGAGGAGTTACTAATTCCATAAGTAACCTGCTGGGAAAAATAAATAAATAAAGCTCTAATTTTGAATCATAGAAACATAGAATGCTTTGGGTTGGAAGGGACCATAAAGATCATCTAGTACCAACCCTTCTGTCATGGACAACATTGCCAGCCACTAAATCAGGCAGTAGATCAGGCTGCCCAGAGCCCAATCTAACCTGGCCTTGAACATCTCCAAGAGATGTGGCATCCATAGCTTCTCCGGGCAGCCTGTTCCAGCACCTCACCACTCTCTCAATGAAAAAATTCCTGCTAATATCTAATCTACATCTCCCCTCTTTTGGTTTAAAATTGTTCCCTCATGTCAAATGAGGTTTATTAAAGTTGCAGGTATTCTTCGACAACAAAAGGGATCAATTGCCTGCTAAGATTCAGGTTTCTGAGTCTTTTGACCAAAATCCATTCAGAAATAAATAATGGTGGATAATTGTTTTAGTTACAACTATATTTGTTTAACTGAATTCCTTTCCTATACTTGTTTGTTTTTTTTTTCTTCTTTTTTTTTTTTTTTTTTTTTTTTCCTGTTGTAGATTCTGACAAACTGTAGGAGTAGGTGCTGGCTATAACATTTAAGTGGAGCAGCTTATAGCATTTAAATGGAGCAGCCTTACACTGCAATTTCAGAAGCAATTTAATATGACATAAGCCATCTCAAGCATCAAAGAGACATGCCACCACCTCCTCATTCCTGGGTGCTTATTTCTCCACCCATAACTGCAGGCACATACAGTCATACAGCTGTGCAATCAACCACCTCAAGGAAGCGCTTTGAGATAGATATATTAACCTGGGTGAAAAAAAAACCAACAACAAAAAAAACAACCCACTTCAAACCTCCATCTGCCTCCATCTGTTCTACTGTCTGATTTTTTGAGAGGGGCAAGGGAGAGGAAGGGTTATTTTGTTTTCTTTTTGACAGCATGGGGGAAAACATTTGGGGCATGCAAAAAGCTTTCAAGAATTTAAAATATTATTGCCACCTTAAATGAATTCAAATTAATACAAAAGAATGACATCATCACTCAGTTGATTCTGCATATTTCAAAGACTTATTATCTAAAATGGGTACAAAGGTGCTCAAAACAAAAGTGAAAATAACATGGTTTAAAGGAAGCCAATAAAATTTGCTTTTTTCTACAAAAAAAGTCATACAGACTATTTGCCATATGAAAGCAGTAAAATACTTTGGCTTATATATCTATAATTATTTAAAAAAAAAAAAAAAAAAAAAAAAAAAAAAAAAAAAAAGAAGAAGAAGCAGAGCAGCTGGGAAGCTGGGAATCTGTAAAGATTTCATATAGATAAAAAGTTAATTAGCTGTGAGATTTTGCAATCCAGCTTCTGTTTCCAGCATAAGTGGGGAAACAGAATCAGGCATATTCTGTCATAGGAAATTTTCTTAGTGTTTTTTGTGTTTTCTCTGGAATGAAGGTGAATTTCACAGTGAGTTTAAGCTATTAAAGTGAGACTGACAAAAATAAGCAGGGCTTCGCTCCAAAGGCTTAATACTGGAGGCATGGCAGTTCCATACTAATCTGATCTGATTTTAATTCACCAGACCTAACAGACAAATTTCTGGGCATGTCTCGCTCCTGCCATGACTGAGTATTGTAAGCACTCCCTTGCATCAAAACCAGGTCAAGATCCTCAAGCTAAGTGTTCTTCAGCACACTTGACACTGATGGTGTTGATCCTCTTATGAAGTGCAGGTGCCGTTTTCCTTTAAGGGGGAAGAGATTATCATGTTAGCTCTTTCAGTCCTTAGCCTATTGGCTAGCTCATCCTCACAGGAAATGGCAATATTCTCTTCCAGGAGAATATTGCATCACTTCAACATGGATTGTTTTGTGCAGCATACCCTTCACCCTATGCTTCTTCCACTATAGCCTTTACGTAGGTGTGTTGAACATGTGGTCTGCAGGCTGCGCATTGTCCAGCATAGCTCGCAACATGGCTCACTCCCTGCCATCATGGTGGCAGCTGGTGCGCACACATCACTCAGCAACAACCAAACATCAGTGCACTATTAACTCTGTCTGGGTTGAAAACAGGACAAGAAGAGTGAACAGTGCAGTCCTGACTCAATTTATGGAAATTATTTTATGCATTTTGATACATTGGCTGAACACAGTTCTGTGAATAGCAAAAAAACCTGAACCTTCCCGCCAATATCCCCTTACATGTTGTTGCCATGTGACAGATGGCAGCAGAGGGGCAGTCTGACAAAATGGCATATGACATGGAAGTGAGTATGAAGCAAAGATGTGTCACTGAATTCCTCTATGTGGAAAAAATGGCACCCATTCACATTCATCAGCGCTTTTTGAATGTTGATGGAGAACAAACTGGATGGGAGAACAGTGAGGCAGTGTGTGGTGCGTTTCAGCAACAGCAACAGTGCATCATCTCCACTGGTTCAGGCTTTTATTGCTGACAAAAATGCAGAGCTAATGGTGGTGGATATGTGGCAAAATGGTGTTTTGTAGCTGAGAATTTGCTCTTATCAAACAGTGTTACTGTATTCATTGTATCTGCTGTAGTTTCCATGGAAACAAATAGAAGGCATTACTTTTGGAGACACCTACAAGTATATGGCCCGTGACAATTCCTCTTCACTCAGTGAGGTCCAGGCAAGCCAAAAGATTGGATATATGTGATCTACACAATAAAAGTGCATTTTATCTCAGGCAGTATCACATAAATTCCCCCATAATTTGTTCTTCTAGTCAGTATTTCCTAATTTGGTATACTGAGTTTGACAAGATAATTCTGAGACAAGTGAATTCTGCAGTCCACTGGGAGGCAAACTGTATTACTGTTTAGTGTATTTGCTTCCATTTGAGGAATTAGAGCACTAAAATTAATCATTGATGCAGACTGAGAAATATCTGTCCTTATTGTAGACAGTTTCTGTAAATTATCAGTACTGTACATCAAGGGGCCTAAATTGTTAGATCATATTAAATAAGTATAATTATAGCAGTAATAATAAGAGTAGTAATTGATTCATAGGTGGAAAGCTTAATCATTATTACAGAGTAAATTTCTGGAGAAGAGGGAGAAAAAAATCTCTTTAAGAAATCATGCCTCTGAAGAAAACAACTTTTTCAACAGAAGTTACTTGTTATGCAAGTATTGATCCCTTCAAGTTTAAAATTAGTTTGATATTATATCTCTAGTCCATTCTTTCAAAAGTTCTACTCCATCTATTTTTAGTTTGAGGCATGTTGGCTTTCTCTGTATTTATTATAAGCAAAGCTCTACTTGTTATCTTTTCTTCACAGGCACATACTAACGCTGAAAACATATTGGAGGTAGAGATGCTAACATCTTGTTAGCAAAGCTCTATGTTATCCTAGTTTTCCAGGAATTTGTCACTAATTAGTATATTTCTGTGTCAGTAAATCATTTGTATTTTCATTCTGAAAGTACATTCCAGCCCATAGACTGTAATAAATACTTATTATGTACGTGATATATTGCTAACGACAAAGATGATACATTTCTAGTTAAAACAACAACAAACAACAACAACAAACTCCCCACTGATATATTGTGAAAGCCTTGCTGAAATGTAGGTAATGAATACTGTATTTTGAATACCACTGTTCAGGTGCTCTGACATTATTCTTAGGCTTCTTACTCCCTTCATACATACAGAACTCATCCTCCGTAGTTACACAGATTTCTTCCTGCTTCACTGAATCCAGCAAGACTTCAAACACTGACATCTGTACAAGCCATACCAGACTGAATTATTTGTGAAAGAAGGACATGTAACACGATTTTCGGTGTCATCAGTTTTCACCACGCAATGTCAGGTCTGAAATAAAAACAGATTGTCAAAGAAAAAATTGGCAAAATGTTCTCAAGGAGAAAACTGAAGGAATTAAAAGTTTCAGTTGAAGTCATTGTGCTTGTCAGAGTCCTGTGAGAGAGATGTGCTTGAAGCCAAGGGTGACAGAACTGCAGCAGGGCAGGTACCTCACAAGCATGGGAGCTGCCCATGAGCAAGGGGAGCAGATCAGGACTCAGGATCACACACTGCCAGGGATTGCAGGGGCACATGGACACAGGTGGGCTGAGCTTACGCTGGGACATTAGCCTGCATATCATGGTCAGGACAAGGAATGGGATTAGGAGGTTCAAGAGTGTAAGCCATGTAGCTCAGGTGATGCCAAGGATGAGAGATGCAGAATGAGGAGTGTGGGGGTAGGGTGATTGCATACAGAAAGGCTTTGAAATGCTATGTTAATACTGCTTGAGTTTTTAGTTGTATAAACTATTAGATAGCATTTCCAGAATGAAAGATCAGGTACCAAAGCAATTTAAAAACATCAGACACCAAATATTACTGTATATACACTGCACAAGTTAAAATTTCTTAGAGGTTTAATAAGGAGAATTATTCACACAATCTTACACACAACCACAACAAACTCCCAGTCTCACTCACTGGTTGGTTAATAAACTATAACCACCACTTCCAGGAAGGATGAACCTTGCAGCTGATAGGACCGATAACTGGGGGATGGGGAGAAGGAGTTGGGGGAGGAGAAGGCATACTGGGAGGGTGCAGAAATTGCAGAGCTCTGCAGATCTATGGAGCTGTGCTGAGGGAAGGGGGAGCACAAGGAACAAAGAGGAGGATAGGTAGAAAAGGGCAGATTAAGTGTGAGGTAGGGGCTGCTCAGTGCACTTGTGTGGCTGAGCCCTCTCCTATCTTCTTAAATTTTCTCATCAAATCTTTTTTGAACTCTTGGTGTATTCATTCTCTTCTGTATGTATACATGCTATGCTGATTACGTGCCAGTTGCTGCGTGTGAATGAAGGTTGGTACCAGCTCCTGGAGTCACACCTGAGAGTGGGTATCCCAACCCGCAGTGCCAGCTGCTGGAGGAAGCATGGGGATCTTGGTGCCAGTCACTGGCAGAAGCTGCTGGTGGTGACAGTTCTTGCATCCAGGCTGGGAGTGTAGCCCTATGGGCTGCGGTTCTGGAAAAGCCCAGGGGAGCACAGAGCTGGCAGTTTCCAAGAAACTGGATGACAAGGCATGGGTGGAGCAGGAACAACGCCAGCCCAACACCAGCCATACTCAGCACTGACAGAAGACAGGCCAGCAGAATGCTGCCAGTGGGGTGGGTAGCTGAATAGTGTCATGGTCTGGGCTGAGCATTCGGACAGTGCCTGAAGGCAGCAGTGGTGAGCACACCTGTAGAAGGTGTGCCCAGGTACAAGAACGGCTTGGCTCAAGGACAGAGCTTCACAGGGTGAAGGTATCGGGAAGTATTACCCATTGCCAACTTCACTCTCCCAGGTGTCCTGCTACAGGTACTAGGCTCTGGAACTTGTTGGACAGGCAAGTGATGATGTGGAAGAAGGTCCATCCAGGCTGGAGGGATCACCTAAGGCTAGTCAGCCTGTCCCCTGTATCACAACTGCCTCTATTAAGAAAAAAAGATTGTTATTGTAGATGACTCCCTTCTGATGGGAAGAGAGGACTCAATGTAAAAGCTAGCCCTGATCCATAGGAAACCCTGTTGCCTTCCTAGGAGCTGTGTAAGAGATGTTACTACACACCTCACTAGCCTGGCACAGAAGGACTTTGGTTATTATCCAGCATTGCATTTTTCTTGTAATCAGTGATGAAGTAGTGAAAAGGAATCCAAGGAAAATCACTGGGGCAGTAGGGTGCATTGGGGCAGTAGGTTAGAGGATCAGGGCACAGGTAGTGTCTTCCTCTAACCTTTCAGTAGCAGGGAGCAACAGTGAGAGTAGCAGGAAGATCAAGTTGATTGATACATGGCTCTTAGGCTGGTGCCACCATGGCAAAATTTTGGGTTTCTTTATCATGAAATAGACTACTCAACACCATGCCTGCTGGTACTTGATGAGATGTGCCTGTCTCAGAAAGAGAAAAGGATTTTGGGACAGGAACTAGCAGGACTGATTAAAAGAGCAATAAACTAGGTTCAGAGTGGAACAGGTATTAAAACAAGCTCACCGTAAGTGATGGGATAGCATGTGAAAAATTGAGAAATTGTGTGCTAGTGAGTTCTTCCAGTCTGCTCCTGAGGTGCTGGGTACAAGGAAGCACGTATGAAATGTTTCTACGCCAGCACACAGCATGAGGAACAAGCAAGAGGATCTAGAAGCCTTGGCTCAATTCCACAGCTACAACATCATTAGTATAAGCAAACCCTGGTGGAAAAAGTTCTGTGACTTGGGTGTCACAGTGGATGGTTCTGGCTTCTCAGAAGAGTGTCTGAACTGGGCTTAACAGAGCATTCAGCTGGTGATGACACAGATGAGATCCTTTGGGTGTGGATTAAGAAAAAAGCAAATAAAGCAGATGCCATTGTGGGAGTCTGCTATGGGCAATGGCCACCCAGCCAGAATGATGACGTTGATGAATTATTCCTTAAAGAACTAAGAGATTGATATCTCTGTAATAGCCATCCTTGTCCTTATGGTTGTCTTCAGATATTAACTAAGATTGCCACTGAGCTGATATAAGCAGGTCTAGAAGATCCTTAAAATACCTCGAAGATAGCATCCTTCTATAAGTACAAGGGGAGCTGACTAGAAACAGTGAAATCTTGAATTTTTATTTGTAAACAGAGGAGGTCCTCTGGGTGCCGTGTCTGGTGATTGGCCATCTGGGCCCTAGTGACCATGAACTTTAATTTATGAACATATTTCATAATATTTCATAAATATTATATTGCAATGTCTCAAAATTTTAAAAGAAAAAAATAAATATCTTGTTATTGTTTTCAGTGTTCCTTGAACTTCTGAATCAACAGAAACATTTTCTATTCTATTCTAGCAGAACAAAAGTATGCATTTTTATGTTGCCATTTTTCTGTTTAGTAATTATTTAATAAAATATTGTGCCATAAAAAATTCTCATTGCAAAGTGCTTTTATAGCAGATTATATGTATTTTAAACAAAACCAAATCTTTATATCCTTCCAATCCCACATTATGAACTACTTACTAATGTTCTTTCTTTAGATGCCTGTGGTATGTGGTTTAGAATTAAAATGTTCTTATCTCATTTCCTCTTTTATTTTTCAGATATAGCATTCACATCTTATTTACAAGGTATTTATTAAGTCACGTGGTGAAGAATCATGTAGGAGCTAGTCAAATAATTAATCAGGTGCTCTATTTTAAATGCACTTTTCAATCCAGATGAGAGATGAAGATAGCGCTTGCTGTCTTTCTGAAACATTAGTTTAGTTAAGTGCACTTAACATTGATTTATAAGACAGGTATCCTGATTTGTAATAGCATCTCAAATCCAAATAGTATTCTTTCCCTAGATCTCATTATCTTTTAATCAAACACAACACTGTGACAAATAATGAGGCAGTATTCAGAGCCCTCATTAAGGAAGAGTTCATTTTCTCAGAATAGTATTAAGGATTTATTAGCTACAGTTTACACTTTAATAGTTTCTGACAAAGCTATTGTGTTCACATAAAGGCTTGGCTAAAGCATTTTAGCATTTGCAATACAAATTAAGTTTGCCTCTTCAATTTTTCAATTAATACAAAGCAGTCTATTTGTGCTAAGTATAGGTTGTCAAATTTGGGGTTATTCCTACTTGTGTCCTAAGATGGAGAACAATGTTTTATGTTTCTTTTATTAGTACAATCAGCACTATTGTTCCACTTCATTTAAATCATTTGGATTTGTTCTACTGAAACAACAAATAGCCAGGAGAAATAAAAGAAGTTAGATAATTAGCACTCTGTATTACCAAGATACTTCTACTACATCAGCTTGAACACAGATTCCCAAATAATTTAAAATAATTATCCATAAAATTTTCCTGTTCTCTGCATAAAGTCACCATAATACGTGTGTATGTTCATCCTTTAGCTGTGGCAGTAACAAGACCCTTGGAAGTACAGGAACCTGATGACAATCTGTACATGACTGAGACTATTCTACACTGACTGAATGATTGCGGAGTGCTATCATGAGGAATTTTTATACATATTTAACAGTTTTCTACTGAATTTTACATTTTATGCAGATGGAAATACTTTCAGATGCAAAAACAATTATATAAGGTTGTCATAGATCATAGTCAGTGAAGCCTGTTTATCGTTCCTTCTGTACTGGGATTGTCCTTGGCAAATGGCCTCCATCAGCAATGCAGAAATGTGTGTTAGTATTCTGCTAATGTTCATTTGGGACCCCTAATGACTCATGCTATTTTATAATCAACTGAGATCACCTAAAGGAAAGTAACAAGATCATTACAAAAACCTCAGCATTCTCTCTGTTATAATGTGTGTGCTCTGAAGGCAGAATTCTCTATTAGAGATTGAATGTCTGCTGAAAGCTGCTTCAGGGATTTTGATGATGTTTGCATCTGAGCAGCTTCTACCTATTATAATTGTTCAACCTCCATGGAAAAGGAATAAGGCCAGAAAAGGTCAAAATGAAATTAGAAGATAAGCAAAAATTAGAAGATGAAGAGGCTACGTTTAGCTGAGCCAGAATTATAGAGTATTTGTAGGTCGGGGTTAATATCCTCTGTCTGAGCTGTAGACTCAGAGACTTCTGTGGATGATGGATTAGGTTCACTGGCGTATTTTAATATATTGAAGCAGCAAGGATTTTGTGGTAATATTTATCTCAAACATCAACATTTATATATTTCTAATTAGCCTAAAGTTAACATGAAATACTGTCATAGCTTGAATAAAATTTTAGGATTTAATATTCAGAACAAGTAATCGGAGAACACCAGAATCACAGAAGAGATTTTCTAAAAGGAAATGGTGCACAGTGGTAACATTTCTTTACACAGTAAAGGTCTTCCTTTCTTTCCAGATAACTCCTAGCTTTCTAGATATTATTTTATTGTATTAATTTTTGTAACCGATTCAGAGTTATAAGTAAATGTTCTTTATTCAAACTAAATAGCCTTGATAGAACATTCGTACTAAATATGCATCTTAGGGACATGGGTAGCTTAGATATGTGATGGCTGGAAGTGAATATATGCAAAAGTACTGATTGCTTAAAGAGCCAATGCAATCTACTGAGAGCCGTCAAAGTCAACTTTTCTCAGGGAAGGAGAAAAGAAAAATAATAAATAAATAAAAATTAGTTGAAAAGTTTGGTAGGTGTGGCCAGATAGCATTACTCAAAGAAGTAGGTAAAAAATCAAAATAAATGTGGTAGCAAACTAAATTGTTACTATAAAAAAGCAACAGAAATGTAACGAAGGCTTCAGGTATATGCATACACCAGATTAGATCCTTGGGCTTGGAGCAGTTTTCAGTTCTGCATAGGTCTCCTTTGCACAACTTACTCCCATGTTAGTCACAGAACCAGATAATTATCCAATACAAATGAGAGTAAATGTGCATTTATATTATAGCATAGCTTGCCACTTAAAACCAAAGAATTCTAAAGCTTAAACAAGAAAGAATATGTGAAGATGTGGAAGTAATTCCTCCCATCTGAGACATCAAAAGAAGCAAAGAACTTGGATGCCTGTGAAGTATTTTGGTAGGATTTTCTCATATTATAAGGGAAAATCTTTAAAGATTGATAGACTTTCCCTTATGAAAACATTTCTCTACATGCAATATAAAAATAAAGAGCTTTGGAAATTCAAACATAATGGAAATGTACAGCAGATGACATGATTTTGATGCTTAACAAAAATAAAATTTAAAAACTTCACTTTCTTTTGCATTTTGAATATTCTCATATCTTTTCCTCGTCAGCATCTTTCATTTGTATATTTTTATACACTTTGAGGCATATATATTCTAAAAGATTTTGTTTGCTTTTAGTGCTAAGTAAAATGAATATAGAGTTTCCCTAATTTAATCTTCTTGTCTGATACAATATATCAAATTTGATTTATGTCTATAACTAATGCTCAGTAGGAAATTGGTTCATTGGGTTATAAATTTCAATATTTTTCTTGCGAGTAATGGAATATATAAGAATAAATCACATTTCACTCATACATTTTATTTTTTGTCACCAGCAAATGTCAAAAAGGGCACAAACATTAAGCATTTAAAGTTTGAAACAGTTAACTTACAGCTAAATCTTAATAACTCCTCATCTAAAATAATAATAATAATAATAATAAAAAGATTTGTAAAAGTCTAATGAACTGTTAGGACTGAAAACTGAAGATTATCACACTCTAGGTTTACAACCCTACTTCAATTTCACACAAAAATAAATTCCAATACTCTTAAAAGATAGATGGGGCAACTACAGTAACTTGCAGGAAGTATCATATTTTTCAACTACACTGGCCTAAAAACAGGGAATAAATTTTGCTAAAGTATTTAAATAAAAAATGTTTGAGTTCAGTTAAAAATTAGAAACATTCTCCTGAATATTTGAAAACTATTCCTACTGTATTCAATATCTGAGGATGATAGCTATCATGCTTCCTATTCACTAGAGCTTTATCTACCACACTGCATTGCAGAAGACTGTTAATTTAGTTTTTGGTATATTTTGTTTGTTTGTTTTGTTCTTTCCCTGAATAGAATGTAGCAGTGAAATTGACTTTCTTAGCAGACTAAAGCATATTACTAACACACTGTAGATAATTTTGTAAGTATTAGAATCATTTTGGACTTTGAAGGACTTCTATTATCTTCTGTGGCTCTACTTATAATGAATATGTTTTCCAAAACAAGGTGGTTTTGCATTTATAGCCAAAAGGAATGGGGAGTAAATTTCATAAACATTGAAAACTCCAGTAACAGTGAAAGGTTGGGAACAGACCTTTGGAATTCCTGGCATGTGGATTCATGCTCCTTCTTATAAATGAGAAAAATAAGAATCATAGGATCATAGAGTTGCTAATTTTGGAAAAATAATGCAGCATCTAAAAGCTGAAAGCTTTATTGAAATGGCTTTTTTTCTTCCTTTTTTTTTTTTTTTTTCTTTTTTTTTTTCTTTTTTTTTTTCTTTTTTTTTTTTTTCCTCGAAACACCAGAATGAGTATTTCAGGCAAAATAAGAATTTAATTTAACTTTAGAACCTATTTTGCAGCCTTGATTTCAGACTTGACATGAAGAAAAAGAACACAGAGTAGAAAGATGATTTCACACTGGAGAAATTTTCCCCAAAGTCTGAAGAGATATGACAATAAAACAACATCAAAACAAAAAGCAACCAAACACCAAGAAGACAATTACAGATATATATGTATTTTTCTTTCTAAATTTCTATTTTTATTGCCAGGCAAATGTATCATCAGCAAGTACCCAATAGAAACTATTGAAATTGTGTAAAAAACAAGTAGTCACAGGACTGTGATCACTACACTACAGTTTCTAATCAAAGACCTCTACCATACTCAGAATTATTAAGTAACTGACACAGCTTGTACATTCATAGCTGGCATCTGACACCACATCTTTTCAAAATTCCCAGAAGGTTGCTCAATCTCATCACAAAGCGTAGGTGTGTGAACTACAGTGGTACTACTGAGATACTATTGCTACATTACTGAAAATTCTGCAAGCAGCAAAATTATTTTACCACAAGACCCCACTATAGCTTGCTACTAAAAATAATGGAGCACTAGAGGAAAACAATGGAGGGATGGGAGATGTGTCAGCAAACCAAAGCTCTTGTGAGGAACAGACACAGGAAAGGTAAAATTTGTGGAAAGTTCTTTTATGACAGGATGCTATTTTGATTCTAGAAAAAGTGGGAGAAAGTTAGCTTTGAGATCATACCAATTAACCAATGAAGTTATAATACATTTCATTTAATTTTCACTTGGGAGGGCTGGGTGTTGGAATGAAAGGATGCCTCCTTCTCTAATTTTGGTCTATCAACAAAATTTCCCCAAATGCATTAAATGGTGAAGGCACAGGGTTGAAATTAGAGCATTTCCCATGAGCTTAAATGCATACAATATATAAGAAAAAATTGGGATATGCTGTACAAAATAACTGCTGTGAAAGCCAATAAATTGGTATTCACTGAGTTTTTCTCCTCTGGATTTACTTCCTGATAATGAACCAGTAATATATCTAGAATGGTAACACCAGATCTATTGTAATTGCCCCCTTTTTTTTTTTTTCCTTTTTTTTTTTTTCCTTTTTTTTTTTTTTTTTTTTTTTGAGAACACTTTCATTTATTTGCACTAATTTAGTTGTTAATTGTAGTTGTAGTACCTTCGCAGTTCTCATTACCTCAAAACTAAGGAAGTCTGAGTGCATGCAGAACAGTCCTGAGCCAAGATAATATGAGGGCTGGTGAGCCAAAGGGTGTTGGGCAGGTGGCTCTGCAACCATCGCTGTGACAGCAGAACCCTAAGGAAAGTGCATCTTATGCAGGAAGACAGATTTGCTAAGAGGGCTGTAGGCAAGGGAGATCTGAGAAATACACAGTGAGGGAAATCAAGAAGAGAGAGAGTGAAAGCAGATCATTTATAAAAGAGCCTGACTGAGCAATCTAGTCCAATTACCTGCGCTGTGCTACCGTTGTCACTAGGGTACCAGGGGAGAGCACATTCATTTGTTGGTTCCACCGGACCATATCTCAAAGCAAATGGACATTGCATCAAATGTACCTCTTGGCTGTTGGCTAGCAGCCTGCTTTCCAATGCATCTCAACCACGTGGATAAATATTCAGAACTATGTAGGCATCTCTCCATCATCTTGTTTCTGACCTTTTGTCAAAGCACCTGCACACAGGCCATAGTTCACTCGCTTTGGTTCTTCCCCAGCAGGTTGCTCTCAATTACAGGTATTTGCGTCTGAAGTAGGAGAGAGTGCTCCTGCTGGGGCTCCAAGGGGTGCGAGCCCCGGGGCGGGTCAGAGCACTGCCAGTTGGGTGTGAACTGGAGCGTGGCAGGGTGGCATAGGCAGAGGGAGAGGTAGAGCGGGGCAGGGTGTTGTAGGCCGAGCGAGACAAGGTGTTGATGGAGCGAGACAAGGAGCTATAAGGAGGGCCTGAGAGTGTGTTGTAGGAGCCACGGGAGAAGGGGATGTAGCCTGAGCGCCCTGCAAGGTTCCATGTTGAGCGGGAAGTTGGAGGCCACATGGACAGGGAGCCTGAGCGAGTGGTGGTGGTGGTGGTGTTACAGGAAGGCCCCCATTGAGGGCCACAGACAGAGCGAGATCCCGGGGTGCAAACAACCCGGGAGATAGAGTGAGAGGCAGGGTTGCAGAGGGAGCGGGCAGTGGCAGCTGCCAGAGGCTGAGGAGTTGGGGGGGACGTGTAGCAGGTGGCTGATGAGTCTTCAGGGCAAGGGGCAGGTGAGCTCGCAGAGCGGACTCCTGTAGCTCCCACTGAGATGGAGGCAGGGGAGCACAATGAGTGGGCTGCCGGGGGTCCCACTGGACGGGAGGCTGGGGAGCACAGGGAGTGGGCTGCTGGGGGTCCCACAGGGCGGGGGGCTGGGGAGCCTGCCAGATGCAGCCCTGCAGGAGTAGAGCTACGTGCAGCATGGGGCAGTGGGGAAGCTGCAGGGCAAGGGGCTGGGGAGCACACAGCATGGGCTACTGGGGTGCTCAGGGGCTGGGGTGGTAAGGTGGCCATTGAGCCACAGAGAGGCTGGGCGACAGGAGAGGGTGTGGAGCCACAAACAACATGAGAGAGGGAGGCTGCAGGCACTGAAATGGCTGTTGGCAGTGGCATGGAACTGCTGACAGCATGGGCGACTGGCGAGCACACAGGGTGTGATTGCAGATGGGTGGGAATCCCCTGGGTTGCTGTGGTTGGACTGGAGCCAGCCATGAAGTGGGTCAACAGTGCACTCACCGCATTGTTTGCTGGAACAGAAACAGAATAAGGCATGGGCCCCCCTCCGCCTCCAGGCTGGTGTGTAGGAGCAGACCCTGTCTCAAACACCACTTGAGGCATAGGGGGGCCTGCAGGGTTGGATGTTGTTACAGGCATGGAGCTGTACACGGTTGGAGGCATCTGGGTGCATGTAGCAGGAGGCACGGTCTCGCATATAACGCGGAAGCCAGGATCACACCCAGGGTCAAACATAGCGTTGAAGTTTGGGTTGAAGCCTGGATTGCCGATAGAGTTGCATAAGGGGTGGCCTGCAGGAAGGTACACGAAGTCGAACACAGGTGGTCCCCCAGGGTTGCAGTTTGGGTTGCACACAGGGATACATATGTATTCACATGTGGAGTTGAGCCCAGGGTCCCCTGCAGGAGCTACCCCAGAGCTATTAACAGGCTGGGACCCATTCTCACAGACTGGCAGTGATCCATTCTGGTTCACAGGAAGGGAGCCGTTCTGGCCCACATGGTTACACACTTCAGCCTTGGCACATCCTTTGCAGTAGGCAAACTTGTGGCATCCAAGGTTGGCTAGGAGCCGGTGGCTGCCCAGCCTGTATGGTGTGAACTCCACGATGGTCCGTGCCTGCTGATTGGAAGCAAGCGTTCCCAAACTGCAGCAACAGGAGGGAAAGAATTAAGGTCTTAGATAGCTCAGAGACCAGAAGCGCTTAAAGATAACCTCACATTATTAGCTTTGATTTGCTATGACCAGTTTGCTATTCTTGCCTTGCTCCCCAAAAATCATCCTGAATAGAGCAGTAGCCATTTCCTTCAGTCTCAGAATGGGATTGGTTACTTCTACCCATGGAAAATTCCCATAGTCATTTCTGGAACTGTAAGCCCATTCATGATACAAGTTTCTTAAATTCTTCAAAAACATAGTCCCCTTCTACCTAAAAGATGCATTTGCTCCTTCCCTTTTCCAGTCACCTAAGCTGGATCACGGAGCTCTGTGGCACTGAATTCATTATCATTCAGTGAGAAGAATTCCTAATTGCTTCCCCTTGAAACTAGTCATACTTCTGTCAGTTGCCCTTGACATGAAGAAGAGCAATGCATATTAATGAACAACTCCTCTTCCTAGGATGTGAGAGCACACTGGAAATTTGCAGTTTCCTGTGATTAACATGCTGTGAACTTAGAATGCACATTACTATTTTTCACTCTTTTTCTAACTGTTTACGTATGTGATATGAGTTCATGAATATTTTGTGGAGTTCTCTGTAAACTCAGCGGTATTATAAGGGCTGGGGTACACAGCTGAAATTTCTTATGAAGAAAACAGCACATTCTCCTCCAGATAGAAATTTTTAACTTGCAGAGATTAAATTGTATTTAAAATGAAGCATCAGTATATATTACTAACTCTAAATACTTCACTCATTTCAAGATCGGTGAGCTTTCTAAAGGAGTCTCAAAGTAGTAAGGAGCATATAGTCCCTGTTCAGGTCCTACACACCAAAAATGTAAGAACTGTCATCTTCCTGCTAAATCTTCTGACCTATAAGACCTCAGTCAGCTCTTAATGTTACCCCAGTTTAAATAACTGATGATCTTACTCAATGGTCATTGGTTCTTTGAATAAACCACAGCCTTCTAAAGTCATTATGCAGTTCTTCATATCTTCCTGGAGAGGATTGCAGAAGGAGATCTCTGCTGTACATGGTACTTTCAGCCTGGGTTGGCTCAATAGCTAGTTAAAAAGAAAATATATATATATATATATTTAAAATATATACATATGTAAATCCCAAAGAAAAAAAAAAAAAAAGCATTAAGTTAAATAAATGAGAGGAAAAGATTATTGCCCCTTCTTTCTCTAGACATCACTCTAAGTTAATATAAAATCACAGTGATCCTGCTAAAAAACAAAAGAACCAGGAAAGTTCCAAATTTGTCTTCATTATACTTAGGAAGTGGACAATAAAAATCCCTATATGTTCCTTAGATCACAAAACTCACAATTAAAGATCTTTACCTTAACAATAACAGGTGGCCTGTTGATCACAATATCCCTGCTCACCATCAGAACTTCTCCACACTCTGGATCTGAGACAGCAACCACTTTCATAATGTTGTGATCACTGAGGTAAGGTCCGTATTGACTATACGATACACACAGTGGAATTTTTTTCACTGCAGAAAGATATTGTTGTTGTTGTTATTATTATTATTATTACTAATTTGTCTAATATTTGTACTTTGTCATAAAGTTTAAGTAGCAATGACAGTAGTTCAATTAAAAACTAAGTTGTTGCAGCATTTTTGAAGTCAGACATAAATTTTCTTGGCTTAGGATGAGACATTGCTGCTGTCAACATATAGCTGCACTCTTTTTAATTACCGTAACTATACTAGTGCAGTTACAAGGAAATGTTTATTTAAATTTTGGAACTTTAATTCCAGTGTAATTCTTAAAGTGGTAATTGGAATATAGACAAATTAGAGGTTGATTAAGGAGAAGATAAATATCAAGAACAAAACTTCTTATAGTGATAAGTGACTTAACTAAAGGGGTCTTTCTTCATTGTGAAAAAGAAGAGATAGCTGTTGAAACAACTGTTTATGCTGTGACATAACTTTGCACTCCCCAGCATCCAGTGTGTCTGGAAATAATCAATTTAGTGCTCAAATTACATGTTTTACTCTGGCTAATGTCTTCTGGCCAAAGGAAATCAGTTGCTTTTAGAATCATAAAATCATAGAATGCCTTGGGTTGGAGTGGACCTCAAATATCATCAAGATCCAAGTCCCTGTTTATGATAAACCAATTATAAACACAAAAACTTCATTTTTGTGTTGAATATATAATCTAGATTGGAACTTAAAACATTTTAAAATGGTCATCAGTATCTTTAAACCTTGAGAAATTAGGCAAAGACTACAATTAGCCTGTTACTCTGTATGTAGTAGTGATTCATAATTGATTGCTCTTAATATAATTTGTCTGTCAACACTTAACATCATATTCATTTCATTTCTCACCAGTGTTAAGAAGTCTCCACTAGCCCTCAAAAGAAGCTATCTGTCTCCAAAAAAAGAAGAGAGGACAGAACAGTAGACAAATCCACCTTCTTACCTTCCCTTGGACCTAATGCAATGGTCACACTATCTTTCCAAAACTGATCCATTGGGCAACCATTGTACGTTACGATTTGTGCAGACAAATTAAACTTCAGGTTTTTGGGTTCACTACGCAAATTTTCAAGCAGCCAGTGCAGTTGGACATCTTCACCATACATTGGGCAGTTAGCCATCTTTAGCCTCATGTTTATACCACTATCACACAAAAATGGATTTTTCAGAGATGATAGTTCTCTGTCTATATGACAGTTGGAAGCATTGCAGTACCCTGGGTGAATTCTTCTGTAAGCCCGGTAATAGGCTTCTTTGCTTTTCACAGAACCTGTTGATGGAGATATATGATAATGAGTCTACTGGAAGTCATATCTGCCTAAATAATAAATATAATTAAATTTATTCCTTCTCTTTCCTGAAACATAATGTGGTGGTCTAGCACAGAAAAAAAAAAAAAAAAAAAAAAAAAAAAAAAAAAAAAAAGGCAACAGAAAATGAAAAACAAAGTACAGTAGTCTGAATTTATGGAAGTCCTGTTTTATGATGTTAGCTCACAGTGTCAGAGGCGGATGTTGTGGTATGGCATGAGAAGTTGAACCTTCCCATCAATATCCTGTTATGTTTTGTTGCCATGTGATGAATGGCAGCTGAGGGGCAGTCTGACAAAATGATGTCTGACATGGAAGTGTGTAAGAAGCAAAGCTGCGTCACTGAATTCCTCAGTGTAGAAAAAATGGCACCCATTGAAATTCAGTCTTTGTGGAGACCAAACAGTGGGTATATGCACAGTGAGGTGGTGGGGCATGTTTCAACAGTTGCGATAGCATCATGAAATTCCAGCCACATTCCAGACAACTATGCATATTTTTACAAGTGTGGCATGCAGGGTCTTGTTCATGAATGGTGAAAATGCATAGCTAATGGAGGTATGTTGAAAAGCAATGTTTTGTAGCTCTCTCAAACAGTGTTATTGTGCTGCTTGTATCTGTTGTAATTTCCATGGAATTAAATAGAAGGCATTACTTTTGGAATGGCCAACGTAAATACTTCAGAAAAAAATCATAAAATGTATTTTCATTCACTACATTTCAAAATGGCAATATAAATCTCAAAATGCAGAGTGCAAAATTCAAAGGTTATCTCTTTGTAAGTGCTATAGTAAGTATGAAATGCTACTGTCTCTCTCAAAACTTGAAATACAATATTCCAATAAAGACATTATCAAGTGTGGTTTCTTGTTCCTTTCTTGTAAAACAAAAATTGTGCTGTTACAATCATATCTGCTTTATATTCCTGTCAGCAGTTTTGCTGGTTGAACTCTTCCCTACAATTGAAAAATGAAAGTCGGTAATCAGTGGACCAAAAGTAATAATAGTAGGATACCATTATAATACGTTAATTTAGTATCGGCATAATTCCTGATAGAGGTAGTGCAAGAGACAACAAGGAATAAGTTAATCCCAGTTTTAAAAGAATTCAAGTCTTTTAGATTATCTAAAATCCAGTGATATTCAAAACTAGAATACAGGTGAGACCAAAGCATATACACAAGAGCAATGGGATTAAATGGAAGCAACTGTTATTAGTTCTGTTTTATTAATCTAAATATGCTTAGATCTTATATGAAGAGAAAGACATCTTTCAGTAAGTTAATAAATAGTTTTAGATAGTTCTACTCATTTTAACACAGTACAAATTATATTGGTAAATTTGATTAGCATTATAAATATCCTCTAACCCCATTAATGACCTTTCATCATACCTAGCTCATACTTGTAATTCCCAGTGATATCTTCAAATTGCTCAGTGCCAACACTCTTAGTGATTAGTTGTTGTCCACATGGCCAAGCGTCACAGAAAACTTTTGTTTTTTTGGCATTGTTTTGAGAAAGCCATCCAGCATAGTTTGAGTTCAGCCGAGAAAACATGTAATGACCATCGTAGTCCAAGTCCAGGTCTCCTTCTCTGATGCTTCGAACCCAAGTAGGACCACTGCAAGCTGAGCCTAAGCCAGCAAATAAAATATTATAACAGGATGCAACTTGATTTATACAGAAACTCAGAAATATAAGCTGATGAAAAGCTAAAAATTATAGCAAACTTTCAGTTACCTCTGCCTGTTTCCAAAGGTGTTGGATCCAGACACTGCCAGTCACCACAGCACTGATTTAGATCTCTACGAGCCATCCAAGATTCATTCCAGCAGTGGTACCGCCTGTAGAATGCAGGAACATAGAATTAAAAATATCTCTGGGGTCATTATTTTCAATGCTTTGCTACAGAGGAAAACAATATCAGAGAGAATCTTTTAAGCAAATTAATAGTACTACCTTAACACTATTAATGACATCAGATGACAGGAGTTATTTGCTGTTCTTTATATAGCTAAGAATGAAAATCTGTACCAAGAACCTGCAGACCTGCTTGCAAAACAATCTTTTTATAGTCCTTTTCCTTTTTTCTTTTATTTTTTCTTTTGTTTAAATAGTCTATTTTCCTATTGTTTTCTGTATGATTCTTTAGAGAAAAAGCACACACTGTCCTAGACTTTTTAATAGATTAACAAAGAACAAATCCTTAAGATTCAACTGCTAAAAATGGGATCCTAACTGCTTTGGCATTTAGGTTTGATCTTATCTTTTTCACACGCAAAAGGTCAAAAATAAAAAAGCCATTGAAAGTTCTTATGGGTGAAATTTAGATACAAGCAAAATTCTAGTGCAGTTAAACTATGAACATGCAGGCCAAGAGTGAAAAGAAATTCTGTTGTGTTGAATGATAATGTCATAGTTACATGAACATGAATCGAAACATTAACAAGAATGAAGCAATCCACAATAAGAAACCTCAGAAAGACAATTCAGATCTCAACTAAGTGATTGTGACTAATGATAACAGTTTCCAGTTAATGATCTTCTTCACATTTTTACAGCTACTAAGAGAGATGGCTTCTTGTTTCAACTGAAAGCATAAGCAGGTGGCAACAATTCTCAAAAGTGTGCCTCTTCAGTAATTGTATGCTTTTGAAATGCATTGATAGGAAATGATCAGCTATGCCATATCAAAGAAATAGATACTCTGAACTGCTAGATTTACACTAGTCTTTCTATCATTTAGTTTTTTACATAACCCAAGAAGCTTATTATTTTTTTCTTCCTTACCATAGCTTGTCCTTGCCACAGAGGTTTTTTCCTGTACAGTCAAAAATCTCATTGATACCAAGGGGATTCTCAATTGAGCATGGAAAACAGAAGTTTGTGACAACCCGGCTTGGAATTCCCAAACATCTCATCACTGTAAGGAAAAATAGTCTTCATAAGTCATTATAAATAGTAATGCCCTTTACTTATTTTATAAATGATTTTCCCATATTCTACTTTGCCATCATATAAACAAAATGTATAGGAGGTAATATTTGAGATGTAGTGATTCTATTTTCCAAACTTAAAAGTAATTTGAAAAGAGCCTACCAGGAAGAAATGGCTTGTTACCTTTCCATATAAAAACAAACAAACAAACAAACAAACCAAAAAAAACCAACCAACCAAACAAACAAACAAAAAAAAACAAACAAATGAACAAACAAACAAAAAAAAGAAAATACCGGACTGCTTTAAATTCAGAAATAATTTGAGATCCTGCATTAATAAATCACCAGTTTCCATACCTATGGCAAACAGAGTGTATTGTTTGTAGATTTGTCTGTAGAGCATAAACCTAGTTTTCTTCATTGTAGAAACAGGTTCAGAAAGCAGATACTGTCATGTTTAAATTTTTTTTTCATCTTTATCATATCACTGTTACCTCCTCCTTAGTAGCATAAGAAGACTGTAGCTTACTGCTTTAATGTTTTGTAGAAGGCAGTGTTAGAGGTCTTATTCTCGTTCATAATTTGTGGTTTTAGTCACCCCTCAAACCTTTTCAAAGGATAAATTTTTGCTTCCATGAAGCTGTATTTGCTCCATGTTTTAATAAAAGATGCAGTAGTGAGTTACTTTGCATAAGGGTCCAAGAAAATACAGTATCACTTTTTTTGATCTTCACAGTTTATAGGAAAGCAGCAGGTTGATAATAAAAACTATGAAGGCATCCATTCCATGCAAAGGAAGATAAAATACTCAATTTCATTTCTAGTAAAACACTTATGAGTAATATGCTTGCAGTAGTTTTAGGGATCAGAGTTTTCTGATCCCAGTTTTCTTTTTTCCATTTTGGACAGATAGGTAAAAGCAGGCTGAAAAATACCTGTGCACATCACTGAAGCAAGAGACCCACAGTATCCATATCTGAC
The DNA here is from genome assembly GCF_039878825.1 of Excalfactoria chinensis. NCBI lineage: Eukaryota > Metazoa > Chordata > Aves > Galliformes > Phasianidae > Excalfactoria > Excalfactoria chinensis. The sequence continues at coordinate 52,601,932 of NC_092826.1, forward strand.
AGGTCTGCATCTACCATTGTACCACTGCTGAAGAATAGGAATGCTTCCATTCCAGGAAAATGGTTTTGTGCCCTTCAGGTAATCATTATTTTCTGGAATCTTCATGATACTGTTAGTGGTATGGCTGCTTATCTAGAGAGAGAAAAGAAAAGCAATCTTTTCAAATACTGGGCCACCTCTTCACACCCTAAGCATCTCACAGAAATATCGAAGATCAACGTTATAAGTTAATTTTTCCTGTGCATCAAGGCACAATAAAAGGATTTTCCTTACTGTGTTAGATTATAGTGCAATTTATCTTTCTATTAAAAAAGCAGTGTGATCATATCTATTCAGAGGTCTTGTACCGCTGGTTCTTACCATGTGGTTTACCACCATGCTGACGTGCACGGGATCATTGCGCCAACAATGGTCTCGATCAGAACCATGATGATAACTTGCACCCATGTCTAAAATCTTCAAGCATATGTCCAGAATACCATCTTCAAACTGCCAAAAGAGAAGTTAAGACAGATATGGTATTCTAACATTGAAAAGTTATCTTTCTGGTCAGTACTGCAGTCTTTGTATTCTCCTCTCCAGTGTCATCTTCTAAAATCAAATATTTTAAGGAATTTCAAATATAATCTCTTTTAAAAATCATACGTATATATATATATTCTTATTTTTAACTAATGGAATCATTTTTCATTGATGTGCACAATTTTCTGATTTTCTTTTTCGAAGGCATCCTTGCAGGTGTTTCGGCTACAGCAACATTTTTAAGAGTTTTGTTCCATTTTTGTATATTCTGGACTCATCCTAACAACACAGTATAGCATACATATCTGAAAAAAATTATAGATAACACTTCATTTGTACTTATATGGATGGCTGCTTCTGAACAGATCTTAAAAATGTACCTGTCCAAAGTGCCATGGTCTAGAGGTAATATGCTTATGAACTCCTTCGTACAGTATACCATGTTCGTTGAGAATATATTCTTCTCTTTGGGCCTGATTGTCCAGGTATACAGGGTCATCTGGAAAAGATACATGAGCTATCAGGCAATAGGTTCCTTTTTAGCTCTTAAGAAGGGACAGGTAGAGCTAGTTACCTAAAACCATATGCAGATGGCTTTTGAATATCTCTAAGGAGGGAGACTTTACAACCTCTCTGGGCTACCTATGTCAATACTTCAGTAACCTGCACAGTAAAAAGGTGTTTCATGCTGGAACTTCCTATGTTTTAGTTTGTACACATTGCCTCCTTTCCTGCCAAGCTATTGTAAAGTGGAGTAAACAAAATTATACTACATCTCTGTTGCCACTGAGAAGCTAAATCAAAACGCTGGCTTAAAACAACTTTGAACATTCAGGAGAGAAAAAAACAACAACAACAAAACAAAACAACAAAACAGCAAAGTAAATTGCTCTCTGTTTCCTATGCTTTCTGTGACTCTGTCCCTTATTCACCACTTAAGCAAGTCATATTTTCCACATTTTTACATAGCACAACCATTTTTCTTAAAACTACCTCAGTTTCACAGGATTTCTCACCTGCACACCAAGGGTTAAAAAGGACGTAAAAATCTCCAAGGCATCGCTGGTATGTGTGACCACAAGAAGTGATTTGCATGTTGAGAATGTAACGGCCAATGCAGGCATTGGAGGGAGGAAACACACTGATGTTGATGCATTTTGGCTGATGAGTTTTGTAGGAAGCACTCCAGCAGGTTTGATCTAAACATCTACCCATTAGGAAGGTACATTTCGTCTCATTTGACTCACAGGGTCTGAGGCCTTGTCAGGAAAATAAAAGCAAGTTCAATCAGGGTAAACAAAGCACATGTAAAAGACAAGTAATTTGTTTAGCAATCATTTGCAATGCAAAACTCCCAAGAGTAGATTACTTTTTCACTTGTCACTTTCATATAGAATGAGAAAACTTTACACTGTAGAAGCACAGCCTAAGCTAGAGGACAGTAGGCTGCTCATATAGAAGATGAATGAGCAGATAGTATTTATCACTGAAGACTATGGTAAATATTACTTAGCAGAAAATGACTGAGAAAACCTACAGACACTTTGGAAGCGACTACCTGTCTCCACGGTGAAAGTTGCCTGATCCACGGAGTCATCCCATTCCCGATTATGGAAACTTGCATAGAAATTGAAGGCTTGCCCTCTCCTTATTATCTGTCTGTCAGTTCCGAAGAAGTGGGTGTTATGAATTTGGCAGTTGGAAGGACAGTTCAGGTCAACATCTCCAAGTTCAATGACTGCAAGATGGATAAAGAAACATAAAGGAAAAAACTGACAAGTAAGGTAATCTGATGATGACCTCATCGCAGGATGAGGTCAAGACTGTGTGAAACGGGAGATAAAGATGGAAGAGATAATAGCTTTGATTAAAAAAAAATAAAAAATAAAAAATTAAAAAAAAACAGTAAAGAGATTGTTCAAATTTTAACAACACTGCCAAACTATATAATTAGATACACATTCATAAAGGTATCCTTAGAAGTTCACCATTTCCTTTGCTTGCAGGTAGAAACTTGTATAATGCTTTGATATATAAAGCTGTGCTACAAGTTTCACGTCTTTTCTGTAGCACCTCTGTGCTTTATAAATAACTAATGTCAAAGGACACTTTTTGTATCTTTACTCAAAAGATTGGTTTTGTATTGGAATAGTCTCACTAAATGACAATATCCTGCCTTCTAAAATAGTTATGTTTCAACCACAGCTAAAGAGCAAACATTTTTTGTATGCCATCAGTTGAGAGTTGGCTTTTATACAAGTAATAAAATAATAAACTGAACAAATGAAAATCAGAAATGTGTGTGTTTGAAAGCTCAAATGGCATTCCAAATCAATAATGAAAAAATATGAATAAACGTTATCCCCAGGTTTCAAATACTATTGAATGGACACACATATGTATATGTATCTATCTGTATTTCTCTGAACCATAAAAAGTTTTGATACACTCATTTTATTACCCAAATTGAGACATATTTGAGCAAATTAATGGAAAAGGAGATATTCACAAATTCTGGTCTTTAAAAACTGCTGACAGCCTGTCTCAAATGCTATGACTGCCTTGACAAATATCTCATATCGCCCATCTCAGGCATCCTGCTTGGATATCAGTCATTTCCTAAGGGTAATTATGGTGCCAGAAGGATGAGTGGCAACATTCATTTTTACTTATTTACATAGAACATGTTATTTTCAAAAATGCTTCAGCCTAATTGGAGACAAGGAGAGCCAAAAATTCTCAGCAGTTTTGGAAACAGAACTCACTGAACTACAAAGACTTGGATACTATTTTAATTCTGAAAGGTAAAGGTTGGTCTGCTGAACTTGCAGAGCAACCAAACTAACTTCTCTAGATAAACTGGCACTAATTTGAACAGACTGTTGTTATGTAAGGGAAACTCATTTTTCCCACATGGAATCAAGGTTGTATTCATGTACAAGAAGAGTTAAAGCCAAGCCCAGGGGACATGGGTACTTCTAACACAATCCAGTGGGATTTCTCAGCATCACATCCATAAATAAATTATAATAGAAATGAAGTGGGAAAGGAAGGTGTGGGGGAGAAAAAAATAATGATTTCTTTCCTTGAAACAAAATCATTAAATATTTCATTTACCACTGACTCTGATACTGAATTGGCCACTTAGCTCTTCAGCAAAGATAAGAGAGAAAGTGACATAGGCATTACCAAAGTGAAAGGGTGTACACTATCCAAAACAAATGGGGAAAACAAACAAACAAGCAAAGAAACAAAAACTCCAAAAAAACCCAAACAACAACAAAAAAAACACCCACAGGGAAACACATTGCGTCATTATGGTGCGTGAGTGCATCATACCTGCTGAACAAGAAAGAGTAATAGAATCACTGAAAATCTTGTATCTTAATGAGAGTTGTCTCATTTGCAAAGTTTTCTGGTTGAACAGAAGAGATTAGAAGTGCTTACAGCACACATGACGAATTCCTGTGGTCATGAATGCTGACTGAGAGAACCTAGTAGATCCTCACCCATCCTCTGGAGGATTTTATAGAACAAGACAAATACATTTCATTGACTCATGAATCCAGCTAAACTGGAACATCAGGGAGCTATTACATGTTTCCCAAGGATGTTGTCTAAAGTCAGCCCACAGTTTACTTATCAGAGTTAATTATCACGAATGGATGATAAAGGAGCCTTCCTCAGCAAAGTCAGCTCAGAGAAAATACTAAAGGCTAATCAATTTCACATCTTGCATGGGTTTTCATTCTGTGATAGAACCCTATGCTTGATACCAGTTACCCAGTTCTCTCAGGTAAACTTGGTGAAACAGGTGATCCTATCACAAGAGTAGTGGAAATTAGACCTTTGTATTTTATGCTGAAAGTAAAATATACTCTTTTTCATCCTCAGAAATGGCTGTTTGTCTATTTTTTCTCCATAAGTTTTTTCTTAGTTTTGCCCTAAGAAAACTTTCCCCCCACCCCTTTTTTTTTTTTTTCCCCAGCAGTTGCTCTTTTCTTTCAAAGCTCACAAATAAAGAAGTCTAAACAATAGGAATATTTTCTTGGCTTGATTCCATATAGAAGTAGGTACACTTTTTATTCTATACCTACACCAGACTAATTATTTCCATTCTCAGTCCTGGATCAAGTGATAGTAAAGTTTTGATGCACTCACCTTCCATTTTCCTTCTACATGTACTGGTGTCTGAAGCGCAGCAGTGACAGAGGTACCTGCTCCTCAGGAAGAAGCACTGCAAAGTCTGTCTGATCTCCTCCACGAACCAACCTAATTTCCTCTCAGTAACATTTATATTCACAACTAAAAGGCTGTCACACATATTGCATCAACAAAATACCAGTTTACAAAGAGGCCCCACCCATCTGTCTACTGATGCTCATAAATGATTCATTTTCACTTCCAGCATTATTAGGGAGAGTCCTGTGGCTGAAGGGAAGATCTTTGTACCTCACCTGTAGCGTAGAACTCTCAACATCTCACAACTCTGGGTGTCTCAAAAATATCAAGGCAAGGGTGATTCTAAACATTTCAGAACAAGTCATTATTTTTAGCCATTCACAGTTCCCGTAAGTCTCAGCACCTAGTGGCTAGGCACCATCAGACAAACAAAGGAAAATAGAGAAGAATATTGGACTCAAGCTGAATTTAAACTCTCTTCATTAAACTTCTAGTAGACATTTTTATTATAATATAAGCAAAAATCTCAGCTTCCAGAAAGTCTGGGTACACTACCTCCAAGTGGAGATCACAGTATAATAAACAGTTGCAGACTTTTCCAGCAAAATGTAAAAGAAACAGAGGAACGGCATTAAATGTTTTTGAAATGGATATTAAAGCTTAATCTAAAAGTTACAGGATTTATTTATACTTTGTGCGTATTTATGTGAAAGCACACAGACAGTTTCTCAGTTTGTTCCTTTAGTCCTTCCTTCCCCAAAAGTTCTGAAAAGCATTTGAGGTTTTCTAAGAGTTCCCATGAACAGAAAACATTTACATATTTTGATACAAAGTAAATTGTTTCATTTACATCCCAGACATATTAAATACAAGAATACAAAACAACTACATGACTGCTCTTTCTGCTTACTCAGTGATCAGGACATCAGCTTGCAAACAGGAGAGATGGATTCAAATTTCCTCCACCCAAATAAGAATGAGCATTTGTAACAATTGTCTCTTATCCTTCTTATGCCTTTCACACAGAAGATTAAATCCATGAGATACCACTACAGTCCCTCCAGATGAAGTTAGGTTAATTTGGATTTAAAAACATACACACAAAACAACAACAAACATGAAAAATTAACTGATAGGAAAAGGTGATTTGGATAACTGCCTGGATTCCAGACAGTTCCTTGAGAAATCATACAATGAAACAGCCTAACTTCCCATGAAACAACTTAGTAAGCATAACTTAAGCTCATGTATGGTGAAATAATTTCATAGAAACTATAGCAAAGAATCTGTGAACCAGCAGTTGTTCTGGACAGGAGTGGTTGAAATTGTTACAACTGATTCATTAGTTAAAGTGAATATAATACTCAATGTCCTCATATTTGAAATGTGTAAATGTCTGGCTATTTCATTGGCAGCTATAAAAATATTTATGAATGCTTAATGTTTCATCTCAAAACTGTTATAGTGATACCAAATATCTTTTTTCTTAATATTTGCCATTTGACAAAACAACAACAACAACAACACTATTCCAAAATAAATTATTTAGTTATATTAGAACATAATATAGATGTAAAGACACAATTAATTTTAAATCAACCAGTAAAATAGGAATAGAAATGTTCCAGTCCTTCATTGAGGATCTACTTTAAAATGTATAACTGTACTATGGTCTGTTTACCAGAAAAACTGATCTTGATGCATCTGTTTGGATGACAAAATGAGTCTCAGGCCTATAAACAGAAAATGTCCAAACCTGGTTACGGTTTCCAAAAATATACTAAAATCCCCTCAAATACCTCTAGTAGTTCAATCGTCTGTCTAAAATTTCTGGTAAATGAAAGCCTGTGACAAATAAAAGAAAACAAATAAGCTTCACTAAGTTGTTGCACCTGTAGGTTCAAAGAGATTTAATTAAGAGTTTAAAATAATAAAAGACTGAATCAGAAGCTGAACACTTTCTGTATGGACATGAGTCACTAACTGTAGTAAGTATGCTTACTTGGATCCTTGAAGTTGCTTTGGTGCCTATCTGTCTCTGAAAAATCTCTGTACGGATACCCAGCCCAATATCAGTCTCCCAGATGCCCAGTCTCCTGACTATCTGTACTTGCAAAGGCATTCAACTGCTACTGCCAGCTCACAGCCATCAAACTGGTTGGTCCTCTCACTCATGCTTGAGTCCCAAGTGCCTAGAGTAAGAATCTTTAACAAGGTAGAAAATCATAGCATACTCGCTATCTAGGTGCTCTCAGTCTATTCTTTTCCCTCTTGCCTTCCAAGCCCTGCATCAAATGAGTTGGAGCGAGATCATCGAGGCAACAGGGCCACTGGCCTAAAGAAAGGGTTGTGGGAGACTGAACACTAACAGGAAATAGTGATATGCATTACAGAAAGGTTTTGCCACCCAGCTTATGGTCTCTCTAAATAGCTGATGTGCCATAATTGCTGACTTCTCAGGGAGTTGAGTCTCCTTCTAAACAGAAACAGCTTCCCTCCCTGCCCAGCAGCGAGGAGCACCAACAGTATATTAGTCCCAGGACAGTATGCTTTTTCTCTTTGCTTCCATGTTTTTCCATTCATGCAAGCTGTTCTTTCCACATCACTACAGTTTTTTATCATATATCCAACAGCCTCCTGAAATGAACAAAGAAGCTGGTAGGCTTGATGCAGATCTGGAAATTCTAAAGATTAATAGAACGTTAATGAGGTTTTAGTCTAAATAACTTAATTTCAGGAAGTAGCTATTACATGTCTTTAAACATCTAGGCTCTGTTCAAGTATCTATACATTTATGGTTTTGAGAGGATTTCTTAATACATGGAGTAATTGCTACTTAACATAGAATGGACTGCACTTGTCTTTTATAATAGTTTCAAAAATGTATGACGTGTATTATGGTAGAATGACATGCTGAGAACTGAAAAAATCAAGTGGTGTGCCAGCTACGGTTCAGGAATCTTCATTGCTTTCAGTTGTCAATAGTGCCACTAGGAAACAGCAAGAACTGAAGAAGAGGGCATTGCAATCACAGAAGGATCACCTGTGAGCAGTACTGATGCAGTTTCATAGCATCATTAAGATATTTGAACACAAGAGTGAAGTCACAGCAATTGAATATCTGAGACATCCTTTCAAGAAAAAGGAATACAAAATGACAGCTGAATGGGGGATAAAGGGAAGAATCAGAATACATGTGAATTATGATTAAAGTGTTTTGTTGAAAGTGTCATCCAGTGGGATACTGGGGCAACTGCAGTGGTTAAAAGATATTTTAGCTGCTCAGCCAAGGGACATGTCAGTACATAGCCCTAAAGTTCACTCTACTACACTAGCCTTATAATTGTATTTGATTACCTTATTTATAAGATGTCCACATAATTAATAATGGAGTTCACCTTGTTAATAAACTTACACCTTTTCAGAAATAAGTGATGGAGAAAACGTTACCTACCAAATAGGAATATTTGATGAAGTAATTAACAGGCATCAGTTTTTGCTGCCAAGGCTTCAGGAATATGTTATAAAGGGAACAGGGAGGAAAACAATTGGATGCCATAACATAACCCTAAAATAAGTACAAACTTGTTAGGAATCCACATTCTGATTTTTAGAAGCTTCATATTGCAAGGGCAATAATCTGTCAAGAACATGGACTCTATAACAGCACACACCCACAAGTTTCTTAAAAATCGTGTATCAATTTGTGATGAGGGTCCTTTTCATTGAAGAACCTGAAAGCACTGGCTGCTACTCTGTTGAGTGTGAACAAGTATTACAACACTCTATTTATAGGTGAATTAGGAGTAAGAAATGCTTCAGAAGCCCTAGACAAGAAGCCGGTGTGTTTTATGATGCACAGAGCAGCTTTGTTTTCTGAAATGCTGGAGGAAATTAGTAGCATTAAATAATTATAGGTGGTTTCTGAAACAACAAAACTGCCAGTCTTCATATGGAGAAACCAAGAACTTCTTCAAGGCAGCTCTCAGCTGAGCTGGTTTGCAGGAGTTCCTCACTTCAAGAAAGACACTGACGACCTGGAGAGTGTCCAAAGAAGGGCAACTTAGCTGTGAAGGGTCTGGAAAAAAAGTCTTATGAGAAACAGCTGAGGGAACTGGAATTGATCATTCTGAAGAAAAGAAGGCACAGGGGAGATGTTATTGTCCTCTACAATGATCTTAAAGGAGTTTGTGGTGAGGTAGGGGTTGGCCTCTTCCACCAGGTAAAGGTGATGAGATGAGAGGGAGTAGCCTCAAGTTTGTGACAGGGAAGGTTCAGTCTGGGTTTATGGGAAATCTCAGAAAGAGTCATGAGGCTCTGGAAGAGGCTGCCTGGGGCAGCAGTGGAGTCATCATCCCTGCAAATGTTCAAGAAATGTGTAGATGTGGTGCTGAGTGACATTGTTTAGTGGGCAATATTGGTGATAAGTGGACAGCTGGACTAGATGATCAATGTAGTCTTTTCCAGCCTTAATGATACTATGACTTGCCCTTCATTGTGTTGGAGACGTTTACTCTCTTCCATCTTAGCCTTATCCTGGGCTTATGTTGATTGTGAGCCACTTCCTTTGCTTCATTTGATGTTTTTGCCCAGTATCCACAATGTTGTTGTGTAGTGCACACATCTACAATGCTGAGTACATGCAGAACATGGAAAGGTCAAGCAATTAGAGGGTGCACTTAATAAGAGGAAGAAACAACATCATTTATGTTTAAGACATCGTGTCATCATATTTAAAACAGAGCCAAGCTAAAATACTAGGCTGAGTCACACCAGAGACCTGATTTATCTGCTTAACCTTCACTCTGTAGTACTTCCACAGTTGTTTTTGTTTGTTTGTTTTTTTTTTTTAATTTTTTTTTTTTTTTTTTTTTAAACACGTACTTTAATAACAGTAGCAATGGTGACTGGGTTAACTTCATAGAAAAAAACTGTGAACACTCCACAAACTGAAACCAAACATGTTGCAATGGAAAGAAAAAATTAGTTCGTCTGTTTTAAAAAATCACAAACCTAAACTGGAATTTATAATTCAGTTATTTGTCAGGTACATTAAGCATTATAAGCTCATTTTCAAATGAGTTTTTTCCACAACAATGTTAAAAACAGAAGTGGAATAAGAGAGTAGTACTGTAAATTCCATCCCCAATTCACTCCACAGTAACTTTCCCACACAGAGAAACCTAAAAATCACAGGCCTGTGATTATTACCTACAAATTACAATTGCCAAGTAATGAAGGAGATATGGATCTTTTACCTGGATAGGCAATGCTAAATGGAAAAAGTTTCAGTCTGAACAGTGCTAATGCAAAGACTGAAACAAAGAGGGACATTCACTGAATTATACCATGGGAGGCTTTGTGTTATCATGGGGAACATAAGCTGGCTCCTATTCTGCCTCTTAATTTAAGTCTTCAACTTTTAATGAAGTCTGCTTGCTGTATAAAAATGCATTTTGTCCTGTAATTTTTCCTAGATTTTCCTTTAAAGTTTCTTTATGTAAAGAGCTAGAGTGCAGGATCCCAAAGCACAGGACAGAAAATAAATAAATAAATAAATAAGGAAATATTTACAATAAAACGATATTTCGTTATTTCATTTTCACCTGGGGACTGTCTAATTTTAAAAACAGGAATGAAACATCCTGGCTCTAACAACTTGAGTTCAGTACCTGTCTTACATGGTCTTTCCAGGATTTCTAAGATTTCCCATGAATTATTCATTGTGAGGTTTAAGAAATGCAGTTCTTTTATGTTACATTTTAAGCACTTGAGAGTGAAAGAACCAGGAGTTAAAATTAACAGGAAGAAATTCTTAAGATTCTTTGTCCGGTTTGAAATATCTACACAGTGTATCTTCCACATCTACAAGATATGGTATAGATAGAAGATAATATTTTTTACAAAGAGTAAGGAAGACCCCATGGATAGGAAATGCAAACCCAAATTATATTATTTTTTATATATACATATACATATGCACATTTAAATACAGACACACACTCTTTCTTCAATGAGACATATTACTGTTTTTTTGTTGGCTCCAATGCTACAAAGACATTTATCTGGGGATGGTGAGTGGATTAAAGACAAAAATATGTTTCAGATCGTTTGCAGCTAGTGATTTCTCTACTTATTCAGGAGTTAATGGACAGAAAGCTTGGGTGTACAAACTAACACATTAGCTGTAATGTCATGCAGTGGCGTGGCTCTAATGACATTTGCATGAGCTTCCAGAACCTTCACAATGATGGAAGATTAGGAGCAGTTTTTAGTGAAGCATGGAACTTTCTTTGCAGGAGTAGAGGTACAGAGCAAGATATGGAAGGAAAGGTGCTGAAGCATGACATGGAGCTGGAAGTGCTGGTTGAGGTTGAGGCAGGTAGGGTATAAGCTAAAGATAACTGCTGCTCTCAGATACTAGAACTGTCTTTGTGGACTGAGTCTGAGTACTGTTTCCTGTTGTATTGATACAACTTCTTCATCTAGTACATCTGACTAAAAAAATTGTAATACTGAATTATTCATTTAGGAGAGATGGTCTAGTTTCCTATACTTTTATAGTTGATTTAATAAATTTCTAAGTGCACAAATCTCCCAAATTTCAGCTGTTACAGAGAGAAATCCAGCTCATAGCTTTCATCTGAGCACTTTAACAGAACAGTGAAAAATATTTCAATAACTCAGTAAAAGGAAAAAAAAAAAAAAAAAAAAAAAAAAAAAAGTGGAATGACAACTTAATTGCATCATGAAAGTAAGCAAGGAGACATCTACACACCCATACTTCAAGCAGAACCTTCCAGTTTTTCTGGTCTAAATAGAGCTGTACTTTAAGGACTCACTGAAATGCTTTCGGCTAGTTTTCTACATACAAGTGTGGATTCTCTGCTTGTTAAAGTTACAGCAGCTATAGACTTCATTTGCTGTCTTTTCAGCAAACCAGCTGTCTTTAGTAATATCTTTGTCTAATATCCCTCATTCAATATACTTTTTTTGTTGTTGTTGTTGCTTTTTGTTGTTGTTGTTTTAAACATCAAGTTTCTCAGTCTCTCTAAAAGCAAAATAAATATTCATGAGATCCATTGCAAACAATTTTGCTCTTCTTAGAAATCAGTAAGAATATCAAGTCTATTCTTTGCTGGTTTCACATACCATGCATTAGAGAACGCCATGCTAACATCTTTTACAACAATCCAAAATGAGTCCTTTTTTCATAAGAACACATCCAGCTGAGCTATAATTACAGTGCAATGTGCTGTCATCTTTCCAAAGAATAGTAATTAGGGATATGAGCCTGGATGTCTTGTATGCTTATGGAAACATTTTTTCCTTTACAGCTAATGATCATCCAAAGAGAAAATCATTAAAAGGAAAATGGCAAAGGGTGTGGATAGAGACTGTCATTAGCCTTGTGCACCAGTTCCAAACTCAGTCTTCTTCCTTCCTAAGAGAAAATGGTGAGAAAGCAAAAGTTAAATTTCTTCATGGTTCTTTGGGGAAGAAAATGAATTAATCTAATTTTTCTTGTATTTTATTATTGGTACTGTCTAAAGAAAAATCATCCGTGTTCCACTGAATTTTTTGGATTGAGAAGAGCATCTCTGAATTAGACTACTGTTTTCACGTGGAGCAAAGAGAGTGAAAGACTAAACCAGCCATGTATCTATCATAATAATTTATACAAACACCTAAGAGCACAGACATGTAAGTACCTATCTCTGGAACTAAAAATCCTAGCCAGCTTCCCTTTTTTCTAGCCAGATCATTTTTTAATATGTGTGTGCTAGTGAGAGCTAATTACAAGAAGAATGAGAAAGATTCTCTGGCTTTTATCACTATTCCACTGCACTAGGAAATAATACTACTGTTTAATTAAAATAAGAGAAGATATTTCCTTCTTTATAAATACTTCAGCCAATTTTTAAAAATTATTTTATTATTTTTATTTTTTATTCTTAAGTATGAATGGAGATGATACATCTGTTTAAAGTGATTCTTCTAACAAGCACTTGTTTTTCTTTCTGAAAGCAATAATGTAGGTCTGGCTTTTCATTTGTTAACCAACACACTGCATGAAGAAAACCACAGGCATGTTAAGACACAAAGGAACACATATTTCCATCAACCTCACCATGATGATGCAGGTTTGTACGTATCCCTGAAGAAGGATACTGCTCACTTTGAAGAAATTCCAAAGGTGAGATGCCTGAAACTCATCATATAAAAAACTCTAAAAGTGATAACGCTCCACAGCAGTATAATTTAAACAACAGCCCAGTAAAATTTTATAAAAAGATATGACACAAGATTAGAATAATAATGTGTTAAAGTATTATGCAAGATTTGCGAACACCTTACATCTTGCATTAAGTTCTACAAGCAAGCTAATAATACAGCTCATGGTTTAATCCCATAACAATAACCAGTTATATATTTTTTTAACTGCTTGATGTCTAGCATACAAAACTGTAATTACAAAGATATTCTATTTCAGCTGTGTACAAAAGCAAACACTTCATAAAAGCCACAAGCACAGAAAGAAGAGGTCCAGCCACATCTGAGAGAGGTGCTAAGTCTTTGCTATCTAAAATTCGTCATTTGCCATGGTCAACAGAGCATTCCTGTAGAACAGGTCTTACATTTATACCAAAATTCCATTTGCCTTTATCAAGACATCAAAGGGCTTCCAATCTCAGAAAACACTGGGGCAGATCTGGATTTGAGAACTGGTTTTTCATTATGACAATATTTAAAATATTATAATGTAATTTATTTATATGGACAAACACATCATGCATTATATATGTTATATTAGGACAAATACACACTTTACCAGTCTTTTCCAGTACTCAATGAATGTCCAACTCTCAGTGCCCTTTTCACTCTTTTGTCTATGTAACAAAGCTGCAATAGATTTTCCACACTGAAAAACAGGTTTATTAAATCTTTTAATAAAGTAAATTCAATGCATCCCTGAAATACTGCCTATATACCTTAGTACAATACGTTCTTCATGTAATTTTCCAGTACATTTTCAATCCCTAATTAAAACTTCAGCAAAACCATAATGAAGTTACATATCAGTTACTTGGTCTGGATTCTTGTAATCTGTCAAATGTTAGATAACGTGCTTCAGTGTTTATTGATATAAATTATTTTTTCTTTGATTATACTATGAAAAATCTGCATTAAAATCTGTATTTTGCTACTGTATTATCCTTTGAAAAATATCTGTTATGACAACTCACCAGCAAATTACAAATCATACAAAAGTTTGGATATTTCTGGCATGTTAAGAACTTCACTTTCTGAAATGCCCAGCTGACACTCTTTCAGATTCATTTTTATAGATACACTCAGAAATTCTTGGAGCATTAAAACTAAAAATGAATGCACAGAAGATAAAAATAGCGTTCTTCCTTACTAGACATTATTAAACTGACTTTTCCTTCCCACACTTTAGAAAAGAGAAATTTAAAGAGACTAAGCAGTCAATGTAATGATTATCAACATATAGTGCTAATTAGATTGTAAACTAGAACCTAATTTTACCTCTTTTTTTTTTTTTTGTTTTTAATTTAATACTACACTGAACTTAAATGTGAATCTAAAAAACAAGAGCAAAAATTCCCTTTTTTAAAAAAGCTGTGATACAATAATAAGTCGTCATTACAATCAGAAGAGAAAAAAAATGTAGTGAAGTAAGGCATATAGGGCACGCTGTTGAACCTTGCGGTGACTTCTTTGTTCACCATGATTATTATACATTTGGACAGAGGAAGCTGAGAATGATCATAACACAGAAAATGTTCATGAAACCAACACTGAAATAAGTATTAGAAGAAAAAAATAAATAAAAAGCTTTCACTATTTCAAATGCTTATCTTTCCAGTGGGTGCTGTAGGTAAATCATACACCAGTCATTATCCAACTGCTTTGTGTTCACAAACTTAGCTAAGTAGAAAAATACTGAAACTAATAGCTATTTAAATGTAGTCCAGTTTGTTTTACTGCCTCCATTCTAAACAGACAACTGAAGAGTATTCCACTATGGAGAAAAAGAATGTGTTCATGGAAGGGCAACAATAGGAAAAGAAATGCTCTCTGGAAGAAATTATGACTGGTTTCTGACTTCTTTTCCTTTTTCTCTTATATTTTTTTGTTTTGGAAATGGAATCTCCTCAACATACAGTACTTGGAATTCCACAGCAGAATAATTTTTAAGCAAAATTACCATTTAGGTTATTATTACAATCATTGCCTGTCCACTGTAACATGTTATTCTGGGTTACTCAGGCAATAGTTCAATATGTTAATCAGAGTGTATTAGCAAATTTGTTAATAAAAATCATATAAATGAACTGTATGAACTGCAGCAGATAACTTGGCTCTACAAGTAATATTACATTGGATTAAACCTCTGTCAGTTAAACACAGTGTGCCTCAAACTACAATAGAGCTGAACCAAACTCATGATTCATTATAGTAAGAATACAGTTGCTCCATTGAAAGGGACCTTCAAAGACTATCTAGTCCCACTATCTGACCACTTCAGGGCTAGCCAAAAGTTAAAGCGTATTATTGAGGGCATTATCCAAATGCCTGAACACTGACAGGCATGGGGCGACAGCACCTCTCTAGGAAGCTCATTCCAGTGTTTGATCATCCCTACTGCAAAGAATTTTTTTTCCCTAACATAATCTCTCTTTTGATTAGTAGGGTTGTTTTCTCTCAAATGTATGTATTCAGATTTTACACTGCATAGTCTAATTATTTTCAAATATAAAGCACTGAAACCCACTTCTGAGTTATACTAATCCCCAGTGAATGCTGAGTCACAATACTCTTTCTACCTCACTGAGTAGTGGGGCTCAAGAGGCGAATATGTTAGAAGAATTTGCAAAGAGAGAGCATTAAAGGCAGAGACTTGAAAACATTTTTTTGAAAATTCTTTTGAAAAACACTGTTGTTATTTTTCCCATCAAATTATTTCTAAACGTGTAATTATATTTCAGAGACTTCCAGTGGACTTGCTCCAGAAGGATTGGATTAGGCTGTTAATTATTAAGAACTCACATTAACATACTGAGTTATATTCAGGACTTGGCATTTACTAATATTACCATATTAACAGAGAAGCACTGCTGGAAGGTTAAGACTTGAAATCCTAATTAAATTCAATGGTCTGTTTTCATAAGGAATGGTCTTAGTTGTTATTTAAAAATGCATAATGTTAAATTCTGAGATGTTCTTTTAATTTTCTGTGGACCAGACCACCCATGGTATTTTCAATCTATTTGTCAGGGAATAAAATCTACATTTTCCCTATTAACCTCCTTAGTAATTGTGTCACACGCTGATAAAAACTTGAAATACACAGGAAATGGACAGTTACAATATTTTTCCCTTTATATTCACCAGTGTGATTACTTTCCTGATCTCAGACAACTGAAAGAATGGATAATTAAACTATTTTCAAATATTGCCCTGATGAATTAATAAGTGAAACAAAAAAGATATAATAAATATTAAAGAAGAATATTATCATTATTACTTTATAATAATATTTGTGTGATCTTTATTGTAAGGAATTTTATTTAATTGGTGATAAATTTATTTCTAAGTTTTAGATTGTGTCTAAAATCACATGACGATAGTCACATAGTGATACATACACAGAGTCTATAAATTTATAAATTATCATTTATTATTATTTGCCATTACACAATGAGTTACTCTGAAACAATGCTGAACAATGCGACAATCATTGGGATCCAAACACAATGAGATATAAGTGTATTGTCTTAAAATTCTGTTTTTTTCAGGTGTCTTTTAGAGAACTGTGAGGGAGAGGGTATTTTTGTTTAGCAATCTATAGACCAACGTCTGTTAAATTTAAGTGTTGCCTTAGTCTTTCATCTCTGGAGACCATGTTTCAAATATTTAAATGAATTACAGGTAATCAGACATCAGTCTTAGTGCTATTGAACAGATGTTTTTTCTAAGACAATTGAGTTGTGGCACAGACTAAACTGCACTTATTGTTTTGTTTACATCAAATCAACCATTTCAGATCATTGCAGCAGACATATGCACTTATCTAATTGGAATTTACATGAACCAGCAGTCCTAATGATTAAGTTTTAATAATCACAGCCAAACTAACTTCTAATTTGTGATGTTTAGGACTTGAATTCTACAAGAGAGAGTTCTCAGAATCATTTTTTTTTGCTTTCCGTTTCTGTAGGCAAACAGAAATTCAGAAAGGAGGTAAGGGATAGCAAACGCAAGGCAAGAGGTAGCAAACTACAATGGTAGAAAGCTTTGAAGAATCCATAAAGATTTGCCTAAGTATAAAACATGAATTAATTGGGAGTTATTCTCATTAACATTACAGAAGTACTGACCATGTGTAAAACAAGCAAGAAGAGAGATTTCCATTATGCCTACACAGCTATCAGTTGTACAGGCCCATTAGATTGTTTCTGTACTGGTGTTTACTTCAGTACAATATGGGAAGGAGAAACACGTTTCAATGAATATACCTCAGACTGGAGTGCCAATTGCAGCATTCTGGAATAGGTAAGAATATTATTTTATTTTCCTTTTAAAATAGTTTTGCCATGAGAACAAGCATATTAACTTTGATAGTAACCACTATGTTTGCCATAGAAATTGTGTCGTTACATCAAAATGACTCACTTTGACATTGCATTCATATCTACTTTCTCATAAGAGCAGGAGATAAGGAGGAAATAAAAGCTCCGAAAGAAACCAGTGTTTTTTCAGTCCGAAAAATACATTCCTTGCATCGATATATGTATTTATACAATATATGCATTTATAATTAACTTACTAGACATCAATTGCTGATCCAAAGATTAACTATGTGAACAACAGGAGTAGCACATCAGTTTGTATCCATGATATTTTAATGATATAAATTAATATTTGGATAGAAGGAAGGAAGGAATTTGCAACAGCATGTTAATCATCTGAGGTCAAAACAGAATTAATAAGCAGCTGCTTACCTGTATGGTCTGCACTGAGAGTCTTAAAGTCTTCCTCAAATGTAGTAAAAATTCAAAAGAAGAATATTTAAAATTTTTAGCTATCTAAATATAGTGCTAAAATTTGTCAACTCCCCAAAGGCAAGGCTTAAAGAAAAATATTTTATGCATTGCATAAAAATACGCTAAAACCCAAATCCATATGCATAATCAGCTTTACCCTTATTTTAATAAAGTATCTTATTAATTCCATCTTTGCCAGGCCAAACTAATGTACAAACCTATGTAAAGTACCAGAATACTGAGTACAATTGGTCACTAACAGAGCAACATCATTATAAAGTGATGCATCCTGAAAGGCCACGTAGTAGTCCAAATGAAGATTTTTAACTACAGATTGTTTATTCATCGTCTCATATTTTCTGTGCATTTTTGACTGCTGATGTCAAGAGAAGGAAATAAAAGAAAACCAAAATATTAGAAAATGACAAAATTGTTAGAGGGTACAATATAAAAGAAAGAGAAACTGACAAGGAGTTGTTGGAGCAGCTCCAGTGGAGGGCAATGAGGATGATGAGGGAGCTGGAGCACCTCCTCTACACAGACAAGAAAGCTGAGGCTCTTCAGCCTGGAGAAGGCTCTGAAGATCCCTTATAGAGGCCTTCCAGAAGGGGGCCTACAGGAAAGCTGGGGAGGGAATTTTCATAAGGGCAGGTAGCAACAGGATGAGGGAAAATGGCTTTAAACTGGAAGACTGTAGATTTAGCAAGAAATTCTTTACTTGCTAAAGAACAGTGAGAGTGGTGAGCCACTGGAACAGGTTGCCCAGTGAGGTTGTGAATTCCCCTCCCTGAATGTATTTGAGACCAGGCTGGATGGGGATCTGAACAACCTGATGTTGTGGAAAGTGTCCCTGCCTTTAGCAGGGGATTATGAACTAGGTGTTCTTAAAGGTCCCTCCCAACACAAACCATTATATGATTCTGTGATTCTGTGAAAATTAGAAGGAAAAGAAGGGAAATTAAAGAGAATAAATTAATAGACACAATAGGCAAGCGAATAGTTGAAGTGTTTTCACCCAAAAGGACTGATGGAGGATGTCACTTAGTTCATCACAGCATATCCCTTGCTGCTGATGGATAATGGTGTCCTTTGATTTCAGTAAAGTTACTAGGAGCATGTCCTTAGTATCTTAAGCTTCTCTAGGGTTACAACAACCACAGTGTTTTCATCTAACCTGGAAAAAAGCATTGTAGATATTTCAGATCTTTATTCCACCCTTTCATGCACCAGTTCTTAAACCTATCCACCTCACAAAGCTCTTAGATTTTCACACAGGAAGTATCACCAAAAACTGTTCTCTCTCTACACATGAGACCAGTTTCTCTTGTAAAAATGCGAGTCTGAAAATTGTATTCTTTTTATATTTCAACTCCTGTTTCTCTTAGTTATCTGCATAGGTAGCCATGCACAAATAGGAAAGAATGCTGTGTCTAGTCTCAGACATCCAGCAGTCCATGGGTTTAAATGTACTTGCAAAACTGTAAAGCAGAACTTGTCTACAAATGTAAAACTCAGTGAGTCATCCTGTCACTATGACAGTGACTGCCCATGGTTACACCCTGTGAAGTGTGTCCTTCCCATTCAGTGTTGTTCTACTCTGTACAAGATGCATTCTGCTGAATACGGCAAGGCTCGTATTTTCACTCTTCCATTTTAACCAACTCCTGGCAAGCACAGACATACTGCTGCAGTGCTGAGAGGGATTGTGAAATACCAGCCTGCAGAGTCCTTTCTGTAGAGACTCAGCCAAAAAACAGCCTCTCCCCTTCCCCCCCCCCCCCCCTTTTTTTTTTTTTTTTTTTTTTCTGATGAAGTAATCAAGGGATGAAATTAATACCTATGTCAACAAATCCAGTTCATCATGAAAAATGCCTAAGGAGTTTCCCACTCTTTTAGCTGCTTCCAAATCCAGGATGCTGTCTCATACTCTGCCATGCTGTTGTGTCCAAGGAGATATACTCACCCAGATCAGTTCATTTACCCATGTACAGCATTACATTTTCAGCAGCTTGTATGGCCCTAATTTAAAGAGCATACAGAGGCAGGACAGTAACTCCTGAGGTCAGCATTGTCATTAAAGTTGCTGTATAATGAAACTACAGCCTAAGTAACTTGCCTAAAACTGCACTCCAAGTTAAAAGAAAATGACCAGAAACTGAGCTTAATGCTAAGCAGCATGTCTACACTCTAATTTAAGCATGACAGGGCAAGTTTACTGCCCAAAGACAAGCCAGCATCTGTGATCATGAGCTCACTGTCCCCAAAGCAGAGTGGCCTTGTCCTCACGTCAGCTGAGCTTGTACGGGCCTGAACGGCAGAAACACCCCACAGGCTTTTGTGCCTGCACATCTCCATAGCTC
This sequence comes from Excalfactoria chinensis, assembly GCF_039878825.1. Classification (NCBI taxonomy): domain Eukaryota; kingdom Metazoa; phylum Chordata; class Aves; order Galliformes; family Phasianidae; genus Excalfactoria; species Excalfactoria chinensis. The sequence continues at coordinate 52,622,069 of NC_092826.1, forward strand.
CTATGTTCTCCCTTTCCTTATGATACATCATAGAAGCAACACAGTGATTACTTCAAGTGGTTTTGCTTTTTTTTTAAAGAGCCCATTTCCCTTTGTCTTTAGTCATTACAACTGAAATCAGAAATTTAAATCAGTCATTAAAGCCACCCAGAGCAGCGTATGGCCTACGTGTCAAAGCTCAGCCTCCTGAAATCTCTGGCTCACCATGCTCAACATCCAAAGCTTTCTGAAGACCACAGGGGCTACCAGTGCCCCTTTGGTGGAGGCTAAGGAAGCCCTTGCAGAAGAGCTCCTGGTTCTGAGGAATGACACGGGACAAGAATCAAGCGTTGGAGCACAGCCTCACACCAAGGATCTGCACTGGGGTACTTCTTTTAAAAGAAAGAACTTCTACTGATAAGGAAACACTTTGCTGTTTCTTTCTAACATAGTGCATAATATCTCAATATCGGTTCAGGCTTATAAACATTCTAGTAAGACTGGCATGATGTACTATTTGAATGTGAATTTTACAAGTTTTGTTATTTTATTCCACACTGTTACTATCTATTTCCCTGTCCTTGCAGCACCATAATATGAGGAGTATTCTTACTTCCAGTAATCAGTTAGCCATCACTGGGAGCTTAATTCCCCTGAGCCTTGCTGCACATTTCTAGGCAACGTCACACCTTTTGAACCTCGCAGTTACAGACGTCAGTGTGAAATTTTTTCTCCCATCTCACAGTCATTATTTACAAAACTGAAAAAAGGCTCATAACTTGTTCCTTGTTCTTAGGATTAAGCTGCAGATAATCATTTTCCATTAGGCAACAATCTGATTATTTTTCTTTATGTGGCTTGAGCACAAAACTAGGCAAGCAGTTGGAGGTTTTCTTTTTAGCACATCTCAGCATTTACATTTCTGATAATAGTTGTATCAGCAAATTATTTCTTCACTGTCTAAAGCAAATGCACATTTTATGACCTACTGCGTTTTTGCACCAGGCTTGAATTCCAGGAGCTTGAAGGAAACAACACAGCTTCACTGAATGCATTGACAACTTTCATCTTGAAACCCAATTAAATTTTGACAAAGCACGATGCAAAGTGTAAATACATAACCATGCTATACACAGGCCAAGATACATATCTGCATTTAAAACCTATTCTAAAAAGCTAGCTTTACACTTGCTCTGCTAAAAATTCGTTTATTTTATTAAGCATAACAACGCAAGAAGCTCTCAGCTACTTAAATATGCATGTTTCAAACTGTGGCACTACTATCTGTCAGAGGCATTCACCACAGAACAACACTTGCTTACCTTTTGGAAAACAATTCCTCTTCTCCTTCAGCACCCTTTGATCAGCTCATCATACTTCGTGAAATAACTCCTAGGACCAGGTACATTTTGACAAGTTAATAATGCAACAATGCTGCCTTATCTTTAGCAACCTTTGGCACTTGGGATGTGATTAAAGTGTTTTGGGATTTCATAAATGAGATGAAAAATTAAAATACACATACGTTTTGGGTTTTTCTTGATTGTTTTAATACATACTCCTAATAGGCTGAGGGGGAAAGAAGATATAAAAAGTGCGAGATATGCACTACAGTATTGCTACCTCAAAGACTAACTCATACAAAAAATTTATCTTTGCATATAAAACAGTTTCGCATGACAGCATAGCATAATTTATAGTTTTCAATACTGAAACTCGGACACAGCTATGAATGGTAAATCTGCTGAAGGCAATTAGGCTCTTTGCACTAGCTCAGGTGCAACTAATGAATTGCCAAGGACTTGTCTGGACCAACACATATTTCTGCCAACTTCTATATAAGCAGGGAATACCCCGTGATGTAAATCTCATAGCAATTACAAAGAAGAAAGCTAAAGCTACCTTACATAAAAGGAGATCACTTACCCCAAATGGAAAGGCTCTTTCTAGAAAATAAGCTTCTGTAAAGAACACCTACAAGTCTTCACCTTCCTGAGATGTGCTCTACTTTAGGACCACTGCATTTTCTGTACTTCCTCCCAAATAATCTACTTTAAGACAGAAAATTTACCCCGATTGAAGTTGAAGATTTACATGTTTGGTGACAAAAACAACCTCCCCTCCACAAATACCTTATGAAAATGCTCTGATATTTTGATAGTTCCTAAGTGATATGAGTTATTTATTCATTAGAGTTTGCCTTTATAAAATATCATCTGATTACGTTTAACACAGACCTGAAGACATCATCATATTAATACATGACAAGTTCAGTGAGGCTTGAAAGAGGCTTTATGGAGCTCAATTGCCTTGATAGGTAAGTGAAAGATCAAAAAAGTCATTTTACCAAAGCAAAGAGAAAATAAAATTAGCCAGTGACCAATCAGAACAATCTACATTTCAACTTCATTATTTTTAATGTACAGGATAACATCAGGATATCCAGGTTCTGTTAAAGTCTTTTAGTATTATTTTACCTAAAAGTTGCTGTCCATCGTAAACAACCATTCAATGGTAATAGAAAAAAAATACTTCTGTAGTAGTTCAGAAACATTGATGCTGAAGTCAGATTCCTTTCTTTACCCTAATGTTTTAAGCCACTCCCACAGGTTCTTTATTTATTTAAATACCAAATCACTTAAGTCTTTAGTCTGTCAGCAGTACATTGTCTGCTTTGGATTAGAAGTCAGCATCAACTGCGGAAGTAACAAGAATAAAACTGCAGCAAGCTTTGAAGGTGAAAATGCAAATCTCACATTATTGATTAAGTCCCTAATTCCTGAAAGCATTTAGACTACAAGTCGCCAATATTGCCAATATTTAATTATACTCTAATTCACCATTCCTTTAAATTAGAGGTGTAGCAACTTAACACAAAACAGGAACTGTTTTGTTTTTTATCTCAAACAAAGAACACAAAGCTATATATTATTGTGAATGACTTGCAATGCATGCTTCTGTGGACAAACAGCACAAACATTCCCAAATAATTGTGACTTGGTTGCAATGCTACCCACTAGGCCAGGGAAATTGGCCCAGTCAAAAGTTTACTTTGTAGGTAAAAACTGAATGAAAACACAAATAATTAACTATGAAAAGTAAGCAGAGATATAAGATTTCTTTTGAAATGACTTAAATGTTGATTAGCTATGCAGACAATATATGTTGAGTGTAGCTTAGCTATATCAAAACATAAGTTATGGATATAAGTGGATCCTGCTCCATTCCCAATACTGTCCATGCTTTTTTATCCACTTCATAGTCAGCCCTCAAATGTTCAACCTCTTAATGCAGTATAAAACCGCCCACTGGTTTGGTCAGGACAATCATTAATCCAGTCAAAGATTATGTCAACTAGCAATAAAGGCAACTGAGTACCAGAACTGATGCAGTGAAATCACTGCACACTCAGAAAGGAACATTGTATGTTAGTAAAATTTGCTGACAAGTTGCACACTCCTTCTGTGAACTCATATTCTCTCTTCTTCAATGCAAACTTTTATATATAAACCCAGCCAGAAAACATTATTCCTCTTGCTAATAACCCTTAGGGTTTACTCGTTCCTCTTCAAAGGATCTTGAAAATATTTTAGGTTTTGTTGTTAAAAGACACAATCCTCCATTCAAAAATGCTCTGTTTAAAATAGCTTTATTTATTCTACAGCTGCAAACACTTCTATGCTCCTTGACTTATGAGCAGAATGAAGTCTGCTAGAAACAGGACCTTTCACATCAGCTGCTAAATGGTGCTCTCTGTCAGAGAATCAAAATACAGGTTAGTATGAGTAATCCTTTAAAATGGTTACAATTTCAGAAACCAGAGGAAGATAATTGTTTTGGGAATACTTACGCTGCCTAGGCAGACTACAGAAACCTTTCAATTTAAGAGTTCAACAAAGCGTTCAACACGGGACTGTCAAAACTGTCTCTGCTGGTTATACCAATACAACACATAGCAGTTTCAACGTGATGCAGTATATTCCAAGACAACAAAAAAGCAGAAAGCTGCTGCATTTCCTGAAAAGATCTGAGAACCAGAACCACTGACACTCAGCATAATAGAACCTGAAATGTCTGTAGTCTTGTTGTATATTAAGAAAGCTTTAGGAAAGCACATTCTGGTTCTGCACCCTTTTCAATGATGAGCTTTTGATTTCCACTAGAACTTTCAGCCCTTTCACCCCTCCAAGCAGTGCTTCCACAAAGACGCTGACAAAAGAGAAATGGGTAAATTAATTCTGGACAAAACCAGAGCAAGCTAAACCTTTTCCTTAAGCATTTCATGAGAATGAAGCACTTCTGTGCTGTCTTTGACACACTGGATCAATCAAAGCATAATCATGCCGTCCTTTAAGCATGGAGCACCACACCGTGGAAAGTTCCTGTTAAGACAGCTCAAACACCAAAGCAATAAGACAGTGCACATGGCCAAATGTCAACACTACTCACAATTCTTACAGAAGGAAGAGTATTATGGAACAGTTCACCTCAAGTCCCCTTTGCTACAGTCACTGCTGCAGAAATTTGCAAGTATGCAAATGGAATGTGTTGGTATTTAAAATTCCTTTTCTCAGAGATGTATTTGTTTTACTCAGTGAGCATTCAGTATAAAGAAACTATTCACTCCTAAAATTGGAGGACTGTTTCAAAATACTAAGAGGTGTCAGCTTTTTCAAAATCTGCCACCTGCAGTTCTGAACTGAGCTACTCAGGCTTAATGCATACTTACAAAGTTGCAGGAAATGCTGCCTCCTACAGAACATGCAGCACCTCAACACACCATAAATTAAACAAAGCAGACAAGTGCTTTTATGTGTTTTTATTATAGAAAAACAAAAGGCTTACACTTGAATTCAATAAGCAGCATTATTTCATGAATTCAAAAGAGGTTATGACAGTAAAGTTGCTTTAGGAAACCTCGAGAGATTTGAGAAAAGAATAAAGTGACAGATTCTCCTCAGACAACACTCTAAATTATTTGCATGACTGCAGTAAGTTCCCGTAATTGCATATCACTTCTTACACTCAGTTTGTGATTCATATGCTCTTCTTTTCCCTGTGCCTTGTTGAACATAGCTGAGACAAGGACTTGGTGAAAACAGCAGTACATTTCAAGCTTGATTTTCAATAGCTCAGTACACATCAGATTGATAATACAGTTCAGAAGTGACTGAGGTACATTTTCTTCTTCAGCAGTTGAATGTTACAGTTGTATCAGAACCCAGTGTGATGTGTTTCTTACACAGCATTTATCATTTTCATCTTTGTATCACAGAAGATTTCTCAGCAAGATACTGGGCTACTATTTTGATTACAAACAAAAAATAACCACAGAAATAAAAAGTCACAAATGAAGCAGTTCTTTGCAATGCAACAAAATTCATGGGGTTTCTGTTTACTTCTGTTGGTCAGGGTTTTTTTGCTGGTTTCTTAATTACATACTACAGAAAGAAGGGTGTCCTTCCACTGATCACATCCATCTTTTTGTCAAAAGCTGCATGTCTCCAGCCCAAGCCAAAATTAAATATGTAATTGATTTGTATTTGAAATCTCATAACAACAGACAAATCAAGAAAACATGATACTATATTAATAGTCCTATGTTTTGATTATTACCACTGACTTACGTTGAATTCCAAAGGAACTTACAGCTTTGTCCTTGAGTGATTATTGGTTTAAAATGCAATTCAAGAGCTCTAGATCATATTAAAAATGACTCTAAATATGTTCATAAGCATCTCACTCTTTACGTATATGCTAAACATATACCTCAAAGTATCCTGCATATTGAAAAAAAAAAAACAAACACCAACATTAAAAAAGCAAGGAAAATCAACTTACTATTTACAACCAGCTCAAATATAATGCAAATATAATGGAAAAAAAAAAAAAAAAAAGAAAAATGCAATTCACAGAAGGAAAAAGGAGAAAACAGAAACCAAAAAAAGCATCTCTGACACCTGCTATTCAAAACTACTATCTTTTCTTCTAGTTCTGAAAGAAAAAGGGGCCCCAAAATCACTTTTTTATGAAAAATATTTAGACCTTGTTTATAACAGTAATAGTCATCTACTTATTGTACCCTGCCCCGCAACGTGAAACCAGCTAATACCAACCTACTTAAACAAAAGAACAAAATTTCTTCCTACAACGAAAAAGGATGCAATTCATTTTCCTTACTTATGTTTTATGTTATCATTGTTTGCTCCAACACAGAACTTGACTACTTAAGTTTACCAATGTCCTAATTTAAAATGCCTTACCTTAGAGTTACAGCATAGTAATTTTTTACGTGATGTAGCTGCCTTAAACAGAGGACTTAATCTGTATTATATAGTAATATTACTTTAAAAGAGGAATAAAAACAAACAGCACGAATACCAAGATGAGGAACAATGGAAGTCCTGTTTGTATGGTACTCTTCATAGCATCAGTGTCAAAGGCCTTGGAGATTTCAATCCTAGACACAAATTAGTCATTTTCAAAGAATCATACTAAAAGTGACTAAGTAGATATTAAATATGCACTATACTGATCAATCTGTATGAAAGTTCATATTATGCTCCATTAATTCTCTAGGTAACAGTCTCAAATATCAGAATCAACACCAACTACCTCAAAGACTTATAGCAATCTAAATTAAACACTGTAAACATGTTACATCGGTCAAAAAGCTCTTCATGTGGGATTCTGGCAAAACAGTCAGAGCACTTGTCATCCCTTATCAAGCTGTACTGTAGTTTCAGAGAAATTTAATACAAATGATCATTTGTGATAGAAGTTTAGGTAAGCATAAAATGATTCACCGTGTAACCTTGTTTGAGAAGTTTTAAAATGTAGTTCTCCGATAATTTTTAGCTGCTAAGAAGTTGTATATCACAGAGATGTTCTTGACTGCCAGTAATTACATTAGTACATAATAAAACAGTCCTCTGGTTTATAACAATTTACATTTAACTTGATAACAAAAAATTACTTTTTCCAAAATAATGTGCAAAAATAGAACATGTGAGTTCCTGGAAAAACCGTAACTTGTCTTTAACTATCAAGGTTCTGAAAGACATTACAGATTTCTTAAATTTTCTTAATATACATCCTTAATTTTGAGTGTTCAGCTGGGCTGTACTATTATCAGTTCATCAGGTATACTAAGGTCAAGTAACATTATCTCATTGTTCTAGAAACGAACAATAAAAAACCTCCCCAAAAGTACCTTCAAGTTCCTTCCTATTCCTTTGAAAATCATTCAAGACAATTGAGAGAACATCCCTATTGCAGTTCTTTTTCCTGTCAATATCTGAGAAAATTTGAACACATGCAAGTCAAAACTACCATAACGCAGACACATATAGGTCCTCTTTCATGAAGATCATCAATAAATGACTACCTTCAATAAATAAGTCTATTTGGAAATTCTAGAGATTTTTTGTTCAACACATTAGTCTTTTTTCTTTTCCAATAGGTCTTTGTGTTTAAGCTCTCCATCTGAAAGTTCTGTATATTTTCCATTCTTTTCCTCCTCTTGATCTTCCTCGCTGCCATCATCTGTGAGCTCCCGATCGCTGTTTTCCTTTTTAACTGCCTCATGTTCATCTACACCTCCATCTGTATCAGCTGTGCAGATTCCGTAACACATTATGCTGATGACACCCAGGGGCAACCCAAAGAGAAAGCATCCCAGAAGTGGAGAACTCTTGAATACTGACTGTTGGAACACAGATTCGAAGTCAAAAACACTTCCATTAAACATACAAATTTACCTCATTACTTATTACTTTGCATATTAATTTACTAATGTCTGAACATCTGAGTCAGTTTTGTTAAGAAGGGCAAAGTAGTCATTTTAGCCATCCTACTGTAAGCATATTAAAAAATATTCTCAGATTAACATTATAATGTTCCAGTAGGATGACTAATGTTAACATACTAGCTACAAATTCTATTCATTGTTTGAAGCTTGAGAAACCATTGTGCTAATAATGTTAAAATTACATTTTAAAACAACCAGTTTAAACTCTCATTTGCGTCTCGTTCTCAAAAATGAGCTTGAGTCATCATAAGGGATCTAGAGAAGCCATCTGTTATTAGGGAGCTTCCTATTAAAGAGTAGCTTGAAAGACCTTATTGCACCAGAGGAAGAGCTTCTAGTTTCAGAAAATGATGCATGAATGCTGCATGCTGGCAGAACACTGGAGGCCACATAAACACATAAACGTGAATTCAAATTCACAGCAAAGACTTTTTTTTGGGTATGACAAGCAGAGAAAAATTCATGTTCTTCTCCAAGAAGAATGATAAAATATTTGTTTGAAAACCACATCAGGTAAAGTATTTAATCTGTTTATGCCCTAAATAGCTTTCCTCAGAATGTAAAAGTGCTATCACTTTCAATGAAAAGAGGGTTAAGAAAAACATTTTGAATTCTTCCTGTTCTATCCCTTAAAACATTCATCAGATTTTAATACAGAAAGGGAGCGAGAAAATAAGAAATTCTCTGCATGCTGAATATTTAGCACACTAGAAAATGTTATTGAAGACTTTCATCAAGAAGTTAATTAGGCTTAAACCTAATGCATACATGTGTGTGACTGAGCATATATATGAGAAGATTTATATAAAAATACTTCTAAATCCTAAGAAAACATAGGAATCTTGATTGATAAGCTTACCATCTGTATGGGAATTGCTAGGTCATGGTTTGAACCAATGACTGAGCACCAGGTGACAAGGCATGGCTAAGCCAGAGAGCTCAGGGGCAAGCAATGCACCTGAGCAACCAGAAGGGGTGGATTCAGGGTCTTAACCTCATTTACAGGTTAGCAGCTGAGGGAGCAGCATTTCCATCCAGAAATGATGCTCTTCTCAAGACATCACCTGTCTCTGGAAAGAGAATGAGCCTCCTTCTTCAAAATGGCTTTTTAAACTAAATCTTAACAAATACCTTCATAAGCATGCTCCTGTCCTAGTAGAAGGCATTACCGTTGTCTTCCATTGCTCCACACTATGTAATTTACAAAATATAAAACTTACCACTACAGTAGACTTGGCATCATAGACTATTCTCTTGATTCGCTGCAGAACTCCGTCACCACCTTGTGCCTGAAATTTCAAATGGAACCATGTCAAAACTGCTGACACTTTTCAGTTATGATCCCAAAAGCTCATTCTTCAGACCTTGAAATCTTAAGTCCCTTTAGAAGGAAATGAAAAGTAATTACTCTTGCATCTCACAATGCTCAGAAACTCCAACTTTTCTAGTGTAGTCAAACATATCAATAGTCGCAAGAAAAATTTTCCCACAATTATTTTAAGCAACTGGTTAACAGCAAACTGGCACTCTTAAACACCTCTTACCATGGAAAAACACAAGGAGAAACTAACAACTGTCCCAGTGTAACAATTATAAAATTGAAGAGAACTTCTGAACCTTCCTGTAAGCTGATGGGTATCTATTTATGGAAAAAGCAGAAACAGCTAGAAAAATCTAAAAAGTAACAAAAAGATACACGTGTGCAATGAAAAATAGCCTGATACTGCTTGCCGCAAGCTATCTGCGTTACTACCTAAATTAGCAGAACTTCCAAATACTAAACGAATCTGAACCTAATCTGTATGCTGAATAAAACCAGTCTTCACCTGCCTCAAGATGCCAGAGAAACAAATAGGATGAGAATCTACATTTTGGAGAAAACCAGCTGACCATAAAGTGATCCCAACCCAATACCCTTAGAGTGCAAATTTCAAAAATGAAGAACTCAGACAAAGCTACCGAGACCATATGGAATAATAAGGTGACTATTCCAACAGCTTCCAAATAAAGGAGGTAGGGACTGTCACATTTCTCAGAAATTTTGCTGTGGTTCAGAAACCTTACATTCTATTACTAGTTTACCACTGTACTTTAAAGGCTGACAATTTCTTGGGTCTCAACATATCTGTAGTAATGCTGTTTTATGCCTACAGACATCATTTAGCTTAAATGAAGTCCCATCTTGTATTAGCTCTCTCACATACATACGAAAGCTGTTAATTCAGACAGTCCTTTAATCATTCTAGCTAAAATACTGTAAAACAAAACATACAAAGACACAAATGACAGTACAAGAAAAAACAGAGGGCGTCACAAATACAGAATTACTCAAAGTTAAAAACCAGACAAACTAATTTAATCTGTTATATTTAAACAAAGCTATATTTAAACAAAGTTAAACAGATGCTAATAAAAACAATTCAGGGTTTTCAAGTGCAATTAAAGATATTAAAGAATTGAGAACTGAAGACAGAAACGTGACTAAGGAATTTACTTGGAATATCCCTTGCCTTGTGTTTGGATACTTAGCCAGTAAAGTCATCAACAGCAAGCGAAACCACCCATATTGTGTTGTTGATATATTAATCTGTCAGACTAAATAAACCAATTTATCCTATGTGACTGAAACAGCCTACAGCCTTACTTGTTATTACTATTCAGCACCCTAGAACTGTTGACACAACGAGATGTGAGATTCAACTAACACGGCATTCAACATAAAGTGCCTTCCAGGAGGCAGCAGTATGATTTGTCAGCACTGCCTTCTTTCAACTGAGAAGCCATCTTGCCCTGTGAGCACAAACAAGAGCTCTGATACAGTCTTTCCTTATCCCCACAATGCAGCCTTTTGCTCAACTTACAGTCCACTGAGGGTAGAAGAAAACGTGAGTTTGCTTTTTTAACACACAAAAAAAAACCAACCTGTCCAAGCCATCAACTGTACATGGATTGATTAGGTTTGTTAGAAAGTCATTAAGAGCAGTTAGGGAAGAGCAAGCTTGTGTCTGAAATACACAAAGGAAGCACACCACCACTCTGAATCAGAACATATCAGTCATGAAGTTGCTAGATTTATTGAGTCATTGCCCAAAAGAAATCATAGAACCAAATTAAATTCACCAGAAAAAAAAAAAAAAAAAAAAATTAAAGGAAACCAGGAAGAGAATTAAAAGTTCTCAATTAATCAGTGACAACAGTAAAAGCAATTTCAAGATAATTTAATAAACTCTATAAAATAAAACTACATTTGCTTGCTATTAGAGGTTCTGCAGTTAGAAGTCTGAGCAAAGGAACACCCTGAACTCAGAATCACACATTTATTGACAATGTCCAAGACAAGAAGACAGAAAAGAAAATGAAGCATATGACATGACAATCAGAGCAACCATTTTTTCCTACTTCAACATCTTGTAAAATAAACACCAACAATGTATTTGAAGTCACTACGAAGACTTACTTCAGCTGTACCATCCAAGATGTTGTTAATAAACTGAACCATGTCTTCTGTGTTCTCAATGTGCCTATCTGGTAGAAAGTACTGCTGATTGGAGGTATTCAAAACGACGATAGTAGGAATTGTCAAGTCACTGGAAACATAAAGGTTAGACGTAAAAAATTACCATCTGCACCATTGCAATTTAAATGACTTCTACATCACTTAAGGACATTCTACATCAAAAATCTTCTCCATGTGCACCTCAAATACCAGTTTCTTAAAGAAGGAGAGAGAAAGAGAATCACTGTAATGATACAAGCATGTTTTTCATTAATACTTTTTCTTCTTGCCTGTGTCAGTGAAGCTACTGAAAGCTTACTGTATTTTACATACCTACAGTGATTGCAAATAAAGTACCTTGTGACGTTCCAATTAGTATGAGATTTCAGAGAGTAGCTTTGCACTACAAATGCAGTACTGGCATCTATTGGCGTTCTATGATTCTAAATCTAAGTCTGCAAGTGTATTTCTATTAGGGACAACTGGTAGAATAATTTTGTCCTTTGTCAAGAAAGGGTATTTGTTGTTATGCACATCTAGAAGAATAAAACATATTCTGTAGAAGGTTTCTCTTGTTTCAAGAGGCTTTTTCCACCTGTTTCCATTTGCTGCCACCTAGTGGAAAACTGAAGGCCTGGCAATATTATACTCAAAATATCCAGGCAATCACGTAAACAGCAAATACTTGTACTCGATGTATTCTGCTGACTTCCAGTTATACAGGAAATGCATGTTTTATTTAGGAAATAAACTAAAAGACTGCAAATAGTTCAACAGCAGCTTTCCATACACAACAAATGATAAATTAAGATATTTTGTAGATTAATAATCCAACTGAACAGATCTAACAGTTATCACCAGATCACTTATAACGCTTGTTCTTCCCCTTCATTTTCTTCCTCCTAGGGAACATATTTTCTCCTTGGCTTCTTTGCACATCAATTCCAGTGCTCAGCAGACTATGCTGAGTTAAAAAAGTTAGGATTTTGTTGGATCAGTAAAATAACTCTCCAACTCTCCTAACCAGAAAAATGGAACATTTTTTTGTCAGATAAACAGAAGCTCAGCAAACAGTGTAGAGCTCACACAGGAAAGGAAGTAATGAAGAGCGTAGGATCTCATTTTTTTGGCAACTAGGAGGCACTGAATCAATAATCACACTATTTAGCTCCAATTGACAGATGTTTTCAAATTACTTGTGTTCAGGTACTAAACCAAATCTAGAGGCATTCCACAGAAATACCAACCTAGTACTTCTGGAATCCTCATGAATCTCCTAAAGCTTTTAGTGGAACAGTTTTATAATAGAGCATTTGTACATCTATCTTGTTTTCTTACTTTTGACCTTGTAGTCCTGTTGCGGCCTTAGATCTAGCATCCACAAGAGCCGCAAGACCAGACAGATACCAGACAGACACTGTGGAAGATGGATACTGCAGAATACTTCAGATGCTCATGGTGTGTGCTTTAATCAGCAAGAAAGGGACTTAGAATACTACTCCAGTACAAAGCTGACATATTTTTGTTATGCCCTTCCTTCATTTTGAAGGCCAGACTAGAACAAGTCAACAGCAAACACCAACCAACTGAAACTCTCTAGTGACAGATCTTTGCAGAGGAAGGACAAACATTAAACACCTTGTTAGGCTACTTATATACTTCAAAAGGTATTAAGTACATAACACTGGAAAACAGACTGCATCTTTTAAGCACTTTATGCTGTTTCTCTACAGATACACATTCTTAACTGTGCGGGTGGTGAGATATTGGAACAGGCTGCCCAGTGAGGTTGCAGATGCTCCCACCTTGGAAGCATTGAATGTCAGGCTGGATGGGGCTTTGAGCAACCTGGTCTAAAGGGAGGTGTCCCTGCCTGTAGCACAGGGATAGGAACTAGATGATTTTAAAGGTCCCTTCCAACCCAAACCATTCTATGATTCTATGAAATATGCATGTACTTACTCCATTAGTAAGCTATTGATGTAGTCATTTCCATCCATGTGGCCAAACTGGAAATCCCTGCAAGAAATGCAATGATAAACATTATAAAACAAAACAAAGTAAGTGATGAGTCTCAGCATTAAAATAAGTTTGTCCTAAATATTTTTATTTGATTGTACGCAATCAGCTTTATAATGCAGAATAAATAAATAAATAAAGAGGCAATGCTGCAGGACAATCAGCTATGCAAAACACACTCAGTTAATGAAACAGTCAACTAATGTCAGTGTATGGTTAAAAAAAAAATAGACTATACCATTTCTCAGGTAGAAAAAAGAAAAGTAACTGCAGCCTTAAAAGGTTAATGGAGAAGTTCATTTAAGATATTGTAGAAATGTGTGCACACCTGTGAAAGTGATCCCGATAATCTCTAGCAACTTCCTGAATAATAGATTTCAGTCTGGAGGGGGAAAAAAACAACAAAAAAAACAATAGTCTGTCAATCCACGATATACTTTGTCAAAATTTAAACACTGAGATTTCCTCAATAAGTAGCAAATAGCATCTCATAAGCAATAAGAATTGCCCACTCGATCAACAAAAAAACACTTTCTTCATTTTCCTCGATTTTAAAGGCTATCTAGCATACAGCATCAATAGGGGGGGAAAAAAAAAAAAAGAGTGTCAGACTGCTTTGCTTTATCTATTATCATCTGAACATATGACATCGTGACCTTGGAGAAAATCTGAAGACGATCTGTCAAAACAGTATACACACTACTTGGACAATATTTTTTTGCTTACATATACAATCATATAGTAACAGAGAAAAGTCTTCTTCCAAATCTCTAGCAAATTTTGACTCGCATTAAGAATGTATTTTCAACCAAGTTCTGCACAACATTAATGACTAAACCTCATTTGGGTTCAGTGCTGAGGTTTGTCCTCTTCAATACCTTTATTGATGACCTGGATGAGGGCAGTGAGTATACCCTCATTAAGTTTGCAGATGACACCAAGATGGCTGGAAGTGTCGATCTGCCTGGGGGCAGCAAGTCCCTACAGAGGGATCTGGACAGGCTGGAGAGCTGGGCTGAAGCCAAAGGGATGAGGTTCAACAAGGCCAAGTGCTGGGTCCTGCACTTTGGCCACAACAACCCCAGGCAGTACTACAGGCTTGGGGCAGAGTGGCTAGAAGACTGTGTAGAGGAAATGGACCCAGGGATATTGACTGATGCTTGGCTGAACATAAGCCAGCAGTGTGCCCAAGTGGCCAAGAAGGCCAACGGCATCCTGGCTTGCACCAAAAACAAGACTTTAAAAAGGTGACACAATGGCTTAAAGAACTATGCAATCACGGCTCATGTGATCTCATTAAAAATCTCCCTTTAAAACTACACGGACTTCAACAGGGCCATAAACAAAGTCATAATGATGTCACAAACTAGAGAACATAATATTAAAACTTTTCATTTAGTCTAGAATTTCTGAATTCTTAAGGAATTTCCAGAAAGCGTCAAAATTTTATAAGTCAATGAATTAGTTCTCCACCACACCGCTACGTTCCTCCATGTCACCAGTACTCAACCCTGTACCTGGTATGTTCCACTGAAGAGTTTTTGTCATCAATGACTGCAATAGCCACAAGTTTGCCTAAAAAAGGAATACAGTACTTGAAACCATTTAAAAAGAAATTGCATTTTCAGATGGAATATATGCTAACATCTGGACCATTTGTAACAGCACTTCAGTAAATGCCTTTTTAAAATATAACATTACTTTCACAAACATGTGAGAACCCAGGCATTCTGTATCTTTAGAACCTCAAAGAAAACAATGCAGCGTTGAGTATAAATTTGTTTTTAAGTGGGAGATTAGATTATAAATTATCCCGACCTGATAAAAAAAAAAAATAAAAAAAATCAACGCAGCATATCCATGGCTTCCTAAGCATATGCATACTTTAACAGCAATACAGAAGTTACTCGGATGCAAAGTTTTCATTTGTCTTCCAAGATATTGCACCAAACACAGAGGTATTCTGGGACAGGTCCATTTCAACAGACTTCCTAGCTCACGGTATTTACTCTTAAAATACTTGAATCAGCTACTAAGTAATCTATATAACATACTTACCTGAACAAGTTCATCCACATCTGACATTTTAAAATCTGTTTATAAAACTCTGACGTTTTTTCAAGAATTTATGATTTATATAAAACCCAAATCATTGTTAAATTGAAAGCTTTTCTGAATATTGAATTTAGACATACTTATCTTAGACATATATGATAACATATAACATATGTTATCAAGGGTCTAGCACAGGCTTTGGATGAAGTCTCTAAGATGTATCAAAAGTCTCCTGTTTTTGAAGTTGGTTGGACATCATCGACTCTTTTAACTTCCAGATTAAGTAGGGTTTTTTTGTTGTTGTTTTGTTTTTATAAAAAGTATCCTTTCTTACTGCTCTTTGCTTTTTCTTAATGTTTAATTTTAGTGATAACAATGTTCAAACATAGCAGCATCTCACCTGTATCTCCAAGTTCATACAGCGTAAAGCCATCTACAGTAAGATAACCTTGAAATCTTTCTCGATTTATCCAGGATGACAAATCACCATCTTCATACTCTAAAAATACAAAAAAATGGTAAAAGTTAAACACACATTGTGTGAATGAGAAAATACCACTTTTCTTTTCCCTCCATTTTTTGTGGGCAACACAAGGAAACAGAATTATTATGTCAAGCAGTACTTTGCTCTCATACCTGAAACATCAGCATATATATTTTGAACAGTAAAAGTCATCTATCAGGTATGAAAACTGTTGTTCATTGTATCTGGACTTCCCCAAAGCTTATGTTAATATGTGACTCCTCTTCAGCAGGTTTTCATCTACTTTCTGATTCGGACAGTGAGTAAAGGAGAATATTTAAGTGTTTTGGTGCAGGTAAAGAAATACCACTGGAAGCTACATGTCAGTGAATAACACAAAGTAAACTTTTTAATTTCAACATCAGTACTGACAAAGACAATTCCTCCTCTAATGTATTTTATTCTGTAAGCAATCAAACTTTTCCCTATGCTGTAATCAAAGGGCTGTTATTTATCACACTTGTATGGGAAACTGCTGATCAAAGCCTGAACCTCTGATTAACCACCTGAGGCAAGCAATGAATCAGCTCAGGGAGCACAGGTGAAGGTAATTCTGCTAATGGAAGAGGTGGCTTGGCTCCACCTCTCTCAGATCTCATTCAAAGGCTGACTACCACTAAGGCAGGATCTCTTTCTCTGGAGATTGCTCCTTTGTGAACTTTACTGCTTACATTCAACATCAGTGAGCATTTTCCATTTATCAGAGATTACCTTTCTATCACAATAATCTTTCATACAGAACACCTGTTTAACCTCTGTTTACCTATTGACTGTATAACTGTACAGCACTGCTCCATCTTGCCTTAAAATAAGCAACCCCACCTGCTCTAGTTTCTCCACATTTGCTTTCAGAATCTTCTTTTAAAGTAAAGTACACTTTTACTTACCATCATACACAAAGTAAGTTCCATCTTTGAATACAACAACAGCAGGTAGTTCAGGCAAGGTCAGATACTGAAAGAGAGGTGTTCTTCAGTTAATCCATAATAAATTGGAAGTTTTGTTTGTTTTTTTTTTTAAAAAAACAAACATCTCCAAAGTGTGGAAAATACACCATGGGGAAAATATTCAAGTACATTTAAACACACTCTGCCTACATTTTTAAATACAAACATTCTATCTTCTGCAATATTAACAAGTAAGAAAACATAAAGCTATCCTCAACAGGTAGGTCTCATAAGATATAAACCAAACAGGATTTTTTACACGTATCTGCAGTACTGTCAGAAAGTTTTACTAAAATTTGACATGATCTTTAAATAGGTCATAACTTGAGAGTATCGACAAGCACAGTTCTCTGCTTTCAATTTGTGCTGCTGTCAGTATATCTGCCATATAGAAACTTTTACTGAACGGACAGTCAATAATACAGGAGACTTAAAGAGAATTATATTGATAACATGCCCCACTAAATAAAGGTCATTTTCTGTGTTCAGGCTGATGGAAATACAAAGACATTTCAGCAGACAAGCCTGCAAACAGCCTTCAATATAAGCATACAGAACAATGAATGCATACATCACCATCCTAAACATGCTACTAGGATTCATTTGGCCAGCAATATACTCAAAAATACACAAGCTATAAAAACCTTGTAAAGATGAAGTTAAGAGTCACAGTCAACTCAATAAAACACAACAAAAAAACGCTGCATCTAGTCCTTACTGTTAGCTATCATTTTAAGTTAAAAATTTAGAATTGTAGAATAGAAACTACGATTAATAAAAGACTATCATAATTTTAGCCCTGGTGGTGATGATGATGAATCATGTCTCTAATTTATTAATGGTTTAGAGAAATATAAGAACGGTATAATGAGTACTTTTCCAAATAACATGCCTTCTGTAATCATTCTAATATCTCCAAAAGAAATGCAAAATCAGTAGGTTTCTACTTTGATCATACACATGATCAAGAAGAAGATTTATTCTAGAGAATGCTTTATTCTCTTATTCACCAAAAGCATAGTTTAGCATCTTTAAAGATCAAATCAGCCTATGTCCACCTTACAACATACACCTATAGCTTGAAACAAGATGAGTTAAGATGACAAAACAAAGCCTAGCAATGAACATCACATCCCATCACGAAAAGCCTCATTACTGGTAGCAACCAGTAACTTCATAACATTTTTGCTACTCTGAAAAGAAACAGTGTACTGTCACTACTTCAGTTACAATGATGTAACATTTGTGGCAAATTACATTGGGTAGAAAGACCCTGAAAGACCATCTAGTCCAATCTCCCTGCTGGAGCAGGAACACTTAGGTCACACAGAAACACATCCAGGCAGGTTTTGATTGTTTCCAGAGGAGACCCCATAACCTCTCTAGGCAGCCTATTCCAGTGTTCTGTCACCCCTCACTGTAAAGACGTTTTTTGTCAAATTATGTGGAAACTCCTATGTTCCAGCTTGCACCGATTGCCCCTTGTTCTGTCATTGGATGTCACTGAGAAGAGCCTAGCTGCATCCTTGTGACACTAATCCTCTACATATTTACAAACATTGATGAGTTCACCCCTCAGTCTCATCCAAACTGAAGAGACTCAGCTCCCTCAGCCTTTCCTCATAAGAGAGATATCATTCAACATTCAAGTAACAACAGTTAGAAACTTTTAATCTTTTTGAATAAACATAAATTACTTCCTTTCTATCACATAACATCTCTCCCACAAACAAGAGAGAATACAGCATGATTCTGCAGCCAGCAGACTGGACTGGTTGATACCTGGACAAACGATCAGAGAACTGATCAGCTGTATCATACAAGCTGGAATGAACTCATCTTTTCACTGAACTCCCTGATAGTATGGTATCCCATGCTATAAACACTTGAACTAGTTCTGAAAGTGGCTGGTGAAACGTTTTTCAGGAGCAACAAGAGCTTTGTAATGGATAAAAATGGAAGCATGCAAATTTTTGGGAAGCTTCTGCAGAATTCAGTGTGGGCTGTACATGTCTGTACATCTCTTTAATTTTATTAACAAGGTTTAATCAGTTTATTAACATTGCTGAGCAAGTCACTTTGTTAATACAAAGGATGTAGACTCATAAAAACTTAACAGTGAAATTATATGAAATCTATCAAGGAGAGATGCATTGCAAGAAGCCACCAAAACAGCAAAAGAAGAACTATAACATTTTTACAGACATAGTAGGAAGTGAACAGCTTACCTCAGGTAGCACATCTTCTGAGGCAGAAAAAAAGTATGTATAAACAATTAGTTCTGAAGCAACTTCAATGTATTTTTCCTGCAAAAATACAAACATTTTTTTTTTAATGGTTTAGCCCTTAGGATGCTTTAAAGTTCAGCAACATTCCTTATTCATTAGGAAATATGGCTAGGACACAGAACCGTAAAATCAATTCCAGTCTTTAAGCTTTCTAGAAGTTATTTTACAGTATGTCTGTGGAGAGTACAAAGGAATAACTTTTAAAATAAATTTAATCTAGTTTCAAACCTTTAAAGGAGATTCCCCACCAACATATACAAAAAGTACACGATGCCTCTTTCGCACGTGCTCAAACATATGCTGGCTAGGAAGCGGCCTGATAAGAGGTCTGGAAAAAAAAAAAGAAAGAAGATAAAGAAAAATCTTAATTCCTGCACGCTGCCAAATCACAAGTAGAAATCCCCAAGAAAATGTAATACAGGTAGTTTTGTTTCTGAAATTTCCCAATCCAAATTTACCCGTTTTTTAAATTTCTGTCAGAGAAAGAAAATAGAAATCCTGTCTCTCAAAATAAACTCACTATGCTCCTTAAACAATACACAAACATTTTAGATCAGCATCTTAGAACAAGATGTTGTTATGATGTTACTATCCAAGCCACTTACCAGCTGCACAATCATCTGAGAGAAAAATTTCTGAATTGAAGTACAGCAGGTGTGGTTTTAGAAACATTCTTTAAAAAAATTTATATGCTATCAGAGATCATTGATACTTCTACACTACAGAATTTTCAACCATTTCATATAATTAGTATCAGATGACTATATGAATATCACTTAATTGTATCTAAGGATGAAAGGAAGAAGCATCATTGTTTTTTTTCTACTCAAAATTTGGAGGCTGCAGGCCACCAGGAGGAAAGAAAAAATTATGAACATCAGAAATTGTTGTGAACAATTCTTTAAAAGTAATTTCCTTATGCTGCTAACTGCCACAGCTTTGCTGATGCACATGCATACATTTTACAGATTTTTAAGGAAAATTGGAATATCAAACAGATTCTGTCTTCGTCATGATATCCATATATTAAACCACATTTATGTCAGTAAGTTTTGTCTGTGGCTACTATGAATTTCATTTGTCCATAGTTTCTACTTCTTTGAAAAGCCCCAGATCTTGCATGATAAAGAATTACAACTATGACTAGTTGGTTCCTATTTGCCTTCTCCACATCACTCAACACGAAGCTCACAGGCAACCACATGCATGTTGTGTATAATGTTTAAAGTCAAGGTATTTATTTTTTTTTTAATCATTTTTTAATCACTTGCATTTTTGGCCCAGCTCAAAATACTACGGAAGTTTGAAGTCAGAAGCCTCAAGGAAATGTACACTTACCCTGCTACTCTGTTAGCGAATTCAATTATATCATCTTTGGTCCTAGGTCCTCTGTAGTTGTATGCCAAGTCACCTTTTAAGCTAGATAAATGAGAAAGGCAAAGAAAAACAACAAACCAAAATAAACAAACAAACAAACAAAAGCCACAAGGAAGAAAGAATTAGCTCACATTAAGAAGTCACAGACTCTGAAGAACAAAATTAAAATCAAACAAATTTTATCCACACATGCAGAGTTACTCAAACTTTTACTAGTCACTTGTTAACAAATGATAAGCAAAATTATTTTTCAAATATTCATCAACAACAAGCAATTAGCAATGTAATCAGTAATGTAATAGCGTAAAAAACTATTTATACAATATATAATAATAATAATATCTAAAAACATTTACCATTCTGTTATGATTTTTTTTTCTGGTGTACAGACATCATTTACTTCATAAATACAGAAGCTGCTAGGAATGTTTGCTTATAAACTCAACACAACTAGAACAACTCCAACATGTTTTTTTTTCTTTTATTTGTTAATTGAGAAGTACCAAATGATTTGCAAAACTTTCTAAACGTATGCATTAAAGATTCCACAAAGTGCTTGTCAATTTATTATACTTTCCTGACACACGTATATTTAATTATGGCTTACTACATCCCAAGAGGCTTTCTTTGAAGCCAGGCAAGCTTGGGGAGCCCATGTGAAGAAAGTAATCTTAAAACAGATTTCTATACTTCTATATGGCAATAAATTTATTTTTCCATGCTCAATATTTGAGTCATTTCTGAGAAATGCAATTTAAAAATCTAATAGATATAATGAATCTTATGCTGAAAAAAGCATATGCTGTGAACAAGCCCTATGTAGATAACTCGTGAAAAGTGATCCACATTACTATTCAAACTGACTTCGTATTGGACCATGCACTACATGCATTAAAAGTGAGTATGTATAGCACCATAATGGCTTGAATTTATTTTTTTTTTCTTTCCTTAAATAAGTGTTAACCTCCATTAACTTTCCAGTTAGTGATGCAAGAAGAAAAGCTACCTGAGCATCCACTGTCAAACAACTGCTCTCACACTTCTACCTATACAGTAACCCAATAATCACCACTGTCACTTATATAAAACTTTCAGGAACACCAAAGGGAAGAGAAGGGTAATTGAAAATAAGGAAGGGAAATTAACAGCTTAGAGAAGTCAATGAAAAGACTTAGATGTGCAATTACTGCCTGGATCACTCTCAAGACTTCAAACCAGTTGGTACATGAAATTCCATTTAGTATTTCATATAAATACATATACACACTTTTAAAGTTGCATTTAAAACAGCAGCAAAATGGATTCCAAAACTACTACACTTTTTTTTTTTTTTTTTTAAACAATTTGGATAACGTTTTCTGTTTGCTTTGTAGTTTTTAAAATGGAAAACTCCATCTTTCAGACTTATCAAATACATGTAGGGAAAGACCAAGTTCAAGATAATTCAGCAAGAAACATCAACTTACAGCTTAATTGTTGGATAGCCTCGCACTCCGAATTCAGATGCAATACCTGAAACATATGCATTAATGCCAAACTGAACCAAGTCTTGTTCACTCACTCACCTTAAGGTATAAGCAGTTTCCTATTCATGGCACATAAATAAATGCAGAGGCTCCCAATTTACATGTCAGAAATAAAATGGCATGAGAATCCTCTAAGCATAAGTGTTTAGTCAATTTCCACTACAAGGTATTATGCATTTAATATGAACCACACGTACAACCAGCTGGAAGTATTTGAGATAAGAATTAAGTATCATGGACGTAGGGTCTGTAAACATCCATCCCCACCCTGCCTCACATTTGCTGAAAATGTTGTATCTTGATATTTGGAACATCCTTTACAGTTGTGATTGTAGCAACTGCCACTTTTAACAACAGTTTCCAAGCAATTCAGTGTTTTCCAGAAGTCAAAATAAGTACTCCTTAAAGAAAAGAAGAAAAACCTAGCATAAGTCTAAACTGACGATAATGCCTCTGCATTATCTCCGCATTGGAGAAGGAAAGAAGAGCTAAAAATGTACCAAAACATTCTAAAACATGAACATTCTGAAGCTACCAATCCCATGCCACAGTAGCAGATGTAGGAGGATCACATGCAGGACTCTGAATAACAGTTTAGAATATGACTCTAAAATTGTTTGTTGAGGTGAACACAAATTGTACAGAATTGCCATTAAAATTGGCAGCTCACATACTAGCATCTCACGCAGAGGAACACTTGGTCTGTGCTCACTTCATTCTGATCCTTTCCTCTTATATTTATTTCATTAAAAACTAGAATCCATTAAGATGTGTTAACACATATGTTTAATATGTTTAATCATAAGGGCTATCACTACATAGTTTATTTCTCCCCACAGAACTCTTCAGTACATTCAAGAAAACTACAGAATAGGCAGCTTGTTTTTCTGTTTTGTTTTTAAAAACATCCCATCCATGGAGATTACTGAAATCCTCTCAAGTGATTTATCTGTAGCACCAGTGTCACTTGTTAATACAAAGAACACTGTACAGGCAAATAACAGCAATTATGCTAGCGCTAAGTGCAATTTATTTCTGTCTTGATAACATTCAATGGACTTTAAGGCAAACTTGCACAAAGATTCAACTAATGCACCAGGTATCAGTTCTGTTAGTATAACCACTGCATTTATTAGATGCTCTGTGTAGTTTCCATCACAACATTCTGATGGCAAGCTACTCAAAATTCAGACTTTTCATGTTGCTTCATGTTCCTATTAGAAACACAAAACTAGTTACACACAACCTCCATATTCTTTTCTGCCACTTATATGTGCCCCACTGCTATATTAAGTATGAAGAAATTCAATTGTCACTGAAGAAACTCTGTTTAAAATTTTATGTAAATAAAACAGTCCTGAATACTTGGTTTTAACTGCACACAGGTATCACATGGACCCTACTGTTCCCTATGCCCTCCTGCACAGATTTAAGTGAAATGCAAATAGACAAGCACACTAAGAAAACAGGCAAAAAAAAAAATCTCACCTCTACCAAAACCACTTCTTTGAACACCTCAAATTTTGTTAGTTTCTATTCCTGAAAACACTCTAGAGTCGGTACATTGAAAGGTATCATCAAAAATGAAAGCATTAATATAGCTCAAACTGGTTCTTCAAGAAAACGTTTATAGAGAAGCATGGGGAGAAATTGGCTGAACATTAGCATAATGACTTCAGTGATTTCAGTTGGTTTTTGGTTTAATGTTTCAAGGAGTAATGACCTAAAAAGAATAACAGCAAGAACAAAAACACTTGCCCAACATTAATACAAGGAATATAAAATGTGGTTAAATTGGATGTTGTCAAGAGAAACACTACTCAGAAACATTTGTATAAAGGTATTCTAAGAAGCATATCAAAAGGGATATCTTTTAAAAGCTTTCACCTTCCATTTGCTAAGAACCCCCCATGCAACCAGCAGTAAGTACAATAAAAAAAGTACACACAGCATGTTGTCACTTTCAGAAAGAAAAATCAGGAGATTGTTTCCCAGTAACTGCTTTTACATGAACATGTTACAGAACAATATAACAACTAATGAAAAGAAGTAAGAATAGCTTCTGTTTTGAATCCATTAGAAAATTATCTTCAATCAAAGCATACTTACTAGAGAAGGAAGTTGCATCCATCTTCCCAACTTTTACTGGAGAGCCCATGTTTCTCATTTCCATACCCACTTCATTCCACACAGGCTCTAATTTCTTGCAGTGACCACACCATGGCGCGTAAAACTGAAAAGAAAATACACTGGATTAAATAAAAAGTCAGATACATTGGCAAGGTTTATTTTCCAACTTTGTTCTTCATTAAGTTGTATGAAAATAAACCTGGAAGTTACTTACAAAGATAGAGTGATCAAGCCAGCTTTTAAGATTTGGTAGTAATTTAATTTAAAAGCAAAAATTATAAAACAATGTACTCAGTCATAGCCCTTTTATACCCCCCCAAACAGACTGTGTAGCAACATATTAAAATAAAGAGTCTTGAAGTATTTGCCTTTTGTGTGTGTGTGTGTGTAAAGTTAAAGCATATAATCAGTCTATCCAGGAATATAAATTTAATTTGCCAAAAAAAAAAAAAAAATATATATATATATATATATATATATATATTATTTCTTTGAAAAGGAGACTGTATATTTATATAGACACATGCACACACATACTTCCAAAGCTGTCCTCTGGATCTCAGTTTTTCAAGCAACTACTTTTATACAAACACAGTGTAAAATCAATTCTATTTTTTTCAAGGTCAGAGATGTGAAACTCCATTTTATCTTCTTGCCTACCTTGCTACAATGCCCCAGTAAAATTAACAGAGAAGATTCAAGCATTTTGGAAATGTAATCAGGCCACAAGTTGACAAAGTTGGATTTTATCTTCCTGTACATTACTAATCTATCTTGAAACTGCATTTACAGTTTTCCTTCCTGAAAAGTATCACATCTCTTTCCAAATATATAAGAAAGAATGGAACATTTCATATTTTTGATGTGGTAATGCTAAATATTTAGCAAAAGTTAGTTGAGAACTGCTTATCCATCCTGCCAGAAAAAACTAGCGATGTAACTTTTCTGCACCACATACAAATGCTTTTCCAAAAGATGAAGCAGCCCCACTACAGAGTGTAACAATGTACACTTTGTGTTTTGAGTTCAACTAGCTTGGTGTGATCTCATGGACAACTCTTCCAATTATTCCTTCTATACTCACATCTACAAGCCAAATATCATCTTTGCGATTTTCTTTAAACCTAGGAGGGAAAAAAATAAAATGAATTTATTAGTCAAAGTCTATAATTAGATTTTAAAACTACAGACATTAGATTGCAGTTTGTTTCTTCTTTGGAGGAGCAAAGTTATTTTTAATTAAATAGTCCCATGATACCACATGCACAATCTTTATCAATTATACTTTTATAACCATTTACCAAGGCCAAAATAACTAACAAACAGTAAAACCACATAGAACCCATAAAGCATACCAAAATTCCACAACAACTATTTGATTATGATGTGAATCCAAGGAAGAAAAGTATTCTTCAGGTATTACAGTTATACTAAACAGTGCATGTCGATAACTGTTCAGAATACATAGTATTCATCTTCCTGTAGCACTGGTTTACACTGTTAATCCTAGCTTTACTGAATGTACACTGACTAAATTATCCTTATGTTAACACGCAAGGCAATTTTTGTTCAGCTTCCTTCAAAGTTCTACCTCTCTACATCATCTGCTCTAATACAAGAGGATCCGTTCAGCTGTTTATACAAAGTACACACACAAAAAAAAACACCTTATTGGAAGACAGTTAATTTGAAAGTAAAACATTAGAAGTCACGGTACTATTAAATACCTTTCAAGTCAGAGCAATGACATCCTAACGAACTGATTGCCTTTAACTGTAAACTTGTCATTAAAAGCATAAAAATATAGAAATAAAATAAAATAGAACACGCTACAATTGCTTGAATTTCCTACCTCACCAAAAACATGCAAATTAGCAAAAGAACGAGGGGGAGCCTCGCATCTCATGAGAACTCTAATGAAGCTCTAGCTAAATTCCCACTACAAAGACAAATAATTGGCAATGATGCAAGAAGTAGAAACCAGCTACTGAATCATCAGATATTGGGCTGCATTTGTATGAGGGCTGCACCAAAAGTAATGCCTATTTTATTACATTGGTCTACAACGTCAGAGGCAAGTGTTGGTGGTACAACAGCAGACAAGGCTGAGCTTATCATCAATGCTCTATTACATCTTGTTGCCATATAACAGAGGGAAGCAGAAGGGTAGTCTGACAGAACGGTGTCTGACGTGGGAGTGTGCGTGAAACAAAGGTACGGAACTGAAGTCCTCCATGTGGAAAAAATGGCACTCTGATATCCATCAACACTTGCTGAACGTTTATGGAGACAGAACAGTGGATTTGAGCACGGTGAGGTTCTGGGTGATGCATTTCAGCAGTGGTGACGACACAGTTAAAGACAAGCCACATTCTGGATGGCCATGCACAGCTGTTATATCCCCAAATGAAGAACATCTCTATCAATTCATCTATACAAATTGACTAATGGCTACGACTATGTTGAAAAACAGTGTTTTGTAGCTGACAAATTGCTCCACCAAACAGTGCTAGTGTGCTTTTTGTATCTGTTGTGGCTTCCCTGGAAATAAATAGTAGGAATTATTTTTGGAGCAACCTACATATTTAGAATATCACCTTTGTTTTGTAAAACAAGAATTTACAATGACTTTTTCTCCACCCTATCAGATATGACTGTATCAAGAGGAATGGCACTTTAGTAGGAAATTACACAGAACATTAAAGCACTTAGGAGGTAAGCTGAAATCTTACATGAAGGCATACAGCATGAACAAGAATGATAGAAAGGAACTATCTGAAGACTCTGCATTCCAATTGAACTTTATAATTCTGATAGTATATTCACTGGGCCTAATATATTGTAAGATAATTTTTATTACTGTTAAAACTGTAGCATAAGCTGTATAACTCATTTAAAGGCTCATATTTAGTTAAAATATCAACTCAAGGAACTAAAATCCAAACCTTAACATTACCCAAACAAGTTTGAGTTCAGAAAGTTATTTTTTGTTAATGATTAAATTATTAGACTTTATTAAAGAAGCTAACCACACAGCTGGAGAAAAAATGAGGTATCTGTACAAACAGGTATTTCAGCATTTTCTGAAGGTGCTGTTTCTAGGTCCTGTAAACACATTTCCAAAAGTAAAATACCAGTGCTTTTTGTTAACTGCCCTACGCAGCCCTCTTGCTGTCAAGTCACCCCGGTGGAAAAATGATACAGGAATCCCATTTCCTTGAATAACATGATTTGTCTGAAAGACATATAACCTCACAACACCTTGAACTCTGTGATCAAGTACTACCTCAGCCTCCACTTAATATACATACACATTGAATTATTTACTGTAAAAAGAAATCAGCATGAAATCAAACTAAAGATGAAGGACTCAATTCCAAAGGACTTAAAGCGGAAGCTTTAAGCTTTTTAAGCTTCCACTTAAATCGGAAGCTGCTGCTTCCACTCCTCCCTCTCCTTTCTCAATCCCCTTACACCATTTCCGATCCTGGGATGAGCTCCCACAGAATCCTCACAGATAGAAAAAATACTTGATTTTGAGTAAGGTTACAGACCTGTTTCATAATCACACTGAACTCTGCAAATACTGCAAGATGAGAAACCAATCTGAGGTAGAACCAGTTAAGGTCAGAAGAAACTGACAGGAACCATTGCTCTTAGTTTGCATGCCTTCAATGGCCCAGTTGGGTGATGCTGAGTAACTCGTACCTCTGTTAGTTATTCTCTGCTACTTGTTTTCCCCTGTCCTAAAAACATGGGAAAGAGACTTGCATGTTGTGCTAACAGGCATTGTTTGCAACCACAAAAATAAATAAATAAATAAATAAATAAAATTGGCAATAAACAAAACAAGTTTGCATTATCAGCAAAAACTCCATAGCGTGCATTTTTTTTAAAGAGGGAAACTTTTAGCTTTAGCCAAGCAGCTAAAAAGAAAAGATTGTCCTGAACAAGTCTCAACTTAATTCCCATTTCCAACTGCAAATACAGAAACTGGTACAGGTACATAGCTGAAAAAGCAAAGCGTTCTAAAACTGGATTTTCAATTATCAGCTATTCCACAAAAGTTACACAACATGACTACAGAACTATTCTTTTTTCACTCCCAACAACAATTACATTTAAGCTTACATCTGAAGAAACACAATGTGACAACATGATGTGAGTGCATAGATGCACATTATTTTATTCATGCAAACTCTTTATCTTCAGTCTCTGAAAATACAAGGCAAGGATCACAAACCAGCTTTGAAAATCAACTCCAAGTAGTTACTGTGCTTTTCTTTAACAACACTTTAAACATGATGCAGAGATGCTCAGGTATCTCTCTTTGATAACCTTTCAATACATTCCCATTTCCTACCCCATTATTTCACCACGCCTCATTTAATCCCACGATTAACTGCTCCTGATGAATCAGCAGTATGTTAAAAGAAAAAAAAAAGTAGTTTTCTAACTGCTCAGCTACATAAAGGAAGCCATCGTGCATTGAACTCTCATAAAATCACTACCTGTGACTGACAAAAATTGATCACAAAACAGCTATCTAATACGTTCTCTTCCTCCTAATCTTCTCAGGAAGTATCTTCTATACTTTCCATTTCAATAATTGTGCTGCCTCGTAGTACTTCAAATCAATTTGCTGATCTAACAAAAAGTTACATTCACCTGTAGAAAGTCAGTTTTTAGAGGGAACTGCAAGTGGACCCATAGAGTCATTAAGGTTGGAAAAGACCTCCAAGACTGACCAGAGCAGGACTATGTATTTCAACACCCCCACAGTACTAAGGTTAAATTTGCTGTAAAAGCATATTTTTGCCCAGGAACATAAGCAGCACTCCACGAACCAGTCATGAACCAGTCCAGCAAGCCTGCCTTATTCCTCTTCCCTTTCTGGCCATGCATCAATGCACTTTTTCTCCCAACTCCTTGTTGCAACTACGCAGCGGAATGAAAATCTACATGAACACAATCAGCTTTAACTTGGGGCAGCTATCTGCCCACCAATGTCGTTATTCAACCAAAAAGAAAGAGAAAGAAGAATGAAGTCCTGACATCTCCTGAAATAACAGCTTAAAACAAAACCACAAAATGAAAACACTCCCCGGCTTAGTTGATGACACCTAATAAATACAAGCCCCAAAATTCCTATTATTCCTTCTAAGAGGAATTAGCACTTTTCCCGAGCAATGTTCTGGACAGCCTTACACTGCACAGAGCTGCTGGCCTGAGAACCACCACCCACTTCCCCTGTCCTGACATAGAAAACCGAGTGATTTTTAATTAGCACCTCAAGTCGCACCCAGTACTTACGATTCATCCAGATCCTCCACAAAAGCCGCCTCTGATGCCAACGCCAGCGCAACCACTGCTGGGAGAGAAGTACTGTGAGTGACCCCGGCAGGGCTGGGGGTGCCCACTCGGAGTCCTTCTCTCGACCCGGGGCCCTCTCCCAGCCCTCGCCTCCCGTCACCCCCGCCGCGGCTCCCCGTCCCCGCACCACCCGCCGCCGCCTCCTCACGCCGCGTCACTGCCAGCCTCCCCTGGGCCGTTCTTCCGCCCCGGGGCCCGTCGCTCTCCCTCGGTCCCTGCACCGGGCGCATCCCGCACGGCCGTTACCTGCCGCCGCCCACAGGCACCGCGGCCGCTCGCCCAACGCTGCCATGTTGACAGGAGACCAGGCACGGCCGGAAGGGGAAGCGGCACGGCGCAGCGCCGACCTTCCCTCACTGCGCATGGGCGGGCGGCGCGGTGCAGTTTCTGCGATAGGATTAACGGTGGCTTAGGGTGGCTGCTGTTTGCATTTCTGTGTGTTTCAGGGCCCTGGTGAGCCGCCCTTCGAAGGCAGAAGAAAAAGAAGAGGGAATCCTGACATTTTGGCGTGATGTCTGGGTGCAGTTTGGTGTGCGCCCGTTGCCTTGGTAGAGCTCGTTCCTACGTTTCCCGAAGAAGATGCCGCGTTCGAGTAGCTCCTACTGGAACACAGAGGGCTGAGTTCCTGCCGGTCTTTTATATGTCTCCAGGTCTCTGCCTTCAGTTGCAGATGGAAAGCTTTTGCCTCTTCGTGAGGTTGTTCGCTGCCTAGCTGGGCAGGACTCAGCGGAGCCTTCTAAACAAACCTGGCACTGTGGGGTCCCAGCGGCCTCCATCTGCTCTGATTGAGTAAAAACATCTTTCCTGTTCCTTGAAATGTGAATTTTGATAGATCTGCACCATCCAGAGGTCTTTGATGGGTAGAATCCTATACTCAACCACTTACTGTTACATCAACAGCCCTCCATCGTGTTAAAGGAAAACACAGGCTCGCCCCAATATCAATTTTATTATCTTTCCCATCCTCTGGCTTGCTTTCAGTGCAGATTTGCAGGTCTTGGAAGGGCAAGTAAACCAGCTTTTCATCTGGAAATGTTTAGCCTTATTTAGAGACATCATGGGGAATCTTATTACAATATCCAAACACCTGCGGGGTTTATTGAGGACAGCCAACCTCTTTTTAGTGGTGCCCAGTGCCAGCACAAGAGGCCATGGGCACAAACTGTTGCACAGGAGGCTCCCTCTGAACAGCAGGAGCACTGCTGTGCTGTGCAGGTGATGGAGCATTGGCACAGGCTGCCCAGAGGCTGTGGGGTCTCCTCCTTGGAGATCTCCAGTAGCCTCCTGGCCGTGGACCTGGGCACCCTGCTCTAGGTGGCCCTCCTGCAGTGGGGCTGGGACTGGGGGATCCTGAGTCCCCTGCCTGCCTCAGCTGTTCTGGGATTTTGATATCTGTTCCTTTCCAGTTTTGCCTTTCTCCACCTGTTTTGCCTCACCTTTGGACTCCTGTGTGTGTCAGCCAGATAAGTGTATAAATACATGTACAAGCATAAAAGCGAACTGGATATTCAATATGTCTGTTTCATCTAATGTTTTTTGTGTTTAGCATATTGGACTCATCAGATGATCTGAAGAATCGTCCAGCCCTTTGGATAGGCCAGTTTCTGGGTCATTGGTTTATTGACAGAAAAATAGGTCAAGGCCTGAGAACATATGTCACAGCTCACATTAAAATTCAAGTTGTCTGACTCTGTCCAGATAGACTTATCTTCCTCTTACTGAGTTTATCTGAAAAATTAAGTAGCATCATGCCCCTTAATAAGACCATTTCCTATTTTATTTTTCATGAAGTTAGGGGGACAACTAATGAGTTGCTAACATCTGTAATGAGTAAA
Source organism: Excalfactoria chinensis (assembly GCF_039878825.1). Taxonomy (NCBI): domain Eukaryota; kingdom Metazoa; phylum Chordata; class Aves; order Galliformes; family Phasianidae; genus Excalfactoria; species Excalfactoria chinensis. The sequence goes on from NC_092826.1 coordinate 52,653,427, forward strand.
CTGATAGTTATTCACAGAACACATAGAATTTCTGTTCCACAGCATTTCACTTTTTGTATACTGGCATTAGCTAAGCACTGACAGCATATGCCTGACCAGATGAGAACTGGCGTCTGTCTTGATCCTAATCTAGCTGCTGTCTAGCCTGAGACAATGAAAACAATTTACCTCATCAATTCTTTAGCAAAAAAATCCATACAGGAGAAAATGGGACTAGCCAGATAACTTTAAAGTAGTATAATCCTATTCTCTTATTCAGACAGTTTACAGATTCAATTTGTATAACTCGATATAGAGTTGATGAAAACTATTTGCACATCCTTCAGTCCTGTTTGTCATCTTTGGGGCTCATTCTCTCTGCAAGTAACGGAATGTCATTTCTATGACTTTTGCATTTGAGAGCTAAATTTTGTCTTAGGTAATCAGCTACGCTTTTCTAGACTAGACTGCTTTGAGATTTAGGGAGTCACTGTATTTTCTTCTTTGTAACTAAACTTATTGCACCCACATACGCACCGCTGCACTGCATCTACTTACACAATGTATAGTGCAGGTTTATTCCCTAAAATATTCTATGCATATTAAAGGTCTTGTACTGAAGACAAATAACAAAGCATCATGGAAAAAGCATGCAAAATGCAAAAGAAATAGGATAATGATAGGTGTGTTCTAGAGAAAATTCAAGGTTTTCTTCCATTTATTATATCTACTGTGAACATTTTATTAAAATAAATATATATGTATATATTTAGGATTAATAGATTACAGTTTGTATTTTACTTAACTCACTGGTACTCAGTGTAAGAAAGATAACTAGACAAGAAAAGGAATGACTTGGAAAATAAGAAAAGTAAGCGGGAGGGATGAAAAAAAAAAAAAAGAGAATGAGGAATAAGAAGCACAGTGAATACTGTTGGGAGGTCAGCAATTAATGAAGGACTGGAAATTAAAAAGGCATGATGTTCACATGCAAGGTTTCAAAGGCTCCAACTCTTCAGGAAGATTTAATAGTCCTCCTGGATAGTTCTTTTTTGAATCTAATAGGTAGGTTCAAAAAAGGCAAGATACATTTTGCTTCTTGGCCTACTAAAGGCTGCTTTGTCAGAGTTTTTCAGCCGCTGCACTATTTTCAGACTGTGCTGGTTGTCCACCCTTGCCCTGAGTAACTTTATGTCTTCCATTAGATAAATAAGTTTCACTGATACATTAGCATCTTGCCATAATTACTGCATCTATGATAGTGGGTTTGTACCTCTTCAACTCTGGCCTTAGTCTGTTTCAAAAAAAGTAACTGAATCACTTATATGGTTGTCATTAATCTGAATTCAATTCCAGATAATTTTGTAATGAAATAATTTATTGCCTAATGTGAAGAACAATTGCACATGTTCCTTTTCTTGTATGCTTGTCATGAATACATTTGTAAACTGCAACATGAAGTAGGATCTGAATTAAAATTTTGATTTTGATGGCATTAATAAATATGGTTGACACTGGCAACAGGATTTATTTAACTTTTCACTTTCCCATATGGCTGTAGTTTTTATAACTGTTTAAATTGTTCAATAGTTCTTTGTTTAACTATTTGTAGTGGGTTTAGGGAGAATATTTTTAACGTTACATTTTTACATTATTTTTATTATAGAGACCTCTGGTGGTCTTCAAGTATATTTACAAATAATATATATATAATATATAAATATATATATATATTTTTTTTTCCCTGCCTTCATCATTTATAGTGCAATCATAAAACAGTTGTTGCACTTCAATTGAGTGATTTTCACACCTGAATTTCAATTTTGCTTAATGCATTGTTTTTCTGCATGTTGCAACAGTGATTTGTTATTGTTCGAAGCTCCAAGAGAATAAGTTATCAAAAAAAGCATATAGTTTGCACTTCCAGAGCTATAGCGAGCTGTCTTTTAAGCAAGATTTGTATTTAGCTTTATTGTACTTTAATTTTCACTCTCTGCTGTCTGACAGAAAACTTGCCTATCACTCTGGCTATACAAATAAAACAAGTTTGTGGTGTTTTGGAGATGCACATTAAAGGAAAAAAAAAAAAGTTATTAAATACAGTTTTCTCCCCAGCTTGGTCACATCTTTTTCTAGATCTATGGGGAAAGAACAGAAAAAAAATCAAGTATGATTTGAATTACTGTTAGTTAACACAGTCAATGGTATAATTTAAGTCAAAACATATTAGGAATGGTGCAGTCAGATAAATTTAGGACTATTCTTGGTGTTGTACAAGATGCTGCCTGGCAAATAAGAGCCAAGTTGAAACAAAAGAAAGTTATTTGTGAATTCATAAGGACCTGGTTCAGAATAATTAAAGATTACTTGTATGTCTTCATGTTTTTTTGTCTGGAAAACTGAATGTTTTATGTTGTTGCTGTTGTTTCAGTAACAGAGAAAAACTGTTGCATCCAGAGAAATAATGCTTTGGGAATTTACACTGGCTCATTTGGCAAGTTCTTTACCTTAATATAATTGTGCAGACTCCATGTTTTGAAAGTGAGCTTGCATTACTGGCACACAATTACTAAGGGAATGATTCCCAGTGGCACAGAGTAAATGACTTACATATTCCATACTCTGAACCTGCACTAGTTAAACTAGAATAGACTTTCCTACTAGGTTGTGTCAGTTAAAAAAAAAAAAAGAGAAAAAAGTTTCATTATTTCTCAGCACTAGTAATTAAAACATTCTCTTTTCTAGTTTAGACTTTTCAATTATGTCAGTTGATGACAGAGTTATTAAAGCAGCGGTTCCTCATTGATAAACAATGTTCTGAAGCTTTTTTCTATTGTCCTAACAACTTATTTGGATACTCTCCTGAAGGCGATAATAATACTAGAAATCAGTCTGACAAACAAAAATGCCCAGGAACAATCATAAGTATCTTGCCATTTAATCCTAGTACACAAATGTAACCGTGATGAAGGGCATGAAACAGAGGGTTCCATTTTCCACCCTGATAGTGACAGACTCAACCTACGCCTCCACCATTACCGTTGAATGTTCATGCTCTAATATCTGCAGGATTCTGGAGAAGATCCAGTTCTTAAGGAATGTTGAAAAATGACCATCACCTCTACCAGCTCTGGGCACAGAAGTTTTTCCTTCCTGTCCACTGGAGCCCCACTGTGTGTACCCAGACTGTCACAGATTTCTGTTATAAGGTGATGGATGGGGCTGCTGCTTACCCATTTGCATGTTCAGCCTGCAGCAAAACTGAATGTGTCCCAGAGACAGATAAGCAAAAATACTGACATGGCTGTCACATATATAAGGTAGTTATTGAGATCACACACAAAGATATTTAAGAAAGGATCTCATTAGAAGATGGAACAGACTAGAGAAACCAGGTGAAGGGCTCGGTCAGATACAAGTACTGTTTGGCCATATTTTATAAATGAGTGGTCCCATTCTAATTTTGTTTTGTTCCTTCCCATCCCCCTTCTCAAAACCATTACTTCAAAAGTTTTGCACAGTCTTACAGCCTATCTTTCAATATCCCAAATCCTTATGCTCCTCTTGTTTCCCACCTGTTATCAGTTACAAGGTACAGGTTGGCTCTCTCCAAAACTGCACCTGCGGTTTCTTGATGGTCCATCAATTAGCAACTGGAGTCTTCCGGCCCTTGTCCTTATTCCTCATTTGTGACCGGGTTTGTGTCTCTGTATATTACTTCTCCCTTTACTCATTATCAGCTTTTGCATTGAAAAAGTCCTTGGTCAGGTGACGAAAATGAAGCAGGCACATTCCCCTTCCATGTACATTACACCAGTCTTTATCATCAACTCTGTTACTGCACAGCCTGCTGACATCCTCCTGAACATCTTTTACTCCAACACACAGATCCTCCACACATATCCAAGATAAGAGCAAGCAGGCAAGGAGTCCACCCTTCACTGCCCCAGTATCAGCAAGAGGCCCATGTATCCCTGAAGCCACAACCCCAGAGAGCTGCAGCTCCTTTGGGAGCTTGCTCCAGGTCATACTCTCTGTTGTGCTGGCATAGTTCTTCCAATGGACACTGGGGACTATGTCATCACCACTACTGAGGACAGGCATGTTCTTATCAGCTTTCCTGAGTCCATTCCTGTGGCTCTCTGCTGCTTCTGCTAGCAGTACCCTGTATCTGTAAGCATCAGTCCCAAATCACACTGGGGTGATCATTAGGTCAATAAAAAAATAGACTAAATGTAATGTACTGCAGACTACATAAAAATTCCAGTCTGTATATACTAGGAACAAGGAACAAATCAGGACAGGATTACTTCAGCTAGTGCCACCAAGGGGCCAAGAATTCCCTCTGGGCAAAAATCATGTTCTAACCAGTTGACGCATGGTAGGTAATACGTTAACAATCATGTAGTGTTGAGATACTGCCTGAGGAATGTTCTGTCTAGACATGCTGCGGACCAATCTGGTTTCTGCATCATAAAATTCTCAGAATCCTTACGCATTTTCCCATTTTGGAGATGAGGAAACTGATATACAAAAAATAGAAAGCAACCTATCTGTGCATAGCAACTTTATAAGAAAGCCCTGTAAAAATAAATAAATAAATGTCAATAGGGAGAGCTAGCATTATTTCTAACAAGTTGCCACTCAGCTAGGTGTTTGAGACATACATTTCATTGGGAAAATATATATATATATATATATATATGTGTGTGTATATATATATATACACATACACAAGTGAGATGGTGGAGTACTATTTGAAAGGGATAAATCTTCAAAATAATGGGAAAGATCTTTTCCCTTGTGGTAAGTATACCACCTTGAACACATATGTACATTTTGCAATGTGAAGACTGCTCTTCCTATTTTGAATTACTGCTTTTTGCCATATATTACTTCATTCTTATTGCTCCTGTTCTGTAATAAGGACATTTTGTGCGTGAAGAGTCAAGCTAACAATAATTTCATAGAATTTACATCTGCATAAATTATTTATGCTTATGAAATTGAGCAGACTGCTTTAGCAGCTAAGTAGCTAGTGAAGTTTTCTAATTATTAAGCTATTAAAACAATATGCACTATGGAGGAAAAATGCAATGTTCCTAGTTTTCATTCTTAATTAGTTTGCCTAAAATATACTTGAACCAATTTTGAATTTTTATGTGTCCAAATTAAATTTCATAGTAATTAGTAAGCAAATGTATATAAATATCAAAGTTAATGATATGAAATAGTATTTTGTAAACACATACCTGTGCAATTTGAGGTTAACATACTATCTCAGATATGGGTAAAAAACTTGATTGGTTTCTTAGAAATTGAATACCAACCTTTGTAATTTTAGTATCTATAGATCTCATTAACAGAACAAGAATAATCCTGTTTAGTTTATGAAATATTTGTATCATTAAAGGTGTGATGACAACTATGTTTGAATTTGAATCAGTTATTTTGCTACGCTTGGCCTTCATGTGTCCACGTATCCTCGGATACCTAAGTATTTTCTTTCTCCTCCTGCTAGTTGAAGAATGGCCCAAAGAGGAAGTTTATGGACGAACAGCAGCATGGGCTCCAATATGCCTATAGCATAAATAAGTAATTTTTGTTAAATGAGAACATGGTATATATAAGAATGGTGTATATATATAACTATATATAATTACTTACATGTATAACATATATCTAAGAATGGTATATTTTAGACATGCATGCAAGCAGATTTTTATTTGTTGTAATTATGCTGACATTCTTGCATCTTCAAGGGCCCATTGATAAAGAGGGGACTTTTTTTTCCCTGGGTTGGTTTTTTTGTTTTGTTTTTGTGAAATACCTTCTAAATTATGGGTAATAACAAACACTTGTAGACATCTCTTTGGAGAGCTCGCAGGATGCAAGTAGTTTGTGGGGTGCCAGTATAGTCTGCTGTGATATAACCCATGACAAAAACCAATAGTGAAATAAAGAAAACCAACTTCTTTGGCTGCTTGTTTCTTTGATTTCAGTATTGTACCCCTGTCTGTGTACTGTCTGCAAAAGGAAAGTTGTTTTCTTTGAAGGAGCTACTGTATCTTGTACAGAACTTCATTACATTCATAATCTTTCATGCAGGATATCAACAAAAGCTTTGATGGCTTTCTGTAGATGCCCATGGGCAACTAAAGTGAATCTCAGCAGGATCTCCATCAACCACTCAACCTAGGCAAGGCAAGACTGAGGGGAGCCCAGTCCAGTCCTTCTGCAGCTTTGCTAGGGCAGGGCCTTATGGCTTCTGACTGACGTGGTGGCTGAGGTTTGGGTGGTTGAGGAGAACACCAGGGTGGGCAGGGCTGTGAGAGCCTCAGGGCTGTGGCAGTTCCCAAAAGCTTTAGGCTTATACCCATAAGGGTATAAATACATGCATAGTAACTTTTACCACACCTCAGTATGCCTAGTGGTCAAGGGGTGACCATACCTGCCATTTCTTTGATATATGCCACAACATAATTTCTGTACCATAAAAGAAAAAAACACCATGTAACGTGGAAATCAAGACCAATAACTTCTTATATCCTGAATTCTTTGTCATAGACAGTTTGATCTTCCTTCTTACTTTCGAGCAATGCCATTGATAGTTACTTAAAGTCTGTTTGGATATCCAAAAGAAAAAAATAAAAAGTGAATTAATGTGGATCTTTTCTCCAGGTGCTCAATCAGTGGTTCAGGCCGTGACTCATCAGTTCCCATATAAATTTACTTAAAGAATTATCCCAACATAAAAAAAGCAAAGAAAATAACCAAGACTGGTGTGATCTCACACATAGCACACAGGGAAGAGCTGTCCTGCCCATAGAGAACATTATCCCCTTTTGGACTGGGGTTGAGTTTCCTGGGCTACAGAAGATTAACTGCGGAGGTTATTCCACTTTGTGATAACTTTCCTTTTTTTTTTTTTTTCTTTTTTTTTTTAATTTATTTTTTCTGGAATTTTGCCAATTAATTTACACGATTAAAGAATATTAAGAGTAATTGTTTTTATTATTATTACTATTATTACAAGTTAGGATGTAAATGTAAGATTTATTTTAACGATATAAGCATTTTTGTTCCTTCAAGTATACAGATTACTTCAAAAAACCTCGGACTACATCAGCTCTGTGACAGAGATAAGGCTCTAGAATACAAATCTGATTGTTCTGTTTGAATTGAAGGATGTAGCAGAACTCATACAGGTCATTCTGAGTATTTTAAACATCCAAGTGAACATAAGAGTATAATTAATTTTCTTTTAAGGACAGTTTTTCTGCCAGTAGTCATCCAGTGCTGGGCTGTGATGACCTTTGCTCCACCCTAACTTTGTAATCTCCCATTGTCCTGAGGTTAGAGTCTTAGAATTAAGGTTAATGTTTTCCCATGGCTTACAATTAATATTTATTTTTCTTTAATATCATCTAAAATTATGAATATACTATATATATATATACATATGCTATATTTTTCTCAGTCTGTGTAGAAAACAATGCCGTTGTCGGATGCTTTGTTAAAGTCAGTTCTGTGATATCCTCTCTGGAATGGTGGCCAGCATCTTTGTATTCAGGAGTTCTTATTCCTTATTATTACTTATTATAGTTATTAATCCTTATTATAACTTATTCCTTAGCTTCCCAGCATCTCACTGATTTTCTCAGAACTCTCTGTCTTCCTTCTGGGCTTTGAAGTTGCAAAAAAAAATAAAATAAAATGGTTTTTGCTGGCTTATGAATCAGTCTGTCAACATCTTGGGATTGTAAATTACAGCATACTACAGTTTGCTTGAATTGGCAGAGACTACTTGTAGATATGTCAGCATCCTGTGATTATTATTAGCAGCAGTATGACATATCTGGTAAAAATATTTTTTAATGTTGCTCTTAGTCTGTTCCGATTCTTGTAGCATTTGGGAAACTCTTCTGCTTTTATTGATTTGAAAACATGTTATGGTAGTCAGTCAGATAATCTTGATTAAATTTTAAAGCAAACAACAACAACAATAACAACAACAAACAATGCTCCCAGCATTTTTATTAAGCTCTCTCAAATTTATTTGCTTGTGTTGGCACTCTCTTTTTCTACTATATCTAAGAATTGTAGAATTGTGTTTCCACACTTTTTTTTTTTTTTTTTTAAGATTCTAATCTAACAGAGACTAAGAGTCTGAATTCCATATCATCTATGTCACTGACTTCCTGTACTATATACATTGTATGCATTTACTTCATCTGTGAAGACCCATAAAATATACTGCTCCTATTTTCTGATGTTGGCCCACGATTTCAGAGGCAGATGGTGGTATGGCAGTAGATGTTGAACCTTCCCATCAATATTCCGTTCCATTTTGTCGCCCTGTAACATAAGGTTGCTGGGGATGGGGACACACACACACACACACAAACTGACAAAACTGCATCTGACTGAAGAGTGCATATGAAACAAAGGTGTAGAATTGAATTCCTCCACATAGAAAAAACGGCACCCATTGACATTCATTGCTGCTTGCTGAACTTTTATGGAGACCAACTGTGTAAGCACAGTGAGGTGATCACAGAATGACCCGGGTTGGAAGGGACCTCAAGGATCATGTAGTTCCAACCCCCCTGCCTAGCAGGGCCACCAAACATACGCCTTTACTAGATCAGGTTGCCCAGAGCCCTGTCCAACCTGGTCTTGAACACAAGATGTGATGTGTGGCACATTTTAGTAGTGGTGACAGCAGTGAGAAAGATAAGCCACATTCTGGACAGCCACATATATTTTTACAAGCATAGCATGCCAGCTCTTGTTCACTGTTGGAGAAAATACATAGTTGATGATAATGAATATGTTGAAAAGTGGTGTTTTGTAGCTGAGGAGTTCTTCTAATAATCAAATAGTGTTACTGTGCTCTTTGTATCAGTTGTAGTTCCCATTGAAATAAACAGGAGGCATTACTGTCAGTGTGACCTACATGTAATTATTATAAGGATGTGAAATCTAATATTTGTAAAGCACACACTATATTATTTTATTCAGAAGTCTCATGAGAGAAAATGTGTATTATTTTAAACATTACCTCAGAAGAATGCGAACGTCTAATAAACTAAGAATATAATTAAAAACTTCACTCTGTGAAGGTTTACTTTTGCTTCAAGTTAGAGTTAAATAAGCTACATTGCATGAAGTAATTTTTTTACATGCTACTCACTTATGTGAGATGCTAATTTTTACTTCATATCATTGCTTATAAGATGTAGTTCAGCATAATTTTTGTATTTGTAAAAAATGTCTTTATAGAAATGCTGTAACATTAAACATCATCATACATTATGAATGAATTTGTAATATCCACAGGCATCAAGGAAACTGTGAGAGGAAGACTCCCAGGGTCTGGAGTAGGAATCAAAAGGCAGAACTTAATATCCTGCTCTACCAGAGACTTTCTGAGAAGTCGCAGCCAATGTGTTTTAATGTCATAGTTCCAACAAAGGAAAATAATGTGCTAACATAAATCTGCAAGAATTTAGATATTCCAAGAAACTTATGTTTCTAGAGATGTGCAGGAGTTTCTTAGCCAGATTTAATCAGAGTTGTTTCTGTCATTCCTTGCTGATTTATGTATTCTTTTATTAGCTGCTTACACTGAGAACACTGGTGCCAGTAATTCTGAATTAGTTTCTGTGGACTCTCTGATAGTGTTGCTAGATGAATATGCAATTTCTAAAAACTTCAATTTTCTACAGCTATCATGCCATAGTCCACTTTACTTTAATGGAATACTCATTGCACAAATACCTAGGCAGGAATTTTCAGCAAAATGCTTTGCACTGAAAATACACATCAACAGAAGTGTTGGTGCAAAAGCATTGTTTTAGATCAGATTTTTATTCATGTAAAGAAAAGGATGGGGGGAAGATAAATTTTAAACAATTGGACTGTTTTTGAAATGAATAAAATAGATCTACTTTTTCAGTCACTAGTTTTTCTCATTTGAGATGACATTAGGATATTAAGTGTTATCATTTCATCCTTTCAAAATGTTTCCTCTGTTTCTTTTACAGTTGATCATTACAATTTTCTGGATAATCAATATATTTTAGTCTAAATTCTCACAAGTTTTCACTAGCTTAGCCATGGATGCAGCAACCTCTTAAAAAACAGTACATCCTCCTTGAACAATTCTGAGGAGTAGGAAGAAGTTATTTGTTGGGTGATACGTGGTGATCAGCTAGGAGCAGCAAGCTCCTGGACTTAGGAGAGAGAGAATCTGAGTCCCCTGGTCTCCATCAGTCAGCTGGGGAAGAGCCAAGCTCCTCCGAAGCAGGGGAAAGGTTTTACATTTTTAAGTCAGCTCTTTTTCCTTTAAGTCCCAGGGCTGTTAAGTGTTGCTGCTTCAATGGTTACACTCCATCTGTTTTCACTTTTCTTATCAGTCCTCATTTTCACTCACTTACTTTCTCACATCTCAACAAGTATTTTCCCAGCAAGCTAGAGCCAAGGTCAGCTGGAGGGGTTATGACTCTCTCAGATGGCCAGACCCTACCACAGGAATATATGGTGATTAATGAGAAGCTACCAAAAGAGAAGCCAAGAAAGTAGTGGAACAGAGAAATGAAGTTAGATATGGGAAAAATGGGCAGAAGATCACACTGTGAATGGTTTACGATGCTAAACAAAATTGTATAAATAGGTTCTAATCAAAGTATAACTTTGAATTTCACATCCCTGTATGGGGGTACAGTATGGCACAATGATGAAAGATAACCATCAAATATATGAAAGATATTGTTGGTATCAAATTACTAAGATTATTTGAAGATATCAAAGACAATTACTTCTGTTTTAATTCACATACGTAGTTGTATTGGTTTTTAATGTACAGATGGTAACAAAATGTACAGAAGGTATAAATGAATAAGTAAAGGAAAAACTCACCAATGGTGGTGCCTTGGCTGAAGAAGCTGGGGCAGTCCTCCCTGGTGAGCGATCTCCAAGAGATACTGCTCCAGTGGGAGTCAGCCCTTAAATGAGGTCTCAGAGGGGATGGAGTCAAGCTCCACCCCTCCCGGGAGCACAGCTACATCACTCTCACCTGTGCTCCCACAGCTGACCCCATACTTGCCTCAGCTGATTAATCAGAGGTTCAGGCTGTGATTACCAATCTCCCATACAGTAGTAAATTTCACTTCTAAAACACTTTTGTGTTTTATGTTGATTTCTTTACAATATTCAATATTGACTGAAGGAGAAAGAAAAAGACATTGTTTAGATGATGCTCTGAGGCACTGCAAGCCATTCCCATCCTTGCCTTCCTCCCCAGACCCAGTGAGGCTGCAGTATGGCTGGGCTATGATCTCCCCCCCACAAAGCATTGTTGGGCCCAGCCACAGTCTCTTCCTGCCCATCCTTAGCCTGGCCGTGTGCTAGGGCTACCCTGTTGCACCACCCATCTGCCTTGCTTCTGGCTGGGTTCGTAGGAGTTGGCCTGGCTAATTTATTTATTATTCATTTAAGTTTTCGTTTTATTTTGACAGTACAACAGATGTATGTGATCATACAGAAGTGTTGAGTTTGGATACTATAGTCTGACTCACAGTGCAAAAAGAACATTATGTTCCATGGAACAGTGTTTGTTACTGATTATTCAGTCTTGTGAGCATCATTATGGATGAGTAATTTATTAAGTAATTTCACTGTTTATCTATATTTCTTTGTTACCCTTCATTTGATACAAGTTATTCTTAAGCACACATGCCTTTAGCATGCATCGTTCCAACTTCATTAGCTCCAATTAGAATAACCTACTGGGAAAGACCTTAAATCACAGAAGTTTTGATACAGAAGTTGATTTGATCTTCTTCCACACAGACTTACAAGGAATACAGTTGACAAAGAATATCTTTCTAAATGCTTAGAAAAAAATACTGGAAAAATTACTTAAGTACCTAGAAAAATTACACCTAGAATGTACCACATAAATGTGCAAAAAGAATAGAGCATATATGCTAATAAATATCAAATGGGCAGGAGTTAAGTGGATGAGGCCACTTTACAACAGTGCCCAGTGACAGAACAAGAGGCAATGAGTACAAACTGGAATATAAGAAGTTCCATATTAACACAAGAAAAATAAATAAATAAAATTTAAATAAATAAATAAATAAATAAGCTATGCAAAGTGGATGACAGAGCACTAAAACAAACTGCCCATAGAGGCTGTGGAATCTCCTTCTCTGGAGATATTCACAACCCACCTTAATGCTTTCCTGTGCAAACTGCTGCACAGAACCTGCTTTAGCATGTCCACCCACACCTGTAGGCCATAAGCAGCTCAGACCAGCCCATTCTGTAGCCACCTCCTGCCCAGCATCATCATGGAAGCTGTTTTCTTTTCTTGAAGGTGTTTCAGTTGTGGGATGAAACAAACAGGTAATAAGAATACAAAGTATTTTTCTGAAGATGCTCCTATTGTAGTAATGGTATTCTTTTGTGAACTATGATAACATAAAATTTTGTAAGTTGTTCTTGTTTCTGGTTATCTACAGGTTGTTTTTAAGTCACTAGAAAGTGTGAGATACGGGTGCTCTATTTAAGTGGGCTTCTGTGACTGAATTCATTTTCATTTGTATTCTGTTGTTGTGAACTTTTTTAATTCTTCAAACAATTCTTCTGAGATCTCTTCCCAATCTGTCCTTTCATTTTATAAACAAAAGCTAGAATTACTACCCTTTTCTCTCATTCCAAACTGGAATAAAAATGTAATGCTTATTGATCCAACAGTCATCAATAAACAATATTGCAGAATTGCTGAGGGGGAAAAAAAAACACAACAACAAAACAGAACAAACCAATGAAGCAACATCTCATTAAAACACTCATTCTATCAATTGCATGAAAGACATAATAAATGTAGTAAGAATAGATATGTTATATCATTTTGCTGCGCAACTGCAATTGTCCTTGTTCCGTTCCTTATCTATACTAGTAAGGGTTGTGAAAGCCACATTATGTAGAGTTGTGTCCTGCAGCTTGCTTGTACTGATATTATTGGAAGAATATTGTTACATCACGTTTTTTACTTTTCTCCTGCATTCTTATTTTCCCTGTATTAGCAGTGTGCACTGATCTTCCCTCAAATGAACTAATGTAGTGTAGATCCCTTCCTGCACACAGATACATGAACATTAGTTTGTTCCAATTATCTTTACATTATTATATATATAATATTATATCCTTTATATATGTTATATTTTATATATATACACTTTTCTCCCCACTATTACATTATGGGCCATGGCAGCTTCCCTGAGCTGCTATAGCATCAGTGGGCCACCATAGCTACTGTGGGCCTGAATAAAGTGCTAATTTGTTATACTGTTAAAATTGTAAAAGTAATTAAGCACAAACAATGGGAAAGATATGGGGTACCTCAACCGTAACCAAGGAGCCTGCTGATTGGTCCAAGGAGCCACATCCTAGAAATCATCCTAGAAACTGAACCAGTTGAAGCTGGAATACTTCCTCAAATTACACTGGGGTCAGAAGAACACTGTGAGGATGACATACAGCCTTCATCCCCATCATCACCAGGAGATACTACGCGTTCATAGAAGCATTAGTTAGGGGTGGAGTTTGGGGCATAGAATGGGCATGGAATATTGTAATGAATTTCTAGAATTAATTGTTAAAAACACTCCTTGATTTACAAATATCATGAATATGCATGCATTTCCTCTATAAATAAAGATGTTTACCTGCTTTTGCTGTGCAAGCTAGGAAGAAATACTGCACCCCCTGCACCTGTCTCCAAATAAAACATACCTGCTTTATAACTACTTTGTGGTGATAGACTTTGTTCTGTAAGTCAGGCTGCAATGGTTTGTGTAAGCTGCACAGTAGCTTCTGTAGGCTGCTGGGGCTTCTGTGGGTCTGTGTGGGAACTGTTGAGTAAAGGTGTGAGACACTGATTGATCACCTGACTGAATCAGCCATTGGACCACAGGTGAAGGCAATTCAGCTGTGTGACAGGAAGGGGTAGAGCCTGGCTGCAACTCTCCTAGACCCCATTTAAGGGCTGACTGCTCCTAGGGAGTGGTCTTTCTCTGGGGGTCACTCCTCTTGGGGGTTTTCTATAGTGAGCCTAGAATGTGGGTGAGTATTGCATATATTTTTTTATTCTATTTCCACCATGATTATCTTTCTAACTATAAAGTTGTAAAATGCTACTCTAACCATGCTGCTTATCTAACTGTGCATTTGTTAATTGTACATTTGGTGAGCGCGGCAGGCTAAAATTACTAAAAAACATATATATAATGTATTTCCTTTAGAATATCTAAAAATGGGTTGGGGGAGAACAAAACTATCCCTGGATGGATCACAGGACTTCTGGGATCACCCTACTATGAACTTGAGGTCATAATTGAAAAATGGGGTTCCCTATGTGTTATGGGAAATATTTCCCCATTCCACATGGCAGATTATTTTCATGAACTAAGCAGAGATATATTGGTTACAAAAGAATGACAGCTAGCTGCTTCAACTATGGCATGCCCACTATTAAATGCTTTAAATCAGGCTGAAATGAGAGCTGATACTTTAGAAAATGAAATTCAATTATTATGAGACCACATAGAAAAATTACAGTAATAGCTTTGTACGCTGGCAGGGGAAAGAAACATGCCTGAATTTCCCAATAGGGCAGGTCTGTAATATTTCAATAGATGATAACCAGGTTCCTAAATCAATGGACTTGTTTGATCTAGAAGGTAGAATTTTGAAATTGGATCTTGAGGCTATCTTGTCATGGATCCCTTTGAGAACCGTCTTGTAATAACTCAAAAAACAACAACAAAAAAACAAGATAGACCTGCAGAGGTGCCAAAAATAAATAAAAACCAAAATTGATAAACTACCAACAACAACATGGAACTTGTAAGGCTTGCTAGTTTCTTGTAGAAGAAAGAAGCCTCCTCAGGTGACTTGGACCACGATGCTTGAGCCATCAGGGGTAAAGGTTTAGCTGCAGGGCAATTTATGGTGTGACGGGGATGTTAGTTCTCCCAGAGCCTCCAGATGGGACTGGAGTCCCAGTGTAGAGTTGATAATTTTTTGGTCACAGAAGAATATTTGGAGGGTTATGACATTGGTTGATACAATTGCAGAAACATTGATAATTTATGGGGATCTGACTAAATTCAGTGGTGATAGAGTGATAATCAGTGGTTTGGGGGGAACAAACAATTCTGGTCACCCAAACATGGTTGAAACTGGGGGTTGAACCAGGGAGTGTAAAGTGTCTATTGCCCCAGTCCAGGTGTACATCTTCAGCATAGACATCTTATGGGGTCTGGCACTCCAGACAACTGTAGGGAGAGTTCAGACTTTGACAAAGGTGCATTAGTGAGTGGACAATGCAAGCAATATTGAGAGGCCGCGTAAAGCATGAGACTATTTGCCTGCTGAAACTGCACCAGATTACTAATGTGAAACAGTGCGGACTCCAAAAGCCTGTGGTTGATTTTATGCAACCTGTGATTTGTCTCCTTTTAGCAGGTAAAATTTATTAATGCCAATAAGGAAAATAAAGTTTACGTCAAAATCAAGATATCTTTCTTATTTCATCAGTATATTTTTTAAGCATGAAATTGATTTAAAGTAACAGGTTGCCTTCTTCAGAAGAACTTCAATAGAATGGAATCAGCCACGAATAAAGAAAATAATCCCACCACCATAGAAATTACATGCATATGGAAGAAAAAAAAAAAATCTGTCTATCTGTATATCTGTTATTCTAGTTATGGGTCTGTTAGCAATTAGTCTATGAAGTTCAGATTTTATTAGTCAAAGGAAAAAATATGGAATTTTTACTGCTTCTGTTTTTCAGCAGTGACTTACTGCCATCTGAGTAAAAGCTAGTACTAAAAAATTAACTTAAAGTGTCGTTTCTTCTTTCTTTTATGGTTAAAGTTATTTCAGTTATTTCGGAAGATTTCGGTTTCCATTTTTCATTTGGAGGGTGTATTGGTTTTAAATGTACAGATGGAAACAAAATGTACAGAAGGTATATAAGTGAATAAGTAAAGGAAAAACTCACCAATGGTGGTGCCTTGACTGAAGCAGCTGAGGCAGTCCTCCCTGGTGAGCGATCTCCAAGAGATACTGCTCCAGTGGGAGTCAGCCCTTAAATGAGGTCTCAGAGGGGATGGAGTCAAGCTCCACCCCTCCCGGGAGCACAGCTACATCACTCTCACCTGTGCTCCCACAGCTGACCCCATACTTGCCTCAGCTGATTAATCAGAGGTTCAGGCTGTGATTACCAATCTCCCATACACTCCACCCCTTCACAGCGTGAACCAATGATTAGGTGAGTTTTCCCTTATCACAGAGACCCAACGCGACGCTGATACAATTTCCCGTCGCACCGAATGCTGATGTTATTCAAATGATGATTGGATGGGTATTCACGATCTTCCGTGGGCCAGTGCTTGATAGATGTTACTGGAGACAAGCCATCTCGAGGTGCAGGTCCATTTGCGTTTCATCAGTCCACACAAATTGTTCTCTGATGGTCCTAGAGGCTTAGAATCTTAGGGAGAGTAATACAGATGTTTCAAGGGTACCAGGAGAGGAAGGTCTGCCCTCCAGGGCAAGATACAGGCCGTATTCTTGTCTTGGGTCAATACTTCTGCTCGCACCGGATTATGTCCCGGCCTCCGATACCATACTCTCTGGCCAGATATCTGTGGCTGTATAACTATATCTGGCACCAGAGGAGGAGTCCTGATCTGCCATAGGGACATGATGGGTGTCCCTTTAGCAATAAAGACCGGAGTATTGACCACGATGTCAGTAGGCCATGTACCTATCACCGAGGGGGTAACTGAACCTCCCACCTCCAATAGTCTCCCCCAAGGTGCAAGTAGGCCACACCACTTGGGTCCTACTTGCACCTTCCAGGGCCAATTTATCTTATGGATTCCTGGTTTTAGATTCTCAGGGGCAGGGAGCAGAAGATTATTGTCATTACCAACCTGCGGTTTTACCTCATTATCAGCACCTGTAATTTGAATCCTAAGAGGGGAGGCCCATATAGTGTGTAACATTTTCAGAGCACTGGGTCTGCCATCCCGAGGTCTTTCGTTCAAGTCCCGCAGGGTTTCGTATAATCTTTTTGTCCACCCCTGCAGGGACTGGGAGTCTGTCTTCAGGGCAGCCTTAAGAATACCATTGTAGCGTTCAATAAGGCCTGCCCCTGTTGGATTATATGGCAGATGGAATCGCCATTCAATGTTGTTCTCTTCTGCCCAGCGCTGTATCATCGCTCCAGTAAAGTGAGTCCCTTGGTCGCTCTCGATGACTTGAGGTGTCCCATATGCAGACATCAGTTTAGTGAGTGCCTTAATTGTATATGCTTGATTTGCCTTTGGTACGGGATAAGCTTGCAGCAGTCCACTTACAGTATCAACGCAGGTCAGGGCATATCTCGCCCCCTCAGACCGAGGGAGGGGCCCAATGTAATCAACCTGCCATCTCTGAAGAGGACTATATCCTCTAGCAATGTGGGATGTTGTTTCAGGCAACGGTCTTGGTCTCATCTTCGAGCAAGCGTCACAGTCCTGACATGCTTGGACGATATCAGATAGCTGTACAGGCAGCCCCCATGCTTTAGCAGCTGCCCACATTATCTTTTGTCCAGCATGCCGTAGCTTCTGATGTAACCATCGGGCAATATTTTCGGATTGTGAATTCCCAATCCATCGAACTCGGGCCAGTGTGTCCGCTTCATCGTTTCCTGGTGACTGCAGGGGTTGATGACCAGAGACATGGTAGACACATACCGTCCTGTGTTTGACTGTATTCCAAATGTCTACCCACATGTCTTTCCCCCAGATCGGTCGGGCGTGGATAGTCCATTCCTGGGTAGCCCACTGCGTAATCCACAGAGTAAGCCCCCGGTACACGGCCCAACTATCCGTACAGATGTTCAGGATGCCATCACCAGGTTCTTTAGTTATAACCATCCACACGGCTCGTAATTCTGCCCATTGGCTGCTCTGACCATCCCCCTCATCAAACCAGATTGTCTCAGTAGAGGGATGGTATGCTATAGCTCGCCACTTGCTCGGGTTGCCTCTGCTGGACCCATCCGTATACCAGGCATCTTCAGGAATAGGATATCTTCCTTCCTGAACAGGGCTCTTCTCTGGTGGAGCGACCATTGGTTCTTTCGGCGTATCACTGCGATATGTCACTGGGCCTAGGATCTTCTGTAATTCCTCCTTGAGTGGAGACGAAGAAAGGCTGCTTCTTTGACTTAGATAGGCGACCCATCGTGCTACCGTCTGTGCTTGGGCCACCCCTGTCTTAGGAAGGTGAGTTAGATCTCTTACCCACCCCTGGATCGGTAATGTAGTTTTAACTATAACCTCTGCTGTTTGCGTTATTGGCTCTACCGCTTGTAACGCTGAATAGGCAGCCAATAACTGTTTTTCAATCATGCTGTATCTTTCTTCTGCTCCGTGCCAAACCTGAGACCAGAATCCAATGGGGGTTCGAACAGAACTCTGGCGTTGCCACAGGCCCCAGCCAAAACCATCCTGGGTAACATGAACGTCTAGTTCAGCTGGGAGGGTCGGATCAAATATACCCAATGCCTGGGCTTGTTTAACTGCCAGCTTTGCCTGTTGGAAAGCATCTTGTTCTACCTTCCCCCAGTTCCACGATTGACCCTTCTTGGTAAGCTTATACAATGGCCTCAACAACTGAGCTAAGTGAGGTATAAAGGAGCGCCAATACCCCAATATACCTAAGAACTCTTGTAGCTGTTTCGATGTTGTAGGGACTGGGAACGCTTGGACTTTATCCACTACTGCACTGGGTAGTACTTTGGTTTTTCCGGACCAAATTACTCCCAGGAATTTTACAGATAGCCCCGGACCTTGCACCTTCTGTGGGTTTATAGCCCACCCTCTCTTTTGCAGATAAGCTATCAATAAATCTGCTGCTTGTCTCACCGCCTCTAATGAATCGGACGTTAACAGGAGGTCATCAATATAATGATATAAATTTACATTATGTGGCTTCTGCCACTTAGCCAGATCACGCACCACCAAATTATGACAAAAAGTAGGTGAATGCACGTACCCTTGCGGCAGAACCTGAAAAGTCCACTGCCTGCCTTCCCATGTGAATGCAAACTGGTCTTGTGATTCTTCACTAATTGGAATACTGAAGAATGCATTCGCTAAGTCTAGGACACAGTGATACGTTTTAATTTCTCTACTTAGTGTGTCCATTAGGGAGGCAATATTGGGTACGGCTGCATGAACGGGCGGCGTGACCTTATTTAATTCCCTGTAATCCACTGTCATCCTCCATGTTCCATCCGATTTTCGCACTGGCCATATTGGGGAGTTGTACGGGCTATGTGCAGGCCTTATAATACCCACTCTTTCTAATTCCTGCACTGTTTTTGTTATTTCATCCTGCCCACCTGGGAGTCTGTACTGTTTTACATTAGTAATCCGACGTGGCTTGGGCAGACAAATAGGCTCATGTTTTGCATGGCCTCTCAATATTGTCTGAATTGCCCGGATACTAATGCATCTCTGCCGCAACCGGAACTCTCCCACTGTTGTGTGGAGAGCCAGACCCCACAAGATATCAATTCCCAATATGTACTCCGGAATTGGAGCAATAGATACCTTGTACTCCCGTGGTGGGAGGCGCCCGACCCCCAATTTTACCCAAGTTTGGGTGACTGGAACGGTCTGTCCCCCAAAGCCTCCAATCATTACTTTGTTCCCTCTGAATTTTGTTGGATCTCCATATATTATAGATGTTTCCGCCCCAGTATCAACGAGGGCCATAACCTTCTGCACATTCTCTCGGGACCAATATATTGTCAATTCCACATAGGGCCTCCGGTCCCGTCTAGAGGCCCTAGGGTGACTGACGTCCCTCATCACGCCATAAACTGGGCCAGATTCAAGTCTTTTACCTCCGATGCCTCTGGTACTGTGACCCGAGGCACCTGAGGTGGCCTCTTTTTCCTATTTGGCACGACAAAGTCTTCTAGATTCCAAACTGTTGTTGGTCGTCGTTCTATAAGCCTTATCCCCGGTCTTTTGGGGCGGTTTTGAAATTTTTGTTCATCCTTCAGCTGTTTCCACAACTGAAGCAGAACGTGATTGGGCTGCCCATCAATTTTGGCAAATTGAACACCTGCTCGGAGTAGATCATTAAACATTTGTTTTCGGGACACCCTAATGGGTCCCGCCCGAGGGGTTCGTGGAGCCGATCTCCTGGCTCGGGCTATTGGAAAAACTTCAGAATCTTCAATTACTCTAATATTGCGCTTGGTTCTCAGGCGCTCAGTTTCCCCCAGGTCCGCTACCAATTGGGCAGCATGCTGGACTGCTGCCTCTGCGGCCACTAAAGGATTCAATATAGAAACCAATGTTCCATACATATGTGAGGGAGCCTGCTGTAAGATTAGGTCCCTCATTCCTGCAGAAAACTTCACCATGTCCGGACTAACAGATACATCTTCATAGACAGCCTCTCGCATGCCTAGTTCCCGGATATAATTTTGTAGGTCTTCCATAGAAGACCACATTCCTGTATGTATTGGCATGTCTGTTTTATTTGACCATACCATACGGCAGGCAGCCATTATCCAATCTACGATTGAATGATTCTCTTCAGGGAACTGGGACCCTGAGTACAATCTCTGCCTCAGGGCAGGATGGACTGTTATTGTTGCTAGCTTAGATACCTCGGAGCCGCTAACTATTACACTTTCTGCTCCCGAGTCCCATAATCGTAGCAGCCAGGCTGGGACACTTTCCCTCGGTCTTTGCCTGAAGCGCTGTACTAGATCCATAAGTTCGGTGGGTGTATATGGACGTGCTGTTACGTGTAAATAGGAGTCAGCAGGGGTCCATTGATCAGGAGGCACCCCTGCTGGTCGCTCCTGGACTTTTTTTGTTTTTTGAGTTACCATAGGACGGACTTCTAATAAGTCCGTCTTAAGTGGCTCTTCTAGGTCAGATTTGGTGACCTTAGTTTGATCCGATGTTTCAGGATCCTTACTATCATCCATTGTAATATATCTAATTTGGGGGGTGTTTGAAAAAAATGATGAATTTTTCCCCGTTAATAGATTAATTTCGCCCTCCAATTTTTCAATGCGGGCTTTTAATAATTGATTTTCATGTTCAATCTTATTTGATTTAACCTCTGCCTGATTTAAAGCATTCAATAAAGGCCAAGCAGCCATGGATGCAGCCATTTGCCTTTCTTTGGTTGTCAAAATATCTTTTTGCAACCCCTGAAAGTATTCAGTTAGATGGTAAGGGGACATATTGCCCGTTACCCGTAAGGGCCCCCATTGTTCGATAATCGTCGCTAATTGAAAATATGGGGACGCCTCAAACCCTGGTATTTGTCCAGGGAGGATTTTCCCTAAGGGGGTGATCTTCTCCCCCTTGAACCAGCTAAACACATTCCATAGGAAAGACATTTTTTTTTTTTCCGATATTTGCAGGCTCCTGCCTGGCTCGCCAAATGTATTGGTTTTAAATGTACAGATGGAAACAAAATGTACAGAAGGTATATAAGTGAATAAGTAAAGGAAAAACTCACCAATGGTGGTGCCTTGACTGAAGCAGCTGAGGCAGTCCTCCCTGGTGAGCGATCTCCAAGAGATACTGCTCCAGTGGGAGTCAGCCCTTAAATGAGGTCTCAGAGGGGATGGAGTCAAGCTCCACCCCTCCCGGGAGCACAGCTACATCACTCTCACCTGTGCTCCCACAGCTGACCCCATACTTGCCTCAGCTGATTAATCAGAGGTTCAGGCTGTGATTACCAATCTCCCATACAGAGGGAAATATAAAACTCACTTAAAGTCACAAGACTGGCTGTCTGGCTTTTTTGCTGTCTGTACTCCCTAATCATCTTGCATACAGCATTAGTGTAAGGACTTCAGTTTTGGAAACTCATTTTATTTATTAGCTTCAATTCCAGTTGTATTATATTGTATTATCTCGCATATCAATATTAAACATAGTAAGCTTTTTTCTCTAGCATATTGCTACTGTTTTCCTCCTAGGCCCATCTCCTTCTCACTTTCCCAGGGTATGAGTCCAATGAACCCAGTTAAAATCAGAAAGATTAACACAGTGTGAGAGTGATACAGCAATGTAAAAACAAAGGGACCAGCACAAATAGGATGTTATGTCACAGGAAGAGTAATTATGCTCACCACTCTCCAAAGGCCCCAAAGGATGATATATTTCACAGGGAGAGTAATTTTGCTCACCGCTACTCCAAAGATCTGTGCTTACAGAAAATATTCCACAAAGGTGAGATCTCCACCTGGAGATCTTTCCCCAGGGGCAGTCAGTCTAAGAGAGGTGCAACCAGGGTGAAGCCTCAAGGTGCTTTTTTTTTTTTTTTTCCCTCTCTCCATTCTGTGGGACCTGGACAGGCTGGAGAAGTGGCCCATGAAAATGTAATGAGATTTAATAAGACCAAGTGCAAGGTGCTGCACTTGGGTCGGGGCAACCCCAGATATTTATAGAAACTGGGGGAAGATCTTGAGAGCAGCCCTGTGGAGAGGGACTTGGGGGTCCTGGTGGATGAGTAGTTGGACATGAGCCAGCAGTGTGTGCTTTCAGCCTGTAAGGCTGTGTTCTGGGCCCCATTAAAAAAGGGGTGGCCACCAGGGAGAGTGAGGTGATTGTCCCCCTCTACTCAGCTCTTGTGAGGCTTCATCTGTAGTACTGTGTCCAGGCCTGGAGCCCCCAATACAGGAAGGATGTGGAGCTCTTGGTGTGGTTCCAGAAGAGGACCACTAAGATGATCAGAGGGCTGGAACACCTCTTCCATGAGGAGAGGTTGAGGGAACTGGGCTCATTTAGCTTGGAGAAGAGAACACTCCAGGGAGATCTCGTGCCCTTCCAGTACTTGAAGGGAGCATGCAAACAGGAAGGGGAATGGCTGTTTATGAGGGGGGATAGTGATAAGGCAAGGGGGAATGATCTTAAACTGAGTCGGGGAGGTTTAGGTTAGGTATTAGGAGGATGTTTTTCATACAGAGGGTGGTGATGCACTGGAGCAGGCTGCCCAAGGAGGTCATCAATGCCACATCCGTGGAGGCATTCAAGGCCAGGCTGGATGTGGCTCTGGGCAGCCTGATCTGGTGGTTGGTAACCCTGCACACTGCAGGGTGGTTGAAACTAGTGATCATTGTGGTCCTTTTCAACCTAGGCCATTCTATGATTCTGCAAAGATTATGTTCTTTAGAAAATTTCAGGTTTGTGTTAGAAGCTTATAGTTGAGTAATTCTTGGCTAATGCAGTCATCCATAAGGATGCTAACCCTTGCTGAACTCTAACAAGTGAAGGCAGATCATCTCAGATACTAGGCAAGCCTTATTTTTCCCTCTGTTTATAAACAAGATGAACAGCTGAGTTCTTAAGGCCCCTAAAAGATTTAAGGCTTATTACTGGGACAGACTAGTGGTTGTCCCACCCATCTGAAAAATAAAAAATAGAGAAAGATAGAACAAACATACCTCACAAAACAACAATAATCTGAGACTGCAGAAGTTACTAAATTAGTTTACTGATGGTTTCAGTTTCTAATTCTGATATCAGAATTTGCTTGCATATTTTCTCTCATTGCAAAATTATATTTTTGAAGCCTATTTTTATTCCACAGCATCATAGTTTTCAGCAATTGTTGAAGCTCAATTGCCACAGATAAATTCTGGAAGAAGCCTGGTGGGTGGAGAAACGACTTCTGTAGGCTTAGAGAGTGACATCTCTCAACTCTAGCAATGACTTTCTTTAAGCAAGGAGCAGAGATTTAGCATAAAAGGAAAGCGGAGAAGTTTTGCCCAAGAATACTTTATTTTTGAGTGGACACTTGCACAGTAAGTAAAAATGTGTATTTTTAGAATACAAATGAATATGCTTCTATAATTGTGAAGGAAACCTTACTTGAGATGTTTCTGTCAGTATTTTTTTTTTTTTAGCTTTCCTCCAATACACTTATGCTGTTCTCACTTTTATTTAACTATCCCAATAGTTAAGGGATTGTCATTAATATTTTGGATTTTTGAGTTTTTAGCTCTTATAGTTTCTCACATTTTGTCTTAGTTGTAGTAACTTAGAAGTTCATGCATAACAGCTTTTATTCTGCTGCTTTCTATTTGCTTTCCTTTGGTAAAGAACCAAATAGATTAAACAAAGTACTTTAATGAGAGAGCATTTTAAAACTATAATAAAGGTTGTTGTCTTTAGACTAACATCAAGCCTTTTTTTTTCTTCACAGCCAATTCCTGTATATGCAATGGCATATTACTTGCAGTTTATTTGTAATAGTTGAGTACAACCACATATGCTGTTCCTTCTACAATAATTGAAAAGTGATTTTTTCACTACAATTTAATTCAAGACATTTCCCTGACACTCTGCCCAGACCAAGTTATTTTTTCTATGCTCCTCCATAATTTTGGGAGCAATGTGCATATCACTTAATGGCACTGTCTCATTCTGTACATGATAGTCTTAGGTGATTAATAATGTTTGCCTTGAAACTGTGGTGAGTTTCTGCAACAATGTCAGACTGGGGAGAGAAAAAATAAAAGCAAGTAGAGCAACAGCTTGCAAGTAGAGGAGATATCCCTGTAGTTCTAATTGGGCTGCTAACTGAGGAAAGTGCTTTAATCTGAAATTTGTTATTGAATTATCCAAAAGTATATTTTTTTATAATACTTCAGAGGTGATAAATAGATATAAATAAAGAGTACTACAGTAAGATAAAATATTGCGTTCCTGTAATTATTGTGTATTAAAAATGGGAAAAATGGTACATTGGTCACTTTGAAAAAAACTACAACAACAACAAAACAGGAGAATAAAAACCCACCCTGTGATCTGGATTATACTTCTGATTTAATCTTGAGTAGAGGCAACTGACTTAAAGTCATCATGATAGCATGGCACGAGGTCTTAAGTATATTCATGCTTTTTATGGCCTCTTTAATTGCTGTAAGCCTATAAGTACTGTTAAGACACTTTCACCATCTGCATGCAGCCAATGTTCATCTTGTTTTTGGACTACAGGAAAAAATCAGAAACATATACTTGTTTGTGTGTTTCTTCTTCTTCTTCTTTTTTTTTTTTTTTTTTTTTTTTTTTTTTTTTTTAATATGTATAATTTGCTGGTTTAAAGACATAATTATGAAAGTTCCTTTTCTGAAATGGATAGAGATGAAATCCAGACAATCTGAAACCTAAATGAAAATACTCTTTTTATTAGTAACATAGTGTTTTCAGTGTTGCCAAGTTTTGTAACTCAAAATGTTGAAGGCACAAATTGTTCATATTAGTGAGAATGGTAATGCCAGAGTGATACTGTTATGTTTTATATCCTCTAAAAAATAAATACATTTTTTTTTTTTTTAAAATGCAGTAACTGTGTTTACAGTGTTTGAAGATCTTGCTATTTGACTATTGAGTATATACAGTAATGCTTTCTAGTGAAAACTATTTTACAGGTAATTTGAAGTTTCATTTACTGTGGGGGAAAAAAATGGAAATAATCTGTACTTTGAGGACTTAATGGGCGATGTTATTAGAGAATATTCCAGTGGGATATGTGATGTGGCTGCAGGAAGAGCGATGGAAGACACAATAAGACAGTAGTCTTTTTGTAATTTAATACAGGTTTTTAATAGAAATATGTAAGTTTTTCTTCTTTCCTCCCCCCACTCCTGCCCCACTGAGTGCCCTTTCTCTTAGGTCAGTGTAGCAGAGTTTTTGCATCATGGATGTCATATGATGACTGTTACTGATAGAAGTGGGAGTATAGGTATATTCATTTCTTCAAAATAAATGCACTGTCAGAGAATGCTCTTATTTAAGTGAAGATTCTTGTGGCTATAGCTGCTACTCTTGTTGAAAAGAATGCTTTATTGTTATTAATAGATGCTGATATATTAATAGGGAAGTAAACTTATGTTCCTTAAAGCTGTATATAAGGAAATCTGTCTTCTCAGTCTGAAATCCTGGCTATGATGAGATTTTTATAACTGAAAATATTTAGCTGTTCAAAGCTGTGGCAAATACAATATAAGCTATGTGAAATGGTATCAGTTTTTTACCTCTAGCACCTGCTACGTAGTTGGCTTGTAGTATCAATTTCAGAACACCAGCGGCATCATGCATTGATCTGTCAATTGCAAAAACTGGTGTGCTTATTTGAAGGAATATTTCCTACCTTCTGTATTAATAGCACAACCCTGAACTTTAATGTGAATTATTTCATTTTTTCATAAATGAGCTTTTAATTTTTTCATCTTTTCCTTGCTGCATTCTTATATCAATGATAGTCTAAAATAAACATTTGCATAATGTCTGGTTAATTACATAGTTAATTATGAAAATACATATATTTGCTAGATTATAGTCATCCAGAGAGAAATGTCATCAGGTACTTGAAACTCAGGAGATCTGAATAGGAGTGAGGGGTAGCGTAAAAATTCACAAACTACAGTTAAGTCTTGTGCATGTGCTTAATTAATGGGATTAGAACAGATAATTTTAGCTTGTGCATAATTAGGAGGCAGGGGTCATAGTCTTCAGTTTTGAAAGATATGAAGGAATACAAATTGAAGATAGAAATATTTAGCGAAGGACAATATGGCATAATGTTTTGTTGGATAAATGACTTGTTCATAAAAGAAAAATATTTTGATTTTAGTTTTGATAAAGTCTGGCCAATGGGAGTCATTTTCAAGTTAGTGTGGAGTGGCCTTAAGGTTGTAAATAATACTGTTGGCCAAATCCCAATACTGTGCAGATGAGAAAAGGATGCAGGAAATTCTGTTGTTTATACATGTCTCTGTAACACTGAGAAGCAAGAGGAGCCTAGAAAATCCAGAGGGTAAGGGGTCTTAAGATTGGATTTAATAATTAATTCTTATATTTCTTTTGGTTTACTGTCATGCTGATAGTGGAGAGGAAAACGATCTGCAATACTCAGTAAAAAGTACTGAAGATCAGAAAACAGCCTTTGAGAAGCAGCTGAGCTAGATTTAGCTTTCCCTTCTTTCCTTTTACTAAAACCAAGTAACATTAATACTAGTACTCTATTAAGCATAGCTTTTCACTTTTTTCCCCCCAAATACAGGGGACTTGCTTACCATAACAAGGTACATTTTTAAATTTTCAAAGTGGCAGTTTACTAGATGTTTTTCTTATTTTAAATGTAGCAGTTGGTAAGAAATATGGATAGTATACTTCAATACTGAAATTCTTTTTCAAATCACTCTGTGAAATATGCCTGAAGTAGAGGATGCTGATAAATCTTAGTAGTTTTTAATCACTGATGTTTTAAAAGTTAGTGTCATGAGAACTATTTGCAGCTGTTCATATTTCTTGTTATTGTTAGGAATTGGTGTTCTCAGTATTTCTCTTTTCTAACGAATACAATCCTTACTTCCTTTAGAAAATATCAGATAGCATAAGAAAAAAAGTGGGAAATAAGTGTTCTTAGCTATATGACATAATCATACTTAATTGAATTATTATATTTTTAGTATTACAATTTGCTGATTTTGGACAAAGATGTCTAGTTTGTCATTATTTGAAAGGCTGTACCCCAGATGATGTGAGAATGTATGGACCATCTGTTACCACTGAGAACCAGAAGCCAAATTTCAAAAGTAATTCTGATAAGTTCAATAAAGCATATAGCAAGTAGGATTAACAGGCCTCCTACTGAATATACAGTTAGCTGTGTTTTGTCTGTCTTACTTTGCAGTGATTCTTAAAACCAATTTGTAAAGCAGACTCTAGTATCAATAATCTTATTGCTACAAGCCTAACTCTTCTTCTAGGTTATTTATGTTTAAAAAATTTACATTTCTGAAGTATTTTGAATATACTTCTTTACATAATATACTGAAGATAAAATTATTTCCATAGAATGATTGGTATCATTAATTGAAATAGGCATATCTCTCAATATCTTTAAATGTTCCTGATAATTCTGCAAAAAAAATGGAGAAAAAAAATTAACATGTCTGTCACTTTCATGTATGTGTGTGTAGTATGCTTTGAACTGAGGTCATTCTTTCAAATTAAATATTGACTTCAGGTGGACCAGAGATATAAATTCATCAGAAAACAATTACTATAAAGTAGCTAGTAATGGGTAAACTGAAATTACTGTCACTGAATTCTGCAACAAAGGGTGTGGATCTTGGAATCATTTAAGCCATACAAATTTACTGTTCTGCTGGTTGACTAATCTGTTGGCTCAAGAGACTAGCAATTGTGATCCACATGAATAATTCCATCCTAATAAATATTATCCCATTAGTATCTACAAAAGATAAATAATAATAAAATCATGTTTCAAACTATATTGGGAATAAAAACAAACAAACAAACAACAAAAAAAAAACCTTGTCTTCTGACACCAAATAAATTTTAATTAACACTTTTCCTCTGAACTTTCATTGGTGAGTATGTACAAAAATTAACAGCAACTTTCTATCAGGATAGACTACTACTGCAGATTTAAATTCATCTTGCTTTATTTGTATAGCTGAAAAATATTGTAACAATGAGGTATATATTTTAAATTTCAGTGTTGCTTTTACTTTTTAAAATATCCATTGCAAGTCACTACAGGGGTACACTTGAATGAAGTATTTAGCAGCAACATTCCAGGGGAAACACAAACCTTACATTAATATTCAGGCTTCGTTAATTATCTATGTAAATGAGCATGTGCTCTGAAGTGTATAGTGTGGTTTTTCAGGGTTTGGTTTATTTTAATCAAATTGCAAAAAAAAAAACAAACAAAAAACCCCAAACCCTGAGCACTAAAAGCTTTTCTGTACTTAATATATAAATTTTAAAAGTGCTGTGCAAGCATGAACTTTCTGTTCCAAAGATCCATGTTTGTGCAACACAGGACACAACACAAGAGGGCTACTTTAGAGAGGAACATGAGATTTGTCTCCTCTAGGAGGAGGAAGCAGTTCCTTCTCTGCCTGTAAACTGTTTATATAGATGTGAAAGCTGCTTTTACTTATGTCATTATCATTACTGGGGGCCTGATTATTCAGTACTACTCACTCCCATAAGTGTGATCCATTTCTTAAGTAGATGTCAGTAGATCTAAAGGTAATTATTCTTCTATGATGGAGTTTCAAAAGAAGCAGCAGTTCTAAGGGAAGTACCTTGGAAAACAGAGATAAATACTTTATTTGCATTTATATTAAACTATGTTGTAGCAAAGTGGAGAAAAGAAAACAACAAACTCTTGGATAACACTGAAATTGAAATAATCAATTTCGGTTTGTGCATTTTGTTTTCCTAGCATGGATTGATTTGTAGCTCGTGTTCCTATATACAGTCCATCTCTGCAACGATTGCCTGTTCATTGCACTTACTCTTCAATTTCTCAGCTTTGAATCTTCTGCTTTAACTCAATGAGTTACAACTGTAATTGCAAACTAAACATTAATCTCATATATTTGCAAGGGCTGCTTTAATGTTAAAGTTTTTTCCTACATTTTCTATACAGACCTTTATTACAGTTAAGAGTTATTTTGGTGCAAGCTTATATATAATAAAGACAATATGCAAGTTAGTTCCTAAATACCACTTCTATTGTTATTATAATCCATTCCTGTTGCATAAACCTTTTTGGAGGGCTTGGTCTTGGTCTTGAATTTTCTAAGTTGTTTAAAAGAAAAAACATTTTACAGTGACCTTTTTTTCATGGGATATTAACAGGATTGTGCAAGTCAATTTGTTCCTTATTTTACTGACATGACATAGAGGTATATTAACATAAAGAAAATGAAATGTTATCTAAACTAATTTCCTGTTAAGGCATGATAGAAACCATATTCCATGTTCATCTGGAAAAGCAGGTTTCTGAGCTAAGTACACTTTTATTCCTGTTCCATTTTTAGTCTATGTGGTAATATATCATTGGCTGGTTTATTGTGAAAATGATCCTCCCTGAACAGCCTGATTCTCTGGGCTCATGCTGCTTCTAGGTCTGATTTACATTAGGTTAAATGAGAGAAGTTTCATGCCAGATCCCATATTTAATGTCAATCACATAACTGGAGGAATACCAGGGGAGAAGTGCCCAGAAAACCCTTACTGTTTTTCCTTTAATGCTTTTTAAATAAAACCTATTTGCAGTTTACTTGAATGTTTCTCCATAACTTTGGTAGCTATCATTTGTGTCAAAGGATGGTAGCTTCTTTTGTCTGGAGTAAAATATTCAAAATAAATTTTGTAGTGGAGCCAGGATCAGTAACTATGTATGCAATTAATTTTTACCTCTTTTGGTGTTACCTACCTCTGTAGACAGTGGGAAGATAAAGATATTCATGCTTCTCTGTGTTTGTGACCACTACCACTTAATATGCAGTACTTCGTGGATTACTGTATATAATTCTTGTAACAGTGGAACTGTGGCTTTTGTGATGATATAAATTATCTCTTAGTGCATTTCTTTCATATTAGTGGAGTTGGAATCATCATAAAATATGTGACACCATTAAATACCACCAACCCTTGAACTACTAAAAGACAAAAGATTATTAGTGTTAAAATACTACAGTGGTTAAGGATAACTGAAACTAATTACATGTAAATGACCAAGAAGTAATCCCCTTAAAGAAAATTCTATAAAGACCTAATGGCTTCTAAAGCTATTCTGATAAAATTGAGTGAAACTCTGTGCAGCAGAATTCTGTTAATTATTATCCAACTGAGTGAGCCAACAAGCCAAAGGAATAGGCACTGACCCAGAGAAAACAAAATATTCTTGAGCATTCTTATGTGGGTGGGAAATTGCTCAGTGTCACTCAGGAAACTGGTGAGTGTTTTGAACGAAAATTGTTTTGTATCTTAACTGTTGGAATGTTTTATCTGGAGAAAAAAAAAAAGAAAAAATGTGTCAGATATCTGTGATTAATTTTGTCCTTTTCCCAATATTATGAAATTGCTTTTTAAAGTAGGTCATGTTTTTAGTACAAAAAGATCATGAATAATTACAAGTATAACATGATTTCTTTTCTTATATCATTATATACTTCCCAGGTATTGTCAAAAGCTTTTTAAAAAGCAGAATTTAAAACATTTTTTAGGGCATTCAGAGCTTTAATCTTCACACTGGAAACAAATGTCCACTCAGTGTTTTGTTACAAGAGAGGGGAAAATGCCTATAGAAGGAAATGGACCTATACAGATAAAACTCACTTTTTAACTCAGTAATATATAAAATGTAAAGAGATATGATATAAACTTGTGATAGTTTTAATCATATAATGAAATATTTCCGTATGTTAAAGTAACCATATACTGCATATGACTTTTTCTGTAAAGTGCTGCTCAAGTCTATTCTCTTTGCTTGCCTTTTTCAACTTCCTTTTGCATCATATAATCATAGAATTATGGCATGGGTCGTAAGAGACCCCTGCAGCGCACAGAATTGCCACCCACTAGAGGCGGCTATCCAGGATTCATCCAACAGGTTGCAACTGGAAACAGGCTCAATCCAACCTGGCCTTGAGGACCTCTAGGTATGGAACATTCATATTTCCTCTAGGCAACCTGTTTCAATGCCTTACCATCCTTTTAAAACTCAAAGGAGCCCACTGACCTGATTTATAGGACAATCTGTGGAAAAAAAAAAAAAGTAAACCAGATCTTCTCTTAAGCTCTCAGAGCTGTCTGGGAGTAGGTGAATATCTTACATTCTGGCTGTAAACAATCACAAACTACAGAGGTTCTCACAAAATCACCAAGATAAATCTAGCATTTTAAGATGAGTAGGAAAAATGTTATATTGTATATTGCTGAGGTTATGAATGGCTGAGAAAGAAAATCAATTATTGAAAACCAAACCACAACACAATGATCTTCAGTTTGAATAACTTACCATAAACTTATTTAAAGTTTTCTTGAATATATTTGTTCCAGTTACTTCAGATTAATTTATAGGCTTACTAAATTAAAATGAATGAATGAAGGAGACTTTTAATTTTCTTTTCTCCTTCAGTTTTTCCTTATTCAGTTGACTTTAGTGCTTGCAAGTTTTAAGAAGATGTCTAGAACAGATTATGAATATCATGCCCAAAGGCAGATCTAGCCTTGTGAGTGATGAATGTCTTGGACATGTACTCCCTTACATTTCTGAAGCCTTCTACCTTTCTTTCAGGGAGAGAGGGAGCTTTCCCTCAAAAGTTCAGGGAAAATCCACAAAAGGTGATCAATATTGCATCAAACGGCTATCCAAATTAACTTATGATTTTAGGCAGCTTAACTCATCACAAGAACCTGATTATTATCAGCACAGTAATAACCAAGAAAATTTAATTATACAGTAGCAACTCTTCGTCTTGTCATTTATCCTTGCAAAGGGAGAAATCTCTCAAGGTGACAGAGTAATCAGTCAAACCTGGAAGATGGGAAGCTCATCTCGTCTAACAGTATGGAAGAATTCTGAAAAAGGAATAGATATGAGTCCAAATGGGCTAACCTCTAAGATGTTTTTTTTTTTTTCCTCAGACATTGACCAGTTGTCTGATGTAATTATAAAAGTTCTGTCTATCTTGCCGTAACTCTTCTCAAATATGGTTTGCTGTTAAATTGGAAGTGAACCATGGTGATACTTTTATGAAAGAAGAGCTTTTATTCTGTTCATGCATCTGTTGATGTCATAGTATTAAAAATGGATACTGTAGAAAGATGGAGAGATGTCTTCTCAAAAGCAGAAAATCATATAAAGTTTGCTGGACTGGCCATTAACAAAAATCACTTTCCATTTTCAAAGTAATACTATTAAATTGTTCTGAATTAATACAGTTTCAGTTGACAAATAAAGACTAGGTGCCTGTACTTGGAATAAGTGGGATTAGATTAGAACTAAGGTGACTTGGCTACTTGTGGAGTCCATAAATTCGTACTAAGTTTTGTGTACCTTTTTAAATGTGTCTAAAACAGTGATTGTTCAATCATATCCTAATTACCTGGGAACTTGAATTTGCCTTATTTTTTAATCATTTGTATTCTAATAAAAGCTAATAAGTTCAGTGGTGAACCAGCTAATCAAACTTGTCACAGAAACCACAAATAGCTGATGTATGGGGTAAGTCTTGTTTTGGCTTCTGTCTAATACTAGGTTTTGCTTGAGTTTGTCTAGGAAACTGGTGGCGTTCTATACTCCTTGCATAATCTTGTTGTACACTTTCTTTCCAAGTGTATAGTGACTAAGAAATCAGTATCAATACTACAGACTTGAGCACAGAGAAGTTATGGTTAAAATGTTGCAAAGATTTGTAATCAAATAAAACATTCATGTGGGAAAAAATACTGTAAACGATTGAAGTATTTCTGAGCTTTTTGTGGACTAGTAGTCGTAGTAAATGACAGCATCTCTATATAAATTCATGTTATCCATATTTGACACTAAGTATTTGAACAAGACTTCAGAAACATAAAGAAATATATGCTTGACTCTGTAAAAGAATTTGAAAGATATTGAAATGATATGTAATGACTAATGTTAACCAATAGGCTTAAATCATATTGAGTATATTACTGGCTCTCATCCTGAAGGAGTCTACAAACTACTTATACTAAAAGTGACAGCCAAAAAGGAAAAGGAGTAGGATTTGTTTAGTCTTTAGCCTTGTTATAATCTGTAACTAACTTCCAAGTTGTCTTTTTATGAATCTGTATGTGCATGGCATGTATCTCACTCTATTGTAAGATATAAAATATATTCCTGCATTTAAAAAGAGATAAAAATAATGACATACCATTTTAACAGTAAAGCCTATTCATTCCTGGGGAAAAATAGTAAAAGAAAGCAGCAGTTAGGATTGCAGAGAAGTGAAGTCTGTTTCTCTTCTGGTACATTCTTTTAAGATGTGGAAGTCCCATGCTGGGAAGTGTTCAAGGCCAGGCTGGATAGGGCTTTGGCAACCTGGTGTAGTGATCTCTGCCAGTGGGAGGGGTGATGGAATTAGGTGATCTTAAAGGTCCTCCTTCAAACCCCGTAAGTCTATGATCCTTTTACAAAAAGAACTATAGTGATTTATTCTGAACAGGAACCACTGAGAAAACAGTTGACAACAGTAATGTAAGAGTAAAATAATTATTTATTTTGAGAGAATATCACCCCCTTCCTCCCCCACCTTCCCCCATTCAAGTTATGACTGTTCCTGGGTGCTATGAAAATCTGTGTGGATTTCTCTAATACCTAATAATCTTCGAGTGTATGTAGCATCTTTTCTCTTCAAAGGGATGCTTAATAAACTTTCTGATCAGTCTCTTTGTTTTAGAACAATTTTAGGAGTTAATTTATTGATTAAAAGCTCACTCCATCTGCTGGAAACTTTTCAACTGATTTGAAAATATATAGGCATGAAAGAAGGTAGGTATACAATAGTGCTTTTTGTGATTTGGTTTTTACTCTGCAAGCACATGTCCTGAGCTCATACTGGGTCTTTCACCAACCAGTAGCCTTAAGTCTTTTTCTGTGGGGTTTCTTTCTCATCACTGTACTAATACTCATCATCTGGTCTCTCTTTGGGCTCTCTGAATGTCAGCCTTTCTCGCCAGTACTCTGACTGCACCACCCTACTTGGTGTCTTCTGCAAACTTGCTGAGGGTGCACTCAATCCATGTCACTGACCAAGATGTTTAGTATTTCCAGTCCCCATAGTAACACCTTAGGAACACTGGTCATCTCTACCTAGTCCTCTGCACCGTATCTCCAAGAATCTGTGTATGCCCCTGAGAATAATTAATCATGGTCACAGATACTTTCTTAGAAAAGAAACAAAAAATCTCAAAATGGAAAAAAA
Organism: Excalfactoria chinensis; assembly: GCF_039878825.1. Taxonomy (NCBI): domain Eukaryota; kingdom Metazoa; phylum Chordata; class Aves; order Galliformes; family Phasianidae; genus Excalfactoria; species Excalfactoria chinensis. The sequence goes on from NC_092826.1 coordinate 52,688,318, forward strand.
GTAAAAGTAATCTTTCTTTGGGATTTGGATCTGAACAGTTATCTGCCTCAGCCTGAAGAATAAGTTATTCACTAAGTTATGTGAAACAGCATAACAGTTCTTAATTTCAAGGAACAGTTCCTTATTTTGTACTGTTTTTGTGTGTTTTTTTGTGTTTTTTTTTTTTTAACTACTCTTCAACATTGCCATTCTATGATTATTCATAACTAATTGAATCTCTCTGATCTTTTACATTCCATTGTTTCTTTCTGTTTGCTATTTGATTCAAATGTAGCCAAATAGTGAAAAACTAAATATTTCATCACATTTATACTTTCAAATTTTAACTGGCTTGTGCAGAGCAGATACTGATTTCTTTGAGTTTCTCTTGCATCCTGCATGTGCACTTTAAGAACTTTTTTCTTCTTCACTTGCCAGCAATTTGATTTCTTGGAAAGAAGGAACAAATAAACTTGCAGTAATAGAAGTAGAAAAGTTACACAACTGAACATATGTTGTCAATGTGCAATCAAGGTTCATATCTCAGTATGTTATAAAATGCATTTCTTTCTAAAATCTGTGTACTTGATGTGTGGATGAGTGTGTAGGCCCTCACAGAAACTATATAAATGTAATCTCATAAAAATATCAACTTTTATCCAATTGAAGATTTGGGGAGTGTAGCTGGTTTAAATACATCAGTGATAACTCTTGCATGCTTTGTGGTGATTTTTGCTGTTTGTCTGTTTTACGTTTGAAATGGAAGAAAGATAGGTAAAAAGAAATAAACATATATTACTCCCCTTGAATAATAAGTAAGGATAACTTGGCTGTTTTTTCTTGGTGGGGGTGTTTTTCTTTTTGTTTTGTTTTTTGAAACAATCAGTCTGGGTTTATCTTTCAATCCTTGCAGCTTGAAAATGGCTTAAAGAAGAAAAAAGTTCAGAAGTTTTTGTTTCCTTACTGCCATGGAGCTATTTACATCAATCTGTGTCTTTGACAGGGGACAGCAGGCCTGCTGGTCCGCTGGCCCAAAAAGGGAAAGAGGAAAAAGCGGAGGGTGGGGAAATGGGATCTGGGCCTAAAGACAGAGCAGCACCAACAGTCTATGGAGGAAACTTAATTTTACTAAATATGATATTGGAATGCAAGATAACAAAATATAATACAATATAATTGGAATTGAGGCTCATAAATAAGATGAGAGAGGAAGTGACTGAAACCAAAGGCCTTATTTTGAATAGAAAGCAAAATGGCTTCATACTGGCAAAACACTGCCGGGCAGCAAGAGAGTCCCGAGACATTCCCCTCTGAATGCAAAGTCCTCTGGGGTATGTAGTTCTTCTTCTCTTATGAGAAACGGGTATCCAGAAAGTTGCCAGTCCCCAGAGCTGGAGTATTAACTCTTTAATTCCCCATGCTTTACATGATGTTATGATGTGAAACACTGATAACGAAAGTCATAAAACCATGACAGATATGTCACCAAATTCTTACAGAAATGCAATATTTCTGTAAGAAATAGAAAATAAATCCATTTTTTTCTCTAGTTGTATGAAAGAATTCTGTTGCTAATGTGATGGAATAGCATTTTTTCCCCATTTTAATGTAAATAACAAATCAATAAAATTATTGCAATATTTTATTAATGATAATACACAAAATGCTTTATGCTGTACATAATCTGCTGCTTCATTTTAAAAGTTCACAAATCAGGTGGGTTAGAACAAAGTTTTAGAGCATGAGTGTGTTCCCCCAAAAAACATAGTCAAGATATTCATATATTCTTCCTATTAACAGTTGTCCAGTTATCATAATAGAATGACTATTAAAAAAAAAAAAAAAAAAAAAAAAAAAAAAAAAAAAAAAAAAAGAAAAGAAAATAGGAATCGTGGATGTCAAAAATGTGGATATACCATGTTGTTTGTGTCAATAATGAAGAAATACTGCTTCTAAGATCAGTGATTTCATAAGATGGGCTTCTCAACTTGCATGCTATTTTGCACACCATTTGGCTGAAAGATGTATGTTCAGAGTAATTTCAAATTCTTGATATTTGTTTATTTTTCAGTAGAGAACAAAATGAAAATTTTGGGTTTTTCTTTTTTATTTTTAAAATATATCTATATTCACCTTTTTTTCTCACTGTTTTATTATTCCATCATCTTCTCATTATCAATGAAGAACTGGGATCTGACTCCTCTTTGAACAGGTTCTGTATTCTACTAACTTTCGCTTACAATTTCTTATAGTCCTTTGTAATACTACATCTTCTTGTTTGTTTTTAAGTACTAGGATATTTTGCTTTTTTATGTCAGAGGCAAGAGTTTTTATACCATAAGGAAATATAAGCACAAAAGTAATACTCAGCTTTCCCAATTTTTTTTGTTTGGTCAGGCCTAAGAAGTGTGTAAGATTTTGCTCAGCATTTGTCTTTATTACTTCCTTGCTGACAGGCCAAATATTTTGGGTTTATCTTTTATCAAATAAAGCTCTGAGATTTAATTATGAACTTTAGAAATATTGCAATTAATTTTTTGACCTTACATTGTCTCTTACATTTCAAAAGCTGAGACTGATCTTTGGTAATAGGAGAAAGATGAAATTGCTTGTGTTTATTTTGCATGTCGGGACATGAATGAACTGTGGTTGTGATTTCTATTTGATTCCAAAAACATACTTAACAAACTTGAATTTTTGAAGTGATGCAGTGGGAAAACTTTTTATTTTTGTATGTCTTACAGATTTCGCAATGAAACAAACGGAAAAAGAAATAAAAAGCAGCAAAACCATTAAGATATTTCTCTTCATGAAATTAGAAATGCAACTTTCGTGATTTTTGCAGTTTAATTGTTTTTAGTTATCAAAAATTAGTAGTAACTATAGGAATTTTTAAATAAGTGAGTGTTGCATCAAATACTTTATATATAAAAAAAAAAAAGTAGCTACACAAGAGTAAAAAGGAAAAAAAAAAAAAAAAAAAAAAAAAAGTCCAGATAATTTATGACAGGAAATAAGGAAATAATTTGCACTGCATGTGTCTTCATTTCAGGATGTTTTTTGGCTGATTTTTAGTTTTGAAACATGTAAGGAATATAATGTTTGGAGACAACATCATCTGCTTAAAAATATAATGATATTAAGCTATATGGTATATTTTATAGCTATGGGAAAAAAAATAAACACAATGATCCTTTGCTATACATTCAGAAGTACTGAAATCGCCACCTTTTAATTTTCAGTATTAAAATAACAATTTTCTTCACTTTTTCAGAGAGACCATGATCAGACCCAGATTGATGAAATATGAGAATGTGCATACACTGTCACTGTCCATTGAAATCTTTATATTTACAGGAAAAATATGCCCTGTAAATTGCACTTTAATTTACGTGCTCATTACCTATTGAGGAGAAAAAAACAAAAAAAAACAAAAAAAACAAAAAAAAAAACAAAACAAAACAAAAAAAAAAATAAGCAAACAAGCAAACACCTACCCAAAACCAAAGAAACATCAAACAAAGGCTCAATCCTCTTCATATAGACTAGTCTAACACAACAGCACATAAATTCATTACTTCATGAATTTCTGTAGCTAACAAGTTGTCTAATTTCCAGTGAGTGCATCTATGAGCAAAATAGTTTCTGAGACGATGGTGTCAGGGCTCACTCTTCTGCTGTTTCTACAGCTTGGGTGTTGCCAGGAAGCTCAAAGCCTCAGCAATACAGTTGTAATTTCAAAGCTTTTTGAGTATGTTGACCTATTTGTACTTTTCAGATTGGAATTTAAACTATATCATATCAGGAAGTTTGTGGACAGTGATTTACAAAGATACAAGAGAGAAGCTACAGGGCTCAGCTGGCTGCAGGCAAAAATAGCTGCAGAGTGGCCCTTACCTCCCTGTCTGCTGTGCCATTCATGTGTGCTATGCTCTCCCAGATGGTTCTGGTCCCAGGTGCTAGCATGAGCTTTGTGCTCAGCAGGATCACAGGTGTAAAGTCACATACATCCAGATATTTAGGGCTGATTTTGAGGTGGCAGTGAACTTTGGCAGGCATGGCAATTTGAAAGTTGTGAATAGAATGGAGTCTGTTTTGAATAGAATCTGTTTTGCCAGCGGATGTCACTGTACATCTCTTCACATCCTGTTAAAGCAAATCATCAATCCCATTGTGCTGCAGCCATTCCTGTAACCAATTACCTGTTCTTAGGATTTTCTGCAGAATGACCAGCCACCTGACTTCTGTTTGCCTCAGGTTTTGTGGGCATTTTATGAGTAGGTGCACATTCTTAGATTAAATTAAAACATCAATAATTTTTTTTGGTCTGTATTCATTCACAGACAATTCTGCTTGTCTTTTTTTTTTTTTATTATTTTTTTTTTCACCCCATTCTCTAGCCACAGGATCAAACAATTGCACATAGCATACAAGTCTGCATAGGCATGTATGGCTCAGTGCTTCAACACTATTTCTTCTATGCTCTGCTTTGCCAGCTGGACCAAGCCACAAGTTAAAGTAGCAAACTACAGCAAGATTTTAACATTTAATTATATTGTCTCTAATAGACCTTATTCAAATTCATATGTTGGGGCACCTACATAAAGTTTACTCAAATGCAATTTCTGGGCACACTGTTGGGTCTTTAGCAATGGCTGTGATGCAGCTATGTAGCACTGTGTGGGGTGGTGATGCTATACCAGCCAGTGATAACAAAGTGAGCTGGAGACCATTTCCATCCTTTTCGTTCTCCAGAATTTTCTATATAATGGTATATAGATGTCCTAGAAAGTACCGAAAAGTTGAATGCAGATGAAAAGCAGCAGTTTATAACTAAGAAACTGGAAGCAGGAAGTGCAAAAAACTTCTATTCAGTTGAAATTAAGAATAAATAGTAAATAATGCCATAACTATCTACTTTTTAGTTTTCCGTTTACTGTCTTGGCTTTCTCCATTTCAAATACAGGTGTTAACTCTAATCGCTATGATATATAAACAAGCGTCTTTAAAGACAGTGTTGGAACATTTGGAAAAAAAAAATAATTTTATCAACATAGTCTTCTGTTGGGATAGCAAGATTTTGTTTTCTTTTGTTAAGTTATGTTTGGATAGCCAAGAGGAAAATGATAAGCAAATATAAGTGATGGCAGATTCTCCATATCACAATTTTCTCAATATTGGAGTGAGAAACCAATTTTTGATGTGCTGATATTTGTCTAAGCAAATGAGTAACAGTGGATAAATAATGAAAAAGCGTGCAGCAACATTTAGTAGCAGTGATATCATCACTATGTAGGCAATATGCTATATAGTACAATGGTGTTATCTTTTCAAGAATAATATTGAAATACACATCCTGGGTATTTTGTGGAATGTAGACAGCAAAATAAAACCCACTGTAAAGATACTTGAACTTCTTCTCTTGTGAAAATAAATAAATAAATAAATCAAAGGTGAATTTGTATTCTGTTCATTACATAGGTAAATTTAACTTACAATTTCACCTAGCATGAGGTTCCATAGTTTGAGAAAGAAGGCAAGTGAGCGATATTTGGTAACAATTTCTAGTCAAGTAACAAATATATCTGTTTATGCTGTACTCACTTCTAAAATGTCTAACACTATTATTAATAAGATAGTTATATCATTATTTTTATTTTAAGAGTAATATATGCTGCTGCTGCTTTAGGTTATTTAATCGAATATCAATTAATTATTAATTTTATTGAAGGAAGCTAAATTATTCTTTGTCTTTTTTTAGGGGTGATCACAGATTATGAATCAAAACATGGACATAGGATCTGTTCATCATCTAATAGAAGATATACAGATTTTTAGGACCCAACCAAGACAGCCAAATAAATTAGAAGGAATTTGTCAAACAGATGACGATCTGTGTAATTCAAATCTTCCATCTCAAAATTTCTATCCATATTCACCTCATTATACGCATATGCATATGAACTACTGCAGCGAGTTGGAAATTTTTGAAGCAGTAAGAATTCGAGAACTAGAAGAAGTCAAAGCCAGAGCTGCTCAAATGGAGAAAACCATGCGCTGGTGGTCAGACTGTACTGCTAATTGGAGGGAGAAATGGAGTAAAGTTAGAGCAGAAAGAAATAAAGCCCAAGAGGAAGTCAGACAATTGAGAATAAAATTGGACAGTGTTGTAAAAGAATTGAATATGCTTAAGAAGATAAACCAGGATTTAGTAACTGAGAAAGAAAGTTTAGAAGATGTAACTGCATGGAAAACAGAGTATTTCAGTTCCTCAGAAATATCTCATATAAAAAAAGACCTAAACCAGTTAACATTTTTGGAACAAGAACCAGTGAAAGAACTGAACAAAACCAACAAGATTCCTTGGGCAGAAGACTCAAACAAGGTAAAGAATGGGGATTTTTTTTTTTTTTTTTTTTTTTTTTTTTTTGTTCATGAAAAGGAAGGAGATTATGTACTCAGAAATGAGATTTTTCAAGGATTTTCAATAAAATATAATGTGATATGATCCGTAATAAAAGCACTTATTTTGATTTTCACCCATTTTATAATCCTAATGTAGAGAAACACAGAAAACAATTCATATCCCTCAGCTAAAGCTGTAAGTGAAAGGCTGTTATCTGCAACAACTTAATGCTCTGACTATCTTTCACATTACAAGTTATCAGATTATCTCTGAAATTCTATGTTTTTGTGTACTATTATCTCAAAAAAGCAGTGTAGGTTCCTGATATCTAAAATAAATTTTAGTTTTCAGTACTTGCAATTGCTGAAATGAAGAAAGAGGCAAGGGGAATTCTTCTGCAACATGAAAAGTTTTTCATTTGGCAAAAAGAGCTATTAAAATCTCAAAAGAAATCCTAATACAGATATATTTTTTATTATTTTTTTCTAAGTGTTTTTATTTTGCTTATGTTTTACATGCAAAATCTATCTTCTCAAAATAGACAATATAACACCTTTTGTTTCTGACTGGGACCCAGACTAGTATGTTATGCACATAACTGGTTCTTACACAAAACTTGTTAAAATCCATTATTTGTTTCAACATGACTTACATTAGAAGTCCAAGAGTTGTTATCTGGAATTTCTCAATATTTTATTTGTACATATAAATTACTTTCCTGATTTTAATAATTCCAGGATTCTGTCTTGACAATAGTTGTAGCCAACTAGTGATAACTGGGACCTATTTCTTTAGTAGAGAAACCTTAGAAATATTTTGGTTATGAAAATTTTCATATGTTCACAGAGTCTGAGATACCACAAAGCAGTGGAATCTCTCCATCAGAAAGACATTTTTTGCATTAGAGAATTTTCTAACTGTATCTCATTGCTACTATGCAAGATGGCATTTATTCCTTTTTTTCCCCCTACATGGTTTAAATGTTTAGAAGAGCCTTGGTAGCTGGAAGAAGTCATATTTAGACTTTTCCTTTATTTACGTTTTTCTCAAATGCCATGTTTATCTCTTTACTCAGGATGTGGAGGTAATCAAACACCCCTTAAGAAGCAGTCAGGATAAAAAGATGACTCCAAAGCATCTTGATTCCTTTCCCAGTGGATTTACCAGTATTTATTTTGAGGAAACTAAAAAAGGTCTGCACAACGCAGCTCAGACATCAGAGAATGATTTAATGCACGCTTCTGTTCTGCATTTGCATTTGGCTGAGTTACAGAAAATCTTAAACAAAGAAAGAGAGTAAGTGCAAAATATATTCTCCTTGGAGAATTCTTTCTTAGAAATAAGTTTTAAAGAAACTTTTTGATGTAAATATACTGAAGTTTTGCATTTATAGCTCATATGTTCTCCTAGGTATTTCTAAGCTCTAATTCAGAAAATATGTATTTTTAAATGGTTTTGGAAATTGGTAATTACATATATTGTGTTTCACAGTAGTGTGTATGTCTCATTTCCTTTGGCTTGCTTATCATTAGCACAAAGAAGTACTCCGTAATACAACTGTTAAGAATACACAGCTAATTAAAAGATTGTTCCTATCAGAGATTTGATACTAATTAAGTGAAATCTAAGCCATGTTATACTCAATTATTGGGTCAACCTGGTATTATAAGAAATTTTCATATACTCTTTCAAATTTTTGCTAGTAAACAGTGACTGCAGAATGATGAAGGCCATTTTTGAATTACACCAAAATTGCTTTGCAAGGAAACACATGGTATGTGATACATGTGCAGTGTGTGAGGTAGTAGGAGACTTCAGTTTCAATGCGACTATAACGTCAAAAGAGATTAAAGTTACTCAGAAAAAGTAGAAAATACCTCTTCTCTTGCAAATAATATCAAGTTTCAGTTCAAAGAGTATGTAATAGACTATGATTAATCTTTCCTGTCATTTTCTTTCTTTTTACAATTTTTCTGTGGATAATTCAAGTCTTAAGCATATCAAATTTTTTTTTTAAAAAAAGCGTTTATTTTAAATTCTTAGAAAGTATTTACTGTGTTGTTACATGGGCTAGGAAGCTGTAGAAAACATATATTCTTTTTTTGAATCATACTGCAGCAGATCACCAAAACTATATTCTATCTTAATAAAAAAAAGATTTCATTTTTTGTGGAAGCCAAAATCCAAAAATGTTTAAAATTTTATGATATTTCATGAGAGTTAAGAGGCTGATACCTTATAAATCCGCTCTCCTCTGTTTGAAATCTTTAGGGTTCTATGTACTTTATTTGTTCAACAGAGATCATAGTATGCAGAATTTTCCTTTTTAAAAGAATAATAATCATTCAATATTTTTTAAAACAACACTCTTATTTGATGAAAATTTAATAAATCCCTGTTCTACTTCTGTTTTGTTTTTGTTAATGCGCCTTTCCAGAAAGTTTGTAAACATGTTTCAGGATGCCGGATTTTTATATTTATCCCTAGGTGTATACTGACTGTTCTTCATTATGTCATATATTAATAAATTTACTAGGGCATGATAAAAACTGGTATATGTTTACACCATGCAACATGTAGCAATTCCAACCTCAGGCCATAACTGCTCATGAAGCAGCGGTTTTCACATAATGGTAGGCATTTGTGTACAACTTCCTCTTTAGGTCTCTTTGGGTAATATTTCCCATATAAAAAGAGCTTCTGTAAGCAAAATATATTCAGCTGAGACATATGAAGCAATTATGTTTGGCTATGCACACAAAAGATACCTATGAAAAGTATTACTAGACAAGCATTAACATAATCACTGGTCTCTTGAGTCACCCTATGAATCTTTGTTGGGCAGACTATCATCTACCAGTTCAGGCAGGCTTAGTCTCTGCTTTTCATGGGAATAGGCTTACATTGATGACTTGACATCTTCAGATTACTTTTTTTTTTTTTTTTTTTTTTTTTTTTTTTCCCTCCTCTCCTCTCTTTTAGTTTTATACTTGTCCACATCAGTATTTTTGCTCCTGGATTCTGGATCTGCTAATAATCACTATCTCAACAATCTCATTACTGTTTGCATAGTTCTAGCTTAAGTACTTTCTCACAGCTCCTTCCTTACAATTTAGATTTTTTCTCAGTAAATTTCAGCCAAGGTCACAGCTGTGCTACATCAAAAGCAAACTAGGGTTACAGACAGCTTGAGCCTGTAGGCCAAAGGTTACCTTGGCAGCCAGTATGATCTTGCTCATTCTGCACAGGACCTCTCAGCAGATTTTTTTGGCTTACTTTCAGTACTCAAGAGTTGTGGCTAGATTTTTTCCAAACTGAAACCAGCACACATGTCCATGCCCTTACTTAAATGGCTAACCTCTCCATAAGTGTTTTAGGTGGTTCTGGATCAAGAGGATTCAGTTTAGTTATAAAGAAAGAGGCAACAAGAAGACACTTTTCACTCAAATGAATTGCTACACTGATGCAGCTAACGTTGCTTCCAAACCTTGAATCAGACCACTCAGAGATAACTATGGTGTCTCTGCACAAGCCCACAGTGTACTGTATGAACATGCCCCAAAGACAAGCCTTGTCAAATACCCTTTTGCTGATTTCCTTAAGTATAATGATACTGCTGTGGAAGAAAGATTTTAAATCAAATATCCTCAGAATGTAGCTAAAGTCAATGTCAAAATAATGCCTTTTGACAAAAGGTTAACAAGTTCTTTTAGTCCCAGAAGAAAAAATAACTACTGTGTCATACAACAGTATCTTACACTACTGGATGAATTTCCGCTTTTACATCTTCAATATTTTTTTATTTTCCGTTATACTCAAGTTTCATCCCTATGGTATCATAAAACTTACATACAATTGTCATCTCCCAACAAAATATTATTTCTGTAGTTTTACTGTTTTTCAGATTGCAAATTTATTCAAGGTCCTGACTTTATATGCTTTATTCCTACACTGAGGAAGTGTTAGAAATATAAGTTGAATGTTTTTATTTGTAATTAAGAGTAATTTTCTTTTTTCTTTCATTTCTCTTGTGAGCCAAATTCTATTTTGTTAGACTATTGCACAGTGGTATACACATTGCACAAACATTAAATGAAATTATGAAGGCAAGGATATAAATTACGAAAAAATCATTGTTATCTTTGGACTTTGGCTGACAGTCTTTGCTGTGGACACAGAAATGAAGTTTTTAATTATTCTCAAAGACAGGAACATCTGTAGTGCTTCATATTTCTTTCATTATATCCTGAACTGCTGATAATACTGTGTTTTGAAAAGAGGTAAAAGCCAAAAACAAACTTCAGTGTTTCAGTAGGAACCATCATTCCTTCTTCGTGAATTACTGTTCTAACCATTTCCCAGAATATAGTAATGAACATTTTACTCAAATAACATTCCAGAGCAGAATCCTTAGAGTTGTCATTTTAGTGATGACGTCGTATTGGTGAGATAAATAATTGATGTTTTCAAATTGTTTTTATTTCATTCTTTCAATTTTTTTTTTTATTTTTTTTTTAAACCAGTGTTCTGCACATAGTGTATGCATATATTCCAATATACGTGTGTACTTAATCTTTTCCCTGTACTCAAATATAGTGAAACAGTATCCATTATCTGAGGATCTTTGCTATCTTACTATATATTACGTGACCAAAATAAGTAATTGAAGTTCATTTCCAAATTTTATTAAGTTTAGGGCAAGGATTTATTTAATTAAAAAATTTGAATTTTGTACTGGAACTGTCTGTTCTCTTTAGCCATTATTTATTTATTTATTTATTTTTAAACTCTCTTAGAGTAATTATGTGGTTATAGTACAGGTTTAAAATAAATTAAAAATACACAGTTGAAAAAGGCAGTAAAATATAACTGAAGATTTGAACAGGAGTTAAATGTCATTTATGTTTTGTCATCCTCAAAAAATGTAATGCTGATTTTTAAAACAATTTCAGAATGAATGCATTTCTGGAAAAAGAAGTGGAAAAGACAGAAAATGAATTAGCTCTTTGGAAGTGGAAGTATGAAGAACTAAAACAATCTAAACTGGAAAGTCTGAACCAGGTATGTTAGCAATACACATTTATCATGTGAAATAAGAAAAAACTGAAGCTTCTACTTTCCTCTTTTAACTAAAAATAAAATTATACTTAGGCTTTATGAAAATAATAAAGAAATATCCATTTTATTTGAAAATTGTTTTCACAACAGAACTATAGGATAACTCTAGGTGAAAGAAAACTCAGGTCCAATTGCTGCTCAAATTTGTAGTCTGGCCCACTGGTAGACTTTACTCATGGTGAAAAAGTTTCTGGTTTCTGACATCGCCCAGTCATAACATCTCTTGTTCCAGTAATACGATTATTTTCTGTTGTTCTTCCAGTTTGCACCACTGAAGAATCTGGCTTTATCGTTTTGATAATCCCTTCACAAGTACTGGGACACTGCTATTAAATCCCACTGAAGTCATCTCCACCAAAATGATCAAACCCTGTTCCTTCAGCCTCTCTTTACAGATAGTCTCATAGTTGCCTTTATGCAATTGTCTCTGTTCTCAATCACTTTTCAGAGTTGACAGAGAGTGACCTTGGAGGACACCACCCAGCTCTCTCAGGACACTTTGGTGAACCCATTGTGTCCTACTGGCCAAGATCTCTCCAGTAATCCCTTACACATCCTCATCTACTGTTGTTAATTTTTCTCCCAGATAACCTTTCAATAGTTCTAGCAGACCAGGCCAACAGAGACAGAGTCTGGGAAAGCAGGCATGAGGGCAGAGGGGGGCTTGTGGGATCATAGAATCCTTAGAGTTGAAAGGGACCTCTGAGGGCCATCTAGTCCAACTGCCCTGCAAGGAACAGGGATATCACAGCTAGATCATGTTGCCAAGGGCCTGATCCAGCCTCACCTCGAAAGTCTCCAGGGATGGAGCATCCACAATACTAGGTAACCAGTTCCAATGCCTCACCAACCCCACAGTAAAAGATTTTTTCCTTATATCTAACCTAAATCTACACTTCAGCTTGAAACCATTTCCCCATGTTCTGTTCCCACAGACCCTGCTAAAGAGTCTGTCCCTTCTTTCTCAGCCTTCTCTTCTCTCATCTGAACGGCCCCAGCTCTCTCAACCTATCCTCATAGGAGAGGTGTTCAATTCTGTAGTTCATTTTTGTGGCCCTTCTCTCCAGCAGGGCTGTGTCTCTCCTGTACTGAGTACTCCTCATCAGGATATAGTACTCCAGGTGAGACCTCCCCAGTGTAGAGCAGAGGAGCAGGACCACCTCCCTCAACATGCTGACCATGCTTCTTTTGAAGCAGCCCAGTATGTGTTTGGCTTTCTGCTCTGTGAGGGCACATTGCTGGTTCACATCCAGCTTGCCATCCACCATTACTCACAGGTCCTTTCTGGTATGTCTCGCTCCAATTAAGGAGTGAGGCAAGGTTCTTTTGATAAATTATGCTCGGCGTGAGATTAAGAAGAGAAGCATTCAAATGTTGATCCGACCAGTTTATTGGGAATAATAGACGGCTGAGGGGATGGGGAAGGGAGAGCGGCGGATACCAAAATTAGGGTGATGGGGAAGGGAAAGTGGGCGATAGGAAAGGCGGAAAAGGCAAGAATTACGGAAAGCGGGGAAAGCCACCTCCTGAACGCAGCAGCGTCCCGTTGCACGTCGTTTCGTTGGTCCAGGAGGAACAAGCGCAGGGGAGAGCCGCAGCAGAGGGTCAGGCCGCAAGCAGCAGATCGGTGCAGCGCAGAGCGGGAGGTAGAAAGGGCAGCGAGGTATCGGGAGGCAGCGAGGTCTTACGGAGCAGGGTCTCGGGCAGCGAGGTCTCACGGAGCAGAGTCTCGAGCAGCAAGCCCAGGTGAATCCGGTGTCCGCCGTAGGAAGACGTTGGAGGAATCTGAAGCCAGATGCCTAAGAGTTCTTCATGCATGCATCTTCTTCAGCATGCAGGCGTTCACGTAGTGAGGCATCTGATGTCAGACAACCTCCTTGTTCATGAAGAGAGGCATCTGATGTCAGAAAACCTCAACCCAAAAATCCATGGTTTGTCCATGCTCTTTTTATCCTACTTCTTCCCAGCCTTCGGGACATTTCTGGAAGGCTTGGGTAAGAGTCCTGTGAATACCTCGGAGATGGCCCTCTTCCTTGAGATAGGCCCACACAAAAGACCACTTAAGGGCCATTCATCTGTATCTTATCTCCCTTTCGTAGCTCCCGGACTTGTCCATCTGTCATCTGTCTGTCATCTGTCACGTCAACCTTTAAACAAAGGGGGTCTGGAACCGTGGTTCAGACTTGCCTGGACTTGTCCTTCTGTGTGTCTCTGGAACCTTGGCTAGGCTTCCCTGAACTTGTCCATTTCAGCAGACTTTGAGACAGTAATGTAAAAAGCATGGCCTCTTACATGGTAGACTTGGTCTCAATCCTTTAATCCCTCGGTTTATACTGGTATGGGGGGGTATAAGGTGGAATGATACAAAGATAGTAACAAAGATGATAACAGATACTCAAAAAGTTATTTATGAGGAAATACTCACTAATATGGATGCCTTCACTGGGAAATGCTGAGGCAATCTCCACCATGGAGCAACATCCAAGAGATGCTGCCTTAGTGGTGGTCAGCCCTTAAATGAGGTCTAGAGGAGGTGGAGTCAAGCTCCACCCCTGCCGGGAGCACAGCTAAATTACTCTCACCTGTGCTTCCACAGCTGACCCGACACTTGCCTCAGCTGATTAATCAGAGGTTCAGGCTGTGATTACCAATTTCCCATACAGGGGGGTTGTCTTAACCCAGGTGCAAGACCTCACAAGGTTCATCTGAGCCCACTGCTCAAGTCTGTTTAGGTCCTTCTGAATAGCATCATGTCCCTCTGATGTTTCAACTGTACCCCACGTGTCATCAGCAAACTTGCTGAGGGCACACTCAGCCCTACTTTTGATGTCACTGATGAAGATATTAGAGACTATTTGCCCCAGCACTAATCTATTCTGTGGGGAGGGATGCCCCTATGTCTCTCAATTTTCATTTTGAGACCTATGATTTTTGCTGTGGACTTTTATCCAGAACATTGCAGAGAGACTACCAAGGCCTGTTCGGATCTTAGACCAGTGTTCCCAGCTGCTCATCTGCATGGGCACAATTGTTACAGAAATGCATGCATCCTGGGAATCAACCAGAAAGAACTTTGTTTAGTTACAGAACTCAAATATTTTTAGAGCAATTTAATTACTGTGCCAAGTTTGTAGACCTGAAGTACTGTGAAGGACAGACGGCTCTTCATGAAAAACATGGAAGAGGATGCCTGAGGGGATGGAAGTGGCCCTCAGATCTAAAAGCAGCCCAAATCTTTTGAGCTCTTCTGTGTGATGGGTGATAGCTGGACTAAAAGCTTGTGACTCAGAGGAGAGCTCAGTAAGGATGAGATTGTGATGGGAGTTTGTTACAGACCACCTGACAAAGTGGAGATTATAATCTTTAAAGAACTCATATCTCTGAATTTCAGAGTCTGGTTCTCATGGGGGACTGACAGTACAGCTGCTGGAAGGGCATCATGGTTGGATGAAAAGCAATATAATTATGGAGGATTTCAGGAATTATTACTCTCTGTAGGCATTAAATGGACTAACTAGTGGTGATGCGTGTCTCGCTCCAATTTGCAGGAGAGAGGCAAGGTTCTTTGATATGTGTATGTATTGGTTTTAAATGTACAGATGGAAACAAAATGTACAGAAGGTATATAAGTGAATGAGTAAAGGGAAAACTCACCAACGGTGGTGCCTTGACTGAAGCAGCTGAGGCAGTCCTCCCTGGTGAGCGATCTCCAAGAGATACTGCTCCAGTGGGAGTCAGCCCTTAAATGAGGTCTCAGAGGGGATGGAGTCAAGCTCCACCCCTTCCGGGAGCACAGCTACATCACTCTCACCTGTGCTCCCACAGCTGACCCCATACTTGCCTCAGCTGATTAATCAGAGGTTCAGGCTGTGATTACCAATCTCCCATACACTCCACCCCTTCACAGCGTGAACCAATGATTAGGTGAGTTTTCCCCTATCACAGAGACCCAACGCGACGCTGATACAATTTCCCGTCGCACCGAATGCTGATGTTATTCAAATGATGATTGGATGGGTATTCACGATCTTCCGTGGGCCAGTGCTTGATAGATGTTACTGGAGACAAGCCATCTCGAGGTGCAGGTCCATTTGCGTTTCATCAGTCCACACAAATTGTTCTCTGATGGTCCTAGAGGCTTAGAATCTTAGGGAGAGTAATACAGATGTTTCAAGGGTACCAGGAGAGGAAGGTCTGCCCTCCAGGGCAAGATACAGGCCGTATTCTTGTCTTGGGTCAATACTTCTGCTCGCACCGGATTATGTCCCGGCCTCCGATACCATACTCTCTGGCCAGATATCTGCGGCTGTATAACTATATCTGGCACCAGAGGAGGAGTCCTGATCTGCCATAGGGACATGATGGGTGTCCCTTTAGCAATAAAGACCGGAGTATTGACCACGATGTCAGTAGGCCATGTACCTATCACCGAGGGGGTAACTGAACCTCCCACCTCCAATAGTCTCCCCCAAGGTGCAAGTAGGCCACACCACTTGGGTCCTACTTGCACCTTCCAGGGCCAATTTATCTTATGGATTCCTGGTTTTAGATTCTCAGGGGCAGGGAGCAGAAGATTATTGTCATTACCAACCTGCGGTTTTACCTCATTATCAGCACCTGTAATTTGAATCCTAAGAGGGGAGGCCCATATAGTGTGTAACATTTTCAGAGCACTGGGTCTGCCATCCCGAGGTCTTTCGTTCAAGTCCCGCAGGGTTTCGTATAATCTTTTTGTCCACCCCTGCAGGGACTGGGAGTCTGTCTTCAGGGCAGCCTTAAGAATACCATTGTAGCGTTCAATAAGGCCTGCCCCTGTTGGATTATATGGCAGATGGAATCGCCATTCAATGTTGTTCTCTTCTGCCCAGCGCTGTATCATCGCTCCAGTAAAGTGAGTCCCTTGGTCGCTCTCGATGACTTGAGGTGTCCCATATGCAGACATCAGTTTAGTGAGTGCCTTAATTGTATATGCTTGATTTGCCTTTGGTACGGGATAGGCTTGCAGCAGTCCACTTACAGTATCAACGCAGGTCAGGGCATATCTCGCCCCCTCAGACCGAGGGAGGGGCCCAATGTAATCAACCTGCCATCTCTGAAGAGGACTATATCCTCTAGCAATGTGGGATGTTGTTTCAGGCAACGGTCTTGGTCTCATCTTCGAGCAAGCGTCACAGTCCTGACATGCTTGGACGATATCAGATAGCTGTACAGGCAGCCCCCATGCTTTAGCAGCTGCCCACATTATCTTTTGTCCAGCATGCCGTAGCTTCTGATGTAACCATCGGGCAATATTTTCGGATTGTGAATTCCCAATCCATCGAACTCGGGCCAGTGTGTCCGCTTCATCGTTTCCTGGTGACTGCAGGGGTTGATGACCAGAGACATGGTAGACACATACCGTCCTGTGTTTGACTGTATTCCAAATGTCTACCCACATGTCTTTCCCCCAGATCGGTCGGGCGTGGATAGTCCATTCCTGGGTAGCCCACTGCGTAATCCACAGAGTAAGCCCCCGGTACACGGCCCAACTATCCGTACAGATGTTCAGGATGCCATCACCAGGTTCTTTAGTTATAACCATCCACACGGCTCGTAATTCTGCCCATTGGCTGCTCTGACCATCCCCCTCATCAAACCAGATTGTCTCAGTAGAGGGATGGTATGCTATAGCTCGCCACTTGCTCGGGTTGCCTCTGCTGGACCCATCCGTATACCAGGCATCTTCAGGAATAGGATATCTTCCTTCCTGAACAGGGCTCTTCTCTGGTGGAGCGACAATTGGTTCTTTCGGCGTATCACTGCGATATGTCACTGGGCCTAGGATCTTCTGTAATTCCTCCTTGAGTGGAGACGAAGACAGGCTGCTTCTTTGACTTAGATAGGCGACCCATCGTGCTACCGTCTGTGCTTGGGCCACCCCTGTCTTAGGAAGGTGAGTTAGATCTCTTACCCACCCCTGGATCGGTAATGTAGTTTTAACTATAACCTCTGCTGTTTGCGTTATTGGCTCTACCGCTTGTAACGCTGAATAGGCAGCCAATAACTGTTTTTCAATCATGCTGTATCTTTCTTCTGCTCCGTGCCAAACCTGAGACCAGAATCCAATGGGGGTTCGAACAGAACTCTGGCGTTGCCACAGGCCCCAGCCAAAACCATCCTGGGTAACATGAACGTCTAGTTCAGCTGGGAGGGTCGGATCAAATATACCCAATGCCTGGGCTTGTTTAACTGCCAGCTTTGCCTGTTGGAAAGCATCTTGTTCTACCTTCCCCCAGTTCCACGATTGACCCTTCTTGGTAAGCTTATACAATGGCCTCAACAACTGAGCTAAGTGAGGT
The DNA here is from genome assembly GCF_039878825.1 of Excalfactoria chinensis. Taxonomy (NCBI): domain Eukaryota; kingdom Metazoa; phylum Chordata; class Aves; order Galliformes; family Phasianidae; genus Excalfactoria; species Excalfactoria chinensis. The sequence continues at coordinate 52,706,159 of NC_092826.1, forward strand.
ATAAAGGAGCGCCAATACCCCAATATACCTAAGAACTCTTGTAGCTGTTTCGATGTTGTAGGGACTGGGAACGCTTGGACTTTATCCACTACTGCACTGGGTAGTACTTTGGTTTTTCCGGACCAAATTACTCCCAGGAATTTTACAGATAGCCCCGGACCTTGCACCTTCTGTGGGTTTATAGCCCACCCTCTCTTTTGCAGATAAGCTATCAATAAATCTGCTGCTTGTCTCACCGCCTCTAATGAATCGGACGTTAACAGGAGGTCATCAATATAATGATATAAATTTACATTATGTGGCTTCTGCCACTTAGCCAGATCACGCGCCACCAAATTATGACAAAAAGTAGGTGAATGCACGTACCCTTGCGGCAGAACCTGAAAAGTCCACTGCCTGCCTTCCCATGTGAATGCAAACTGGTCTTGTGATTCTTCACTAATCGGAATACTGAAGAATGCATTCGCTAAGTCTAGGACACAGTGATACGTTTTAATTTCTCTACTTAGTGTGTCCATTAGGGAGGCAATATTGGGTACGGCTGCATGAACGGGCGGCGTGACCTTGTTTAATTCCCTGTAATCCACTGTCATCCTCCATGTTCCATCCGATTTTCGCACTGGCCATATTGGGGAGTTGTACGGGCTATGTGCAGGCCTTATAATACCCACTCTTTCTAATTCCTGCACTGTTTTTGTTATTTCATCCTGCCCACCTGGGAGTCTGTACTGTTTTACATTAGTAATCCGACGTGGCTTGGGCAGACAAATAGGCTCATGTTTTGCATGGCCTCTCAATATTGTCTGAATTGCCCGGATACTAATGCATCTCTGCCGCAACCGGAACTCTCCCACTGTTGTGTGGAGAGCCAGACCCCACAAGATATCAATTCCCAATATGTACTCCGGAATTGGAGCAATAGATACCTTGTACTCCCGTGGTGGGAGGCGCCCGACCCCCAATTTTACCCAAGTTTGGGTGACTGGAACGGTCTGTCCCCCAAAGCCTCCAATCATTACTTTGTTCCCTCTGAATTTTGTTGGGTCTCCATAAATTATAGATGTTTCCGCCCCCGTATCAACGAGGGCCATAACCTTCTGCACATTTTCTCGGGACCAATATATTGTCAATTCCACATAGGGCCTCCGGTCCCGTCTAGAGGCCCTAGGGTGACTGACGTCCCTCATCACGCCATAAACTGGGCCAGATTCAAGTCTTTTACCTCTGATGCCTCGGGTACTGTGACCCGAGGCACCTGAGGTGGCCTCTTTTTCCTATTTGGCACGATAAAGTCTTCTAGATTCCAAACTGTTGTTGGTCGTCGTTCTATAAGCCTTATCCCCGGTCTTTTGGGGCGGTTTTGAAATTTTTGTTCATCCTTCAGCTGTTTCCACAACTGAAGCAGAACGTGATTGGGCTGCCCATCAATTTTGGCAAATTGAACACCTGCTCGGAGTAGATCATTAAACATTTGTTTTCGGGACACCCTAATGGGTCCCGCCCGAGGGGTTCGTGGAGCCGATCTCCTGGCTCGGGCTATTGGAAAAACTTCAGGATCTTCAATTACTCTAATATTGCGCTTGGTTCTTAGACGCTCCGTTTCCCCCAGGTCCGCTACCAATTGGGCAGCATGCTGGACTGCTGCCTCTGCGGCCACTAGAGGATTCAATATAGAAACCAATGTTCCATACATATGTGAGGGAGCCTGTTGTAAGATTAGGTCCCTCATTCCCGCGGAAAACTTCACCATGTCCGGACTAACAGATACATCTTCATAGACAGCCTCTCGCATGCCTAGTTCTCGGATATAATTTTGTAGGTCTTCCATAGAAGACCACATTCCTGTATGTATTGGCATGTCTGTTTTATTTGACCATACCATACGGCAGGCAGCCATTATCCAATCTACGATCGAATGATTCTCTTCAGGGAACTGGGACCCTGAGTACAATCTCTGCCTCAGGGCAGGATGGACTGTTATAGTTGCTAGTTTAGATACCTCGGAGCCGCTAACTATTACACTTTCTGCTCCCGAGTCCCATAATCGTAACAGCCAGGCTGGGACACTTTCCCTTGGTCTTTGCCTGAAGCGCTGTACTAGATCCATAAGTTCGGTGGGTGTATATGGACGTGCTGTTACGTGTAAATAGGAGTCAGCAGGGGTCCATTGATCAGGAGGCACCCCTGCTGGTCGCTCCTGGACTTTTTTTGTTTTTTGGGTTACCATAGGACGGACTTCTAATAAGTCCGTCTTAAGTGGCTCTTCTAGGTCAGATTTAGTGACCTTAGTTTGATCCGATGTTTCAGGATCCTTACTATCATCCATTGTAATATATCTAATTTGGGGGGTATTTGAAAAAAATGATGAATTTTTCCCCGTTAATAGATTAATTTCGCCCTCCAATTTTTCAATGCGGGCTTTTAATAATTGATTTTCATGTTCAATCTTATCTGATTTAACCTCTGCCTGATTTAAAGCATTCAATAAAGGCCAAGCAGCCATGGATGCAGCCATTTGCCTTTCTTTGGTTGTCAAAATATCTTTTTGCAACCCCTGAAAGTATTCAGTTAGATGGTAAGGGGACATATTGCCCGTTACCTGTAAGGGCCCCCATTGTTCGATAATCGTCGCTAATTGAAAATATGGGGATGCCTCAAACCCTGGTATTTGTCCAGGGAGGATTTTCCCTAAGGGGGTGATCTTCTCCCCCTTGAACCAGCTAAACACATTCCACAGGAAAGACATTTTTTTTCCGATATTTGCAGGCTCCTGCCTGGCTCGCCAAATGTATTGGTTTTAAATGTACAGATGGAAACAAAATGTACAGAAGGTATATAAGTGAATGAGTAAAGGGAAAACTCACCAACGGTGGTGCCTTGACTGAAGCAGCTGAGGCAGTCCTCCCTGGTGAGCGATCTCCAAGAGATACTGCTCCAGTGGGAGTCAGCCCTTAAATGAGGTCTCAGAGGGGATGGAGTCAAGCTCCACCCCTTCCGGGAGCACAGCTACATCACTCTCACCTGTGCTCCCACAGCTGACCCCATACTTGCCTCAGCTGATTAATCAGAGGTTCAGGCTGTGATTACCAATCTCCCATACAGTGTATATACCCGGCGTGAGATTAAGAAGCAACGGTTCAAATGTTGGTCCAACCAGTTTATTAAAGTCCTGGCCGTTTTAGGGAGATGGGGAAGGGAAGGTGGGCGATAGGAAAAGTAGGAAAAATAAGCAAGGAGTCTGTAGAGAGCAAGAGAGATAGTCACCACCGTGGGTCCAGCGAGGTACACCGTAGGTCCGTAGATTTCAGGAACTCGTCTGATCACCGCGGGGGATGGGAGAAAGTCAGGAAGCACTGCAGCAAGCCGGCCTTCCGAAAAGGTTTTCCCCTCAGGGAATTCTCCGTCAAAGGTGTTTTTTGGGAGATCGTCTCCAAAGTTCGTCTCCATAGATCGTCTCCTAGATCGTCTCCAAAAATTCATCTCCCAAAGTTCGTCTCCCAAAATCCCCAGTTTAGCGAGGGCCTTTTATCCCCCATTTCGGTGGGGTTGTTTTTCTTCTTCTTTGAAGTTTGAGGATTACAAGAATGCTAAGCATTTTTGGGAATGTATCTCGAACAAACACTGAGCTTCTAAACAAACAGGAAAACACTCTGTAAAATGGTTTAAAACCAGCTTTTGTGACATTCCTGGCCCACAGATAAGCCAGCAGGGGTTGGTGGTGCCTCTGTTTGCCAGACACAAGCATTATCGCCTTCTGCAGTGGTCCGCTCCTTCAAGCAGCACCCTGAAAAAGACTGCTTGTCCTGTCTCTGCTTATCTTTGCAATCATAAGCAGAGATGGCACAATAGCAACCACCATTCACCCTAGATAGTTAGCAGTCACCAGTCAGAGTCTTATCAGAAAAGCCTCACGAAGCAAGCTTTGAGACAACAAAAGAAAACCGGTTCTGTCCTTCACAATGTGTAACTAAGTCTGCTGTTAACTGTTAGAAAAGAAAGTAGTTTAAGATGTGTTTGTGAATAATATCCTTCTCTATAGTGACTTTGAAATATAGGAGATTGTAGTTATGAAGGAAATCAGAAAGGCAAGTAGTAAGAAAATACCTTGAACTTAAGGCAAACAGAAAGGAATTCTGATGCCAGAAAACTATACTTTTATATAGAATCATAGAATCACTCCCTAACCATACTACCCTAAGAAACAACCCTCTACTAAATCATGTTCCTGAGTACCATATCCAAATGGTTTTTAATACATCTAGGATGGTGACTCAACCACCTCCCTGGGGAGCCTGTTCCAGTGCTTAACAGCCCTTTCTGTAAAGAAGTGTTTCTTGATATCTGATCTAAACTTACTCTGCCGCAACTAACTCCACCTGGGCAAAGGAGGTCAGACTACAAAAGAGAAATATAGGAACATTCATTGGACCTACTTGGAGGTGCTCCATGAAATCATGGTACAGTTCCATCTGAACATGATAAAAAACTTTACTGAGAGGTACACAGAGAACTGAAATTAGCTACCCAGAGAAGCTGTGGAAACTCTGACATATTCAGAACATACCTGGATGCTTTTCTGTGATACATACTGATGAATTCCTTGAGTCCATTCCATCCCTTACAGTTCTGTGATTTTGTGAACAGTGTTAGAAAAGTTACATTCACTTGAATCAAGTTTAATGAGTAGAAGGCTAATAAATATTGTTGTTGCATCTTTCAGGATATAGCTTTCATAAAAATTAGTTAAGAACCTCTGACATCCAGCAAAACTCAATTCGTATATATAATTATAAATTGTATATATAAATAATTTGTAACGATACAAGTTTTGTTGTTGTTGTTGTTTTAATAAATTGTTGTTTTAATAAATAAACATATCTGGTTTGGAAAAATCTTGGAAAAAATTGACTTTCTTTTCACATTTTGGGAAAGATTCTTACAATTCCAATTAAATAAGTTTAGATTCTATTAGTTTATTAAATTACAATTATAAGGCAGTGCATATAAAAATGTAGCTTCTTTCACAGATGAGTATCCATAGCAACAAAAGAACATCTTTCTGTCATATTTGAGTTCTTTCAGATTTGAGTTATTTTGTTTGCTCATGAAGTAGGATTTTAGCTTATTGTATAACAGAGGAAGTCCATATTTAACTAATAGTTCTGTTTTAGAAATGCAGTCTTCATATTTTATGGCACTGTCAGCAGAAATGGAACAATAACAATTAGAAACTTCATGAGAGGAGGCTGGAAATCAATAGCTTCCAATTTTTATTTATGTGCATGCGTACATATACATGTGTGTTGCTGCTTTTTAAATGGAGGACATACTGAATTACTTTAATTGTTAACAGAAGGTGATATTTTGAGCATTCTGTTTGTATTCTGAGATTTACAAGACATTTATCTACTTTTTAAATTACAGAAAAGCATCCGTTTATATTAATCTGGCAAATGAGAATGAAATTACTTCTGCTTGCTGTTGCTTTTATTATTCTTCATTTATTGAAATACACAAGTCTTGTCTGTCATCAATGTACACGTGAATGCCATAGATGGGAAGAGGTTGCTAGAGCCCCATACAAAGTTCTTGGCATTAAGTAACTTGAAAGGAAAATAAAGGAAAACACAGACACATAGTAGACTAAACATGGAATCTCTGTCGTATGTACACTTGCAATATAAAATCACATAGGACTTTCTAGATTAACATTTTTAATTACTTCAGGACTATTTCTATGTACTTGACAAAGAATTTTTGGTTTCAGAGTAAAGCTTAAATTGTTATTTCCTTTTGTAAATCACCTGACAGCTGCACTGGGTACGTGAAAACATTTTTTTTAGATTCTCACTGTCAGTGCCACAGCTAACTAGCTGCTAAAAATGAGTATTAGTGCTCCAAGTAATTAATTATGTTCTGTTAAAAGATGAATATTCACTTACCTAAAAGAAAAAAAAAAACAAAAAACATGTGGAAAAAGTAGTGCCTCCTATTTTCTGATTTTGGCCTACATTGTCAGAGTTGGATATTGGTGGAATGGAAGTAGAGGCGGAACCTTTCTGAAAACATTCCATTACATTTTGTTGCCATGCAACAGATGGCATCAGAGGTGTGGTCTGACAAAATTATGTCTGACACAGAAGTGTGTATGAAGCAAAATGTGTAACTGAATTCCTCCATACAGAAAAAAAATGCATCTATTTATATTCATAAATGCTTTCTGAACACTTAGGGAGATCAAGCCATGGATGTGAGCACAGTAAGGCAGTGGGTATTGCTTTTTGGCAGTAATGGCCACAACAGTGGTACACCTCCACTTGTGCAGAGGTTTATTATGATCATGGCATGCAGGCTCTTGTTCATTGCTTGCAAAAATGCATAGCTAATGGTGGTGACTATGCTGAAAAATAGTGTTTTGTAGCTGAGAATTTTCTCTATCAAACAGGGTTTTTATGCTCTTTGCATCTGTTGGACTTTTCATGGAAATAAATAGGGAGCATTACTTTCTGAGCTGCATATGTATGTGGATACTCAGAAGTCCTCATTCCTTTAGATTTTTTCTGCTTTTCCTTAATTTCTGTAACTTCTGTATACATTCTGAAAAACATAAGAACTTCACAGTCAGTGAAGTTTCTAGCTGAATGTTCACAGTCATCTCTGTGCTATATATGGTTATGTTAGGTAAAACTTAGTTTTTACATCAATTAACTGACCTTACAATATGGAAGACATAAACAGTGTAACTATGCCTGATCTTTGAGCTCCTTGTAAAACAGCATAAATCCTTGGTGTGCTGCCCAGATGTTTTCAAATCCTGAGTTATAGTTAGCAAGACTGTATAAGTTTTTAGAATTTTTATCTTATAACATGCACAACAAAATGGTACTGTTTACACATATTGGAAGTCTTCCTTAACATTTTTTAGCTTCCTTTATCGTTTCTAAATTATATGTGTTTCAGATGGTTTAAAAGTTAAATAAGTTGGACTGCTTACAAAACAATTCTGCATTATACTTTGAACAGTGGAAAGCATGCATGTACTGCTATATTCCACTGGTGTGCACTGTAGACTTACAAATGCCACTATAGGCAATGAGTTCTGTGTGAAGAAACATTTACTGCTAGCTAAAGTACAGAATGTACTCTTACTCTACATTGTCGAGTGTCTTGGTAATTAATGAAGGAAATTTATAGACCATTTTTGGTGAACTGAAACAAAAATTATTCTAATCACTTCTTAAAGGTATTCAAAGATAAACTTTAAAAAAAAACACAAATAAACAAACAAACAAAACCTGCTGATGAAAAAGAACATAAGCTAAATTAGCATTTTGAATCTTTAGGCAGAGGTATGGGGTGGAAACCCCATCAGTTTACCCTTGTTCCTTCACTTTTTGCACAGAGTTGAAGATAAGTCACCAGTGTTGTTGCTTTTATACTAGAGCCAAAAAAATACTGACAGTTCAAGAAACACCTTTTAAGAAAAGTGCTTTCTTTTCTCAGTATGCAAATGTTTTACACTTTTACTTTTTTGAAGACTAATATAACAAAAACTCTCACTGTTCTTTCCTAGGTGGAAGAAATTCCACAGGAGTAAGTGAGGTTTCTGGAAAAAATTGCTTTAGACATTTATATATTATTGAAAATTGCATAGCATTTTGGAACAGCTAATTTTAATTATTTCCACATTTTTTTCAGAAATTTTTATTCTGAAATTTCTTTCTAGTTCTGAAGAAGCTGAAACTCTACTTTTCCATAGATGCTGTTTTCAGTAACCTAGCACATACATGAAGAAGAAACAGCATTTCTCTGATAATCTTACAATAAATTGTAAAAAACTGACTATGACTAGTAGGTGAAATGACTTTTTTTTTTGAGCTTGCTTTTTATATACTAAGTACTATTACTGAAGAAAAAAAACAAAAACACGAACAATGAAGTAATGAATTGCTGAAGTTTAATCAGTGTGTGAAGATATCAAATACATTGAGCTTGTTTTTATTTTTAGAGAGCTACAATTACAGCATACATTCCTTTTTCCAACTCCACTTAGCTATTAATCTGAAATGTTCACAGTATTTATCATTTGTATGAAAATGATCTTGTGTATTTTCTGACTTGAAATAACTTTTTAAAGTGCTTTGATTGTTGCCATCGCTTTTATATATATTCTTGGTACAATTTATTAACAAGTACACTGAAAACTGTCCACAGAAAGTTTTGTGTTTTTTTCCTGTCTACCAGTTATTTGAGTTATCTTCTTTCTTTTAGCTAGATCATTTCATTAGAATGATTCATGAATTTATTAAAAAATAGTAATAATTAATACACAGAAATAGATTAGAACTTGAAAAAAAGGCAGGCGGATATAATCTGGATTATAATCAAGATTGTGTGCTGTTTCTCTGTAAAATCCTTTTGTTTTTAATTATCTTTTGTAAATTATAGGTAAACTTTCAGTGCTCTGAGGATTGAGATTAATGATATAATCATTCAACCTTTTGCAGAGAAAAGAAGCTTATTTATGCAACCAACACACCCTGTATATGCATTTCTATACATGAGCATGTAAACTGGCAAGTCTTGAAGGTGGGAAAGATTTGCATTAGTCAGTCTCAGCTTTCTAAGAGGGTAGTCTGGAGAGGAAAGAAATGGCATTCTCCTTTCATCATCTTTCCCCTGGTAACAGCAATAGGAACAGTAACTTCTGGTCATTATAAATCTTAAACTGGAAAATTTCAGCTTGCGCTTCTAACACTATTTAGATGAAAAGGAAAATAGAGTTTAATAAAACATGTCAAGTAATAAAAATGTTCTCTCATAGGCCTGTTATATTTTCTTTTGAAATGTAAACCAAAATATCTATATTGAACATTTAATTATACTGGGGAGTTAGAGAACAGGGTTTTTGATTTTTTTCTAATAAAGCTAAGATGTCACTGAGGCAAGTTAAGGGATGAAAGTTCATGTTTTGCTTCAGATCTTTTGGTGCAGAATGATCCAAACCAGATGCCCTTTGAGATTTAAAATTAAATTAGGAGAAGTAATTGCTGTAATCCCTATGCCAAAACCAATCTTTGCCATTTACTTAGATTTTAACACAGTTTGCTCAATCTATTACCACCATTACCCCCACTGTGTTCTGTCACAGTCCAAACAACTGCAAGAAAAGCATGATGCTGTTTGCAAAGAAAGCAAGCAGCAAAACATATTTGTGTCTGAATGACAAGAGTTCTAACTTCCCTTTGCTTAGTAGTGAAACACAACAAATTAAAGCATGATTTATTTTTTTTTCATTAAATTAGTTTCAGGTAATTTTTGTGGACCAGTTCGTTGCTAAATATGGGAGATTTCCTTGTGTACTCTCTTAATTAAAGTTCCACTTCATAAATAGTAGCAAAGCAACCATATGTATGTTATTGCATCAACATGTATGTTATTGCATCAACATGCTGATTCTTCAAATGACTGATGGATTGTCAAGCTTTGAGTGTTCTGGTTGCATCCTTTATGAATTTCAAGCTATATTCTCCTCGTGAGGAGGCCGGGCTGGCTGACCAGAGACCTTTGGCTTGATCTAAAGAACAAAAAGAGAGTTTACGGTCTCTGGAAGAATGGGGGAGCTACTTATGAGGATTACAGGTTTGTAGTGAGGCTGTGCAGGGAGAAAATTAGGAAGGCCAAGGCGCAGCTAGAACTGAGCTTGGCTTCTAAGGTTAAGGAGAATAGTAAATGTTTTTATAAACACATCAATACCAAGAGGAAGGCTAAGGAAAATCCCCATCCCTTGTTGGATTCTGAGGGCAACTTGGTCACTGAGGATCGGGACAAGGCTGAGGTACTTAATACCTTCTTTGCCTCGGTCTTCAATAGTTATGCTTGTAACTCCCTGGGAACGCAGCCCCCTACACTGGTAGACGGGAAGGGGGAACCAAAAGAGCCTTGCGTGATCCGTGATGAGATGGTTCTGGATCTACTTAGAAAGCTGAATGTTTATAAGTCCATGGGGCCGGATGGGTTGCACCCTAGAGTTCTGAGGGAGTTGGCGGATGTGGTCGCCAAACCACTGTCCATAATTTTTCAGCAGTCTTGGCTGACTGGGGATGTCCCGGTGGATTGGAGACTGGCAAATGTGACGCCTATCTTCAAAAAGGGCCGGAAAGATGATCCTGGCAGCTACAGGCCCATCAGTCTCACCTCGGTGCCTGGGAAGGTTATGGAAAGGATAATCTCAGGTATCATCATGGACGAACTAAAGGTCAGCCATGGGATCGGGCCTAGTCAGCATGGGTTTATGAATGGTAGATCCTGCCTGACTAACCTGATTTCATTCTATGACAAGGTGACCCGCTTAGTAGATGAGGGAAAGGCTGTCGACGTGGTCTACCTGGACTTCAGTAAGGCCTTTGACACTGTCCCCCATAACATTCTGGTAGAGAAGCTGGCTGCCCGTGGTTTGGATGGGTGCACGCTCCGCTGGGTGAAGAACTGGTTGGATGGCCGGGCCCAGAGAGTTGTGGTCAATGGAGTGGAATCCAGTTGGCGGCCGGTCACAAGTGGCGTTCCCCAGGGCTCGGTGCTTGGGCCGCTTCTGTTTAACATCTTCATTGATGATTTGGATGAGGGGATTGAGTGCACCCTCAGTAAGTTCGCAGACGACACTAAGCTGGGAGGGAGTGTTGATCTGCCTGAGGGGAGAAGGGCACTACAGAGAGACCTGGATAGACTTGATCGATGGGCCAAGGTTAATGGAATGAGTTTCAACAGGGCCAAGTGTCGGGTCCTGCATTTTGGTCATAACAACCCCAGGCAGTCCTACAGGCTTGGGGAGGTGTGGCTGGAAAGCTCCCAGACGGAAAGGGACCTTGGTGTGCTGATGGACAGTCGGCTGAATATGAGCCAGCAGTGTGCCCAGGTGGCCAAGAAGGCCAATGGCATCCTGGCTTGTATCAGGAATGGTGTGGTGAGCAGGACTAAGGAAGTCATCCTGCCCCTGTACTCAGCATTGGTGAGGCCTCACCTCGAGTACTGTGTCCAGTTTTGGGCACCTCAGCACAAGAAGGACATGGAGGTACTGGAGCAGGTCCAGAGAAGGGCAACGAGGCTTGTTAAGGGCTTGGAGAATCAGCCCTATGAGGAGAGACTAAGGAAGCTGGGGCTGTTTAGTCTGAGGAAGAGGAGGCTGAGGGGAGACCTTATTGCTGTCTTCCAGTACCTGAAAGGTTCTTACAGTGAGAGTGGGGCAGGTCTATTCTCACTACTGACTTGTGACAGGACGAGGGGAAATGGCCTCAAGTTGCACCAGGGCAAGTTTAGGTTGGATATTAGAAAGAACTTCTTTACAGAAAGGGTGGTTAGGTACTGGAATGGGCTCCCCAAGGAGGTGGTTGAATCGCCATCCCTGGATGTGTTTAAGAGCCGCTTGGATGTGGTACTCAGGGATATGATTTAGCAGAGGTTTGTTGTTGTGGTATTGTTTTGTGGTTGTTTTTTAAGAGATAGGCTACTGGTTAGGCTGCGGTTGGACTTGATGATCTTCAAGGTCTTTTCCAACCTGAGTAATTCTATGATTCTATGATTCTATGATTCTCCAAGGGATTAACTGAAATGTGAATTCTTTTCTTGAGTGAGATTACAGAACAATTTAAAATCATCTAAAGGGCTGCTGATAGACTACTCATATTCTTTTTTTGGTACACTTAGATTATTCTTAGTTGAAACTATAATTATTATATTCTGCTTTAGGCAAAAAAATGAAATGTAGTTTGAGAATTAAGTCATTAACTCCATCTCAGATATCAGTGTGTGTAGTAACATAGGAAATGAACATGTTATTCATGCCACTTTTATATGATGAGATCATGCTTATTGTGCTTATCTATTCATTGATATTTTGCTAAATAGGTCAAAAAATACAACAATTATTTGAAGAATATGCATTACTAAAGATTCTACAAAAAAGATGCTCTAGATGGCCCATACATCCATAGATGTCTAGATTCAGTCTCCAAATTAGAGGAAGCACTTGAATCTGAGTTTTTGTCATTATTATTTTAGTGGGGTCTTCTGGGTTGCTATGGCTCCCTCCCGGAGGAAGGTAACTGCCAGGAAAGATGTGGAAACCCAGACAGAGGTACCCAGCACAGGTAGGAGGAAGGCTGCTGCCAGGAGGAGTGTGGAGACCCAGACCGAGGTCCACAAGCGGCACGCTAGCGTGCAAGTCACAGGCTGCAGTGAGTGTCACAGCCTGGCCCTCGAAGTGCCAGTCGATGGCAGCTGTGCCTGTTTCAGGTGTGACCAGATAAATGATCTGCTTAGTATGGTGGTCTGCCTGAAGGAAGAGGTCGAGAGGTTGAGGTCCATTAAAGATAGTGAAAATGAAATCGACTGGTGGTGCCAGGCCCTATTGGCCTCGGGATCCCGGAACATAGCTGAGGCTCCCCAAGGAGCATGTCCCCCCCGGTTGCCTCACAAACAGGTTATAGAAAGGAGTATGCAGACAGACTGTGCTCCTGCCACAGTGCGCCCTCAGTCTTCCCCTACACCTAGCAATTCAAATGAAGAGCTAAGGGGTGTGGGACTGTTGGCGGAGCCTCTGTCCTACAGTAGCCGATCGGACCAAAATAGTTTGAGAGAAAAGGATGGGTGGAAACAAATACCAGCTAGGCGTGCTGGGTATCCCCGCCCACGACCATGCTCGGTTCCCCAGGTGCCTCTGCAAAATAGGTTTGAGGCCCTGGAACCCGTGGAAGAGGTGAGCGTGGATGTTGAGGCAGGCCCATCTGTGAGGGAGCCTCGGGGTAAGCGGTCACACCCACGCCTCAAGACTTCCTCCACGAGGAAGGATAGAAGGGTAGTTGTCATAGGTGACTCCCTTCTGCGAGGAACAGAAGGCCCTATATGCCGACCCGACCCTACACACAGAGAAGTGTGCTGCCTCCCTGGGGCGCGAGTCAGGGACATTGCTGGGAGACTTCCCAATCTGATCCGGCCTACTGACTACTATCCCCTGCTGATAATTCAGGCTGGCAGTGTGGAAGTCAGTAGGAAAAGCCTGAAGGTCATAAAAGATGACTTCAGGAGACTGGGGAGGGTAGTTGACAGTACAGGTGTACAAGTGGTTATTACATCTGTACCTTCAGTGACAGGGAGGGATACTGAGTTGGGCCTAAAAACCCACCTCTTAAACAAATGGATAAGGAGTTGGTGCCGACATAGGAGTTTTGGGTTTTTTGATCATGGGAGAATTTACTCGGCTCCTGGCATGACAGCTGCAGATGGAAGCGGCCTGTCTCCAAGGGGTAGGAGGGTTCTAGCCGAGGAACTGTCAGGACTAATTGACAGGTGTTTAAACTAGGTACGAAGGGGGAAGGGGACAAAATGAGGGCCGCTGGGTCTGAGGCGGCAGTTCAAGGCTTAAAGCAGAGCGTGTTGGGTGCTGACAAAGGGGTTCAAAGGCATGGAGAGAGGTGGGGAGATGCTCCTTCTCTCAAGTGCCTGTATACTAATGCGCGAAGCATGGGGAATAAACAGGAAGAATTGGAGTTTTGTGTGCGATCGCATGGCTATGATCTCATTGCGATCACAGAGACGTGGTGGGACAGCTCGCATGACTGGAATGTTGTCATGGAGGGCTATGTCCTTTTTAGGAAAGATCGGCTAGCAAGGCGGGGTGGTGGAGTTGCTCTTTATGTGAGAGAGCAGCTAGAATGTATTGAACTCCACCTGGGGGAGAGTGATGTAGCAGTCGAGAGCTTGTGGGTGAGAGTCAAAGGCCAGGCTGGTAAGGGGGACACTGTAGTGGGTGTGTACTACAGGCCCCCTGATCAGGAAGAGGAGGTTGATGAGGCCTTCCGTAGCCAACTGGAAGTAGCATCACGCTCCCAGGCGTTAGTACTTTTGGGGGATTTCAATTATCCAGATATTTGCTGGACGACCAATATGGCCAAGCATGCGCGGTCCAGACAATTCTTGCAGTGTATTGAAGATAACTTTCTAATGCAGATGGTCGAGGTACCGACGTGGGGCGGGGTGCTGCTGGACCTTATTCTCACCAACAAGGAAGGACTCGTTAAGGAAGTAAAAGTCGGGGGTAACTTGGGTTGTAGCGACCATGAGATGGTGGAGTTCGAGATCCTGAGCGGAGGAAGCAAAACAAAAAGTAGGATTGCTACCCTGGACTTCAGGAGAGCCAACTTTGATCTCCTCCGGGACTTACTTGGGGCCATCCCGTGGGCCAGGGTGCTAGAAGGCAAGGGGGCCTGTGAGAGCTGGCTAGCATTCAAACGGCTCCTCTTCCAGGTTCAGGATCGGTGCGTCCCTGTAACTAAGAAGTCAGGAAAAGGTGCCAGGAGACCTGCGTGGATGAGTAAGGAACTCATGTGCAAGCTCCGCAGAAAGAAGAAAGTACACGATATGTGGAAAAAGGGTCTGGCCACTTGGGAACAATATAAGAATGTAGTCAGGGACTGCCGAGATGCGACCAGGAAGGCTAAAGCCCACCTGGAGCTGAATCTAGCTAAGGAGATAAAGGATAATAAAAAAGGGTTTTTTAAGTACATTAACAGCAAAAGGAAGGCTAGGGAGAATGTGGGCCCCATACTAAGTGAGGGGGGTGTTCTGGTAACGGGGGATGCTGAGAAGGCGGAAATACTGAACGCCTTCTTTGCCTCTGTCTTTAGTGAAAGGGCTCTCCCCCAGGAATCCCAGTCCCCGGTGGTTGATGAGAGAATCTGGGGAATGGGAGATTTCCCTTTAGTCAGGGAAGAGGTGGTCCGTGAGTGCTTAGGAAACATTAATGTCCATAAATCCATGGGACCTGATGGGGTGCACCCGCGGGTGCTGAGAGAGCTGGCGGAGGTTATTGCTAAGCCGCTCTCTGTAATTTTTCAAAGGTCTTGGAGAACTGGGGAGGTGCCTGAAGACTGGAGGATGGCCAATATCACCCCAGTCTTCAAAAAGGGCAAGAAGGATGACCCGGGTAATTATAGGCCAGTCAGCCTCACCTCTGTCCCAGGGAAGGTGATGGAACAGCTTGTGCTGGATGCCATCTCCAGACAACTGGGAGAAAAGGAGGTTATCAGGAGTACTCAGCATGGGTTCACCAAGGGGAGGTCGTGCTCGACCAACCTGGTGGCCTTTTATGAAGATGTCACTAGCTGGGTGGACGGGGGGAGAGCGGTAGATGTAGTCTACCTTGATTTCAGTAAGGCTTTTGATACGGTCCCCCATGACATCCTTATAACAAAGCTGAGGAAGTATGGGATAGATGAGTGGACGGTGAAGTGGATCGAGAATTGGCTGACTGGCAGAGTGCAGAGGGTTGTTGTTGGCGGTGCGGTGTCTGGCTGGAGGCCTGTGACTAGTGGTGTCCCCCAGGGGTCTGTGCTGGGTCCAGTCTTGTTCAACATCTTCATCAACGACCTTGATGAGGGGATAGTGGCCACCCTCAGCAAGTTTGCTGATGACACGAAGCTGGGAGGATTGGCTGACACGCCTGAAGGCTGTGCAGCCATTCAGAGAGACCTGGACAGACTGGAGAGCTGGGCAGTAAGAAACCGGATGAGGTTTAACATAAGCAAGTGTAGAGTCTTGCATCTCGGTAGAAATAATTGCATACACCAGTACAGGTTGGGGGAAGACCTGCTGGAGAGGAGCTCTGCTGAGAGGGACCTGGGCGTCCTGGTGGACGACAGGTTGGCCATGAGCCAGCAGTGTGCCCTTGTAGCCAAAAAGGCCAATGGCATTCTGGGGTGCATTAAAAAGAGCGTAGCCAGCAGGTCAAGGGAGGTGATCCTCCCCCTCTACTCTGCCCTGGTGAGGCCTCATCTGGAATACTGTGTCCAGTTCTGGGCTCCCCAGTACAAAAAAGACAGGGATCTCTTGGAAAGAGTCCAGCGGAGGGCCACAAAGATGGTGAAGGGCCTGGACCATCTCCCCTACGAGGAGAGACTTAGGGAACTGGGTCTGTTTAGCCTTGAGAAAAGAAGGCTGAGAGGGGACTTGATCCAGGTTTATAAATACCTGAGGTGTGGGAGCTATAGTGGCGAGGCTGGTCTCTTTTCAGTAGTGCGTGGGGACAGGACTAGGGGCAATGGGCTGAAACTCCAGCATAGGAAGTTCCGCACGAATGTGCGCAAGAACTTCTTTACAGTGAGGGTGACGGAGCACTGGAACAGGCTGCCCAGGGAGGTGGTGGAGTCTCCTTCTCTGGAGATATTCAAGACTCGCCTGGACGCCTACCTGTGCGACGTGGTGTAGGGAGCCTGCTTTGGCAGGGGGGTTGGACTCGATGATCTCTAGAGGTCCCTTCCAACCCCTATAATTCTGTGATTCTGTGATTCTGTGATTAAAAAAAATATCCTTCATGTCAAAAGATACTTCAAGAATGGCTAATATGAAACTTATGAGTGTAGATTCACTGAATTCTGTTGGAAGTATTTCATACTCACACATTTGTGTAAGCATTATCTTGAACGTGTACACTCTTCTTCCCATGGGAACCGAGACTTGAACTTCCTGCTGCATTTGCCTACTTTCCTTTTCGCTTTCTGGCTTCTTACACTCCTCCACTTCCCAGTTTTTGGGTTTTCCTGCCCCTTCAGCCTCCCCTCAGAGTCTCACAGGAGATCTAGTCCATTTCTGTCTCATTCTCTCTAGTGCTGTCCAGTCTGGTAATCTCTTCCCCAAAAGCCTTCCATGTGGATTGCTCACATCCTGCAGTCCCTGAGACTGTATGCCCCAGTGAGAGGCCCCAAGGATTCCTTACAGCCTGAGCTGCATCTTCCTTCTGAAGCTCTGTTGAAGTCTAAGAATTTGATAGTAAAGGGACCGTTAGTCCATCAGCTGTCCAGAGGTTCCTCAGATGGTTAGTGACAAAGTGCCCAGTAACTGAAGGAGAGACTTAGCTGAATACTTTCAACTTCAGTCTGGAATATTTACTTACTAAATGCACTCACTACTTCAGTCAGCATCAATATTAATGACAAAATTTAGGAAAAGTTCTTACTCAAATATTTTATTTTGATGTATGCAAATATATGGTCTGCTACCTTTTGACAGCAAATATGTATGTAATCTGAGAGCTCCCCAACGAGGAATGGTGATTAAATATTAAAATATTTATAGTAACAAATATGAAAGACAAAGAGTGAACTCTGAAATAAAGCTGATATTGTATTTTGTTTTGCAAAGTGTATGGAAATTGTTATATACGTATATTTTAATTAGTTTTACTAATTAAATTTTTATCTAGAAAGAAGTTGAATTAGTTTTCATAGTAATAAAGTGTTCTTTCTTAGAGACATGTGGCCTAGGAATAAGTTTTGTGACTTCTCTCAACTGTAAATACCTATTTGACAGGAGAAATGTCAAGTGTTCTTATGGACTAGGAGTTTATGGGGTTTGCATCTTGAAATACAGATTGTTGAAAGTATAGAAGTTTTGTTCCAAAACAGAAAAAAAGTGCATGGTTCTTTTCACACTTGCACTAGTAAGCTGGATGATCAGAACATGTGGGCATGTTTCATTTTCTTATCATCTTCTTTATTTTTATTTCCATATGAAAAAAGTAAATACTTCTCTTTTGTGTAAAATAAGATAAATCACAGTAAAAATAGCACATTATGTTTTGGTGGTGTTGTTACTGATCCCAAGAGTTTAGGGAGGTCAAATTATTTATTCTGTTTTTTCAGATAATTGATGACTGTAGATTTTTGGACAGATATAGTAGATAATTCTTTCTGATACTCGATGGAAAAAAATAAAAAAATAAAAAAAAAATTGTTCTCTTGAATACATATTAGATTATCCTGAAATCGGCAGGGTGATTTTAAACATCTTCATGTGAGTTCTTCGCTTGAAGTGAGGCTCCACCAGATATATTACAATCCACATAGATGATATACTTGAGAGATACATGTAGCAAAAAAGATCTGAATAGTCTTCTTTCACGACCTTTAAATTAATGCGTGTTACTTCACACAGCTAAAGCTGCATTAAGGGTTATGTAAGGTGAATACAGTTTCTAGGGTTTTTATGATTCTGTTTATTTAACATAATAGGTAGTCAATATAAATTGTACTTAAAAGATAATGATAAAAGCAATGACAGAGTCAACATGGATGGAAAGATCTGTGAGGTGAAGAGCGATTCCCCCACCTCACTCCAAGCATTTTCATTTCTCAAACTTATTCATACTTCTCTGAATGTTATTCCATGGTTGTTATAAAGTTTCAGCCTATGTATTTTTACGCCTCTAAGAACATCTTAGATTTCTGCAGAAATCACCCTTTCAGTAAGTTAGCCATATACCCAAAATTATTTTCTCTGTGAGTAGATAGGATGAAAATAAATGCCAATAAATCAGCAAATTTTTTTTTATGTCAACATAGTGTCAAAACAGTATAATAATATCAGGTTCCTGCAGACGTAAACATTTGAGTAGTACTAGAAGGAAGAAATATTTGATTATTAAACATACTGGGGCTCAGATAAATATGTTGTTATGAATATAAACATTCATTAAAAGTTCAGTTTTTGCAGGTCTTGCTGCCTCAAGATATTGTCAGACACAATAACATTTCTCATTTATCAGTATAGTTTCTGATGGACTAGGCAAGGTTCTTGGCAGATTTGCTTACAATAAGAAATAAAGCAGAGTAATTTTTTTTTTTTTTTTTTTTTTTTTCCTATACTGCATATTAAAGTACTTGTCAAAGGAAAAGGGAAATAGCATTTGTCATACCTATCCTATGGTAGGATGATATCCATTCTAGTAGTATTTGATTACTTTTTTTTTTTTTTTTTGAGATGACAAGCAAAAAAGTTATATAAACAGTCTCACATACTGTAAATATTCATTAACAAACTGCCTCATGATTTTGCTTGCCATGGCACCTGTTCACAGTAGTACTGAGCTGGTAAGCAGATGTGATTCCCTTCAGAATCAGTTGTATTGCAGGTAACAAAGACTAATTAAAGTATTTTCTAACCTCTTGGATATGAGCATCTTGCTCATTTTCTTACACATTTCTGAAGGAAAGGTATGCAGTGGAATGACACTGTAGTCATCTAAGGAAAAATAATAGAAAAAATAATAGAAAAAAATTTATTAGTAGAAAACCAATAGGTAGAATTTGTTGATATTAGAATCTAGATTCTGGAACAGCTTTTGTCAATTGGGAAAATGTTTTTAGTAACCTCTGATATGTGTTACTCAACAAGAATTTTTTAAAAGCATTTTTGAACAAAAATGTATATTATAAATGGAAGAGTCACTACATATTGCAGTTTTTAATAGATTAGGGATCAGGTCATTTTAATTTTTAGCATTTCAGAATAGTTCATATCTTCAAATAAGAACATTAAAGCTCTACCATGGAAGGGATTCACTAGAAAGCAGCTGTGTTCAGAAAACACTGCTATGCTATAGAACAAAGGTTTTGCCATGCTTTGGTGGTATGAAGTCCGTAATTGAAGTGATTGCATGTATCTTAAATTGTAAACACATTCCAAAATATATACTATCTAATCAAGAAATAATTAGTTATATAAAAAACGGAGAAGAAACAATGTAGCTAGCTCTACTTGCATAGTCTGTATGAAGTTTAGAAACAAAATAGTTTTGAGCTCCCATATAAGCTGAATGCCAGTGTTAATGTACACAGCAAAAGATTTGGAATAGTACTGCATTGCTGCTGCCATGCTTAGAGGAATCTTTTTTTCTGAAGTCCAATAAGCAGTACTTAAATAAATAGATCATCAAATATGATGTCTTGAAATTCTTCTTGAATCTTCTTGAATTGGAATGGTTTTAGCAGCTGGATTTCCTTCAAATAGCATTTTTATCTTACGAAAATACCTTTAGGTTTTTTTTTTCTTTCTTTCTTTCTTTCTTTCTTTTTCTTTTTTTTTTTTTCTTTTTTTAATTTTGTTTCCAATTCAGATTTTTTTCTCCCCTTCCTTCTTTTTTTTTTTTTTTTTTTTTTTTTTTTTTTTTTTTTTTTCCATGCAGGAAGAAGAGGACTATGCTGATAGTAGTCTACTTTGAAAAAAAAAAAAAAAAAGAATTTCTCTCCAGAAACTTAAATTGAAAATTATTCCCAGACAGAACACTGTTCTGTTTAGGAAGAAATATGATATTACCACAGATTATAAGTGATATTACTCTAATGAATTTTAACAATGAATGCAATTCAGCATATAGAACATAGATTTGAGTCAAGTGGTACGGAGTTCTGAGAGCCTCAGAGGGGAATTAGGAAGAGCTGCTTGCTGTTGCTGGAAGATGTGATGCTAGGAAAGACTGTGAATACTAAAGCAGAACCTAAAACTTTACACGTTAACAAATAATGAATGTTCAGTGATAGAAGTATTACACAGATAATTTTAGGAAGGAGGTTTTTAATGTTACCACATTCTTATCAACTTGTGCACATAAATTTAGATATTTTATTAGTTATCTCACTTTAATTCTATTTATTATTATTATTTTAAAGTTCAGAATTCAGTTGTAAATTAAAATATATAAAATTAGTAAATTACAACTAAAATGCAATCTTTTTCTTTTTTTTTTTTTTTTTTCCTCTAGTAATTTCAGAATGTGAAATTTCACCAAGATAGGGCAAAAGTTCTGGGGGTTTTGTAATAGAACTGCTAGGATTCAGCAAGGGCAGTGCATATGGGGTGCATCACAGAAGAAGAGCAGAGCCATCTCTGGGGCTGCTGCCAGGCCAGCCACTAGGATGGTTATCACCAGAAAAGTCCACAGGGGTTAGGTAAGCTCATGGCCAAGGCAGGAAGACACATAAGGAGAGAAGGGTTGGAAATACCAAGATCTGACAGCAGACACTGTTCAGATATTTGAGTGATACTACAAGAGTTTTCTATTTATTAAACAGTAATCCGTGTTTCTTTGAGTCTTGGGTCTATAGGTCATATTTGTCTTGCCTGTAGATTATAAGTATGAAGACAGATAGTATTAGAAATTGATGTTTCAGTTTGGTTGAGCAAGGCTTATACTTTAAATAAAACATTGAAAATGTTCTGTTGTTAGCCAGTTCTGTTGGGAAAAATATTTTGCATGTAATGTGGAATATCTTGTGAGGAAATGTTTGTATTGTGTGGTTTGTTTGTTTTTGGTTTTTTTTGTTTTGTTTTGTTTTGTTTTTGTTTTGATTTTTTGTTGATCAGATATCTGGAGAATATTTGTGAGAAAATGCTATTATTAAAAAGCACTACAGAGAATTTCTTGTTGAACCAACATTTTCTGTTTCTGATCTCATTGTGAGTCTGTACCAGATAAAATCAAAACCATAGCTTCTAGCCATAGTGCTTGTCTTCTGTCCATTTGTCTTTTAAATATTTTCTTTTGACAGCCCAAAGTCTCTAAAATACTTTCCTAGCTTTTCCCAGTCTCATAGAAAACTAACAGAACCATCTGCTAATCACAAACAAACAAACAAAAACTCAAATGCTATTTTCTGGTACTTCCATGAGAGATTTCAGTGTAGTTTTCCTGAGCTTTCCACTTTCCATTTGAACTCACACCCAAACTTATACATTTCTTCTTCCTCATCCTGTATTTGTTATCATTATTCCCATTAAAATGACTAGTAGGCATTGCCCTCCATCCTACTTCATCCTCCTTAGAAGGAAGGAGAAAAATCTTGCTCCAGTGAAACTCTTTAAGCCTGAAGAACTCTTATGTTGCTTTAAACAGAAGTATACCTTTAATAAGTTTTCCTGTAATTTAATCATATTAGAAAGTGTTCCTGGTTCTGTCTGTTTTTGGTTATATTTTTTGTCAGGACCTCTGTCCTTTATTCTTAAAATACTTATTTTCCAAAGTTCTCTTTATAGAAATACAGATTTGTCTGTGCACACGTGTGTGTACACTGATTCACACATATATGTTGCATACAGATGCATATCCACTGAAATTTTTTTCTGTAGTTTCAAAACAGCTAATATTTCTTGAGCATTTTCAGTAGCATTTGGCTTAGCTTCCTTACTGAGAACAGTTCCTCTAGCTGCTTTCCCATCTTGTATTGGTCTGACAGTAACTGTCTTTGGCTGTGCAGTGGAAATTGGGTCTGCTACTTGCACAGTGGATTAGGTGATTTTCAGCCTTTTGAAACTATGCAGCAAGGAGTAGATCATTCAGTCCCAAAGTGCATGGGGTTGTGTTAATGTTAAATTCAGTGAGGGGGATTAGGTATCTTGGAGAACCTTCAGGAGTACAGTTGTGAAACAGTGCACAGAGTTCATCAGCTTATTGTAACTTGTTTCATTTTATTTTAGTGAAAAATTTACTTTCCGTAAAGGCTTGTAATTGGAAAATGAAGTTGGTGAGTTTTTTCAATTATCGAACAAACAACATTATAGATGTTATTTTTAGAGGGAATCAGATTCCTGAAGTTTTTTTGTTCATTTGTTTGGTTTGGATTTATTCTGTTTTACTTTGTTTTAATGAGGATTTGTTCTCAAAAATCTGAGTTAATGTCTAAAACTGCTGTTATTGTGTTTAATCTTTTCCAGAAGCTACAGCAGAAAGTTATAAAAAGACCCTTCTTACAACATCAGAAAGTGGTCTCAGCAGACATGAATGCATTCTAATACAGAATAACAATTTTGCAAGACTTTAGTAAAAAATTCAATGAGAGGGATCATCAAATACAGATTTTGCTTGTTCTTTCTAACATTAGAAACCTGATCTTTTTGCTTAGCTTTAATCTCCCTACCCATCTTGAAGTAATAACATAAATGATGGAGAAGCAATTTTCTAAAGATTTTTATTATGTGTTTTATATGCATGTATCTTAACCTCTCATTTAAAAATAAAGCCTCTTCAGATTAGAAAAGCAGTAGTGTGATTCCTGACTGAGTATCTATATTTCACCTTTGAAGGACAGTGTAATAGCAAGAGAACATAACCTTATAATTTCTATTTTACTCTTAAAAAAGAAATTTATATATATCACTTGACACTTGCTTTTATTTTATTTTATTTCAAATTTAAAATGTTTAAAAATATTGTACATTCGCAGATTTTCTGTGGCTTTTGTAATGAGCAAGCAATTGTTTTTTTTTATGACCAATCATTAAGCTATTTGAAGTGCTTTATTTCTTAATCAAGTTAAGAGAGTAAAGCTATCTCACTGAACATGTAGTTGAATTTTCATAGGAAATATTTCTCACACCAATACAGCTGCAATTATTAAAGTTGTTTTGAAAATGTGACTTGAGTAAAAAAGGAGAGATGAAATTGGATTCATGCATCTCCTCAGAAAATTATTGAATAGCAAATATTTTTATATCATCTTGTGACTTTATTCTAGAGATCTTTGTGTATCTAGTATATTAAATGTTAAAAATTAACATTATAGACATGAGCTTGTAGACATCCTGGCTGCAATGAATTCAGATTTTACAGACACAGATAAGTAAATTTATCTTCAACATCACCTCTTGGCTTAGTAGTCATCTTGGGCTTAATTGCTTGACTGAAATTCAACTTTGAATGGCTTTGTGTTTTCTCTTTATGTGAAGCCAGCCAATAATGAATTGGTATTGATTAGCATCATCACTGTGAAAAGGTGAACTCTGAAGCACAGAACTTGAATTGTGTCTTTTGGCAGATGCTTTGAATAAACTTTCATGTTCTAAATCTTTCATGAGCACTTAAGAGACATTATGCCTTAAAGAAAAACAAACAAACAAAAATGATCAAAAATACAGTTTTTGTGACTGTAGTCCAATAGACAGTAGTTGAGTACTACAAATCGGAGCAATGTGAGGGAAAAATAATTGGATGGTAAATAGATCTATGTGGTTTTATTTTCCAGTTATCATACATACATTCATTAGATGGAATTTAAATATGTGGGCATCTAACATTTTAGAGTTGAAGTTAACATCTTAGGCTCCTCCTGTCACTTGTGTGAAGATCATATGGAAGAAAACAGTTCCTGGTTCCCTGTTTTATTTTATTGCAGATGCTTATCACATTCTAGAGAATTTATTTAAGTAGTACTAAAGAATGAGATAGCATAAATGTAGAACACACAGTCTTTTCACTCTGCTGTATCTTTCTAAATGCAGATGGGAAAACAAAGGGAAAAAAATAAACAAAGAAAACCAACAACAACCAAGTGACTAATTTTGTAGCTGTGTATAAAAAGACAGATCTGTGACTGCTGAATAGTCTAATGCTTTGAAAAGTCAAAATTAGTTCCCGATAATCTGTTAATATGATGCAGAGCATAAAAGGAATATCTTTCTTTCTTTCTTGCTACTGTACCTAATTTTAGATTAAAAGCCCATTGTAGTTTTAAGCACTCTTTTGGACCTCTCTCCAAATACTACCCTTAAGACTGACCAGGGTTTCAAGAGTGGCTGAGTGGCTTTTTGTTCCATTTTGTTTTTAAAGAAAAATGAGTAATCCACAATGAGAGGCAACAGCCTGAGGAACTAGCTTTTGTTGGTAGGATGAAATGTCTTTAAAAATAATCCATTCAGTCTATAATTCTTTGACAACTGACTTTTTAGTTGGCTCCCATTCTCTGTATTTATGTGAATGGACTTTGAATTTGGATTTGGCTCTAATTAATTTGATAAATAAGTACTCTCTTGTAATTTCAGAGTTCTTTTGTCTTTGATTTCCCATTATTCCTTTTGTTAATGAAATGCCCATGCCCAAATTACATATATCCTTGGGTATTACAGATCTCATTTTCAAACACAGAAGCTCATGGCTGAGTTCTAATTTGTATGTGGAAACAGTGAATCAAAAGCATTATTGTTTTACTTTTACTCATTTTCATTATTGGTAAAGGACACTCATGGAGGAAAAAAGCCTCATTATTTTCTCTTTCTTCCTGCTTTGCTCAGTCTTTTTGGGACTCCAGTGTACCATATTTAGAATACTAGCTAGAGAAGTATCTGGAAAAATATTGTCTTAGAAGACAATCACTTCTCATTTTCCATCAAATATAGTTTCTCTCATCACAAGAGAGATCTAGAAAATACTAATATATATTTATATTTGAATTTTATATATATATATATCTTTAATACAATACATATATTTTAAAAGATCATTTGTCTTTTGTCAATTCAAATATTTTCTTAAGAATCCTAGTAAACATTTAATTGACGGTTGATGTGTTTCTTTCCATACTTACTTTCATTTTGAATCATGCTACTAAATGAACGTTATTTTTTAGGCCCATTTCAGCTTGTGAGATAATTGCTTCCTACTACTCAGTAACATGGCTTTCTGTTGCTAATTTTAATTCCTCATATAAATGGATTAGTGAATTAAGAAAAGTTGTTTATACTGCACTGTGATAACACTACTGACCATAAAAGATAGTATTTCTTTTAAGAGTATTAATTGTGACCTCAAGAAATGGAGTAGTGTGAAAAATTAAAATCCTTAAGGATTTTATTTATTCGGATGTTGTTCCCTAGTGCTGAAGATTTAATTTAGACCTTTAAAG
This sequence comes from Excalfactoria chinensis, assembly GCF_039878825.1. Lineage (NCBI taxonomy): Eukaryota > Metazoa > Chordata > Aves > Galliformes > Phasianidae > Excalfactoria > Excalfactoria chinensis. Next base: position 52,731,661 of record NC_092826.1, read on the forward strand.
TAAAAACAGCCAAAACTGAAAATGTGCTTGTATTTTATCTTTTGGATAATTATTAAAGTGAAATTTGAGAATCATATTCCAAAATCAATATAAATGTAATCCAAACATTTTTCTTTTTAGTAGAGTTATTCCATAAAGAAATGGGAAACAGAAACAAATAACATTTAGTTTCATGTTACTATTTTAAAATGTTATCTATGCTTTACTTGGTAAAACTATCTATTTCTTTTTCCCCCTTTGAAGCTCTTGACTTTTTTACTGTTGAAAGCTTATATCTTAGACTGATTTCTAAGGCTATCACCTTACTATGAGATGAGGTAGCTAGCTTCATCCTGAAAACAGAATTTATCATACTTCTCTCTCTTTTTCTCTTTTGGTCATTCTCCCACTCTGCCCCCACATCCTTCCCAGCTGGAAAGATGGCAGTTTGAGAATACCTCTGAATGGGAAAAGAGAGAGATACCTGATGCAGAAAAACAGTATTTGGAAGAAAAGAGCAGAAGGTTGAAGTTGCAAGTGAAAGAAATTCAGGAACTTCTGGAGATGAAAAATAAAGCAGTACCAATTAAATTGAGTTGTGATCACCAAAATGCACAAAGTAAGCTGCAGGTTAAACATAAGGTATGTATATTGTCATGTTTCATTACTTTAGGAGAATTCCTGTGTACAATTGCTATTTCATAATGACAAATGACAAAATATGTCCCTAAAGCAGGAGAGAATATCTGTGTTTCTGCATCTAAAACCTGGACAATTAAAACACAGTGACTGTGAATTTCTGTAGGGTACAGAAACAGAAAGAAAAATCTCTACAGTCTTAAAAAGAACCAGGAGAACTGACAAGTTAGAGAAGAAAACTTAGGGGTGAAAGTAATGACTAATAGGAACTAAAAATATTGAGTAAACTTTGGTAGCTACAGGATCCTGATGAAGATCAAAGCAAAAAAGTTACAAGGCAAATTGTTTCTCAGTCATTCTGAATATTGAATCTTTTCTTAGGAAAGTTGAAATAAATAATTTATCCTGGTAAAGATTTGAAAACAAGGTGTTCTGTACTTGAGGTCTGCTTTTAGATGTAACTGATTTTTGTGCATTTCTGTGATGTATCAAAAGCAGCAAGTTGCATTTCATGAGTCTAACTTAACCTAATAGAACATCTTATATAATGAACATCCATTTTTAATTTTCCTTTAGTGACATTTATTGCATCAAGTCATATCATATCACATGAAGATTTTTGTGATTTCTTTGTAATGCAAGCAATTTGGGTTTTTGAGTTTGGAGATATGGCCAGAAAGAGGCATATCTGTTTCAGCATCTGCCTGTGTTTCAAATATGTTATAGTTCTTTTTTTGTTCTTTTGCCCTTTTAAAAAATATTAGTTTTGTAAGAATATTAGACACCTGTGATATTTCTTACTGTTACTAGCATGGCTCTGCTGGAGACGACTTTGCATCATTTTTGTCAAAGTCAAAAGGCAAATATGGTGTGCAGGCATCTCTCTTTTTCTTATCATAAAAATGAATGTCCACGTTGTGTCTACCTATTCATAGTAGATAATATTAGAATAAGACTGTCTTCAAAACAACTGGTTATCAGTTTCAATGAGAAAATAAAAAATGATGATTTACTGGCAACTGAAAATAAGTAAATCATCATCTGGTAGCTTGCTAACAGCTATCATCCAAAGAATAGGATGAGAAATGATTCATTTGTAGCTGTTTGTCTGTGTGTTTCACAAGAATCACAGAACAGCATTATCCATAACCTGAAAGAATGTCTGGCTTCTAATCCAAAAGCCTTTTTTACTTGGATGGTAGTTTGGGTTCAAATGAAATCAGATGTTGTATCGAGGATTAGAAGAGCACATAAGGATTTTTGTAAGACGTAGCTATTGGTTAGATGTTTATGAATGATTACAGAGTTACTTACCAAGTAGATAAAATGGATGTTGGTAATATTTTGGGGAATTACCTGCAGAGCAAAATGCAGTTTCCTTATGCCCCTGCTTCTCCAAAACTTGCATTTGTAATATGTGAGATCCCTTCCAGTTGTTTAGAATAGCATATGGGGTTGTTAATTGACATGTGTCTGATTCTCAATTTGAAAGGTTACAAGCAAACAACAACAACTTTTTTCCTTTATTAGCAGTTCTAGGAATATTAGGCATGGGATCAAAACACAGAAGGGAAGTGCTAATGTTCTTGTGTAAAAGATTTCACGTTGATAATTATCTTAATATTTATACATCCATAGAATTTGTGCAATCACTTGCCACTCATGCAAATTCAATTTCTGAGCACAAAACTTATTATTACCATATTTTGCACAAAATGTGAAGCCTTAACATTATTCTTAGCAGACACTATGTTGATTGAAAATGTTTTTATGTGAAGTTCTTCAAAGGTTAACTCCTGTTCTACAAGATGAGCAGAATTGATGAAACGGTTGAGATCAGACATTGTTACTATTTAGTTTTATTGATTGTGCATCTTGGAATGGAGAAAAACATTTAAATTAATAGCTGTATTATTTGACAAATAGCATGGGAATAAATATTAAGTGGGTCTAACTGGTTCATCTAGGAAGAGATAAAATGAAGAAAAAGAGCTTTCTGATAGCACAGATCAATACTCAAAACATGCCCTTTATGGAAAGAGATTTTCTCTTTCAGCTGTGAATATCACCTTTAGAAAAACTTCTACATTAATTTGGGGGAATAAGAACAGTGTTCTTCTGTACTGTCTCTAATTATTATGGCCAATACTTGGTCATTAAACATTTTATTCATTGTGTATGGTTTTTAGCTGACTAGTATAGGGCCTGAGTACAGATCAGTAAACTGTGTTCATAGGCTATTTGTTCTTGCTGTTTTGTTTAGTTTCAAATTTTAATATTACAGGACTATAATTTTGATGCACGATTTAAAGATGGGATTATGGCCAGCATGTATTTTTATGACACTATTTTACACTAACTTTATTTAGCAAGATTTCTTTTAAATCATCAGCGTTTCAAGCTTGTTTTCTCAAAGGTAGGAAGCATTCCTTTTTTTATACAAATACTTTGAAAAACAAAGATCGCTCGCCTATAGTGGATTTACACAGCAGGTTTTGGTAGCAGGGTGCTGCCTGGCTTCTTTGTGAAATGAGGCCGGCGCTGCCCCCTACTGGATATAGTTTATTCCTGCGCTCTCCAAAGGCCCCGCTACAGTACAAGGCTAGGCCCAGCAGTCAGGGTGGGAGAAAGTCTGGTGGGGGCCCCTGTCACCACCAACCCAACGCCAGAGCTTTGTGAGTCCACATCACAGGCAAAAATTGTTTTTTTGTGATATTATCCTGAATGTGAGTGTAATTTCTGCAATTGCATCAAGGGGACACAAGAACAGGCGAAACTCAAGTTTGCACGTTTTTCTGCTTGATCCTCAGTACTGTACCCAGTGCTGCAGACTGCTTAAGGAGAGGGTGGATATAGTACTTAGGCATGTGGTTTAGTGGGCAGTATTGATGGTGGGTGGAGAACTGGACTAGATGATTTTAGAGGTCGCTTCCAACCTTAATGATTCTATGATTACTGTCTTCTGTTGTGCTGATTTACTAGTGTGAATACAGCCAGATACAAAAATATATGCAAATTGCTACCTTGTCAACAGCATTCAGAGGTCTGTGTCTCTGTAGCCCTTGTCTTAATGCATGCGATCTGCCAGAAGCGTTCAAGGAGACACCTCAGTACACAGATGGAATTTTGTAATTTGCCTAGTTTGAGTAGTAAGGGCTTAAAGTAATTGCTATGTGTTTCATTCCTGGTTCTGTGTCACAGATCTCATGGGTTGAATTTTTAATATAGTTTTAACTCTTTGTCAGAAAATAATACTCAAGAGAGCATTATGTTAGCATTGTTAAACACTTTGATACTTCACTTAGCACTGTTCATCCAATGGAGAATTATCTTCATTTCAGTGCAGACCTCTGGGATGGTTATTCTGATGGTTAAGGAGCAATGGCTGCACAATTTGCTCCCTTAGCAGATTTTTCAAATGCAATGTTTTGTCAGAATTATCACTTGGGATACAGTTGTTGTATATGTTTGTTGTTCTTTTTTTCCTAATTACACTTCTGGTGAAATGCCTCAGACTTGAATAAAATGGATGCTGTGAAGTAACAGCCTTTAAGATTTGTTTGTTGACAAATTCCTTTTAAAGAGGAAAAAATAAAGAGAGAATTCAGGAATTCAACCTTCAGTAAAATTTTGGGCATCATTTGTCAGTACTGAAAAAAGAAGGGTTGTTATCCTGTGTTCCACTTGAAAATATGTACTTATAGTTCTGAAATGTGGGTTGTGATATTTGTTTCCAGCTTTGGAAAGCTCAGTCCTTTGAACAGCCAGCAGTATGGGTTTGAATTACCTTATGCTTTGTTTTGATGTGCTTCGCTTTCCTCATTGCTTTCAAGACAGCTGTCTTGGGTTATTATGTTCATGGAGGAGACCTGGTTCTCAGTTCTCTCTGAAACTGCCTTTCTAAATCTTTTAGCTGGGTTTGTGTAGAAAATATTTCTCAGTGCTAAACCTCACGGGATTTCTTGTTTCTTATTCATACCTGTATATGGGAAGAGCAATGTAATCAGAAGCATTCTAATTTAGGTCTGATGCTTGCCATTTTGTGCTCATCTGAGTAGAGTTGCAGTTGTTTCATCCATGTAATTGTGGTGGAACTGTTTATTAAGGGGATTATCTTTTCATTATAGTATTTTTAATACTTTTCAATTTATGTATATCTAAATAAATCAGAGCTTAAGAACCACATTAAAACTATCTTGTGCCAAAGAAATAATAATAAAAGATAAGTGTATAGCTTATGTTTAAGGTTATTTTGTCAAGGGATGGTGTAACCAAAAAATAGTGTTTTGTATACTTTGGAGATGAGTAGTCCTCACATGGCCTAAATACTGAATTATAAAGCTGAACACCTCTTGTCTCACCCAGGCATGTCCCATATGCTTTGCTTTGCCTAATTTAGGGATGTTGATGTCTCTGTCCTTCACTGTTTCAGAGAATTTGTGAGGAAGTGAGTCGATATACTAGAAGTAACCAAAGTTACATCTTGCCATGGTTTTGTAATGTTGCTGTCAATATTCCACATCATAACATCATGTGCAGTATGGATCATTGAAAGGTTCATACTCCAGTTCCATGGAATGGCAGCATCCCGAGTGCTCAGCTCTCGGAGGAGGACTACATATCCCAGAGGACATCGCAGCCAGAGATAAGTCACGGGAGGAGGACATATATAATCTTGCTCCCAGTCTGGAGCTCTCTCTCTCTTGGACTCTCGGAGAGTGGGAAGCATTCCAGCCGTGTCGCCTAGAGTTCACAGTAGGCCTCTTGGTTTTTGGGGACTCTCTCTCTCTCTCTGTTTTGTTTGATTTATTAGCCTCAATCATATTGTATCATATTGTGTTATCTTGTATTCCGATATCATATTTAGTAAAATAAGTTTTTCTTCCTTAGATTGCTGCCACTGTTCTTTTTCCCATTCCCCTTTTTCCTTCCTTTCTGGGCTGGGGGCCCTATGGGGCGGCTGCCCCTGTCACAGGCACAGGTAAATCTAGGTAACCCGTGACACATCTCTGTCTAAAAAGAAAGTTCAGTGGTTTTTTGTTTGTTTTTTTTTAAGACAGCTTGTCCAGAAATTGTTTAATATTTGGTGAAGGCAAAGGTTGTTCCTCAAAAGGCAAGTAAATCCTACATCTGAGCTTCATAATGAAGAAACGGTGTGGAAGAGTTTTTTTCTTTTTTTAAATGAAGAATATTTAGTATTATTAATCTCTATGTTTCTCAACTTAATGTTGAAAAGTAGGTACATTAGAAAAGAACAAGTTACTAACATTCTTAATCTGCTGTTGTCATCTAATATATGTTTTTCATCATTATTTACCTGTTTCATCCTGTTTTCCATGCATTCAGAAATATCAACTATATCAACTGATATCAAATATCAGTTAGCCCTTAGACATAGAAATTAACACTAGGTTATCCAGTTATTGGGATATTTAAAGTAATTGTTGTATTTCTTTCAGTTGGTATTACACACATTGTCTCATTTATTGATTTATTTAATTTTCATTTCACATATTGTAGTGGAAAAGCTAAGTCACAGCTTGAACCAGTGATTGAGCAGGGCCAACCCAGGGGAGCTCAGTTCATGCAGTGACTGGAAGGGGCGGAGCCAGGATCCACTCCTCTGACCTCAATTAAGGGCTTGCAGTAGAGGTGAAGTATCTTCTTGGAGATCTGTGTGTACCTGAGGCTTTTGGAGGGTAAGCAGTTTCTTTCCTTTTTTTCCTGTGTCTATGGCTGCAGCGTTTGAGCATTTTTTTCACTTGCTGCAGCCTGGGACTTTCTATGTTGTCATGCTGCGCTTAACAACTTGTTTCCAACTTTTACAATTTGTTTCTTAGGTTTTTGTTGTTGGTGGTGGTGGGTTTTTTTGCTTTTTGTTTTTCTTTTTCCCACAGACAAAATTTTTTTACTTAGTTAAATCATTCTTCCTCGCAATGCCATTTAGTGCTATATTACCAAGTGTGCATTTTAAATTAGCAGCAACCATGTTGAAAGGAGAATTCATTTCTTTAGTACAGAATTACAGACCATATTTTCTACACCATTGTGAGTATAATGTTTGAGCAGGGTTGTAGCAATCTTCTGAAAGCTTTTTGGACTATAATTATCTGTTATCTGTCACTGTCTTGTGCAAGATATCTTTAAAACTCAGAAGGTAATTAGGCTATAGAAACTGTTTATATATATATATATAATGTGTGCATATTATATATATGTTGTGTATAAATGCTTAAGGTGTGGCTTTAAGTACTTGGACTTCTGAATGTCTCTTATGTTGTGCTACAGTAATTTTGGTATTGGCATCAAATGTCTTCCCTAGCATGTCAGACTTCTACCTGTTTTGTGTGAAAAGAGGAGCCATAGCTGACCACATTACCAAGGCCAGAAGAACCAGCAACCTTATTCAGATCTACAGCCCATGGAAAAGATAGGTTAGGTGGTGGTGGATAAAGTCAGCTGAAAATAAAGATCACTACACAAGTTCTTAGTGACTTTCCAGACTTGTAATTCAGTCAGCATGGTGGGGGCCCAAAATGACTGTTGACCTGGCCAGCACGGGCATGGCTGCATTCACAGTGTGACAGGTGGGGCTGAGCCTCAAGCATGGCCTATAGGAGCATCAGCATTAAAAACTCTAAAGAGAAGGAGATACTGTTGCTGCTTAGGGTTTCCATCAGAGCTTTAGGGAAGAGCTTTGCTTAAGGTCCTTCCCAAGAGGGGAGCAGGGGCTGGCCCTCAACTATGCTTACAAATTGGTCCTGAGCCAAACTTCAGGAAGAGAGTGTGTCCTTAAAGGCCAGATATTCCTTACTGGGTACCAAATGATTGTATCAGCATGGCTAAGAGGCTACAAAGTGTCTGTGCAGAGAGTGGTTCAGCACAGTATAATCTAATTCATTAAAATACCAAGTAGATTCTTTTGTCTTCATGATGATTAAATATGATCTATTTTTGGTATTATTTTGTGTCTGTTATTGGAATAAATTCATTGTTTATCATCTTTTATGTTTTTCTGGAGGTCAACAGTAGAAATCACTGACCTTCAAATGGAAATGACTGCAGCAGGCCTTAGTATATTTGAGTGGAAATACCGTTTTGCCAAGTCTAATGGTCTAGAACTGATTAAGTTTAAATTGGTTACTCTACATTCACACTCCTGTGGTTTCATGATTACTAGGTGTAACAGTGTCCACGGTTTTGAATTATCTTAGTCATTTACCTTTCATCATTTATACAGAAGCCACATACTATGATTGAAAATAGTGCTTTTTCACAAGTTTAATTTGCAACTGAGTGTGAGTGAATGCTTTTGGCAGATTTCTGTCCTTGGCTTCATTGGTGTAAAATGGCATCAATTTACATGAAGAATGTTGTTATTGAAATCTCTAAGATCATTATATTCACGCCTACACGAGAGTCTGTGTTCTAAAAAGTAAATGTGTACGGGAGACTGACTTCTCAGGCAGTTAGTAAAGATACTCAGGGTAAAGACGTAGAATCATGTGGTTGGTCTCCTTGCTGAAACACTCGTTCAACTGGAGGTTCAGCCTGTATTCAGTAGTGTTTTTCAACACTAAGGTATGAAAAATATGTTCTTGTGTTCTCTGTTCCCATGTTCTGTGATCAAAGTTCAATCAGCAGATATACATGTAATGTTTTCTGCTTCTTCGAAGATATTTACCTTTTAACTGTCACCACTTGGCAAGTAAATGTTCTTTGTTGTTCTGATAAATGAAAAGGCTAAATTGTTTATATTCAAACCCAGTAACATTGCATATAAATTTTATTTACATCATAACCATTAAATATTCAGTTTTGGGCATCTCAGTACAAAAAGGACATGGAGGTACTGGAGCAGATCTTGTGAAGGTTACGTAAACTGGTCTTGTGAGGCTAGTGAAGGGCTTGGAAAATCAGCCCTATGAGGAGAGGTTGAGGGAGCTGGGGCTGTTTAACTGGGGAAAAGGAGGCTGAGGGGAGACCTTATTGCTCTTTCCTAGTATCTGAAAGGTGCTTACAGTGAGAGCAGGGCAGGTTTCTTCTCACTGGTGACAGGTGACAGTATGAGGGGAAATGGCTTCAAGTTGCACCAAGGTAAGTTTAGGTTGGACATTAGGAAACACTTCTTTATAGAAAGGGTAGTTAAGCACTGGAATAGGCTCACCAGGGAGGTGGTTGAGTTACCGTCCCTGGATGTGTTTAAGAGCTCTTTGGATGTGGTGCTCAGCGATATGATTTAGCAGAGGGTTGTTAGAGTTGGGGTACTATGGTTAGGCTGTGGTTCGACTTGTTGATCTTTAAGGTCTTTTCTGACCTGGGTAATTCTATGATTCTATGTGAGATTTTAAAACTAATTATTTTATCTATATGTAAATATGAGGCAAAAAAAAATGAGGTGTCACAGGTTAACCGAAAATATGCCTGCGCCCATGGCAGGGGGGGCAGCTGGCCCGCAGGGTTGCTGGCCCAAAAAGGAAAGGAAAAAAAAAATGGGAAAGGGAAAAGAAAACAGTGGCAACGATCTAAGGAGGCACACTTATTTACTAAATACTATAGCGAAATGAAGGATAACACAATATAATACAATATAATTGAAATCAAGGATAATGAATCAAAGAAATTAGGAGAGAGAGTGAGTCCCAAAACCAAGAGGCCGACTGTAAGCTCTAGGCGAAACGGCTGGAATGCTCCCCCCTGGCTCCAAGGATTCAAGAGAGCGATTCCAGACCGAGAGTGAGATTATATAGTGTCCTTGTCCCGTGACTTATCCTTGACTGTGATGTCCTCTGGGATATGTAGTCTTCTGTGAGCTGAACATTCAGAAAATTATCCATACTTTACATGAGGTTATGATGTGGAATACTGATAGCAAAATTACAAAATCATGACATGAGGTAAGAAAAATTGCTAGAAATAGACACTTTTTCAATGGTACTTTTATGTACCTCAGGAGATAAATGTAAAATATTTAAGATTTTTTTAATATTAATATCTAATTTAATTAATATTTAATTTCAATATTAATATTAAAGTTTATCATATACTATGGAAAGGTGTGTGGTAACATTTTTGCGTTAGTACGTGGACTGAAAAGACTACTTGAAAATGTGTGGTTATCTGTGATTGTACTTGTTTTTCTTCTCATAAGCAGTTGGTACATCTACAGATTCCTTATTACATCATAGTGTGTTATCACATGTATCTTAGATTTTAGAAACTGGATGGTCAAAAAGGCATTAAACATGAGACAGCACTATTAGTTTTTTTTCCCCCTGTATATAACAATTGCTTATATAAAAACTACTGTAGACTGTGGATTTATTGATAATGTTGTTTTGCCGTTGGTGTGCATTCTAAAATTCTAAGAAATATAAACTCCATAAATCCATAGTTTCTATTAATTACACTATAAATAGAGCAAAAATATAATTTCTTATAATGAATTGGTGCCCTAGTGTTAATAGCACACCAACGGTTAGTTGTTGCTGAGAGATGAGTGCACGCTTAGGACCAAGCTGTGATCAGGAGCCATTGCCTGTATGGCATGACAGCATGACAGCAAGGAGTGGGGAAGACACAGAGCAGGTTCCTGAATTAGGCTGAGGGGGTTATTCTGTACCACATGGCATTGTACTGAAGGTCATAAAGCTGTGGGCAGACACCTAGGACTGGTTGTTTGAAGGTTGCTGTGTGCTCCTTGGCAGGGCTGAGTATTTGTGATGGTGGTTGGGTGCCACGTTGGTCCTGTATGTCAAGTGGCAAGTAGTTACACTGCAGCTGTGTACATTCTTATTGTTTTCTTTTTTTGTTGTTTGTTTTGTTTGTTTGTTTTTTAATTTCCATTTGTCTTTTGTCTTAGCTTTTCTCTCAGCCCATGAGTTTTATTTCATTTCTATTTCTCTCTGCTGTTCCACCTGGGGGGTAAGTGAGCAAACAGCTGTGTGGTGCTGAGCTGCTGCTGTGTTAAACCACAACACCCACAAAATGGGTAATTGAACTGATATCTAGGCTGTGATAAATTTGCTTGGTTTGGAAATGTATTCCAAGCCACAAATGGGTTTGTTATGAAAATAGTTTCTAGCTAGCGTGTTGAAAATGTTCTATTTTTTTAATTTTGACTGTTGCATTATTCCTAAACAGGAGGTCAAAAAATAGTTTTTCTGATTAAAGATAAATAATTGGAAGTACAAAGCTTTTGAATGTTGCTTAACCTCAAATATTTAATGTGAATGACAGATGAGGCAATCTGTAAAATATAGCCCTGTTACATACCTTATGAATAGTGTACAACCTCTACTCTTAAGCCTGAAAACATGCTTTGTAATTACTGGAAGAGTGTGAATCATCTAGTTCCAGAGCTCAAGTACACTTTCTTAAAACTTCATGCAGTTAAACCACATAATAATAAAATCGTTCATGAAAAATGCTTATTTTGGCAGGTTCTCTTTATGGACTTTGAAATAAAGAAGTCCAAATATGTACACTATGTCATTCCGTATGCCATGGTGTATGTTTCCTTTAATATGAGAATTATTATGAAATCTTCTATTCAGTATGTGCAAAAGGAGCCCTCTTTGTATATAAGCTGGGTTTGGACCAGTAAGGGTAGGCTGGTAAAGTATAACCTGTGTTTTAATAGAAATGGAGTACTTCATTTGTCTTTAAACTGTGGACATAATTATAAAGCTTTGTTTTTCTCTTATCAACAGTTCTGTTGGTCTGAAGAATTTCTCATGCTGTAGTAGGGTTTGTTCAGTTTGGCCATAGAGAAATAGGAGTTGTATTATACAATTGGACAAATTTATATTTAAAAATGTCACTCAAGATACAGTAGCATTTCCTAATATATTGCATGGTTAATATAACCTCTTGCTCAGAAATATTTAGCAGAACTTATATGATCATATCGTCTTTTTCTTGTTTGGAGGCTTTATTTTTCAAATTATATTAAATCACTGGATTTGCAGATTTACCTTTATAGAAACTCATGAATTATTTCATATTATATGGTATTGAGAGATATTGAGATAATGAGTGAGATTCTGTAAACAGTTTCTAGAGAAAATAAAATGGATTTATCAGTACTTGCATCATTGTGTTTTGTGTCTATAATTACACTTCATTTCAAACAAAAAAACTGGCAGCATTCCCTACTTAAAGCAAACTTAACCTAATAAGAAATTTGCTTGCTGAAAGGTCACGTATCTTAGAATGGGTATTAAACAAGGCTTGTTGATAATAATTAGGTTTTTTTAGGGTAGTCTATAGATTAGATAGCAACCTGCTGTCTTCTATGGTCTGAAATAGCCACAGGTTGTGGATGCCTAAGTGTTAGGCAGATTAACCCTACAAATCTGTGACTATCACATTTATACAAGTGGAAGATATGGCTTATTATTCATTCATATTTTGAGTTCTTTGTTGTTAGTGTCCTTTTCCTTAATTCCATTAGCATGTTAACATATTTTTAGGTCAGTGCTAACCATAGTATTAGTGTCCGTCTAGTCTTGTATTTCAGGATCTTTGATTTCCACTGATTACACATATGACATAAATTAATAGGAAAAGAGGTTAATGTTTAACTTATTTAAGAAACTGTTAAAAAAGAAGTACAACAAATGAATATAAGTATTCAGTATATTACTTTTTCCTCTTGAAGTGACTCCTGTCTGAAAATGTCTGTGCCTATTTATTTTCTTTCCTTATAAAGTGAATAGTTTTATCCCTTTGTTTAGGGATCTTGTGATTCATTTATTATAATCTTGTTTAAATTTAGGAAGATGTAGTTATTTGTCCCATATACTATAAGGCTGAAACTTACAAATGTGGTTTTTAATTTTAATACAGCAGTAGTTGCAAGATACAAATAAGAGATCAGAGTCATTAGCATGGTAAGAAATGGTTGTGTGGAAGTGGCATGTTTGATCAAATTCCTACTGAGTAGGGAAGGCCTGGATTTTGTTAGTCTGGGAAAGGAGGAATAGCTGATGGGAATAAAATAGATGGGAAGTCATGATAAAATAAGCATCCTAACCAGAAAATTTAGAGTAGTGATGTGTTTGTGTGAATCCTTCAGAAACCAAGAGAAGACTTCCAACTCTGAACTTCTACTTTTTCAGTATACTGTGTCCTCTTGCTCTTTTACCCTAACCTGCTGTCAAATTAGGTATAACTGTTGACAACACAGCAGAAGTTGACAGAAAAATTATTCTGCTGTAGAATAGTCCTCAGACAAATTGCTCCAGAGAGTTGACAGAAGTGCCTTGCTGGTTTCATAAGATGTACATTAGAGAACTTCTATGGTAATCTGACAATAATCCTTCACACATTCTTTTTCAAGATCTGAAATAGCGCAGTGAGATATTACCTTGCAAAAAAGCTTTAGATGTGCTCTGAAGACTGCTTGTTGTGAATTCATTCCATCACAGTGTACAAACTAAATAGCTTTTACAAAAGTATCAGAATCAGGAAGGATTCAATTTTTTTGTGTTTATCCTTTGAGCCTAATAATGCTTGTATGGTTACTGCAAAGATTGCATGCACATACACAAAACAAACAAAAAACCCTAACAAACCAAACGAAAGCACCGCAAAGCAAACAAACAAGCAAGCAACCATGCTGCCAATGCTACCACAGTATGTTGACTTGGACAGCACTTGATTTACAAATAGAGTGAAATAGTGTTAAATTGTTTAGGCAGAAAAGATAGAACAGTGTATTAGTTTATTCTGTTTTAATACAGTGTGCTACTTCGTGTTTACCGTAACTGTGATATCTTACTGACTTGTCTAGAAACTCGGAAGGTTTTTTTTAACTTTTGCATGTGTGTTCAGCATGCAGCAGCTATGCGAAACTACTGAAATTAACTAGTCTATGATATGCATTAATTCATTGGGAAGCATGAGGCAGAATGACGTAAGATAGAATAACCCTATTTATAGGAAGTGGCAAATTGAATGTTTTTATTAGTACGATAGTATCTAGTTTAAGATATAGCTCAAGAATGCACACAGTTGCATTAAACATGCAAACAAGCAAAATAAATGTTTTATGCTAAGATGCTCTCTTTGTTCAGAGAGTTTTGGATGTATCTCCTCTCTGCCCTATCAGCTGTAAACTGTGTTCAAGTAGAATTCAACGGTCTTTATTACAGATGTTAGGAAGATGTCTTCTTCAGGGTACAAGTCTTGAAAGGAATAAAAAATTTCATAATTAATGACTGATATCAGTAACACACATCAGCTTCACGAGACCTGTGCAGAGATGTCAGGGTTGTGAAAGGCTCAGATGTTTTACTGAGGCTGCTCTGAATCAATGGTCTGATCATACGCTGTAAATTTGTCATAAGCAGAATGTGCTGGCTTTCCTAAATGCACTTGTGACTTCTTAAGCACTTTATAGCTGATAGATCTGACTTCTTGAAAAATATGGATTCAGTATACTCGTGCTGAGTAGGACAGATGTATGTGTTAATGAACATTAAAGGAGAATAAAAATTTGATTACAAAAAATTTTTGAAATGTAAATGGTGATAAAAACTATTTTTAGGGGGTACCTTTCATATACATTCAAGATTTGGATATGGTGCAGTGGATGATTTGATCGATTTTTCTGCATGATTCTGTTATCTTAAATAAGTGTAGCTCTTTCTTAGTGGCGCCAAGTCATGCTTCAGGCATCAAAGCATAAACAAGCAAAAAAATGTTGATTCATTATCTGCCTGAAAACTATTCCAATGCACTAGTTGGACACTTGTTACAGCAGTTTTGCATATTTTTTTTTTTTTTTTTTTTTTTTTTCCTCCTTCTCATAATCTTCACTGAGCTTCTGACTATTAATCCTTCATTTTCTGTGCAGTTTTTCTTCGTGCCACTATGGTAAGAACCTAAACATTACCTTAGCTATCCTATGATTGTTATGTAATATAAGAAATACTCTTTAGTCTTACATTTTTCTCTTCTCTAAAGGCAAGCTAAAACAGTACTACTTTGCTTAAAATCAGGCATTTGTCTGTTAAAAGCATCTACTTAAATGATTTTTATTTTCTTAATATTGATAGAATTTAAAGAATGAACAGAGAATAGATGAAACTAGACAGTATGTACAGCACATATTTATGCAATCATGGAAATTTTTTTGTTATATATTTCTAATTATCTGCTTAATTAAAAAAATGCAATAATGGTATTATTGTTTCTCTTATGGTATTTTAGAATGTTCTTCACAATCTTTTTATCTTTGCCTGTGTGCATTTATAATGCAGTGTATTTTTTTTTCTGCAGTCTAAAGTGCTTGTTCACATCTCATAATTATAAGTCAAAACGAATAAAGCAGAAAACATCAGGTCTACTGTATCTGTCATTTTGTCCATTTTTTAACTTAATTATTAGAATATTCATCTAATGGAAGAAAATGGCCTTTCATACCATAAATGGATTTTCTTGCCAAAACTAATAAGGACATTCATTTTCAAGTATCATTTATTCCTTGATTTACAACAATAAATGTCAAATAAGCTTTTTTTTTTTTTTTTTTTTTTTTTTTTTTTAGCTCTTTTATCATCTGTTTACAGAGATTTGAAGGAGAGGAAGGAATGCTACTGCTGATGTTTGTTTGGTGTTTTATTTTATTTATTTATTTATTTGGTTTTACTTTGAATGCTGTCAGTAAGTAGGGTGTATCCTAGATAGTATTTGGTGCTCTGTGTGGGAACTGTTGTGTCACGCCTGAAACACTGATTGCAAGGACTGAGTCAGCCATGGTAGTACAGCTGAGGCAATTCAGCTGTGTGACTAGAGGGGGTGGAGCCTGGCTGCACCTCTCCTAGACCCCATTCCAGGGCTGACTGCCACTGGGGAAGGATTTATTTCTGGAGATCCCTCCCTTTGGTGCTTTCTACTGCAAGCCTAGGACATGGGTGAGCATTTCATTTATCACTGATCATCTCTTTCCACGATGGTAATCTTTCTAATTATACAATCTGTAAAATACCATCCTAACCATGCCACTCTACCTGTACATTTGTTGATTGTACAGTGATGTAGGATCTGCTTAATATTTTTCAGGGAAAACTAAATGACTTTTTGTACAAGATCTGTACTTCACTATGAGTGAATCATACTTCATTGGTCATATTTTGAGCATAATGAAATCTAAACTTGTGCCTAATTTTAGTCTCTTTGTGATTGATGACTGTTTTGGAGTTGTAGTTATGTCAGACCAGAACCAAAAAAAAAAAATAAAATTTTTTGAGGTCTTGAACTGAAGAGGTTCGATGCTGAGAAAGCTCATCCATACTTTAGATTATGCAATAATAATCTTTAAATTAGGACAGTGAATGCAGCACTTTTGGTGTCTTAGTGTACAAAACTACTGATTAATAATATTTTAGTAGAAGCCAGAATGCAAAAAGCATCATGCTAAGATGCTATTCTTTTTATGTAATGTATTTATCATCTTGCCTGTACTTCGCACGTTACATTTTAAAAATACATAGAAGATTAAAAAAAAAAAACTTTTTTTTTTTTTTTTTTTTAAAATGAAATGTGTTCTCAGCTTTATTTGAGAATCCGAGGGCTTTATTTAGGTATTACTGGGAGGCAAGAATTGCACTACAATATCAGTTTAAACCAACACACTGTCTTTCTAGGGTGAAAAATAATCTTTTATTTAACTTGTCTAATCATGCTTTGTATCTCCAATTTATCACGCAACACAATGGGCAGTTTAATGTTGAGGAATAAATCTAATTGTCTGTAATAGTAGAATAGGATGCTGGGAGATGAATAGAGTGATTTCCTTCCTGAGAGGCTCCATTTACTTGGAACTGCTGGTTTCTGTTTAACCATCTATAAACTCACTCTGCGTGCCATCTAAAGAGGAGCAGCTTAAAGCATGAATTTAACAGCAGTGCAGTTTTTGTGGTATCTTTCATACTCTGAACGCAGAATTTATTTTTCATTTTGTATCTGTCCTTGTTTAGCAAAAGTTGGATGTAAAGTCAGGATGATTTTAGCTTGAATTAAGTTCCCATGTATTATAATCTTGGACCAAGCTCTGTAATGCTGCATGTTCTCTATGTCTCAAACACAATGATGTTTTGAAGGGGGTTATTTGTTGCAGGTACTGCATGTCAAATGTCATTCACTGGCAGTCATTAATGCAGTGATCATTCAGAAACAAAAAGCTGAATCAATTCTGAACAATATGTGAATTCTGCTTGAATTTCTTTCTGTAAAAGTTCATGAATGGCCTGAAGGATCAACAGAGACTGTTCTATCTCAAGCACATCATTCAGCAGAAATTCATCTATCATTATGACTCAGGTTCTGGTAGTTGGATATCTTATAAAATTAGCTGCAATATTAAGTTAACTCTTTCCAAAACTTGTACGTGAACACAAAGGACCTAAGGGATAAAATTAGAAGATTAAGTATCTAGATAATTGCTGCTTAGAATCTGAGCTTAGCCAGTAAAAACTAATATTTAATTTAATACTTAGGAAAATTTAGTCTATTAGCTGATTAGCATTAAATAATTTGCAAGATTTTCTTTATCTATAGTAGCTCTGCAGTATAATGCCTGAATAAGAATATAAAGCAGTTTCCACACCAATAAGGCTCTTCTTTGAGATTATGTTTAGTTCTCTGTGCTTTAGGGGAGCTAATTTTGATTTACATTTATACAATCTGGCAACTATAGCTGAGAAATCATCCAAAGCTAAGAAATTGCAAAGAGAGGACTACAGATGCAACAAGAATAAAAGCAACATCATACGTATAGCTTGTTTTACTGTTGATAAACTATACTATAAGTAACTGCAATAAACTCTGCAGATCTCTGCCAGGTAGTGATTTTTAAAGTATGAAACATCCGATTGTGTTGTTAATTTCAGTCACTGCTGCAGTCCCTCTCTCTTTCTGAGTGCTGCTGTAAAAAGGCAAAGAAAAATAAGATAGATGATCAGAGGATATTTTGGTGTGAGTAACTGCTGTATGTTTGTATATCTTTTTGTTCCACTAAATCAAGTAAGGAAGAAAACAGGGAAAGTACTTGCATTTCAATAATTTTAATGGTAATCTAGTATTATTGTCTTCCTCAATTATTTGCATTCCAGCATAGTCCCTTTCAATAGGGAGCTCATAGGAGAAAAACTTTAACAGAAATTATCATAGATTATCCTCCTGTAATGTTGTCACTATAAAAATAAGGTTCTGAAGTTACTATATTCTGCTTTTTTATCTACATGTTTATTAGCTAGCCTCCATTGATTTCTCTTAAGCTTCTGCTTAGCTGCTTTCTTAAGCAGAGAGGCTTTTTTTCTTTTTTATTTGTGTTCTTTAATAAATTGCATCACTAAAGATTTTTATTTCCCTAACTTGTATTAAAAAAAAACAAGTAGTGAGTTACAAACATTTGAAGTATGGAATTGGCTATAAATCTGTCAGTTTAAATTTGCAAAAGCTATATTGAATTCATTAGGATTCTGAGTATTGACCATGCTGACAACATCATAACTCTGATAAAGTGACAGTGATTACTATTTAAACAAGAGGAAATGAAGCTGAAAAATAAAGTGGCCCTTTGGAACAGAATGAGTAGATGAACTCTTAAAACTTATTTACTTCCTAATCCTTCTCTTATTTCATGTAAGATGTAAAACATGAAAGGTAGAAATGAATTTAATCTGTGAATGTCAGTGACATATTGTTTGTATTGTCAAATATTCTACAGCTAAGCACAGCTACTAAGATTGGAGAATGGAAAGAATATAAAAAGAAATATGGAGAGCATAGTGACATCACCTACCTGCGGTATTTAACTCAAAAGAAATTCAGAATCATAGAATCGCATGATCTCTGGTGAGACTGTCCAAAACCTGAACCAGGAAGTTATCATTAATGGATTACAGGAGTTTCTTGGATTTCTATCAGCTTGCCTTGTTGTTTTCCCACCAGATAACTGTGCTGCTGAAATTCCCTATCAGGATGAGAGCCCGAGAGTGTGATGCTTCTTGTAGCTGAAGTGAGAAGCCTCATAGCATTTGTTTTTTTTTTCTCTATCAAATAGTGTTATTGTCCTCTTTGTAGCTGTTGTAGTTTCCACGGAAATAAATGGGATACATTACTTTTGGAACAGCCTTTGTAATGTACCAAGGTTCTGTTAGCAACAGATAGCAATAGAGTACCAACAGTTCCTTAAAGTTTGTTGGTTAACAGGGAAACAATCAAACATGAGATGTTGCTGACACAACTGGGGACTGCAGTAGCAATCATTAACTTCAAAAGGATTGTGCTTTCTGCTGATATGTCTAAAAAGTAACAGCACTTTTTCTTTCATTTGGTTATCAGTTCACTGGGACAAGCAAGGGCTTAGAAAAGAGAATGATAAAGTGTGGACTGTTGAGCGTTCAGGCTCTGGCTGTGAAAACATTATGCAATTACTAAGTAGTGTTTCAGGCAAAAAAATCACTGTGTTTCTCCATCACTGCTGACTGCTAATCAGTTTGTTGAGTGATTATTAAAAAGTTTTGCTTTGACCTACAATAACTTAGTAGCTTGAAACCTATTACTCTTAAAATCTATACTCACATATAAGCTTTTAGTTACTTGTTTAAAGGGAAAAAAAAAAAAAAAAAAAAAAGATACGCTAGTGCTTTACTATTCCCTCCAGTTTTGTTTCTATGAATAACTTTGTTGTCTTCATAATGTTATAGTCATTTTTTCATAATCATTCATAAATGTAGGAGGAGAGTGAAGGATGTCAGATAAAAATGACACTGTTTTAGAAATCTTTTTAACATCTTCCTCCTTAATGTTTTGACCTATTGTTTTTCTGTGTGAGATAGGGTTGTGATGACAAAAAACACCTGTGTGTGTGCAAGTGACCTCATGTTATCTGCTAGGTAGGAAAGTCACCTTCCTTAGATAAGTCAAGGAGCGCAAAGACTTTTAAATTACATTTAGAAAGCTTTTGCAATTTTCTATAAGATTGCATACTTTATATCTGCGTTGATGAGAAAATTATGAATATATGTGTACATAATGATTACATTATTATAATGCTAATTAAGCATGGCAACTTCCAGGGGAAAAAAAAAAAAAAAAAAAAAAAAAGATGCAAGTGTATCCTACTTGCATGTAATTAAGTGGTATCCCACTGAAATCTGTACTCCATATTTCAGTGCAGCTCTTCAGACGCATAGAGGTAATGCGTGTGTATAGTCCAATTCAAATTCAGTAAAGCAGAAGCATCATTCCTCATTGCCCCGGTAATCCTTTTGTAAGATTTATCTAACAGTCAGATAAGATCATACTAAAGTTTAACTTGTTTGGTCTGGGGAAAAAAAAATTGCTGGTACATCAAAATGTCAAGGTAACTGATAACACTAAGCTTTCACTTTCCAATGCAGATTTATTGTCAAAAAGCTTTGTGCAGAAGTCAAGTATGATTTTAACACAACTTTGGTCAAAGTCCCATCTTACAAGCTATATATCATCTGTGCTGTTTGTGAAGTGATACAGAACTGAAAAATTGCTTCATACTTGTCAGCAGGTTTATTTAGACAGAAGTTAAATTTGCTTCTTTTTTTATTTAAAGGGAATGTTTAAACAAATTAAGACACACAAATTAGGTATGTTTTATGAAGGGACTTTGGTTTTGAGCTAAAAAATACATTTATAATTTGTTTACTTGACTGTATCCTCTAGTAAAATTTATGGAGTACTGTTCTAGGCAATTTGTAGATATATTATCTCAGAATTGATATATTTATATTTTTTTAATGGATTGATTGTACTTAAGAAACACAGTTCTCTAGCTCAGGTCACACTGAAATCACTAAATGTGTTGTGTTAGTGCATGAAGGGAGAAAGTCTTCCATGTGTGTTTGTGATTTTATGCTTATTTTTGTTGTTGCCATTGTTTTGTTGTTTTCCTAAATCTAACTAAAATTTCCAAGCACCACGAAGACTGTGTTAAAATGGAACTTAAAAAAAAAATTGCACACAGAAAACTATATCTACTCCTTATCTGTGTATGGGCATCTCTAAGAATGGAAGCAATACAAAACCTTTCTTGAAGAGTGCAAGGTGTGAAGAAAGCTGAGTTAGTTACAGTTCCACCTAACAGCATAGCCATTCTTTGCAATAACTGCTTTTGCTCATAGGCAGGAGCAGTGCCAGTGTTTCCCACTTTATTAGGAAACCATGCTAAGCAGTACTAAAATGTTGGTTGGAACAGCAGAGCAATAGATTAGCTTGGATATGGGGAACTACTATCTGAGTCTGCTTGAAGGAGTAACATCACACTTTAGAGAGATTTATTGCAGCTTCAAGATAAAAATGTTTCTTCTTTTTTTTTTTTTAATATTTTTTTTTCTCTGAAAAGGATGTGTTGATCTTGATCAAGGCATTGTCCTAATGATTAATAGATCTGTTTTGTATGTTCAGTTTTGTACAGGCTAGAAGAAGGTAGGTAGTACACCCGTGCTTTGGAGTTCTCATCAATCAAAGTGGACAGACTATACTTCGCTATATTGTTAGATATAGGCAGAAATTTTTGCTTGTAAGGCCTCTAGGGAATGTGGGTCCATAGTACCAGAGAGAAATTTAAGATTCTAACATCCAATACCTCTGCATGCTTCAAATGCTAATGCTTCTTAACTGTTTTGCAACTACTGTCAAATAATTGGCCCACGCTTTTGTCTGATCTTTCAGAGATTTCACCCACAGGACATGTAAATGGATGTGAGTAGCTTTACATGTAGATGAACTTTGTAACCCGATTTTAGTTATACTTCATTTATACATATAATTATATCAAAGCTGTCACCCTTTCAAAGCTGCATGTTACTGAAAAATTAAATGAACTGGAAAAATGTATGAAGACCTATTTGGACATGGATGTGCAGTTAATAAATATTAAGAAAGTGTCTGTAATGAACATGTATGTACATAAGAGATAAATAAAAAATTATCTGAATTCACTGTATGATGAATTGTGTCCCCTTCTGTGTATTACTAAGTACTTACAATTTTCTGTTTTTCATAATGATATTTTTACTTAGCTTAAATGTCTTGAGGAAAAACCCAGGTGATACAGAAGCAGAGAAATATTTTTTTAATGAATAATCTCTTTAATTATATTCTTGTTCTGCTATATGCTTTAGATTGTGAAATTGCTGAAGAGTATGTAATTGAATAGCAATTTAAGTGTGAATTTATTAAATCTGTTAGATTTATAAAAGTAATTTGAGAAGAAGTACTGCTATATTGGGCACACCAAGTATATAAAAATTTAAAATAGATGCTTGTAAGTGCAGTATAGTTTCTAATGGGAATTTGTCTTGGTTATAATAGTTACAATGATTGATTTCACATGTCTTGGAAAGCTCATTCAGTAAGTTTCTCTTATCCTAATGGCACTTTAGGGGAAGACCATTCATTTGAGACTGCTGGGGAATCTCATGATGTACTAAAAGATTTCATAAACTGATGAAAATTTATAGTAGGAATTCAAATATTGTGGTACTTCACTTCTAAAGCAAACAGTATTTATTCTACTAATTGAGTTGATAAAGCTAGTAATTTCTCTATGCTTTGTGCATCTATGTACCTTATGTTGGTTTTCTCCAAAGTACTACACAGTATTTTAAATTGTACTTCAGAAAACTAAACCAAAAATACTTGTGAAATTTGAGTTTATGTACTGTAAGTAGACAAATGGAAGCAGACAAAATGGTTAAGCAGACTTAAATGTCCAATAACTTATCTATTTTTTTTCTGAAGAAATTAACTATTATCATTATATTTTATATGCACTGTATCTGAGAATGAGCTGCCCAGGGAGGTGGTGGAGTCACTGACCCTGGGGGTGTTCAAGGAATGACTGGGTGTTGTATTGAGGGGCATGGTTTAGTGAGAATAATTTTGGAGAGCAAAATTAAGAATCATTGCTAGAGAATGTGTACATGTTCCATTGATGCTTAATAATGGATCATTAAGATTGAAGCAGGATAAATGAATGTGTTTGAAATTGGTAGAGAGATTGTTTATATAAATAAAAATATGGTTTGAAAAAATAATAATCCTGGAATAATATTCTGGAGTTGTGCAGTTGATTTTTGTCCAAGGTCGATGGTCTCAGATTATTAGTATTGGAAAATAGACTTAATATCTGTCTTAAGGTAATAACAAGAGAGTTTCTGTACTTATTTCTAAGGCCTCTTTTGTTATTATCAGCAACCACTAATTGGAATAAAGTAATAAAACTCTCGATCTTAAAATATTATTATTCAGTGAATACTGAAACATCCTGAAAATGCAGTGTAAGTTATGAAGCACTGGAGAAGGTAATGAAAGAAAATAAACTTGAACTGGCTTGCTTTATTCAGACTCTGAATTTGTGATAGTAAAGAAAAGCTAGAAAATGTATAGTAGACTATTGCAACTATCGCTAAAATGGTGACATGTTATGTATATATGTATAACAGTGGTAAATAGATTAACGTTTTCCATACTTTGTTAATTTTATTAGCAGCAGGTGTCATAACTTCTGTGAAGCATAGTAGCAGCTGACTCTTTGCTGGGCTGAGGCATCAATAGGCAAAGCTGCGTCTCTGGTATCCACAGTCCACACACTCCTATTACATAAATCATTTGATATATATGTCCAATTCTACACCATCTCCTGGACCCGACCTTACTGATAATAAGTTAGCACTGAACTTCATGCATCACCTTGTCTGCTCTTACATACTGTACACACTCCAGTCACTGACCATTTGTAATTATTTCAACAGAGGCATTGCATAGCTCGTTGAGCAGATAGTTATTTACGAAAGGCTATGAGAACTCTAAATGTCCATATTTCTATATATATATATATATTTTTTCTTATGAGGAGAGAACAATATGTAGGAAATCAGCCAAAGAGTACGGATGGCATAAGTAGACATTACTGCAGGTTATTGGCTTAAGGAAATCTACTTTAACCATTCAGGAAAATCAGTTATGTGAAGTAGACTAGTAAGTTTAGAGCAACTTTATTTTTTACTCTTTGAGACATTGTGTGTAAAGTAAATAACTTATAGTGGGAAGACTTCCTAGAAAACAACAAGTCATAGAGGCCATCAGAAAAGTAAAAGTTTATGAACTGGCAAGAGGCTGGAGTGCAGTGAAGACTTGTCAACTTCATTTTTATTTATTTATTTTTTTTGAAGTCCTTTTTTCTTTGTTTTCTCTCTTCAAAGTCTGTCAGTTTTGTAATTCTGGGAAGCAGAAAATTTCAATGAGATATCCATTATTTTTTCCATGTGCTAGAAACGTGTTCATGAAATGTGATCAAATGCAACAAGTAATCTAATAAAGTTAATACATTTTTGGTATGAGCTCTTAGTCTCAGCAGATAGTGTGAATTCTAGGGCTGGTAGGTTATGGAGTCAAGCAGACGTTCTTGAGAAGTTGTAATAATGTTCTGTGTATACAGAGGATTCATAGCAGGCCTTTAAATTATTGTCACCATGGTGGTACACTTGAAGCCAGGCAGGAATCAATGTTAGTGTGGTAGTGTTGATAAAACAATAACAGCTATGTCTTTCTTCAGACTAGTCAAGTAAATCAATTCCAAAAATAAAGATATAGTACAAAGAGGATGACAAGGATGGTTACATTTCCCTTCTACTCACTACCATCATTCATCTCGCAGATCTTACTGAGAATAGAGCTAGGCCACAACTAATGTGGTGAGAGGATACCTGGGGAAAATGTGTGAAATAATACCAGTGTGCTGTGGTGTAAAATAATAATAAAAATGCATCAGCTGAATCACTTTAAGAAATTGACTTATTTTTTCCCTATTTCTCATGGTCTTATTTCTGATTTATTTATTTTATTAGTAAAGTATTAGTCTGAAGAAACTTAATCCATCTGTGTCTGTCAAAGGAAAGACAAATTCTGGAGTACTGACCCACAACAATTTTGTTATCTTTTGTTTGAATAGCATCCTCTGCTTGTAGCTGTATAAAGGTTTAACAGATTTATAAGACATGCAGAACTGCCCATCCTGACAAAAACATAATATTCTGAACAATTTTTTATTTTAAAATCCATACTGAATTTAATTTTTCTAGTCTTCTAGTTTTTTGTGTTTGTTTTTTTTTTTCTCTGAATGTTGGAAGATGAAGTAGAGATGGTGAAACTCTAAATCCAAGAATTTTAGCAGTAAGAATTTGCCACAGTTAGTATTTTATTTAAAGGAATTTGAACTGTTGTAGCTATCTTGAATTGCTGTGTGACAAGACTCCAGGAAGGCATGTTTAGAAAGTGTGTACTTAAAAACAGCTGTTCCTTAAAGCCTGAATGTTATTAAAGAATTCATGGAGAATATATTACGTTCTGAATAGGGAGTTGAGATAGTACTATGGCGAGAGGTAGGAAAAAGTATACAGAAGTAAGAGCTGAAATAAGAGTTTCTGTTGCTAAAAAAGGACTGATACTTCAGGAAAAAAGACTACCTAGATATAATGTAGCAGCTGAGTTACTTAAGAGTTTTTCTTCTTCCATGAAACGGTTTTGAAACCTCAGCCCAATGGTTAGTACAGATTCACGCTGTTTTTGTATTGCCTGACTTGTAGGGGCTAAATACATGGAAAATGAAAGGAAATTTAATTCACTGTGTTCTTCTTGTGATCCTACATTTCACTACCATTAGATTAATGTGAATTTAACTGAGTATAGCATAGATGTATAGAAAATGATAAAGCTAATATAGTCATAGAGGAGAGGGAACACAGAATATATGCTGTTGGCTTAACACACATGAAGAATGTGAAGTGTTTGGGAGGTTTCACAACATGTAAAATTTAAATGGAATGTTATGAGAAAATACTGAAAGCAAGTGGTTCTTAAAAAATGTATAAGACAGTACTGAAGAAACTGAAAATACTGTGTGATCTTTACATTCTTTCAAAATACAGAATGGGAAATAAATTTGAAAGGACACAAATCAAGTATAAAGTCAAACAAACTGTGCACAGGATATTTTAAATTTAAAGAATTTTAAAACACTTCTAGAATTGAATGAATTAGTAAATAATAACTGACTGTAAAATAATAATAATAAAAATTATAAAATAAAGAGAGCAGTAAGATCAATTACTATAGATGGTTACAGAAACAAGAAAAGTAGGTAATATTTGTGTAGAATTTGTAATATTTATACTTCCTAAACATCCTTATTAAGAAGGAAAATAACAGTAAAAACACAGATGCGTATAACAAAACCCTTAAAACAAAGCTTGTATACTATGGATGTTCCCACTGTCAAATGCAGTGGACGTAGAACCAAATCCTCTATTCCCTTTTCTCTCTTTGTGATGATGATAAATGAGCTATATTTTTATATATATATATATTTATATACATATATATTTTTATATTATACACTTATATATATAAAAATATATAAAAATGTATAATATAAAATATATAATATTTTTATATGTATTATATATTTTATATATATGTTTATATATATATTTTATACACACACACACGTGTGTGTGTATAAAATGTATGTGTATATATATATTAAAGCTGGAGAACCATATTGAGCCACTTAATGAGTTTTACAAGGTATGAACTGAAACTTGGGTTTCTATAAATCTATTTATTATCTATAAATCTTTGATGTATTTGTGCTCTACTCTTAAATGTAAGTAAGCATATACATGTTAATAATTCTGTTTAAGGAGAAAAGGCTTTGGTGAGAGATGACTGACATATTATCAGTTCTCACTGATTAGCTCCCTTGCCTTGCTATGTTGACACTTTTGGAATTTTTGATGTAGGTTTTCTAAAATTAGATCATGGAAAAGGGCATATTTAATTTTTTTTTTTCTTCTAAATACAAATAAATTTACTCTGTAGTAATGGTGGGAGAGAGTTCAACTTAAAAACTATCCTGTTTTGATATATATATTTTTTAAATATATGTTTATGAATGTCCCCGAACTCCTTTAATTTAGTTCATATATACTGGTAGTCTTGGCTTAAGCTAGAGCATGGTAAGATTGAGCCAAAACCACCAGATGTACTTCAATACTCTGAGTAACTAATTACTAGTTGTTGATGATTCTTTTTGCCTGTGAGTGATGTCTAACCAATTTTCAAATGAACGGTTTTGTTAATAGCGTTAGTATATTCTGCACTTGAATCAACTTGTTTACATGGAAGAGTAAGTGTTCCAGTACATGTAATAGGGGTATTAAGCTCAGATGGATTGTTATAAGGCTATCAGCACAATGCAGTCAAGCAGGACATAGTTTTGAAAGTGTGATTCTACAATAATTGTTGACCAAAGCATTATTATTCATGTGGAAATAGGCATTCCCTCAAAAATGGTGTAACTGTGGTAGTTATAGCTGCAACTGTATGCCCCATATGACTAATGAAGCACCATGCTCAAGTTAGTCAAAAAGCTTTTTTTTTTTTTTTTTTTTTTTTTTCCTAATTTTCTCTTTCCCTTCTCTCTGTATTTTCTCTTTTCTTTCCCTTCACTGCCTCAGCTGCCCATGGCCCCACCCAACCTTGCCTTGAGCACCTCCAGGGATGGGGTGTCCACAGCTTCTCTGGGCAGCCTGTGCCAGTGCTTCACCACATTATGAGGGAGAAATTTCTCCCTCGTGTCTAACCTAAATATCCCATCTTTCAGCTTAAAAGCCATTTTAAGCATGTTACTATCAAACAATGTTAAAACTGACACCCTCCTGTTTATAAGCTCCCTTTAGGTATCATAGAGGACAACTCCCCCACCTTTGGGGTTAATTATCAAGTTTTCTCCTGCTGCTGCCTAAAGTGAGTGTTCTCTGAATCTTTTCTGTCACTCAGAAGTACATCCTCTTACCCATCAAACCTAATTTTAATCTCTAGTTATCAGTCTGGGCAGCTTGCGTAATAGAACATTCTCATCCCTCCTGATAGGTTGCATCCCATTCAGTGTCAGTATGTTTAGTCTCTTAAGGGCATGTCCAACATCATAGTATCACAAACCCAGAACATGACACTATCCATGCAGCCAGACATTCATCTGATCCATTGTCCTTCTTCTAACAGAGTCCTGGTGTCCAAGTAAATATTGAGGAGAATACTATGTGTGCTCCTCAGTGAGAAATTCCTGGCTACTACCACCTTCACACTTTTTTGGTGGCACTGGATCTGACTTGAGCCATTGGTTGGATGAACTCAGTGTGGTTATTCCTTCCAAGGTCTCAACTTTCATATGTACCCATTCCTCTTTCAAACCACAGAACTCCATATCTGATGTTTAGGGGTGCTTTGAGGGCAAGGAGGAGTTTCCTCCTTTTGTTCCAACCAGAGGTGGCTGTCCAGTTTCCTTCTTGTTTGTTTCTGTGGGCTGTCTCTTTAAGATTGGAAGCTAGCTCAGATTCTTCCCCTTGCAGGAACTTATGACAAGGTTGTCATTCTCCCTGTGTCTCTATGTAATGCTGTGCAGTCCCCCACTGCCACTACAAACTGGGAGAGGTAAGGATTGAGCGCAGCCCTGCTGAAAAGGACTTGGGAGTACTGGTGGATGGCAAGTTGGTTATGAGCCAGCACTGTGCCCTCACAGCTCTGAAAGCCAACCATATCCTCGGCTGCATTAAAAAAAAAAAAAAAAAAAAAAAAAAAAAAAAAAAAAAAATGTGGCCAGGAGAGTGAGGAAGGTGATCTTGCCCATGTACTCTAGTGAGTACTCATCTGGAGTACTGCTTTCATGTGTGCAGTCCTCAGTACAGGGCAGATGCAGTTCTGTTGGAGCACATCCAGAGTAAGGACACAAAAAAGGCAAGGAATGGAACACCTCTCCTGCAAGTTCAGGCTGATAGAATTCAGGATATTCAACCTGGAGAGTAGAAGGCTACAGGGAGACTGGAGAGTGGCCTTTAAGTATCTGAAATGGAGCCATAAGAAATAAGGGGACAGTCTCTTTAGCAGGATCTGTTGCGATGGGACAAAGGGAAGTAGTTTTGAATTTAAAAGATCCTTGCAAATAAGATAATGTTATTCCAGTGTGAATACAGCTCACTTGAAATGATGCACACATGCTTTGAAGGAAACAAGCTATTTGGTGTATTTCTCATTCCCTGTGTAGGAGGAACTCTTGTACTAATGAAACTAATGAATAGGGAATTGATTGACTTCTTCCTCCACCAGTATGTTAACTGCTGTAATTAGTGTCACTAGTTATTGTTAGTAGCATTCATGTGGACTTGGTCAGACAGATAAATCACCCTGCTAATTTTTGGAAAGTGATTTGAGAGATGATGAAAGAATGTATGACGTTTTAAGCTGAAGTTTTGTTTGTTACATGTAAGTGTGAAATGTGAGGACTTCAAAGTGGTTATCCTTGGTTGAGTTTGTGCTGTCTGTGGTTTGAGCCGGTACATTTTGTACCACACTGATATGACAAAAAATTTTGTGATTGGTTTTTACAAGAAAAAAATTTTCTTTGTTTTAAATCTGGGTTGCCCATGCTTACTTATTTGTTTCCCTTTTAAATGAACTATTTTCACTTTTCTCAAAGAACTACTAAATAGTCCAAATTCTCTAGCATTCAAAAGCTTCCTTGTTACTTTTTTTAATTCTAGAAAACAGAAACTATTTTTTTTTTATTACTATCGCTGAACATCTTTTTTGTTTTGTTTTGTTTTGTTGGTTTTTTTTTGTTTCTCCTCTGTATCTTGTAGAAAATTACTGTTTTTGTAATGTTACTAGCATGCATGTTGCTCTTGTTTCTGTCAAGTACTGATGATGAACCTTGTTAAGATTTAGACTGCATGTGAAAACAATGAGTTATGGGCTAGTTCGCAACACAAGAAAAAGTCATTGATATTTCTGTGCAGGAATGACCCATACTGTTAATGCATATGCAACCCCTAAGCATCCCCAATTTCTATGCACAAATTCAAGTTTGGTAATGAAGCCTGATAAAACTGCAATATCTTGTAAAGGACTGCTGGCTTGTGTCTGGCTATTTGTATGCTAGCACTCTCAAGTCCTCTGTAGGTCAGTTCTCAAGGAATTCTTCTCTCTCCCAGTCTGTACACGAATCTGGGATTGCCCCAACCCAGGAGCAACACCTTGTACTTGCCCTTGTTGAACCTCATTTGATTCATGTGGGCCCATTTCTCAAGCCTGTCCAGGTCTCATTATGGTGCTCCTCCTGCCTGTTGTAGCAACTGCACCAGTAAGTTCAGTTTCAGAGCAAACTTGCTGGGTGTATACCCATTCCCACTGTGTCATTACTAAAGATGTTAAAGAGCGCTGGTCTCAAGACATACCCCTGGGGGACTGAACTTGTGACTGACATCCATCTGGACACGAAGTCACTGACAACAATCTCCTGGCTGTGATCATCCAACCAATTATTTATCTACTGAATAGTCCTTTCTTTGAGTCCATCTTTTTCATTTAGGGATAAAGATGTGGTGTTGGACCCTGTCAAAGGCACTGAAGAAGTTCAGTAGCCAAAATCAACTACCTTTCATCTAATGATGCTGTCACTCCTATGAATTTATAGAACTGTGAAAATAGAAAACATTAATAAAATGTGAGAAAGGTGTAGTATTAACAGTATGTGGTAATCTAGGGAAGATTTTGTGGTATTTCATTAATTTTCACTTTAAAATCAATACAAAAGTAATTAAAATACATAACCAGAAGACTGCCCAACTCTCTTGAAGCTGATCAGCCTTGAGATCAAGGTTCATTTTCTTTTTGACCAATAAATATGTCTGTTTACCCATGGGATTTCTTTCTGTACAAATAAGGACAATGTTTTGTTTGTTTGTTTTGTTTTTGGAGCACACTAGTTACATTCTGATCAAGTTAAAAAGGATAGCTTTGTGAAAGAGGAGCATAGGTTATCTTTTAGCATGTGATAATTTGATGTAAATGCTTCACAGGGGGATTGGAAACAAGATTTCAGATCTTAATTTTACAGTTAAATGGATGATGTATATCAGTTTCTAACAGCATGTAAGGGCTGGTAACTTGATAGAACAACCTATGTGCTGACATTTGCTGCTTGTTCCGAGGCAATCAAGTGTTAACTATTCTTATGCAAAAGAAAAAAGAGAGACAAGGGAATCTGGGGACTGGAATTAGAATCCAGGCTGAGTTTGGACTTGGATAGTCTGTGTGTAGTTTCAGGGAAGTACAAATTAAAGGCAAAAAGGTGTGATCAAATCATTATCTTTGGAGATACGTCAAATCCTAATTTTTGAATAATTATTCCTGCTGTCAATTACATTTTGAAGTGAAACCTGGAGAAATAAATGTCTAAACATATCCGTGTTGATATTAGAGATATGGTATTATAGAAAATGGACGTGTGGTACTGATCATAGTGGCATCCCTTGCAAATGCTCTTAAATTACCTTGGAAAAAAATGGCATGTTGTTAACCATTGTGAAATAGCTCAGAATATCATTCACTGTATTCTTTTGCTACCTTTATTTAGAATTTAATCAGAATGTTTTGAGAGTATCTTGATGCTTATTGCAGAGCTCATGATTCAAAACTGTTTCTGAGCCATAATATCAATTTTGTCATTAAAAGCTTTTTCAGTTTTACCATTAGGATATTAATACACATGAACATACTCTGAGCTATTTTTGAAATATAATTGTAGGCTTTTGACTCCATGGTTTTAGAAACTTAATTGCTAAGATATATTTGCTTCTGCTTTTGAGATTGCTCTTTTTTCTTGAGAGTGAGAATACACGCCTCTGTCCATCAACTCTTCCTTTAAAAGTGCTCAAAGCCATGGGACACTGGAATGAGCTCAAACATTTCTCACGAAGCCTTTGCAGTAGTTCTGTTCATGCATCAGTTACTTATTTATCAAAAACAGGAAAAAAATCATCTATTACTTGTTTACATTGCAGAGGTTTCATAGGGCTGAAACTGCAGTTTTGGAATGAAAGTTCTATGCAGCGTGTTTCTAAACTGTCTGTTTGTATTGCTTTTCCATACTAGTGTCATGTAATTAACTGTCAGTGGCACACAAACTGGAGAAATACATTAAGATAAAGAAACGTCCTTGATTGTGATTAGAAGGAAAGTTTTATGTAATGCCTTGTTGTTCATAAAGTGTCACATAACTCTTTAATGGAAGAATTTTACGGTAGCTAGGAAAATGATATTTGCGTGCATCCTAAATATGGATTACGACAATATGCATGAAATAAAATCAGAATACATTTTGTTCAAGGCATGCATAGCAGAATACTGCTCTTTGTATTTAAACATTTTAAAAAATAACAAACAAGCGCATGCAAAGAGCAGCTTCAAAAATTATTTTTTCTTATTTGCATTTATTGCATTATAGCATCAATCTAGAAATGTGTTTATTTATTATTTAAAAATAGGTGGGTTTTTTTGTTTGCTTTTTGTTTGTTTGTTTTTTTCAACCTGATGGTTTGCCACATTAGATTCTAAAGTAGTGCAACAGTGCTGGATAAGCGGACAGGTGCAGAACAAAATCTGTAAATCCAGTTTAGACATTTTAAAATGTGTAAAATGCACTAACGGCTAGGTTTAATTAGATTAAATGAAGATACATTATGCATTGATTAGATTTACAGTATTCAACAGTACTTAAGAGTATGAAAGCTATTATTTTGTTTTGCTATTCTGTATCTGTATTTCAGAGCTTAAATGCTATTTTTGTACTTCAGTTGTGACAATGTTATGACAAATTATAAACAGTGGTGGTGCTGAAAAGGAAAAATAAGGTCCTGGGAAAGGAACTTCATTGAGGAACAAGTAATTGTGCTGTGTATATGCATGTTCTGCCTCTAAATTCTGTGCCTGATGGTTTTGGAGAAAATGAAAGATATTTGATGCAGATTGTCAATTGCATGACAGTAGAAAAGACTGATTGAAAGTAAGTTGGCATGGAAAATGGTGACTGAAAAGTCTGATCCCTAAAAGCATCTTTTTGTCAAATCAGAAAATAATGTTTTTACTGTTCAATACAACCTCAAAGAAGTCTTAGGTTCATTTACATGAGGAGTGATGACCAGTTAGTTATGTGTCATTGTCTTGACACAGAATCATGGAATAGCATGGACCCCAAGGATCTTCAACTTCCAACACCTCTGCCACAGGCAGGGACACCAACCTCCAAATCTGGTACTAGACCATGTTGCCCAGGGTCCCATCCAACCCGGTCTTGAACACTGCAGGGATGAAGGATCCACAACCTCTCTGGGCAGCATATTTTAGCACCTTTTTAGCTCTTTTGGTGAAGATCTTCCCTCTAACGTCCAGTTTAGACCTTCCCTCCTTGAGCTTAAAACCATTCCTCCTTCTCCTATCATCATCTACCCTTGTAAAAAGTTGATTCCTATCCTTTTTATTATCCCCTTTTAAATACTGGAATCTTGCTATTAGGTCTCCTTGCAGACTTCTCCAGGCTGGAGAAGCCCAGCTCCCTCAGCCTGTCTCTTGTGCTCTCAGTAAAGCATCTATAAAAAGTAGCCAGCTGACAATATGTGATGTGACAACACTTGGCGTGATGACACAGGATGTCATATCAGGTGATTCACCATTCAGGAAAAGGAATATAACTAAATCATATTTAGTTATATGCCCCTTACTGCAAGAAAGACATAGAGGCCCTGGAGCGTGTTCAAAGGGCAACAAAGCTGGCGAGGGGTCTGGAGCACTGGCTTTATGAGGAGTAGCTGAAGGAGCTGGGGTTGTTCAGTCTGGGGAAGAGGAGGCTCAGGGGAGGCATTATTGCTCTCTATAACTACCTGAAGGGAGGTTGTAATGAGCTGGGGGTTGGCCTCTTCTTTCATGTAACTCGTGATAGGACTAGAGGGAATGGCTTCAAACTGCACCAGGGGAGGTTTAGGCTGGACGTTAGGAAATACTACATCTCTGAAAGAGTGGTCAGGCAGTGGAATGGGCTGCCCAGGAAGGCATTCAAGGAACATTTGGACATTGTGATGAGGGATATAGTTTAGTGAGAGCTATCGGTGATAGGTGGATGGTTGGACTGGATGATCTTGTAGGTTTTTTCCAACCTTGGTGATTCTGTGATTAGACGGTATTTTAAGATTAGTATTATCTAGGAAAATATCCTTCATCTTCTCAGTAAAAATATAGATAAGTGCATTTATGAAAACGTTGTATTTTGACACCAGAATGCTGTCATTTTTTATTGGGGATGGTTCTGAAATGTTCTTGAGCTCCTAAAATCTACTTAAAACTAAATAAACACATCTGCTGGATAAAATGCTTTCAATGTATATCAAAAGCAGCATTTTAAAGACCAGATTTCAGTTTCTTGTCTTTATATTATGAAATTTTCCTGGTTCTACACTCAATAATATCTTGAACACCTGATGTCATGGTTTTGCAATGTTGTAATTTTGCTATCAGTATTCCACATCATAACATCATGTTAAGCATAGATAATTTTGACGAATCTGCTGCTCACAGTAAGAAGACTGAATGTCCCAGGGAACACCACGGTCAGTCATATGACCAGGACTATATAATCTCACTTCAGTGCTGGACTCGTTCTCTTGGATTCTGCCAGCCAGGGGGGAGTGTGTGGAAGCGTTCCAGCCGTTTCGCCTAGAGTTACAGTAGGCCTCTCGGTTTTCGGGACTCACTCTCTCTTATTTTACTTGATTCGTTAGCCTTAATTCCAATTATATTGCATTATATTGTGTTATTCTGTATTCCGATATAGTATTTAGTAAAATAGTGTGCCTCCTTAGATCGCTGCCGATGTTTTTATTTTCTCTTTCCCTGTTTTCTTTTCCTTTTGGGATAGCGGCCCTGCAGGCTGTCTATACCCCTGTCATGGGTGCCGGTAGATTTTAGGGTAACCTATGACACCTGAGTTTTAAATTCAGCTGTAAATCCCATCATGAAAAGCTAAGTCTTGATTCTGTTCAAACAAAGTATATTACTTGAATGGAGTAATGCCATTGCTGTATGTGGGCCATTTGGAGATAATGGGCAAAAAGAGTTGAACTTTTAACAAAATCATAGTATATCTTGCTTTTTATCTTGATTAGTATACTTACACAATGTAAGGATATAAACAATTAATGCATGTAAATCTTCAACTAAACTAGCACATTTTATATGTTTATGCTACTTCTAACCTATCCTCTGGCTTTGTGATATGGATTATCTTAGTATTACCTATGTAAGGTGGACTTTGGTTAGCAAGGTGACCCATTGTGTTTTGACACCAAATTTTTTGTGAGTTTGGGAAGAATAAATGTCAGCTCGATAATATTAAAAAATTATGTAGGGGTTCAGTTTCTCCCTATGGCTAAATTTTTATGTTCTTTCTTTGCTATAACTCTGCTCATCTGATTAAAAAAAATAATCTGCTTAAAGTTTAGATTTCTTTTTCACTGATAAAAGGTAGAAAGCTTTCCTGTAATACAAATGAAGCTATGGATCAATAATTTCTGGTGCCTTATAGTCTTACTAACTTTCCAAAGTACCTTTATTCCCAAGGATGGACAATAACAATAGTTAACCATTTTTTCCTATTAGATAAAGTAAATCATAAATATATTATTTGTATCCTTCAGGAATCTGCTTTGTGATCGTGTTGCTCATAAGACTTGGCACAGCAAGGTCAGAGAGGAGGCTGCATATCCCTCCAGGCATTTTATCTCATTTTAGAATGGAAGCTGATAATAAATCATCCAGAGACACTTTTATGCCCATTTTCTCATTAAGGCGCTGTTCTGCCAACTAGCCCATTTTTTAATAGCCAGCCATTTATATATTTTTAAGTGTGTTCTAAAATATTTTTCTTCCTTGAGCTCAGGGTCAGAGTCCATGAAATGCACCTGCAATCACTGACTGGTACGCTGCTTCATCTGGGAGATAACTGAACTTCAGGATAATTTACTGTTAGCATTTGATGTAATCTTACAGTAGTGTTGCTCCTGTATCTTTACATATTTTAGTTTCAGCTTTTGAAGTCCTGCCCATACAGGTGTTTGAATACTGCTGTTTAATGTGGATCATAAAGTAGTGGTTCAACTTCCTGTATTCTACAGTCTTTTTATTCTTGCTTATGTGTAATAAATGTTAACACTTTATTTTATTTATTTTTTTAATAATCAGCTTTATTGATAGAACTGGTTGGGAAGTGTGCATAAAGTAAATGACTCTATGGTCTGCAGGCCAAGTTCTTTCTATCATGAATGAATTAAAATAAAAATCAGATTTAATCAAGCCTCATAAATGAATAATTCGGTTGTACATTAAATCTTAATTACTTTTTCTAAAATATAACAAAATAATTTGAAGTGATGCAGCACTTACATTAGCATTACTTAGACTATTCTTATTACTCTTCTTAATTTCTTTTATTTCATTATCTTTTATTCATATGCATATGTTTACATATATTTTTGTTAGCAGAATTGCTCAGAGAGAAAACGTTTCAGAATCTTACGGGTTTGAACCCTTTGATATGCGTTATTGCACTACAGACAACACAGTGGTCAAGCTAATTCAGTAATGTTTAAACAGATATTTGCTCTTATGCTACAGTTGCAAATATTTCATGCGTCTCATCCTGGAAATGTTATACCAGAAAAGCATTTAGCTGCTTTAGGAAAGCAGCATCTTCTACTGAGTCCTGAAGATTAATTGAGGTGTTCTCACTTGGAAAAAACAAACCTAACTTTACATATGACCATATCTTGAAGTTATTTTTTAGTTGGAGCTTTGATATATTGTTGAAATGATTTATAAAATCATCTTTAAAAATGGCACTATACTTATAAGGTTTTTCTGTTTCTCCGTTAAATCTCTATTTTGACATCTTTCCTTAGAGAAGGGAACAGCTTATGAAACAAGACATGCACTGGAAGAACACCTTGATTTAGCACAATTTGTGCCAGAAGTAATTCTGGGCTTAAATATTTTTTTTTCTTTTTCCCTTCTCCTTCTCTCTCTCTCTCTCTCTCTTTTTTTTTTTTTTCCCCCTCCACTTCTTATTCTTTTTTATTTTATCTTCTATACTATTTAAAATGAAATTTGTGAAATTTAATTGAAGGCTGAAGGCTGAAATTTCAGGTATTTCTTTTAAATATTACATGTAGGTTATAAAAGAAAATAATAAACATCAAGTTTCTTGTATATGATAGAAAATGACAATTTAAAGCAAATAAAATTAATGAAGTGTATAATATACAGCAAAATTTAAGATTATTTTCATCAGTAATGTATATATTATATTTTAATCATTAATTGCATGAAATTTTATTTATTTTTTTTTTCCTAGAAGGCAGTTGTGTTCAACCTAAATAGTGTTGAGCATGACTTGTTTGTTTTCATTTTTTGTTTGTTCCTTCTTAATAGTCACTTGTGACACTAAAACACCTGTCTGGATATGACCTGGCTCAAACTTAATACTACTTACTAAACTACTAGTTATCTCAATGACAATTAAAAGGTGTGCTCAATGCTGGTGTTTTCATCATTACATCTATGAAAAAGAATAAGGAAACCCAGAAACATAACTCGATTTTGCTATCAAAACTATGTGTACACTTCTCCACACAAAGATAGCTTATAACCTACCTACAGATACCTCCGTGTGTGCCTGGGGTGGCACAAGTGGCAGAAATGCTGCTCTGCTACACTGAAGGGCTCGAATCCTGGGAGTTGGACTCGATGATCTCTAAGGTCCCTTCCAACTTGCACGATACTATGATATGATACACGTGCTTTTCCTGTAGTTGCTGTAATGTAAATATTAATGGTTATAACGCATATACGACTGTGCCTCTGGATGAATAGATAATGGTTGCCAGCTAAGATAAGCCTCTGATTAATGCACTTTAAAAAAGTATATGGACTGTAATTGATTCACAGTTTATTTAAATTCTATCACTGAAAATTTTCTTAAAAGCAGAAGGAAGATACAAATGTTTTTGTTTTTTTCATTCTTAGGAAAACTGTTTACTGAACACATAACACTGTCTGAGAAAAGAAATACAGAAACTCTTCGTGAAATGTTAAGTGCATAGACAGAGTGCCCATTCTGTCCAAATCACTGAAAACTTTTGTAAACTCTTTTTCCTCATGGGCTTTTTCTATTGTCCATTTAAATAGTTAATGCCTTACCTTAGAATTTCTTTACAGTCTATGTTATCAAAAGACCTATTGTAAGACAATTAGGAATGATGAGAAAGGCCTATGAGGTCTTTCTTTGAGAAGAAAAGTTCTTCCCCTAAATGTTTCACTCTAATTTGCATTTGACTAGTCCAGAGCTGACTTTATGGGCATCCCTGAAAATAGTATATATTTTTCAAACCCTCAAGGTAATGAATGTTGCTAAGGTAATACTGCTCAAGGTAATAAATCTGAATCCATAAGGCTTATGTATTTTATGGTATACTTTTGTAAATTATAAATATCAGGGGAAAAAAATCCTGTTCATGACAGAAGTTTTCAGAATTAAAATTTCCTTTTGCAAGGATTTATTCTGATTTTCATGACTCCATGGATTATCATGCTTCTATTTATTAGCTTTTCCCAGTTCATGTGAATTTCCTGTTTTAGCGGTTCTTTATAATGACAATCCAATTGATATAATAGGGTAATATTGAGCTATATTGTATTTTCAGTGAATTTTAGAGTTCTGTTTCATTCCAAGGATGAAAAAAATGCTCATACCTTGGAAAATGTTATTTCTTTGCTCTCTGTTATTGCATTTAATTTATTAATGTATTGGGTTTTTGTTTGTTGTCTTGTGGATTTTTTCATTCCCTCTTTCTGTTGGTCATTTCTGCTTTAGAATTATTACATGCAATTTTTTTATTGTATTCTATTATTATGACATTCCTCATAGAGTATTTAATGCTGTATTCTTAATTGCTAAGACAGATTCAGTTCATGCTGTTGTAGCTTTCCAATCTCAAGTTTAGTAGATCATTCGTTTTATGTCAGTCTGCTTATTGTGTATAGAGCTAATGTTTTTTTGCCCTTTATGGCATAAGAATTTGTATATAATATGTCTGAACTACTGTAAGTTCCTGCTGTTCCTACTTACACATTTAAGACTTCCAAGTTCAATAATTGCTCCATACAATGTAGATTGATTAACCATATTTTCTGCTTGTATGTGTGTGTGCACAAGAAAACAGTGTTTCAAAAAAATGGATTTTAGTCTCATTGTTCAAACACATCAATTCAGTATTTCACTGATAAATTACTTTTGCTTTTGTCTCTCTTATGAACATGAAGTGTTTCTAAGTGCTTTGTGAGCTTTGTCTATTTTCAGCATAATGCTTTATGACTGTAGAAGTTTTAATTGCACATCACTTTGCTAGAACCTTGTTATTTTGCTATTGTCACCTAATATAGACTTGGTTGTTGATATTTCCTCTTTCTGGAGAGACTATTTAATCAAATCTTCAAAATTCTGGTGGCTTTTATAATAAACTAATTGGTTCCAAAGCACTTCTAAACAACCTGGAACCAAAAGCCACTTTTATGATCATGGTTCAACAGAAAGCTAGTACATGGGGATGTAAATAATACCAATTTATTTCTTCTCAGCTTTTTACCCTTGGATTGGTTCTAGAATGTGTGCATATTCTCCTTTCACAAACCATATCTCTGAGCATGTATTCGTTCTCATCTTTTGACAGTGAGACAAGAAAACTCTGATTCCTTCATTTTATTTATATATCGATATTCTTCACTGGTATTTCTTTTCTGTATCCTTATGGTAGTAAAAAAAAAAAAAAAAAAAAAAGTCTGCACTGAAGTTAACCTCGTTTGTTTTTTTTTTGTTTGTTTGTTTTTTTTTGATTGATGCATAGTATCAAAGCAATTTTGAGAAAATTCTGTTACTGCTGCCGTTATGTGGGTTAATAAAGAACATTAAATGCAATTATATTCTGAAAGGTACTCTTACTAGATGGTACCTTACCCTTACTTAAAGAGTTTCTTCCATTTACTCATGCCCTCATCA
Organism: Excalfactoria chinensis; assembly: GCF_039878825.1. NCBI lineage: Eukaryota > Metazoa > Chordata > Aves > Galliformes > Phasianidae > Excalfactoria > Excalfactoria chinensis. Next base: position 52,771,328 of record NC_092826.1, read on the forward strand.
AGATGAGTAATCACAGATTTAAATAATCATAATAAAATTGCAGATAATTTTCCAGGTGTTTCTAGCTTTTCCCAGAATCCTTCCTTATTTGACTGGGATTGCTGTGTTTCAGGCTGTATTCATCAAAAGATTTCAGGATTCTCTGATTCTCCATTCAAAGGGAGTTCCATGCCTTTGGTAGAAGTTAGGACAGTGTGTATCTATGTTACTCTTACTTTGTTTTCACTCTCAGAAATTCTAAAAGTAGACAAGAACTGTTGGTAAGCATCTAAAATAATTGGATTTAAAGAAGACAACATTGTTATAAGAATTCTCAAGATGCTAATCAACTGTTCAGAGGATGAGAATTAACAAATGTTTCTAAACTTAGTTTTGAGGGGGAAAAAAAGGCAAATTTTGATTAATGTTACTTACTTTTGGAAATCTAAATCCATTCTTCTTCAGAAATTAATAAACAAGATAAATGGAGATCTGAATCTAATTTGAGATAATCAAATTATGTTTTCATGGTTTTTCAGACCAATGCATTTTTGTCATTGTTTCAGCCTTGATCTATGACAAGTGAAATCTGTGGCAGTAATTAAGCTCAAATCACTTATCATCAAAATGTCATCATATAATATCAGTCCAAACTTCTTATTTATTTGGAGATGGTGAGTCACTGGCACAGGCTGCACGAAGAAGTTGTGAATGCCCTGTTCTCTGGAGGTATTCAAGTTCAGATTGGGTGCTCAAAAGCTGATCTGGTGGGTGGAAATCCTTCCTAGGGGGCTGAGATAGCAGGTACCTTACTACAGCTAAGATTTTAAGAGAATTCTGAAAGGAAAGGGAAAAAGACACATAACTAAATTCATTTCTGTTTTAAGCAAACTTAACGTTGTATTAGTCAAAGTGATGAATTTTTATCTTAGCTGAGGATCTGCCTTAAATCTTGTAATCTAATCTTTAACTGTGGCATTTTCTTATTTTTTCAAATTTTCTGTGGTTTTTCAGCTACATATTTCATTGTTTAATGTATTTATTTATTTGTATGAACAATTTTGATATATATTTTTTTCTCACTGGTATTTGCTATGACAAATTTTATAGAAAATATTAAATGAAGAATCATAGTCAGGCCTCAGTGTCCAGCACTGTAAAAGGTTAAGGAGCTACTTTGAGTGAAAAGCTGTTTTCATTATTTCTACAGTTTGTGAAAATCAAAGTTCTCTTTTGTATGTGAGATACTAAAACTGTTAGAAACCAATACCGCGTTCTGTAAAATGTGATCAGGTTTAATACTGTTTCCTTTGCATTCAGGGAGATAAAGGAAGATGTATATCTCCAAGACTGAGAAAAGGAACAAGATGAGTACGTCTGAACTTGAGCTAAAGCTGTATACACACTATTAGTGTGTAGACTTTTTAATGGTCAAAATAGTTTCTTACGTTATGTCAATGTAAATTACTCTATAAGGGGAAAAAGCACAAAAACAAAAGGGAAAAAAAAAAAAGCCAACAAACATAACACAAAGCAAACAACTCTGGAGTTATACTCTGAACAAAACAATTACATTGCAGTCAAAATATAGATGTAATTTCTGCAGCTATCCAAATTGTAGATGCTTACAGTATCATCCTTCCTGTGATCCAAGACTAAATGTTTCATCTGCAAAATGATTACATGGTTTTCATAGGTAAACATTTTTACCATTCCATTTTAGTGAAGTTGCCATTCATTAGTAGCCCTCATTCAAAATTATTACGAGGAACTGTTACTGTCTAAAATGTTAAGCTGAATGATACAATAATCTTTTTTTTTTTTTTTTTTTTTTTTTTCCTCCAGTAGTACAGATGTTTAGCTGGGAACACCAAAAACATCCTTTTCTTGTCCATTTTGCCTTTTACACTTTTATAAACACGGAAGAAGTGTCGTTTTTTAATTCTTTAGTCATAATTCAAATAACTATTCCAATTTTACAAATTTACAGTGTACAACAACATGTCCTTTGATTTTTCCCTACAGTGGTTACCAGTTTCAAAAGTTAAAATTCTATTTCTCTTATCTGATTTTCATTTTATGTGACCAAAGATTTTATTAGGCCTTTTATTCATTATAGGAGTTTGGGAACTCAGTTAAAATAATTATACCATAGTTTTATTCTGAGTTTTTAGTAGACCTGTAACTTCCCAAATGCCATATATCATATTACATATTTATTGAGTATAAGTATTTCTGATTGAAATTTTTTTTTTTGCATATTTTGTGTAACTATTATGTTATGCAGCTACTGTGTTTAATCTGTTTTTCAATCCTGCTAAGAATAAGGAATAATGGCATAGGTCTTGATCCTACTGCTTACACTCAGACAGAAGAGAAGAAAAAAATATCACGTTTGATTAAATTGTATTTATTTAATAATTTTCATTATAAACTGGTAATCTATTCATCCTTCTATTAATCATCAAGAGGGACAATTGGCACTAAGCTTGCATGATGTTAGGGATCTAGAAAGCAATTTATATATTATTATTGAACTAATATTTTATCGAGGATTTTAGATGACAAATGATAGGTTAGGGAAAACAAAAAAAAAAAAAGAGGAAAAAGTTATGTGATTATATTTTCAGTAAATGCTGTGTGTTAAAGATCTGTTCTCCATTCTGGTTTAATTGCTGAGAACAGAATTATGTGTTCTGTTTTACTGATTCATAAAACAGTTCATTTAATTTTCTATTCTTCTTTCTTGGTATATATTTATACTCCAGTTCTCTTTAAAAGAAGTTGATGCTTCCCTTCATTTGTAGTCCTAAATATTAGAATATCCATTCTACGCTTCTTGATTCTGTGACAGTATCATCAGACTTTATATTGGTCTTCTCTGTGGCATGTATTTTCTTGTGTTTTTTCTACTATATGGCATATCAAGGGGAAGAAATATTTTTTTGTAGCTCCTATCCTACTAATTCCATTTATACTTTGCTATATCTTGATGCTGTAAAAATTTATGTGTAATAATTAGTGTTGTTTAGTTTGATTAGAGTATGCATCTGTTCCTGAAAATTAAGATCCTGTAGTTTTATGTTACTGTTTATTCTCATAATGACAATCCATTGCCATTTATTAGACTGTTGTTTACTTCAAAACTTGACTCGTTCAAGGAACGAGTGGATGTTGTGTTGAGGGACATGGTTTAGTGGGAGCTATTGGTAACAAGTGAACAGTTGGACTAGATGATCTTTTAGGTCCTTTCCAACCTTGGTGATCCTATGTTCTATGAAACTGAGCAGTGGTCAGCGGAATCTGTATGCACCTGTGCTCTTCTCATGCAGTCAAAATTTCTTCTTTTCATTTTATGAATGGTATTTATGTTTTCTTGGTAGTGGTTGTAAAAAAAAAAAAAAAAAAAAAAAAAAGCATCTCTTCTGTTTTAAGTTCATAAGACATAAATATCCTTTAGGAGGTATTTTCATATATTGGGAAGAATTAGCTTTCAGAACAGCATTTCAGAATAATTTCCGTAAGAAATGTGTGATACAATAATTAGATAACTGCTTATTATAGTAAACGTTCCTGTTTTTCTTTGTACCATTATTTGTCCTTGATGAAAATATGGAATACACAAACTAATGAAAAAAAAAAAAAAAAGTCAAATTAAAAGAAAAAATGCAAAAGAGAAGAATAATATTAAAATGATGTTAAAATTCTAAAATTTCTGTCTTAAAACTAAAGAAGGCAATAACAGGTACATGATAGTATTATTATCTGTTTTATATCTTAGTTTACTTCTTTTCTTCCCTATTAAATGCTCCAAATATTGCCAAGTCTAAGAAATACAGAGAGGAAAGAGTTGTATACTGTTATATACAAAAGAATATAGATTTTATTATTTGGCAATGTTTTTTTAGCTTCATACAAGCATAGTGTAGACAATAACTACTCTATCATATCATCCCTGAAAGTAGGAAATCAGACAAAGGTGTTATGGATGAAGTTATTATGGAAAAGCTTAAATGGAAGAAGAAAGTTTATGAAATGTGGAAAATGGGTCTGGTCAATTGGGAGGAATGTAGGAATGTTGTTTTTGTATGTGGGGATGCAACAAGGAAGGCTAATGTTTACTTGGAATTAAATCTGGTGAGGAAGGTTAAGGATAACAACAAAAACTTCTTCACATATGTCAATAGCTAAAGGAAGGCTAGGGAAAATGTGGGATTACCTATGGAACTTCCTTCACTGGAGATATTCAAAACTTGCCTGGATGCTTTCCTATCTAACCTGCTTTAGGGAATGTGTTTTAGTAGGGTGCTGGACTAGATGATCTCCAGAAGTCCCCTCCAACCTACATGATTGTGTGATTCTATAATTGTATTACTAATCTGTAGTTTTTAATCTAACAGAAAGGTTATTTATAAAACAAAAGACGAGACAGGAATATCAATACTAAGCTGTTGCGTATCACTGTATTATCATGAGGTATTTTTGCTGTCTTAACTTTTTAAAAATACAAATGTGAATAACTACAAACATAAGTGATAAGAAAGGATAATAGCAATATCTTCATGGAAGTTTAAAATTAATTTTACTGAAGTTCTGATCCTTCCTAGTTCTAGACAGTTTTTATCAGAGTAGAAGATTGAACTAGTATCCACTGTAAGCTTTGTTTTTGAAAAATAATAAGATGAAAAATGTCTATTTAATACTTGAACTGGTAATTCAAGTAAATTCTGTTGGTTTTATAAAACTGGAGCCACATACTTACATCAGTATTCAATGAGCATGCATAACTTATGAGTAAAAATGTTATTTCTGCTATGGATTCTTAATTAACCATAAAGGGTACACTGGAAATATAATGGATGTCCACTATTATTACAGTGGAAAAATAGGAGAAAATTAAAGGCATCTAATGAACTTTTATTGGGAGAAATCAGTTTTAAAATTATTTTCAAGAAGAAAAGCTAATATTTTGCTGAAAAGCCATAATTTTCTGCTTAATAATTATTTTTTAAGGAACAGTCATATATTATTAAAGTGACTGATTAACTCACAGTACTTCTGTGCTAATAGTGAAGGAAGAACACTAATTGAATCTTGATAGTATGAAATTTTTGTCAGGAAAAAAATAAATAGTAATGTGTGTCCCCCATATTCCTTAGCAGCAATTTATATGTAAATGTACCATACAAAAATAAATAAATAAAATTAAGACTTCCATCTACTAATGGAAGAAATACATTCTTCCTTGTAAAGTATAAAGGACATTTTTTAATCCTAGAACCAGGCTAAGAGAAGTAAGAAGCTAATGAGGAAATGTACTCTGTTAAAATAGATGTTGAAATACTGTACTTCAGAAGTCATTTAGTTCAGCAGGGGCAGATTTGTTCAGCAGTGTTAACTTCCTTGAAGTGAGAATTCAAAAGGAGTAATTTCCAAAAATGAAATTTCATGTATCTTAGTCTTTGTAACTATGGAAAAATCTACTTGTCTTCTTGAAGAAGAAGAGGGGTTACAGATTTTTTGGAGAAAGCCTTTAGGAAATAATACATGGACATAGTATTAAATTAAAAGAGCTCTTATTCTTGCTTTAGCATAAGGTTTGGAAGACATTCTGTACCTAGTGAATGATACATCATGCAGCAGTCCTATATGTAGAACATAAAGTTATGGCATGAAACTTGGACCGATGGAAAGTTTTCTGAGGAAGAACATGGGATAAAACAGAAAATAAAGGCTAATTCGTAAGTCAGATTTGAGTTGGGTTTTTTTCTCTGTTTTTACTGTGGCTGGTCAAAAATTACTTCAGATTGTTTGCATATCCATATGAATGTGTAGTGAAATAAGTCTTCACGTGAGCAAGGAAGGTCAGACAGTTCTTCAAGGCATACGTGAATAATGAATTTGAACTGTTCTATATATTGTTTCCCACAAGCAATATTGATATTCAGAACATCCCTGATCTTCTGCAGAGACCTAACATCCAAATTTTACACCTAGCTAGATATTTCAACACTGCTATCATATTCATAGCTTGGTAACCTTACTTTCCTCCGGCATTTCTAATTTATAACACAGGCTGTCATCTAAATAATTCAGATTGATTGTTTGCACTTGGAAAGTGGAGAAACCTGAAAGAATGTGAAAAGAAAACCTACAATTTTGGTTTTTGTTTTGTTTTTTTTCCTAGTAATTATGCTTCCAGAAGGAGAAAGGGAAAAACAGATAAAGAATTGACATTTGTACATATTAGACAGATTTGATGCTATATAGAATAATAATATGAAATTTAATTCTACAGTGTTATTTGTATCACTATATAAAATGCTAACAAATTGTTTCTCTAAGATGGAAATCTTAGGGTGCATTAGCATCAAAATACAAGAAAATTCAAAGAAATATTGACTAAACCATTTTTCAAATTGTATTTTAGATTTCTACTAAGCATGAAGTTAGGTTTCAATTTATTTTATCTAACACTCTCTTGAAATCATTGTCTTTCTCTTTGTTTTTTCTCTCTCTAGTTGAGAGGAAGCCTTTTCCTTTTGTGTCAGGTTTTATTTCCCTTCTTCTCATTACCTTCTAATTAGAATAGCCACCAGTGTGAAAACTCTGGTTTCTCTATATGAACTGAAACAAGCGTTAATGAAGGAACTTTCCGCTTGAATTTATAATGGCAAATGTTACAACCAGATTCTTCAGAATAATACTTTTTACTGTGAGAATTCATAGCTAAAAGTGCTGAGAAATTATTCATGTTAAAATCCAAATAAAAATACTTAGAAGTGCAGAAAGCAAGAAATATTTCTCACTAAATTGTAACCCAAGGCTAGAGGTAGTTTATCAATTAATTAGTAGCATGGATTTTAAAGGTACAGGAATCTTGTGACAGAACAAAAATGTGTACTATGCCACTGTACTATGTACTCTAACCTTTTATCAGTGTGTTATCACTTTCAGCTTTGCTCTTTTCAACAGCAAGTTATCTTCAAATCTTTACTTTAGCTATTATGAAAGTAATGCTGAAGGGAACTGCATGAGATGTAAATAAACAGAAATAGATTACATATGGAAATATTCACTATGTGGGACAAGGGCTTCAAAAATAATTTAATGGCAGATGCGTCCGCTATTTTTTCATCTATTTCTTTTGATTAATTCATAGGCAATAGACAATTCATCTCTTGAGCTTTTGTTTTCAGAGTTCTTGATAGCAAAAATGAGTTGAATATTTACTATCCTCTCTGCAGTAGGAAATTAGGTGATGAAGGGAAACATATTTTAATAGCTTTAATACACTGATAATTACTGTTTCAGACTAAGCAGCCCCAGTTCACTCAGCCACTTCTCAGAAGCACTGTTTTCTAGCCCCTTCACCAGTTTTGTTGCTTTTCTCTGTACACCTTACAGCAACTCTTTCCTTTACTGATGGAGCCCAAAACTGAACATGGTTCTTGACACATAGTCTCATCAGTGCCTAGTATAAAGGGACAGTCACTTTCCTTGTCTAGCTGGCCACACTGTTCCCAGTACAGGCCAGGCTGACATTCGCCTTCTTAGCCACCTGGACATGCTGCTGGCTCATTGTCAACTGGCTGTTGACCAGAAGCCCCAGGACTTTTTCTGACAAACAACCTTCCAGCTGCTTCTCTCCAAACCTATTTCACTGCATAAGGTTGTTATAACTCACCAGGCATTTACCCTTGGTAAATAAAAAGGTATTGGATTTGGGCTATCAATTCAGCCTCTCCAGATCCCTCTGCAGACCCCTTCTAACAGATCAACGCTCTGCTCCAAGGTGATTCTGAGAGCAAAGTTCTTAGTAAGAGACCTTGTTATAGCAGGATAGCATCCTTCAGCACATCTTTATGTAATGACAGTCAGACATTCTCAAATGTGGTATGATTTGAGATTAAACCATAATTAATAAGAGTAGGAACTATGTATAGCGTACATTAACCTTGTCATAGTTTTCATTCTGCTTCAAAAGAAAAGATCTTTAACACTTGCCACACTAGCAGTGAAGATGACATTCAGGGACTTTGTTTTGTTATGTGATTGTGTGTTTTACATTAGAGATATCTAGAAATCTCACCAGAATGTAGCAGTGATTTTTCTAGTAGTGCTGAGAAATTCCCATTTGTAATTTGTAGGACACAATTTGAACACACTGAAAAACTCCATTTGGAAAGATATATTTGTAGGTGTGACAAGTCAAATGTTTAGCTCTCTTAAACTGTTGCATTATGTTGACTTACTAAAGACTACTAAAGGTAGTCTTGTAGGCTTGCAAAATCAGCTATTACACTTGAGTTTTCAGTCAGCGATGTCTCGAATGCTTGTGACTGTCCACTGTATAAGCTCTAGAATTATGTGATTTCATATACTGGAGTCAAAGTCTGAGCACTGCAGAGTACATATATATCATATGCATACATAAAGTCACTTGTGTTTTTGTTTGCATATTTTTGTCTATTTTAATTAAATGTTTGATGAATGGAAATGTAGTGCTCATGCAATTCTTTAAAATTAATACAAGCTGCAAATGCTTGAAGTAAACAATGATTAAAATGTATGACTCAGACCCGCAGTCGCTGTGTTGGCTTTTTTGTAATTTCCAAATCTCAACTAAACACAAAATTATGTGCATCATGTAGCAAAGCACCGTATAATTACTGTCAGGAGTGACACTACTCAGCCTGCAGAGTGAGAAGGCTGGGCTTTGGGTTGTATTTTGTTTTATTTTTTTCTTCCTAAACTATAATAGCTGCATTTACGTATTTAACTGTCAGGCAGTCTGATTAAATTATTGAGATTGTGTCCTTCAGAGTTAAATGTTTTTGGAAAGGCTAGGGTGCTGGCTTTATTTCATCCTAGTGTTGTTAGGTTTTTATATAGCACCACAAAGAAAAAAAAAAAAAAGTCATTTCTTAGTTCTGATGTTACTGAATTATACTTGCGTTGCATCAAGGAAATAGAACTTTCTATTTGTTGTACTGTTTTATCTTTTAAAAGTGTAAAAGTCCACACTATGGTCTGCTTGACTATTCTACTGTTGCCTTTCCCTAGTGATGTCTTATACTTCCCCAGAGTGGCTAATGACTTATTATTTAACCTAATGTGACTTAATAGTAATAGGTTTTTGGTGGAAAATAAATAAATAAATCAGATGGAAATAAATTTTAACATAAGTCACTGGAAAAAAAAAAAAAAAAAAAAAAAAAAAAAGAAAGAAAAAGAAAGAAAAAGAAAGGCTTTATTTGAGTTTATGTAGACATATTTAAATAACCTGTGGAAAATTTCATCATGTTTACTCTTAAAAATATTTTGACTAAATTTAATTATAGCATACACACACAAAAAATGATGATATGGTGTTATAAAGATAATCACAGCCACTCTACCAGAGTGCAGTAAAGTACCATCTAAGCTTAATTGCAGAATAAGATATTGAAAGAGGTTGGCATATGATTTGACAAGTTGATTAATAAAGTTTATAATAGTAAACAAATATAGACTTATCATAAAATGTTTTCTATGTCTAATGATACAATATAATCCCATTTTTGAAAAACATAAGATAATTGAGAAAGAATAGAAAATGAGAGATTTTAGTTTTTTGATAAATCAAATTCTGGCAGAACTCATCATCTTAATAGTGGCTGCAGCTACTAGATATTTTTCTGTATAAACAACAAATGAATGGTATTTAAAACAGGCTGATTTATCCAAAATGTCTGTTTTTCATATAGAGCATAACTATATATAAGTAGCAACTAGTGGCAAAACTATGGCACATCCAAGTATTTTAAAATAATCTTACAAACTCATGCTGTCTCAAGATCAGGAGACAGTCGTGGTGCTGCTGCTTGCAGAGTGTATTTTTTTGCTGCTCAGCAACTGATTTAAGAGAACAATTGTCTGAAATGTGAGACCAAATTACAGTTGATATCTCAGTGTTACAAAAACCTCAGTGATGTTGCTCATGTTAGATTCTGAAATAGCTATCAAAAGGTATACTGTGATACCTTAAAAAAAAAAAATCAACATAAAGCTTCAAGTGTTTCTAAAACCAATAAACCTCCTGTGTCTCTGTATAGATAACATTCAGTTGTGGATCAGTGTACTGAACATATGAGGAACTGATGAACCTATAACAAAAAGAGTACGATCATGGACTGTAGAAAATCACAAAACGAACATTCATCAATGACATTATCATCCCTAAACTACAGGACAGGCTGGAGTAGGACTCTTGACTTAGATAGTCACCTTGTTAAATTGGTTATTTCTCAGTTTACTGCAAAGAGATTTCCTTTGAACAGATTCACCCAACTAACATGAAGATGTAACTGTGTTATTAAACTACACTTCTACATCTAATATAGCATGGAAATAAAATGTAACAAAATAAACTGTATTCAGAAAACACTTTGTGGTTTTTTGTTTCTTTGTTTTTTTGTTGTTTGTTTTTTGTTTGTTTGTTTTGTAACATATCTGCTTTTTCTGTTGTTTGGGTTTTTTGTTTGTTTGTTTGTGTGCTAATAGAAAGAGAGTAAAAACACTTGCTAGAATTCATATTTTCTCTATGTAATTTGAATGAGTCATTTCTTAGTTAAGGGACAACTGAGAGTATTTTATTAGTTAGAGATTACAAGTCATCTTGTTTTCTCTAAGTAAATGGCATCTTACAGGCTCTGAAGTTTGACTTCTTGGAAAAATTATTGGAAGCCAAAGCTTTTAGAAGCTTTTATCTTGAGAAAGCTAAATAGAAAAGGAAAGTAATCAAAATAATGTCATAATTGTGTGTTTTACCTGTTCATGCCTTACCCCCTTAATTCTGCATGAGATCTGGAAATATCTCAGAGGTTAATGAAGGGCAAAATATTCTGGCAGGAATGTATCAGTATGACAAATACTGCTTATTTTTACTCTAGAATTAAAGTGCCATTTCTATTTCTTGCCTATAGTATTTTCCACACCACTGTTGACTACTCTTGATTATCCTGGATTGTCTGACTGAAATGAGATATTTATTCACTTGTTGGCTGAGAACCTCCAGCCGTGTTTTGCTTCTGTGAAATTGGCATTAATATTGCCCATTGGCTTTGATAATTAAATTGTACACCTGTTCAAAAATAAGCACCAGATTGTTAATGATTTTTGGCCATCATGCTGGCAGTAGTTGTCCAACAATATTTCTCTTCAAATTATCAGAATATTTTTGTATGTCTCTAATTGTGACATGTACTAATCCAAGTCTTCAGTGACAATATATTGATAAAACCTTAATTATCTATATTTTAGAGCAATAATTCTGCAGCTGAAGTGGGAAAGTGTTGTACAGCCTATCATTCTTACTAAGGTTTTCTTCAATTAATCAATTCCTAGTAACACAAAATTTGTTTCAATTGTTTATAGAAATATATAGCACATGTATATATAACTAAATCATAGAAAGCTAAACAATTTTATACATAAATATTATTGTTTCCATTTTATTATTATTTTTTCACTTAACATGATCATATTTATTCACTGTTAATGTGCTGGAGCTTAGAGTTCAACACCTTTTTCTACATATTCTTTTACTACATTTTATTACACGATTTATGAGCTTTGTGTTTTGTGTAGAACATTTCTACAAGGTCAAGACTTTATTGCAAAAATTAATTGTCGAAAGAGTCAACAAGCACAAAAATGAGCAGAGAGTATGATAAATTAAAATCTTTCCTTAGCCTCATTCTCTGAGTTTATTAGTATTTTGATCTATGCACATTTAGAGAGAATGGAGGGGTCAGAAAACAGAATAATTGGATGCTTTCTGAGAATCATACAAAGTAGGGTGTCTTCTGCTGTCAAGTACTCTGCACATTTCAGTTTTTTGCTTAGTTCAAGTTTGGCTTCCCAAGCAATGTTTTGTTTTTTGTTTGTTGTTGTTTTTTTTCTTTCTTGGTTTTTGGTTTTGTTTTTTTTGTTTATTTTTAAAATAATGCCAGTTCCTTTATTCCAGAATTAATGCATTAATGCTTGTTTCATTTAAATAGTGTCCTAAACAGCTAATTTATTACTTGATTTCTTGTGGTATAAACAATCTTAAGAGTATGAACTGTTTTGACGTCTGTCCTGTTGTGCACTGTATCAGGTTGCTAGACCTCCCAGACCTGGAAGCAAAGGTGCAACAATATACAAGCATGTTTTTTCTATTCCAAAGAGCCATCTGTGTGGTGCTCTAGAGTTGGTTACTGTGTTTGGCAGTAGTACTGCATTTTTTGGGATATGCCTTATACTCACCTTGTAGAGCTGGAACTTGCAGTGAGATGAGCATTGCATGCAGTTGTTCTATCTTCATGATATATTCTAATAGTTTCTGCTCAGACTGCGCATGTATTATCTGACTAAAGCGAAACAGATGAAATAGCCCATGGCAAACACCATAGCCTTTCTTTGATCCTCCACTCTTTATGAATGCACCCTCTTGATGCCAAACAGCACCAGTGAGCCTTGATCTGTTCTAGTGTGGGTCCTTACTGCGTTCTTCATTCATTTAAAAGTCCCCGATTTTTAACTTCTGTAATCATTCAGTTTGCCTTGAACAAGCTTTAGATAAATATTTGTCTATGTATTTGTATACGTACATATAATATTCAAAGCACAAGATGATTAGACTGTATTCATCTTTGTAAGTTTAGAGTGTAAGTGGCACAGTGTAACTAGTTAGGTATCATCTCAGTTTTTTAAGGAAAGGCTCCTCTGGTGTAATGCTGTACCTGCCTAAGCTGCTTTCTGTTTTGAATATGTAGCTCACTGCATTCGAAATAAAAATGCCACATAATCTGGAGAGAAGGTACAAATATTTTATAGAGACACAAATGTAAAATTGAAGGGTGTGTAGTGGAAATTCTGTTAGTTGAATAACAAGTAGCTTGCTTCAGGAATGTATTTCACCAATGTGATAGTCACATTACATATATTTCCATTTTTATGGTAACAGCTTCCAGAAAGAAAGAAAACCTCTATGGATATGAGCTGCTTCCCATTACACTGTATATCTCAAGATGTCTGTATGCTGTACATAGGTACTTCTCCATTGTTACTCTCTCTACTCTATCCACATGGCCATAATGCCTCCATTCTACTTTGTTGCATGTATTTAATGTGAATTGTGGTGTGAAGCCCCTGAACTTTGACCAAATCTTCTTTCTTAGATTGTGTTATTTTACATAGAAACATATTTAATGCTCCTTCTCCCAAGAATCTCTGCTGGGTATACTATACCCTGACAACACATTTCCATCAAGTAATCCTATCTATGAAATGTGATGTACATTTGGATGCCATATTTATCAGCTTTTCAACATGTTAATTTAATATTTTTCTGCTTATTGTCTTCATATTTTAAAAGAAGACAGACAAATAGGCTTCACACAGAAGTATGTCTTGCCAATAACGTATGAACTCATAGGCTATCCAGACCATTCTCTGTCACAGAAGTTTGCCAAAGATACAAGCATATGACTGACAAAGGGTGTTAATAATTACTATTAACATAGGATACAGGTACATTGACTGCTATAAGGATAAACTGTTCTTTAAGCAAATTGATGTTAAAATAATCTTTTAATGTATGCAGACAATCTTCTAAGAGTAGTCTATGTGCTGTTCAGTCATGCTATCCTGCTGGAGCAGAGCTTTTCAACATTTATGGGTACAGTTTTACTAATGTCCACAGGGGATTTGCTGTGCAATTCTCATTGTTACCAGGAGGTTGTTTTCTAATCTACTAAACACAGAAATAAAACTATACTCATTGCACAGCTGTATTTTTTTTCATTAATTTCAGAAAACTGCGGGTTTCTTAATAGCTTCCATGACCTCCTCTGGCTTAAAGTCTAAAGTGATTATGGGAGCTAAAATCTTGGCATTCTTCCCATGCAACCTGCAGGAGAGAAGGACATGAAGCTATGACATCCTTTGCACTGTGTAATAAAACACAGTTATATGGCCACTGATGAAATCAGAATGAAAAGAATCAGACAATGACAAAGTTGATTCATCATTGAAAAACTGATTATAAGCCAGCAGTACATTCTTGCAGTCATGACATCCAACCATACCCTGGGCTGCATCAAAGAAGAGGTGGCCAGCAGGTCAGGGGAGGTGATAATTACCCTTCACTCTGCTCTCCTGAGATTCCACTTGCAGCACAGCATTCAGCTCTGGGATTCCCAGCAAAAGAAAGACGTGGAGCTATTGGAGGGCCACAAAGATGAACTTAGGGCTGAAGCATTTCTGCTGTGAAGAAAGGCTAAGAAATTTGAGCTTGTTTAGTGTGGAGAAGGCTCAGGGGATTCCTTTCCAGTACTTAAAGGAGAGCTTCAGGAAAGAGGAGGAGTAAAACATAATGAGGGTAAATACAAGGGATAATGATCTTACACTAAAAGAGGGTAGATTAGATTAGAAAGAAATTCTTTACTATGAAGGTGGTGAGGCACTGGCACAGGCTGCCCAGCAAAGCTGTGGATGCCCCATACCTGGATGTATTTAAGGCCAAGTTGGATGGGGCCCTGGGCAGCCTGGTCTAGTAAGAACTGTCTTTGTCCATGGCCGGGATGATCTTTAAGGTCTCTTCCATCCTGAACCATTCTTTAATTCTGCGAGTTACAGATTTCAAAAGTGGTAAGTTGATCTTGAAGGAGGATGCCCACTGTTTTCTTGTTGAACCGTTTCTAAAAGCAAATACGTATTCTGAAATAGAATCTTTCCCAAAACACATCTGTATTTTGTACTGTATTATATCACACATTTGGTACTGTTCTAATTCATCTGTGGATTTTTTGTTCACTTGAGTTTGATTTCCAACTTTTCAGTCTTGCCTAATATCTGTAGGTATACTGGATGAATAGTTTGTGAGAAAGCAATTTAAAAGATCATGTGAGTCAAGAGTTGGAAGTCCAGAGCAGATGAGCTCAAAGTGGTGCAGATCCAAGCTCTGTAATATTGACATTTCAACTAGCTGTTGAACACTTACTTCACTTTAGCAGGTCTCTAAAATTGTCAATATGTATATGAGAAAGAGTGGTGCAAATGTTGTAGGAGAAAAAGAAGGTTTTAATTTCCCTTTTCCCTATTTGGTTGCAGTATATCTGCTGCAGTACTTTAAATTGACAAAACTCATGGTGCGGCTATGCTTTTAATCTGTTAAACTACTGAACAAACTATGGTAATCTCAACAGAGGCAAACAAATAAATCCAAATGTATGTGAGTCTTTTATCTGGAAAAATAAATGCTACTTTAAAGTTTATTATGCAATTACAGAATTTTATTTGAAAAGGACCAGCATTCAGATCTCAGAATAGCAACACTATGCAGAAAAGCATTGCCAGCTCTGTGTGCTGCCTTATGCACTCTGAATTCACTTCCATATATTAGTAACAGGCTAATGGGTTGCAGTAAAGCAGCATTGCTTAAGAAACAAATTACATTGTGAAAGACTTAATTAAGATACTTAATAATGTTTGGTCAAATTAAGCTCATTACTGATGAAGGATCTGGCATATAAATCGTTATAAATTGTTGATTGTAGAACATGGCCCATGCAGTAAGTACTAAGTCAACTACAGCAGAACAACACTTTACATATATTAAATTCATTTTAGAGCTCTGATGTTATTAACATTGAATTATTTGTAATCGTAACTTATATATATGTTCCATTATATCCATTGACAGAGAAAAAAATCTTAATACTAGGGTCAGTGGAGTCCATTCCCACTATTAATTCCATAAACTTCCATCTCTTTCTTGGACTTACTTGCTTGGACTGGATGCATATGCTAGCAAATATAAAATACTATGTCTGCACTGTAGCCCTCTGCGCGGGCAAGTTAATTGTATATACATTGCTCATACTTGTATCCCCTGTCCCCTGAGAATTAAAAGGGGCCAAGAGTTACTTTAGCTACTGGAAGGACATTTATAGGTCTCCCTGGAGCTTTCTCTTCTCCAGAATGAACAGCTCCAGTTTCCTCAGCCAATCCGACTTTGGCAGGATCTTTGTCATGGCTCTCCAAGATCTGTGCATACTGTGAATCAGATAAAACATGAAAGTCTTTTAAATTGAAAGTGTTCTATTTTATAGCAGTGCAGTGTTTATATTTTTAGAAAATCCGATACATCAGAAGCAAAACAAGTTGTGGGACTAGTACTTTGTCTAATAAGATGTAAGAATGACACTTACTTTCCTCCAAAAATGATTTTGTGCTTGATATCAAAACTTTGTTCAGACCCTGTGATGGCTATTCAAAAGGCGTCTATGCTAGTTAAACCAGCATGTTTTTAGGGTTATGATTCCCCCCACCCCTAGGATAGTATCAGTTATTTAAAAAATTTAAATATGCAGAAAGTTGATTGGGAATAATCTATCTACATAATAAACTGTGTTTAGCCTTAATCTTGGAATTAAGAGCTTTAGATGTCATTTCCAAATGTTTTGTACAGACTGGTTATCTGCACAAATGTCCAATCTCTTTTAAGCCTTCGTAGTGCATTTGAGAGTATAACCTTTAGCATCAATGTTTCCATACATCTGAAATATACTTCCAGGTGATTGGATCCTGCACACTATAATCTCAGCATCTGTTGTTTATGACATAAGTTAGATATAGGTTGGATCAAAATCACAGAAACTCTACAAAAGCTGTTGTATGCTTGTGTATACACAAGTACTGTATCAAAAACAGTATCAGATACATTACTATTTTAATTCTATACTCGTTTTATCCTTTCCTGAATAGACATGTTAATAATGGAATATTTGTG
Organism: Excalfactoria chinensis; assembly: GCF_039878825.1. Classification (NCBI taxonomy): domain Eukaryota; kingdom Metazoa; phylum Chordata; class Aves; order Galliformes; family Phasianidae; genus Excalfactoria; species Excalfactoria chinensis. The sequence goes on from NC_092826.1 coordinate 52,788,126, forward strand.
CTGTTCTTTGACATTTCTCTGGACAGTTCTAGCTGCTGATTTTAATCCAGATATTTTAGCAATTCTATTCTACTTCTGTTATTCATGGTTGGAAATGACAGCAACTAACACATAAAATTACAACTGAAACAAACTACAGTATCCCAAATAGGCTAGATCAGTGTAGGAGACAGTGTCGACATTCTTCATTTCCCCATAGTTCTAGCAGTGTGCTTCTCACTTGAATAAAAGACCAAGAGATACATAACGCAGAGCAGAAAGTATTGGAGGTGAAATATGGCATTTCCTAATAAGGTCCCAGCTTTCCGGCTGTATGAAAAATCAATTTTTTAAATGCTTATGGGGAGGGAGGGGGCAACAGTTTTGATCTTGATTAACATTTTAGTGAACCTTTACCTTCCTTAATAAACATCAAACATTACTATTCAGTCAACATTTAGATATTAATTACTCTTTTTTATAACATTCTATGTTTACTCGATAAAAACCTTCAGTGAGTATTTGCTCAGATTTCGTTAGACATTTATGCAAAAAAGAAAATGAAAAAACTTATTTAAAAATATTTAATAGGTTAGTTCACTTGCATCATTAAGTGATAAATACATAGAATAATTTTTGAAATAGTCATTTGAACGATTCTTTCTGGTAAGAATAAACATGTATTTATGCAGATTCTGCAATTCAGGGAATCACAAAAAGGGAAGGTTTCAGAACCTTAAAACTAGATTCTTGAGATATGGAGTTGACCTAACACAAAAGATATGAAATCTGATTAGAGTGCATTCTACAGTATTATATCCTGCAGGAACAGTAATTATGGCTTAAAAACAATAAATTGGAACTTCGGTAAAGTTGCTAAAGTTTTGTGTTTGAAGGCTTATGTCAAAGTTGTCTTCTAAGGAAAGCACTATTTCCCCTCAGAAGTGTAAACTATTGCATGTAATACTGCTGCCACTGCAGAACAGATAATAAGTAACCTGAAAAGATATTTAATTTAAATATATTTTATTTCTTACTGTATATATCACAGATTTATTATAGCAGAGGTGAAAAATTTAAAGAGCTGTGAATCAGTAGATTTTAGGAAGTGATTCACATCATAGGAATTGATTGATTCTAAACCTGTAGTACCACAGCACCATTTTCTCTAATCTATAGGCTAAAATGTTTGTATTTTTGACCTACTGTGTTGTCAGCAAGGAATCACAAGGATACTGTTTCAGTGAACATGAGAGATTATGTTACTAGGTGTAAAATGAGTATTAGGAAAAGAACACTGAGACTTACATAAATTTTGCAAAGAGAATATCTTGCATACTTTAACGAAAAATTGCATATGCAAAGGATACACAGCATCCCAGCTATATTTGCTTCTGCAAAATAAATGAACTCTATGCAAGAACATTTAAATTCATAATTGCATAAATCATATTTTCTTTATCCTTGAAGCTCTACATTGAAACTGTTTTCAAAACTGGAATCAGCAGTAACATCAAGAAATTAAATGTGGAAAGAAAATTCTGTTTGACATTGCAAACTCCATCTCTGTATGAAGTCTTCCATGGTTTATTTAAGCTTTAGATGTTAATAAGCTGTTCAAGTTAGTGATTCTAATTCAGCAGAAAAGCTTCTGTTTTAGCTATACAATCAGCCAAGTGTAGTTTTATTTTATTGATACTAATAACGTAGTAATGTCCACAGCATCACACACTGCTTCTTATGTGTTATGTGTTGTTACACAAAACATTACTATGAAAACTAACCTGAAATAGTGGGTGACTGTGTTAAATATAGGAAAAACAGAGCATCACCATAATTGTTCTTAAAATGCATCATTGATCTTTCCTGAAATTGTTTTGTCATCACAGACAAATAACATTTTTAGAATGATTAATAGAATAATTAGCTTGGTAATTTAGCTGCCGGATGTTTTTCTGCTAAGAAAAAATATTGTAAGCTTAAAATGTAACTTTGAAAACAATTTTTTTTAAAGATCCACACTGCTTGCATATTGATTATAAAAAGAAATCATTTCTAATTACAGCATTTCTGAATATAACAGAGTAAGCGGATGACCTTATGCTGAGCATTTTTAATGTGTATCATGGCTCAGATTAGTTGATTGTCTCCAATAAGCATTTTAAAACATTTTCTCTCTACTCATCTGTGTATTTTCCACTTCTTAACGGTTCTTCAACAGATAATTTATCACGTCAGTTTCTGTGTCAGTAGTTGTATTCTTTATTCCTGAGAGCTTTAATTAAATCTTTTAGATGTACTCATCACTTCTCAGCACACATTTCAGATACATTTTATTCCTGAGACAAGAAGAAAGATTGTCTTATAGATTTTAGGTAAGTATGTGAAGCATATATGTGAAATATTTTCTTTTAACCATATTTCCAAACAGTTAAGAATTGCATTATTGTATACACCTTTTTTTAAGGTGGTAGCCTGGTTATCCATTACCTCCACACTTGAAAGCTTTCTACTGTGATCTGCACATACTGACATATGGGGGGGGGCGAAGTAGGTTAGTCATTGTTCTTAAAAGAAGCTTTTGAAAAGCTTTCAAAATTGATTTGATCTTCTTACCCACCTCAGAGGCACATTTAAAGACAACAGCTAACAAAAGACATGATAGCTTCCTTGGCACACAGAAATACATTTTTGATTATGTTTTATTTTCTGAAATGATATTTAATTAATGAAGTTAATTCTTAATTTTTGGTGTATATTTGTATTGCATTCTAGATTTAAAAAGGACAAGCTGGAATTATTCAGAAACTTAAAAAAAAAAAAAAAAAATTGCATTTGGGAGGTAGGGAAAAAGTTGTTGCTTCTATCCAGAATTGAACAATCTGAAAGCTTGTCATTTGTTGCAAAGTACACAAACTCAGAATAATTAAAAAATTAATTTATGCAGCTGCTGCAAAGAAATACAATAGAGAAGAATGTAGCAAGTAATATGAAAGTGCACTAATTAAAAAGTGATGTATGACCAACTGCTGGGACTTATAAGCAATAATGCACTTTGCAGAATGTCCTGGGAACCTGCCATTTGAATGATTAATTAAATTCATAATGTCTAGAAGAACTACTTTTGCAGTCTAGTGTCTTGGCCCCTTTTAAAGAGCTGAAGCTGTATTTGCAAGATTTGAAAAAAAAGAGATATTCTACTGTGAAGATGGGAAAAGTTAGAGCTGGAGAAGCAATCCTGCAAATTTTGTGCCAAGTTAGATGTGTTGTGTGAAAATAGATCACATATAGCAAAGATGCAAGAGAATTTTGATGTATCCAGTTTTACATATTTTAACAAGCTTTGTTGGACTCCAGGGCTACTTTAATGTATTTAAAGTCTTAACTAAGTAATAGGAAGATGTTATTTTGAGATTTTCTTAGGCCAACTTTCATGTAAAAACTAAAATATACTGTATGATGATTTTCTGACTGACTTAAATTCATCAAATTAATGAACAAATTTATATTGCAATGAAATTTAATGGTGAAGATAGCTCTGTATGTTCCAAAAGTGAAAATGTATCTCAGATTCATCCTTGAAGTTGTAATTATGCATGTCTGTTACAGAGATAAATCGCAATCTGAAATACAAAAGACTAAACTCTGTGCTCATTCCTCTTGAACTTTGAGACATTAGTACTGATTTTGTGTGAAATAGAAACTTATGCCTATTAGTCTGGATGTTTCCTTCTAGTTAGCAAGGCTTTATGCTTTAAATCTATATGGACATACATGTGGTGGTATCTTTTACATGTTTTCCAGAAAAAAAAAAAAAAAAACATTTATAATGATCACATGGATTATGTACTTCTATTTCCTGTAAAATTCCCCAAAATCTAAGATAATTACCATACAGACAGCTTTTCAACTTGCTTCTGTAATTTCTGATCCCAGTAGAATGATAATTCTTCTTAAACACTTGCTGTGAATTTTCAGGAAATAAGGGGAATATGTGATGCCTGATTTAGCCATATAAAAAATGCTGGATTCTGCCTCTGTTCGCAGACGAGTTTCACAGCATGTTAGTCCAATAATCTATTAATGTTTGATGCCATAAAGAGAAATGTAAACATCTTTTTGTTTTTTTTTGGTATTGCTAAAATGTCCTTGAGTAGTAGAGGCTTTAAAGTGTCTTAAGAGTAGTCTGACATATTTGACCTTCAGAAGCCGTGAAAGATTTAGAGATATGAAATACTAAATAATTGTAATGTGATAGCCAGAAAGAATATCAACAGCAATAAAAATAATCTACTCAGAAGAAAAAGAGAAAATACTGAAGGCAAGGCATATAAAATTAACCTTAAATTGCAATTTGAACTGCTAGTATTACATCTGAGATGTAAATGCAGTTAACTTGTATTTGTGCATAAAAAGTAAAACCACAGTTGCTTCATCTTCTGAGTGGATCTGAATTCTGAATTGATGGATAAGTAGTTTTTGAAAGAGAGAGTTAAAAGGTTTTGGGATCTACTTGAGAAAAGTAGAGCTAAGAAGGATGCGAATGAGATTTGCAGAATTGTGAAGTCAGTGGATAAGCACAGCTGTTGACCTAATATGAAAACTAGATGGCACTGAAGTCAGGAGAGCACAAATAAGAAAGGCAGCAAATAGGTGCAGCTGTTTGTGCAATGTTTTGCACAGAAATGGCCAGATATTCTGCTAAGACGTACATCACGGTTCTCAACAATGGTGATGATATCCTATAGGGCACACTCTAGCACCCACTGCAGCCACCATATTGACACTGACAATATTGACACATACTGATGCACTGACCCAGAAAGAGATCCTAAGGTACCTGCAGCTCTACGGAAATGTCTGGAGACTCTCAGTGAGGTTGACAGAGAGGAAGATGTCTTCTCACGCTCCTTCCCTCTTTCTTTGCATGTTGGTCATGAATCTGCATGCTTAGCAAAGAAGCTGTGCAATGCATTCACTAGACTGCCTAGAATCATAAATGATGAAGAAATTCCCTGGATCTTCCCCATGCCTGTATCTACTATACTGAAAGAGGGGCATGCAGAGCCTCCACTTATGAAGTTAAGAAGTAGAGCCTCCCATTATGGTAAAGTCTGGAAGACAGTGACTTATGGCACCAGGTGGCTTCTGCTCCACCTGGTCACGTTGGCAAGTAGAGGACATCGGATGATGTGAACAGCAAAGACCTGAAATCAACGAAACAGTGCAGGAGACCTACCTGAAACATATGAGTAGTGCTGATGTGACAGCATTAAAAGGAAAAACTCTCATTCCTTTTCTGAGAAAACAGCACAACTGCATGACCATATGAAGTGTCAGTACACCAGTAAACATAGCACAGGGAATGAACAAGAAATTAGATCTGTGTGTGTAGCTCCAGGGCTGTGATCTTATTGGGATACCAGAGATGTGGTCGGATGGCTCGCATGACTGGAACACTGCAATGGCTGGATATGGTCTCTTTAGGAAGAATGGGCTAGGGCAGAAAGGAGAGAGAGTTAGGCATTATGTGAGAAAACAGTGGGAATGTTAGGAGCTCTAACTGGGGATGGATGATGCGTCATCTGAGAGGTTATGGAGGATAAGAAAAATAGTGAAGTAACTGAAGTATCTCTCCAGTGAAGAAAGGCTGAAAAAGCTCGTTTTGCTTCATGTGAAGAAGAGGATTCTCATGGAAGATCTTATCAATATATATGAATTCATGAAGGAAAAGTATGAAGAGGAGGACAGGCTTTTCTCAGTGGAGCCCAGTGACAGGACTCCCAGTACAGTAGTACAAGAAAGATATGGTCTAGCAAAGGTCCTTGAAAATGATTGCAAGCTTCATTTGTGTGAATCTGCTTTAAGAGATTACTCAGGAAGAGCATATTGACAGGTTCCAGAAGGTGTCTGAAATGTTGCACAACAGGTCAATAAAAGGATACTAAAAGTACTAAGCAGAGATTTATTTTCAAACATTCTTGTTGCAACTTGTCTGGATGCTGTAGATCTATCAGAAAATAAACTGCAGAATAAAAGCAAGCTTGTGTCCTAGCACTGTCACAATAAAATTAGAACTTTTCAGTTCAATTTGCAAGTTAACTGGTCCTAAATTTTATTGCAAATTAGATATATTGCAGATAGAATTGAGATGTGGAAGATTTCAGGCATCTTTTCTTACTGAAAACGTCATTCTTTTTGAAAAAGATGCCTTTCTTTGTCTTTTCATTTTTCTAATATGAAACCAAAACTATGAATGATATTTGGTAAATATCAGTTTGGTCAGCTAACACTTTCATAGATAAAACATTGGTGTCATTGACTTTTTCTGTTTTACTGTCATTTAGGAATCACAGCTTTTCACTGTTTTTTGCATACTTAAGGTAATTGTCCTAAATGCACTTGGAGTATTTTATCAGACGTGGTAGGTCGTAAGATAACAAATTGTTCAACATCAGCAGATTACCATCACAGTTTGCTTATTTTCAAGTCAGTTCCCACATGATTTCAGCAGCTAAAACCTTACAGACCATGGAGACTGAGATCTGTGCTTTGTGATGTTTGAAAGCTGAAGTTTGAACTTCTTGTTAGATAATTTTCTAGCTGCATGATATCTTTAACAGTTTGTGAGATAGCAGCCTCTATCATGCTGGAATTTGAAGCTGGGAGGAAAGGGGATAGAATAAGTGCTTGCCATGTACATGTTCACATTCTATCTCTCAACCTTACAAGTCTAAAAATAAATGCTTTTGCTGTTGCAAAGCTTGTAATCACAGTACTGCAGTGATGCACGGTGTTTGTTTCTACTACAGACAGTTCAAGAGATATCAGACTGTAATACTGTCAAAGATGAAAAGTGTGTTTTGGGCAATGGTCCAAGGCGGGACATGGTGTATTGCAGAACTCTCTAGTGCTTCCCATAGCTCTCATATACTTTTCATTCTGTGGCTATAAAGCAATTTATAGTAGTGTCTTCAGAAAGTACTGCCTGTAGGAGGTACAGTATTTGGTGATATTGCATCGAAAGTATTTTTTATTATTATTATATTTTTAAAGGAATTAAATACTTTATTTTGTTAAGCATGCATGTTTGGCGGGGGTCAGAGGTTTCCCTATTTTGAAAAGAACTTCATTTTCTGTTTAAATATTAGTGTAATGTTATCAACATTTAGAAAAAAAAAAAGTACATAAAGAAAGGAGTTGACATGTTTCTTAAGATACTCCATTGTAGATGGACTCAAATTTCTAGATAAATTTAGGCAGAGAATAGAAAGTGGATAAGGGGGAAAAAAATACCTGCTACAGAGTTAAATCCTTCTTATATCTGGAAGAAGTAAAGGAGAAGTAATGAAGATGCATATTGAACAACTGTTAAAAGTTAAGAATTCTGAAAGGGTAAATGGAACTAAATTGTAGCTAGCAAGCATGTAATTACTGGGATGAAAGATGATCGTGCTCTTCATTGGTCTGAAGACTATGTAGTTGAAAGTAATACAGGAGAAAGTGAATTAATTCATGTAAAAAGAATGGGAAAAGAGGTTTTGCCAAGTGTACTTTCTTTTTTTTTTTTCTTTTTTTTTTTTTTTTTTTTCAGCTGCTAAGAAGGAAAAAAGAAAACAAAATAAATCAAAAAAGGTTGCCTTCCATGTAAATTATACTTCATAGAGAAAAAATAATTGTATATATTATTAATACTATAATCTTTGTAGGCCTAGAAAAGCCAGAAAAAGCCAGAAGCCATTTTGTTAAGAAACATTAGAGTGCATTAGACAAATAAGTCTCACGCTACCTCCCAATAATTCTCATATCTACTTACAGCATCTACTTTTCCCAAGTAGGCCTTAGTTTGTTTTTCAACAAGGAGCCTTTAGCTAAAAGTTCATGGCTTTTTTTTTGTGTTAATCTCACCATAAGAAAAAATAATACAAAGTGGATTGCAGTATAAGTTGATAAATTTGATATTTCTGACATCTTTTTTTTCTAATTTTTACTTTTAAAGGTATTTAAATTTTTAGTGCTTATGATATGAATGTCAATCAAAATGATTTTGAGAGAGCAATATCAGAAAGGATTTTTATTTACTCTTCCTGTATGTGTAACAATAAAAAAGGAAGCTTAAGTATGCTTTGTATTCAAATATGAGGATATTTTCATATCTGTTATTGTAATATACAAGAAATTATATATTTATTGGTACAACTAGATGAGACATAAAGAGGTGGATATGGTGAAAACACATTGTAAGACTTTGTGAAAAATGTACTTTTTTTGCGCATTCTTCCCTTTTTATGTTTTTCTAGAAATCAAAGTCAGAAAAGTCATGAATTCTCTAGAGCCTGAAATTATTTCTTGTTTCCTTTTGTGAGAAGAGAGTGGATACATCTCTTCTTCCTTCAAGTAGTCGAAGCATTTTTTATTTTTTTTTTTTTAATAAGTGCAAGCCACAACCTTGGCATGATTAGATTCTAAAATACACAATTGAAGAAAGTAGCTACTATGCAAAGTCAACAGAGCAGAAATATGTGATTATCTGAGAATTAAGGAAAAATAGGTTAAGCTAAATCAGGCATTTTAAGAGGTCATCTTAATTTTTATTATTTGCTGAAAGTGTAAAACTGTTACCTTATAAATGAAAATGATTCTTCTTTTGGAGAACCTCACAAGTAACAGAATCTGAATTTATGAGTAACATTTTTAAGGAGTCTTTATGCCCACTACATAATGCTCTTCTCTGCCTGTCTTAGATGACTTGCCAGATGGCAGGAACTACTCAGTCTTCTGAAATCTTACTTTCAGGTTCTGATCTCTATACAGTGACTCAATTGCAAATTGCTGTTTCCCATTTGCAGTAGTACAAATGTTTTGCTAAAAAATAAAAAAAAATAAAAAAATGTATTTTGTCATGTTTCAAGATAGGGAAAATATTACAAGTCATTATCTTGGAAGATTCTGAGGTAGCCATTCTAATGCATAATATGCAGAAACGAACCAGAAGATTCTGAAGAATCTTGAAAGTTAAGGGGCAATATATTTATATGCCAAAACAAAAACAAACAAAAACCACCTCATAATAAAAATAAAATTACAAAAATCCTATAATCTTATAAAAAGCATGATTTTCAAGAAGGAAAAATAATAGAAAAATAATAGAGAAATGTGTCATTAGAGGCACAGTTTATACTACGAAGACACAAACTACAGTTTTTAATGATTTCCTTTCTTCTTCATAATCTTTTTTTATATCAGAGTTCCCTTGTTTCTCAATCCAGCCTTGTAAATACATGTTTTGTTTTGTTTTTTTTTTTAAAGAGTACTTAATGTGCAGGAAAGTAATTGTACCTTTGTACTCAGCACTGGTGAGTCTGCATCTGTGTTCCGTTTTGGGCCCCCCTCTGCAAGAAAGACATCGAGGCCCTGGAATGAGTTTAGAGAAGGGCAACAAAACTAGTGAGGGGTGTGGAGCACAGGCCTTATGAGGAGTGGCTCAAGTAGCTGGGATTGTTCAGTCTGGAAAAGAGGAGGCTCATGGGAGACCTTATTGCTCTCTGTAACAACCTGAAGCATTGTGGAGAGCTGGGAGTCAGGCTCTTCTCTCATGTAACTGGTGTTAGGACTAGAGGGAATGGCCTCAAGTTGCAGCAGGTTGGATGTTAGGAAATACTTCTCCAAAGGAGTGGTCAGGCTGCCCAGGGAAGTGGACTCACCAACCCTGGTGGTATTCCGGGAATGTTTATATGTGCTGAGGGATGTGGTTTGGTGAGAGCTGTTGGTGATTGTTGGATGGTAGGACTGGATGATCTTGGAGGTCTTTTCCTACCTTGGTGACTCTGATTCATAATCCTACTCTCATGGGTGAGTAATGCTACAAGACATGCAGAATTTATAAACAACACAAGGAGAAACAATATATCCCAAATGATTTGCATTTTATTTACGACAATTTTGATATTCTTTTATCGTTTTAGGAATTTTGGATATAAATATCCAAGAAGGACAAAAGGCTTTCAGGCATTTTGATTTCCCTCTTTTCTCCACACATATAGGTGGAGAAAAAATAAAAAAAATAATAAAAAAAAAATAATCAGTTTGTATTTCTGGTTGTATTTTATCACTGCTACATTAGTCAGTTACTATTTTGCCTTTAGTCCATGCTTCTGGGATATATACCCCCATTATCCTTGGGAAGTCTTCACTGACTACCGCCAGCATCAACTTTGTAGCGCTTCACTGCGTCACCATTACAGCAAATTCTATGAGGACATAATTAGTAAGAATTTTAGTATGATGTGTAGCTACCTCAAAATTATTTATCTCTACCAGTTGAATAAGGTTTGGGAAATGTCATACTTCTTAATACTTCTTATACATATTCATTAAAAATGTATTAATTTTAATCAGAAATGAAGAATTTTATAATATTCTGTTGATAAATACATGTGCAAACTATATTAATTGAGCTCTAAATTAGTGATGCTGAACAACAAAAGGAAGAAAATGCACAGTGAAGCAGGAAATATGCCATATGTTATTGCGTACCTGAGCACAATGGGGACACTATCTTAATGGCTTTCTTAATGTTCCTGTTGTAGTGGATATTGGTGGACATATGGTATGCTGCCTGTTTTATAAGCCTGAGCATTTCCATGATTTTGTTAGCTAACTTTGATAGCACCTTCTATTTTTCTGCTGTTAAGAAACAGATTTTAAAATGCTTTATCTCAGAAGACATAAATTTTATTTTTACTTCTTTTTTCCTAGCACAATTGCATACTCGTCTTATTGTTAGGCTTTTCCACACTTTAAACCCTCTTAGGCAATAATTTTGAATGCAGCTCTATAGTCCTTCCACATGCAAAGGGTTTTTGACTCTCTCTTCTGGCCTAATGAACTGCTCACATAACTGCAGAGCTGACCATTCTTTGTGTGCGGGCATATGTGCAATCAGATACTTCTTGCCTTCCTCGAGAAGCACCAGCACACTGGGGCAGAAGTGGTTCCCACTTCACGTAGCTCCATTTACACCACATAGATGAGAAATGCAAGGGAACAACTTCTTACTCCATCCTCTTTGGGGTGCCAGGTGTTGTCAAGGCCAGCTGGTGCAGGCAACCAATGGGAAACATTTCCTTATTTTTCTAAACAAAAATATTGATTTCATTTTTTAATCTAGTCTGTCTTTTAAGCTGTTGCTTGATGTTTTGTTTGTTTTAATTGGATATATCTAGGTCTGCAAGATTGAATCCATTGCTCAGTTTAAAACACCTTAGAATTGTGAATAATAGCTAAGTGAGATAAAAAAATATTTACAGAAACTTTTCTGCTAATTAGAAATATTAATTGAATAAATATTTGTATAAAATATCATTAGGATTTCTCTCTTTTTCACTCTTACTGATGTTTCTGAAAGTGTATCTTTCATATGCAGTGTGAATTCTGCTGTGTCTTCAGTCAATGTTTGGATGAACTGCAAAGTAAAATTTTCTCCTCCCTTCTTTCTGTAAGGACAGGTTTTCCTTTATCCTTTATCTGTTATCTTCTTGTTTGAGATGTTTTTTCTCCCCTTTAAGGTCACTTTGATATCTAAGTATGCCATCAGCTACCAACCTGCTGCTGAACTGCTAGTTTGTCTTAGCTTTCTTCACACAACACAGCTCAGTTTGACTCTGTTGAAAATAGATAAGAAATTAAAATAAGAAAAAAATATAAAATGGGAAAGTTTTGTCATTTACGGTGTATATTCTACTCAGAAACCACATGTAAATTGAATAACTCTCATAATCATACCCCAGACAGATATTTTACCAAATTCACAAGGTATCAGCCATTTAATATAATATATATTAATATATACTAATATTCTAATATATATTCTAATACATATATATAATATATATATATTCTAATATATATTCTAATACATATATATAATATATATATATATTCTAATATATATATAATATATATAATATATATTAATATATACTAATTCTAGAAATGTATGTTGTTGTTCAGAAGACGTATTTTTTTTTAAATGCTAAATTTATATACAGAATAATGAGTTGTTCTTGAATGTAGTAACAATCCTCCCTCCCCCTCCTACACTGTTTCCTTCTAATCTTTTTATATGACTCTGGGAATCTTTGAGTAAAATATTGGATTACCGTGTTAGATCTTTGTACTTTTTAACCCTACATGCAGGTAATAGAAATAACTGTCAGGAAATATGACAGTGTTCACAATTCCAATACTATGATATCTCTAAAAACATAACAGCAGGAAGAGGCATAATAAGAACCCACAGTTCAGGAGTCTTGAATCTCTCAGTGATTAGGAAAATTGAATGAGAAACTCCATACATCCTACTAATAACTGTGATAGATGTATGAAGAGAACATTTCACCCTGTTTTTAGGAGGCTTCTTGCATTAGCCTGTTTACATGGATAGCTTTCCATACTGATTTTGTGCCTGTGCTTTTCTGTAAGAAGTTAAGTATTGCAAACCTGCCTTAGATGACCCCATATACATTCATAGCCTTAGTATACTTATATTTTTAATGTTGAGGTAGGAAAATGTAAGGCTCTACACATTTTATCTTGTGGTATAAAATCTGGAAGAAATAATTATTCTTAAACGTGGTTTTATTATTATTGCCTGCTTACATACAAGCCCTTGAATTCAGTATACTGGCAATAATGGTAATAGGAATACAAATTATGCTTTGATAATTGTGTTGCTACTGTCTTGACCTCACTGCAGCATCTCTCCATCAGGAGCAGACCATGTTTTGGAACAAATAGTCACACATACTCCATAGGCCTTTCCTTACTATTGTCACATATAATGCAAATAATACATGTATTAAAGGTATAATAGTGGATTACTACTTGGAGGAATTATGTGATGTAAACAGAGTAAAATAACTGAGCCAAACCCTTCTGACATATGTGTGATATACACCACTTATGTCTTGTCAGTTGTGCTTAGGCCTGAGTATTGCTTAAAACCCATCTATAAATGACTGGAATTTCTTGTATGTTAGCTTGTTAGTAGGCATTCTGAAGTGTTGTATTTCACTACAGATTGGGACTTGTTTTAAATTATCTACATGCTAGTGAGTTCTGTCAAGTATGTTTTTTTGTTTGTTTTTTTTTTTTTGCATAAACATTCAAAAATGCCAATCTATGTACTCATGGACTGTCTTGATTAGTAGCTCACAATATGCATAACTGTATTAATTTTATTAGGAAATAGAATGAAATACTCTTTCTGTTTTACAGACAGTAGATAAACGATACATGCAGAAGCAACAGACTGAGTGTTTCTAGTTTAACGGAGAAATATTTAAAAATAAGTAATGTGATTTTCCTTAAAAATGTAGCATGCGTGTTCCTAGGGGAACAATACAAGCCAATACTTACTCACTATGGTTAATATATTTTAGATGTTTTTAGCTTCTTTAATTTAAAACTCTTTCAGTTGCTAGCTTTAGTGATGTTAGGTTATAATAAAATATTATAGATTAGCAAAATGAATAGAAAATGAGGGAACAATAAATGACATTGCACTAATATATTCACAAGTACTTTTAATAATAAGGAGTAGTTAATAATACTTATCTAGAATTTTTAATAAAGTAAAGTTATTATTGGACATTATGAAATTAAAGTAATTGAAAAAAGCACTGCTTCAAAGAAACGATTTTAAAACTCAGTAGTAACAGCTAAGTTTCTGATCAGCTTAGTCTTGTGTATCCAGCAGGATAAAGTGTTGCCGTGTGTTTCCATGGTTCAACCACCCCCCTGCCCTAGATTCTAGTGATGCTCCACGCTAGGGCCAAAAGTCACTATGACTCAGTGTGATAGATGGCAAAAATGGCATTTATTGGAGGTAATTAACACCTTATATGTTTTAATCACTTCATCTACGCCCCCTTGAGTGTACGTTTGAAATGCATGCCCAAAATACATCACAAGGTAAGGGATGGAACAGGGGAGGTACTGCCACGTCACAACCAAATCCTTGTTAACGCCTACAACAATAAAGTATCTACCAGCTTATTAACTCTTACTGATGTAGGACTTAGCAATTAGTCTGAGTGACACATTCATCAGTAGACAGTAGCATCATGTTTACAGTGCCATTGTAAAGAATCACATTGCAAAAATAGCTCTGATTTTTAACATACATTAATACAAGCATTTGTACAAGCTTTATACTGAGTTTGCTTCACTCAGAGTAATTTTTGCTTGTGACTCTGTTTTTTCCTGAAAAATAATTATCTAACATTTTCTAAGCAAATGACATATTGTTAGATGTTTGTGTGTAGTAGCATGACTGACCCATTCTCACTGACAGGAAATGAGTTACAGCTCCATAGAAGTTCCTAGAGTCAAGACTAATCGCATGGTTTGTGAATTCTTTTTTCTGAAAACTTGATCAAGTTATGTAAGAAAAATACAAAACAAACAAACAAACAAAAGCATAGGAATTGCACTGTGGTTTGTGATAGGATTTCAATAAAAGTGCCGATTATATGGACAGAATCTGAGGTGTATACCTTTAAATTTAAAACACAGGACATTTTCAATTAATTATGGATGAGATAAAAACTAGAAGGGCCACTCTGAAAGTAATGCCTTCTATCTTATTCTGTTGGCTCAGGATATCAGAGGCAGATGTTGATTGTATGGCAGTAGAGGTTGAACCTTCCAGCCAGTACTCCCTTACATTTTGTTGCAGTGTGACAGATGGCAGCAAAGGAGCAGTCTGACAAATTGGTGTCTGCAATGGAAGTGCATACAGAGCAAAATGCGTAATTGAATTCCTCCATGTGGAAAAATGTTGCCCATTGACATTCACTGATGCTTGCTGAATGTTTCTGGAGACCAAACAGGGACAATGAGTACAGTGAGTTGGTGGATACTGTATTTCAGCAGTGGCAGCAGCAAAGTGAAAACAAGCCATGTTGAGTTGGCCTATGTGAGTGACCTATGTAGTAAGACAAAGAAACAATGCAAGTCTTCCAGAATTTATTTGCAGTCTTCTTGGATCAGTTTGTAGTGTAGCTACTTTGGGTAATGCTCATAAATGCTTGTAAACCTTGATAAATCTGTTGTTCTGTGCAGAACTATTAAATATCTGTTTACTGTGCTTTGAGTGCTGACAGATGTTTTTGGTGCCCAACTTGAATGATGAACTTTATAATGGTCATGTTTTTGAAAATGACCTCTCCCTTCTGCTATTAGTATAATGTGAGGCCTTTACAATGGCCTAGTGGCTAGAATTCAGGTAAATGAGAGGTTGAAAATATCTTTGATCTTTTGCACTCTTCCCCACATTTCTTTTTTCCAATAAAAAACACACACATACACAAACAAACAAACAAACAAAAAATAACCACAAACTCAGGAGTTAGATGTGAGTGCAGTAAATGTATCTTGAATATCAATAATACCGCAGTTCAGAACTGTCGATCAATAAATAATGGCTTGAGTCATCAAAAGGGAAACAAGCAAGTGCAGCCTTTCTCCCTGTGAAAGACGATTCCAAGTAATTGTTCTAAGAACTTGTTCTCTCTTTCTTTTTTCTTTCTTTTTATTTTTATTTATTTATGTATTTTGATTTATTGAACAATCAATTGAAAAATATCTAGGATGTACTATAAAGTTAACCACACTGTAAGACTGTATCTCATCTAAACTCTACAGGTCTCCCCTTGAAATGTCTTAGAAGAAATTTGATCTGCAATTGTTTTAAATTTGAAATGGCTTTTCCACCCAGTACTCTCATCACACTTTTTTTTTTTTTTTTTTTTTTTTTTAAACAATTTTAATTTCAGATTAAAGATACAGAAGAAAATGAGCTCAGAGTTTGGGACCAGGCAAAGTTCCTTGTATGTTGTTGGAGATTCCACCAAGACAGTGAATGAAGACATGAGACATTACCTGCTGCAAAAAGGCTAACAGGAAATAAAGGGACAAAATACTTAAAGACTTCAAAAGACTTATGGGAAAATTAAACAGTGGAAGCACATGCAACATACATAGAAACACTACATGCATTATTTCTATGTACTTGACATTTTCAGTAAGGACCATAGAAATGTGACATTGTTCACCATCTTAGAATATTTTGCAGTTTGTTCTTCCTTCTCATTTGTCTTAATTGCCATCTTCTAAAGCAAAAGATGGATTCTAATCAATGGAGCCCATAGTTTAATTTTGGGGGAAAAAAATTTGCAATGTACATGGTGAAAGAGGGTGTCATAGTTGGTTCTGTGAAGATGCTGAGTCTGAAATGGAAGTCAGTGCTTTTTGCCTCGTCTCTTTCTTTTTTCTTTTCATACAGCAATGGGAAATAACTATTTCTCAGTTCCACTAGTTCTGCCCAAGTAGTATCTTGGAGTTAAATCTAACATTTCACTCTCTACTAATATACTGCAAACTCCTTCTAAAACTTCTTCAGTGACCTTATAGTTTCTTTTTCTTGTTTTTTGTTTTTTTTTTTTTGTTTGTTTGTTTTTGTTTCTTTTTTGTTTTTTGTTTTATTGAATTTTTGTAGGACCATAGAAAAGGAATAGTTAGTTCCATAATTGGTATCTCTGTTGTGGAAGTTGGTGTGAAGACAGCGTGTCTCATTTAAAATTTGCAGTGGGGATTTGTAAAGTTCGTGAATGAAAAATGTGGAAGGTTAACAATTACAGAAGAATCATGTTTTGCCAAGGAATTTGTGAGCTGCTGGAGTTGAAGAAACTTCATGACACCCCATTGTGTAACAACAGTACTGAAAATGGCAGTGTGAGCCATAGAAAATGAAAGTGCATAATTATTGATTTTTAAATTCTGTAACAGCCAAATGTACTTCTATGTTTATACTGAAATAGCGGAAAATAGAGTAATGTCAGACACAACATACTGATGAAAGTTTTTATCTAACCTCTACAGACAAGCAATTCTTGTTTTCTCCGACAAGTCATTAGAAATAAGGGTCTTTCAGAGATAAAACTCTAGGGTTTCAGCAATTTAGCAAAATCTCTTTAAGACTACAATACTATCTGTGGCTAAAAATCAATCAAATGATTCCACGAGTTACTGAGGAAACTAGGATTCTGTCCTTCCCTCTGTATCTCTAAACATGAAAGAAAAACAAATAATGTTTAATTGGTGCTGGAGAACATCACTGTGGTAGCAGCTTGCCAGACTAATAAGGATAGTGATGGAAATCAAACATCTAGGAGCTACTTTCAGCTGATCTGACTTGCACTTCTGTATAAACCTTTAGTACAAGTTTGTCCTTCACTTCTCTGTATTATAATACACAGTTGGATGTGTTATAATAGTGCTCATGGTTGCAATAGATAGATCATCAGACATTTTCTAGAATGTATATTTCAGAATAATTATGCAGTATGTTTTATTTCTTATGAAGAAACGCTTACTATCCCACATGATTCTTTGTAATCACCTTATTGACCATATTTTACTTTGAAGTGCCTTCTTTTTAATAGTGGTGCTTAAGTTTTATTGCAAGAGTGCAATAATCAGACAAGTCACTTTAGTTTTTTGTAATTCCTCCCTGTTCTCTGAGAAAATTCAGCTACATCTTCATCTGTTAAGTGCATAAAATATTTATTTCAGCAACTACTTACACAGAGAACTTCAGAGGTCTCTGTGAAGAAGTGTACCTGTAAATTAGTCACTTGAAAGAAATCCAAGAGATAATAATACATAATTGCCCTCACTGCAGTTGAGAATGTCAGAGAATGTTAATTTATGACCTTTTCATCATAATACTAGAATGTCTCCTGATCTTAAATATACATCTATGATATTTGCTCTATACTGGTATTCCTATCCATTCACCTTCACATTCCCCTTGGTGGGCAGAGAAGACACACATATTTGTGCAGAAAGAGTGGCTTGCTCATAGTCATTAAGGATAAAATTTGAACAAATTATCAGGAAAACTTACCCTAAATCTGTTTCCAAACAGTTAAGCCATCCTCACTCTCAGAGGAAATGATTGGTGCCTAAAATAGTGGAATGCTTCTAGAAAATAAAAATAAAAAAATAATCTGAAAATAATCTGATATTTCTTGTTACTCTTTTTAACAGATGATACTGTATACATTGCATGTCAATTACTTTAATAAAAAAATAATAAACACAGAAAGACCAACAAATAACTTTCACAGCTGATAAATTTTGTTACATCTTATTTAAAGTAACAAATGTTTATATGATTACATATTGGTACAAAAGCATTTAAAAAATTTAACAGATAGGAAAGAATGATTACTGAGCTCTAGTGGTCATCTAGTAGTGGATACAGAAATAAGGTTAATGTTGTCTTGTACATCCTGCTTCCTAAATAAAATGCTACTTTTCTGAGAAATTTATCAGCTTCCCTTTAAAGTACTTTTGCAAACACTTTTCAAGATATATTTCATAAGAACTTGTTCTTATTCTGCTCCATCAAGCAAACATTGGAATATATCTTAAGTGCATTTGAACACTCCAGGAGGGACAGAGATATCAGAGTTTAATTAAAAGCTAAGATTTTATTTATTTATTTATTTCACGAAATCTTTACCTCTCTGTTCCCCTGTTCCTGTTTCCTCAATGAGTTCATGCCTAAATCTTATCACATTGAAGGGTAACGTGAACCTGTATTCCTCACTCTGATGGGACAGTATCCTCAAATACTAAATTAAGAAAACACCACTAAGCAACGACTTCTCAGGAAGTACAGAGATTCTTGGATGCCCTTTACTAGTACAGAACTTTTATTATATGACTTCAAGGAGAAGGTAAGGGATGTTATTCAATTGAAATAAAAAACATATTAATAATTTGAAAAAAAAAATAATCTAAAAATCAGTGATTATTTCCAAGGGATGTTGTGATGGTGTTCAACAAAAATTACTATGCTCTAGTGAAAATGTGGTTCAGTTGCCTGCTTTAATCATGAACAGGATATTTTCCAGGCAAAGCCATTTCAGAAGTCAATTGGTCGTAATTAGAAAATGACAATAAATAACCTTGTACTGAGATTGAATAAAATAATTCTTAAAGTTATTAACATTTGAACAGAAGAAAATGTAGATAAGAAAAGAACAAATAAAGACATGCTACTAATATTTTGTTAACTAAAGACACTAACGTTCTCATAGTTTGTACTATTATACATCCCAACATAGAAAATATAAGATACAGATATAGAAAATACTTTTTGTGTGAACTTTGTTGAATGAGAGTTTATAGTGGACCCATGGAAAAGGGAGCCTCAGAAGTTATATGGCTATTTAACTGTGTTAAAAAATATGCACGTGGGAAACAGATCCAGGACTGAGAACACATTATAAAGAAGACTCCATTTTCACATTTCATTTTACTTGAAATTCACCCTAGAAATGTCCACGAAAGAATAACTCAATATCAGTCTTGTACAGCATAAACACAAAGGCCATAACGTACAACTCAGCAAAAACAAATATTTTACTTAAGAATTATTATTTTTCTCTTTAATTTTCTATTCATATTTTCATATACGAAAGTGTGTATGTGAATGTGTGCCCCGGTGGCACAGTGGTAGAATTGCTGCTTGCAATACCAGTGGCCCAGGGTTCGAATCCCCACTGTGGCGCAGGGGGTAGAAGTGCCACTTCGCTACACAGAGGGCTCAAAACCCGGGAGCTGGACTCGATGATCTCTAAGGTCCCTTCCAACTCACACGATACTGTGATACTGTGATATACGAAAGCATGTGGAAAGGCAGGTAAGATTTTGAAAAATTAAGTATGATTCACCACATTTTAACATTTTAAAAAAAGCAAGCAGTCAATACATTACTTAATTAAACTCATAATTCTGTATCATTTTTTCCTTGTTGTAAAATTCTGACTGTAGCACATATATCTATTCTGTCTCCTCCATCGCTGCTTCCAATAATATTCTGCTTAAATTTTGATATTTGATCATCCCATTGGGCTGAGGCTGGTAACATTAACGTTGATTTAACTAATTTGCAGAATTGATTTTATATGCAATTTCTAGTATGGAGTATCATATGTATTTATTTGAAACAATTCTGTACTGAATTTTATGTGACTCTAAACTGAAAACCACAGCAGGAAAAAAAAGAGGAAAAAAAAAAAAAAACACTCTATGCAGCTGTATGGGAAATTGGTAATCACAGCCTGAACCTCTGATTAATCAGCTGAGGCAAGTTTCAGGTCAGCTGTGGGAGCACAGGTGAGGGTAATTAAGCTGTGCTCCTGGAAGGGGTGGAGCTTGACTCCACTTCCTCTACACCTCATTTAAGGGCTGACCACTACTGAAGCAGTGTCTCTTTGAGATTGCTCCTTGGTGGAGGTTGCTTTAGCATTTTCCAGCAGACTGAAGGCCTCTATTGGGTGAGTCTTTCCTTTAAATAACCTTTTGGATACTTATCACTACCTCTCTTGTACCATCTATTGTACTTCTGTTGCGTTCTCATGACATGTCTATTTCAAGTGAAGTTGGAAGATTAGTGAGGAAAGTGGGAATGTTTCAGTCAAACTGAGGAGTGTACTCTACCAAAAGCATATATATATATATATATATATATATATATATTTATTCAGCTACATTTGGTTTACCTGTGATAATTCCTATGCATAAAGGAAAAATCTAATTTGCATCCTAAAAACAATTAAGTTTTGTATGCATATGCAAGGCATAGATTTAATAATATGATTGTGATATTCCTATAAGAAACCTCTGAATTCACAAATATAAATATAAGCAGACTCAGTTGTAAAATATGGTGTAAGAGATTCTGGAATAGACTGTTCTCAAAAATTTCATCAATATGGACACAGGACTTTGTTCTACTGACAGAATTTTGTTTACTCAAGA
The DNA here is from genome assembly GCF_039878825.1 of Excalfactoria chinensis. Taxonomy (NCBI): domain Eukaryota; kingdom Metazoa; phylum Chordata; class Aves; order Galliformes; family Phasianidae; genus Excalfactoria; species Excalfactoria chinensis. The sequence goes on from NC_092826.1 coordinate 52,809,003, forward strand.
TTCTAGGAAACCAAAAATAGAAAAAAAAACAAACAAACAAACAAAAAAAAAAAACCAACTTCTGGGGTAACTTCATGATGGAAACTAGTAAAGCAGAAAGCTAGTACTTCTGCCATGTGCAACTTCAGTGCATGCTCTTAGTAGTTCCTCTTTACAAATTACAGCAAAATATTATTAAGATTTAATCTGATAACTGAATTTCAGATTTTGTTCTGTGACTGCCATTCTAGTGGGACATAGAAGTTGCATGCAGTAGCATTATTTGATCATCTTATATACTATCAAATAGTACATACAATAGTATAGTTATGTTTTTTTTGTTTTAAATCTAAAAGTAGAATCCACATTTCAACATGATCAGTAAGAAAGTTGAAATGATAGTTGACTGATTTGGTTTTCTCATTACTATGAAAACCTTGAAATTAAAAAGATTTTAAAAAATAATTTAAAAAATACATTTTTTTTCACAGAAATTGTTTTGCAATGATATTTTAAATATTTTATTATTATTTAATATATATTTCTGTCCTCCCAAATGTCTCAGTAAAATGAAGTTTATTCCGTTGGAACCTAACATAGGAGTTCTTGGATTCTCAAGCCTACACACTGCAGTTGTGCACACATAACAATCCGTTGCACACATGTAACACTCTGAGCAACCGATGTTTTATAAGCAAAACAGATTCAGCTTTCCATGTCTCTTTTCTCAAAACTTTTAAGTTTTTCTGTGTCTACATTTTACTACTTGGTATTTATTTTGAAACTAATGAGTTCCAGATCTGTCCTAATAGATTCTTTTGTGGTGAAAGCCAATGATATTCATGATTTTTGTTCTGAATGTTCCAATATCTCATCTTTTTAGAAATACACAAAACAAGAAAAGCATATGAGTGACTGACTACATGTAGTTTTGCTCCACCATTGATAACTTTATTGTTCACAGGTACACTAGACACTGTATGACTCAAAAGTAAATATTAATTGTATAATAATTTTACAATAGCAACTGTCAAGACCCATCATGTTGTGATTAAATGCAGGCAATAAATGTCAAATTCTTCAAAGAATTATTTAGATTCTGGAAGTTTGAGAGGAAAAATAATCAGGGTGGCAGAGATGAAAACAATTCCTGGGTAAATAAGGTACACTTCCCTAAGTATCTAGATATGCTAGTTTCTAAATATGAATACTGGAAAATATTGAAGGGTCTTATGAAAAAAAAAATGACTAAAGGTTCTGTTTTTTGTACTGTGGGAAAAAAAACAAAACAAAAACAAAAACTTGTATAACCTGATCCTATAGTGAAATGGGTAGTATAATTCAAAATCTATAATTGCCGTTTTTTTTTCTAGCCTGATTTCCCATAGCAAAACATTTCACCCACAGAAAAAGAAATTGATCAGTGAAAATTGAACTGTTTTCCATAGTCATTGTTCCATGGGAGATGCAAGTTTTTTTTCACTTCTAACTAATATTTAGACAATAAAAAGTAGAATCTGTAATTTCGAAAGACAAGCTTTTGTTCATCATAATTTCCTATAGCACTGTTGGAACAGTGCTTTATTTCATTGATTTGGCCATAAGCAAACTTTCCATATGTTTTTAAATGAAAGTATCTTTTCAATGCTAGTTCCTAATTAACCCTTAATGTAGTAATCATTTTCATTGTAAGTTTAAAAGCATATCAAGCTAATGCAAGTGTATTGATTTAGAGGCTGTATGAGACACAGAATCACACAAGACAAAAGATTTTTGGCACTCAGAAAATAAATAAATAAAACCCATACAAAAACCAAGAAAATCTTGTTATTTAATCTGAAAATATCATGCCAGCTCTTAGTGAATACAGGTTGTATACATGCTAGAAAAAGATATAATGCAAAAGAGAAAGCATTATGCCCTCAAGAAAATGATCTACATGTTTTCTACTGAATTGGAGTATCACAGCACATAGTTCGCTGTTTATATTCCTTCTTAAGGTAGCAATTCTATGTTCTCTGTCCTAAATTTTAGCATTTAATGTTATTGTTGTCTTAACTCTTTCACTGCAGATTGATTTTTGTAATGTATTTATATTGAATAAAAATAAAGAAGTGATGTACAAAATATTCTAATAAAGTGATTTAGGAATACAACCTTTAAATGAGTACCAAAGCCATTTGGACAAAGATAAGACACTAAGACAATAAGGCCTAGAGATAGGAAATTATCTCATGGAGCATAGCACTGTAACACTTCAGGAGGTTGTAAGACCAGAAATAATTAAGGACTTGGTAAACATACAAATGTATTTGAAATGCACATCCCAGCTCATTTTCTTTCGTAGAAAGCACTCTGCTTCCACACAATCTTAGAGACTGAATACACATATGATAAGGCACTGAATCAATTGGTTTGATGCACAGAGTGAAGTTGTGTGAATGCATCTCAGGCTGAATATAAAGAAACTGTTATAAAACTCATGTCAGCTCCTGTTCATACTCAGATAAAGCTTTCTCATGTTACACATGAGATATGTGTAGCAAACCTTTAAATCGGCAGCATACCTGGGAGTGAGTGGATATAAGTACATAAAATACAGATACTTTCTTTACAGCATACAAATCCCTAGGTTTGACAATGAAACAATATTAAGGAATAGTTTAGTTGCAAGGTTTTGCAACAATATTGTTTGAAGGTATAAAAAAATGAAAAGGAAGGCAACCATTCAAAATTCATGTTAATATATCTTATCATTTAAGGATTACATTCAAGTGTCCTGCTTTTCTGGATTTGAGGGGAAGCTGGTTTTATCCCATTCCCCCAGTGAATCTAGTTTAAAGCTTTTGATTGTTCTTGGACCTTTTTACTGCTTCATTGCCACTGATGTGAAAATCCAGTAATGGATAGTAACCAGAGGGCTGTACCAGGTTAGTGACTTCCTGTAACATCTCTTAGTCAGGCCCTACGGAGGCAGCAGACTTCCCCATGGTCAGCTGTTGTTTCAACAGCTCAGTGCCACACCAGTGTTTGCTCACTCCCCCATTGCAGTGGGATAGGGGAGAGAATCAGAATATAATAAAGTAGAACTCATGCATTGAGGTAAAAATGATTTACTAAGACATTAAAAGGAAGAGAAAAAAGGAAACTCATACTAGTAATGATAACAATGAAATATACATTTACAAACCAAGGGATGTACAACACAACTACTCACCACCTGCCAACTGATGCCCAACCAGTCCCCAAGCAGCACCATGTTTCTGTGGGAGCTCTGAGTGGCTGTGTCAGTTCCTGTGGCTGGATAGGCCACAGGGGATGCAGAGGACATTGCTGAGTGGGTACCATGACCAGAGCTCCTTGTGACTGAGTTGCAACCTCTGTTAGAAGGGGCAGCAACAACACCTTCCCTGCATACCCTCTTTCAGGTATAGATGTAAAATGAGATACTTAAAAGCATTTACTAGTAGTTTTCATCTAGAGCTGTTTTTGTTGTCTTTCATGACTTTAAAAGCTTGTTTATGGCTTTGGAACAAAACCTAGAGTGTTCTTATAAAGTGCTGACAACACAAAGGTAGTGTTTCCAAACCAAACCATCATACCATATAGACATGAAAGAGTTCTGAAGAGACAGATGAATGTAAGTAATTCAAATGGAAAGAGTTACAGCAGCAAGAAATCCAAATTTATATATTTAAAAACTAACTACGTTCTCCAAAATCTTGTTATAAATGTAGTCTGAAATGCCAAAGGCAAGGAATCAACCAACAGGTTTCAAAACCTCTTTACTCTTTATAAAGTAGCAGTGACAGCACTGAAGGTTATAATATCTGTAATGCCATGTACAATACTCTTTGCAAATGTTCATGAAAATAAGATATTGGAAAGTTGCTGTCAAGGGCTACAAAGAAGGGTGTAGGAATGAAGAACTTTCCATTTGACTAGAATTACTTGTCTTGTTACTTCTTATTGACCACAGCCTAAGAGGACATGGAAGCATACTGGATCAATGGCAGCATAATAGCATATGACTATTAATTGAATATGACAGGTTTATCTTCACAACCAGAACAAAGTCCTCAGACTTTCAGGTCATGATATGTGCCGTGATAAGCTATGTGGATGATGAGGTTTTGATTCTATGATTTCAGAGTTTTAAGATGTTATTCAATAAATTTGAAAACAGTTTCAATTGAAATACAAGTATGTGGCTTTGTAATAGGGAATAGGCATGTGAACCCCAAATTCTTCGGAGCTCATTCCATGAGCTTAGACTGAAATATTTAATAGAAACTGCATTATTCCAGTTATCCATCAACAGAGCTGCAGACAGCAACAGTGTGTTCCAGTTGCAGTAGTATAATGCAACCATTCATCATATTGTTCCAAAATACCTGTTCTCCAAGGTTCTTTCTCCAAGAAATATTGTATCTAAACTTGTAGAATTAATTATAATAGTAACTTACAGCAGAGCAAGTGGAAAGCAGTATTAATCTCTAGCTAAAAGGTGCCTATCACTATAGTGTCTGAAATTCTTCATTGTTTGGGATGTAAATATTTTATTTTTCAGTTTGTAGAATGCATGAAAAAGCTTTCTGCAGTGCCCCTGGATCTCAGGTTGGAGTGAATCATCAGAAAGAAGAAACTGTATGGAGCATCTCCCCATTGAGGAAAGGCTGGGCAACCTGGGTCTGTTCAGCCTTGAGAAAAGAAGACTGAGAGGTGATCTTACAAATGTTTATAAATATCTTAAGTATGGGAGTCAAAGGGATGTGGCCAAATTCTTTTCAGCAGTCTGTGAGGACAGGACTAGGGGAAACAGCCATATACTGGAGCATAGGAAGTTCCACTCCAATATGTAAAGGAATTTCTTCATAGAGAAGGTGACAGAGCTCTGGAACAGGCTTCCCAGGGAGGTTGCAGATTTGCCTTCTCTGGAGATGTCCAAGACACCCCTGGACACCTACCTGTGCAGCCTGATGTAAGGGGCCTGCTTTGCAGTGGGGTTTGACTTGATGATCTCTAGAGGTCCCTTCCAGCTCATACAATTCTGTGATTCTCTCTCTGCTGCAGTTGTAATCACTGAGTTAAGCAGTGTAAGGTAATGGTGTGTTGCACCGCACCAACATTTCATAGAGGCAAAAAAGACTTTCTGCCCTTCACAAGGATGGACTCAATTCTTGTAGAATACCTCTAAAGAGAGAAGGTCGATGACCTTATTGGTGACATCTGTGTACTTTGAAATGATCCTAGCTAACACAGATTCAGACTTAACTAACTCAACACTCACTCTCTCCAGTAACAAATGTTATAATATTCAGATATACTCAGACACATTTTCAAGTGACTAGAAACATAAAAGACTGGAATTCCTTCACTAAAAACAAGTGTAGATCTGACCATAGGAAAGAGGTACCTAAATGACTTTGACTTCTGTGTCTTCATTGTATGGGTGTGAAGTACCAATAATTCCAGTTTGCCCAATGGAAAAATTACATTCGGATTCTTAAGGAAAAGCTTGATATCTAATTGGCAACAACAGCTAGAACATTACTCCGGGAGCTGGGATCATTACTCTAGCTAGATCATTACTCTGGGATCACATTTCATTTTTAGTTTATAATTTTTGTTTACGGGTCATTATTTTATGTTTATACATAACATTCACAAACAGTTGTGTTGAAAAGGTAGTAGGATATTGAGACTGGAATGTGCTGGTTGCAAAACCTCTGTGAAAACACATTTATAGTTTCATTGTTAGTATCTGAGGGGTCAACAGATCTCTCCAAGGACAATGGTTGGAACCTGTGGCTAAGATTATAGTGGTAAATAAAATGCTGAAAAACGTTCACTGTTTCTGTGACAGAAATGGAATATCTCACATCCACTTGACTCCCAAAATAATAGGTCAACATTAGAGCTGCTTATGTGGATTAGTCCTTGGCATGTGCTATCTGGGACAAAGTTTTTGGGCAATTTATGGCACCCTACTAGATGATGTTGCCCATGGCTGTGTGAAGGATCATGTCAATGACACAGCAAGTTGTCACAGCAGATAACAATCTTGACTGCATTACAGACAATAACTGTGATACCCTCTCAAGCCTTCTTATGTTTTATTCATTTGTATAGACAGGACAGGACCTGTGAAACAAAGAGTAAAAGAGAGGGGTTTAACGCTAATAGAGCATTAACTGGTCTTAGGCTGAAGGAAAGATTATGATCTTGAAATTGTTTCTGTTGTTTTTCTGAGAACTACAAATTTTAAAATCCTAGAGATCTTTTGATGGACTCTTAAATAGCATGCTATTTAAAATATACTTAAGCACCTTTTTAGGGAAGTACCATAACTCCATACTTAAAGGTAACTCTCACAGAGGTACAGGTGAGCTGCCGACGTTGCATAGTTTCCTGCAAGACTTCCATGCAGCAGTGGTCCTGTCTTGATTTCCTGCAGTAAGATCCCTCTCTGGGTATTTTTCAAGAAGTCTTACTTAGGGACTGATATAAGTTAATTCTCCTACAGAAAAAACCTATATCTTTTGAACCCAGAGGGAATTTGAAAAATAAAATAGGATTAATGGAAGCAGAAAGCTACAGAAAGTAAATATAGTCATTAATCACATAAAGGAGAGATGTAATAGCATGAGTAAGAATATATCTCAAGCCCAAATCAATACCAGCAAACTAGTCACATAATGGATGTTTGACTCAGCACTGTGTAGTTAAAGTTGACTAAAGCTGACTATGTAGTTAAAAGTAATTGACTTCAAAGTCATAAATATATCCCTCCTGGAAATAACTAATTATCCATATTATAACTTTATTGAAGTGTTCACAGAAAGTGCAAATTATCACTGAAGAATTTTACTTACTTTTTATGTTTTTATCCACAGTGAGAGAAGAGCTGCCAAGACTGCATCTTATAAAACTTAATAACTTGAATCAAGCTGAAAAATAAATGAAAAAAATAACCAGAAAAAACAGCAAATGAAAGAAAAAGATACAACCTACCATGGTTTGGAACATGACCAAGAAAAAACAGAATTGTGGTGTAAGGAAAACTTTGTTTACTTTTTAAAAAATACTAAGCAACTTTTTTTTATATCTTAATAGCACTCCAGAGATAAATTCTGAGAGAGAGCCATGATCTTGAGCAATAAATCATTGTGAGTGATTTCCTCAGAGTTCAGGGAAAAAGGGAAGAAGTATTTTTTTGTTCTACAGTCATAGTTGATGCAAATCATTCTAGATAGATATCTCTTTTCTTTCAACTTCTTTGGATGGAATTTAATCCTTAGTGACATTGCAGTACTTGAAAATTTGAATGTATAAGTAGATATATCATTACTTTTTTAAAGCTTTTATGTAGTATATCAATTCTTACAGTATGTCCTAAGATCTATTTATACTTCGATCCAGAATTATTCTTTTTTAATCATAAAAATAATATCCAGTTAAATACATCAGTGGTATTTCAAGGCAGTTTATGTATGATGAGCAAACTCTGAGAACAGTGTGGGTCCCGGAAAATAGTGATAATTAGTTACGATGGTTTGTACATGAAGCATTAAAGAGTAATAATCTTATATGTAAGTTTGATATCTTAGAAGTCCATTGGCGATTGTGGAAACCTTTATTTTCTCCTCTTATTCCTCAATATATAAACCAGGAAACAAAGCAAAGCCAAACAAAACAAAAACAAACAACCAAACGAAAAGAGGGTACTGTAATTTACTGTAATTATTTTTGAAGCATTCTATATAAACTATGAAATATTCTGATCTGTCATCTCCTTTTTCAGCTAGCTCTGCATCTGCAGCTACTAAATGTTCTGTTACTTGAATTCATTGAATTATTCATAAATTTGTAAAAATCAAATCTGAATACTTGGCTTTACTTTTTTTTTCACTAAAGTATTCCTTCTGTTTTTCTCTTCAAGAAGAAAACATTACTTTTATTATGTGCAGGACTGTTTAGTCTCATATCATAGTAAATGTCTTTAAAGTGAGGTATACGCCACTCTATATAAATATAATAGTCTGTAATTATGCACATGTGATTTAAAATACAAACTTCTTGGGAATATTTCTCCAAAATCATCTCTGTATAATATAAAAATCTTTTTTTTTTTTTTTTTTTTTTTTTAAGTTTATTTTATTATCATACATTATGTTTCTCTGATTTGCAAATACTACAGTATGGATTATCTGAACTGTTCAACATCAGCATGATTTCTCTTAAGCAGCCTCTTAAAAATTCTGAAAAGTCAGAAGATAAAGACAGCTGGTTTCCAGATTTTCTTCCATCCAAGACATGAAGCATATAACATAGAAAATCGATGGATGGGGTAATTGGTAAAGTTCATGTCATAATTCTGACTCAAATTTTTTGATTGATGTGAAATTGAAATCAGGATATTCTGCATAAATGCTAGTATTGATTTGTTTTGATTTTTCAGTGAATATAAATCCAGAATTGTCCATTTTTGAATCCAGATTATTGCTTCTGGCTGTAAAAATAAAAACCAGTGTAGATTACATATGCTTTAAAGGCTTAAATTATACACATTTAAAATATTTTTGCAGTTCTTTTGATCAAACTTGACTTTTTTTTTTTTTTCTTGTTTGTTTGGTATGGTGATAAAATAATTAAAAATATTCACATCTTATGCTTTTATTTTGGGGGATTTTTTTCTTTTAGTTATCCTTTATTTGTAATAGCATTTGAAGCTTGAAATTTTCTTCTGACCTTATAGTCACTGTCACTCTTTCATTACGTTTTCATGAATGTCAAAAACTGAATTTAATAAATTGCTTTGTAATTCTATTTTTTTAACATTAAGTGCATGAAGTGAAGGAAAATGAGATCACCTGTTTCACTCATTTTATATATATATGGATGAACGTGTCCTGGCTACACTGAGTAAGAGTCTTTATTTAGCAGAAAAGATGGGGAAAAAAATCTTAGCAAAACTAAAAGCAGAATAAGAAGTGTATATATTCTTTTACATTTCTTTAGCTGCAGAAAGTCTAAAGGGGAATAATTTTTAAATAGAATTGAGGACACTGATGCTGACAGGGTATGAGTGAATTGAATTATTGATTGACCAGGCTACTTTTCAGGAATTATTGATAGCATATCCTCCAGAAAATCTGGCAAACTAGTTAAGGACAAATGTATAGGGGACAGACTGGAAGCATTTCAGGATCAAGTTTATCATTATCTACATGTATAGAGAGCATGAAGATTGGGCTTTGAGCACACCTTAGCCTACTTTCCAGAGCCAAGGACCTCTAATTTCTTATGCCTGGCATCTAGACTAACAACACACCACAATATACCTGAATATGTTTATCTGCAGGTTTGGGCAGCCTGTAGGAAACTTATTATTATCAGTCACATAGTGACAAGTGGACATGGTGTGCTGCACAATATTTTTCATTTATACACACGCTTTTGGGGACTGATAGTCAAAATTCAGCATCTCTAAACAAAGCATCCCATAGACATTTACACATAGTTGTAAGCACAAATGGGACAGCATCACTTGCAGGCAGGTATCCACACTCTTTCCCCCTCAGCTGTATTCAGCCTCTCTCCTGGCTCTGGCTCTTCCTGGCTGGCATCAGGGTAATGCCTGAGGGCATGTTGGCTGTCACTGGCCAAGCATCTACTGTGAGCATGCTGAAAACAGCATAATGGAAGTGATCCCATTCTGTTTTCTGTTTTATTTAATAGTAAAACCATAAATCAGGGGGAATGACAGTATTATATCCTTTCCATCTTCTATTAAGGAGAGTTCAGCATTCACCTGCTGGGAAATCAGTCTCTCTAGAGAGAAGGTACTGATCATAGATTGATTTCTGAAACATTCTCAACCTTCTAGAATTTAAAAGGTGGTGGAAAACTGATTTATGTTTCACATGCTACATTCATTTGTGGAGCATGTCTTCATCTGGAGCATCTAGTATTTCTCCATTACACTAATGTCTATGAAGCTGAATTACATCAGACTTTTGTAATACAATTATCTTTTAGCTCTCAAGACCACTGGACATTGCTATTCCTTCCTTACTTTTGACATGAGCACATAAGATGCTAAAACTTGTTTATTAACTCAGAACTTAATGCTTTCCTCTCTGCCCAGTTCATAACCTTTTTTTCTGGATAGCATTTTCTTGGTAAGAAGCAGAAAGCATTGTTCTATTACACTGTCTCTGCTACATGAATTAAATATGATTAAACAGATGGCAAGGTTTCACTGTAATAGTGATCACTCCTGAGAGTAACAGAATAATGAGAGTCCCTTTTAGCAGGTATCCAGATGAAGTTTGTATATTTAGGTTTAAACCTTGTAGACTACAATATTTGTAGTATTTTTCAGCTCACTACTTGAGTTATCCTTCCTCATTATACATTAGTTTACTGTTTTTTATCAAGAAGTTATACTGATTGTGAAGACTACTTCATTCCCTTGAAACTGTTACAAAGAACATATTAATTTCATTTATAACTCTGATCTTTCTAAATGTGTTATGCTATTCTGGATCATTTGTTTAAGTCATGGACTTGCTTGTTTCTGTTATGGTTAGGTAATTGAATTTTGCTTAGGCCAAGAAAGCTGAACAGTCTTGATTCCACAGTTCTGTAGCTCACTGAGCAACAGGAAGTTAAGAACTATGCAAATTAGACTCTAGTCTGTGTCTGGAGGGTAGGGATTGTCATATGGATTCACATTTATGGCAACTGACTTTATGCAGCATGAAATAGATGCCTCAGTACAAAAATGATGACATATTGCTTTTATACCGTCTTTGAAAATTAATTAGATTCTGTTGATAGTTCTCTCAGGATTTTCACCTTTTAGAAGCATAAACAAATGGCAACAGTTTACATCCTACAATTCTAATGACTTAAAAATAGCAGTCTTTTATTTAGTAATTTTTAATATATATATATTTATATATATATATATAGTATACATTAGATATCTCTGTGATTAATAAGTATCCTTTATAGAAAATCTTATCTTTTTGCATAGACTGGACTGTTATATACTGTCACCTTAAAATACATACAAATATTTTTTCTCTTGATATCATAATATGCCAACACAGAGATATGAAGCAAATTTGCATTATCTATCATTAGTAAAGAGCTTAGATATTACCTGTGTTCCTAAGAGAATGTTTCTGTTGTAACCAATTGGAACCTCTAGACCAAAGAAATGTCTTGTGTATCATCATAGCCTTCTGTATCTTCCAAACTCTATGTGATTTGGTAATTTTGAGTTATATATAATTCTATATATGAATTGCATCCTCATAGCATAAGTAGGAAGAAGATGCATGAACATGCAGGAAGATGTTTTCTCAACATATTGAATAACTCTCTAATAAAACTGTTTTATTTCACCTTATATATGTGTATGATAAAACATGAAAAGAAATTCTAAGATCTGCTAGTTTTTTTTTTATTATTTTTCAGAGTTTTCCATGCAAATTAAAAAAAAAAAAAAAAAAAAAAAAAACATATATGCTAGCCTTCCTCTTCATTTTGAGATTTTAAGAAGGTATACCCTCTTATATAAGAGCTCTAGTTAAAAGAAACATGTTTCCAAAGCTAGTCAAAAAGAGTTTGAAGACTCTTAACACTGGTACCTGTAATTCATTAAGAAAATATATAAAAATCCTAACATTATTAATATGTCCATCAACATTTCAGAAGAAAGTATTTTTGAATATCTTTACATTCACCAGATTAGGGGTGGTTAGTGGGGAATAGTGGGGGTTGCCATTACCCAGGTGCAAGACCTTACACTTGGCTTTGTTGAACTTCATTAGGTTCTCCTAGGCTTGAACAGTGGACCTATCTAGGTCTCTCTGGATGGAATCCCATTCCTTGGGCATGACAACCACACCACACAGTTTAGTAAACTTGCAGAGGATGCAGCTGAGCCCACTGTCAATGTCATTGATGAAGACATTAAAGAGCAGTAATCCTATTTGGGCATAGAGTTATTGATCACCACTCTCTAGGTACAATCTTGTAACTAGTTCTTCATCCATCGAACAGCTGATCCACAAAATCCATATATTTCCAGTTTGGAGAGAAGGATGTTGTTTGGGGATTGTGTCAAAGGCCTTTCTGAAGTCCAGATAGATCACATCAGTGGCTCTTTCATTGTCCACTGACACAGTTATATCTCATAAAAAGCAGTAAGGTTGGTCAGGCAGGATCGGCCCTTGGTAAGGCCATGCTGATTTTCCTATTTTACCTCATTTTACCTCCCTGCTTTCTATGTGTCTTAGCATAGTTTCCAGGAAGATCTCTTCTATGATCTTTCCTGGCACAGAGGAGAGTCTAACACATCTGTAGTTGGTCATCCTTTCTATCTATTTTAAATGTGAATATGACATTGCCTTTTTTTCAGTCAACAGGGTTTTCACCTGACCATCATGACTTTTCAAATATCATCAAGAGTGGCTTGACAACTATGTCAGCTGATTCCCTTGGGACTCAGGGATGCATCTCATTGGGATCCATAGACTTATCACAGAATTACCAAGGTTGGAAAAGACCTACAGGATCATCCAGTCCAACCATTCATCAATCACCAGTGGTTCTCACTAAACCATGTCCTTCAACAAAATGTCCAAACATTTCTTGAACACCTCCAGTGTCAGTGACTCCACCATCTCCCTGGGCAGTCCATTCCACTGCCAAACTACTCTTTCAGAGAAGTAGTATTTGCTAACATCCAGTCTAAATCTTCCCTGGAGCAACTTGAAGCCATTCCCTCTAGTTCTATCACCAGTTACACGAGAGAAGAGCCCGACCCCCAGCTCACTACAACCTCCCTTCAGGTCGTTATAGAGAGCAATGAGGTCTCCTCTGGGCCTCCTCTTTTCCAGACTGAAAATCCCAGCTCCTTCAGCTGCTCCTCATAAAGCCTGTGCTCCAGATCCCTCACCAGCTTTGTTGCCCTTCTTTGGAAACGCTCCAGGGCCTCAGTGTCTTTCTTGCAGTGAGGTGCCCAAAACTGGACACAGTACTCAAGATGTGGCCTCACCAGAGCTGAGTACAGAGGAAAAATCACTTCCCTGTTCCTGCTGGCAACGCTGTTTCTGATGCAAGCCAGGATGCCTTTGGCCTTCTAGGTCACCTGGGCACACAGCTGGTTCGTGTTCAGCTAAGCATCAATCAATGCCCCTAGGTCCATTTTCTCTTCAGTCTTCCAGCCACTCTGCCCCAAGCCTGTAGCGTTGCCTGGGGTTGTTGTGGGCAAAGTGCAGGACCCAGCATTTGGTCTTGTTGAACCTCATCCCAATGGCTTCAGCCCAGCTACTCAGCCTGTCCAGATCTCTCTGTAGGGCCTTGCTACCCCCAAACCTGGATGTTTAGGTTTCTGAGGCAGTCATTAATCTGATCTTCACTTACATCAGGACAGGCACTGCTCCCCTGCTATCTGCCCTCCAAACCATACACTCAAGGACTGTGTGTAGAGCAGTCACCAATGAAGACTGAGGAAAATAGTAGTTGAATACTTCAGCCTTCTCCTGGTCCACTGTTACTAGCCTGCCTGTATTGTTCACTAGTGAGGGTATTCCCTCCTGGACTTTCCTTTTTGGATTGACGTACACATAGAAGTCTTCCTTATTTCCCTTTGCTCTCTTTCCCAAACTCTGTTTACCTGATCCCATCCCCACACAGCCTAGCCATATCATTATACTTCTCCCAGGTTACCTGTCCCTGATTCCAATGCCTGTACATTTTCTTCTTGCTCTCCAGTTTGACCTGTTAAGTCATGCTAGTCTCTTGCCTTCCTTTCCTGACTTCCTCCACCTGGAGACAGAGCTTTTATTCTCCAAGGATAGCTTCCTTAAAGATCTGCCACCTCCCTTGTCCTTTGAGATTACCAGGGGGTTTTGTTAACTAACTCCCTGAAGTGCTGGAAGTTGGCTTTCCTAAAATTAGCTAAATCTAAGCATCCTGATTTTACTCTTTGCCTATCCAGTATCCCTCAAGAGTGTGAAAGCAACCATTACATGGTCACCACAGTCCAGGCAGCATCCAATCCTGATGTCAAAAATCAGTTCACTTGTGTTGGTGAGCAACAGATCCAGCATTGCATCCCCCCTGCTGGAGCTGCCTATTGCCTGGCTTAGCAAGTAATCCTCAGTACATTCCAGGAGTCACCTGGATTGCCTCCAGCTCACTGTGCCATTTTTCTAGTCAGGGTGGTTGCGGTCCTCAAGAAAGGGGAACATGACACTTCCTGTAGCTGGAGGATGAAGGCTTCATCAACAGGCTCTACTTGATCAGGCAGCCTGTAGTAGACCCCAACCAAAAAGCACCTTTGTTGTCTAGGTCTCTAACTCTCACCCACAGATAAATAAAAATATTCAGAAGACAACCACCTTACGAATGACAAAATATTACAGGTAAATTTTAGGGGTTTAAGCTACTTGAGGGGTAAGCAGCTTTCAAGAAAGGCAGCCTCTTTTCTTTCAACCCCTCAAGGGATGAAATTTGTCCCTTGACCTTCTCTCCGTTTCACGTCAACTGAAATCATTACTAGCAATATAAAACAGTGGTGAGCTCTCTCATTCAGATAAGTGTTTCTTTTGTCCCTGTCCTCACTTAGTGAGAAACCAAAGAAACCACTTTCAGTAGACTCTGGCAAAACAAAAGTTTGATCAAAAATTTTGGCCTTTGAGAAAGTGGTTGCCTAACAACATGGACTCCCATTAAGGAAGGCAATAAAAGTCATGCAAATATAACAAGGGAAAGCTGTGTTGAAAATAAGAATATTTATTTATTCTTGATACTTCTCTTTGTCATTGGCATTGGCATTGTAGAGTATGGAAAAGTAGATCACTTCTCATTATTTTCCATTATTAGAAAAAACAGCTGATTCAAAGCAAATCCATAAGCAATTCAAAAATGTTTCCAGCCACAATACAAACTCAACGTATAATTTAAGCCTTTGGGAATTTTCTGAGTCTGTGTAATTAATGAAGCATTATTTGTTAAACATCACAACTTAATCTGGATGCTGCATCAATGGAAATGCATTCTTATGCGTCCAGATATTATGTGTTGCATAGACACTCCATTTTTCTTGGAAAAAATGCTACAAGTAAGATATATGAAACCTAACAGAAGAATTTTCTAACTTAAGCGATCTGAATCATCCTCTAGAAAAATACTATTTGCCTGATGGAAGGTTGAGGTTAGACAGACAGTCTCGATGGTCTCAATGCTGTTATGTATTTAACATAGTACATACCCTGAGTAGTATGTACAGGGGATGCCCTGTCAAACCAGAGAATTTCCACGAGGAACTAGGCTGACATGACTTTAATTCCATTGAGCCATCAGTTTATCTCCCAGATGTTTTCAAGGTAGGGTATTAGATTGCTTTTGCTATTCCTTCTCTGAAAGAAGGATCAATAACAAACATGATGGATGGGTAGTGCTAGACAGAGAGTGGTCCTTGTTGTAAAAGATGCTAATTACATTTTACCCATGGGGAAAACCTTCAATTCATGAAATTGCTAATACAAAACATCCCTTTCAATCTTCACTTATTTGAAGGCTTCTATTCTCTAACTTACAATTGTAAATATTGCACAGAAATCTCCTGGTTTGCATGCTATCTGAGGAAGTCTAATATTTCTAGCTTCAAAGCTGTGGATAGCAGTGCTGTGTAGAAGTTTATTCTCACACTTCCTTAGCCGGTATTCCTGCACAGTATCCTAATAGAAATTTGCCTGTTTTTTCTGCAGTTGTCTATTTTACTGCTGTTTACATTTCTCTTTTCTGTAGCTCAACCTAGAGACCTTGTACAGTTCCCCAGACTTCAGCTTTTTTATCTGAATACCATGTACTGCTGCTAAACGAAATGTCAGAGTACTGTATAGAAGTATTTATGAAATTATTGTAGTTCTTGCTTCATATTGCATCGAAAAAAGAAGTTCTCTTGTGACCACCCTCCCAAACATTTCTGTAGCACTGAGAATAAAAGACAATAAAACTGCTTTTTTACGTTTCATGTTAGAAGGAATCTAATATGTTGCTTGGAAAAACAGTCTCCATTGCAGGGAAGTCATTCATGGCTCACTGCCCTAGTGTTATTCAGCATGCACTGAAAGCTCTTTCAAAGCGATGAAATGACAACTATACATGAAAAATTTATTATCTTTTTACCTGAAACACCGCATTTTCTTCCAGTCTTCTCTTCCTTCCAAGCTACTTATCAAAACCTGGGAGAAAGCCAGCACAAGACTGAATTTAACAAAAAGAAAACCAAATGCAAGCACACACATACACACACACACACACACACACACACACACACAAAAAAAAAAAAAAAAAAAAAAAAAAGAAAAAAAAAGAAAAAGAAAAAGAAGAAGAAAGGGATATTTTAGACCCACACTCTGATTTTGATAACTTAAAATACTTTATTTATTGATCATGTTCTAATTCATAGAAATATGTGTGCCTCCGGTGGCGCAGTGGTAGAATTGCTGCTTGCAACACCAGAGGCCCGGGGTTCGAATCCCCCCTAGGCGCAAGTGGCAGAAATGCTGCTCTGCTACTCAGAAGGGCTCGAATCCCGGGAGTTGGACTTGATGATCTCTAAGGTCCCTTCTAACTCGCACGATACTATGATACTATGATGATGATACTATGTTTAAACAAATAATTAAAGTGAGATGGTAGCACATATTTAAAACAAAAAAAATAACATAAGAACTGAAGCATCATATTGTCACGTGGTTCAAAGGTTAATATTTAAAAATTCATCATACTTCATCGTGTCATAATTGCATTAAAAAAAACCTGTGTAGCTGAACATGTATTTTTTTCTGATCATGGACTGCAGATTCTCTTCAGTGATCGCAAGTATGGTTTCTTATGTAACCTTCATCTGAGTATAATTATTAATGTTGTAGACAGATGTTTCAGCATATATATATATATTAAGCCTTTTAAAGTAACAGTTGCGTTGCTGGCTATTGTAAAGCTACAAAATGGGAATATAAAAGTACCTGATTTCATATTGTCCACATATCATGTAATACATTCTGGAAAGCAGTATAGAGCAGACAGACACGTGAGGAGGAATTAAACCTCTCATATTCAACATCTGTCTCCTCTATTTTTTTCCTTTACAATCTGTTCCATTCTCAGTTTTACTCAATGTCCTTACACATTTGCTTTCAAAAATTAGTGATTACTGCTCTCATCATTATGCACATGGCTACTTCTTTAAGTTTCACGAACAGTAAGAAAAAATCAATCTTGGAATGGTTCCAGTGACCTTAAATGAAATTCTCTAAGGATACCTTTGTTAATTTAAACTTCCTTATTGTTTCCAGCTTCTAATTCTGCAGCTGAAATAGATTACCACTTAAACCTCTGATATTGCTTTGTGAATTTTATACTAGGGCTTTTGGGGGAATAGCCACTTCTTAATCTCTCTACAGTTTTTGTGGCTGCTTTTTAAGGTATTTTTCATAGAATCATAGAATCACCAAGGTTGGAAAAGACCTACAGGATCATCCAGTCCAACTGTTCACCTATCACTAAGAGCTCTCACTAAACCATGTCCCTCAACACAACATCCAGTCTTTCCTTGAATACCCCCAGGGTCGGTGACTGCACCACTTCCCTGGGCAGTCTATTCCAGTGCCTGACCACCCTTTCTGAGAAGTAATACTTCCTAATGTCCAGCCTGAATCTACCCTGCCGTAGCTTGAAACCATTCCCTCTGGTCCTATCACTAATGACACAAGAGAAGAGGCCGACCCCCAGCTCACTACAACCTCCCTTCAGGAAATTATAGAGGGCAATGAGGTCTCCCCTGAGCCTCCTCTTCTCCAGGCTAAACATTCCCAGCTCCTTCAGCCTCTGCTTATATGGCCTGTGCTCCAGACCCCTCACCAGCTTTGCTGCCCTCCTCTGAACACGTTCCAGGGCCTCGATGTCTTTCTTGCAGTGAGGGGCCCAAAACTGGACACATGGTTCCACACACTGGCATTTGAGTTGCGAGTACTGCTTTTGACAACAGCTTGTTTAGTATCACGTTTTCACTTGGAAAACATTCGGAAAAACTGGAAAAGTAAAGTGCCGTAATAACAGCAAAGTGGATACCCAGCAGTTGTGACCTGCTGCAGACATGACATTGTCTTACAGCAGAAATTCCATATGATGGATGGCATTCTGTGGATGCTATTGTGAGTGCACACACATTCAGCTGTCTCGACTCATTCCTTTCTCTGTTCTCTTGAACTCAGACTGTGTAAGCTCTATCTTTAAAAAAAGAAATTTTTTACATGACAAAATGCTTATTAAACTGGGACTGTAAATGCATAGAGTGTGAGAGCATCTCTAGAACGTGCCATAGCATAGCAACTCTAGCAAAGAAAAATTGTAATATTTTGTAGCTACTAATAAAAGAAATTGTAACTATGATTTTGAAAAGTGAGAAAAGCAATTCTGACAAAAAATATAGGATGTGAACAATGATATCAGCAGCAGAACTCATAGAGTTTCTCCACAGTTTTCTAGAGCAGCTTATTTTATTGCTTGCTATTGTGTCCAGGGATGTGATTCAATATCTCTGCTGCAGAAACAATCAACATTTCCAGGAAATAATCCAAGAAACAGAGGTGCTTGAAGTCCCAGTGTCTCGATGCTAGGCAACTTCATACTAAATTCAAGTCTACTGAACAATATCATTGGTGTATTCTAAGGCACCAGAGTTGTCCTATGGCAATTTTGCATAAATGTCTTGCAAATCCACTACAGAAGTCAACACAAATATTCTTTTGCTAGATCCCATCACCATGTCATGTATCACAGGTTTCACACCATCTTAGCAATAGTTACCACACAATTTGAACTGAGATGAGCAGGGTCCCCTTTACATTAGAGCATCTGGAAAACATTGTGTATGTATACCTTACTGTGTCATTTAATGAACCTTAAATGGCATGTAAGTAAAATCAACACCTATTTTTATGATATACATTGATCCATTCCATAATATTTATATCCAGAATGAACATATCAAAGTTCAGAAAATAATTGAGAGTCAACATAATTTCCAAATGTCATGAAAATATAATTTTCCTCAGAAAAAATACTTCCATAGATGCATGGATAAAATAATTGTATTTTTAGCATATTTCTAATGTTAATTATCATTGCTATTCCATCTAAGTCTTCCAGCTCATCTCTTTCATTTAAGGATCATTTAAGAGCCCAGACATCTTTATAAGGTGTAAAATTGCTCTACTCTTTTTGGAAAATGGATATTAGCAGAAAATCAACTTCTAGGAAAGTCTCTAAAAACTGTAACAGACTCTGTCTCCCCTTTCCCTATTTCATGTTTCTGTATATTCTACTCATTCTGTTTGAAAGTGGTAATGCGCTTCAGCCAGTAAGAATTCAGGGATAACTTTTTGTTTGTTTGTTTGTTTGTTTATTTGTTTTGTTGTTGTTTTTCTTGCCTAATTCACCCTTACAGCATTGTGAGTATACTTATTTCTCAGCCACTCATTTTCTTGCACTTCTATTTGCATAATGACAGAATGACAGCACAGTTCTGTCTTAGTAATTTACTATAGTATGCAAATGCCCATCCCCTGAATTGTAGCAACCATTATTAGCCACGAAACGTGCAGGAATTTACATTAGTCAGTGTATGGCTTTCTCATTTACTCTGTTGCAGCTATCTGAATCTCATAGCTCTGAAGCATTTTGAGAAAAGAGGGAGTGAGCTGAATTTTTTAAGTTGCCACATTTTCTAATGTTTTGTGGACCATGTTGTCTCATGGCTTTTATTATAAAGACTGCACAGATGAGAAAATTATAATAGGTGAAAATTGCACAGTAATCTGAGTGAAGGTGTGACTGCATATACATTTCTAATATTGAACATGTTACTTAAGCCTGATATTAATTGTCATCATCCAAAATATTCTCAGGGAAGCACAGCTGCTTTAAGATACGATAATAATTATGATACTTCTTTTCAGTATTATAGGCTGTCAGCACTCAGTCAACTTTGAAAGAATAACACTGATTTACAAAGGGTCTCAAGAAAGATGTCCAAGCTACAACACAGGATATCTGCTGTTTATCTTGCTCCACAGCTGCTGCTCTGAACAGCTTTTCTTGTATTCCCACAGATATCAGCTTAACTCGACCTCTTAACTGTGTAGAAACATTTTCAACACTATGACCTGTTTGTTCTGGGAGAGATTTAAGAATAAAATCTACATTTGTTGTAAGTTGATTCATCCTTCACTTCAGGAGCACTGAGGGTGATATAACTGAGAAAAAATCTGCCACAGACAGTAACAAGCACTGTTTTTCATCGTAAGGAGACAAATCCTACTCCAGTAGTATAAGTTTTCTTTGCTGTTCCCAAAGAACAGAAAGAAGTATAGCTAAACACATCCATTTGTTTTCCAAAGTGCCTGTGGTTAATTTAGTGAATTCTAACTGACAGAAAATTTTATTATGTAGGTTCTGAACAAGCTGGAAATAAATCAAATAGCTGACAAAATCGAGGATACTCAAGTTTGCAGAGGGCACTTACCCATCAACGGCAGTTCCATCTATCAGCTTTATTTCAAGTCACACACTGAATGATGGTAAGCGCCATAAGAGAGTATCAGGTTTTTTGTCATTTCTGCTCAGAAAAAAAGCTGAATGGACTTGGGACAAGACAAAACTCTGTGTGGACATCATTTTATTTCAAAAGTGAAATAACATACATGAGTAAAATA
Organism: Excalfactoria chinensis; assembly: GCF_039878825.1. Lineage (NCBI taxonomy): Eukaryota > Metazoa > Chordata > Aves > Galliformes > Phasianidae > Excalfactoria > Excalfactoria chinensis. The sequence continues at coordinate 52,829,792 of NC_092826.1, forward strand.
CACTAGATTGACATGTTACATAGATGTGACATTTTATTATAAATATTTAATGTGATAAAACAATTAAAACATTTGAAACAACAATTCAGTACCAGAAAAATATACTGTTCCATATACATGCTTTTGAACAAACCCTAGATGCATGATGTAAATTAGCATAACTCCGGTGAATTAATTCTCTCCACCTCTGTGGTACTGAAAAAATTACTAGCATGGTAAGTGACTTTTTAAAAAGTGTTAGCATTATGATCAGTGAAACAATGCCATTAATATGCAATTTTATATGTATCAAGTAGATTTTTTTATTTTTTTTTTCAAATTTAGTTAATCCAGTATGGACTCTCTGAGAGTTACAATTCACTTCACTTGCTTTAAATTACATAGAACAAGAGCATTGTAGCGGTTGGAGATCTGGAGATCATCTAGACTTACACCCTGATAAAGCAAGTTCCCTAGTGTAGGTTTCATGTCCTCATGCTGAACATGAAAAGCAGCATGCCACCTGTCCTGAGATTTTGCCCATAAGGTGAGTAGTATAACTATCGTTCTATTTCTGGTGAACCTGCACAACTGTTTTTCACTCTTAAAAATCAGGTTCAACAAATGCAGTGCATAGTTCTTGCATTTGTTTGCCTCAACAATAGCACTCTCTGAGGAATTTTCTGTCTGTGCCCAAAGTGTTGGGGATGGGTGTGTGGCAAATCAGGCTAAAACCAAAGGTGTTGCATAGGAGAAAAGGGAATATAATCATAGAATCAATCTGAGTTGGAAAAGACCTTTAAGATCATCAATCTGACTTACCAAGTCTTACTGCTAAACAATGTCCTTTAGAGCCACATTCACATGTTCTTTAAACACTCCATCACTTCCCTGGACAGACCTTTCCAATGCTTGACCATTCTCTCTCTGGAAACATTCTACTGAATATCCAATCTAAATGTTTCCTGGAACCATTTTTAATATAATGGGGATTCCTTTTTTGTGCTTTCCATAACAACTAAATAATCTTAACTTGCAATCCGTGTACAAACAAGGACCTACACTGCTGTTTTGTGCAATATTTTTCCTTGAAGCCTGCTCTGTGCTAAATAAATGTTAGTATGCACACATGCACAAACACACCTATGCTAAGTTTTTCTGTTGAAATCTCTGTTAGCCAAATAGCATTGGAGCTTCCATTGTTTCATGGTTTGAAGGGCTGTACAGTCTTTAGGACAACTTTGCAAAGCAGCTAGACTCGGGGCCCAAAACTGTTCACAGTGCTTCTAGTTTAATATAACATTCTCAAAATTAGGTGTTATAAATATTTGTAATTCCTTGAAATTTTACACCAGCTGAAATCAAGTACTCATTAAACCTAGTTTTCCACTCCATTTGTCTTTGTTTTTCTTTTCCCTCGGGAATTTTCATTTTCTTCTGACTAATGCAAGTAATACTAAATTTTTGCAAGACATTTGCTATGAAAAAGTTCATATAATTTCCTAATTTCCCCACAAGCTAACAGGAGTGATCTGAAAATTACTGACTATATTTGTATGCAACAATACTGGTGTATTTTAATAAAAAGGATTAGAGATCTGAATTTAATTTCTTTGTGTATGTTTATATTTTTAGTATGATTAGATCCCCAGAAAGAAAGTACAAATATAAACATGGTAACATTTTGTTTTAAAGCTATTTATTTAAATGCTCTGAAAACAGAATTATGTAATTTGAAAATTTATACAGCTCTAAGAGGTAGGAGCAGAGTCACATAATGATTTCTAAAGTTCAATCAAGAATGGTCAAAGGGAGTAAGCTTGGAGTTTCCATTGAAGAACAATGTTGATTGTAACACTACCACAGTATTTTGTTTGCTAAATAAATTTAGGAAGTAAAGTGATATTTTGTTAGGATAGCAGCAAAAATGGATTTGGAGGAAAATAAAGCTTTCAACAGGGAAATAGTCCAAATTTTCACTATGTCTCTGGGGATATTTTTTTTCTTTCCTTTCTTTTTTTTTTTTTCTTTTTTTTTTTTCTTTTTTTTTTTTTTTTTTTTCTAAAGGCTTTATCGGCAGATTTAAAATATTAAAACATTATGGAATAGTTCTTCATGGAGAAGGTTTCTTCTACAACTCTTTTGGGAAATATGTGTGGTTTCATGGGACTGCCCAAAGATGCGTGTTCACTTGATCTTTCACATGGGAAATGATTAATTTGGAGCAAATCAGAAACACTATGAATTATGTAATCATTATACAGACTGCACAATTTCAAGAATTTATTATTTGAGGCTTTTTAGACACAGAAAGAAGAATGTGATTGGTATTACTGGTATTATCTGAAAAGCAAGAAATGTCTGTCTACCAAAACTTACATTTATATTTATAGTAATTAATACTTTCCACAGATTTCATACCTTGATTTTGTACAACTTGAAAGTAAGATTCACCCAACTTTTAAAAGCAAGACCAGGCATGAAAGATATAGAGAGCAATGAGTAGCTCTTATATTGTTTATCAAACTAGAAAGAGAAATGCCAGATTTCCTACAGCTCAAGTATTCATGTATAATTACATGAGTATTTAAATATTAACTATGAGACCAATTGCTTCTTGTTATTAAATTAATTCTAATGACAACAATAAGATGTCATCTGACCCCATATACTTGTACACATTCAGATTCATGAAGTGGTCTTGGACGTGCTCCACTCCCACATGTAGAGGGATTTTGCTCCCCTGACCACCACTTAGAATTTCAGGGACACAAGAGGAGTGAGAAGTAGTGAAAAGGTTATTCTTTTTAACCTTAGTGATAAATGCAGTTCTGTTGGTTTGGGTTGCCAATCTCTAGAATTGATGATTTAGTCCAAGCAAGTCCTGGTCAGGTGTTGAGAAATCCTAGGCCAGGGGCAACGGGAGAGAGATAACCTGCAAAAGAATGGCCAGGAAGCAGACTTTTGTGTGGGCTTATCTTGAGGAAGATGGCCATCTCAGGGGGTGCTGCATATGACTCTTACCCAAGCACCCAGGGATGTCATGTAGGCAGGAAAAAGGGAGTATAAAAGAGGGATCAGCAACCATAAAGTTACATTTTCTGACATGAGATTCCTCACAACCTGAGATCTGCATGCTGAAGAAGAACAAGAAGGTGTCTGCCATTAGATCCCTCACTACGGAAGTCCTCCTTGCTGACAGACTCTCTTGGGCCGGCTACCCAAGTCCTGCTGCCTCCCTCTTGAACTTACCCTGTTGTTGCCGTGCACAATTATAATCCAAACCCCTTACTTGCCCAGGTGCTAGCGAGACCCCCGCTAGGGCCAAAAGGACCACCGTGACTCATCAAGAAAGGTGGCAAAATGGCGTTTATTAGGAGTAATCAATACCTTATATACCTTACTACTTCGTCTACGCCCCCTAGGGCACACGTTTGAAATGCGCGCCAATGTACCTTACAGGGCTTGAGACGGAAGAGGCTGGATTACTATCACCGTCACATCCTGAAAAAGCCCTGCTACCGCCTATATGCTTGTACTACAAGGTTCAGCCTCGTTAGCATCTACAACACCCTGTGGCTTCTTCCTACTACCAGCTTGCTGCCCAAGGCTGGCCACACTGCTGCTGCTCTCCCCCCCTGTGCTTTTGCCTTGTACCATCAGAACATCTTGCTATGGGACCGTTGCTGGATCCTGGTGGTGACTATCCCCACTTTACACAATTCTTGCAACTTTTTATCTCTTCTACCACCTGCCTTCCCTTCCCCATCACCATAAAGTGTCTGTCCTCCCCCATCTCCCTGATTAAGATTTGCAATAAACTGGTTGGACCAACACCTGAACTGTTGTTTCTTAATCTCATGCCATGTATACATATACCAAAGAATCTCCTCTCCCTCCTACAAATTGGAGCGAGACAGCAGCATTCCCCTTTTGGTCTTGAATTCTGTATTCTTTATTTTTGTTCTCACTGAGATGAGCTTTAATTTCCATTTTAGCTTTTACTTTGTGGTTTTATTTGGATGTAATTTCAAGGCCCATAAATTTTGGGCAGGATGTATTTTGTGTCTGATTTTTAAAGCTTTACTTATTTGTGAGGATTAGTTTATGGTTTCAGATAAAGTGTCTTGTTTTGGCCTGTATGTTTGCTCGTTAGCCATTATATATGGTGACTGGCAGCACTACTTTGATACACTTCTTCCTGGTTTTGATGTGTTCCACATTCCAGTTGGTCTGGATTTCCCAACCTGGGGACCGTTAGCCCAGTTCTGCTGACATTCATGAAGACATTCTCATGTGTTTTCTTAAAGGATCCAAAACAATGAACTTCTGCAAATTCAGTTTACAATCTCCAGCAACAATACAGCTCCTTGAGTCAGCAGAATTACTACAACTCATTTCATTGGGACTGTGACTAGGCTGCATGCCATCAGAATTGCTTTTTCAGAACCCAGCATTATTTAGAACAGTCTGCAGGATGATATAAGCTCATAAGGCATGTCAACAGCGGCAGTGATAGAATCTTTAATACAATATCTGATTAAAAGCTCTTTCTTGAATGAAATGAACTGAGATGAAGTGGAAATGAACTTTAATTGATTACTGATTAACATTTGCCAATTGTCGAGATCTCAAAGGAGGAGGGGGAAAAATGTATTTAAATTCATACATCTCATGTAAAAATGTGTAAAGCACTGAGATGTAGTGATACCACAGAAGATAAGTTGTAGATGATTTTCCCATACTCTGCTTTGTAAGTTGTGAAACACAATGATGCTACAGTAGATGTTATTAATGTAGTTTGAACATTTTATCTTTTGCCTTTCATAACAACAAATATTACCACATTATGCATATCAATGCATGGAAAAAAACATAGAATTTGGAAAATATTCTCAACGTAAAAACTGCTTTAGCATTCAGCATTCTAAACAGAAAAACAAATAAAGAAATAGACAACAAAATTAGAAGAAAATGTTTGCAATTATTATTTATAGTTTACCTTCGTTATTACATTCACATATTATGGCTCTGTGTATAAATTATAAATCTTACTGATTCTTCTCATCAATTATCCAATCCCTGAACTTCTCTTCCTGGCATTTACTGATCGCTTTGTTTAAATTCTACATTAATCTTTAACCTTTTAATCTAGTTTTTTTTAACTGAATTTCAATCTTATATAAAGAAAGGAGGAAAGAGAAATAAAATGTTCACAGCACCAAAACAAGAGGTAATATTTTTAATGCATGCATTCATTTTATCAAGGACTGACATACATTAATAAAATGTTATTTATTTTTTATCTTTTTCCTCAGCATGGAATCTAGAGAGAGTATTTGAAAAGGATTCAGTAATTCTGCAAAGTTCTCATAGTTCAAAGAAAGAATTTTTACAGTCATTATTGCAGCAATGATGTATTGTCTTTCCCCTTGTGCATCAAACTGACAGTTTTGACTATAGAGAGGGCCTCTTTTGCTTCCAATTTCGTTGTCAAAATAATTATTTATTATCTTTTTTTCAAGCAGTTTTCTTTCATGTTTACTTATCTTAATTGTGCAAATCATAGAATTGGACAGGAAAACAGAATGGCCTCCAGTAGTTATTCAATCACAAAAAATTAAGACAAAGACTTGATGAAGAGAAGCCATCCAAAGAACACTTTAGCTGTAGCTGTGACTTGATAAATGTGATGATATAAGCTGTTACATCTCGTTAGTTTGCATCTGTTAAAGGCAAAGTATAAACTTGAAACAAAACAAAAAAAGTGACAATTTTGTTGTTGTTGTTGTTTTACCCTACCCCATGAACTGAGACTGAGAAATTATTCTAATGATCATCAATGAACTAGCCTATTTGGGAAAGTAAAAAAATTATGACTATGGTCTAAAATAATTCAAAAATCTCTATACTGAATTTGAAAGACAGCAAAATAGAACAGCAACAAAAAAGAATATAGGAACAAAAGAAGCATATGTTCAAAAATAAAGGGCAATTTCTCACACTCAATTATAAAAATATGGTGCTTTACTTTCTAGTGTGTTGCAAAAATCTAAATGATTTAATTAAACCCAAACCAATCTGACTTCAAGATCCCTGATAGATCCATGTGCATTTGTTATGACTATGTTTATAACAGATGTATGGGGATTGCTAAGTGAAAGCCTGAACCAGTGATTGAGTATCAGCTGAGAAGGCATGGCTAATCCAGCGTGCACAAGTGCAAGCAATGAACCTGGGTGACTGAAGGAGTGGACCCGGACTCCACTCCTCTTCATGCTCATTTGAGGGTTAGCAGTTAAAGGAGTAAGATCTCCATTTAGTGATTACCCTTTTTGGTGACTTTAGTTATTTTTGGGGAGAGTAAACTGCTTGTCCTTGTATTGTTTTCTAAAGTATGTCTTGATGAATGTTTTTATGAGTACATTTGCACCCCAGTAGAAGGCAGTACCATCACCTTCTGTTGCTCCATGAGAGAACACAGGACTTGGTCAAGAGTGAGCATTTCTACAAGCTACAGCTCCAAAGGTAGGTCTCTTCTCAGATGTTTTTCATTGGCACAAAATCTCTTGTTTTGTTGTTTGTTTTTTTTTAATCATTATTTTTTTGGCTATCTGCTTTGTAGCTAGACTGTCAATTTTTGATAGTAAACTCATACACTTGACTTCTTCATTTCTGTTACTATATTTTTGTTACTGGTGTTAGAATGGCTCTAATAAGTAAATAAACCAAAACCTGATACAGACACTCACGCGCACCATTAAATGCAGATGTGAAATAGAAAGTAATTGATTTTTGGGAACTATTCCCCTGATTCTCCTTCCACTTTTTAAGACATGTCAATAATTTTTTTCAAAAGAGTTTTTCTTATGTAGCTGGTTTTTTTTGTTTGTTTTGTTTTTTACTGGTAATATCTGGCAGGAACTGCAGGGCTGTGCATTATAGTGCTTTCTACTATAGACAATTTTTAAAACTGTTCATGTAAGTGAACCGCCATTGACATAATTTCCCTAAACAGTTTGTTCCCTTAGATATTTTCTGCCAGAGTCAACTACTGGCTCTACTTGAGCGTTATAACCAGCTCTGATAAATTGGTAATGCTTCATTTGATTTTTCCTTAGCTTGCTTTTTGTGTTTGTGTCTGCACACTGCTCTTGTCTGGCCCTCTTAAACAGTATTGGCCATCCAGTAGTTAAATCAAATGAATGTGTGTTTTCAGATCTTTTCAATAGGAAAAAATCTCTTGGCTTCTAACAACTAAGTTTGACTGTGTTGCTCTTCTTGCAAATAGATTTTCACTTTTTTGGTAGTGAGATACTTGGCCTTATGATTTCATTTCTCTCACTGCTGAACTTATTTCAATTCCCCAACCTTTTTTTTTTTTTTTTTCTTCTTTCTTCTTATGTGTTCTTTAATTCACTATTTTCTTACAGTCTCTTTCCTTTCACCCTCTGGTAGGCTATGGCTTTCTTGTCACTTTGACTGCCCTGTAATAGATGGTGAACAGTCTAACAGCCCTTGAGTTACTGATAGCTACTGCATTTTTTTGTGTGTGGCAGGAAGCTGCTGACTTGAACATAAAATAAATAAAGAGAGTAATGTGTTGATAAGCTGAAAGCCCTGACATTCTTCCTTTCTTGCTTTCAGAGTTACCTTAGTCCCTAGAGCAAGAATATTATGCTATTACTTCTTAGGAAGAATGAACTAATAATTAAAGTCTTAAATGTTCATTCTAAAATTCTAATTTTCATAGTGCCAATACTTTTATGAAAGAAAACAATTTAATTTCCTCATGTTGACATTCCTTCTCTTAACCCAGAAAACAGACTGTCCTGAAAGACCTGTGTTCCTTTTTATCCATCTTGTCCTCATCTTTCGTAATTATTTTCTAATCCGGGGGGGCAGGATTGTTTTTTAGGATTAGATGAGGATTTTTTTTTCAGTCAATGAGTATTAAGTTGTAAAATTAAAACTGAAATACCCAAATAAGCCTTAACATCATGTAATTGTGTTGTTCACATCCTCTTTTTCTACCTGAAGACCCATAATCGATTTTTCAGACTTTGTTTCAGGATTAAAAGTTCTTGCATTCCTACACAAACATACAATTTTTTGAACAATGACCATTTTGAGTAAAATATTGCTTCAAAATTGCAATATTTTAACCTGTTTGTTATCTGCTCTGTAAACCTTTTGCCATACTAAAATGTTGAATCTTCTTATACAGAACAGAGTAATTCATTTCCCAACAGGCAGGTTATTTGTATAATTTTTTTTTTTGTATATACATGAATGTTTTATATAGAATACAAAATGGAATGGAGCAGTTGGAGGGAACCTACAGTGATGATCAAGTTCAACTGCCTGATCACTTCAGGGCTAACCAAAAGTCAAGGGATGTCACTGAGGACATGATGAAATGCTTCTTGAGCACTGATAGGTATGGGATATTAACCTTACCAGAAAGCCTGTTCCAGTGTTTGAGTACCCTCACAGTATATAATTTTTTCTTAATATTTGTAAAGGAATGTAGAAGACTCTGTTTAAAGGCAACAAGGGATAACAAGAAAAGGAAGCAGTGGTGGGAACCAACTCTGATCAGTCAGGCTAACTTAGGAAAGCATGTGAGAACCTGGCATTGTTTATGCTAACAGAGTTGGAGGACTTGTAAGGTGGAAGACTAGCCCCCCAAAAAAATAAAATCCCCAAACTTCCATCCTCATTCATTGGCTAAAAAGCTACAAGCACTGTTTCCAAGAAGGATGAACTTTGCAGCTGATATGACACTTAACTGAAGGATGTCCAGACTGGGTGGGGGAGCATGAGGAAAAAACAGGGAGGAAAGTTATTTTTGTGTTTGCGTGGTTTTTTTGTTTGTTTGTTTTTGTTGTTTTATTGTTAAGAAAATAAGTGGGGTAGACGGTGGATAGAAGATGACTGATCACATATGAAACAGGGCTGGTCAATGCACTTGTGTTATGAGCTCTGTGGTTGACCACCACAGCTTATCCCATCTTATATTTTCTCAGTAAATCTTCTCAAAACTTTGTGTTCTCTCCTGTGTGTATATCTGCTACAAGGACTACATGCCAGCTTCTGTGTGTGACAGAAGGCTGATGCCACCTCCTAGAGTCATGTCATGCGCATAGGGCCTGTGGTGACAGCTGCTGTAGTGAGTAGGGTCCTGGCATCAAATACCAGAGCAAGTAAATCTATCCCTGACCACTGGGTGGTGAGTTTATTCAATTTCCTCCAAAAAGGACAAATCTCCACCATCCTCTAGGAGTTCTACCAGTTTCAGATGTTGTATTTTTATGGTAACGTGGTAAAATAGAATAAATGCAGAGCTACTTTCCATTGCAGTTTCTCTGCAGTTTACTTCTATAATATATCTCAAATTCTAGTATATTGTGACATTTGCACTAAATAAATAAATAAATAAATAAAAATTAAAAAAAAAAAAAAATCAGCTCATCTCCTGGTACTAAGAGGAAAGACTTTAAACTTGACATCTGGGTCAGACCACTTCATATAGAAAAATCTGTTTTTTATTTTATATTTATCCATGTTTTAGAATCACGTTCTTATTTTCTGACCACTAAGTAAATCTCAGTAGGTTTCACTGGACTGTTTTTATTTGATACTATGTATAGATGTGTATGCATGCATAAATGTATATGTAAATATATTTTAATATATGTATTCCATTCATTTGCCTTTATAATCAGTAGTATTCATTTGCCTTCATAACCAGTAGTAACAGTGACTTTTTGAACTGCTGACCCTGTGCCCAGCACTGATTGAATATCCTGGAGTTCTAGTTTGAGTGCTACTGCATCATATCAAATGACTTAGCTACAAATAAAACCTATTATATTTTTAAAGTGCTCACAGAAAGTTTAAAAAGGCTAAAGGTGACATTCTGGCTTTCAGGCTTTCTTTGTGTTGCTGGAGTACAGACAGCATATTCCTTCTTATTGCCTGAAGGAAAATTTTTATGTGGCAAGGACAAAAACATTTCTATGTGCATTGATCTCTATGCAGGAACAGGCTGGTGAGATTCAATGGACACCAGTATTGCCTGCGGCCGATGGCAAGTTCTCAGTTCACTTAGTGTGGGTATTGTACACATAGCAGAGAAAGCAGGCTCTTTTCTACTTGCTTGGAGACTCCTTAATAATTTTAATTTGAAAGAGCAGTAGCTAATGCCTCCTACTCTTTTGAATTAGTATTAGGTTTATAAACTTGGTTGCAGTTGTATCCTGTCCTTTTTTCTGCTCCCCTCTGTATGTATAGTAGACTATATAAACAATATATTTATTTTTTACTACTATGTGGCCTCTCCTTCTCTTTTTTTTTTTTCTTATTCTTTCACTTGTTTGTATATGCTCAAAGACTAGTTAATACTCCTGGTATGGAAATCTTAAATTTAACTTTATGCTGAAAGAAGGAAAATATTTAAACAGATGTCAAGTAAGACATTTATAGCCACTTACATCATTTATTGTACTGAAAGAAGGTCTCAAGACCCCTAAGTTGTTGAGCAGAACCAAAAAGGATTTATTTTGTCAGTAGGCTATTGTCTCTAATGTTAATAAAAACAACAGATTCTGAAGAGCTGATGTGAATAGATGAATTCCCTTGATCTACCTCCCTCATGTACTTTCTTGAAAGAGCAGCTAAGCCTTCACTTCTAAGACAATGTTCAAGTTTACCCCTCCTCTCTAGAGTTTTGTACTGTTTGTGAAGTTCCTTCAAGAAACTAGTGTGTGTTCCCCCAAATTATTCCCTTTACATAGCTCCTTTCCTCTGATGCATAGAATTTTCTGTGCTCTGATGTGATGCAATCTAAGTTTAGAAAGTTTTGATAGAGCAATTTATATGAATATATTTGTATTTCTGTTTATAAGGAATTTGTGGGGGAAAAAAATAATTTTAAATAGTTAACAAGCAGAATCATACTATAGTCTGAAATCAAATCTTAAAGACTAATCAAGACCAGGTACCTATTCTGTACCCATTACTTTTATGTTATCCAGAATCCCAATAAGCTCTTGAAAGAATAGGCAAGAGTATTGTATGCTTCTATTGCTTTATTTGGAATATTTTCCAAATTCTGAGTGTTTGAAGATAACTTTCATCAAGACAGGTTAGTATTGCTGCCTTTTATTTCATCAAATTTTCTCCTGATAAACTTAATTCTCATCTGAACTATGAAAATAATAAAGAAAGAGTGTAATTTAGGCTTCAGTTCTGTCATTCTGACAGCAATCCCTACCTTGTACTGCATGTCACATGTATGTCATGACAATTCTAGTGGCGCAGTGCTCTCCACACCAGCATTCAAAACAGTTAATCATTATCTTTACTCACTGGGAAAAAAAAGGAAGGAAGAATATAACCAAACTGTTCTGATTCCACTCAAAAGTTAAATAGCAATGCACAAGTCACAAACTGTAGATGGCTGACTATCTTTTTAAGAGTATCAGGCTCTTTCAGACATTTCTTAAACCTGTAATACATCTGACTGCTTATATTTCCCTTATCAATGGAACTTCACAGCCTTACTCATTATTACATTATTAGATATACTAGATTAACTTTTCATGGATGTTAACATTTCCAGTGCATGTAAGGTTTTGTCATTTGTTTGTTTGTTTTTTAATATACAGCCTTATGAATAGCTGATTAAATGAACACAGGTGAGATTCTGAATAGACCGGTATTTTATTGTTTTCCTATGTACCATATAACATAAAATGATAAAACAGTAAGCTCTCTGCTTTACTTTTCCTTGGAAAGTTCTTTTATATTCCCTTTAGCCCACTTATTTTTATTTTAATACTGAAGTGAGCAGTTTGCTCATTGCAATATCTGTGTATATTCTCACTCATCATTTAAGCTTAGTGTCTTTCCCCCTTGCTACCTAAAATTGCACACTTCAAGTTCAATTTGTACTTGTATGCCTTGCTTCGTCTAAGAAAAGCAAACTTTGCCATCCTAAGGGATATCAGTCCAGGATGGGGCTGGTCCAATGCAGCCTCAGCATTATTGATTTCAGCATCTTCTTTCTTGCAGCAGTTTTGTTTTTCACTGATTTCCTCGGTATGCCTTCTTGCACTTTAATTTTTAGATCAGCAGCAGGACATTATCACTGACTTAAGTTAGAAAGCATACAGAGGTTCTGTCACAATCTTATAGTAAGTGACAAATGAATTTACATAGGATTTAAGTTAACTTCTATTGCTGGAATATTTGTATGTATATTTGTCTGCATATTTGTGCATCTGAAGTATTGTTTTAACTTATATGTTTAAGGAGTAGTGCTGTATTTTGAAAGCAGACATTTGTTCAAGTAATTTTTTGTCCTTTTCCTAGGCAAATACCTTGGAATATACAGTGAAAAGATAACATGCTGCATAATATCTCTCCTGAAAAACCACATCATATCAAATAGCACTGGAAATAATCTAATGAAAGCTTTTAAAATATTTCTCGCAGAATGTTTCTACTGAAGTATATGATGTTGTTATTGAACATGCCTTTTAAAGGACATTGATGGTAGTTTATTTGGATTGTTTTATCAGATCCAAATGAGGGTAACACTTATTCCCTTTTTCTTGTTGTTGTTGTTATTTCCTCTGCTTTATAAATGAAAGCAATTGGCTGAAATCTGGATTCAGATCTTTGCTCAGTATCAGATGAAGATAGACCTCAAATTTCTGGAGACAATCATTTTCTCTGTTAAAGACTGAAAGATCTTGATTTGGTGAAAATTTCAAGAAGATTGACAACCAAGGCACAATTACTGTTTTCCCATTAGCAGGTTACAGAGGAAATAAGCAGTGTCGTGCTTTTCTGTTAGTGTAACAGAAAGGTTTCCTTAATACACCAGATAGTATAACCACATCACAAAATATTGCAGAGGTATGTATGATAGAAAAGTCTATATTTAGTTATTATTTCTCAAGTTGCTGCTGGCAAACTGTGCTTGAAAAACAGTAACCAGTAATCAGCATTCCTACAGAATCAAGGTAGCAAGCTACCATCAAATTACTAAAACCAACCCCGCACCATTCCAAACACTTCTGTAAGCATGACTCATATGTAATCCAAGCCGGTGCTCAAGCCACTCTTTAAGCTGGTCTCTGCAGGGAGAGAAGAGGAAAATGTAAAACTTTTGTATTGGTAAAAAAACACATAAGAAATCTGTAGGAAATCAACTTTGTAGTAAATGCTATGTACAAAAAAATTATCATAACTTTATATTAAGCCCTGTAGGCTCACAAATATATAGTTTCTGGCACAATGATCTCTGACAAGGAAGTATAGCTGTTGATGCTAAACACTGTGCTTTAAATAAATAGGGTTAAACAGGGTTCGAAGCGAGAAAAGTAAATGCAAATGAAACAGTAAAGCAGTGGTAGAATTAAAAATCGCAATAACGATTTCATAGGAACTGTAAACAGATGTCCAGTCTTCAGATTTCCAAAGCTATGCCTATATGCCCAAGGTGCTGAGATCATTTCAATTTTTTGCTTGTTTGATTAGTATTATGGAACTCACAATTACACAGTGTCTGTGGAACTAGTAATGTTTTACAGTCACTTTGAAGTGGTGATGAATGCAAGAAAGATCACTGAAAAAAGCTATGTCTTACATAGTTAAAGATGGAACATTATTTTCCTATATATATATATACATACATATATATATATATATATTTTTTTTTTTTTTTTTGCAGAATTCAATTGCAATTTTCTAAACAACAGGAAATGTATAAAGTACTGTAAGTACCTATCTCAATACAATTAGTCTGTACATACCTGTATTATTTCTATTAACCATATAAATTCAGTAAACTCTCAACCTAAAGTTCAGAGTCCAAAAATTATTTTTCAAATGTACAGATGTGTTCTAAAACACTAAAGTTTAGAAATGTCATCTTATTTCCTCACAAAGGTCTTTGTACAGGCAAGAACTAAGAGGTAACTGAAATTGAGAATGCTCCAACCAGCTTTATTCTTGTAGGAACTAAAATGCTATCAAACATATTTCACATCTGATCTAGAATGGTAATAAACAAAATCAAATTTTATGCTATAAGGGTTAATATATGTGTGCCTCCGGTGGCGCAGCGGTAGAATTCCCGTTTGCAACACCAGGGGGCCCGGGTTCGAATCCCCCCCTGTGGAGCAGGGGGTAGAAGTGCCGCTCTGCTACACAGAGGGCTCGAGTCCCAGGAGTTGGACTCGATGATCTCTAAGGTCCCTTCCAACTCGCACAATACTATGATACTATGATGATGATGATATTTTAGCCAGCTTCTTCAGAATAGACCCCTCTCCATCTAGGGTACATTACAAGTGCATTTTATACTCTGCTATTGCTCTTATAGCAATGTTACCTGAAAAACAATATTAACGATTGTCTAAAGAGTTCTAATTTTTGTTTTTTACTCATAAAAGAGGAGTTTTTGTTTGGATTTTTTTTTTCTTCCAGAAAAACAGCAATTTTCAATGTGCTTTCAGTGGAGTTCAGTGTAGAATTCACAACTGAATTTGTCTCAAAGTATTAGTCACTGATAATGCGCTAATGAGAGGAAAATTGGTACTCTTTTTCAACACTAGATTTGTCCTCTTGTTACGAGTTGTGCTGATATAGATGCTTCTTACTCCAGCTATTTGATGTTATATTACAATGTCTGGAGCTATATTTTCACTGTTGGCACTAATGAGAAAAAGTTATGGTAGATAACTACTAAAGTTAACAAAATAGGTAAAGCTTTTTCTTTTTAATTAAAAGAACTTCTCCAAATTCATGTTAAAAATAGTTTATCTTTTCAGTTCTAGATGCCATGAAGCTCATCTGAATTTTCTCATCTAAAGAATTTGTTCTTCACAGACACAACTAATAATTTTAATGTAGTTATTGAAAACCAACTGGAAGCAAGTAGTTTGACTCTCTAGTTGCAGGCAGCGTAGACAGTATTCAACAACTGATCAAATAACAATAGTGAAGAATCGTAGAACATCCTGTGTACACAGGACCACCCAAAAATCAGACTGTATGACTGGGAACATTGGCCAAATGCCTCTTGAACTCCAGCAGCTCAGGGCTGTGCCCACTGCCCTGTGCAGCTCGTTCCATGCCCACCGCCCTGTGGTGCAGACCCTTTCCCTGACCCCCAGATGCCCCTTCCCTGACAGCTCCATGCCGTTCCCTTGGGCCCTGTCGCTGTCACACAGAGCAGAGCTCAGCGCTGCCCATCCGCTCCCTGTGAGGAGCTACAGCTGCCATCAGGCCTCTCAGCTCCTCTGCTCTGCTCTGAAATGGCAGTATTCTGTTTACTAAGTTGAAAAATAAATAGAATATATGTGTTTAAATTGTTAGTCCATCAGCTCTTCGTGCCAGGTTCCACAGATCGTGGATGAGTTGACTGTATTCCTGTTACTTTACTCACACAAAACAAGCTCCAGAGCAGAGAAATATGTTCTAAACAGCAGGAAATTATTGTACTGCTCATTTAATGGCAATGCATCTAACCTACTCTTCCTGAAAAGGAGATGGATTCTTTTCCTTCTTTCTGAAGTCAAAATATCAGGGCTTTTTTTCTGATTTTTTTTTTTTTTTTTTTCTTACTGCTGGCTGAATAACATCAGTACACTGGGTAATAAAACAGCCACTGTAATGCCCGTTTAACAGTCTAGTTTCAGCTTGTAGGAAATGAGGTATTCCTAGAGCAAATAAATTTGCCTGTTACTCTCTCATACATCCTTGTTCTAAATAGAAAGAAGGGCATGCATGCATATCTGGAGAAACAAATGATGAATGTTTTGAGCTGTGTCTGATATCTCTGGGGGATTTCAGAGAGTTGGCAAGGTGCCGTGTGAAATGCTGAAGGAAAAAAATATAGAATTTACTTTAACCTGATGGTTTTAGTAATCTAATGCGCATCTTATGCTTCAGTCTCCTTATGTCATCACATTTTATACTACTACAGCACTCAACAGAATGATCTTTATGACTGCTGAATGTCTGGGTGTGCTGTTATCTGCTCATAAAAGATTTGAACTTTCATCTTTTTCTCACTGCAGAACCATAGCCTTTGGCAAAGAAGCATTCATTGTGCTTCGTTTGTTTTCATCTGAACATACCCTGTCCATCAAATGTCATCTGTGTTTATCTGTAATAGAAAACGCTAGAATTTAATATTAGTTTGAAACTTCTCATGCTTCAATCTTAAGCAAAAGAAATGAATGCTATTGATGCATTTTTAATGACTGTGCTTACTGAAATACAAGCCTTTATCAAGATAAGGATATTAGTTCTTAATTGACAATTAGAAGAATTTAATCTTTACAGTGTGGTAGCTACTGATAAAAGAGACAATACAACAACACATATATTTTTTAAGAACTTCTTTATTTCTCTAGTAATAAAATGTAAATATGACAACCTAGACAACTACATCTTTACTTTCCTTACTTTTAATTGTTACAGCAGCAGTAAAGTTCATAATAAGTAGGTTGCTCTGAAAGTAATGCCTCCTGTTTATTTCCATGAAAAGCTGGTATTACGAAGAAGCCTCAGGGTATATCTGAGAGGGAGGCAGCAGGACTACGGTAGCAGGCCCAAGAGAGTCCATCAGCAAGCAGGACTTCCGTAGTGAGGGATCTGATGGCAGACACCTTGTTCTTCTTCAGCATGCGGGTCTCAGATTGTGAGGAATCTGATGTCAGAAACCTTGATTTCTGGTCGCTGATCCCTCTTTTATCTTCCCTTTTTCCTGCCTATGAGTCATTCCTAGTTTCACCCCCTGAGATGGACATCTTCCTCAAGATAAGCCCACACAAATGTTCCAGCCATTCTTTTGAAGCTTAACTCTCTCTTGTTGCCCCTGGTCTTGTGCATCTGTGTCCTCAGACAAAGGATTTCTCAACCCTTGACCAGGATTTGTTGGGACTTGTTCATCTGTGTCCTTCAGCAAGTTTCGAGTCAATGGTATAAAAGGATAATCTCTTATAGAAGGTGCCAAATCCAGAGTATGTGGTGAGTGTGGTAGGACAGTCCAGCCAAGACTGGCATTGTGCTCCATTGTATTCAAACTGATATGGAGCCTGACATTATTGTGTTGCAAGAGGAAAGTTATCTTCTCTGGCCTGACTTTGGAAGTTCAAAACTTTTACTTTGTCAGCATCTTGATGTTTTGATCACTGTTGATGGTTTTTCTGGGTTTCAGGAAATCCAGATAGATCACCCCTTTCCTATCCCAAAAAACACTGTACGTCACTTTACACACTGAGGGCTGCATCTTGAACTGTTTCTTCAACTGTGAATTAACGTTTTTCCCACTCTGTGCACTGCCATTTTGACCAGTCTTGGTGACTCTGTGTACTGTGACCAGTAAATATGTTATCCTGTAATCTGGCATTTTTAGCTTTATATTGGTTCAATAGATTTTGACAAACTTGAGGACAGTGTTCCTTGTGTTCCTGCATGAGCATTCATAGGATCCACCTGATGCAAACTTTGCAATATTCCAACATTGCCACAATTGTTTGCAACACATTGATGCTGATATTCAGCTCCGTACACAGTTACCTGGTCACAATTTGATGATGCATGCAGATGAGCTGATCAGGATGCTCTTCATTTCAAGGTGTGGCAGCTGTACATAGTCATTTAAAATGTGGCTTGTCTTTCATGTTGTTGTTGCTACTGCTGAAATGCACTGCCCACCGCCTCTGACACTGTGGGCGAACATAATAAATGAGTAGGCATTCCTTCCAGAACAGCCCTTGTAAAATACGAGGCATTACTTTCAGAGCAGCACTCATATTTTAGTACTTCTGTTAGTAATCCTGTAGACTTGAATTCAAGATGAAATACTGATGAAATTCATGACTATTTTATGTGTGTATGAACTGGGCCATTACTAAATTAACTAACTGGCCACTTGACACCAAAATATGACTTTTACTTCTTTATAACAAAGGCTTTTAGTGCCTCCAATGTTTTTCTCATTTATGATTTCCTTTTCTTATGCTTAATTCAGTAAGAATTTGCATGAGTAGCTCCCAAGAATATGAATAGGAATTGCACAAATTATTTGCATGTGACAGAATGAATACGTAACCTTAGGAGTCATTATCCTCCAAGGCTAGCATGCTGAAGTAGTCTGTTAATAGCACGTATAACAGTGACAGGTTGTGGCTTGGAAAGTTACCATAAATAAAATTCTATGAATACTAAGGAATGAGTTTTAAAGTACCACTCTGCATCGCTTATAGAAATACATTTTAACTAACCATCTCAATCTGTATATTCAAGAACAAAAAAAAAAAAAGGTTTATTTCTGCGAAGCAAAGTATTTAAGTCAGGCTAACTTTCAAGTAAAATTCAGACAGAGTTGACACTGGATGAATGAAAATAAAATGCAATAAGCTGCTGATAAATTTGTATTGCTGCACCCTGTAGGATCTGCAGCATGTAGTGAGTGATACAGATGCAGTGTGATGGGTGTACAAAGCATCATAAGATCATAAGGCCTTTACGTGCTCAAATGCCTTAAGCAACAGTTGTGAATCTCTAACAAAGTTCATTTCAGGAATTCCACTTGCTAGGCAAGATAATGCATATATCATTGTGTACAGACATTCATAAAAATATGTGTACACATAAAAAGGTAATAATTAAAAAAAAAATTGGCTTTTTAAACAACTACTGAAAAGGTCTTAAACAATATATAAACATATCTCTAAGGCTTTTTTGAGTAAAACAGTTTATGAACTCATTCTGAAGTATAAAACTGAAGGGCTGGTGAAGGTATTTCTTTGATATGCCTTTTATTATTTCTTTAAGCTAATCCAGGTAATATATAAGGACTGCTCCAAAAATAATGCCTCCTTTTTATTCCATTGTTTCATGACATCAGAGGCAGAGGTTGGTGATACAGCAGTAGAAGTTGAACCTTCCCTCCAATATTCAGTTGCATTCTTTTGCCATGAGACAGAAAACAGCAGAGCGGTAGTCTGACAAAATGGTGTCTAATATGAAAGTGTGTATGAAGCAAAGAGCTGTAAATGAATTCATCTGTACAGAAAAAAATCATACCCGGTGGCACACGGTGTTAGAACCGCCGCTTGCAACACTGGAGGCCCGGGTTCGAATCCCCCCTGTGGCACAAGTGATAGAACTGCCACTCTGCTACACTAGAGGGCTCGAATCCCGGGAGTTGGACTCGATGATCTCTAAGGTCCCTTCCAACTCACACAATACTATGATACTATGATACTATGATACCCACTGATAACTAACAACACTTGCTGAACATTCGTGGAGATCCAACAGTGAATGTGAGCTCAGTGAGGTGGTGGGTACTATATTTCAGCAGTGGTGGCAGTGGTCACCTCTAGTGGTGCAGACTATTGTAAGCATGGCATACAGACTCCTGTTCATTGCTGGTGAAAATGCATAGGTAGTAGTGGTGCCTGTGTTTAAAAAATAGTGTTTTGTGGCTGAGGAGTTGCTCTATCAAATAGCCTTATTGTCTTCTTTGTATCTGTTGTAGTTTTCATGGAAATAATGGCATTTATTTCAGAGCAACATATATTGTTTGAGAAGGATGCGTGGAAAATATCCCCAGAAGGTCACTAGCATTGTTTCTTTGTTTTTTTACACTCTAGATCCTATTTTTTCTTTGCAAGAAATGTATTGCCTAATAATTCAACTTTTTTTTTTTTTTTCCCTCCAAAACATGAAAAGAAATCCAGTGATCTTTTAGCTATTGTAAATGCCATTATGAGACATGATATGAACAAGAATGAAGTAAAAGCTTATAGATTTAATCTTACAGATATCTAGCAAGTATCCAAAGCCAAATAAAAGAAGTGTGGAATTTCAGGAGCTCTTACTGTGACCTGGCTTCTGTCAAACAGACAGATACGTGACCTCCCTACAGCAATTGTCACGCACAGTAAGTCATTTGTATTACAAGCAACCTTAATTTTTATTAAGCATTTTTATGTTGCATGTATATTAGCAAGAAAGAATATTGGCATTGAATCAGATAAAGAAATCCTTTGCTATGCTAATCATGATATTTTAGTTAAAATTTCCAGCAGATAACTAGAATAATACTGCCCAGAGACCTGCTTAACTAGTCAGTGAGTTTTATATCAGCTGTCTAGATATGGGGCTGAGGAACTGACTGACTATGTCTGTGGAAAATTTCTGTCTTGAAATGCATAAATAGAAATCTCAGTTATGTTATATATTGTATTGTGGAAGATACTTTGGTCATCTCAGTAACAGTTTGATGAGTGATTTCTACAAAAAAAAAAAAAAAAAAAAAAAAAAAAAAAAAAAAGGCAGTTGCACTAAGATTATATATAGCAAAAATCCTCCTAATAATTACTTTTAAATGATCATATATTTGCTAAAGAAGAAATTCATGATTTCTTAACCAAAGCATTTTTGTTATCATTGTGAATTTAGTGCAAATTTTTGCAAATATATGCTAGAAATTGGCTAACCCATTAAAGTTAGCGAGACTCAATTTACATAATATTTTTGGATTTTCAGTTTGTGATGAATATTTGCAAGCATAGTTGTTGAACATGTTGTAATCACATAACCATCACTGAATAATTCCTCTTTGAGGTGTTTGCTTTTTTTTTAGTTGGGTTTGGCATCACTAGATCAGGGTAAATGTTAAGTAAAAATGTTATAAAATTCACTGTCTGGTGGGGGGGGGGAGGAAGTTATTTCTTAACCTATTTATTACCTGGCATAATGGTCAGCATATTGTGTGGAAAACTGCTGGACTTTGACAAAAAAATGAATGCGCTCTGCTGTGTCTAGAAACTTAGGGGATGTTATGGAATTTGTGAAATGATGCTGGTCTCTAACAAAGTAGGCATTTGGCTGATGCTGAAATATTTGGGGGCTTTAAGAAGAGGAGCTTGGAATGTTCCTCAGCATGTTCACAGTGCCATTTAGAATTGCTTCCCATTAAATGCATGTGACAAATATTTTCATTCCATTAGAATCATTACATACCTTTTTCATTTAATTGTTTTTAAACACTAAATGATCTATAAGGATATCCATTATCACATCTCATTTGTCAGTGTATTAACACTACCAATTCCAAAAGGAGAAACATGTTAATGCTTTATCTTAATTAAAACACCATTTCAATGCATTAGTATTCAGTATGCTACTTCTTCTATCAGTGGTATTACAGCCTTGTTTCCTATTTGCTGTGCAATCTGAGATGAAGATTGACTATGAAAGGTACAGGATGCCACAGGCTTTATATGGTTATAAATCTAATTGATGTCAAAATGGTTAAAGTGTTGGATAATGACTTTAGAATATTAATGAATATCTCATTAGAAAGATTAATAGTACATAAACTAGATTTTCATTTCAGAACTAATTTTGATATGGAGAAAGCACACAGAAACATATTTAATTATCTTACTGTTCTTAATTATAAATCAATTGCAGAATAAAAAAAGCAAGTGCTGTTTCTGCACAGTAGATAACTCACACGGATTAAACATTATTACAAATATAAAAGATAAGAGACTAAACTTATTATAGCTGAAACTGAAGAGAAAATAAATACAAAGGCCACATTTGACTGGTTAGTTTACAGATTTTGGTCTTACTACAATTATGTTGCACTGACCAAAGTCTGTCTGCTTTTTCAGTACATTTAATTGCCAGTATCCCAGAAGTACATATAAACAGGTAATGTAGCTCTTCCTCATCACACAATCCTTTTTCCATTTCTTTCTAATATTGGAAGTTATTCAGCTCTCTAAGAATTTACAGTAACTGTAACTGCTCAAATGAAGAACTTCTGTACTTGGCTGAACCTATTTTATTATTATTATTATTATTATTATTATTTTATTTTATTTTTTAGAATTATGGGGAATTAATTATCTAACTTGTAGTGAAAAGAGGGCAAATATTGTAATGATGGAGACAGAAGATAGAGTCATCTTCTAGAAACTGAACATGTCAGTTAAGGGCTTATAAGACTCTAAGAAATGTGTAGGGGAAACCATAAAAAACAAATTAAGAAACCTAGTAAGCTGTATCCTAAATGCTACCTTTGAACTATTGCTCCTTTATTATATGATGATATTTTTTCAGCTCTGCTTTACCTCTATTTCTTCATTGATATTTTGGTTATTTCAGTCATTCTCCAAAGATTTGTTCCACGTGAACAGGGATTGGTTTTTGTATGAAGTAACAAATCTCCACTGGAATATGTCTCACAGTAAGCTTTGATCATAGTACTCCTAAAGTTTTTCTTAAAGTGTTTGTAAGGCACTGAAAACTTATGTATGGCCAGTGTCTGTAGTACTGGATGAACTTCTATTGACTTTTGTATTAGAATAATCTATTATTATTACATTTTCAGTGTTCGTAAATGGTACCGTAGCTGACCGTGTGCTCAACAAAAAGAGAAATAACAAAACAGGGGTTTTAGAGCTGGAAATGGTCTTTAATGGTTCTTTTTACCCTTCTTAAAAATTGATGTGATGTTGCCTTTTTTCCAGTCACAAGGGGCTTCACCTGACTACCATGACTTTTCAGTTATCATTGAGAATGGCTTGGTGACTACATCAGCTCATTCCCTCAGGGCTCTGTGATGCATCTCATCACGACCCATAGTCTCAATTCTAAAAAGCATCCATTCATTATTATAAATCACAGGTACAGCCATAAATATAAATTGTACTGCAAAAACAAGTAGCAAGCTCTGTGTCTAGATTTACTGCTCGCAAGACTGTTATCTTAAGTTGTAGACAAGTCTAGTGTCATGGTAAGTTCCAGAAAAACTCAATTTCTACTGAAGAATTTTTTGGTAAAGATTAAAAATGGTCAGCAGAAAGAACACACTAAAAGAGAGCAAGCAAGAGAGAAAATCGTCATAAAGAGCATTACTTGGTTTCTGAATAATAAGGGAGTGTGGCAACATGGAAAGATGTTTGAATGTAAGGGCATTGATTTTAGAATATTAATGTCAAGGTTGTATCAAATTTTGGCTTCACTGGATCTGTTGGTAGGAAACTGCTTTATCTTTGCCAACTGCAAAGGCAGTTTAGATACCTAGGAAGTTGAATGAATGGAAAGTTGGAAGGTGTCAAAGCAGGAAGTGAGCGAAGTTCTGACTATACCCATCAGTCACCAGCATGGATGGCAGAGCTGAAGCTGATCCTGCTCCTGTCCTCAGTCAGTTTATTTAACTGAGACTGGCCATACCACCTGTCATATGACTTCAGAGATCATAAGACTGTGTCAGGCTGTGAAACAGAGAGGAAATCCAGGTGATACATCTCTCCACCAATGAAATGGGCTATGGAAGTCACTCAAACTCTCCTTTTATTTTCCCAGACAATAAATATATTCTTAACAAACCCAACAAGGTTTGTATTAAAGAGTGACAAAAAGGCACAGGTAGGTTGTATTCAGTAGTGCTACACAGACTACAAAAAGCAAAAACAAAAAATACAAGCAGATCCATTTGAAAAGCAGATCCTTCACAAAGCAGCATTTTCACAGACTGAGTGACTATCTTGCACATGTTGTCAAATTGCCTTTATCTAAATCCCATTTAAGTAAATGAAATAATTAAGTTTGGGAAAATGGAAAACACAAAACATGCCATCAATGATTTCTGCATAGAAAAAAAAAAATATAATTCTTTAGAATTCACAATCATTCATAAATATAATGTTTTTGGAATCTCTTTCTTCATAGATGGCTTTTAGTCCTAAAAGTACTTACTAGCTCTGTGTCTCTTCTATCGCTTCTTGCTCCCATGAGACTATTTTATCACTTTAATTCCAACTCTGAGCAGAGAAGTGCTACTGAAGTTGATGCTAACAACACATCTTTATAGGTGCATAAGCAGAATGCCATGCAGTGCTATGGAGGTGGCATCCATCACTTTGGAGGCTGAGGTTACCATTTGGAATCCCCAATGTGCAATAATAGCATCAGCAAGACTGGAGCATTTTCTTCACTGCAAATATTGTAGTCTGTTCTTTGGCCACTTGAAGTTAGTTGGCAGATTAAATTGCTTTTTTTTTTTTTTAGCTTTAATTCTAACTTAACTCTTTCCTATTGCAATTATTTTTCTTATCACAATCCACAATTACTGTGAAAACATTCTTCCAAAATTGGTTTCTGCTCTGCAAAATAACTGAAACAGTAAAGTGGTCAACTATTTTGAATAATAATGATTTTCTTTTTAATTATTATTTTATTTTATTTCTTTTAGGAAAACATGCCATGATCTGTACAAAGATTCAGATATATAAGTTTTCAGACTTAACTAATTTGAAATGTGGCTATTCTGTGTGTAGCCTGAAGGTGAGATCTGTTTGTCTTTCCTTGCTAAGTTAGGTACATTTCAATGTCATTTGTCGTACTCATTGCACTGCAGTGAACATCACCTGAAGTAGAACTAGAAAAGTCTGTCAAGTGCATTTTCAAAATGACCACTCTTCCATGAAGAATTAAATTTTCTTCTGAGAAATAAAAATTATTAATATACAACCAGGGGTGCTTATTAGTCAAGGAGTCATGAATTTTTTATATTCTAATTAGAAAGAGCCTGATCCAGAAATATCTGTGCCTTGCCTGCCCTTTCTCCTTCATTAAAGGAAATGAGACCTTTTCATAGGTACAACTGCAACTGGGACTCACAGCACATTATGTATTCGTTCTGGTTTACTGAAAGAACTATTTATCAGAACTTAAGAATTGATATCTGTTTTGCCAAAAACATCTGTTCCTCGAGCACGATTTCTGAAATTTTATTTCTCTAACAATTTACATCACTCCAGTTATGGAAGCATACATATATATATCAAAAATATATGTATAAAAGCTTGAGCTGCTTCCTTGGAAAATCTGTACCGGTGAATGCTACTAGCATTAAACTCTGCAGTGAAGCTCCAAGCCGTATGTCTATCAATAGGTTCTTTATAAAGAATAAAGAAAGATTCTGGAAAACAATGTTTGAAATATGAACCATTTAAACCATTTCTATGGTAATTTCACATACTATTTGAAGCAAGATACCCAGAGACTTTCAACGACAAATTTTCACTCTGTGCTTAACTTACAAAATTAATGAAACCTTGCGGTTTCCTTGGATCTTATCCCTCTATGATTGTGTAGTGAGATGAAAAAATAGTTTCACAGTTTTTCTTTGATGAAGCAGTGTGTAGTATTGCTGTGTGTTAATTGCTATGAAATCTAAGTAATAGCGTCTCTTGTTGAATATCTTTCTTACTGACAGCCTGCATATACCCAGTTGTAATTATGACAATTGGGTGAATGACAGCTAACTTTCCCAGGGCATATTCCTTGATTCATTAGAGATATAAGAAACATGCTACAAATGCCCTCCTTTTCCCTGGAAATTTTTCCATCTTCATCTCTTGAAATACTTTTTTGATCCTTCTGCATAAAAATAATAATATTTAAAAAAAAAAAAAAAAAAAAACACACAAAAAAAAAACCCAACACCAATTTCTTATGTGTTTTGTTCTTCTGGGCATATGCTGAGCATCTTTCCTAGCTATTCATATTGTTCGCTGCACCATGGGGCCATACTACCTGTATTATTATCTGGTATGTCTTTGTCCTCTGGTTGGAACTCCTTCCATTCATCCTGATTATTTGTGCTTAATTACTGATTCTCGCTATTTCAGACCCTTTCATTGATGTCAGCTGCCCTCTTTAATTTGGATGTATTATATGTGAGTTCAGCCTCTGTCTTTCAGAAATTTCTCTTTGCATTGCAATCAGGCAATACACAGATGAGCTTTAATTTAAAAAAAATAATAATTTTATAACTTAAAATTAAACATTTAATTTAATTAAGCTTAAATTTAAAACAAAATGTAAAATGTCTTTAATTACAGATTTAGTTACATTTCTGCTTCTCGGTTTCAGACAAGCATATCTTCCTACTGATTCATTTTCTAAGAACAAAAAATTTACTGATTTTTGTTGTGCCCATGTTTCAAACATAAATGCTGATAGCAGTTTCATAGGCATGTCAGTTCTTAAGTGTCATCTGTGACTTCATCCTGGATCACTCACATTTCCCTTCTTATGCTCCTGTGTGTTGAGCTTATGCACATATATGCACAACTCTGTTCTACATCCATGTTACAGATGACCTAAAGCTACCTCTATTTTTAAGAGTTGAAAAAATAAATCAAAAACCTTCCTTTTATATATTTAAAGCTTCTGGAACTCAAGAAGCAGCAATCTTTTTTTTTTGTTGTTGTTGTTCTCTGATAGTCCAGCACTATGTTTTATCTCTATCCTTTTGCAATATTTTTTCATGGTGCTTTTAATTGCTGCATTGTTTGCTTATTAATCAAGTTTTCTTGCTCTGAATGTTCTTAGACTGATAGCTTCTGCTGTATTTTATGTACTCCTTATTGGCAAAGAGGAAAATGTGAGGTTCTCATTGGAAACCCATGATGTTTATTAAGAAAGCCATTTATCCAAATGTTAGAAGCATGTCCAACATTTTGTAATCCCCATAGTTTTATTTCCTGGTACATTAATCAGATACCTTTCTCTATAAATCATAGTCTTTCATCCAGTTCTTTCCATATTTAAAATTTAATATTAGAATAGGCTGGATTTGCTAGCAATTAAGAGATTAGAGCGATGGGGTGTATGGTGTCCATAGTGTGTCTGAGCTCTCTGCAGTACCTCACAAAGCATTTGAAGATTGAGGACAAATTGACAGGAATCCAGAAACTGTGGGAGGTTGTGTATGTTTGTATACAGGGTCTTTCCCTCAGGAAAGCGTTCCTTCATCCTGCTACCCACACACATGCTCTAATTTTTAAATATTTTGCTCAAATGTGTGCAAAAACTTCTTTGCAGTGAGGGTGATGGAGCACTGGAACAGGCTGTCCAGGGAGGTTGTGGACTCTCCTTCTCTGTAGGTATTCAAGACCTGCCTGGATGCCTACCTGTGTGACCTGGTTTAGGGATCCTGCTTTGGCAGAGAGGTTGGACTCTATGATCTCTGAAGATCCCTTGCAACCTCTATGATTCTGTGATTTTGTGAAAATATCTGGAACCAAGAGACGACAATTATTTCTCAGTGGGAAATAGCAAAAAAGTAGTTCCCTTCATGTTGCTCTTACTACTGCTGTGCACAAGGAGCTGTTCTCTCCTCAGCCAGAAAGCATAATTCTTCACAGAATTTAGTCAAATGATTATCCTTAGAGCTAGCAAATGAGGGTGCTGAGAAACTCTCTCCCTGGTGAGCACAGCAGCTGTCCTGATAAAAATAATTGTTAATTGGAAAAATTATGTATACACTGTAACTGTGAGGAAGCCCACAATTTCTTTATTGTCCACTTCTTTCTTGCCCATCCCAAAAGTTATTTTTATTCTGTGCCAAGTTTAGTTTTTATCTGTGATTTGAAATTGCTGCAGCCACTTGTGTCATTTTTCTGCAGGCTATCTGGCATGCTCCAGTAGACTTATCAAAGTAACATTGATTCACAACTGTGTGCCATTTGCTATCTGTTTAAAGGTATTGCAAAACACAAAGAAAGGTAAATGACTCATTTACAATCAATACAATGGGCATAGCCTGCAGGTTCTTGGCTGGGCTGACTGCAGCCTCAAGTCTTTTGTTCCAAAAACACCAGCACTTCTTGGTATACTTTCTCAGTGAAATTTGCCAAATGGTTATGAGAAATACCACATCTGGGTATATATATATGGAGTAAAGGCAACACCTTAGGGATCACTTGACATTTGTTACAGCTGTGTCTTTTGGTCTTTTACATTTGGTCTTAGATAGATTTGAAAATTTGAAGATTAATTAGGGAGGGCTTTGGCTAAAGGAATTTGGAATAAATGCTTCATGTGGTCAAACGGAACTCCCCTAAAAGTTTTTATTTTACTAAGTCGTGGTGTCCATTTCTATATTTATTACTACAGCTCTAGAAAGCACCATACTTTTAGCATTTATGTTCTTGGGAAATGTAGGGAATTATGTTTTGTCTGTCCCAATACTACATATGTGAGTGTTATGGTTTTATAGTTTTTGGTTATTGGTATTCTCTCTCATCCCTGCTGCTTGACCCAACTGTGCGTCTCACCTCAGCATTATGATGAGGATTTTCCACCTTTTGTACACTCTCTCTCATTGTATTTTATCTATTAGCTCCAATTCTAATTATATTATATTGTTTTAAGGTGTGTTATCTTGCATTCTGATATCGTATTTAGTAAATTAGTTTGTTTCTCCTCAGATCATTGCTGCAGTTTTTAATTATTCAGGGTCTCCTGTTTCCCCTTTCCACAGGCATGGATTCACAAATCCTTCTAGTCAGGGAACCAGCCCAAACCAGCCCATAAACCATTGAAAGTGAGGTTAGAGTCTATGTGCTGTGAATTCATCATTTGCGTTACAAGAAAAATGTTATCAAGAACACAGATTATCTTTCCAAATCTGTTACTCAGGCAGGCTAGGTGACTTCATCTAGTATAATTCAGGCACCTCTGAGAATGTAATATTGCCTAGATTCAGTCTTTTTAATCAAATAAACGTATATTTGCTGTCTAATTAGATAGAAGCCTAAATATTTCCTACTCAATGTAATGGCTTCTATTTTGTTATGTTGGCTCACAACATCAGGTGCAGATGTTGGTGGTATGGCAGTAGAGGTTGAACTTTCCCACCAGTATCCCATTAAATTTTGCTGCTGTATGACAGATGGAAGCAGGTGGGCAGTCTGACAGAATGGCATCTGACATAGAACTGCATATGAAGCAAAGGTGTGTCATAGAATTTTTACTGCAGAAAAAATGACATTCACTGACACCTACTGGATGTTTATGGAGACCAAATACTGAACTTGAGCACCATGAGGCAGTGGGTTGTGTGTGGAAAAAATGCTAAGTATCTGATTGAACCAGTGACTGAGCACCTGGTGGGAAGACAGGGCCAACCCAGAGAAGCTCAGATGCATGTAGTGCACCTGAGTGATTGCAAGGGGTGGAACCAGCATCCACTCCTTTGCAGACCCTATTTAAGGGCTTGCAGTGACAGTAAGGGTATCTCTGCCTACCTGTGGTCTTCTGAATGTAAGTAGCTTCTTTATTTCTGTGCCCATAGCTTTTACATTTGAGCATATGTTTGTTAGCAGTTGCTTGAGACCTTTCTGCTCTACTGTCATTGCTGCACTTCCTGTTGCATTAAAGTGGTGCTTTTTGACAGTGATGTTAGTGATTCACCTTTGCTGGTGTAGATATTTAGGGGTGTGTATACTCTTGTTCATCACCAGTGAAAACATGCAGCTAATAGTGGAGTCTTTGCTGGAGACTAGCGTTTTGTAGCTGAAAGTTTGTTCTATCAAATGGTATTACTGTGTTATGTGCATCTGAGGTAGTTGTTGCTGGTTAGTTTGCTGTACCTGCTGTAGCTGTCTGTAAGCTTGGAAATAAATAGAAGACGTTACTTTCATGGCAATCTTCATAACATGATTTACTGCAGTGTAAATGAGAACTAGGTCAGATCACAGACAAACTTAAAAATCCTCTCTCTCTCTCTCTAGACTCTAGCTCATGTAAGGACTTAAAGTAGAGTTTTACAAAACGTTGATGATTCAGAGGTGGCATGGTATTTCAAACTAGTCATGAAGCAACAGAGGTAGTCAGAATCTGTAGGAATTTTAATCAACTTTGAGAAAGATTCATGAATTTAAAGTGAAGTTTCAGTTCAGCAGTTCTGCCTCTTTTAATATATTATCTGTCTTCCCATCTACTGACATATTTATCAAATATCACATTCATAGAACCACTGCAAAAATTAAGGGTGGTTTTCTCTGTGTCCCTGCTGTAATCATGTTAAATATTCATGCATGTAATAGTGAGTGGAAAAAATAGCGCTTCAAAACATTGACACCAAATTATTTGCCATTACTAATTGGGTAGAAATTCTTGAAGGAAAATGAAGCAGTGCTTCCTAGGTTAGATTAGAAGTACTGGCTTCTTTATCTGATTTTTTTTTTTTTTTTCCTTTCTAATATATATATGCAAGCTGAGGTAAGGTTTTTTGTTTGTTTGTTTTGTTTTTGTTTTGTATTTAATGTACCCATCTGGATCCAAAGCCCTTAGTGATTCAAGAACAAAGCAGATTTGATGCACTATTGATTTTTCTGCCTTAGCAGTAGAAAAACAATTGCTTTATGCAAAGATCTGTTTTTCTGGATCTCTGCCATCAATCTTGTTAACATTTATGTAACGTACCTCTTGTGTAGAAAAAGAAGTTCACACAAGGTTAAAAAGGAAAAATTTCTTTCATAAAAACTTAATTCAAACCTTAATATTAAACCTTAAACTTCTGAAAGTTATGTGGGCTTTATAATTTGGTTTAGACTGTTGAATATCTGAACTTCTCGTATGGCTGAGTATGGCCCTGCTAGTCAAACTGAGGGATAAGAAAGAAGTGCACACACAGTGAAAGCAGGGGTGCGTGCCTAGGAAGAATAGTGGAATGCCATCTGGACATGCAGAGATGGGATCAGGAAAACCAAGGTGCACATGGAACTGAATTTGTTGAGGAATGTTAAAAACAATAGGAAAGGGTTCTATAAGTGCTGGTCTGTTGGGCAAAGGAGAGTTTACTCCCTCTGACAAATGAGTAGGGGAAAAACTGCAAAGATAAGGCTGAGGTACTTGACAAGTTCTTTTCTTCTAAACCTTCATGAAGGTGAGGGCCAGAGGTGAGGATAGAAAAATCCCTTCTGCTGTAAGCGAAGTCTGAAACCACCTTGTGAGACTTTATGTGTATATGGGGAGGTTACATGAATTCTGAGGTTTTGAAGGAACTGGCTGATGTAGTTGCTGAGCCTCTTCCACAAATTTTCAAATACAAAGGATGTCAGGTAAAGTCCCTTGTGACTGGAAAAGGGGAATATCACTCCCATTTTTGTGAAAGGGAGAAAGATCCAGGGAGCTACGGTCTGGTGGGTCTCATGTCTGTGAATGGGAAGATCACAGAGCACATCTTCCTGGATGAAAAGCTACACATGTGCCAGCAACCTAACACTGCAGCTCAGAAGGCCAACCATATCCTGTAATGAATCAAAAGAAGAATGACCTGTGGGGTGAGGGAGGTGATTGACGCCCTCTGCTCTGCCCTTATCAGGACCTGTCAGGGTTTCATGGTCAGGTATGAGACCCCCAGCACAGGAAAGATATGAAGCTGTTGGAACAGTTTTACAGGAGGATCATGAAAATGATCAGAAGGCTGGAGAGCCTCTACATCTACATGCTGTTCAGTCTGCTTGCAGAGATGTATGGACAGGATTTGTTACCACAGTCTTCTTTTCCAATATGACTTTGAGTTTGGCCTTAATTTTCAGAGTCAAACTGATTTACGTAAGAAACAACAGGTAACAAACAGATTAAGAAAATGAGTCCCAGTGCATGTGGAATGAAAGTGTATCAGGAACTGTATGCATTAAGTTCCCCCTGAGGATTTGCTTGTAATGCATCTGAGCCCAACACGTCCTTTACTGTATTGTAGGATTTCTTTGCCCGTGATCCCCAGATAGTTCAGGGCCGGGTCAGGAGTGAAGAGCAAATCATAGAAGCCAATTTACAGTATAACTCTTGTGTGAAATATTGTGTTATGAGGGCAATTTTACAGCAGCATTCACAAGTCTCTAAAAAGTCCAAGTGTTTTATGTGTTTGTAGGTGCAAACAACAGAACATTTAAGGCAACAATTCCATCAGTTAATAAATAGTACAGGTAAAAACATCCAGTTCATGCCAAACTTCAGTAAGAATATTTCATATTCTCTATGTGATACATAGAAATTTCAAGTATTTATGCATTCTGGGATCTTCAAAAAGCCTGTCATAAACCTCTTAGAAGATATGTCATTGCATTCAGCTGTTAGGTCTAATCATTTAGTATGAATACTAAATAGAGATTTTCTTGACAGAAGGCTGATGAAAACCCAAACTGAACACATTTCCATCCATAAGATAGTTGTTTTATGGAAATGTTAACTGTCATCAAAAGGGAAAAGAAAAAAAAAAAAGGGGGGGTGGGGGGGGGGGGGGGGGGGTAAAGGAAAAAGGAAAGGAAGAAAAGAGAGAAGGACAAGGATAGCATAGAAAGCTAAGCAAAATATACTGCCTGAAGGTGTACCAAAACTAATGTCTGCTTTGTCTGATGCTGTGTCCTACTGCTGTCATCAGGATCCTAGGTCAGCAACTTTCTTGCTACAGCACTGTCAGCAGATATTCCAGTATGAAGCCAAGTATAGAATAATTCTACTTTGTATGAAGGAACTTCACTCTTCAGTCTCTGAAACCTGAACTCTGTGTCGTCATTCTGATTAATCCATTCAGTGACTGGTTCATCTACAACATCTAAACAGTCAGTTCACTTTTTACACGTACAGTTTTCATGAAGACTTTTTTTTTCCTACCTCTTTTTCCTCTTACTCTATGTTGTCTCATTGTACTTCTGTTTCTCATGACTGATATTTTCCTTAACTCAGTTTCATCTATTCCTATGATCATTTCAATGCCATTTTAGCCACCTCTCCATGGTTTTTATATGTCTAGCAAATGCCAGGCAATGGACTTCAATAACTTGGTTTAGTATGTTTCTTCAGATGTAGTGTGTTAATACAGTATCAAAAATGTAACACTATGTATTTCTATGGGACAGTTAATGTAGAAAAATTTTTCTGTAACCTTGGGTTTGGTTCAAAGCCCATACATATTGCTGGCAGTCTTTCTGTTTACTCTCATATGCTTAGTTTTCAACATGCGTGAGTCCTGTGAGTAAAACTGGTAACGTATATGCCATCTGAATAAACGAAGAACATAGGCAGAAGAGAGGCATTACTTGTTGCAAATCAGCATTATTCCATTGGTTTCAGTGGGGCTATGCTGATTTGAGTAATTTGTAAATCAATTTGTCCTAGAAGTGAAATGAAAGATGAGGATCCCACAGAACATACTTTCTACCTGTTGCTGCTGCCTGATGGGGTAGAGGGTTTTGAGGACAGGGTAGTGGTCAGTGGAATAAGTGAAGATCGGAGCCAATATTTGGAACTTTCCTGATGAAGCAAATAATTGCTTCTTTCCAACTCACAATTTCATGTTCAGCCTGTGACTTCGGTAGGTGGAAGTACATTCTGGACTTGAAACACAGCTTCATGAATTAGATGATAACAGCTGCTAAGATCTTCCTCATTTCTATATCTAAATACCTTTACATTTTTTCTACTCATGATTACTTTTGTTTACAAGAACAGTGGATTTGTCCTACAGTGTTGGGTGATTAAATTGTACTAAGAAGACTAAGCTAAATAGAATTCCTCCTGCTCAGAAGGAAAGATTAAACTAACATGATGAACTGAAGGGAATGTTAAAGTTTCTTATGTTTCTTTTTTCCACTTTCCCTGTCTTCTTTTAAGCTCTAGAGATATAAAACTTTTTTGAGAACTGATTTTCATGTTTCTTTTATTCAAACAATGAGAACTGTATGACAGATGTGGGGTTGTTCAGTCTGGAAGAAGGCTGTAGTGAGGAGGGTGTCAGACTCTTTTCCCAGATAACTAGCAGTAGGATAGGAGATACTGGCCTTAAGTTGCACCAGAGGAGGTTCAGGTTGGATATGAGGAAAAATATATTCTCTGAAAAAGGGGTAAGGCTTTGGTACAAGCTGTCAGGGAAGTAGTGAAATAACTGTCCCTGTAGGTGTTCTAGAAACATGTAGATAAGGCAGTGAGGGATATGGTTTAGTGGGCATAGTGATGATAGAATGATGGTTGAAACAGACAATCTTAGGGGCCTTTTCCAATCTTAATGGTTCTATAATTCTCATATTCTGGTTGCTGTGACAAATTTTTGATTCTAATGAATTATTTTCAATTTAAAGAAAAATCATAGTTTTGGAAAGCACAAAAGCAATTGAGTAATAAGAAAGTGCGAAGCATGTTTTTGTAGGTTGTTCCAGAGACATACTGACTGACTGAGAAGATGGGGGTGGGAAAACACATTTAATATTAACATCCTAATTCAATTAAAATAAATGTTTTTTCTTTTCTCAAACTACTCAGCTTCAGTCAGATACTAAGAATAAACCCTTCTCACTTAAAGGAGATGAGTAATGTCAAGAAGAGCAGGAATTGTGAATGAATTGTAAGAACTGTCTGTCAGAGAATGTAGATTACAATTCAGGTGTTATTAGAGGTTGCTGACAGGTTGCTGAATATGAAACAAGCAGATATTTTTCTCTATGTATGTTCTGTACATTCTCCAAGGCTTCAGCAAGATTTTGGCAATGAGGTGGTTTGTGACAATGAAAGTATGTAAGATCAAAGTAAATGAAGTCACAGTGAACTGAAGAATCATGCGAGATACTCTTGAGCTGTGTGCAATCAGAAACCTATCTATAAATAAAGTTATGATGAATCAATATTTGATGCATAATAAGTCATCAAATCAAATGATGATGTTTGTTAGTGTAAGGAATGTAAAGTATGCACCCATCAGACACAGGGTAATCACTCAGAACTGTGTATGAAAAATAAAGAATTAGAATCCTTTCATTAAGCAGAAACTAACAAAAACATTAAAATTCCTGCTTGCTCACTCTTCTCATATCCTCCCCTTCCTCTTCTGCTGTTTTTTTTTTTTTACTAGAAGATTTTCTTTACGCATGTCACCTTCCTGAGCTGGAAGCAGTATCTCTAACAGAAATCTAAAATGTTTTTTCTAGAACTATAGTGATTTGATTGGATTTTATAATTAAAAAACATTGGAATTAGCTTTGCAGTATTAAATCTGAAACAAATACAGGAACTGTATTTATCTGTCTCAGGCCTGAAAAAGCTCCAAGCATAAAAAGATGTCTAATGCATTTTCTTAATTCTTCCACAGATTACACAAAACAATTAGTTACCAGAATATTTGATGTCCTTTGTTCCATCTTCTCAAAGCCAATTAAACTTTGAATTATTCCTGTTGCTATGTTCCATTTGTCATTCAGTGTAGTCTCACTATGACTGTACAGTACCCACAAATATATGTGGCACATACAGCTTCAGGAGCCCTTTGTCCCAGGTCTGAAGTGTACAAGAACCACAGACACTGTGGGGTGGGGACTTGTGTGGAACCAGGTGAGAAGTGGAAGGAACACCAAGGGGTCATTGCTGGGGATGTGGCTGGAGACATAGTTTGAGAAGGAGGTGCTCTGTGTCAATGAAAACAAGTGAAGATGAGCCAAGCAAAATGGGGATGAAAGATGTTGAAGTGTTTGGGTTTTTTTGTTGTTGTTTTTTTGTTTTAACTGATTACGGTATTTCTCAATTCCTGAACCAGAAATCAAATGCTTGTGTGAATTACTTCATTTTTAGTAAACTAAACTAAGTAAAATTTCTCAAGCTGAGACTCGTGCCTACAGCAGTTGAATACATTTATTTTTGTTCTTCAGTATTTTAACTTGTACTAACAGATATTTATTTAACTTTACTTTGCTCCTCTCCCACCTAGTTGACAGTTTATTTTGCTGACCATACAGATATTAACTAGAAGCATAACGTTGTTTTCAAACTGAACAAGGTACTGAGAACAAATTATAAGAGAATAACTTTCTTCTGTCTCTGTTATTCCCTGAAATAATGTTTTGTATAATGAAAGAAATCATTCTAAATTGTTTCTTTTTGTGATGCAGTTGATACAGCAGAAAAAAGGGATGTCGCCTGGAGAGACCTTGATAGGCCCACCTTTTGAGTTTATGTGAACTTAATGAGATTTTAAAGAAAAAAAAAAAAAAAAGTGCATGGTCTTGCACTGAGGTTGGGGCAATTGCAGGTATTTATACAGGAGAAAAATTCCTTAATAGGAATTAGGACCTAGGGGTCCTGGTTGATGAAAAACTGAACATAAGCCAGTAGTGTATGCTTGAAGCCCAAGTGGCCAATGAATGGTATCCTGGGTTCCATCAGTAGAGGGCTGGCCAGCAGGGCAAGGGAGATGATTGTCCTTCTCTACTCAGACCTTGTGAGACCTTAGCTGGAATTTGTTGTCCAGGCCTGGGAACCTCAGCACAAGAAAGTTGTTCAGTGTTAGGAGAGGGTCCAGAGAAGGGTCGTGAAAATGATCAGAGGGCTATACATCTCTCCTGTGAACAAAGGCTGAAGGTGTTGGATTTGTTCAGTCTGGATGCTGGGAGACCTCATTTGGCCTTCCAAATTTAAAGGAAGATCATGAACAGGAGGGAGAATGACTTTTTACAAGGGTAGGTTGTGATAGGACAAGGGAGAATGATGTTTTAACTTAAGGAGGGAAGATTTAGATTAGATGTCAGGGGTAAGCTTTTTATTGAGTGTGGTGAGGTATCAGAACAGACTGCCCAGAGAAGCTGTGGGTAGCCTATCCTTGGAGGTGTTCAAGGCCAGGTTGAATGGGGCCCTGGGCAGCCTCATCTAGTATGTGATGGCAGTTGGCAACCCCACCTGTGGCAAGGAGGTCAAAACCTGATTATCTTTGAGGTCCCTTCCAACCCAAGCCGTTCTGTAATTCTATGATTCCGTCAAAGGTCTCTCCTATTTGCAGAGCTTCATTTAATGTTGTAAATATCTTATTCCTCGTGAAAAAATAAGTATATATATTCCTAGTGTCAGAAAGGGTGGGAGGGAGAGAGAAATGTGAGTGCTTGATTTCACTGGTCAGACTTCATATTAAACGTTCTGTGCCATGTGTGTAAAGAAGCATTGAATTTTCAGCACTTAATTACTTTAGCCAGTTGCCATCTGTTCTCTGAATTCTGACCTTTCTTTTCAACTTGAGGCTACATGGAGTGTCTGTAGGCAAGCCAATTAGATCATGGATGCTTCATGCTGGCATTACAACAGACTTAATATCCACCTGCAGAATCTTGGTTGAT
Source organism: Excalfactoria chinensis (assembly GCF_039878825.1). Lineage (NCBI taxonomy): Eukaryota > Metazoa > Chordata > Aves > Galliformes > Phasianidae > Excalfactoria > Excalfactoria chinensis. Next base: position 52,866,778 of record NC_092826.1, read on the forward strand.
AAATTTAATAGTGCTGACACAGTGGCCTTCTGCAACCTTCATCCAGAAAGCAAATAATAGTTTATTACACTAGACATTCCTCGTTTAAAATGTAGCACAACAAGCAGAGGAAAAATCACATTTTGATTTGTTTCTTCTGCCTATGACATTAATCATACACTGTCAAAAGCTTTTCATGCCACAGTTTCTCATCAAAACAATTTAGGCTAACTCTAAAACGCATACCCCATAAAACTACCTTTCTGTGGACTGAAAGGAATAGTAACAGACTGAAATAGCATGGCACCTGAAGCACATGGCACATTACCTTCCCATAAAATTCCCAGAAGGCCAAGGCTGAACTTTGTAGGAAGTCCATCATTCTACTTGCATGCATTCTATCTACTGCTTGTGCAAAAGACTGATTGTCTAGAGTTCTACTAGCTATGCAAATAAATACTAAATTCCCTACATTTAATGTTAATTGTTTTAATAGATGGCTGTCTATCAAAGCTGAATAGTGACGCAATGCTATTTAATAATTATTTCTTATGAGGAAGTGTTTATCTTGGTCTTTAATGGAGACACAATTTCCAGATACGGGAATCTCAAAACATTACAGTAATCAAAGAGTGTATGTCTATACCATTTAATATATAAACTAGTTTGGTTTTTTTTTTTGTTTGTTTGTTTTTTGAATAATCTTCTGGACAGATATATAACTAGTTTTTTGAACTTAACGTATGAAAAAATAAGGAAGTGTTCTTTTCCTTGAGAAATGGTTTTGAGGGTGACTGTAAATGCGAAGATGAACTGAAGGAAGTGATATGAAGCCTACCAAAGGTTTTCACAATCAGCCCTTGAATTGGTCTTAACGGTGTCTGAATCAGGTTTTGTGAGATTTTGATAACACATTAAGGCTTTCACATTTTAAAATTGTACTTATTGATCCACTAGCTCAAATACAGAGAATAAATGTTGTCTGAAGAAACACAAATCCTTAGCCCTGTATGGGAACGCATTATTTCAGTGATCCCTGTGCTTACTGAGCCAGACTGATACATAGAGCAGCATGTTGCAGAGTTTTAGAAGAGATTTTACTGAGGTTTATGGAGTTTAATCCTTTAATAGAACTGCAGGTCGTCTGTTTGCTCTTAATAGGAATCTCTTATTCCTCCTATCACTTTTCCATTGCTGCGAAGTGCAATAAAAACAAGTGCATTTGTACTGAATGAGATTCACTCCATTTCCAAGTAGTGATGAAACTTCTAATGAGCCACTTTCTGTGTTCTGTTTATTTGGCATCATCGAACAGAAAACTAATACACCAGGATAAAAGAGTCTGGAGTTTTGTCATCTTGCCATGTCCATCCTTTTCAGGGTTCTGGATGTGAAATTAGCTGTAACTTCAGTTTAACAAAGGAATCCAAATATTGAATTACTTCTGTACAGAAACTGAGGCATTTCTACATTTCCACAGTAATATCTGTATAGAAGAAAAATGTATGCTGCTTACCTTTATGACCCCTCCTTCACTTACCATGTTTGTGGCAAAACAGTCTATAGCCGAGGCAAAATGTTGTGTTGATGCTTTCTGTAATTATTGTCTAAACACATTTTTCAGTAAAATTTGGCCTTAGAAAGGCTATAATTAGTAAATGACCACATAAAGAAGAAACACTTGCCCACCATGTGCTTTCTCTTTTGGATCTCAGTGGTAGTGGATTTAAAACAGATTTTTTTATTATTTATTTTTATTTTTTTATCTATCAAAATATTTATCATATGTGTTGTTGTGCACATGCACCCCTTGATATCAGTCTTGTTCAAGCCAGGGGTTGGTGCTGGGCCCGGTCTTGTTGAACATCTTCATCACTGACCTTTATGAGGGGATAGTGGCCACTCTCAGCAAGTTTGCTGATGATACAAAGTTGGGAAGATTAGCTGACATGCATGAAGGCTGTGCTGCCATTCACCAAGACCTGGGCAGGCTGGAGAACTTTACAGTAAGAAACCAGATGAGGTTTAAAAAAAAACAAGTATAGTCTTGTACCTAGAGAGGAATAATTGCATGTACCAGTACAGGTTGGGAGGCTGGAGAGGAGCTCTGCAGAGAGGGACCTGGTGGACAACAGGTTGGCCACGAGCCAGCAGTGTGCCCTCATGGCCAAAAAGGTCAATGGCATTCTGGGGTGCATTAAAAAGAGCATGGCCAGCAGATCGAGGGAGGTGATCCTCCCCCTCTACTCTGCCCTGGTAAGGCCTCACCTGGAGTACTGTGTCCAGTTCTGGGCTTCCCAGTACAAAAAAGACAGGGATCTCTTGGAAAGAGTCCAGCGGAGGACCACAAAAATGGTGAAGGGCCTGGAGCATCTCCCCTGTGAAGGGGAAGGCTAAGTGAAATGGGTCTGTTTAGCCCTGAGAAAAGAAGACTGAGAGGGGACTTGATCCAGTTCTGTAAATATCTGAGGTGTGGGGGGCAAAGTGGTGAGGCCAGACTCTTTTCAGCAGTGTGTGGAGACAGGACAAGGGGAAATGGACATAATCTGGAACATAGGAAGTTCCACACAAATGTGCGCAAGAACTTATTTACGGTGAGGGTGATGGAGCACTGGAACAGGCTGCCCAGGGAGGTGGTGGAGTCTCCTTCTCTGGAAGATATTCAAGACCTGCCTGGACACCTACCTGTGTGACCTGGTGTAGGCAGCCTGCTTTGGCAGGGGCTTGGACTCGATCTCTGGAGGTCCCTTTCAACCCCTACAATTCTGTGTTTCTGTGAAGCCTTCTACTGCCTAGAATAAAACAAAATATCAGAACAAACAGAAGTGTAAAGTTTGGTTTGAGACCCATATCCTTACTTATTTTATGATCTGGCAATGTATTTATTCTCAGATGCTGGCAATTTAATGCCTCTTCAAAAAGCAGACGTATAACGACTTGGTTGCTGGAAGGACTGCCCAGTAATGTCTGCTCCAGGTCTTCATCTACTACCTGATAATTTATTTTTTTTGTTTGTTTGTTTGTTTTTGTTTTGTTTTGTTGTTTTTTTTAATCCATTGTCCTCCTCGGAGGAAGGCCAAGGCTAGCTCTCACCTTTTCTTGTCTCTGCTATATTTCTGGCTACTTGAAGGCAGGTTAGAAGTAGAGATGTAAATGTTATGGGAAATTTCTCCAGGTCCATACTGCTGGAGGATGAGTCCTTTTTTCTCTCACCTCATTCAAGATTTCCTTGCTTCTTCACCATAACAACTATTCAAAGATCAACCCCGTTTTTTTACTTTTTTATTTTTATTTTTTTTCTGTCTGGCCCTTGCAGTTGTCCTTCACTTCAGCTGCTCTCCTGTTTGTCTGTGTTCTCCTAGTCTGATAAGCCAGAGGGTTCACTTTTTTAATTCTTATTCTCTGTTCATTTCTGTCCAGTCTTCGTGAAGCAGAGTGGGACGATCACCTTGCCTTATAAGGTGCTTGTCAAGCCTTCCTCCAAATTCTGGAGCCTTAGTTTGAAGCTGTCTGGATGGTGTGCTGAATTTTGTGTTGGTAGTCAGATCTTTGGTAGATCTACATAGGTAAATAAAAGTCTGCCCCTTGCTTCTGAACTGGAGACTGTTAAGTTCAGCCCCCAGTGTTTTCCTTATTTTTGTTGTGCAAATGATTTGATGAGCAAAAAGAGTAGTGTTAACAAAGTGTCTCAAGCTGAAATTGAAGTAATGTCTCTGTCATCTCATTGTGTCAGCCCACAACAGAACAGAGAAAATGCTCTGCATGGAGAGTGACCCCCTGAGCAATGCGAGTTGCTGCTCACTCTGTCCGTGTGTTATATGGACTGAGTGAGTATTCATACATCTTGTATGCTCTCAAGCTATGCCTTCAGTTTCTGGTCTGCTGCAAGTCTGGTATTAATGCAGTGCAATAATCAGAGAAGCCCAGGTCCCTAGGGTTCAGAAGTCTATTTTTGTGAACTGAGACAGATCACTTTCATCTGTTCACTTGCAATTTTTGGAAGGGATTATTTAAGTTTAATTAGCAGACTAAAAAGAACCATTTGGGCTCTGTGGTTTAGGGCCAAGTTCATGCCATATTTATAAATTTTTTATTATTGTCTCTTTGGATTCATGGCAACACTACGATGTGAATTGCTTTTAAACAATTATGGATCTAGTGAATCTAATGCACTTGCTTTTTATGTGTTTTAGAAAAATAAACAAGCAAAAAAGAAAACTACATGCATATATATATTAAAAAAGAAAAAACTGATCAAAGAAAGTGTGGTGAGCATGTATGTACATAGAACAATCTTATGGGAAAGTATATGTTCCTCATTAGGAAACAGCTTGTGCTGTAGAATGTTGGAATATTATAGTTCTCCATCCAGAACAGGCAATTTTGCCATTAATTGCTCACTGACTGTGTAACTTATTACATTAGGTGTGCAGCTTATCAGACCTACAAAAGGAATAAAAAGCTGCACCATCTTTTTAAAAAATATAGTAAATCAACACATCAAAATAAAACAAAAAAAGGATCTACCTGCATTCTATCAGCAGTTATTCAGCTTGTGTCAAAATACTGTGATGCACTGAGGTACAGTGGTATTAGTCATAACAACTAACAATAAAGATAGACAGTGAGATGGAAGCAAGAGGCCTTTATCCCCCAAAACACCATCAAGAAATAAGAGGGAATGCTTTACTGACATCACAAATTAAAGATTTTGACAGAAATTGGCTTGGAAAAAATAAAAAAAAACAGAGCTCATGTTACTATACTGAAGACCTACTGGGATTTTATGCTCACTGAGAACTATAGGATTTTTTCATTATATGTATAGCAACTGAACAGTTAGTAGAATTCCAGAAGTCTCTTCTAGTTGACTTCTGATTTCATGGCCTAGACATCAGCATATCTATCACATTCCTGTAAGTCATCCATCATCGCTGTAGCCAGCAAAAAACAACTTGCATGTTAGCATGTTTCTCACAGCCATTCTAGCCAAGCTATGAAATTACGGTTTGTATACTTCATATACAGCACATAAATTCATCATTGTCTTCTGGGATTTAGGAGGAAGCTAAGCGCTCTGTGAGAACAAAGCCCTAAATAAGCATTTGCATTCTTTTTGAGTAGAACCTGAAGCAGAAAGTTGATTCACATTTGCTCATTGATTGTGTACAATGCACAAAGAGAAGCTAGTCAAAAAATAGCAGAAATATTTTATTTCATAACTTTGTGGTTTAATCAGCAAATTAAAGAAGAATAGCAAAACTGATTTCCTTATTTTTAATGTCTGCTATCCTTTCAAATTTTTGAAGAAATTGATTATGCATTGACTTCCTTGAATTAAAGATTATTTTTTTCCTTTATGAAAGCAGTTAATGTTGCCAATTATTTTTTTTCAGGCATGCCTGAAGAATTTTAATGGGAAAAATTCATCCCAGTGACATTTTTAAGCAATGGATTAATGCATTCTTAGTATAAAACTATCCTTCAAAGGGATTAAAGAAGCAGGGAAGTTGTTAATATTGCCAAATATTTAAGTCTTTTACTTCAATCTAAAGCATCTAAGCTAACAATTTAAAAGATTAAAGGGATAAATTTTATTCTCTTAGCAAGTTACCCATGCATCAAAACCTTGCATGAGACGTTTGTTGAAACGATGGAAATGGTATAGAGAGACCTGGTTTTTAATATGTGGATACTTAAGAGACTAAATGAATTTGTGTGACTGCTTAAGTTTTGCATGGTAATTTGAGGTTGCTGTTATTTTGATTTTTGCTTCAAAATTTGTAAACTAGGATTAGATTAATCCAAAAATATAAAAAAATAACTTTTCAGCAGTGTTGTTTGTTTCTCAGTTTTTAGCCAGATGAATTTGCTGGCGGCATTGCTCTCTCATCACAAATTTTATTTTGATGATTTGACATTTTCTGAGAGAAGTCAGATTGTTCCTCACAAATACTGGCCGACTAGTTAATACCTAGAAAGAGGAACAATAACAAATGCTGAAACAAGATTAAATGGTGAGTTGATACTTGTGGTGTATAAAATGGATTTCCAGTGTAGTGCTGGTGAAAAACTAAATAACTCAGAAATCCTTGTTAAGGCTTATGGTTTATCTTGAGTGAAAAGAAAGATGTAATTGTCTGAGTGAATCTCTTCACATAAAACTTTCCACTGTATTTTCTAATAAAGACTACACACACTTCAAGGTTCATTTTTAAGCAGAGAAAAGAGTAGGAGAAGGACTAGACTTTTTTTATTTGGTGGTTGTTTGGAATGGTTTTTAAGTGCTCTGTAGATGTAAGTGATTAAGTTTTAGAGGAATGTGGTAAGGAGTAATTAACAGTAGAAACTGCAGGAGAGGCAAGGGATCTTTAACCTCCTCTCCTTCCTGTATTATTAACCATCACAGTAGGAGTTCATATGAAATGCTTTGAGTGATTTGCAATGTTAGGACAGAAGCAAAAATTGCCATGTGAGTGGTTTTTGTCCTTGTCCTGGTTTCAGATGGGATTGAATGAATTTTCTCCATAGTAACTGGTATGGTGCTGTGTTTTGGACTTGGGATGAGGATAATGGCTTGGTATCAGCCAGCTGCTGGTGAGAAATTGCATTGTGCAACACTTGTTTCTTTTTATTCATTTATTTTCCCTTTCTTCTTTCTTATTAAATTGTCTCAAGCCATAAGTTCTCACACTTCCATCTTTACCAGTTATCTCCCCAGTCTCAAAGCAGGGGAATGAGCAAACAGCTGCGTGGTGCAGAGCTGCTGCTGGATTACACCACAACAGTCTATCCGTTTTCTAGAATGTTATCACAGCTAATATAATACGCCTTTATCCAGATATGAATAAATAGGAGAATTTTAAGTACTTACCACATTGTGTAAACAAGTAAAAAGTCACGTCAGCCATCAATGCTAAACCTTTATTTAGTAACCTTTCCATCTCTTGTGTCTCATTTCTTCCTTTTGTGTGTCTTTCAAACAGCACATATGCTATTATTCTTGAAATCTGTTTCAATTCTAGGTATTGCAAGTCAGAAAATGAAGAAACAAACAAACAAAAAAGCTTTTTTCTTTTTTTTTTTTTTTTTGGGGGGGGGGGGTGTTCATATTTTAAATTGGAAGGATTTAAAAAAATGATTGGTGTCTCTCTGCTCTATTTTTCAGTGTTCTTCAGATTAGTGCAATAAAGTAGTTCATGAAAACTGAATACTAAAGCATAGTTTATTTTGGATTTGTAGTCTTTGTTCCAAATCCCCCCAGCAGTCATCCGGTGTTCCTTCTGATATTCCTGCTGAAAATAAAATGTTTGGCTACTCTAGTGCTCAGCACATTGGTGAGCATGTCACTGCCAAACAATGAACCACAGTTGGGATTTCCTGTTTCAGTTCTTTGCTTCTATCCACTGTCATATCTTAGAAATTACAGTTCTCTGTCAAGTTTCACTTCTACTAATGCTTTCAGTGTTATCAGGGGAGATAAATAGGAATGTGATAATGGGGCCCTACTTCTTTAAGAAACCACATCATATCTGTATGTTTTAAATATCATTGAAAGAGTCTTCTTTTACAACCTTCTCCACTTAATTATGTTTTGTAGCATATCAGTGGAAAAGCAAGAGGATAAAAAAAAAGTGGGGGCGGGAGGGGGGGGGAGCAACAAATAAAATTAAGAGCTTAATCAATCCTTCTAGTGAAAATAACATATAACATAAAAATTGGAACAGGTAAATTTGGATTTTTTTTCTCCAACCTAAACCTCCACCCAAATTTCTGGTTGCTGACATGAAATAGTTGCTATTCTATTTTGTTTCTGCATTTTATTTGCTTTTCTTGCCTTTCTTTCTATCTGTACACTCTGCCTACATACATTTCTCTATGTTTTGCTTGAATATTGCTGTTACTCAGCTGCCCTTAATTCAAAGAGAGAAGCTTAAAAAAATTTGCAGTATTAAGAGGGAGACAGTAACATCCACACTTCAGAGCTAAGAAACCCAGTATAAAAGGGTTCAGAGATTGTGTGGAGGTTATTTCTGGGTCTTTGTGCATTCCATGGGCTTCGAGCTTTTGGTGGTAGGCAGATTAAAAGAGTATGGTTACTTTATGGGTGAACTTTGTTTTGCTTCTGCATCAGAGACTGGAAGGACTTATTACTATTCTTCAAACATCAGCTGGAGTGAGTCAAAGTACCGTGATCTGTGTTACCAGGGGGCCAGGAACTGCCACATCAGCCTGAACTCTATGGGTTTCATCCACTTTATAATCTCACTTAGTAGATAAACCAGGTGGTTCACAGCTTTTCTAACCTACGAGGTGTATTTCTTAACTTTTAATTGACATTTTGAAATGGAAGTTGCTGCCAGTTACCTCTGTTTTTTAGATGGAGTTTGGCACACAGAGAAGACTTAATTCACCACCTAAGTGTGACCACAAGAGTTCTTGGGTTGCAACATTACCTTTCACTTGGAAATAAAGAAATAACTGCATTAAACATTAGCTTTCTCTTATGTCTTTGTTCAACATGTACAAGGAGGAGATATACAGCATACAGGTCATTTTGTTTTCACCAGTTAGTTCAGGAGTCAGGTTAAGAAATTTGGGTGATTTTACAAACTTAGCTTCCTGTAGAAGCTGAATGCTACTTCAACACTTTTACAGAGCTTCAAGGCTTTAATGATGTGTGTGTCCTTTAGAAGAGGCTGTCTTGCTGAAAAAATGTTTTGCATTGGATTGAAATAAGAGAACTGCTTAAGGAATATAAAATGTCTGAAGCTCCTAAAGTAGTTTTAACGTCTTACTAATTTATCTCAGTTATACAGGCTTTGCTCTGTGTTTATAGTATAAATTTAATTACAGAACTCTTAAATAGATGCACTGTATGATTTTTAAACAGTGGAAATGTGCCTGAAGCTCTGAAGAATCCAGAGTAGTGCTACACCATGTCCTCCTTAGAAAGCCTTGTCATACTATTATGTAACATAGGAATATTTATTTCTTTACTAAGGGAGAAAGTGAGTATTCACTGGCAGAATTTAACAGATAAGTGCTGCTTTGAGTCATAAACTTTGATTCCTTATTCTAAAATGTATGTTTCACCTCATGTTGACAGATTGCCTGTGTTGTTGCTCTTGTTTTGACAGTGCTCAAGTTCACTGTAAAAGAGCACTTCCTCCTTCCTACCTGGTAGTTTTCCATACACATTATCTGCATCAGTTGAAATTTTAGAAGGCATATATAGCAAAGGAAATGATGTGTCTGAGTCCAGATGTGGAGTCCAGATGTGAACTCCATCTGTGTATGGTAAATTAGAGACATGGTGAATTCATGAATCTCGATCAGCTCGGAGAAGAGTTGTGCTTCATTTCAAATAGCCATATTTTTAATTGAATAGTTGACAATTAAAGCCAACCAAACAAGTGCCTGGACCTGCCATAAGGCACTAGAAAATCCAGGGATCATCTGGAATGCAAAATTAAGGGATCCATTAGAACGAAGGGATCGCTGCTGTCTTCTGGATCACTGGATTTTCAATTCTTTTGACCACTGCATGAAGGAAGAAAAATCATGGGTAGACATTATTAGCAGTAGAATTAGTAGTAGTAGCACACAGTCCAGTGATTAGGATTTTATCTAAGAAGGTTTAACTTTAAGTAGATGTAGGAAATGGTCATGTGTACAAAGAAAAGAAGATAGAGATTTAATATAGAGACTGCTGAATCTTAGATGTTAACCAATTTTGGTCTTCAATTAGGTTGAGACTGCCCAGTGAAATGAAGCTTGTGTCACTGACTCATTTCAAAGTGTTCTCAAGAACTTCTAAGGGTACCACCTGATAGTTAAACATATCTGTTTGTTCTGCTACTGGTCTCTACTGACTGGTAATTGGTAGGTAATAGATAGAAAAGAATCATATAATCAACTAGGATGTAAAAGACATTCGAGGTCATGAAGTCCAACCTTCAACTAAACCACATATAACCAGAAGGTCTGAACCTACACTAACCTTTACAGTTCTGAAGATAGAAACAGTGAGCCATGTTTATATAAAGTGGGATTTTTTTATTTCAATTGCAGAAGACCTATGAGGAACACAAGGTCAAACTGCAACAAGAAACTTAGGAAGAATGACTTTCCAGAAGTATAATAAATGAAGTTTTCATATTATTACAAATAGTTTTAATTGCATACAGTTCTGCCCACTGACTGAAGTTACATATTTACTGCTATTTTCAATAATTAACTTTTCTGTAATTTCACATATGTAATCTGCAGTATATTTTGCAGATATTCAAGAAGTGTGGCTTCTGTGGGTTGATTTTTGGTTGATTTTATTATTATTATTATTGTTGTTGTTTTGTTGATCAAATTGTTTGTTTGTTTTTTCTTTCTGCTTAGATTCCAAGTTTCAGCTCTGTAGGAAAACTGTTATTCTTTTTTTGTTTGTTTGTTTTTTGCAAGATTAATCAATTGAAGGATAATTAGCAGAGCATCTTTCATGTATGATTTCTCAAAATGTACTGATGGAAAGCCTGGTATGTTGCAAATGTTTAGTCATAAAACTGTAGGCTAGGCTGAAGGGAATTTCTGGAGATCCTCTGACTGAGGACGGGGTCAACTTGGAAGTTGAATGTCACTATGAAGTTAAATCACATTGTTCAGTACCTTGTCCAGGAGAATTTGTCGCCTCTCCAAGGAAGTAGTACAATCTGTTGTTACATCTTCTTAGATTTGGCAACCAGCTTATCCTCCAGTTCCAGCTAGTCCACTTATTGGTGCTTCCCAGGTTCGGAAGGTGGGAACGGTGTTCTGGGGGCATTTATTTCAAGAATAGATGTATACATGCAAACTGTTTAGTTACAGATTTGTATATATTTTCTAGCCTACAAGCTAGCTGAAAGCCATGAGGCTATGGCCAAACAGCACTGGAGATTCCAAATCTTGCTGGTGTTGTGTTGACCAAATATAAGCAGCTACTAGTCAGCTCAGAGTGAGAGCAGAGCTTTCTCATGTTTGTCTGTAAAAAGGACTTCGTAGACTGGGTAGCTTTCATATGGAGTACTTTATTTGACTAAGGAGCTTGAAAGAGCCATCTGGCTGTTTTGATACTCATTGTGATGAAAAACTCATTCAGGCAATTCTTCTGCAGCTGCAAAAAAGTGGTGAGACAGGCCGTATTTGAGAGAAGAAAGCCTCAAATGCTTCTAAATATGTTTCAGGATAATGGCCTCGATAACACATCTGACGAGTATTTAGAATAAGTGAATACTGAATGCATTAGCAGTGATAACACAGACAAAGGTTATCGGTATGTGCCACATATCAAATATTGATCTCACTCCAATTAATTTAAGTGAAAAATGGTCTCAATCAGCAAATGATTTTGCACTATACCAAAACCTGTTTCTTTGTAAGTCCTCCTGCTTTTACTGGGAAACTTTAACCTGTACAAGCAGGTTAGAATTTTTTGTTTGCTATAATTTGTGATAGTTTCCAATGCTTTGTAAGCTCCCAACCGTACAGCTTGAGTATGGCAGAATATTTTCTTTTCTGAGATGATTTTTAAAGATGCATTAGTATTCTAATATAACAATCATCTTCACCATAAAAAGTGATCTTCTAAGATTACTCAAAGTTCGTTTAAAGTTAAAACTCACTAGAATTTTGAATGCATTGTTGTCATTGCTATTGGAAGGTATATCTACCAAGGTTAACTTCTGAAATAACACAGTAATGTTTTAAAAGGTGACAGCAACTTAGATACCACATATGGGTAGGGCCAGTTTGTGACTTTGCACAAACACTGAAGGAAAAAATGCTAAGAATAAATTCCTGCCAACAGGTTCTTAAAATGGAAATGATGGAGCACCTTAGACATACTCAATACTTCATAATATAAATATGCATGCATAGAAATTATTTTCTGTTTTAAAAGATAACAATTACGAGATGTGCCAAATAAGGACATAAATAAAACATGGTTGTGAATAGTATCTGGAAAATATGAGGAAAACCTTTCAGGTAAACTCTCTTGAAGCAGAGAGATGTTAATCATTTACTTATTTATTATTTACAGGCTCTTCTTTTCAGAGGATCTTAAAAGAAATAATTTTTTTAATGTATTAACGGCATTTATTTCTCTAATTTTAATTTAGCAAGATACCAATTATTAAGCATAGTGCTGCTGTATGACAGCTGCCCTACCATCTAAACTTTCAGGAAGTGTGAGCTATGGAATCAAATCTTGGATTCAGAGTACTGTAACAGTGTTAACTGTAGTGCAGCACAACATCTGCCCATGACCACAAGCTTAGTGCCATCACTCCCTCTGGAAACACTTCTCTGTGGAGCAGTGCTGCACGTATTGCAAACCAAAATCAAAAATGTTCAAAAAAATCAGTCAAAAGTCTTCTAAGAAGAACTGTATCATTCCCAGTGTTATATGTTGTGGCCATCCAAAGGCTTCAGGTGAATCTCCAAGGGCAAAATGAGTTGTTTTTTCAGCAGGATTCCTGTTTCATCCATGTTTCTTTGTGAGCCAGCAATCACAACAATATATTGCTAATTCTTCTCCTTGGGCTACAGTTTCTAGAGGATCAATTTAAGTGCCAAATTGTGGTTTTATAATTTGAGTTACGTGGCATAAAGATTTGTATGTAGAAATAAGTATAACTCTTCAGTTTGTATGTTTTCTTACAAATTAAGTCAAAGACAAGTAATCCTAAAGGTGAAGTGTCCCTCCTTCCTGTGAAAGTTATAAAGAAAGAATATTTTGATTTATAATACTAGAATGTAATCAGTATCTTCATACAGAGCACACATTAATGTGTGATCATGTATAAATATAAGTATTAAAAAGTTAGGTACAGAAAAACACATTTCAAAATAGCATTTAATTATTCATAGAGTGTACTCCTTTTTGCAGATTTTGAATTAATCAGAAAAATTATAGTGACTCTGTATTTTTATAAATTATACCTATAATTTGTTCATGCCTTGTATTTTACTGATGATCCTCTATTCAGATTTTTTTCTACTGTTCTTTACAAAAATGTGACAAACTTTTATTTCATAGAATCATACAATGATAATATGGCTTTGGCTGGAAGGGACTTCAAGATCATAGTTCTAACCCCCCTGCTGCAGACAGGGCAGCCCCCTCCAGCTCGGCTGCCCCCCACCAGCTCAGCTACCTTGAGCCCCATCCAACCTGGTCTTGAACACCTCCAGGGATGGGGCACCCACAGCTTCTCTGGGCAGCTGTGCCAGTGCCTCACCACCCTCTCATTGAAATCCTTCCCTCTAACATCTATTCTAAATCTCCCCTACTTCAGTTTAAAACTGTCCCCCCTTGTCCTGTCACTACCCATGTAAAACATTTATTTCCCTCTTATTATAATCTCCTTTTGAGTACCAGAAAGACACAGTGAGGTCTCCCTAGAGCTTCAGTCTTACAGACTAAACAAGCTCCTGCCTCTTTCTACAGGAGAAATATTGATGATATTTATTCTTCTGGCATAATTTACAAACAAATTGGAATTATAATATGTGGTAATCTGTAAACAAGATGTACTGTTGGCTTGTGCTTCTGCTCAACAAATTAACTTAACTGCACTTTTTACCTTAGTTCTGCTGTAATCAACCCTGTACCACTGAATGTTGTCAATTAATCAGTTCCACACTCTGACTTTACCTTGATCAGTGCTGGAGCCATCTAGAATTTATTCCCATAATAACTTCCCCTCCGAGAATGACCTCAGTCTCTTAAACATCTTGCAGTGACTCTGTAATGTTAAGATGTATTATTCCTCAGGGCTGTACCAAAACCACAGCTTAGGTGTTTTGACAGGTAGTATGAAGGATATGCTCCTGGAGGCTATGGCCTGAGGTACTTGACAAAATGTGGAGGGAGGAGAACACAGCCTTGTGGTGTCCCCTGTCATAGTTATCTTATCTAGATCTCGGAAAAGAAACACAAGCAACTGAACTACATGATTTCGCTGTTTCACTCCTTTTTCAGTTTGCACTTCATGATCAAACATAATGTGTACATGTGCTTCCGGAAGACAATATTTAGCCTTAAATGTTCAGCTATTCACAAGAAAACAGTATATTAAGCTCTTTGATAATTGGTGAAATATAACAGTGAGAGAGGTACAGTTCTTCTGGAAAGACTTCTGACAGATTTTTTGAAGAATTATATTTTTAGTCTGCAATTCAGTAGCTCACTTGCAATCACAACAGATTCTGGGAGTGAAGCAGGTAATATGGACAGTAGAGGAAGAAATGACAAGGGCAAATGGGAAGAGCAGATTCAGACACAAGCAGATACTGAGTATGAGCAGAGCAATCCTCTGACTACTTGCCTTATAGGTAATTGAAGTTTCCTCCATAATTCTGTTATTCTGTAAAACTAGAAACAATTTTTCCTGTGTCAATGTTTTCACTTGTATAATTTTTGTCTGTATTTTATAGACATGCATACAAAATGTACATATAATTTTCAGAAGTCCAACAAAAGGAGCAGAGATGACATGTATTTTCCTGATGACTTTATATCTCTTGCTATTGCTAAGACAGAACTAAGTGGAAGAATAATAGTTATCTGGATTTATATCAGAGTCTACAAATTGTAGAGCTGCTAAAACCCTGACAGTTCTTGACACTTAAGTTATATTCTTTTGCATAAAATTAAAGTGTCTTATTCATTTGCATAATGCCACACAGCTTTTCTCTACCTCAAGCTTGTATATCTCTAGAAGCCTAAACAGTTGTATGGCTCAAAAGCAAAGACAGAACAATTATTTGTTTACAAATGTGGGGAATAGTTTCTGCCTTTCAGAAAAACCCTGCATTCAGTTGCTAGCAGCAACATACAGAAATCTTAATATAATATAAAAATGTAGCTGAGTCACCTGATGTCATGTTTGCAAATGCATGTTTACATGGAGAGTCACAAATTCTATTTGCTGGAAGTATTATGTGGTATTAACTTACCTCAATAGGACAAAGTAAGTATATACGTTAATGGTTTAATATAACAAGAAAAAAAAAAAAAAAAAAAAGTATAATTACTTAAGGATCTAATATTTCTGATAATTTATCATTAAGAAGTTGCCTGATTTCCCATCCATTTTGACGGTGAGCTATCTCTAAAATTTACATTAGTATTCTTGGGTACAGACGCATTATGACTTTATACACGACTTTGCAGTTTTGATTTGAAAGTCCAGTACAGCACTCTGGCCCATGGTTCACAAGGCTGAATATAGACCTATGGTCATTCTTGACTGTTGATTATTTCTGCAATAAGACAATAACCAATATTTAACATTTCTAAACCTGGAATAATTTCATAAATACAGTACAACTCTAATATTCTCACGTATCATGAAAAATATAGCATGATGGTCTATCTTGGATTTCACTCTCAGCATTTTATTATTAATTATTTTTTAACTGATTGGGATTTTCCTCCTTTTTGTGTGTGTGTGACAGCATAATGCCATCCAGAGGCCGAGAGAGCTCATTGCAAGGTTCGGTTGTGAGGGTTGCCCAGATGCCAGCCATCTTCTGGGCAAAGTGAGATTTGGTCCTCTTTAAGATTTACATTTTTCCTATAATAAGACATTTTCGAATGAAACAGTGCTTAGGTCTTTCAAGACTCTCAACATCTTCAAAGTTCTCTATCAGGCTGTACTGTTCAGTACATCGGCACACAGGGAACTTGGGAGGAACAACTAATCAAAGAAGAGCACATTAGGACAAGTGAAGCTAGGCATTAGATAGCTTAAATAAATTAAAGCATTTAGTTTCCTAGAATTCTCCATTCTCTCATCTACTTTCTCTCCTGTGATTCACAGCCATTGTGTGTTATAAAGTAGGAGCTCACTATCCTCAGTTTTCAGTGGCAGTAGTAGATTTTTCATGCGTACATTTGAATTTCTTTAAGGTTAATTCTCAAAAAAAGATCGGAATATAAATAACAATAATAATCAAACAAACAAAAAACACCACGGTAAAAACAAACATAAAAAACTTTCATCTCATTGTTCCCAGGATATTTATCATTTGATACAACCTACAAAGTATACTCATTATAATTGGACCAAAATATTTTCATCATCTGTTTAGGAAAAAAATAGGTGTATTATCTTTTTTTTACTCAAATATGAGATATAACAAATGTGAAAGATTTGCTTATATCAAACTTTTGCCATTTTTACTGGAAAATTAGCAGTCACCTAATTGTAGATATGATTTATATTCCTTCATAATGCATCAAAACCGTTGATAGAGCATTATAAAATTTTCATAGAAAAAAGAATTTACGTAATGTCATAAAAATATCAAATTGATATTTCAAAGATTAACAGAAAAAGAACCCAGGAACTGAAAATAATTAATAACTAATTAATAACTACTTGGGAACAGAAGATTAAAATGCATCAAATGGTTTATTTCCCAAAATTGGTTTTGTTTGCTTATTCATCTTAAAAGTTCAATCCCTGTAATCAATTAGTTGTGTTCCCAATACTAGAAATCTTAAGCCTGTATAGTTTTTAATATGAGAAAATTTGACAGAAAAAGTTATGACCACTCACCAGTCAACTCATACTCACATAGTTGTTGAGAATCGTCAGATTGATATTTCAACTTTAGATTGTTTAACAGGTAATTCTGAGCAACATAAGCATAGAATAAATAAGCAAGGAGAGGACCAACTGGAGCTCTCAGACATGGAGCGTATCTTGAAATCCTTCAATTTCTGAACACAAAGTGCTCCTTGTAGGCAGTGTATATTTAAGCTGAAAGCTAGTTGTGTACAGATGTGAACAGCATTGTCATCACAGATCCTAGCATCTTGCATGCTTGTTTTCTGGTTTCAGCTAGGATAGAGTTAGCATTCTTCTAGCTGGTGTGGTGTGTGGTTTGAATTTAGAATGAGAATGTTGATAACATGCTGATGTTTCGGCTGTTACTGAGATGTGCTTACTAAATAGTCAAGGATTTTTCATCTTGTACTGGCCTGCCAGCTGGGGGTGCTCAAGGAACTGGGAGTGGACAAAAGTCAAGCAGCTGATTTCCACTGTCCTGGTGCTATCCCATACCCCATGGTATCATGTGAAACAACAAAACTGGGGACCACTACTCAAGGTGTGGCTGGGTCTTGGTCAGCAAGTGTTGAATATCTGCATTGTGCATTGCTTGTTTTGTATATTCTACTATTAGTAGTAGTACCAGTATTGTTACTATTTTACTTTAATTTTCTGTCCTACTGAACTATCTGAGTTCATGAGGTTTACCCTTTGTCTGATTTTTCTCCCCCATCCCACTGGAGGGGATGGAGCAAATGGCTGTGTGGGAGTGAGCTTGGCTGCCTGCCGAGCTAAACCACAAAAGGCTTAAGCCCTGAAGTGTTTTTCAGATTTACTATTTGAACTCATTGGTTTCAAGTAGCAGAGTGAAATCTGGGGAGAGATCCAGTTTCAGTATCATGGCTTGGACAAATCTCTAAATATTCTGTTTGTCTTATGTATAAAGTGACAGTGAAAAGATGGCTCTGAGGGTAACATGATTGTTTCTGGTACAACAACATGGAGTGTTTGCTGACAGTTCCCATTCAGTACATGTTTTTTTTCTGTGCTACAAGGATAGTAGCTACAGTATTTTTTCTTTCTGAACAGTGTGTGGATATCTCTGTGATCATAAACCATTACAGACTTTACAAGCTGTTTTCTCTATATCAGTTGAAAGTCTTCACTTTCTAGTACAGCAAGTTTTGAACACCGATGTCAAAGGAATTGATATCATTAGTTTATATTAAGGTAAAGTTTTCAAAAAAGTGTTTGGTTTTTTTTAAAGGGTAGATTTGAAAAGAAAATATTTTGTCTGTTTTGGATATATAACACATATTAGTTGATATAAAATCTACAGAGTTGGATATGCTGTAACAAATACATGAGCAAATTAAATTTGATTACTGAATAGATCAGCACTATTGCAACCTATGTTCAATTACTGTTGTTTTTTCCTTAATAATATTCCATTAACAGAAGGAGCTTATTGTAAAAATATCACGGAGTTAAGTATAATTGATAACTTAATTAAAATGGTTTGGGTAAATGAAAAATAGAATTCATTTTAGATTTATGTTAGATTTGCATTAGATTTATAACACTAGTGATAATTAACCTCAATCAAGCATGATGCTGTGTAATCTCTGTAATAGATTATTTTGCAGTTGCTTTAGTAAAAGACAGAAAATATTTACCTCAATCACCAGATAACAAATTTTATATCATAAAAAATCCACCATCCTTTTCTCTTTGAATACAATCGGGTTATTTTGTACAATTTATTAGTACCCACACTGTCCCTTTTTTTCATTAGTATTTGTCAGCTTGCCTATGTGAGGAAGAGAAACCTGATACTTAAAAACAAGTTCCTTATTCTGAAGAAAGTCCACTATCTATAAAGAATGCACATGTAAAAAGAAATCTACAGAAATGCTTTTTCATATTATTTATAATAAAAATAACAGAGTTTAAATCTGTGATATCTCAGAAGGGAAGGAATATGCTCCTGTGCCTTGCTGCTTCTACTGCTTAACAGCTACTAAATTCAATCCATGTTTACTTCAGTACTCCTTCAGTCTTGCTTCTGCAAAGACTTATTCACAGTCTTAATTGTACATAATATGTACTTGAATACCAAAGTAGATTTCAGTGGAATTGTTATTACATGTGTGGTTAGCCCTCTAGATATCTATTTGAAACTTATAATGTAAGTGTTAGCATGTGTATCAATGAGCACTGGAACGAAATCAAGTGTAGAATTCAAGTGACCATTTGTACAAATTTTGCTATTTAGAGTTTCAATTAGTCTTTGTTTCCCATATCTTACTATGCATTTGAGTTCTCAGGCAGGTTGTGTGTGCAAGCCAGAACCTTTCCTATATGTTTAAAAGAACAAGGCATGGGAAAGAGGGGCTGAGAAGAAAGCATTAACAGCAGCATGTTGTAGGTATGGGTCTCAGCTAACCAGAAAACAGCTGCTATAATTAATTGCATAAGCCATGTGATGTGCAACAAATACTATAAAAATTGCATCTGGATGTAGTCTACATTAGCCCATGATTTCTACTCACTATTGCAAATGATGTATCAGACTCTTTTTATTAGCTGATTTTTATTTTTTTTTCCTATTTCTAATTGTACAATTGATTACTTAAAGCAATATTAAAAAAGCTGGAAGTTGTTTTATATGTGAGAGCTGAGCAGCTTCCAATTACAGAGAGAATGCCAGTTTTCTTTAGCAGGGCAATCAGTTTATAAGGTTGCATTGATGTGTCTTCACTTGCAATAAGATGCAGTTAATTAACTTGAAGCTGTCTGAAAGTTCATGTTGAAGAGTTATCACATTAGAGTGAAAAAATAAAATGGATTGAAAATCAAAAGACATAAATAATTTCATCCCACTTTGACCTGTTTGACTTTTTCTAAGTCAATGTAATTATCATTACAGTTATTTCTCTCCTCCTTTTCTGTCATTGTAAATAATTTTTGTCTCAACCTATGCATTTTACCTTTTTTTTCTGATTCTGTCCCCTATCCCACTGGGAAGGGGAACATGAGCAAAAGGCTCTGTGGTGTTTAGCCACTTGCCGGACTAAAACACAATTAAAATTAAGACATATTAATTGTTAATTTGAATCATGTAAATTGAAAGGAAATCAATAAGGAAACCCTGGATGCCACAGTACCCTGGTTTATCAAATTTTTGATCTCTTATGTGTGGAAGTATTTGCATTTCAAATGTATTTTATGTAATGAATCAGTCTCCTCTTTTACTGGCTTATATGATAAATTGTGGCATTTCCATCAGCTATCCTCATCTCCTGAGGACAAAGAATACACAAATTTATATTTCTGAGTTTAGCTTAGCACTGGTAGAAAAGGTTCAACAATATTAATCAAAATGAATAAGAGAGTCTTTTTTCTACAAATATAACAAGGATGTTTTGGTCTTTGAATTCTTGTATGAAAATGTACATTTCAGTAGTTGTTTATTAATTTCTTTAATTCTGTGATCAACAACAAGTTTCAATTCTGATTTAGGGAAAAAATACGTGTTGAAAAGTTTGAATTTATTGTGGAGTAAAAATTCAAATCATCTGAATTCATAAGATATAGACCAGCTTTCTCTTATCTTTTTAATAGAATAATACTTATCACAGTATCACAGTATCGTGTGAGTTGGAAGGGACCTTAGAGATCATCAGTCCAACTGCCAAGTCTGAAAAGGCTAGGTTACTCTGACAACACATTTCTACAAGTCAAAATTTTTTCCTGCTTTCACTGTTCCACAAATATATTTCAAGATCAATTTAAAGAAATTAATCTCTTTGGATAACTAAAAAACTGGAAAATACTTTTTTTTTTTTTTTTTTTTTTTTTTTCTTTTTTCCCATACAGCTTTTGTCTCTGTTTTCCATCTTCTTTAACTGGAACTTTAGTCTAACAAAATATTTGGATTTTTCACAGTTAAATTTAAAAGTTTCAGCTTGAGGGGAAGTCCTACAACATGGACTACCAAATTGTGAACTTCAAATGCATATTAAATACAATTTGTTTAACTCTATTTCTCATGACCTTCTTTATCTTATATGAATGCCAATTTTGACTAAAAATAGGAACAAGAGCAGTGCAAGAGTATGATATCAAAAGAAATAAGTATGGCAGAACTATAGAACCATAGAATGGCTGACATTGACAGAGATCCTCTTAAGGCCATCTGATCCATCCTCTACTATATCAGGGCCACCCAGAAAAGCTAGCCCAGGCCTATGTCCAGGCAGCTTTTGAAGATCTCCTAGGAGCACATCCCACTACCTCTCTGGGCAACCTGTACTAGAGAACTGTCACCTGCAGAGCACAAACGTGATTCGAAGGGAGCCTCCTATGCTCCAGTTCATGCCCATTTTCTCTTGTCCTGGCACTAAGAACACGTTAAAAAAAACAAACAAAAAAAAAAAAAAAAAAACTGTCTGTTCTCTCTGTACCCTCGCTTCAGGTATCTATAGAAGTTGATGGAATTCCCCTTTAAGCCACCTTCTCTAGACCATATTCCCATCTCTCTCAGCCTGGGATGCCTCCAGTGTGTACTGGTGCATGGAGTTGTCCTTCCTAAGGTGCCAGGCTTTTCACTTCCCCTTTTTGAATCTCCTGAGTTCAGTCCATTTCTGCTGCCTGTCAAGGCAGCAAACCTTCTGGTGTACCAACCACTCCTTTCAGTGAAGGTGCATTACTCTGCCTCATCATCCAGATCATTAACAATGTTGAGCAGAACTGGGCTCAGCTAGATCCTGTGCCACTGATCACTACTCTCTGAGTGCAGCAATTCAGTCACCAAAATCTACTTAACTGCCTACTCATTTGCCCGTATTTCACCAGTTTCTTTATGAGGATATTATTAGGGACAATACTGAAAACCTTCTCAGAATCAAAGTAGACAACACTCTGTAAAGCACACTAGTCATAGTAGGCAGACAGGTACTTATTAAAGGGTAATTTGTTGCCCCCTGGCAACTGTGAAGAAAGAATTGTTATTCATGTTCTTATTTCCTGAGAAAATAATCATTTAGTACTAACTTCACAACAGTGGTAGTGGTAAAGAGGAAAAAATGTGTTTAGATACTGTAAATGCAAAAAGAGAATCATGATAAGTAGGCAGCTACTAAAAAATATCAGTTAATCCCTTCAGAAAGACCATGAGTACCCTCCAAACTAATGATAAATGTAAGACCGTAAATAGCTAAAGGCAAAGCATACCATACGTTCTTTTGTTTCATGGTAAAAAAAAAAAAAAAAAAAAAAAAAAAAAAACAACTTTTCATTAATTGTAAGATTTGGAGAAGCTAATAATCAGTGTCCGTTTGCTTCTGTCAGATTTTTTTTTTTTTTTTTTTATTAAAGTAATAACATTTTTCAAAGAAAAATAAAATGGAGGAAAGATTTAATGCTCATCCCCCTGGAAAGCTTATTAAATATTCAAAAGCTCTAATGTGGAATAATAAATTTTAGCTGACGGTCTACACACATAGGTCATCACTAAGTACAATATATATATATGTATATATCACTGCTAAGTGTGATTTACAGGTTTTCTGAGGGTTGCTACAGATGCAGGCATGCATTAACAGCTGTGTTTGAAGATAAGCCCATACATCATATTTGGTAGTGTACATACATAAGTGCAGAAGTAAGCGTATTAAATTGTCAGGTGTTATTCTTATGAAATACCTTAAATGGAATAATGGTGCAGTTAATAATACTGTAGAGGTCAAAGGGAACAAATCAATAACTGTTATGAAAATGTAAAGTCTGAAATAATACCAGTACTTGAAAGTGAATCTCTACTTCAAATCTGAACCATTAATGATATTCAAAATACAAATTAGATCATTTTTTTTAACTCCATTTTTACTTCTTTAAATGTCATATTACCAAGTTTCTTCTGAAAAAGACCTTCAGGAGTCTCCATGGCAATTCATTCTCTGTTGTTTGAATAGTTACAACGTAAAAACTTGTTCCACAAATATTTCAAGGTAAAGTAGAATGTAAAATAAATTTTAGTTACAGTAATTCTTCTGTAGAGATAACAGCAAATTCTCACTTAGACTGATGAAAAACTGTCATTTAATTCAACATCTGCCTACATTCATGAAGAGACATTGAATATGTTTGTGATCTCTTCTATTCAGTGATTTGTGCTTTTAAATTTAAAATCAAAAAGCAAATCAAAGATTTTCAAATCAATTTCTTCCTTGTTTATGGGTGATCAGTCTGTAAGTTTGTGCATGTATTCATCTGGTCAGGTGAAAAGTGTTCAGTGAAATACATTGTGAAGCTGCTATTCACTATAAAAGAGTTAAGTATTCAAAAATAAGGCTCTCAAAAAAATTGATAAAATCATCCCAGATATGAGAAAACTGAAAGAATATCTGAAACCATCTCTGGGAAATTATGAGGAGAACTAAGGAATAAATTTGAGTGAGATTTGAAGTCTTGTCACATGCCTGAGGAGAGGCTCATAAGTAGTCTGCAAAGACTCATAGCTGGACACACAAAATGTTTTACTAACCCAGAAAAGTTGCAAAGTGCCTGACAGAACCCCAAACTCACTTATGCCTACTTTGTGCTCATCAGATCAAAGAACCATCAGCAATTTCACTGACACAGAGCAGGAAGATGCAGGAAGAAGAAATTTAAAGAGAACAAAGTTCTGGCCGCTGAAGACTTTGTTAAAAGTGAGTGGAGTAGAGAATGCAGGAAAATGTTGGAGTAAGAAAGTAGTGTCAAAACTAGTTACTTAAAAAAGTCAGATCAAATAAGGGCAGACAGAGAATTTAAGTCAAGAGCTGTCTAAAACTTCCATTTCTGAGTTCAGATTAAATTAAATCACTGAAAAATCTCACCAGGTTTTTTCTGAACTCAATTTAACATCATACTTCCACTGAGTAATTGGAGAAATCAATAGAAAAAAAATATTTCTAGCTAAGGTTTTAAACAATGCAATTAAAAACATTAGGTCTTTAAAGAAAAATCTTAGCTGAATAGACCTAATCAGAAACTTCAACATGTGTCCTGGGTGTGCATACATTTTTGTTAACTATGGCTCTCCTAAAAGGAATTAATAGATGCGTGGGAAAGAAATCTCACTTGAACTCCCAGAGATTTTGAAAAAAAAAATGTGTATTTGTGTATTTTTTGCATTATCAAGATACCTCGTTGACCTAAGTTCAGCCAGATTTTCAGATTCTTATTCTGAAATTATTATAAGTGTAATTATAGTTATAATTTATCTGTGAAGCAGACTAGTAAAATGAAAGCAAACGAAGAGCAAGATGAAACTGTTCATCATGTCACACAAAGCGTCTAAGGAAAAAGAAGCATAAGAACATGTTTATACTTTCAGTGTCTTGTAAAGAAAATAGAGAACATTTCAAATGAAATGAGGAGGGACTGGTGCTAATATAAAAGCCAAAACTATAAAGAAATGTGTCTGCAAGATAAGCACCAACAAATACAATGAAAATAAATAAATAAATAAAAGCCCTTCAAAGACAAATAAGAGCCTAAATCAAAACAGGCAGTTTATGTATGCAAATTAAGCTGGGAAGAATTTCAAGTACATCTAAGATAGTGTCCCTACCTACTAGAAGATTGTTGATACAAATGCTCAGTACAGACAGAAGCAGGCAACAGCTACTTTTCAATATTAAGCAGCAATGTGTTACCCTGTTTTTGGCACTAAAAACTATCCTTAGAGGATATATTGCAAGCTATCTTTAGGGGGCAAGTTTCGATATAATTTGACAAGAAAAGAAAAACATGTATGTATGTGAGTGAGTGTGTATGAGTGTGTGTTTATAAACATACATAGGCGAATTTGGTAAACTGAGGATAGATTCAATAGCAGTGTTGAATGTGGCAGCTGCTTTGCATAGATACATGCCTGTTGCCGTCTCATGGTATTAAACATTGCTACTACAAGGTGTTAACACTCCTTTAGCATTACACACACTTCTCTAAGTAGTTAATGTATCATTCTGTGTCTATCACCAAAGTTAATTATGGTGTTGTCATAATATTAAAGGGTGCAATTACCTAGCCACTAGAGTTTTAAAGTATTTATCTATCCTAAGTTTATAATTATAATTAATCTGAAGATAGCATTTGATTGCCTACTACTGAACTTGCAAAGTAATGTTTATCCGTAACATAAAAGAAGGTAAACCTTTTAAGATAATAACTATACAAATGTGTGTTTCTTAATAAGATTGTAAATATATCATCTTTTACAGTTTATAAGATAATATTTTATGTAGAATTGTGTTAGTTTGAATTAACTGCAATTTCAGCGCTTCTGTCAGTTTTAGTACATGGCAGTAGTTAAGCAGTCGTAGAGAAGCCATATTCATTAACGTTTTAATACTATCATGGTATTGAAAAGGCTTGAGTATGTAATGGACTTTTCAGGAAATCTGTTTTTCTTGTGTGCTTCTTCATTTTATCTGGTAAACTTCAAGTTTCAATATCAGTGAAACATTAGTGTCCTGTCCCAACTGTGTTGTGTTTTAGAAAGAGTCATCATAGCTATGTGATGCAAGAATACTTCTGATTCTGTCTCTTTATGAACCTTTAGCAGTTATGGAGACAGAACTTATAAAAATTTACAACTACAGAAAATTTCAGTAGCACAAGGAAAGATCTCTCAAGACTCTCATTTTGAGTTTTTACCGCTCCATTCTAAGAGTGAGGATAGTTGGATACAAAGCATATTTGACATTGTTCAATTCAAGAGTGCTTTACAAAATATGGGTTGGGTAAAATCACTGTTCTTTTGTGTTGTAAACAAACAAATAATGACAAAAGAAGTGCTAAAGATGTTCAAAATGTTATCAACCTGTGCTTAGAACAAAGAATATTCACAGAAAATAAAACTGCAAGAAAAAATATTTTATGAACATTTCTGTATAATGTTTTGTTACTTGAAGCTGAACAAGCCTTTAAGGATTTTTTCTCCTTCTTCTGAATCAAAATATGTACTTTCTTGTAATAGAAAAAGAAATCCTGAAAGAGACCTCTTCTAAAATGAGCAAGTATTGATTCTTATAGACTGAGTGTTTAGAAAATTGAAGAACTGTTCTGGACCATAGAATCAGAGAATACACAGCTTCTCTGGGCATCCTGTACCAGTGCCTCACCACCTTCCAAGTGAAAAATTTCTTCCTAACATCTAACCTATACCTTCCCTCTTTTAGTTTTAAACCATTCCCCTTTGTTTTACCACAACCAGACCATGTAAAAACTCTGTCTCCAGCCCTCTGATCATTTTCATGGTCTCTTCCAGACCCACCCCAAAAGTTTTGCATTCTTCTTGTGATGGGGGCCCCAGGCCTGTTTGCAGTTCTCCAGATGGGGCCTCATGAGAACAGAGTAGGTGGGGAAGACCGCCTACCTCACTCCCCTGGCCACCCTCTTTTGATGCAAGATACAGGATGAAGGAAATAGCACAGAGGGTTTACATGTGCCCCGTTGTGAGGATTCCAATCCAAAGAAAATAAGGCCTGAGAGAGAGAACGACCAGAGAAAGTGATTATTTTGTGTCCTATATGACCTCTGAACATGCTCTATAAATAATTTTGTTGAAAGGACATGATTTTATTTGCTCTGAAAAATAATATATGGGAGATGTAACAATCTTTTTGTGTATAAAACATTGCTGAAAATAAGATCAAAATAGTCTGCTTTCAGTCCTAACAAAATAAAAGGCAAGATGTTGAAATTCCAATGAGGAAAGTTCCAGCTATCCTAGCTGATCAACCTGATTCTTAAAGTTAAGTTTAAAATAAAAGTGTCTTTTCTCACTCAAATTCATTTCCAGCATGTTTTCTGGTATGGTCTTTCCTCTAAAGTCTGATTATTCCTCTGTAGAATCACAAAATCTGAGAAGACCATTGCCCAGATTGGTTTGTCAACATAAAAAAAAAAAAAAAAAAATTAGACAAAAGAAACTGCTGGTTTTGTAATGTCTAGCATTTTCTCATCATCAGGAAGACAATAAAATCTGAGATGTTTTGAGATGTGGACAGGGTGATCTCTTATGTTTAGTATGATGAAATTACATCTGGTCTACTAGGACCTACTGTGTGCATGATCTCAATCCTCTTCATCATTTTCCAAATACTTTATTCCATTAAGCAGTTATGACTAAACATAATAGGTGTATCATGTAGCACTTAGAGCAGTGGGCTGTGTGTGTACAGTATTCCCCAGTGCTTTGATCAGTATAATGCAACACACATTTCAAACACAAAATTAGGCTTTGCTACCTTTGCAAATAAGCTTATTTCAATTTACTATATGAAATAGATGACCCTTTTGTTGTTATCTTTCATACAATAAAACCATCCTGTCTTTTACTTCATTGTGAATGGAAATCTTTTATATATTTAAACATGATATGCATATATACATACATATATATATATGCTAAACAGCAGGTGCATTCACCCCTTACCTTCCCATACCAGACGACTTTCCTGATAAAGCTGTCAGCTATAGATGAAGACTTCTTACATTAGTGTTATACATTTTGTTCTCTTTCTATTTCAATGGAATGAAATCAAAACAAGCATCTTGTGCCCAAACTGTAACCATTAAAATCTGTGTTTCTTAAATTTTGTAAAATACTAACCAGATTTTTTTCTGTCACATAATATACTTTAGGGGAAAAAAAATGAAATACTTAAGTCAGAATAGAAAATGACTTTGTTTATTATCTTGTTTTCAAGTGCACAGTATTGAAATGTTTTTTCTCACAACAACAAAAAGAGTTGTTTTTTTTTTTTCATGCAGATAACAATAACCCTGTGTTCTGTGCATGAGCGTGGCTAGCCACTCCTTTGAACCTCTGGTGACAGCTTGTTGAAAACTTTCTTTAAGGAGAAGATACAGTGTCAATATGAAATTTAATTACCAGGTATGATCTGTAGGAACACCTTCTTTATCGGAGAAAAAGCCTGGATGTTGTCTCCTCTTACTCTATTTTTCACAGGGAAAAATATAAAGGCTGGCAAAGAGGGAGCCAAGTGCACCCTCAGGTCTTCTGCACTGGATGAGCTCTGTCCTGCAGCCACGGCCACTGCACTTGTCTACTAAGTGCCTCGTTCCTTCAGCTCTGCTGACAGCAGGGCATGCTGACTCACTGCTCTCAGAGGGACTGCTGGTCCTCAGAGATCTCCTCTACAAACAGGGATGCTAACAGAATCAAAAGTTTTTCCTACACTGTATGCAGACATTTTATGTGATACCTTAATTCTTGTACAGTAGGCAGAGTAACATAATTGATAGACAAATTTGATTTCCTCAAATATAAATAATATCTGCCACTAACAGTGTTTGTCCTCAAGACTTTTTATTTTGTTTGTATCAAATGAATTCAGATTGGAAAAGTTAAGTAATCCTACGTAAATTGCTTCAGGCAACTTTGGAAGGGGCTTCCTTCCATCTTAATTCACTGAAAGTCTGTATTTTTTTAATATAAGCCTATACCCATAAGGACAAAGAAAATACAGTTGGTGCAAATTAGTAGAATTTTTATAAATTACTTACTAATTACTTCTTAATTTCTTATTAAAACATACTCGAGATAAACAATTAGATTTCACTTTACTGAAACTTAACTATATTGTTTCCTTAATTTAGAGGGGAAAAAAAATAAAATAAAATAAATTCAAGCATCCTACACCATTTTTCTACAAAGCTGTAGAAAACATGGGAAAAAAAATAAAAAAAAATACAAACTTTTAAATAGTAGGTTTTGACAGATCTATACTGCTGCTTGTGATGCTGTTCTTCTCAAACCTTAGTTCTTCTGATACAATATGCTTGTCAATCAGTAACTGAAATACAATATTGCCACTGGGACTTGTGATAGGCAAAGCTACCAACAACACAGTAGACTTACTATTTTAACTTCAACTGTGTCAAAATCTGTGCTATCACCATTACTTCCTGGCAAAGCACAGAAATTCCTTGCTTGCCAAAGCTCTTTCAAGGTCAGTGACAAAGCATTTACTGTGGATTCCAGGAGCTGCTTTTATTTTAACAAAATTTCAGAGAAAAAAATAGCCTTACTGCTAAATTTAAAAAATGCACACTGCCTCTCATCAGGTGGAAAAGCACAAGACTAATAGCTTGGAGTAAAAATGAACTATACATATAGATGTATGAAACAGGTATTTGGCATTTATGTCTTCACCTGTCTTTTGCTCTCTTCAAAATGTTATTTAAAGCTATAGGGTTTTTCTGTTTGCTTTGTTTTTTAAAGGAAATCTTCTCTTCAAAATTTAAAGGATGTATCAAAATAAAATTCACAACGTATGTGATTTCAAGGGAAGATTTATCTTAAAGATTAATACAGTTCTTGGGACCAAGTCTTGAACCTTCAAATGCTCTGGAAGCATGTGTTAAGGATTTTTAAAGACATATTTTGTTGTGTCATAGTGCTGTAGTTACTTAGATAGTGTAATATACGTGTTCCACAGGAAGGGATCAATAGCGATTTTCTGACCTTGGAAATGGTACTAATCAGTGGTATAGCATTTACACATTAAAAAAATAATAAAAAAATAAAATAAAATAAAATAAAATAAAATAAAATTAAATTAAAATAAAATAAAATAAAATAAAATAAAATAAAATAAAATAAAATAAAATAAAATAAAATAAAATAAATGAGAGTTTCTGTAGCCTGCTGCTCTGGGGATTTGCTTCTTTGAGAAAGTAGTCAGGTGACACTATCATGCTTAAAAGTTACCTAAATGTATTGCAAAGAAAATAGAAGGTCTAGCAAAATAGTTGATGTCCTAACTTTGTTTTTAGTAAATTCATGCTTCAAGCACACTAGTAGGAGTCTGGCAATAGTTTAGGTGTGAGAGCTTGTTTTGAATATGTTTATGAAGCTAACTATGAATAATGACCTGATCTGAATTCTGCTTCTTCAGACACCAGTAGAAAAGAGCAGTTCTTTGGTTTTCTGCTATAGATTTGGCTGAGCTCCCTACATAGTAAAAGAAGCTACTAATAGAAAGCTGAGGATGGAGGCTATGAGGATGGTTATTATATGGAGGCTATACAATAATTCTGTGATGAGATGGATTTTGCAGCTATGATGCCAAAATGCAAATACTAACCAATCAATTTTTTTGAAGAAGGAAATTTATTAATACACTTATGGACTTGCCTTCTTCCATTGAATGTACTTAATAAATGCATTCAAGTGGCATCTAGCCTAGTGGCATGGATGGTTGTGTAGAAAGCACTTTGAAATGCATGCTATTTCCTTTGCTGACAGTTCTGGAGGAAGCAGTTAATGTTCAGGCTTTGCCTATACAAAAGGTAACTTACTCTTGCCTTTTCTCCTTGGAATGGCTTCACTGTTACTGTTCATAGTACTGTTCACATTTTACATTACCTTTGTGAGCTGATAAAAGTTGAACATGCATTGAGTTTTAATAATAAGAGGAGGCAGGGATGTGAATGAGTTCAGACTGTGCCATTGTGACTTTCTAGCATCAGGTGAATATGTTTCTGAACTCTAAAAGCACGCTGCATACAACTTTGTTCTGAGAAAAGAAATTTCAGTTTCATCTTTGCATAGAAAATAAACAAACAACATCAGTGCCTGAAAGTTGTGGCCTATGTGTTCCTCTTAAAAGTAGTGGTGCTTTTTAATTTGTTTATGCTTTATTTTCTCCTGTACTGTTTCTTTATATTAGGGCAAGATTCATACTTCCTTTTTAGCTGCTGTGAGAAGTTACTATGTTGCACATCTATATTTTGCTTTTAGAGGTATGGTCTACATTCATCTATATGTACACGTAATTTTTTAGATATTTAATTGGTCTGATGCATTGTCAGCATAGAAACAAGCAATGTGCCAGCAGAGATCTTTTGAAATATGTAAACTTAATTGTTGCTTTCTCCTCGGAGGTGAATATTTTCTTTTCAGAAAATTTTAGGGAGACAAAAAGGCAGAAAGTCTTGGCCAAGCTACTGCCACTCTTTGTGTGCAGGTTAAAGTTTTAACCTCTGGTTGGATTCACTCACTAATGCCAGATAGGACCGACCTTCAGTATTCAGTAGCAGCAGTTAGTATTCTTTCCATGAGCACTGAAGTTGGGAAATTTCAGTCACCTAAATACAAGGCATTACTGAATTACTTAAGGATGTAGTTCTGGCTGCCCTCGAGTCACATTTTGATTAAGCTGGAAACAACAAACAAGAACATAACCCTGGCCTTTATAAAGCAAGCACATGCTTAGAGAGATTTAGAGATGTCTGGTGAGTAGAAGAGTTTACCTTTCCAAATGAAAACAGCTACTTTTCTTTTTTTTTTTTTTTTTTCTCTCTTTTTTAAGAGTTATAGTGAATTCCCAAACCTGCCTTTTCTCTTAGCAAATAACACAGTGCTTAACACACACTTTACCATGCAAGCCTACTTGCTTAATAGAACCAGAATATGTAGATGTGTTCTTCCTACCTCGTGAAACAAAACTATAATTGTGTCACTTACAATGAGATTGTCTAAATCCTGTTGATAAGACAGTGTAGAAAAAGGCATCTTGTAACTTTTGCAGATGTTTCTGCTTCATTTTGTACAATAGTAGATAACAACAACAGTTTTGTGGTTGAATTTGGTCTATGAACTGAAAAATAACTTATTTATATAGCCATCGACATCTCATGAAAGTTGTCCTTGAGGAGATGCTTGCAACTTAGTTTTCTCCTAGAAAGTGCTTGTAATAGAGCATGTATAAAAAGAGAATCATAACTGAAATTCACCATCCTGTAATAAAGTAAGGTTGGAAAAAAAAAAAAAAAATAAATGCTTTAACTTTCCCATAAGCCAATAAATAAATAAATGGAGGAGCACAGCTTGTGTTCATTTTAAGCAGTCATCTCAGACTATGCTGGTCAGCCTGCCAGAAACATTTGCTGTCTCAAAACCAGTAACTGCCCTTTTCCCATAAGCACACATTAAATCCCTTTCTTCTAGGCAGTTTGCCTGTAGCCAAAGAATGGTCGGTAAGAACAGCTGTATGCACAGCACTACAGGAGATAGTCCAATCAGAAAGAGTGAATTACTTTTCAAGGCTTATCAACTTCTCTCAGAAATTCACTTGGCTTTCAGAAAGCAGCTTTACTCAGCCCTTCCAGTAAACCTCCTCTTCCAAGCAGTTTAGTTTTGTCTTTTTTCTGTTATCAATTTATGGGCAAATGTTCACAAATGAGAACTGCATTTCTAAAATTTATATTGAGTAGGTTTTGTTCCATGCTGATCTGTTGACAGACTCTGATTAACTTGGCACTACTTAGTTGAATGCTTGATTAAACTGATCTTGGTCACACCTGAAGGGAGAGCACATCTCCTGCAATGCTGTGGTTTAGTATATGTAGTTTGACACATACAGAGTTTCCTGTTTGTGGATATTTATCTACAGTTTCTTTGACAAATTGAAAATGTAGGACCCTCTGAGGACTCCTTGTGTTAAGTATCTGTGCTCTTGTCATAAGTACAGTCTTACATGAAAAACTCCTAATGTATCCTTCTAATATTCTATACCATATGCTCCCTAATGGTGGAAGATAAGCCCTAATGCAGCTTGTATATGCTATCTTCCTCCATCTATTTACTTCTAACTTTTCTGTGCTATTTCTGTCAGTGGGCTCCACCACAACATAGGCCTAAGTGGCACTATTTCCACTCTTTCAGATTTAGGACACTGCAAGATTTTGCCTGACTCCAAATGTCTGAAGTCACTTCATTTATGCAACACACTTAGCTATGTAAAAATGTGTCTGTATTCTCAAGGACACCAATTATATTATCTAAAAAAAACAAAAACCCAAACATTGGGGGAAAAAGTGACAGTACAGCTCTTCTGGTTAAGAATATAACCAGTTTTATTTTTGTAGCATACTTATTTTTGCAATACTTGGCAGTCTGTTATGAATTTAAGCTGATCCAAACAATAATCATAATGAATTCTTCTCCAAGCTGCTTAACTAGCTGGATGAATTAATTGGATGAATTAACTCATTGCTTTTGGGTTGGGAGAGTCTGAGTTTAACCATAATTTTTTGTTGATTGAGGTTCAATGAATTCAGACAT
This sequence comes from Excalfactoria chinensis, assembly GCF_039878825.1. NCBI lineage: Eukaryota > Metazoa > Chordata > Aves > Galliformes > Phasianidae > Excalfactoria > Excalfactoria chinensis. Next base: position 52,899,499 of record NC_092826.1, read on the forward strand.
CAGGCTGTCTATGAAATCTTGCTTAGTATGAAGTCCACTTGTGTGAAACTTGAAAAATGGAAGTGAAACAAATGGCTTGTTTCACTGTTACTTGAAAAACAGTATTTCAGCTGGTTATTGATGGAACTGGTCAAGAAAAGAAGGTGAAAATTGAAAAGAGAACTTATTTTCAAAACATGATTTTGGGTAGGGACAGATATAACCATTTGGGTTTGTTTGTTTGTTTGTTTGGTTGTTATGGTTAGAAGCATTATGTTTTAGACACTCCTTTTCACTGAAGAGTGATTTCTATTATTGAAATAGATCACCATAAAGTTAACTTATCTTTAATCAACACTTCTAGTCATTTACTGTCTCTAATAACAAGTAAGACTGAATCCATCAAAAAAGCAGGTCTTAAAATCAGGTACACATCATGAACAGAGAAGGCGGTAGATGTCTTTTTGCATTTCAAAAATTCTTAACCTGTCCTTTCAGCTATAACTTTTTGATGTAATACTGGCTATTCACATTGAAAGATGAAAAGTTTCAAGCACTGAACATGTAAGTCCATTCCTACTCTTCTCATTTATTGCTCTATTTTGTAGCATGCATTAGCCTGTACAGTGACCCTTTCTCTTTGCAAGGCTTTGTACAGCATTAAAGTCAAACTGGGTAACATGTAAGAAATGCAAAAGAAGTCATGAGAAGAATTCTTCTATTTTATCACTCGTATTACTTCAGGCAGCCTTCTTCTATGTTTAAACTGACTGATGACATATTTAAATTAGGATTTAAGGTCACTTCTTTCGTACTAGTATGTTCAATGTATGCTTTAAAGAGATCAAAGTAATGTCAATTGAATTATGCATTAGGATAACTAATGTTCATACTTGGTTCTCCTTGACATTAGGCATTGTTTAAGGTAAATGCAATCTGGAAGAGAGTGAACAGGAGCTTTTCCCCATATCATGGCCTTTGGGATTTCCTATGGTTCAAAAGAATTTCTTCTGTTCCTCATGAATACACAAAGATCTTGCTGACTTTTTTGCCTATAGATTTTTGGAAGAATAATAGTGAGCTTTTGCTCTGTCATTCCAGAAAAGGGTAAAAAAAAAAATGGGAAGAGAGGTCTTTGGAGTACTCTTTCATGGAAAATATGAATTAGGAAATCCTAAGCAGCAGTGAAACTGAAAGCAGAGGTGGGGAAAAAAATGCAACATTTAAAAAATATTTAAAACTGATTTTATATCAATATCTAGTACACTGATTCTAAGTTCCTAATAAAAAATTGACTCATAAGCATGAACATAAAATATTGCTCTGCATTTGCCCTGTGTTACTCAGGTTACAAAGTGAAGTGTGTGAAAATGAATGCATGTATAATCTTACCTCTATCTTTGCATGTAATCCAAGGATAATTGACCACTTCTTATCAAAAATTGTATCATGCCAAGTGACTAAAGGCCACAGTACTGAGTGCTTAGGAAAAGATGCAACTAGAGGATTGTGCAATCCATCTGAATTCTGACGTTTCTAAAGCCACCTTTCTTCCCCTGATCCTGTCATACTGCGGTACTTGCAGGCGGTTTGATGTGGCTGCTTAACCCATTGCTTAGCACTTAGGCCTGGGAACGTGCCAGTGCGGTTTTGGCTCACAGCCAGGAATTTTTCCCAAGGAACAGAAGTTAAGAGAAGAGAAATTTCAGGTTTTCTTTTTCTCTCCAGCGAAACATGAATGTGGTTCCATAACAGCAAAAATGCAGACTGATTCTCACTGAGTTCTGTCTGTGAGGCTCTACACTCTGCAGCAAAGAACAGAAATGTGAACAAAGAACAGAAAACATCAGACATTTTGAATATGTAAACTCTTACAAACTATTATCACAATATTCTGAAGGAATTTTCTAAACTCAGATTTTGGCACAAAGAATAATGTACCGTTCATCATTAAAAATAAACTAACAAACAAAAAAACATTGAAAAGTTGATGAAAATGTTTTTCTCTTTAACGTGCTGACAATTCCTGTTTGCTCCATTTTTCTGAAAGCATCTTTGTAAAATAGTCTTATTTCTCATGCAAAACTACAAGGGAAAATCTCCCGTAACCTAGAGATATTTTTATGATAAATTTCCTTCACTATCTTCCCACTTAGAGGTCACACTTGAGGGACTATACATTTTATTTATTTATTTATTTGCAAGTAAATGGAACTATTATTTTACAAATTATATGCTTAAGCAACAAATGTATATATGTGCACAAATGAGAGCAGAATGGGCCTTCAGCTGTACAGCTCTAATAGCAGGAGGTACAGGAGTGCACCAGAAGGCTTTGCTAGCACAGAGAGATACTTTCACCAGAAGGTGTGAGGCTGAGCTCAAGTAAGACATAACTGTTAGGAAGAGACTAAATACGCGCACACATATATTCCTATACTTAAATGCATAAGTTGTTTAAAATTCATCACAAACAGAATGATCATAAATGCGTCATATACTTGCTGAGTATAACAGAAAGCTGAAGAAACCCTAAAAGTAATTGCAATGAAAACAATTCTAGCTTATACAACAAATAAAACATCTAAACATCATACAAGGCTGGAGAAATATTAATTAAATATTGGTTCAGATCTTGAATCTTGTGAATTCAGTCCTTTCCAAATCCTAAATTGTTTATGTTTTGTATAGAAAATAGAAAAGTGTGAATCAATCACTTCTCTTGATATTAATCTGTGAATATTTTCAAATAAATCTACAATTTTTGGTTGCTCTTAGACTCATCACTTCTGTCTTCTGAGTACCCAACCAGTGTCACATATCACTGATCTTAAATACCCTTTGCTGGTATTCAGAGGAGATCCTCTTTCTTTGTCAACTTTTTTTAGAGACTTGATCCAGTGCCTCCTTAGCTGTTGAACATATGCTCAATTTTTTCTGATTTAGAAAGATCTAGTAAGAAAAATGCCAGCAATTACAGTGTTGTCATTCTCTCCTCATAGAACAGGATGTATCTCCAGTAAGATTCTGAAAACCAGAATATCCAGAAAGATTTATCCTTAATTTCTTATGGATCCATACATACATTGCCATTCATATATCATATCATTAAGTGTTCTTTCTTTACCAAAAGCTAATTACATTGAAAAGTAATTCCATTGTTTTTGTTTATGTACCAGTAGGGGACTGCTGAAGAACAGACCATGTAGTTCTCACTTTGGTAGTAACCTAGCTCCTTGTTGAGTCATGAGGGTTTGCAGGGTTGTGTCTTATTCATCTCTGGCTGCTTCTTCTGGTCTCACTCAGGGTACTGTTTTTTGAAAATGCACCTCTACTAGAAGTCAGTAAAAGAAACTACATTCCTTAGTTTCCTTTAAACAGGCTATGAGTGAAGACTTTTTTTGCATGTCTGCATTGTTAGGAATCATGTGACAGTATGAGGATAACTTTAGGATCAAGAGAAAGCATCAGATCTGTGTTCGGTGATTATCTAGTGTAGATTTAAGTTAGAAGTTATCATTTTGCAGAGGAGACAAAAATTGGTTTAAGATGTCTAATATGTTTGCTTATGGGAATGGATTTTTCTTCTAGGCATATTGATCTGTAGAAACTTCTATGAATCCCAATTAGTAATAGGCTAACTAGTACTGTGTAACAATGACTGCTGGTTGAATCAAAGCAAAAAAAGAAATAGTGTTTTGGCTAAATTAGAATGTTCTGGTTGTTTCTGAGGAATCCTTTAAATTGGAAATGAAAAGCAAGACTGTTACTAATAGTATGGCTATATATTACAATCACAGCTGTTCTACCTTTATTATACATTTTCTTTGTATAGCCAGTAAAAAATTATAACCTAATACATTAAATACCATACTTATATAGTGAATATGAAAGGTAATAATTTATGAAGGATCCTCCAGTGCTCTCAAAAGAAACATATCTCTGGGATCCAAATGCCCCTACTTTTCCCGGGCTCTGTTAAAGCCAAGAAGGTAAACAAGCAACTGATTTAACTGTAACAAGAGAGGATGTTACATTTGTTTCTTGATTTCTGCTTGGTTAAACCTGTGTCTTCCTTAATAATTTAAGGAGACCAGTTGGAAATGTAATCTAACCTACCTATTAGGGTTACCGCGTCACCCACAAGGGGACTGCTTTCCTGTTCACTAAGCTCTGAGGATAGAACATATGATCTCATGTCCACCATTGATATCTATTTCTCGAGTTCTGGGGGAAAGACCAGTACAAAGGATGTAACTCAAAAACTTTAAGTTCCTCATCTTTTCAAACTTGAAAGATTGAGGTAGTCATCTCAAATCGACATGGCATTAATAGAAGATGAATGAAATATTTTGTTTGTAGCAAACTTGTATATTTATTAAAAATTAACAATCTGGAAAATATGTAAGGATAACTACCTGTGCAACCTGCTGTAGGGGTCTGCTTTGCCAGGGGGCCAGACTTGATGATCTCTGGAGGTCCCTTTCAGACCTTTCAGTTCTGTGATTCTATGATTCTGTGATTCTGTGATCTATCTCCATACAAATATATATATATATTTACACAGATTTCTCTTCCAGAAAAGGAATTATTCAAAATTTTCTGTTGGTCTTAGAGCACAGATTGTAGATTCAAGTGAGAAAGAAAAACCTGAATTTTTTAATAAACATAATATCTGCTGGAAATCATATAATTGTTGTGATTATCTCATCTTTGAAAATAATAATCATGCTTGCTTCTGATTAAAAGAGTCATGTTAAAAAGGTAAAGCATGGATCATCTGTGGTGGAAAAAAAAATCAAGCAGAAAGAGCAAATAATAACATCACCTTCTAATAAAAATGATAGGCAAGTAATAGCATATCTGACAGTCATAAATGATCAATGCAGAATTTTCTATCAAATCACTGTAGTAGTCTGAAAATACATTTAGTGCTCCAAACTGATAGTTTCATGGAAAGTACTCCTTTCAAATTACTGTCTTTGGAACAAAAGAATGAATTATGTGCCCAGATCTGTATAACTAAATTGAAGCTATAAAAAAATGCAGTCAAGCAACTCAGATGCTGATGGATTCCTGGATGATTTTTAAACATTCATAAAATGTTTAACTTCATTTTATAGACATACACAACAGTTTTATTGCACTGTTAGGGCATGGAAACAGATAACAGTTCTATTATAAAGTACATTTTGGACCCTGCATTTATTTGTGCATGAACACATGCTTACACATATATTTTGAGGTAAATGAATGAATATTAGATAATATTTTCTCATTTGGCCTAAAATATCATAAATGGTTTTAAATGAGATAAGACAGTAATTTTTCGGGGAAATATTATCTCATCTGAAAAAGCCTTATTTGAACAATTTGTCTTAGAAAAATATTCCTGTACTCAATTTTTCAAAAAAAGTTTATCCATTTTTTGATAACTTCAATTGTTCTATACAGGTTAAAAAAAAAAAAAAAAAAAAAAAAAAAAAAAAAAAAAGTCATAGCTACATTAAAATAGCATTAAACATTAACCTCGAAAGATTAAGAATCAGCTATTAGCTAAGTACATAATACCTTTATTATATTTGAATATTTGCAGAAAGTCAGTAATCTTAATATGAAAACTTTTGGCTGTATGTAATGTGCTGTATGTAATCCAAAGCGTGGCCACTGAAGCTGGCAAGGAGTGAAACACTGAGTATGCGATGGACAAGGTTTTCTTGCTTCACCTTACTGATGGTTGTTTCCTCTTTCTTTCTTTTCTTTCTTTTCTTTTCTTTTTTAATAGTTCTTCTTTTTTTCCACATGTATGTTTCTGAAGACACGCTCATAAAATCTTATTGCTTATCCTATAAAAAACATAAAAAGAATACTCATCTTTCTTATATTCTTTCTGTTTCTGAATATAGTTTAGTTTGGAAGCAAAATTCTCTTTTTGAGACTCCAGATATAAATAAAACAGATTTAAAGGTTACCTAACAGGATAAAATTGGTTAAAAAAAAAAAAAAAAAAAAAAAAAAAGAAAAGAAAAGAAAAAAAAAACAAGAACAGACAGGTCAGTCAAATATCCTTATTTCCCTATGGGAAGGGAGTGAACTGTAGAAATAAAGTATGTTTACAATGAGTTTAGGATTAGATATTTTTTTCCACTGTAGTTCTTTTCATTATAAGCAGATAATTCTGATAATTTATAGACTAGAAAGGCATAGCAAGTATGAAGCATGAGAAAGAAAATTAATACCAGATTTCCACGGTGGAAAACATTGAAGAATCAGAATTCAAGTTTGTTGTCAATAAAAGGTGTACTTTTCAAATATTCAACTTTCGAGTTTTTAAAGGTAGTTATAATTGAAAATTGTTCACAAAATGAGGTTTTGTACTCTAATAGTTTTTCTGCAGTGTTTCTAAAGATTGTTGGAGTATCATACATACATAAAATGGAAAACCTGATATTTTAAATAGAGCACTTATAGAGCACAGCATATTTCATGTTTTGGAATTGTCAGAAGCCAATCAGAAAATTGTTCTTTTAATAGCTACATGTATTTGCAAGAGTATTAGACTTAATGGGCTCTCTAAGATTTAGCTGCCTAAATTTGAAACATTATTTCCCCCATAAGTAGAAGCAAAGCATCTTATTCTCGGATACTGCACTTCATAGTCTAATAAATCAGCCTAAGCCATTAAAAAAGCCATTAATAAAGACAGTACATGTACACTTCTAACATCCTTTGTACAGTACATTGCTTCCTCAAAAAGGCCTTCTCCAGACTTCTGGAGAAGGTAATGCTTCAGTCTGGTGCAGTTACCTTTGAAGACCATATCTGTCAGGACAAAGAATGTCAGCATGGTTACTGGGACTCCAGCCATACCCATGAGATTTCTTATTTGGGGGCAAAGAGCAAAAAGCATATATTATGCTTTGCATCAAGAGAGTCTCAGAGGAGTGAAGATTTTGTTCACAGTGACTCTCTGATAGAAGACATTTCCTTTCCAGATCTCCAGAAACAAACTAGACTGTTCATCTTTTATAATATATTTTTTATATATATATATATATATTTTCCTTTCAGATATAGGTCAGTAAAAGACAGGTTGAGATATTAGCCTGCCTGCCTGTTTACCTTGTATTCGAGGAGTTAAAGCATATATGTGATGTGTCTGGATAGAAAGCCAGCAATAAATACGCATGCCTTTTTATGCAGGAACTAATGGCTTTGCTATTTGCAGTGCCCATGGAAAACAATAGTTTTTTAATATTGTCTATCTGAGTGATTTATGTTTCATGCTGGTTCACAAAGGACTCTGGTTAGTATGTGATTTATGAGTTGAAGTAAAATAATTGTCTGAAGCTTTGCTGAAGGTAGGCTTCCAAACATTAATAAAACATTAACTAATGCTTCTTTCTTGGCATTGTCTATGCAAATTTCTATTATCATAATAAGAATTACTGTTTACTTTAGATTGGAAATAGCTTTAGGTGGGAACGTTTTTTTATCAGATATCTCGATTACATACTGCCAGTTCCCTGGTAATCTTTTAACCAGAGGTTCTCCTTTAGACTCAGCTAGTATTGGTGAGGGAAGAAGGGAGAGAAGTGGTATTCTTTGCTAGAATCAGAGAGAGAGATTTGCTTCTGCTCATCTCTGGCAAGAGCAGTGCAGGTTCCTCTTGTCTGGAAACTGAACACTGATATTAACTCTCAGTGGAGAATCATTCATGAATCCAAAGGGTGCATATGTAGTCAGACTTGAATATATATCCTGCATGAATGTGTTCACTGTGTGAGGCAAGCACAAGTGAAGTAATTTCATTTAAATGAATTACATTCTGACAAGGGTGAATGGCAATACTTATTGTCTGTCCAAAATTGTATTAGTCTTGATTGGACTTCAGTTAGATAGGTTAGAAATTAACTTCTCTGCTTGAAATACTTTGGATTTGCTGAATAATTTCTGTTTTGAAATGATGATTTCAGAGCAGCAGGAGTATTAGAAATAATCTTTTACAAAATATATAAGGTAATAATTCATGCCAATGTATTCCTCACAATCATACTGTGTCTTTTCTCCTTTGTTTTGGCTCCCTTGGGTGTATGACTTTTGAGTTTCTGAGAAAACTTCCCGAAATTTCCAAAGAAAAAGAGTGTCAAAGCATTTCTTATTTTTACTTTGTGAAATCTTCCTTCTGAAGCTGTATACAAATACAACGTACATGTGTGTTACAAAGAATTTCACCATATCACTTTTGTGGGGAAGCAACAAGAAAACACAGCCATCTTCCTGTGATTCAGAGCCATGCATTTATGGCACAAGCTGCCCGTGGGACACATATGCAAATGGATATTTACTTGTTTTGTCTGGTGCCATCTAAAGCAACTGAAAACAAATACTGGACTGATTGTCTACTAAGCTCAGGCTTCTGAAAATGTTTTGTATTTCACACGTATTTTATGTATCCCTTGTACTTTTACTGTAATAAAATAATAATAACAATAGCAGTGACAACAATAATAGCAACAACAATACAGTGATTCATGCATGGATTTTAATACAAAAGAACAATAATAAGTAATTGGGTGAAAATTGTTGAAAATTACTGATAGATATACGATTACCTCTACCATCAAAACAATTTCTTTTGGATGTTACACAATGAGTTAATACACTCAATAATAAATGACTTATTATCTTTTTCATTACTGAGTTGACACAAGCCGTGTTGCACTGTTACGTCTTACTGCAGAAAATGAAATGCTTAAAAATGCCCAGGAAGTGCTGCCCTTTTTGTATGGTATACAGTACAATCTTACTAAACAAACAAACAAACAAACAAAAGACCCAAACAATGATGAAACAAACAAAAATAACAAAACAAAACAGAAAAACAGCTAAAAGAACCTTAGTTTATGCCATTATTTTTATCTCAATTTGAGGACTCATACATGCATCAATTTTTTTGTAGCTAAGAACCCTAAACAAGAGTTTGGGGACTGCATGTGAAACCAAATTCACTGGATGAAATCTTTCAGGGTTAATCTGTGAATGAGACATCTTTTCATAAGTTAATTGAATAGGATTATGTACTTTTCTGGCTGACAACTGCCAGGAATTTTTCCTGTCCTCTTTGATCCTTCAAGAGCTTTCTGTACTTTAAACAACCACTAGTCTTATTGCGAACAAAGCTCATGTTTAATACGTTATAAGGTATCTTGAAATAATTCTCTGGTAGGCATAACTTTTTTCTCTTTTTTTCCTCTAAAATCTAAAATATTTTGACTTGATGTATCACCGAAATAGAAATTAAGGAAGAACTCATATTCCACTCAAAGCAGAAGCTTGAGCGTATCCTTTTGACACTTCACTAGATACAGCTAGGAAGGCTCAAGTGTATATATATATATATATATATATATATGTATATATATATTTTTTTCTTTGGATCATATCCTTTATGAAGAATTGTGTGGTTTTAAACATATTTATTCTTGGATAAAAGTAATGCAGTCTTATTCCTAGCAAATGTTCCAAAATGCGTCCCACCGATTGCTAGAAAATCAAAGAGGAGGCAGTCTCCCATCTCCCTCACCATTTACTAATTGACTGTGGCAAAAGAATTCAGAACAAATAAAATAATAAGGATTCTGCTGGTAAATGAGAATTTTCTTGGCTTAGAATCATAATTTTCACACTTGTTAGACTTGGATAGAAAGCCAATAGCAGTCAGTGAAAATGAAGATCATAACATTAAGACTGATTTTATCTATTTATTTATTTTCATCAGTGAAATTCTGTTGAGATAGCAAAAGGCTTTTATCACAGTTAAAAAAAAAAATATCTTGGAAATCAAAACATCATGATTTCTCTTTTATTTTCCATTTTGCCTATACATGTTTATAGAGTGCAGTTACAAAGCTTTCCCTCATAATTCCAAACACTGTCATCAGTTTTCTTCCTTCTTTGCTGCAAGATTCATCCAAGCTCACAAAAGCTTAACTGAGAAGATTGAAGTCACCAAGAGGTTTGATCTGCAAAAGCAATTTACAACAAAAAGCTCATGATCTATTCCTAAGAATATTAGGTATCGATTTTAAATATTGAAATAAACATGACAAACTTTTAGCTATCAGTATATGTTTCACCTCAGTGGACGTAGCACACATAGGGATCCAATGTATGCTGTAAACTCCTGGTACATCAAAACTTCGGGATAGTGGTGCCCTCAGAAAAGGGTTATGTAGGATAACTTACAAAACATTAATAACCTAACTTCTTCGCTGAGAACATTTATGGAGAGCATCTTCTCAGCAGAACAGTAACACACCCACACTCCTATTCATCATTTGTAGTTTTATTTCCTCAAGCAGTCCAGATTCATTCTTGTTTGTTTTGCCCATAACTAACCCCAAAACGAGCAGCTTCAGAACATTTTTTTTTTTTTTCCTGATGTCTTCTATGCATTATCTAGCGTGCTGGGTTTTATTTTTCTTTCAGAATTCATTATTTTTGATAGATCCACCACAAGGAGCAGTGTAATGAAAGGCACGGCCACCGCTGCGGGGGGCACTGAGTACCTGTGTATAGCACCTCACTTTTCAAGTTTTTCATTCCCTACTTCTGTAGTTTCAATATCCGTTCCTTCCAGGTTAGCTGAACCGACACGACATTCCAGTGTTGGGCACTGGACACCTACGTGCTCCTTCGGACGGACGCAAACACGGCACGGTGCCCCCCTGTGTCTGTCCGCACGGATGTGCCACCAGGGCACCGCCACCCGGCTCTGACAGCTCCACAACAGCGGTCAAAGACGACGAGGCCGAACCCAGCTCCTGCTTCCAGCCTAGAGTTCACACTCCACAGGCCCCAGCCGCCCTCACCGCCGCCCCGCGGCCCCGGCAACAGCTCGCGGCGGCGGGCTGCGGGTAGGGCCGGCTTGGAGGCGGGCTGCGCGGCCGCGGCGCCGGGGGCGGTGTCCCCGCCCTGCTCCGCCTGCTGCCCCTCCCGCTCCCCCGGCCGTAGGAGCGGGCAGCCGCGGAGCGGGGCTGGCAGGCAGGGTGTTGGCGGCCGGGGTGAAGCGAGGGGCCGGTGGAAGAGTCGAGGATCTTCTGCCTCTGGGGCCGGCGCGGAGCTGAACCCGCGGGAGGAGCGCGGGGCGGAGCGGAGCGGAGCGCGGCCCCGCCGCTGCCTGGATGCCAGAGGCGCCTCGGGAGCCGGCGGCCGGCGGCACCCAGGAGGGCCCGGGAAAGGAGGAAGAGGCGGCGGAGGAGGAGGACTCCGGGTGCGGAGGGGAGAAAGCAGACAGCGCTGGCCATGGCCTCCAACTTTAACGATATAGTCAAACAGGGCTACGTGAAAATTCGCAGCAGGAAGCTGGGGGTGAGTGAGCTCTCTTTCGCCGCTGGGGGCGAGGCGCTGGGGGCGGCGGTGCCCCGGGTCGGGGCCGGCAGCGTGGGGTGCGGCGACCTGCTGCTGCTTCCACCGCTGCTAGCGGCCGGACTTCGCTCCCTTCCCCTCGGAGCTGGCGGGATGTGCTTCCATGGCACCTCGCGATGAGCCGGGCGCTTCGAGGCGTCGCTCTCAGCCAGCGACTCCGGGCTCACTGTCGACGAGCGGCGGCGCCCGTCCCTTTGGCCCCGGGGCTCAGGGCGCGGGCCTCCCTTCCCCGGCTGCCCCGCTTCATTCGGGGGCTTTGATGGAAGGAGGGCGGGAGGCGCCGGCAGGCTCTCGCAAAACTTTGTACGGGGCTTCTGCCCCCGCCCTCGTGTTGTGGGAAGGGGACATCTTCGGTCAGGGTAAAGGCGGAGGGGTGCGGGAAGGTTGGGGCTCGAGGAGCTGAGGCGGACGGTGACCGCCGCACGGGCACGAGAGCGGCTGCAGAGGAGGCATTTCTTGTGGTTGGGGCAGCTCGTGGTTGAGGGTACCGGCCGCTGGTGCCCGCCGAGGCATAGGGAGGGAGCGCGTTATCAATGAGTGCCACGGACGCTTTTGCTGTTGGGATGCGGCGAGCCCTCGAAAGACACAAAGTTGGAGTGTGGTGTGTGCAGTGGGGCAGGGGTCAGGATCTCTGCTACTTCAGGTGCTCCCAGGACTCATCTGGTTGATCATTCTCCTGCGCTTCAGAGTGTCGGGAAAAGAGGAGGTTCAGGGAGCTGGTAGCTCCAAGGCCTCCACTGCCTCACCCAGACGCTGATGTTGCCAACAATCCCAAGACCTCGGGCTCCCTGAACTTGGGGATCAGACCTGGAGAAGAGCTGGGGTTTGCCCTGCTTTGAGTTCACCTTGTATTGTTGCTGAGTGTGTGGAGAAGTGTGGGTCCCTACCTGCTCTTCCCCATAGCGAGGTGGACTCCATATCCTGCTTGTTCTGAAATGTGGGGGCCATGTAAAATCTGCCCCCTGACAAGTCACACACTGCAAGCTTATCACAGTGCTAGTATATATCTCCTTCCTCCCCTCTCCTCCACAGCTGCTGTGCTCTCCTCATAGACACAGCATGCAGGAAGGTGGGAGACGAACTGTAAACTGACCTTTGAAGCACTTTTTTGCCTTGGCAGGGGTGTTAATGATGAAAGAGCAAGGAAGAGTTTGGTGCGAGTCTTTAATAGAGCCAAGTTCAAGTCTTTGAGAGAAGGTGTAAATCCAAAGAGAATGAACGCTCCCCTTAATTTTTTTGAAACTCAGGAGTTGCTCCACAAATCAGAATTGGGCACTGGTTAATTGAAGAAACAATTCCTGAGCCTCAGATTGTTGCTGGCAGTCCCCTGCTTAACCTTTGCAGGTCAGTCTTGTTCCAGCTCAGTCGTGCTGCTGGATGGGCAGTGCTATAAAAATGCCTTGGTGCTATTAGTTGGAGGCAGAGTCAATCCATCTGATTTGCAAGTCTGTATTTGAAGGTAACTCAGAGCCTTCTAGGTGTGAAATTCTATATATATATCTCTATATATGCAAATACTTTTATATACCTACATGCATAATAAATATGCAACAAATGTGGAGTTCACATTATGTCAGTCTGCTGGCTTCTGAAAGTGAAATGGTGAAACTGGTGATACTTCATTGTGGCACAGCTTAAAGTAACTTGAAACATAAATATGTTTTATATTTATTTATTTATTTATTTGTGGGGGGGAGGAGGGAATAAGTAACTGCATTTTTTTTGGAGTGGATATTGTTTAAGGTCAGTAAAATTATCATCCTTCTGCACCATGCAGGAGTGAAACAATTCTTACAGCATCTATGGAGAATGTTCTGCTCATGACGAGGTGTGTGGGGGTGATAGTTCTGACCACACAGCCTTAGGCAGGTGGTAGCATAAGCTTAAGTATGATATATGGGGATGCATATCTGAATAAATCTATCAAGTACAATGTAAAATGGATAATATTTTGTAGAAAATAGCATCAAAATTCAAATGAGATGTGATGGTTGAAAGGTATGAATATGTGAGTATATATCCATAGCTAATTGGATTCTGGTGACTGAATTTCTAAATTAATGCAGTTTTTATTCACCAAATGAAACATTTAAGGTTTCTATTTTTTCCCTTATGTCTATCTCCGAATGCAGACCTTAATGAATTATAGTATAGCTGTCATTTGTAAGGGAATGCATCAATTTCCAGGGATACAAATGTCTGTTAACAAATGAATACTTTTTAACCTCCAAAAAATACCAAAAGGGGGGAAAAGGAGCTATGGGCTCTGGAAGCCCTTGTGTAAGATCACTTTGTGCATAGAATTCTATCTCTTGCTAGTTATGCTTTATGCTTATAGTCTGAAAATTATTGATTTTTATCTATTTCTTTTTATTTTGGGGGTGACATAATGGTTACATTTTATGAATATTCTGATGTCTCCTGAAATGTAGATTAGAACTAGAAGAACTGAGGTGGTTTATGCCAGTTGTAGTACTAGGTTTGGGCAATAAAACTATGCTAACCTTCAGGCTGGCAGCCAGCTCATGGTGGAAATTCTTCCAGTACAGCTTTTATTCCTTCTTGTTCTGTGTCTGAGGGAGCCCTGGCTGGGAATCAAAGGGGAGAAGCTTCAGTGTAACGCAGTCTGTGAAGTTCCAGGTATCGCTGAGTGACATAATACTGGAGTGCAAAAGCAGGTAGCGTATCGCATATCTTCTAAAGAACCTTGGGCTTGGGGTGGAATTTCAGATAGGATTTGATTTCCAAAGAATTTAGTTTTCAGATGGCTTAGTTGTAAGGCTTCTTCTGTGTACATTCCTTTATTGATTTTGTACTTTGTGAAATAGAAACTCTTCATGATTTTGTTTTTCTTACAAGGTACCACATGTTTACTTTTGCCTTATTATGGCTACACCTTGCACTGAGTGCATGTCACCCTGGCTACCTCCTCCTCATGTATGCTCAGATTAGGTTTATGTTGTGAGCAAGTGTGTCCAGCCAAGGAAAATGGGCAAACATCCATGCTGACCTGAGAAGTTGGGACTCGGAACTATTTAAGATAAACATTTTAATGCACTCCACTCTATTTCCTGAGAGTCTAACATATTCAGGCAAATCATGTTGTTCTGGTATTTTTATGTTGCTTTTGATTTGGGGTTGGATCCTCAGCATGCCAAAATGGGGGAACATTACCAGCCCCTCTGTTGTTATTATGAGCTGCCATCTGCCTCTGCTGTTAGTGTCATGGCTCCTACATGTTGTTAGGCCAGGAAGAACTATCCAGCCAGTTAGAGGAGGTGCGTTATCCCCTTACTTCGTTAAGCGTGGGCTGTATATAGAACATATCTATGGTGCCTTGACATTTTAAACTTGCATTGAAATCTATGTAGTAGACTCTTTCGTGTATACAAGCATTTCCTCTATGAAGATGTCACACATCCTTGAAATTTGGAAGCTGCAGTCAGTAAGGAGAGGTGTAATTAAAACATCTTTTTAAGATCCAGTTTCACTGTAGCCCAAATGTGCCTTTCCTTTCAGAGCTCTGGCATTCATGCACTGTTTGATATTTTGCTTTTCTCTAATACTACATAAAGGAAATACCTCATTCTTGCAGCCATTACATTTGACCTGTGCGACCCTCTTTTGAAATAAATTTGATTGTAATGTGGTGTGCTGTTCAGATCAGAATAGGTCATTTGTGTAGTGTGGAATAGGACTGTACTGCCTTTGTTCTTTTGGAGTCTTTCATAGTTGCGTTACATTAAAATTCATATGACACAATTTTGTACTGTGCTGGCTGTGCTCATAGCTGAAACTTTTCTGTATCAGATTGGAATCCCTTTGTTGTCTCATAATAAACTAAGCTGCAAGGATTTCATGCCTTGTTGAAGTGCTGTTTCCTAAAAGAAAAACAATTTGATGTCACATTAGGAAGTCCAATTAAAAATGAGCGTTGTGTCACTTCGATTGTCTTGTTATGACCCAAACCAACCTTCGAAGACTCAATCTTTTTGTTTATTTGTTTTTGTCTTATTTTTGGCACACTTGGACTGGAGAACAAAAGAATCCTATTTAATGGAAATTTTCACTCAGTTGGTGAATAAATGCTGGAGTTTATGTGTTACTACATACTGAGT
The DNA here is from genome assembly GCF_039878825.1 of Excalfactoria chinensis. NCBI lineage: Eukaryota > Metazoa > Chordata > Aves > Galliformes > Phasianidae > Excalfactoria > Excalfactoria chinensis. The sequence continues at coordinate 52,915,026 of NC_092826.1, forward strand.
AGAATTATTTCCTGATTGGTTCAACTTATACCCTAATTCTGCTATCCAAAGAGAAAATTGTACCTGCCAGTCAGTCTTGATTGAGTAATAAATAACAGGTTGCTGTTAGTCACCAAACAAAAAGTTTTACCGTATAAACCTTCTATTTCTAACCATACTTTTAAATCATTATGAGCAGCTCTCTGGAGGGGAACATAGTGTTTCTCCTCCTGCCCTTAGCCCTGTCTTCAATCAGTCAGTGCTAACAATGTTATGAGTGTAAAGCTGTGATTGCTGCAGAGTTATTCCTGAAATAGCGCAGTTTGCATGTTTTACAAAATCCTGATGTTTAATTGTTGCTATGTGTGTATTTAGGGTGAAGAAAGTGAAAGGAGCTGCCCAGTATCCCATGTCCAAAACTGTATATTGACCACAGTGGCTTTGCAATAAGGTCGTGATAAATGCGGAGGGCAGAGCAAAGGTTCTCATTCTTTGAGTTTCCATAGCACGAGAAATAAACAAATAGAAAAACGCAAGCTAGCAGTGAAGCCTAGGATGGATTTCCTTTCCATAGGTTATTTTGTGATATTTCCTATGGCAAATCTGCTCATACTTTCTGAAAATATTGAGAATGGCATTTTAAATACATACTACTAACATGTGGTCTGAAGTGTTCGTTACATCTCAGAGAATGAAAATAATTCAAGTGAAACTTTAAAAACTTAATTCCTATTTGTAATTAATTTATTTTAGTTTCAGTGAAGCTCCAGACCTACAGGATTTAGATGCCAGATTGCTTTTCATGTAAAGAAGTTCATTTTTCATGCTAGTTCTAGACAACCTAAGGTAGAGAATTAAAAGGATTTTGCTGTAATCCATTAAGGACACTAGTCACATTTACTACTAAATACTGAAAGTATCATTTTAAATACCAGTAATTACTGCCTTCAGTACTTTTTTGTGCTACGGTTACATGAAAGTTTTGCAGAATTAAATGGAAAATGTATGGATTTCCAATTAGGTTATTATGGAAAGAACAATCATTTTGAGCTTTGGAGTAGTTCTTATTGATTAAGTGCATTGTGCAGCAAATGGAAAGAACTGTGTTGCAGCCACTGTAAAGAAGAACAAAAAGTCCATTTTTCTTTTTTTTTCTTTGCTAATCTCTGCATTTAAAGAAACTTGTGAGCCAGACTTGTATTAAGTGCTTCTGAGTTTGCTGTTTCCCAGTTGCTTCCCTTGATGTGTTTTTTCACTTAATTCTCCAGAGGTCTGATAGCCAAGTATCTGTAAACTTTATAATGGATGGTACCTAGTTAAAGGGACAAATAGTTTCTCTCTTGCAGCTAGCACGTTGCTTCCTTGTTACCAGTGGATTATAAATGCTTCTATTTTACCCTTTTGTGTAATATCATTAGCCTCAGTGAGATTATACCTTAGCTGTATGAAGATTATGCCAAGTACTGTTTGTAGGCTTGACCTTCTTCTCTTGTCTATGTTGAGATGGCAACACTTTATTTGCATTTTGTCTCTCCTGTGGGATGATGGCCTTTTGGTTTTTCGTTTAGCAGGCTGTCATTTTTGTTCAATGATAGACAATAAAGACCTGATCAAAGACCCTGAAGTCAATTTAAAGAAACCCATTAACTTCCATGGCTTTGGCTCAGAATCCAAGAGGGAACATTAGCCGGATGCATACAACACATTTTTTGTTGTTGTTGTAAAATGCCCTTCAAATACTGCTCAAAGGAGTTGTCCTTTCACAAATCAGTTATTATGGAAAGATCGTTCTCTACGAATCCTTGAAATGCACAAGGAATTATTCATGTCATTCCAGTAGTGACTTTTCTTTCTAGTTTTTTGAAATAATCTTGCTTCAAATCATTCATTCAGATTTTTGCAAGCAGTGCAAAATGCTTTATAGCGGTTGCCTGGCAACAACATATTCAGGCAACAGCATATGGGAACCAGTTGTTAGTTATACATTTATATATATAGCTGTACAGAGAGAATTCATTTTAGATAGGTACTAATGAGAAATTCTTAACAACAACAAAAGAAGGCATGCATTGGAATGTTCTTAATTCTTATAAGGACAAATAAAGGTTTTTGTATGTATCATAACCTCTAAAGTTTGTCTTTTTTTTTTTTTTTTTTTTTTTTTTTTTTAAGCTTGTGTAGATCTGGTAGTTTATCTGCTTTTCACAGATGTCACGATACTGTTAATATACTCAAATGCAGTCACAGCAAGACATGTAAAATATTCTTCAGCTTCAACAAAGAAGAATACTTTAATATGTATGGATACTGATTGATATCCCTTGGTCTTTAAATTAACAATGTGCTCAAAGCACAACCTGGCTACTTTACCCCATAGTGTAGCCTTTCAGATCTGTTAGATTTAAAATAATAATTGTAAATGCTGCACTGCATTTTGCATATTTGATCTATTCAATTTGCTTTAGCATTCAGAAGGATGTTGGTGTTGTATTTTAGTTGACTGATGTTTTGTTGTAAACTTTTTTTTCAGATAAATTATATAGTTCAGCTCTAAACACTGTGAAATGTCTGCACTTTAGTCAAGAAAGATAAAGGAGGAAATAGTTTATTTGCTGAAGGACAAATTGGCAAGCATAAAGGCAAGTTGAGGAAAAGCAGTTGTATGTAACTGTACCTTAGCACTTTCATATTGTGTAAATTCTTTCTGTGCATCAGTGCTATTTTACTATTCAGAACATATACTTCTGCATCAAATTTGAGAAGGAAATTTGTATGTTTATTGCCATTAGTAAGTGATTTATAGAACTGGAATCCTGGTACAAGTTGAGAGATTTCCAGACACTGAGATTTTCAGCTGGTGTGAGAATGGAATCTGCTGACTGCAGGAGTGCTTTCACTGATTAGGTTAGGCAGAGTCTTGCTCAGAAAGCTAGGACCAGAACTGTGAAGATTTTACAGATGAATGCTAATTTTGACATCTACTTAGAAAATACAGGAAAAAAAAAGATGTACTCTGTGAAGTTCTAAAGAAATATTCTTTTCAGTGAACACCACTACTAAATAAATCTTCCATACTTTGCAGTGTTTTTACAATTGTGATGTGAAATGTCATTGCTGACCTACTGAGAGACATTATAGGACTGTGCAATTGGAGCCCTGTTCACTGTAGATGTACATAAATTGGGATGATAATTAATGAAAGTGTGTAAATCTTCTAAAGTATAGCTCGCTCTTCTCTCTGAACAGCTGTCTCGCTGGCCCTTACTGTTACCCGGACTGAACTTTGGAAAGGTGTGGTGAATTAGGTCAGGAATTAGAAATGCACAATATTGATTAGACCTGAAGAAACAGATTACAGAATTCCCATCTTGTGCAGGAACGCCTTTTCAGCTTGTTTTCCCTACTTGTTCATAGCAAAAATTGCTACTAGAGAAGTTTAATATCAGAGGTCTTTCACTGTGGTATAACCCTGTAAGCACTTTTGAGCAGGAAGCTCACTTTAGTTCAAGTACTTTCTGTTCTTTATCCTTGGAATATGATTTTAGATGCTATTGCTCTGAGGTCCTCTGCCCACAGACCCAGTTGGTGCGTTATTTTCTTTCATTTCTCTCAAAAATTTATTTTTTTAGCCTAAAGGGAACCTATGAAGTCATACAAAATAATAATAAAGCCAAATTTTCTGAAGAAGTGGTCATAATTATTGCTTTTATCCTGGACCTAGAAAGAGGAGACAACATTTGTAGTTGATATTTAGACATTATTCTGATAAATATAATTTATTATCTTGTTCCTTTTGTTTTTCATTTGTCTAGTTGTAGAGATAAACTTAGATAAAATGCTTACTTGATGTAGTGAATGTGCCATTAGCTCAGATGTGATGAGAGAGTATGAAAAAGTGCAACATATGAGGCCGTACTAAGAATGGAGAGATTTTCCATTTTAACTTAAGTTGATGTGTTGCTATTAATTGCTAGTTTAGTGTGACAATAAGAAGATACTTTTACATGACACCATCTTGCTGATTGAGGTAGTTTTTGTTAATGCAGTTAGAATACCAGTATTTTTTACGATATTTATTTTTCTTTTTGAAACTGTACTTTTAAGCTCTTTCTGTGTACAGCTCAGCAGGATGTACTTCCCAGAGTAGAATAGAACTGTGTTTTTGGCACAATAAAAACAATCGATAGCTATTTACTCCTTTCAGCTGCTAAACACATTCAGATCTCTCTGAGTTCTGTATCAGACAGTGAAGCTTCTCATAGGGCAGAATCCTTAATGAATGTGAATTTTGCCATTATGCAAGGTGAAAAATGATATCAGTCATATTGTGTACTCTTATGCTAGTGATTCTTGCTTTTGAATTATGTGGAGTTAACTCATTGTCTGAGGGAGATTGAGACTGCACCTGGAATGACTTAAGTTTCATATCTGAGAATAAATTTCTTCTGAGTATCAAACTGGCACTTGATGCTTGCTATTACTCTCAAAGAGTTACATATTGCTACTGATAACCCTGCAATGGCTGAGAGTTATGGAGATATGAATGCAAAAATAAATTCTTTCTAGGTGAGCTTCTTTTTGCCTTTCAGGTGAAAAGCATTTTTTATGTATGTATGTGTATTCATAAAGAACAACAATATTCTAGCAATACAGCAAGAAAGGTAATTTTCCATAATTGTAACAAGAAGAGTAGTAAAACAAAGTGTACTTTTTTTTTTTTTTTTTTTTTTTTTTTTTTTTTTTTTTTCCCCCTATTTTCTTTGTATCTTAAATTACCTTAGGGTTTTTGGAGCTCTTTGTGCTGTTAATTAAATAATCTCTTTCTAGAAAAGAGATCTTTGTGCTTGTTCATAGAATTGTGTGTGAAAAGAGTTAAATTTTAGTCTTTTTTCAGAGATATAATTTGTAACCTTGAGCACTTTGCTTTATTCCAGACTTATTCTCAATTATACTAAACCTAGGGTATGCCACATACATTACATCTAAAGCTGAATTAAGACTCCCGACACTGCCATCAGTGTGAAGGATCCTGTTTGATTAAATGGGAAACAGGCTTTCCGTGCTATTTACCTACAGTTTTCTATCTGTAAAAGTAGTATAATCTTTTCTTCTGTTTTGTCTTTTTAAACTATAAACTGCTGTTAGATCTCTTATTTATATGTAGATTGGCTAGCATTGAGCATAGTGAAAACTACACAGCACAGAAAACATGAGAGAAGTTTGGAATCTATTTTTGATAGTTTGAGTCACAATGATAGAATGGTTGAGGTTGGAAAGGACCTCTTGAGGTTCTCTGGTCCGGTTCTCTGCTCAAGCAGGGGCAATGTCTGTTTTAATGTAGTGCTAAGACTATTACTTTCAGTTTAAAAGTATATTTCATTGAGTTCTACAAAATATCTCTTTTGAGAGTCAGGATTTGTTCAATTGGCTGAGATTCTGTAATTCTTGAAGACAGTGTAATACATAAAGACACAGTTTCCTTAATAAAAGACACTGCATGGAAGGGGACTTGCCCAACACCCTGAAGCCAAGCAAGGTATTGTTACATCATTGCTGTTTTAGAAGATTGAGGTTACTGGAAGAATTAACTTGAATGCTGGGAAGGATCATTAGACGTAACTATTTTCAAGTACTTCATTGAGATGAAGAAACCTAGAAATTGTTAAAGAGTGACAAAGTAATAACAACTGCCAGCAGAGAATATTGGTAATGCCATATTGGATTTGGGCGTCTGAGATACTGTCAAGGTTGAAGTCACAAAATAAGAAACTGGAGTAGTTAGATGAGGTATATAGGCAGCGAGAAGGAAAACTATAGGTGCAAGAATTGTGCTGCACTTATTTGAGGATGAGTCTAGCAGTTTTCACTCAGTGTTTGGATGATGTATTGCTTAGGGATTATTTTGGACTGGAGAAGAATATGTACATATTGACTTTGTATCTATTTTCTAGACTTCAAAGTATTTTTGTAATGCTATTTTCACACAATCTTATCAAAATGAAATTTGTGTCCTTAGTGAGCCCAGAGGCTAGATATATTTCAAAATCTTTTTAGAAATATATTTTCTAGAACTTCTGATGTCAGAAAACATTTTTTTTTTTTAAACAAAGCTTTGTTTCTGCTGTTTCTCTATAATAGTATTCTAAGACTTATGTTAATATATCTTCTAAAAAATATATTCCAGATGACTATCTTCTCCCCTGTAATCTGAACAAAAAATTGTGTTTAAAACTGTAGTGAGATGATGCTGCCTGTTCTTTAAAATTATTCTCCTTTCCCCCTGCCTTCCTGCTTCTGTCTACCTGAAACATTTCCTAGACCATCTTGTAGGTAAATAATTGATTTTCTGATAGCAAAACTTGCACCTTTCTTCAGTCTGCAAATTACTAAAGAGTAAATACCTGTTCTTATTTGAACAAACACAGTCCTCAATATACATAATTGATTTACTTGTGCTAATTAAAAAGACTTCAACTAATGGGCTGAACATCTCTTTGTCAGTAGAAAAGCATATGAAGAAATACAGCTTCTCCCTTTACGTGTCAGGGTTTTTAGTCCAGGAGAATGTGAAAAAGTTTTAAATGATATTGATTTGCGTTGGCACGAGGTATCCCAGAACTGTGCTCTCCCTGATACTTATGGCGGAGTTGAATGTACAATAGATAAACTGAGTTAAAACAAAATATTTGAAATGGGAAAATGTTCCTTTCTACACTATAGCTCTCCAAAGTTAACTTCAAAGCAAAACTGCTCCCTGTGTAGCTTTTAAGATGATCACAATTGGTACTGAAAAAGGAAGAAGCTAAACAAGCAATACTTGATTACTAAGAGTACTTTAATTTTTGTTTATCAGTAGAGTCTGTTCAGTACATCAGGCTTGCAGTGAAATTGCATAGAAATACAGAAGAAAGGTGTTTGTGGAAAAAGGGCCAGATTTGCCCTAGACTGTTCAAATAGCTTGGAAAGTTTTGCAGATTGTACGCATCAGCCACAAAGCTCACCATGAATGTGAAAATTTTGTTCAAGTTTTATTCAGTCCTTTGTTTCAGCAGTTTCATAAAGTAGAGTTCTATCAATCCCCCGAAAAGGCATTAAAAATTAAGCTGAAAAGTAAGTTCTTTGTTTTTAATATACTCTTTTGGGATAGGTAGATTATATGTTTAAGAAAGTGTTAATAAATGAGATTTGTTCAGATTTCTTTTCATCTTTTTCATAGAATTGTTGAAGTTGGAAAAGACCTCCAAGGTTATCTAGTCCAACTGTCTGCATACCACTACCCTAAGTATCACATCCACCCTTTAACACATTGAGGTGATGACTCTGCATCTTCCTTAGGCAACCTTTTCCAATGACTCACCACTCTTTCTGGGAAGAATTTTTTTCCTAATTGTCATGGTTTTACAGTCTTTGGTATTCCACATCAAAACATCATGAACTGTACTGATAATTAAAGTGTTAATGCCCCAGTTCTATACACAAAAGGGAAGCAACTACATTCCCCAGAAGACTGTTCTCTTTGCTGTTATTATTCCTGCACAGGGGGAATGCATATAAGGCGGTGGAGAGTCATCTGACTCTCTGGCTTTCCTTTGGCTTTACTCTTCAACTATCTTCTCCTTTGTCTCTTCTTGCTGCTGCCTGTCCTGACTGCGCACACTACTTAAGTATTACTGTAAGGCCTACAGCTTAGTCTCTCATTGTATCTGATTTATTAGCTTCGATTCTAATTAACTTGCATTCTGATTCTGATTCATACTTAGTAAATTAGTTTGTTTCTCCTCAGATCATTGCTGCTGTTGTTTTTTTAAATTATTTTGGGGTCCCCTGTTTCCCTTCTCTGGAGGCACAGATTTTGCAAAATCTCTCTGCCCCACTAGTCACGGTACTGGGCTGAACGAGCCTGTAAACCATTGACACTAATATCCATTCTCCTGGCACAACTTGAGGCTATTCCTTCTTGTCCTATTGTTAATTATCTGGGATAAGAAGTTTCCCCTGAGTCTTTTCTTCTTCAGACTGAACAATTTCAGTTTCCTCAGCCACTCCTCATAAAACTTGTGTTCCAGACTCTTCATCAGCTGTTTTGTTCTTCTTTGGACATGCTCCAGGACTGCAATGGCTTTCTTGTGGGGAGAGGCCCAAAAATCAATACAGGGGGGATGATTGTCCCCCTGGTCCAGCTAACTGCACTATTTGTGATAAAAGCCAGGTGCTGTTGGCCTTCTTGGATACCTGGGCACACTTCAAGTTCATCTGAGCTTCGGCCCAGATCTTTTTCTTCCACGAAGCTTTCCAGCCACTCTGCCTGTAGCATTTCATGAAATTGTCATGACCAATGCGCAAAACCTGGCGCTTCATCTTACTGAACTTCATCCCATTTGCATCAGCCCATCAATCCAATCTGTCCAGGTCCCTCTGTAGGGCCTTCCTACTGGCAGGCAGATTGGCACTTCTCCCCAGACTGGTGTTGTGTGCAAACTTTTTGAGGGCGCACTCAATTCCCTCACCCAAATAATCAGTAAAGATATATAAAATGATGGGCCCCAATACCAATGAATGGGGAATACCACTCAAATCAGAATTAGGAGTGTTAAAAAACTTACCTTCCAAAATTTAAAGTTGATATTCTTGTGTGATATTTTGTTCTTTGGACCAGATGCATTAAGCATAGGCTGTTAATCCCTGTGCCCTAGTTTCAGCAATTAAGGTTCATGAAATATAAATTTTGTTACATATGCATCTTGGTTTCTTCTTTCTTCCATTTCAGAATTATTCTGAAATATTAATGATCACACTTAATGCCCTTTATTATATGAATTGCTGTAAGTATTGCATTCTAGTTATCTTCAGATGCAATGAATGATGTTTTCTAACACTTAGGCTTGAATGTGTATTCCGGTGGTAAAGAAATCTGACTTTAATGATACAGTTTCTTGTAGGCCTGCCTCTGCCTGCAGTCAGTAAAAATGCTGAAGGTGTTCAGCTCATTGGAACACCACAGTTCTGAACTGTGGGTGATTCGTTGTGCAGCAGTGTGCTGTGAAGATTGGAAATGCCAAATAAAGTTGTGGTTGTGGTCCCTGCCTGGAGAAGCGCATGCTCCTGAAACATGGAATCTCTCCTCAAAACCAAAACCTCATATTTTTTTTGTCCACTGAAATATTCATCTCTCTCTAAATTTACCATCTGTTTCTGTCTATTTTTATCTATGTAAGCGTATTTCCAAAAGTTCGATCTTAATAGTTCCCTTCTCTCACTTGGTGAATAGTCAGGTCTCTATCAGAGCGCTCGTGTTATGTGATTTTGTTCGAATCGGGGAAGATGTTTGTAGGGCACGAGGATACAAACAGTTGGAAAAACAGTTTGGTTTAGATATTTGAAAATTGAAAGCAATAAAAGAAGTACTGTTTGTACAGCAACAGGTATAGTGATGTGTGGGATGCACTTCTCTTATGTAAACACAAAATCTCCCAAATGAAAAATTTACAGCCTTGGAGAGTGCTTTTTTTCCTTTTCTAAGGCAAAAGCATATGCCACAGTAAAACAGTTACATCTACTTTAATGGGGCTGAGGAAGAGGCACTTAACTGTTCTTCTGCAAGAGGAATGAGTTAATAAACTCGACGTGCAATCTGTCTCTGCTGTAGCTCTTGGCACACAGCAGCCCTAATTGGTTGAAGCTATTGGGGCCTTAATTGCTGATTTTGCAGTACTGCCATGTTTACTGATAAGGTTTAATGCAAGCTAAAATTTGTTAACTAGAGAGAAACAGTCACACTTGCACCAAGAGTGTGAGGACAAACAGCAGACTTTGCTGTAGTACCAAATGACGATGAAGTATTGCAGCATGTGGCGTTGTTAGATTTCCTGTTTCAGGCCATTGAAATTGAGCAGGAGAGCAGGAAAATGCTCCTGAGTTAGACATTGCAAAGCTATTACTGAATTAAGTCTGTGGTGGGAGTGCTAGCTTGATGCTTGCTTCACTGATTCATGTGACTTTCAAATATATATATTTCCTTCTCCTGAAGGAGGGCAGATGTGCAGCTCTGAGGTTTGTGTAGGGCGAGGAGATCTGGGATCTGGGGTGTGTAAAAGGAGAAATTCCTGTAGCATCTGTCTGGCTAAGATGATCTACATCAATAGTTTCATCTTTCTGATATTTAATTTTGGCTTAATGTCAAAATTTATTTATTAAGCTGTGGTTTCATTCAGGTTTCTGAATATGACAAAGGCTGTGTGCTAAATAGAGGACCTTTGAATTAAAAGTTTGAAACCTTAGACCTTAAAATGAGATATTCTCATGTTTACTTTTAATGCACTATTATCACCGTGTAATTCAGTAGACTTTTAAGCTACTAACCCGCTATTTCTGAATGATGTTAAAATCATTTCTATTCCTGCTTGGATTTTATATAATACTAATAAAAATACCCAGAAGGTGAAAGGAAAAATAAATTTAAATGTGTTTTGTACTTAGCATAATATTCTGAAATTGTGAGATTTTTTTGTGCCCTGAAAATGTTTTCTTGTATTGAATACATAGCTTGGAACAGAGGGAATGTAAAGTGATAGATGGGTGAAAAGGAGAAGATGGTGTGAATTCCTCTTGAAGGTTTTTTTGTCTTCGCTTTTGAAAAATACATGGCCCTGTATTGAAAGAGATATTTTTTTTTTCTTTGCATGTGGTTAAGATGTATCTTCTTAATGATCTGTAACTTGAGTGTACTGTGTAAGCCATATACGTCATCTTACACAGGTCATAAGATGTGTATTAATCAACATAATTGAATGTATACGGAAGAGCACATAGTTGAAGAACAGAATGGCAGTGCTTTAATAAAATGTTTATTAATGCTCAGAAGATAAGAAATGAGGCATGTTCATCAAACATAATAAGACAACTAAAAGCAAGTATTATATTGTTTTTTTCTGTGGTTTAAATTGAACTTATGTCCAACTCTGCTTGCAGACTTGGAATCCACATGAAACATGCTAACATAATAGATGTGTCTATTTCAATTAATTGCCTATAATGATTGTAGATTTTCTATACCCTTTGAAAAATGTTGATTCATACAATGTACTCTATTATGTAAATTGTAGCTCTGTATGGGCCTTAGATGGTAAAAATGTAGGTATAAAAAAGGACAGATTTTAATTTTCTTGTAATATACACAAGTAGTGGGTTTTGAATTTCTTCAGTGTATTGTATCCTTTGCAGTAGACCATAGTGCCAAGTAGTTCAGCCTTGAAAGACTGACAAAGAATAAAATAAGATAGTCATCAACAAAACTATTTTCCACAGATAAATGCATTCCAAACTGCAGTCAGGAGTGGCTGAATCTCTCAGTGCTTTTAAAAACCTCTGAAGTTCACTGGTGCAGCTATAAGAATGGATTTCATCTTGCCAAACTATTCAGCAAACTCTTGTGGCTATCCGCAGAATGTATCGTTGTTTTTTTTCATTAAGCATGTGTGATTCAGGACCTATTATCACTTATTATCATATTATCCATAGATTCAGATAAATGTACCTGAATTTTAGTCAAATTTGAACAGTGTGATATGTCCAAAAAGCTCTACAGAAGATGTAAGTGGCATTCTGAAACTGCAGTGGCAATGCTGCAAATCTGTGGTCTCTTTTACTGTTTGTGTGCCTCATTGTGAGGAGAAAAGGAAAAAAAAAAAAAAAGTTACTGTAATTCCTGTTGCTGAGAAACAAATATCAAAATGCATGTGCTCTGTTAGCATAGAAAATGGTTGTTAGTCAAATAGCTGTGACAGCAAAATTATGAATTTCCTATGGCTTTTTCCATTCAATTCATTAAAGTGTGAAGAGGAGAAAGAAAAGGTCTTAAGAAAAGCTGGAAGACAAACTACCATGTTCTTGATCTGGGTAACACCGCTGCAGAAATATCAACTTTGTTATGTCCTGTCCTAACTATCTGATCTGGATGTGCATACTAACCATACGCTCATGTTTTAAATTTAATATTCTACCAGTAATTTTAATATCACATCTTACTGTGTGAACTTTGTACAGGGAATTGCATCTGCAGTGACTATGCTATAAATAATCATTACGTTTATTTAATCTCCTATTCCAATTCTTCTCTCTTGACAGCTTCTTCCACTTGTATTTTAAGCAGTGATATGGAATTAAAATTCTGTAAGTTTAGAATAACACTTCAGAAGCATAAAGCATTGTTTTTATCTTCATGTAAGCATATGTTATTTTAGATATGGTGTTTTTACTACCTGCTACCATACAGAAATAGCCTATCCAAGAAAAAGAGAGATATTTCTATCCCCTTTTCTTACTAGCAAATCGAACTTCTGAAATTCACAATTTGTATTCTAATATGCATTAAACATTGTGGAATAATGCATGGTATTTACTGCTTTCTGTTCTAGTCTCTGTTAGAAAGAGCATTATCAGAAACTTTGTGATGTGGTAACCTTGAGAACGTGGTTGAGAAGCCCACTTTGTCTAAATAATATGAATATGAAGGTGTAAAAGAACCGAAGTATGACTGTCTGTTATTATACTGAAACTGTGCAGAACCACTGTTAAGTTTGTCAGGATTAACAAATTGCATAGCAATTACTTTTTCCAGTAATGATATACCTCTTATAAAACTATACTTTTTCTTATTCTGAAATAAAAAATGAAAGAATTTGCTATTATTCCTTTCTTTTCTTCAGTCAATAAATGGCTCTACCAAACTACTAGCATGTTGTTGTCATGGTGGCTACATTTGATTGAGGATGCTTGGGTGATTTGAGTAAGTAGTTGAGGTGTTTGCAGGTGGAGGAGGCTCTTCATAGGTTGTTTTTGTTTGTTCGTTTTTCCTCATGTAAACTGGGAGGAGCATGGATAATGTCTCTAATGCAGATATTTAGGTATTGCATGTAACTGTTGCATTCATATGTGATTAACTACTGTTGCTAGATTCGACTGTACTTATTTTGAATATGTTCACAGTGAAATATATTTGACTAAAAATAATTTCTTGTCTTTAAAAAGCGATTAGTTAAATAATATAATCTGAACATAATAATATAGATGCATTTAGGAAGAAAACATTAAAAAAAAAGAAAAAGTTAATAGAAATAGATGCATGAAAATGTCCGTTCCTCAGTTTCTTGTAAAATATTTCCTTTCAGTGTGTTCTCTATTATTTGTGCCTGACATTTGCTAATGGCAAAGAGAAACAATGTTCATTTCTATCATATACATCTAACATGATGTTATGCAATGAAGAAAAGTGGAATAGATTGGCTGCTGCTAACAAACTTGACTTTGTATTTTGGTTGGTCATTTTCTAAAGTATGTGTTGCAACTTTGTATTGCTATATGATGATTTAGTTTTCTTTAAAGAAGAAATCTTTGATATTAATGTAACATACAAATGTGATAATAGATTTGCTGCACAAATGTTGCAGCACATTGGTTTAAATTTGAAGTCGTTGGCTATATGTGGCACTAATTTATCTTATTAATAATTTTATTGTTGTGATTGGAAATCATTGAACTGTGAAATTTCAGATAGTTCATCGGTCGCATTTGAAAACATGTCTGAACATGTGATGTCAGTTCTTGTTTTCAAAGAAGGTAAAGCAAGCCTAGGATCTTCCAGTTCAGTGATGCTAATCATATATGGCCAAGATAGATACAAGGCAGAAGTAATAGGGAAGATGATTCCATGCTTTAGTTTGACGTTTTTGTGCACTCTTTACTACCTAAACTAAAGCAATTCAACTGACATCTGTGATGAATAATAGCAAATGAGCAGCTACATTTTGTGTTTTACTCTCAAATTCTCTGAATCTTTTCTGGCTTAAGCATCTGCTGTCAGTGCTGTCGAGTCAGCAGCTTGTTTCAATTCAAATGTTCTAAACTCTGAAAATTAACTATCCTGCTTCTATTTGCCCCACAGAAGGAACTTCTGCTGGCATGCTACCCTTTTGTTTTACCTCTGATCTTCACCCTTTTCTATTATGACTACCTAGGCTTGTGTCTTCAGATATTTAGTTCTGTCCAAGGTCACATAACCCTGGACTTCCCAAGCCTTAGTGGCAGCTGGGAAACTTCATTTGGCAAAATGACTATTTTCCTTTGGGCTCAGGGAATGCCAGCTCTCTGTTTAAGCTTCGCTCTTTACTAGTATTTTCTCCACTGGAGACCTAGAAAACCATAGCTGGTTAAGATTGTACTTCTTTTTTGTTTCATTCCTAAACAACGTTAAACTGCCTGTTTGTCAATGTTGTTAATTCCCTTTTCCCTAATAACAGGAGAAATTTAGGGGATGCATAAATCACAACTAGTATTGCTTAGAACACCTTTTTTCCTTTAAGTTATTATTTATAAATCCAAGCCATTATTGTCGATAGCAGAGAACAGTTCATACAGCACGCTTATTCATTTGTTTACAGAGAGTACTTGGTGCCTGCTGGTAGTTTGCACAGTAACTTTGCAGTGCTAGTCTGTCTGGATAGCCAGAAGCAGAGGGCTGCCTTAGTGTACCATGAGCTTCTTGGTTTGTGATCAGAAGGACTTTTGGGGGCTTCTCCTCCCCTCAGGTCTGTATATGGTGTTGTAGTTTTGGTCTTCATATAGCTGCCTTCTAGGGTGGGATCTGAATTGTTCAACCAGGTGTTGGTGTTTGTGTGTGCCCCCGGCCTTTTCTTTCTTACACATATTTGATGTTGCATATGTATCATCTTTGGCAGTCTCAGTGGGATGGTTGATCTCCAGAGCCTGGCAGTCTTATCGGAAGCTTTCACTTGCTAGTCTCTCAGTACTGTTAGGGTTGAGAAGCATTTCCTCTCTCTGTCCACTTGTTTTCTAGTAACTGGTTTCTATGTTCCATCTTCTAGATACTTTTGGAACCCTGTCACACAGAAGCAATCTAAAAAGGGCCATAATGGCATCCAGGAAGACACCTGGGTTGATTTGCTGCTGTGTAATCTCTATGAGTGATAGCTGTCATCTTTATTTCAAGCTGCATGATCTTACTGGACTCTTTGTTGCATTTTGTTCTGTCACTTCTTCTCTGTCTGGCTTTTCAGTCATAATCATCAATATTAGATTAAAACTGAATGGAGATCTTCCACAGAGGGAGTCTTGTGCTAAATTGAGGGGACAGTGAGAATACAAGCCATACTAAGTAAGAGAGCACCAAGGTCCTTATTTTTAAGTGCAGAAACTTGATAGAAGTTGGTTTAAAAATTTCAGAATCTGTGGCCGCTCACTGAATATGGTGCTTTAAGTGTCCTCTTTAGAGCTGTTCAGCAAAATGCACTGTGTATGTCTTTATTTTTTGGCTCTGTGTTTATGCAGTGGTGCTGTACCGATGAAGAAGCAGGAGGATGACTGAGCACAACATTATAATACCGGTGTGTGTAAGGTTTGAGAAGGTTTAGACATGTGGACTTGCTCAATACAGTAAGCATTTTGCACACAAGTTTGCTAGACTTCCTGATATCTGAACAGGAATTAGCTGAATGTTTCTCTTTATTCATAACACTTGTTGAGAAGTTTGTTGCCTGACTGAATGTGCATTCACGTTTTTGAATATAAAAGCACTTTTGTCCTTTTACCGTAAAGTCTGTCTTTTCAAACCTGAGTGAAATGCTGATTTATTAAATGAACGCTTCTTTCAGTTACTTATTATCATTTATTTTCTAATTAAGTTTGAATAGTTGTAGTTATTAAAGGACAACGTTTGACATTGACAACTACTTAATGTTGCAATTGAGTTAAAAATGATAATTTCATGTTGCGGTGGAGAATAAAAGGAAAAGTACCATTACGAATAATGGAGTCTTCTTATAAAGAACATCTGAACAGTCATGGCTGAAGTGAGAGACCGACAGGAATGCAGTAAAGGAATATATTTCATTTCACAAAAATGACCTTAGACAAATTGTCAAATGCAATTTAACTGATGTAAAAAGCTCTTAAAAATTTGTCTCTGTAACTTAGCTTAGGAGGCCATGTATAGGACACAGTGAGAATTTCACCTATCGAAAGCATTTCTGAATTGTCAGTCACTGCGGTAACAAGGTGTCATATTGATTTGAAATCACTTTTGTATGTACTATGATAGAAGCTTCCTCCGTGCACATTTTTTGCAGTTTTTCTCATGACTTCAGTAGTAGAGAAATCAACTCTAGAGTGACAGGACATATGGGTGATTTAGAGTTGGATGCTCCACCCCCTAAGAAAAAAGGATGATCCTGATTTCAGCCTGAGGATTTTAGGTCTTTTTTTTTTTTTCTTTTTTTTTTTTTTCTCTTTTTTTTTCTTTTTTCTCTTTTTTTTCTTTTTTTTTTCTCTTTTTTTTTCTTTTTTTTCTTTTTTTTTTTTTTTTTTTTTTTTTTTTTTTTTTTTTTTTTTTTTTTTTTTTTAATATAAGATGGCCTAGAAGTACTTTAGAATAGTGATATTGTGCTCCTGGTTCCCATACAAGTAATATATTAAATTATAGCTGAAGCGCTTTCCTTATACCGTTTGGTCTTTAATCTTTTTGTTGAAGTTAGGAACATGTAGATATATTCTCAAACTCATTCAAACCAGAGAACTTACTAAATAAGGCTCTAACGAAATCAAATTACATATATGTAAGGCTGGCTGTCTAACATGTGTCAATTTTTATGACTGGAGAAGAGAAGGATCCAGGAAAACCACATATTCCAATATTTGAAAGGAGCGTATAAACGGGAGGGGTAACAACTGTTTACAAGGGTGGATAGTGATAGGAGAAAAGGGAATGGTTTGAAACTAAGATGGGAGGTTTAGGTTAGATATTAGGAGGACGTTTTTTGCACAGAGGGTGGTGAAGCACTGGAACAGGTTGCCCAAGGAAGTTGTGGATGTTCCATCCCTGGAGGCATTCGAGGCCAGGCTTGATGTGGCTCTGGTCTGGTGGTTGGCAACTGTACCCATGGCAAGGAGGCTGAAACTAGATGATCATTGTGGTCCTTTTCAACCCAGGCCATTCTATGATTCTATGTAACTGAGTTATTGGGTTCAGTGCTTTCTTGCTTTTACTCAAGAATCATTGAGTCCTCAGTATTTCCTTGCATTTTTATAAAACAATTTAACCATTTTAAGTCTGAACAGTCTTTGGTAAATCTCTTTGTGGTAATGTGTCTCGTGTTTTTACATAGATAGCTCCAAAATTAATACCTCCTGTTGATATCTATGCAAATTACAAGAGATAATAGACAGCTCAAGAACACTATTTGATAAAAGAATTTCATAACTACAAAACCCTGCCTTTTTTTTTTTTTTTTTTTTTTTTTTTTTGTGACAGCTTTGCATGGCCTTTCAAAATGTTGCTTATTTTTCACATTGCTATTGCCACTGCTGAAATGCATCACCCAGTGCCTTGCTGTGCTCACATCCACCGTGGCTATGATTTTTTTTCCACATGGAGGAATTAAATTCCACACCTTTCCTTCCCTGTCAGACTGCTCCTTTTCTGCCATCTGCCCCCTGACAACAATATGTGATGGGCTATTTGCAGGAAGGTTCTACTACTATACCACCAATATCTGCCTCTGACATCATGGGCTAAGATAACAAATAGAAGGCATTACTTTCAGAGCAGATTTTGTATGTTATCATTGTTTTCAATTATTAGAACACTTTGAAGTAAGAGTCTATTATATGTAACATACAATTATATGTGGGCAATTTTTTTGAAGCTTACTAGTGATGAAGTCCAATTTTATATTGAGTTTTAGGTTTATGTTCTGTTTCACTGCCATTTCTTATCAACAAATCTAATGCACCCTCCAACTTCCTCCTAATATCTAACCTAAACCTCCCCATCTCAATCTAAAACCATTCCCCCTTGGGAATCACACGTGCTGCAGTGTTTGTGTTATGTTTTAGCAGAACAGAGAAGAAAAGACCAGTAAATGGGAAGTGTGTTGTCCATGTGTTTTGTTAGGATGTGATAAAGCTGTGATAAATCTGCTATGCATCCTTTTGTGTTCCTATGTATCTGTGAGGCTGTGGAGGTGAAGTGTCCATATCCTCTTCCTACTGTGCTGTGAGTTGAACAGTGAGATCTGTACTGAGATTGCAGCTGGATGCTGAATATAGGCATGTATTTACATGCCAATGATTAATTTTTGAGCATACTCAATACATCCTCTCTTTTGATTAGCAGTCATCTGTACTGCTTTCACCAAAGGTGGGTTAGCCTAGGCATGCATTGGTGTTAAGGCTTAGTGTTCTTTGGGGTATAATGAGATTTTTCAGGAGGATCTAATTCAAATCTTAAAGTCTGTGCACTTTGCATGTGATTTTTTAATACCTATCTTTCTATAAAATGCACAGCTGTATGAAGTAAGGCTGCAGTGTTAAAACTCCTTTCCTCCTCTTATATCAAAAAAATAATTAAAAAAAAAAATCTTGCCATTTTTTGACCTTTTAAGGTGGAGAAACCAATTTGTATAATATAAATTGGTTTCATTTAATGATGTTTTATTTCTATTCAATAATAAGATTAAAAGAATTTAGTCCCTATTTTTAGCTTGGTTTGCATTCACAGGGCTACGTTAATCAACCTGACTTTAGAAAGGATCTGTTATGTTAAGCTTATCCTTAGCTGCAGATGAAATAATTCTGGATTAATGTCATCAAGGTATGCTTTGAATGTTGGCCTAATGTTGATAGCATCCACAGTAAAACTTGAACATATTATTTTTCGTACAAAAATTGGAGTAATTATCATTTGGTGATGCATTCATGTGAGGCTTTTTTTTTTTTTTTTTTTTTTTTTTTTTTTTTTTTTTAGTGTGAGTGGGTTGCTTTGAGAAGAATAAGGATACTGACAGAAGAATAGCAATTACACTGGCACTTTATGACAAAGATTGAACTTAATATTTTACTATTTAGTAAGAAAATAGTTGCCTTAATACTCATATAGTAATATGCTGTTTTAAAGGGAACCTTTTTGAGAGAGGTGCAGAACTTCAATGGCAAATAGTTTTCTACTTCCTCAGTATTTTCTTCTTTTTTTCTGACTTCTCAATAATTCTTTAACTGATTTCCCACTTTCTTTATCAGAAGAATGTATTATTTTGTCTCCATTTTCCACATAATGGGAAATATCCTGAAGCTCATGTTGTGTTTGAGCTTATCCTTTGCTCATCAGGACTAAATGCACCAGAGTTCATTCTCCTATCTTATGCTTCATTGGTTAAATACAGCGGATATTAACTAAGACAGAACATGCCTTTGCTCTATAACAAGGCTGGAACTAGTCAGTAATTGTAGTAAAAGTATGAACCCTCCTAGTAAAAACAGGGAATTTTGAGCACCTGACTCAATTAAACTCTTATACATAATTAGAGGTATACATATATCTAACCTTAAACACATGCAATTTCATGTACTGAGCATATATGCTATTTAGTAATATAACATGTTATATGGTTTTTAATTGTGAAATGAAGTTCTTTCATTCATGACTTCCAGAGTGTCTGGTCCACCAGTTACGTTTGAGAATGCATGTCTCTTCCTTCTTGTCTAAAGAGCTTTTGTAACTACAGATTGTTTTCCATAACTCTTCATACTGATAAAAAAAAATTCTCATGGGGAGAAAAATCTTCCTAAGGGATTATATCATTTTAAGTCATTGTTAATTCTAGTATTTTAGCCCTGAAAAATGATTTATAGAGGTCATGGTGATAAAGACAGTACATTCTAAGGTGCACAAAATACTCAGTGCTTACACATTTTTTTATTTTTATTTTTTGGTTTGTTTTAAATCTGTTATTTTCTGTAGGAATTATTATAAGTTCTTTCTGAACTTATAATAATATTATAATTATATAATTATAAGTTATTTATGAATGCTAGATCACAGAATTATCACAGAATTATAGGGGTTGGAAGGGACCTCTAGAGATCATCGAGTCCAACCCCCCTGCCAAAGCAGGCTCCCTACACCACGTCGCACAGGTAGGCGTCCAGGCGAGTCTTGAATATCTCCAGAGAAGGAGACTCCACCACCTCCCTGGGCAGCCTGTTCCAGTGCTCCGTCACCCTCACTGTAAAGAAGTTCTTGCGCACATTCGTGCGGAACTTCCTATGCTGGAGTTTCAGCCCATTGCCCCTAGTCCTGTCCCCACGCACTACTGAAAAGAGACCAGCCTCGCCACTATAGCTCCCACACCTCAGGTATTTATAAACCTGGATCAAGTCCCCTCTCAGCCTTCTTTTCTCAAGGCTAAACAGACCCAGTTCCCTAAGTCTCTCCTCGTAGGGGAGATGGTCCAGGCCCTTCACCATCTTTGTGGCCCTCCGCTGGACTCTTTCCAAGAGATCCCTGTCTTTTTTGTACTGGGGAGCCCAGAACTGGACACAGTATTCCAGATGAGGCCTCACCAGGGCAGAGTAGAGGGGGAGGATCACCTCCCTTGACCTGCTGGCCACGCTCTTTTTAATGCACCCCAGAATGCCATTGGCCTTTTTGGCTACAAGGGCACACTGCTGGCTCATGGCCAACCTGTCGTCCACCAGGACGCCCAGGTCCCTCTCAGCAGAGCTCCTCTCCAGCAGGTCTTCCCCCAACCTGTACTGGTGTATGCAATTATTTCTACCGAGATGCAAGACTCTACACTTGCTTATGTTAAACCTCATCCGGTTTCTTACTGCCCAGCTCTCCAGTCTGTCCAGGTCTCTCTGAATGGCTGCACAGCCTTCAGGCGTGTCAGCCAATCCTCCCAGCTTCGTGTCATCAGCAAACTTGCTGAGGGTGGCCACTATCCCCTCATCAAGGTCGTTGATGAAGATGTTGAACAAGACTGGACCCAGCACAGACCCCTGGGGGACACCACTAGTCACAGGCCTCCAGCCAGACACCGCACCGCCAATGACAACCCTCTGCACTCTGCCAGTCAGCCAATTCTCGATCCACTTCACCGTCCACTCATCTATCCCATACTTCCTCAGCTTTGTTATAAGGATGTCATGGGGGACCGTATCAAAAGCCTTACTGAAATCAAGGTAGACTACATCTACCGCTCTCCCCCCGTCCACCCAGCTAGTGACATCTTCATAAAAGGCCACCAGGTTGGTCGAGCACGACCTCCCCTTGGTGAACCCATGCTGAGTACTCCTGATAACCTCCTTTTCTCCCAGTTGTCTGGAGATGGCATCCAGCACAAATAGATCTCAGTTTGTACTTCAGTAGAATACGTAAAAATTGAACTATATAAATATAATGATCAAGTTGATTTATAGCATTATGATTATAATTAATGTGTAGTTTGATATTATTGAATTTTTTGTGTAAGCCAAAAGAACAATTCGTTTTTAAACTCTTGGAGCTCATAGTTTTCAATTTGTCCTTATTTTGGGCAGTAGATATGTTATTGAATAAAGTAATCTTTTCTTTAGCATTTACTTCATAGTTAGGTTGTAACCGAGGAACTGTTGCAAAGATCCTGTTTTAGGGAGGCAAAGACAGTACAAGAAAGAAGACATCAGATAGCAACAAAGTATTAATAATATTGATGAAAAATTTGAAATGTGTGTGTGGGAAAAGACATAGTTCACAGTTGAACTATTATGCCTCTGTTAAGGATTTTTCTTTTCCTTATTGTTTAGGAGCTAGAGTGACAAAACTGCAAGATACTGAATATAAAAAGGGAAAATGTGATATATGTAAGGGCAGAGAGTGCAGTTATTCATTTTCTTACGAAAAGTTATCTGTAAAATCAGAAATATTTTTCTGACAGAATGCCTGGTACTGTGCTTCAGTTTCTGCTGGACTGTTTATAACTAGGTTGTAACATCACTTCTGTGTTTATCTGTTGACATATCAGCAAGTTGTAAGATATTTAACTTCTATTTTATTTTATTGCTATGACTTCTTTGAGTGTCTTTGAAGGTGTCATAGACATGACAAGTCTCTGGCTTGTCAGAGGAGGAAGAATGCAAAAACAAAATTTCTAGGACATGATAAGAGAAAATAGAAACAGTTTTAATGGAATTATATAATATTGATTTTTCTTTTGACAGTGAATTGCAACAGATCAGAGAAAGTTAAAATTAAAGCCTGGAATAAAAGCATCATTTTACTGTGTGCACAGTTTAGACAAGTCCATCATTCTAAATATGTGACAAATATAGTTACCTTATTTGTGATCTTTGCATTAATTGAAGTAACTTCAGTCAGATGTTTTTTCAATTTTGCTTCTATCTATAAGGACACATCTTGTACTGTAATCGTAGAGAAGCTATAAAATCCAAACCCAGAATGCTTCTAGCAAGCCTTCTAGCATGTATTCAGTGCTGATACGAACTGATCTCTGTGGTGATAGAAAAGCACTCCACCTCACAGTTAAAGTTTTCTTGTAAAACATTTTTGTCAGAAAAATGATACTCTTGTTTTGAACAGAAATGGCAATAAAAACACAATCCTGACACAGAACTGTAGAATCATCATAGAATGACTTGGACTGGGAGGGATCTTAAGGCTTACTCAGTTACAGTAAGAATTAAAAAAAAATATATTATTACTAATATTTTTGTAAATGTGTTTTCCTTTTAATTACATGGGATGGGAAAACAAGTGGATGGGTTTACTTTAAGAAGAAAATAAATCAGAATTAGAGAACATGAGACAAACATCTGAATAATTCTGCAGAATTTTATTACATGTCCTATTGGTTATTCCAGGGATCAATGCTATTCAACAAATAAGCCTTTTTACTCAGTCTACTTTGTAGATAACTAGCTGAAGTCCAGAAAGTAAGGAAGAACATTTATGAAATATTAACATATCATCATGAAAGTTGAAATATAGTCCTGCCAGGTTCATTGCTGGCTGTGAATCTTTATGATTTTTCTTGAGGTCCCCACAGCATTAATTTTAAATTAAAAAAAAAAAAAAAAAAAAAAAAAAAAAAAAAGTTAAGTAGAACATAGAATCACTAAGGTTGGAAAAGACCTAAAAGATCATCCAGTCCAACCGTTCACCTATTACTAATAGCTCCCACTAAACCATGTCCCTCAACACAACATCCAGTCTTTCCTTGAACACCCCCGTGGTTGGTGACTCCATCATCTCCCTGGGCAGTCTATTCCAGTGCCTGACCACCCTTTCTGAGAAGTAATACCTTCTAATGTCCAGCCTGAATCTCCCCCGCCATAGCTTGAAAAACATCTTTGCAAGTGAAATAAAGTAATGTGTTTGTTTGTCTTTTAAAAGACCAGTATGAAAAGGAATCTGGTTGAACTCCCCAGTGTAGTCAGTAATGTTTGCCAATGTGCTACTGTCAGAATTGAAAATTCTTCTTCAGTTCCCAGCAAAATTTCCTTTGTAGAAGAAATTACAAACTGATATGCCAGCTTACTGTTAATAAATATTGCTGTTCTTATTGATCAATGAGATGTGATTTCACAGAAGTCTTTCAGGTTCAGTCAGTATAATGTTTCCCATCCCTGTCCTTTCTCTAATTGTCCATCAGAGGTGTCTTTCTTAAACAAACTGCTGTAAAAAAGACATGGAATAGCAAGGGTCAGAGTGACATGTGAGTGACTGTGGGGGATGCCTACCCATGTCAAAAAGGGAAACGAAGTAAGAGAAAGTACAGTCAATCTGTAACACAGTTTTTCCTTTGATTATAAATCCCAATTACAAGGGTAACATCTTCTGTCAGTTTGTGGAAGACAATGATATTTCTAATTTTATTATTTTTTTTGGACTAGTCTTGTTGTAACCTTCAAGCTATCCTCATATTCTTGAGGAAGATGACAGTTACTTCTTTTTGTATCAGTGTATTGGAGGTGAATGGTATCATTTATCATCCTTTGCACTGCTGAGTATGAAGGCAAGACAGCTCATTTCTGATTGTTTGCTAACTCAGAAAAGCAGGGCAGAGGAAAAGAAGGCTGTATTTCTAGGCAAAAGTCAGGTAGGCAGGTAAGAATAATTTCTCCTAATTTGGAAGTGAGGTGGGTTTTATTATCCCTTAGGTGGCGTTGAAGAGGTTGCTTACCCCATGGGTAAACTTGACTGCAGAAAATCATTAATCCTTAGTTCACTGAAATTTTTGTGCTGCTACAATTTGTCTTGACTTGTGTTGTAAATTTACATTGGAAACATTTGGTTTATCTTTTAAACTATTTCAGTAATTGTATGGTCCTTCTGGTTTTAGCCTAATGCATGAGGCACTTCAGAGACTGGGAATAGTTCATTGATCTGCTTTATAGAAACCTTATTCTGCTCTTTGCATGGAATATATCCTTCAGCAACTTGATTTCCAAGCAGTTAGCAGCTGTGAAACAGCTTATGTGAGACACTGCATAATGGAAGACTCTGGCCCTAAATCTCAGTGTATATAGCTCATGCTATTTGTTGAGGATGTTATTGTCATTGCAATGGCACCACTTACTTGCAGCAAAGCAAATGACATGGTAATCATTTATATGAGTAGAATCACACATGTAAATGATTTACCCAGAGGTTGTACTGTACTGTGGGTTTAGTTGCTTTATTATCTTATGCGTCCTTTTCTTGCTACTGACATTTTGTATGAGCATTTGGGTTTGTCATTTTTAGGGACGCTTATCCAAGCTTTTTGAATACCTACTGTTCAGGAGCGTTTTGATTAAATTAGCGCTTTATGGAGTCATTTTATTATTTATTCCTAATGCCAAAGATGTTTGAATGAGTGTTTATTCAGAAGGTTACTTTAAATGACAGAGTGCCTTTTTCATAAATGTTACTGTAATCTTGTTTTTTTATTAAAACACTCCATGAACTGTCATGCTTGGGTTTCAGTATATTTGTGGGACATTTTATATTCTGTATTAACTGATTAATCCTCTTGCTTGAAGTTTATGAACTTCTTAAATCTGTATATAA
This sequence comes from Excalfactoria chinensis, assembly GCF_039878825.1. Taxonomy (NCBI): domain Eukaryota; kingdom Metazoa; phylum Chordata; class Aves; order Galliformes; family Phasianidae; genus Excalfactoria; species Excalfactoria chinensis. Next base: position 52,939,903 of record NC_092826.1, read on the forward strand.
TTCTGCAAATCCAGATTATAAAGCTTTTAAGCATTAAGAATCATGGATCTCTTGGGGACCTAAATAATTACACTATTTTTTGCCAATGAAACCGAGCCATTAAGAATCATCATGTGTTTCAAGTGTTCTGAACACAGCGGGCTGACTGAAAGTGTTGCTCAATCATGTATTTCTTTTCAGCTAGCTGCTTAGAAGCTGGTTTTGAAGAGCTCTTCCCATACCAAACATGGTCTTTCAGATATGACTAGCATACAGTCATTGGCATGGGCAGGCATCCAGCCTTCTAAACTTCATTAACAACAGGATACTTAATCTTTCATTTGATTTCAATCCACCCTTTGTACTAATTTTTTGAAAAATCTATTAGAATGATTCAGTAATGTAGTTAATTAATGCAGTCAATCATTTGGAGAATGACTGCTGAAAAACAGATTGTAAAAATGAAGAAATTACACTAGTATTTTAGAAATTTTGGCCTACTCCAGAGAAAACTTCTTCAGTTTTGAATTATGAATTTTGAACTATGCTAATTGTGATTTAAAATACTCTGTGTAGCCTCTGAAATTCATCTGTTCCTGGTTAATTTATTTTGGTATTTGACTTTTATGCAAGTCTGATTCTTGTTAAAGAGATACTGAATGGCCCGAATGGCCCATTTTTCTTAATTGTTTTGTGCATGTAATTAAATATAAAATCAAAAATTTATTCTCATTTCCTTGAACAAAATACAAGTTAAAGATGTGTCACTTTAGAGAAGGTTTTTTTTTTTTTTTTTTTTTTTTTTTTTTTTTTTTTTTTTTTTTCTTTCTCATTTTAAAGGAATATCTCCAAAATGACTAAAGGTAAGAATTGCTTTTAATACTGTCACACCTGGACCATAATTAAGTGATAATTCAGAATAATATGGTGTTGTCTTTTAAGCACCTGAATACAAGCCTGAGTGTCTATTGGAAATTTAAAAAAAATCAAGTCTGAGTTGTTGATGCTGGCTTTTGTTTTCAGGTCCTGTTTAAATAAAAGAGAACTGCCTGGGAGTCCTTGATATGCAAACCTTCAAAAGAAAGAAAAAGGGTATTAATCACTAATTCCTAGGTGGTGTATAATTCATACATATGAATGCTTAAAATATTTGGGTTCATTCTGATATGCTAAGGGCTTTTTTAAAGGCAATTACTTTACCATAGTCTGATGGCGTAACAAACTTTCAAAATGTGAGATGGTTCTTTCTTTCTTTTTCTTCTTATTTATTATTATTATTATTTTAATCCTTAGGGACACATGATGATTTATGACTGTCCAGAAGCAGGTTGAACTGATCTAAATATTCAGTTCTGTGTTCTTCTCAATTGAATCCTTGAGCCTAGATGCAGTAGCTAAGTCACCTATGACATGTGTTCAAGTTACTTTGGAAATCTTTAATCAAAAAGGAGAGAGGCATCTCTGAAATGGAAAGCCTCCTAGATCTCTCAGAGATCTAAGATGCATCTCTTCCATGTATAACATAGAATGTCCCAGGTAGAAGTCAAAGATGCAAAAGATAATACTGAATGACCAGGAAATCCTGGATGAAATGTTAATGCTAGCATTATTAGATAGTAATGATATATAAAAACAAAACAGTTCATTCAAAGATTCTGCTTTTTACTACTCAGTGCTGCTTTAACTCAGATAGGAATATGATGTTTAGAGGCGATTTTCCTTACTTCTTCTTCTTTATTCTTTTGAGATAAAGATTATTCATTCCTAACATCATCAAGAATTTTAGTTGTTGCACTAAGGAGAAAATTTGCCAAGAACAGTTTCCTTCAAACCACTTAACGTTAATTAGCATTTTTACTCATTCTTTTTCTGAGGCTTTTTTTTTTTTTTTTTTCATTTATGTCAGTGTTCATATTATATATAGTCCAAAGATTTCACTATATTCATTCTTTCAGGTGTCTAAAAGGACTTTGGGAATAAAGAAGAGAAGAACTTTTTAGAGTAAATTCAATGAGCTATGATAGGTATTTCTTCTGATGTTTTGTATTTAAATCAGTATCGAAATCAGTTCTCTATCTGTGAGGTTCAAAATATATAGAGATAATTGATTGGGATGGTAATAATAATAAAAAAAATTCTGTCAATTCTCCTCTCAAGTGGACCCAAAATATATAATTGATAAGTTACTGTTTGCTTTGGAATTATCAAATTATATGTAGCATGCCGAAAATGGCATGCCGAAATCTGAATTAATCAATTAAGAAATGGAAAATATATTGAAGCCTCTTTTCCAGATTATACTGCATAATATTTTTGGCACACATGTACTGACTGTATTTCCCATATTACACTTTATAATTTTTTTTAATCTTGTCTCAATCACCCTATTCTCACATCTTATTTTCCAATTCTCCAGAACACTTATTAAATGTAGCTGAAATACACTTTGGAGAAAGTTAAATTTGTCTTGAGGTTTTAGGTTCTTTTATCTCATTTTTTGCATGTTTTTATGAGGAATTTGGGAACTGATTCAGTCCACTGGTACTGACTTGCTTCTATGGTATGTTCTCTACTGTGTAGGTTGCTCTGAAAGTAATACCTCCTGTTTATTTCCATGGAAACAGTAACAGATACAAAGAACACAATGGCACTATTTGATAGTGCAGATTCTCAGCTGCAAAACTTTGTTTGTTTGTTTTTTTAACACTCACCACCATTGGCTATGCATTTTTGTCCACAATGAACAAGAGTCTGCATGCTGTGCTCCTACAGATCTATACTGGAGGAGGTGACTCACTGTTTCACAGCTACTATGACAGTGACACTACTAGGAAAATGTTGCCTGCACAGTCCATCTTTCATTGGCCTAAACAGATAGAAGATGTCAAATCCAAATTACATGATGGGAGTGGTAGGGTGATCTAGAAGAATCCAGCCCCCTTCCTATTCCAAAACACAGTATACATCACTTTAACTTCTAAGGGTTGTGTCCTGAACTTTTTATTGTATACAGTCGTCTTTCTGTTCCTACATGAGCATTTGTGGGACCTACCTGGTGCAAACTTAGTGGTATTCTAGTGTTGCAGCCATCATTTCCAATGCAGTGAAGCTGATATTCTGTTCCATACTCAGTTCCTTGGACAGAATCTGCCAGTCTGCATGAACGATCTGATCAAGACCCTTTGCATTTTGTGATGTGACCATCCAGAACATGGCTTGTCTTTCATGTCACTGTTGCCACTGCTGACACACACCTCCCAGACCTCGCTGTTCTCACATCCCTCTCTGGTCTCCATCAACATTCAGCATGTGTCAATGAAAGTCAGGGGCACCATTTATTCCATATGGACAAATTCAGTGGCACACATTTGCTTCACACACTCCCATGTTAGACTGCTCTTCTGCTGCTATCTATTTTATGGCAATAACATATAATGTAATATTGATGGGAAGGCTCAAACTATACCACCAACCTTTGTCTCTGACATCATGGGCCAACATAGTAAATTAGGAAGCATTACTTTTGGAGCAGTCCTCATAGATCATGCCAGAGCATACTAGGCAGATATGTGAGTGGACTGAAGGCAGCCTGTTCAGTACTGAACATAGTTCTCACTGCAGATATTAACTGATTCCAGCAAGGAATGTAATGTTTTGTATCGTGCATTTGAGGAAGCAGATTGGACTCATTTTTGTTAGGTAAATTAAATTCAGTTGAATTGAATTAACGAATGTCAGTGGCTGAGTGGAGGCCATTCTGCTTCAAAATGCAAAGTCTGGATAAGAAGAAGAAATAATCTATGAAGCTGTGGCATCAGATATCAACTAAACTACTGATAAATCAAAGATAATGTCAGTTTTCTGATGTCTGTGTCCCCTTTTGCTTTTTCTTATTAATTTACTACTCTCCTTGTTCTCTGTGACTCTCAGCGGGGCAGTGTTTAGTATGAAAAGTTTCTGACAAGATGTACATGTTACTACTGCTCATTCATGGAGGTTAAATATTAAATGATCATTCTTTACCTGAATTACTGCCTGAATTCTCCCATAGGATGGAGAACTTTCTCAGTCCAGCAGGACATGCTGCTGCCTCATACAATATCAGGTGCTTTTAGCCCTTACATTTGAAATGGAACCCTTGGAGTCCTTACTGGCTTTCACATCACAGTTGTGTTTGTTTGTTTGTTTTCTGAGTTTTACTGTATTACTATAGTCTGTCTCAGAAGGGACAGCTGTGCTTCATGCATGTTCTAACAGAATCTGACACATACTCCATAAGTAGGAACTGTATGGGAGATTGGTAATCACAGCCTGAACCTCTGATTAATCAGCTGAGGCAAGTGTGGGGTCAGCTGTGGGAGCACAGGTGAGAGTGATGTAGCTGTGCTCCTGGAAGGGGTGGAGCTCGACTCCACCTCCTCTGAGACCTCATTTAAGGGCTGACTCCCACTGAGGCAGCATCTCTTGGAGATTGCTCTAAAGTGAGGACCACCCCAGCTTCTTCAGCTAAGGCACCACCACTGGTGAGTTTCCCTTTGCTTATTACTTCTGTACGTTTGTTACCATCTTTGCTACCATCTGTATATTAACAACCAATACAAGGAACAAAGAGAGAAAGAAAAAAAAAAAAAAAAATTGTTGAATCTGGTGGTTGAAGATGAAGTTCCTCAGAATGAAGGTGATGAGGTATGGTTGCCCTTGCTGTGTATCTAAACAATCCCCGTGTGAATTTTCTTTGTTTTATTCGCCTCCTTGTGGGCCTTTGTATATCTACCTCAGTGGTTTAGCTGATTTTGTAGTGCTATTTAGGATTTGTCTAGGCATATGGGTTACTAGAAACTGTAGTAATCTTGAAGAATGCTGCTTGGAGTTTCTGTTTATTGTAACTAGTCTATTAATAGTAAGTCTATTAGCTTTGCACACACATATAGTATTATTCACTAAAATTTGACCATATAAGGTAAAGATTCATAGTTTATTTTATTGTTATTAGAAAAGAACAATGTTTTTATTAAGTACCCAAACTACATCTAGCCTTTTCTCTTAAGGGCCTGCATTCTCACTAGGGAACCATTCAAGTGCTCTGATTGAGTTGATACAAATTGGATGGGAAAATTGGGTGGATAAGAGCAATTGAATTTGGGAAGTTTATGGGAGCTGTTAGTTCGAGGTGAATAATAAAATAAAGATGGCAGTTTTGCAATTTTGAAAAGCTCTGTGCTATGTAACAGACTATAATTTAATTCTAAGAGACTATTTTATTAGATTTTTTTTCCAAGTAAAACCACAATTCCTATTGTTCCTTATCATATGTCTCATTACTGCTGCAAGTATTATACTCTTTATGTGATTATAGTGATTCATACATCACTCCCTTGGTTGTTTTGTACACAGTTGCAAGTAAATAATAGTTGCAATTTCATACTTTTGAATACAATACCATTAGTGTTATTGTTTTGTTTTGTTTTTAAACAGAGGTATATATTTTAGTGAAAAATTAATGACAAATCTTGCATTTAGATCAGTCAACAGGTAGATAACTGATAAAATCTAAATGCTGACTATTGATCAAAGTAGTAGATCTGAAGAAATACCAGTTGTTGCTTCTTGTTTTAGTGCTTTTGCCAAAAAATGTTTGAGTTTTACAATAAATAGGTATAAAATTTGTGATAACTTTCTCATTATCTTTCATGTTTTTGAAAATATGTGATCATAATTTGTGTATCTGAACATGCAGCTATCATAAGTACATATCTAACTAAAACAAAGCAATCCCTTTTGGAGGAAGCTGGCTTTGTAAGTGCTTCTGTGATAGTTTTTGCAAAGCCAGTCAAAGCCCAGGAGCCTTGTATGAGAGAGTGAGGTTTGAATTCACCCTATAGGTAAATTGAAGGAGTTTCACTCATGGGACAGAAAAGAGAAATTCCACTTCTAGAGGAAGCAGTGATTTAGGAAATCTAAAACATGAGAGCAGTGACGTACAGGGGGGAAAAAAAGGGAAAATGTGGCATCTGTGGACATTGCACAATGAGTTGAGATCTGATTCTTAATCTTGCTCATTCGGAGTCATATGTTGCTGTACTGTTGAGCTGGGTAGCTCTCTTTGGGAAAGTGAAATTGTTTCAGTGTTGATTTCCTGGTGTTTCTTCAGAATTTTTAATGAAGGCTTACTTGGCAGAGAAAGGAGAAGGGATGAGTTAAAGTAGACAGCTGTAAACCTCTGAAATAGTGTTATACTGGAGCAACCAATATAAATGTAACGACAAGTATGTCAGAGCAAAAACATGTTTGCAAACTGTGGAGTGAACCAGAAGCTTAGTTCTCAGGGTGATGTCATTTCATTAAATATTTTTACATCTTCTCCTGCTTTTAAAATTAGATGCATCATCAATCAAGGATTCATCTGGACCAAATTGATTTTGTACTGAGTTAGATGCTACTTAAAAGTTATGGTACAAAATGGATCAAATGATATTGGATGGTTTTGCCTGTCTTAAGGCATCCCCAGAATTTTGGTTTAGTTATAGCATAACCACGTTAATTAACGTATTATGTGATAGTGTAAGAATGTTTTTGGTTCATTGCCTTTTCTACCTCTTGATTTTTCAGTTTTGAATGGATTATCAAAACTATCCAAAAAGTTGTTCATTTATTTCCCCTCCCTCTTCTCCCTTTGGTTTCATGTAGTAGTTAACATAACAGACTCAAGTTCAATGCAAAGGAAAATAATTTCAAAGCATTTAACTGGAACAATGTGTGACTGTTATCAACAGTCAATTATCAACTATTAAAATATTGAGAAATAACTGAGAAATTGAGTTGTCAAAGAAAACACATCCTATCCTTTTGTGAAAATATTCATTTTAAATTTTGGGATGTGCGGTTTTTGTTTGTTATGTTTTGTTTGTTTTTCCTGGTGATTTTCACTGTGGTTTGTCTTAAAAGGAAAAACCGGATTAAGTCAGTAGAGATCAAAGTTAGATGGCACAGTGAAGGATTTAATCTGTTGGAAGTCATGTATACCTGTGTTAAGACTACATTATATAGACACATTTCCTGTACGAAAACATCAAGTCTGCAAACAATACCATTGAAAATTGACAGAACTCTTGTTGGACTGTTTGTGCTGTGTGCAGTTAGCCAAAATTGTGTAGTGTCTCCAGATGCTGACCTCCAAAACATTTGTGGCCACTTGTGTGTCAAAATACTAAGCTGCTTTCCAAGGCAGATATGTAACAAAGTAATAAAAAGTTCTTGTATTTTAAGAAGTACAAAGCACTATCTCTCTTGGCATCTTTAAGCACAGGATGAGTGAGTGGTTTACATCTTAAAATACAAAAGATGGTAAATTTTAGGAAGTGGAAAGAAAAGGGTACAGTGACAAAACGAAGACACAGAGTTAAAAATTGAAATATGTATATTATAAGATATTCTTCTTTGGCATGTAAATAATTATGGTAATTAAAATTACACCAATAATCTGCCACAACTTATGTCATTTTCATTCATTGGATCAAGTTTACTTCATTTCTTAAAAAAATATTTACAGTAACATTTTGTCTTCATTTTGTTTACCTGAGTAAGGAAATATCTCAGGAAGTCAAAGTCGAACTGTGTGTCATACTCTGTTGACTTCAGTGAAGCACAAATTGGCAGCTATTGAAGATTTTCAGTTTTGGTGATGATTGCTTTTTATTAGTGTTTTTAATATATTTACTGCTTGAATATGCCTAATGAGTTTTTCTTAACATTCTTCTTGTGGTTTACGTGTGCTACTTTGTGTTTAAAGACACTGAATACTTATTAAAAGAGAAGCTGGACGTGGCATTCCTAAGTCCAAGGCAGCTTTCCTCACTTTTTTTGTCAATGTATTTTTTCACAGGTGTAACAACCTGTTATAGCAACATTTCAATATTAAAGTAAATACGAGTGATTTTGATTCATCTGGGAAATAAAAATAATGCTAGGTTCTAATAACTGAAATGATATCTGTCAGAAACTTTGAGTTCATTCTTTAATATTTACATAATGAAATTAAATGAATGTAGAAACAGTACATTTGTAAGCAAGGTGTGGCATTTCTCCAAGTAGAAATAAGCATTAAGAGCTTGTCCACAAATGGCTGCAGATGGTTAAAATAGGACTTCATTATTTTAGCAGGTTTGCTTCCTATTTATTTCCTTTTCATTAGCATTTTCACTTCCTAACTGCTGCTTTTATTCAGTCCAAAGATGTTGTAATTTCTCAATGGATATGTTTATGATACTGCAAAACGTTGCTATGGAAATGATTGGAAAATCATAAGTGCAAAGCCTATTTTCAAATGAGATTTTGGTCTTTTTGCGTCTCCTTGTTTATAAAATTATCTGGTTATGCAACTGTTGCAAATCATCAAGATTATTCAAGATATAACTAGGAGAGTGTAAATGCTGTAAGTGCAAGTAACCTTTAGATATTTCAACATAAGTCAGGAATGACTAGTGGGAGTTTGGTATCTATTTTATGTGAACCCTGATATTAGAAATAGCTGCTTTGATATATTCAGCACAAATGTCTTTTGATTTGTAGCAGTAATATTACCTCACCTTTAAAGCACTTTTCATCTGTCTCTTTCTAATCTTTCTTTCTACCAAACATTAATTAATCTTTGTTCTAATGTACAGTAAGTTAATATCATTTTCATTTTACAGATGAAGAAACTGTATCTAAAAAGGTCAAATCTCACGAGTGACAGATGGAGGTAGACAGTATTTTTCTGCTTTAACCATTGGAAAAAATATATACCTTCAATCAGTACATTTGCAGTTCCTGAACACCAATCGATATTTTCATTCCAAGACCATTTCTATCCAATGAAGGAAGAGTGAAAGAACGGTATAGCATATCTAAAGCAGAATTATATCGCTGAAGTGGACCGGTTACAGAATATGGGCAAAAATGCCTACCATGTATATGCGTGTGTGAAAATAGACATACTTAATATTTTTAACATCTGTGGAAAACTTTTCAACAGATCTGACAATATACTTAGAGATATCAGTAGGAATATTTCTTCCAGAAATATATCTATTTCCTCAAATTTTAAATGGAAAATTCTGCTCAGTAATCCAAAACAAAAACTAATGGAGAAAAGAGTTCCCTGTAGTGGAATGAACAGCTGGCATTTTTTTCAGAGTAGAGAAAAATGTTTCATTTCAACCTTTCAAGTAGTCTTTTGAGGTCCCTTCTTTCTCAAAGCCGGAGTGCATGACAAACTCCTAAACATCATAACATCAAAAGTTCTAGTCATTGTGTCTAGGTAGTATTGTGGACCAATTATGGACCTGGCATCTCAGCTTACGTAGATTTCTGGGCTGTTCCTAAAAAGGTTTTGATGTATCTGAAACTGTTTCATCTAGCTGAATTTGAAAGCTGTTATACAACTCTTGAAGTAAAAAAAAAAAGGCTGGAAAGCTTGTTAGCTTTGATTTCTGTGTGGTTCGACTTGTAGGATGTCTGTTTCTATGTAGTGGGCATATTTTAGCAAAACTGAAATTTTTTGTTGGAATTTGTGACACTTATAGAATATAACTTTTCTGTGTTTTTTTGTTTGTTTTAATTATTATTTAATGGAAATGTAATTGATATTAAAGAAAATACAATCATTGATAAAAGAGGAAGTTTGAGATTTGATCCTTCAGCTGTTTTGACATAGGATGATTAATGGCTACTGAAGATGCTAGAGATGTAAGCAAAGAAGTCTAACTTCTGCAGTTGAGTATAGCAGGGTATTTTTCATGGAAAGAGGAATTTGATTACCTAGAAATTGAATTAGTTAGATATGTATTCATGTAAATTTAATTTTTAGCAAGACACTGGGATAACTGCCATTATATGTAATCTTTTTTTTCCTTAGTCTAATTGCAGAGTATATATATATATATAAAGCAGTCTAACATCTGGATAGCTGTACTACTGTGAGCATACATGCTGGAGTGTTTATCAATAAATGATTCAGATATATTATTTTGGTTGTGTGTAGTATTTTCTTGCTATCTTCCTAAATAGACAATCTTCATTACCAATCCAAATTTTGTTCACAAGCATCTCTCTCAGTATTTTTCTTTCCCGTAGCTGCTCGTAGACACTCAGCCCATCTAGTAGCTGACCCCTAGATGCCACACTAGGACCTGCAAGCCATAATTTAATAATAAAGTAAGACAGACTGTAATGTGAGACTGAAAAACATACAGGCAACAACCAGTTTAGATGTGAACGACCTCTTTTGTGCTCTTTTCTCTCTCTTTTCCCAGGTTTATCTTTCCCAGATCCAATGTAATTCTATTCCTTTTCCTTACCTTAGGTTATACTATCTACTGTACTCCTGCAGCCCCATTTAATGTACATGGCTTCCCAGGGAGACATTTTCCCTGATGACCAACCTTTGTGGGTATCCTCACCAGGAAAAACAATCTCATAATTTTCCTTTGGTGGCCTCTGAAGTAGAAAGTTGAAGGCACTCCATTTTCATTTCTTTAGCTTACTGTTTGTGGTCATCAGCCATTAGTTTGATAATTTAATAACTTAATTAGGATAGTCTAGAGGCCACATAAACAAATTACAGCAGGCATCTAAAGCCAGTTTGTGCAGTTGTGCAGTTATGCAAGACTTAGATTCCTCATCCAAAATTGTGTTTCTGACTACCCCTTTTCACCATGACTGCTTATGTGATTTCTCTGTTCTGCACCAAAACCTGCATCCTACCTATGGTTTCACAAATTAAAGTGTTTTGTTTTTTTTTTTTTTTTTTTTTTTTTTTTTTTCCCCTAGCAGGCTTTATTAGATATGTTCATGTCCCTGTCATTTAATAGAAGCAAGAGTTTTGCCCTTGTAGTTCAGTATCATAGCCAGGGCACTGTATATATCTTTCCCCAAAGAAGTGCTTCAGGAAATGAATTAGGTTTAGTTCAAGCTTAAGTGCAAATCAACTTTCCTTGAAAGTTATCTAACCCATAAAGGGAGTGGATTTAAGAAAAAAATCTTTTTTTTTTTTTTTTTTTTTTTTTTATATGTAAATTTGATCAGGCAGCTTCTTGTAAAATTATTTGTTTTAGGCTTCTCCCATATGGCATATATGTTTATAAATATCTTGATCCCTGACTCTCACAATTGTTGCATAGAGAAACTGGTAATTTCCTTTGAACTATTATTTTGTTGTGGGATCAAATGCCTAGGAAATGGATAATGAATGAAACTGGTAGTCAAAGCACTGAAGTAGCTGACATAACTATGTCTCTTTTGAGAAATAAGGATAAAAAGGCATAATCTAAGTTGCAGATTTAAATGAAATTAATGAATGAAACTTAATTATTGCTATCCTCTGGAAAATAATATGAATAGTCACAGGGAAAGTGACTTTTTGAACATCTACAGTTTTTCTCTGCATGTAGGATATGTTCCAAACAGTGACAGATTTCTCTTTTTCTATCTGAAGTTTCACTTGGAGATTAGTAGACTTCTGTGACAGTTACTTTTTAAAATCAGAAATTATGGTTTCATAAATAAAATAAATTGTACAATTAAGCTGTTTTCTTGCTTCAACTTTTGTAGATTAAAAATAGCAGACTGTATACTCTTAGTCTGAAATAAATTTCGGGACCAATTTTTAATCACCTTTTGGAAAACTAAATTCTAATCTACAGTGCCCTCCTTTTCCACTCCCTACAGTGTGGTTTTTATTTTTTACTTCCAAATACCAACTTTTAAAACATATATATAATAGTAAGCACAGAGACATTCTTACTGATTGCTGAGTAATTGTTATTGACATTTAGGGAGATGTGTTGTGGATGTGTATCAATTATTGAGAATATGGCTTAATATTAATATTGATATTTATTGTTCATAGAGTCATAGCTATTATAACTTTTGTTGTTGTTTCTTAGAAATTCTGAATAGATTTTTCTATTCAGAGGTAATTTTTTTTTCCTACCTGTTTATTTCATTCCCTGTCATTTTACTTAAAATAAATAAATAAAAATAGTATTTTATATTTATTTATATATTTTTAATACATATATTTTATATTATTTTTTCTTTTGAGTGAAATGTTTTTCTTCTGAGTAAAATGTATACTGGTGTATATAGTTCACCCTTGCAGGCCTCTTGTACTTCTTCTGTATCCAAATAGCTCAGGTATTTCAAATGTATAGGAAAGAAGCCTGTGTGTTCTAAGACATTCCAATTTTGTCTTTTACTTTCATATCTGCACGAATAACTGCAACATCAGATGAAATGGCAGAGTAGGAAAAAAAGAAACAACAGCGTAAAACAAAACAGCTGATACCTGGTTACTATAAGTTTAAATGTTGAGACATTTATTGAACAACTGTCATCATTCACACTCATTTTAAAGATACTGATATGATCTTGTCTGTAGAATGTGTTAAATCATTAAAGAGGAAGAGAGTGGAAGAATTCTTAGAAATACATCCCTTTGCTAATATTCTTTCTGAGATATGAAAAAACAATCTTTTTGTTTACATGGAAATTTGTATTGTGCAGCTGTATTTGATTTGCAGCTTTGCTCCATGAGTAGAATGATGAGCACTATTACATAGTATAGTATGTCATCATGAATTCTCTAACCTAACATAAAGTTATCTTTTAACTGTTATGACATTTTATGCCAATAACATAAATACAATTTAAATTGAAGTCTACTTTAACAGAGGCTTATGTGATTAATTGACCTTGGACAGAACTGCTCATTAACTACATGCAGAATGATGGGGCAAAGAATGAGTCAAAGATAGTAGAAAGAAGATTAATGGACTGAGATAAATATTATTTCATACATGAAGGAAAGGAGCAACAAAACAAATAAGCGATGAAAAGAGAGTCACTTATTACTTCCCCCAAGCTGAATGATCTCCAGTCATTCTCTAAGCAGCTGCCACCTTGGGAGGCAATGCCTCACCCTTCTTCCTCCTCTCCATGTTTGATTTCAGTTAATAATGTACATATGAAGAGGGATGTATTTTATGTAGTAGCGATGATGGTTAGAGGCATATGAAAAGTTGCAACTATCTTTGCTAATTCCACACTGTTTTCTGCTATTTCCATTTGATGTACTTAAAATTATTAGGTCAGAGCAGATTAAAACGAATGTTTTCACACGTGTCTCAGCAGAGTTGGACAACAGATCTTGCTGACCGACAGCAATACAGTGTTTTAGTTGATGAAGTCTTGCTTTAAGTCTGCTTTGAGTTTATCTGTTGGGTTCATATATTCTTTTCTTCTAGCTCTGGCTTTATCTCTTTGAAAATGCTTCAGTTGTCATTTTATTAGAACTGTTCATTCTTTAGCTTACAAAGGCAGATGAAAATGCAAAGACAAAGGCAAATCAAAAGGAAAGCACAGAATGTGTATGAGATAATTACATTGTACAACAAAGGGGGAAAAAATCATTTCAAATGAAGATCTGAGCTCTATATTTTGTTTGATTCCAATCTGCATGATCCTCACAACTTCTTACTTAGCGCAATACTGGAAAATAGAATTTCATACATAACAATCTTGTATATAAACGCGATTCAGATTTGAAATAGACCATTCTATTAAAAGATTTTTGTAAGTCACTGCAAGTTGATTTTTCATAAATCATCTCTCTAAAATGTTGAAGAATACAAAAAAAAAAAAGAAAAAAAAAAAAGAAAAAAGAAACAAAAAAATGAGATCAAGCACCTACATTCCAAAATTAACTACAATGAAAAGGAGAGCTGCATATATATAATCAATAGTGTCTAAGAACGTTTAATAACAGAGAACATAAATTGTGTGTTTTCAGTATGACTAGAAAATTAGATGGGAGGTAAGGTAACCTAAATCCTGAGGAACTGGCAAGGCATGCTGCATGTCTGTGTGAATTTTCCTGCATATTTGCAAAAATGCCCTAAACTTTAATTATGGGCATGGTGTTAATCCTTAAAAGGTAGCTTGAAAAGTTTCAGTCATACTTTTTTTATTTTTTTATTTTATTTTTTATGTTATTTTGTTTTTTTATTTTTTTATTTTTTTTAGTTTTTAATTTTTTTATTTTTAATTTTTTAATTTTTATTTATTATTTAGGGTGAAAGGACATGTTTTTTAAATAAATTCTGAGTTTAAAGAGATTTATATTTAAAACCTTTCAAATATAATAATGTAGACTGTTTTCTTATGTGCTAGTTACAGGACCCCAGCAGCCATCAAAATAGATTACTTTACATTCAGAAAGACTGATAAGCCTGTTCTGTTATGGTGTTATGGCTTGGAAGCACCTGGATATTTCATTTCATGTTATAAAGCATAATTCTACCTGAGGGAATTCATGAAGACAAATAATGTTACAAATCTTGTAGGTTAAAGTTAAACTAACAAAAAATTTGTTATGCTTCTGATAATTTGTTCTTTCCATTCTGATTGAATTTTCATATGATTATCAAAACAAATTAAAATGAGTATGTTTATAATGGATATAAAGTGTGGAATGTCCTGTAGACTATGGTTAGGTTTGAGGGAAAATTTCCTAACCTTTAACAGGTAATTAATTTAGCTGCCGAGTGATTAAAAGAGCAGTGGATTGTATAAAGAAGTTAGCAACTCTCAGTAATGAACTGTTCCCTCTTGGCATGCCTCAAACTGTATTGCTTTTTGTGATAATTAAATAAAAACCAGACCTGGGTAAGCTCCCAGGAAATGCAACAAATGTGAAACTGCAATCTAAGATGTTTGTATCTTCCTGATTTTTGTTGCATATTTTATGATTTTGTTTTCCTCCTGTTTGTCCATAACAGGTTTTCTCCATTGTGAATGTTTTATAACATGTGGTATGAGCTTGCATACTGAAGAACTTAACTTGACAGATTATTAAGAGTGTATCGGAAGCTCATTGTCATGAAATAACTTGACAAGAGATTGACAATTTGTGGCTTACAGTTTATTTTGTTTAGTTTGTCAGTTTATTCTCCACTATATTGAAAGAAAGAAAAAAAGAAAAAAAAATAGTAACTAAAATGGACAAGCTTAAACTTGAGGATACACAAGAACGAGTATTTCAGTGTTTGTAGGAGATGCAGATTGTCTTTTTAAAATAAATAAATTAAAACTGTCCTCTTTAGAACTCCTATTTCTTAGGGCCAAATCTGACAGTTTGCTGGAATGCTTTCTTGTGTTAATAACTATTCATAAGAGTATCACAGATAAAAACTGCACCATCTGGCTCATAAACAATGTATTACCTGAAAAAGGTAGGAGAATCACAGTGAGCACCAAAGCATGCTGTGTAAGCTCTTACTAACTTTTCTTCGGGCTACTTTGTATCATCAGTCAAATAACTTGACAACCACCCAAGAAAAATATGTATAACTTTTAGGCTTTTAATTTTTTATTTTATTTTATATTTTTTAAGTTACATTCATCTTCCAGTAGAATAATGAATGAGAAGGTAACAGTTTGAAATAGAAATTGATAAAATGCCAGTTCTTTCTTGTATCCTAAATTTAATTCCAGACTTTTTCTGTTGAATCTTTTTATTATACAATTTATATACCAACATACAGTCTCAATTGTATCTTAAATATGGGAATTTTGACCTCGGTCCTTTTTCCCACTTCTTGTGTATTTCCTTGGTGTCCAGGACCCAAGCATTCAATATCTTGCAGATGAGAATAAATATTTTTTATTAAGTGTTCCATAAGTAAACAGTATATTCTCAGTTTGTTTTATTTCTGAGTATATTTCTTATGATCTTGTGTAAGTGTTGTATATTCCTTAGGGTTGGTGGCTTTATGCCCAGGTGTGTTCTATTGCTGAAGCCAGAAGGGCATATATTATATGCAGTCTGCTATAACCTGTTATGATGAAGTGTACTATCTGAGCCAGCTGTAGATAATAGAATACATAATTTACATAAAATATTAACTACCATATTATTTCAGCATCCTATATTTGGGAGTAGTCCTAAATTGTAAAATGTCAACCAGTTTACAGGCACAAATGTTTAAACAAAGGAGATGATGTTACAAATAAAACTCCTCAATGTATTTTCCTTTGCCAAATTCAGGAATATAAACCTCATTCCAGGTTGATGTCAGCCAAGTATCATTTGTCTAGCCAAAATTTTTAGCAGCAGTGGAGATTGTTATGGATCAGTTTATTTGGGCTTCTTTAGAAACGATATATGTAACATGAAGGTGTAAAGCAATAATTTATTGCCAAACATATTACGGATAGTTAGGACTTAATGAGCTTTTAGGCTAGGCATTAACATGCTTATTAAGATGCTTTGGCTATGAGGCAGTTTATTCCAGCATCCAACCACCATCTGCTGAAGAACTTTTACCTAATCCCCTCCACCCCCGACACAGCTCCATGCTGTTCCCTCATGTACTGTCACCAGAGAGCAGAGATCAGCACTTCCCCTCCACTCCACTTGTGAGAAGCTATAGGCCACCATGAAGACTCCCCTCAGCTCTGGGCTGAACAAGCCAAGGGATCTCAGCTGCTCTTCATACATTTTCTCATCTCCACTCATATCACTGATATAAATAACAATGAGCATCTTTTTTTTTTTTTTTTTTTTTTTTTTTTTTCCCTTCATCACCTTTCTGTATTGACATATTTTTCATAGTATCATAGTATTGTGTGTGTTGGAAGGGACCTTAGAGATCATCGAGTCCAACTCCCGGGATTCGAGCCCTCTGTGTAGCAGAGTGGCACTTCTACCACTTGCGCCACTGGGGGGATTCGATTTTTTTGTGTCCTTGAGCTGCTAATGCTCAGTAACCCTACTTCTGTCTCTGTTTTACTTTCTTTCCCAGCTGCTGGGGTTAACATTTTGCAACTGTGTCATATCACAGCTGGGCTTTGCATTTTTGGTGCATGATTGGTGCGTTAGACTGAGTAGGTTGAGAAAGGGTGACAAGATGCAGATCATGATTAGATAGACTCTGTCTTTATGTATGTCGGTGGCATGCAAGTGCTTGATTTGCCACGTTTACTACTTCTTTCAGATCTGCTTCTGAGTGTGGAACAGAGAGAGAACAAGAGTGTTGTTTCAGCATTGCAGATGAAGGCTTTTTGGCTTAGGTTATGATCCCCAACAGTGTGCCTTGGGCTTTTCATTCAGAAGACGTTTAGATGTTTTCATTAAATTATTTTTCTACTTTTACCAGTTGGGCTGTGAATAATACAGAGCAGTATAGGACAATTACAACTTATGTTTTCCCACCAATGAATGACAGCAAAGGACTATTGAAAGTCTTCTATTTCAGCAGAATACCTGGACTCCACATCATGCCCCATGTGAGCTGACTGAATTTTGAAACTGTCTTGTAGATAGGTTTTGAAATTATATCACTGTACTAATGTCCATGGTTTAATCTCCATAAATGTTCAGCAAACTATGATGAATGCCAATGGGTGCAATTTTTATCTCTGCATAAAGAGATTCAGTGACACACTGTTCCTTCATACTGACTCCATACTGTTAGATGGCAACAAAATGCAACAGAATATTGGTCGGAAAGATCAACCTCTACTGCCATACTACCAACATCTGCCTCTGACGTTAATGGCCAAAATAATAAAACAGGAAGCATTACTTTTGGATCAATTCTTGTAGAGCAGCAGTATAGGAAAATACCATTTCCTTTAAGCATGTTAAAATACACTCGTGTCTGCTATTTGTTCTGACTGTAACAGAAAAAGTAAAACAATCATAGTTCTACAATTCTGTTGCTTCCTGGTAGTTTAAATTTCAATTTTTTGATGATAATTCTTGATGTAAGTTTTCTTGTTTGTCATCCATACCAAAATCCACTTTCAATAACAGCCTGAAAAATGTTGTGCTTTGGCACCAATTAATTCATGTAATCAATAGTAATAAAGTGGTGTAATGGCAAAATAGGCCAGAGTTCAATTAGAAAGTCTGAATTTCAGCTAAGTCAGTATCTTGAAGTTAATCATAAAGATAAAATTAGTCTTTGGATGGCCAGGATATTTTGCTACCCAAAAGAAACAAGTTGAAATTAAGCAACAAAAACTAAAACAGACGAAGAACAGAAAAATAAACTATTTGCCAGCATGCATTACAATATCCAGGAGACATTCCTGTAGGAATATTTTCCATGTTTTTCAAGCTTTTAAAAATTAATATTGAAAGTTGATATAATTTCTATGTCTGATGTTGTGTATTGAAATCTGTGGCTTATTGCCTTGAAAATTCTAAAAATAATGATTTTGTCCTAAGATATTAAAATTTGTTGAGTTGATAGTAATCTATTTAAGCTAAAGTTTTCTTAATTATGAGTTCAAGCTCTGTGGTCGGACTGAGAATAATTTGAGATTAGTTGATTTCTATTTCTGAGATTTATTCTTTTGTTAAACTCACCATAGTTTGTAAAGTTCAGTAATTATGTTTTCAGACAGGTTTTGCAGAGCAATCTAAGTTTCAGTTTTTAGCAATAATTAGACAGTTCTGACAAAGTTCAGGAAGCATTTGGACAGCACTCTGAAAGGTATGATTTGATTGTTGATGTTCCTGTAGGAGTTAAACTCAGTGATCCTTGTGGGTCCCTTCAACCTCAGGATATTCTGTGATTATATGATTGCTATTGCTTATCAATTTGCCAGTTTCAATGAGGTCATTTTTCATAGATAGCTCTAAGACAGGCAATTTTGATCAAATAGCAATAGGGTGTTCCATTAGTTTGTGACTAGAGGACGCATCTGCTTGAATTAACTTGGAAATAGGCAGTATGTTTGTACACATAGATATACGAAATGGCAGTTATTCCTTTTATCGTTCCCTTTGAGTTCTGTTGCTCATTCTGCAGCTACTATGTGAATATATATGCAATAATCATTAAGAAGTGTATCTGAAGAACGTTTTCCCTCAGATACTGCTACAGAAGTACAAATAGCATACAATTCTGCTGAAGTTTACTGAAAAAAACCCACAACCTGCTCCTTCTTGACAATGGAAATATGGTATCCGTTTATGGAATTACTACTTTATGGAACGTGAAATGAAAGAAGGTCCCTTTTGAATTCTAAAGACTCAAAGCAAGTCTGAAGGAGTCACTTAGACATTGAACAGAGTATCTGCTTTTCATGGTTCTCTTTGTACTGTAAGATAATATTTTTTACTTCAAAGAATTAGTTTCTTTGAAACTTGACTTTTTTTTTTTTTTTTTTCAATTTAAGTACCTATTAATAGAAGCCTTGACATTTTGCATCATTGCCTTACACTTTATATACAAATATCATTGATTTCAACTGTGTATATTGAATTAGAGTAGGGTAGATGGCTTTTCGTTTATAAGAGAGTGGTGACAATATTAATCTCCACTACTATAAAGGCTGCTAAATCTCCCTTTGGTATGAAATGCTTTAAATAATATCTCAGAATTAAATTGTGCAATTTCTAGGCTGACATAAATTGAGGTGTTATGACTGTGCTAAGGTAAATAAAGTGAATTCTGAACATCACTATTTAAAGCTGTTCAGTTGGGAAAAAATGTTATTTGTTTCTGGAATGAACTCTTTGAGCCATGGTGACATCCAGTGTCTAATTAATAGCAGTTCAAATTACAAAAATGTCATAATCACCTTCTGTTGTCTCAGTGAAATGTTTACTTCAGTCTTCCTCTGATATTTTGCCATGTTTTTGCTTTGAAGAGAACAAAATTGTTCATGATGTTTTTCCTGAGGTTTTTGTCCAAAATTTCTGTCTTTGATGTCCGTTCTTTACTCATTTTAAGGTGAGTTGTTACAAAATCTTTCTGGTGTTCCCTGAAGTGCTTCTTAAGAGGAGCGTGCTGTAGGAAAAAAAGAGTATGAAAATATTTAATTTTGGAAGGTGGTAAGGTGTTTATACTGTTTTGCTTTCTTTCTTTCATAGCCTTGTGAAGCCATCGATGGCATTCCTTTATCATCGGAAAACATGATCCCCAAATGCATGAAAGTTCAAATAAATAAAGGTTTTGACTGAGAAATGAATGATGAGATTTGACCTGGAAAAAATACACATCCAATTGTAACAAAAATAGAAATACTGGGGAATCATTTCTTTATCATTTATTTCTTCTGTGTATGTAATAATTTTTTTGTAACGGGTATTTATTTATGTATTTATTTATTTATTTATTTTGTATGGATACAGCCACACACAGCTGCTGTGTGCTGAAAGAGAATTTGCAAATTGAACTAATTTACAGATCTACACCTTCCAAAATCAGCTACTCTTTCACATTTGAGCCTCTAGGTTGTTCAATACGAAGCTGATTTGAATAAAACCTTCTGTAGAATGAAAAAAAAAAAAAACAAAAAAAAAAAAAAAACAAAAAAAACCTGAGTTTTAAAACAAAACTCTCTTTGCTATTTTGCTGTTGTTGGTTTTCTACATTTTATTTTGCAAGAAGTCACAAGATATATCTGAAAGCATTGCATGTGGTTATGAGCAAAACATTTATTTCCAGTAAAAAGGAACTGTTATGGATAATGCTGGATAATGCTCGTATTCATTCTGGATAGGGATTTAATACCTCAGGCCTTGATTTTAAAGCTTTACATAGTTACAGAATACTGAAGACATCTTTTGCCCTAGAAACCCTGTTCTTTGGAAACTGCCTTGTTTTCAGACTCTGTAGCAACAAATGGAACCAGGTCTCTCTCAGGAGTGCAATCAAGCATTTTAGAACACTGTAAACTAAAATTAAATACTGTAAATCTAGCAAGTAAGGGCATTGTAAGGTATGGATAGACATACTTTTGAAAATTTTTGTTTTCTTTTCCAAGCTAGTAAAACTTTCTAAAGTTTTATAATTGATTTTTTCCTTGAATATATGTATTACACATTGCTTGCACTTCCTTTCTCAGGACATTTCCTTAAAGTAAACATTCATTCCTTGTCTCAAGAAAAGAGAGTGATGAAATTTTGGAACAAAGTCAAGCATTAAATGGGATTATTATTAGAAACAGGAATGCTAACAAGTATATTATTACGTAAAGGGATATCTAAAGTAATTACATATACTGTTCATTATTGATATATGGTTGGCTGATATATATATATATATATATATATATATATGGTTGATATATTTTTGAAAAGTAGTTGTGCAATCCAAGAGCGTGGTGACAAAAGGTAAATAGTAGATTTTTCCTGTTAACTTCTGTGAAAGTAAATTATGGGATGAGGGGAGAACAATAACAAGGAAATGAACTTCACAGAATCATAGAATGGTGTGGGTTGGAAGGGTTCTCAAGGATCATGAATCTCCAACACTACCACTGCAGTCAGGGCTACCAACTTCCATATTTAATACTAGACCAGGCTGCCTGGGGCCCCATCCAACTCAGCCTCCAGTGACAAGGCATCCACAACCTCTCTGGGCAGCCTGTTCCAACACATCACCATTCTCATAGTAAAGAATTTCTCCTTGACAGGGGAAACTTGACTGGAAAATAGTAAACCTCATTAAAAGAATTGAACTTTATACTCAAAGTTATTTAAATGCTCACTGCAGATAATTATTCTTTAACTCCTTATTGTTTTTATAGTTTTAAGAGATCTGGAGCTTTGCATATTGCCATTGTTTCATCATGGTCTAATTTGCATGAATTCAGAATAAAATTGGGTTTTGTTTTTGGGTCACTGGAAAATGAAGGATGTGTTATATATGCACACTGTAAGGAGGCAGGATGAAAAGATGTCATTTCATTTTACAGAGAAATAAATATTGAATTGTAGTAGATAATTTTTGAATACACTGGTGTTCAGTGTTTCATTATTTTTTTCCAAGCTTTTGCTCCAGGCTTAAGCTAGATTCCTTTGATGTTGTCAAGAGAATAGAGTGACAGCTGACCACCTAGAATCTGCCCCATGTTCAGTTTTCATCAAGTAGTTAAGCCTGTCTTGAGCATGAGACTGTAAGCGCTGTCTAAAAAAGCAAAATAATCCAGCATTTTATGGTCTATTTGTTAAAAAGACTTCACAAATCTATTTTCTGCACTGCTAATGGAAAGTAATTTAGATCTGTGTATAGTCTATGTACTTGCAATTTTTTCAGTGCATTCTAATTTCTTGAGCATATATATATATATATTTTTTAATTTTGCTTTAGGTTATAACCATTAATTAGTTTAAGGAAAGGCTAATCAAGAATCTTATAAAAGATTGCATGGGATAAGATGTAAACACTTGCTGTTAAAAGGCAGTTATAAATAATAATTCCACTTTATTTTTAATTGAGGGGCCTTCATGTAAAAAAAAAAATAAAAATAAAAAAAAGAAAGGAAAAAAAAAAAAAAAGTAAGAGGAGTAAGCCTTTCAGAGCTCTACCAAGGAAGTAGCATGGAAGTAAGAAATGATTGTGGAACTGGCAATACCATCAGCCCTGACTCAGTGCTTAGTGATGAACAGGTATTGTTTACCTGGCTTCTTTTGGAAAAGAGCAATCTATGGGAAGATCTTGAAATGCTTGCTCAGTTTCCACTTACGCAAAACTTTTGTTTCATCCAGCAAGTGGAGGTACATGATGGTTGAATAGGAAATATACAACAATTTGATCAGAAGTGTTCCTCATAAATCAGAGAGGACACTGAAAAGTAAATAAAAGGAAGCATGGTAATCAATAAATTAGAGAAATTAGTACCTGCAAAGAAGTATCAGTACTCTGTCTTATATAAGTGCAATTCCATGTAAATTTTAGTTTAGCTTATTAGCACTTGCTAGATTTCCTGACTTTTCTAATTATAAGAACTGTTTTTTAAATACTTGCTTCTTCTCTCTCTCTTTTTTTTTTTTTTTTTTTTTTTTTTTTTTTTTTTTTTCCCTAGATTTGTTTTAAGTTGTTCTGTGGAATTTTGTCTTCATATTGAAGTTATCATTGAAACTGTTCATCTATATCTATTTGAAAAGTAATTATGAAGAAAATGCTTCTTTCTCTACCTCAGAATAAAGAACCTGTCCTGAATTGCTGAGTTTAAGGACATGTATCTGCAGATAACTTTTTGAGAAGTTCCTGTAGTGCTGTGTTACTAAGTATCGATCTCAAGAGGTCTTGATTGAGGAAAAACTTGCAGACTGAATACCAATTGAATGGGTGGAAGAACAGAAATACAAACAGAGGATCCTGGGAAGGGGAAGGGTAACAGGAAGAAAGAAAAATGGAAAGGCTGGGTTACTTTCCCAGAAGAGAGATTAGCTCTGTTGAAGTCATGCTGTGTGTTTCAAAGTCTTGAAAAATAGGGTAGGTAGACAAGTATGGTTCAATAAAAAGCAGCAGGTAAAGAAGTTCTGAAGAGGATAAAAATTATTTTGGTTAGGTAGGTGTGTGCTAAGTTAGAGACCCAGTCCCCAGCAAGGAGAAATAAGGGATATGTATAATGATAGTAATACTTAACTATACCTAAATATTAGTACAGGGTATCAGAGTATTAGATTAGTTTTCTATAATTGATTAATCAATAAGATGCTTTTCTGCCTAGCTGTTTTTTTTTTTGTTGTTGTTGTTGGTTGTTTTTTTTTTTGGTTTTTTTTTTTTGTTTGTTTTTCCCTGTTATTGTCTGTTTTGCAGTTTTATGTAATTCAAGACATTTTTGGCTAGACAGGAGTGGTAGGTTGTGGCACAATTCAGTATATGTTCGTTTTATATTTTAAATAGCCTTATAATGTACTCTTATTTCATTCTTCAGTAACTAATCATTTTAATTTGTATTGGTACCATTATGAATTAGCTTCATGCTTCTGAAGTTTGTCGTACCTTGTGTTGTATTGAATTTTCCTATCAATTCAGGGCTGTCTGCTTCTCATAGATAGTATGTTAGAAATGTTGAGAATAAACCACAGCATTTATCAAGTATTAGTGACTTCCATATACTTTACAGTATAAAAATGCAAAATGTACCCAACACTTGGAATTACTCTAACACAGATATGAGACCAGCATTTTGTAGTAAGAGTGTATAGTAAATATTTAGATCATTTTGAAATCATGTATTGAATACCATTGCATCATTACTAGATTTAATTGAACCATATTTAAGTAGACATGTGATGACTGAATAACTACCTAGAATTAGAGAGAATTATTTTTGATATTATGAAATCACCCTTGTTTCAGGGAGATAGAAAAGGTTATCAAACAAATAGCTTTTTTTGCAAGAGGTGGTGAGACTTTGTTTAGTTATCTTTATTTGTTACCTCTAAGTCTGGGAATATGTATGCTCAGCAAAAATGTTCATACCTTGTGTGGTAACATATGAGGTCTGAAAAATGTTTGAAAATAGGGAGGAGGGGATTTGTACTGTTTATCTGTTATTCTTTCTGTATGTTTTAGTGTTGTTGATGGTACCTGAGAAGACATTGCAAGCAGTGGGCTGAAATAGAGGCTTGGAGGTATTAATAAGATGAATATGCAGTTGCACTCGCCAACTTGGAAACGTCTATGGAGATATCCCAGAACACTTTTGGTCTGGCCTACTGTTATGGTATAGAGTGTTTTATTTGCATAGGTGTGATGCATAATACAGAGAGAAGTGCAATCCAACTTTTCTGAGTCATAGAAAACTGTGTACATAAATTACTTTTCAATGTAAAGTCCAAATTCAGACTTCTTTTTTATCATTTCAAACAATATAATACTTATAATGCTTCCTTTTTAGCATAAAAATTACTGAATTGAGGGAAAGAGTTTAAGACAGACTAGATATAGTACATATTGCCAGCACATCTGGAAGACAGTTATTCTCTAATTACCCAAGAGACAGATGAGAAAACTGGCAGCTTTGCTGCTATTATAAATCCCATCACTTCTAAAGGAGTTAATAGATGCCCAGCTAATCAGTCTTTGTTATCTTGTAACATTCAGAGGCAAAATAAAGGCTATAAAAATAAAAAGCAAGGAAACTCATTGGATTGGTACATTATTGTCTTCTCATTTTACTCCCAGCAGACCTGTTGCACAGTGTTTGATTTGGTTTCAAAATATGTGGTATTTCATCTGTTTGGATGAAAAATTGTTTCCATAGATAGAATAGCTGTTGTTGGGAATAACTTATTTTCTTTCACTTCACCTTTTTAATGTACATCTGACCTACACTTAAAGTGGATCTATCAGTTTTACTACTGGCTGCAGAGCAGTCTTTATGCTGTCAAGCTTTGCTTATTTTATTGTAAATTAGACTGTAAATGAACAGAGAACATAGCCTTTCGCTCCCCTTTCTTTGAAGGCAGGAACCACAAATTAATAGCTGTGTAGATACAAATGAAAAAGTAATCAAATTCTTTAAGTGTCCACTATGGTCTCAGCAGGGCACATAAGCTGAAAAATAAATTTGATGTATAATGTAAATAGCAGTCCAATTTGGAAATGTTCCCAAATAAAATCAGGACCTTTTAACATGGACAAAATATTAACAGAATGTCATAATGGGCTAAAGAGAAAATGTCTCTCACAAGAAGATTTACTGCAAGTCAGATACTCAGTCATAGCATGCTTAGGAAATTATAAATGTGCAGTCTGTAGGAAATTAAAAATGTGCAATACTTACATCCCTTCTGAAATTAATAAAACTAGATTATGGTTCATCTGAACTAACACCCAATAATGTATACCTCACTTCTTAAAAAAAAAACCTTCCTACTTGTTCCTCTTCTTTTTAGTGTCTACTGAATAGCTGCTTTCAGGGAGGTCCCTATATCTATGTCCCTTGAAGAATGGTGAGTCATTACATAGTTCTGATAATTTACTGAGGTTTTTTTTTTGTGTTTTGTTTTGGGTTGGTTTTTTTTTTTATTATTTTTTTATTTGTTTCATGGAAAATATCTGGCACGTGAAGCCTTAGTTTCATATATCTCTGATGTAAAAGCAATAACTTCTGTCTTTTGGTAATGCTTGTTGCTAAAGCTTGGAAGCTCATCTTCTTTGAGCTTCTCTAGCATTTTGAACACCCAACTTCAAACATCCATTTGAAGTTGCAAGGCAGTACTAAATTCTTTCCACCTCACAGTGTAGAATCTCTTGCTCTGTATTTGCCATTCCCAGGGTTCAATGCTGAATGCCGGCCTGTGAGTAGAAACTGGACCTTTGTCTTGCAATAGAGAGTGATGATGTGCTTCATGGTAGATGGTAGATAGTATTGTACAGTGTATGGTGTGTCATGTCACAGCTCCATAGTGAAGCACTCTCAATCACTTGCTATAGGTTTTATATATATATAGCAATATAAAACCAATAGCGAGTGATATATATATATGTATATATAAATTTAGATAGCATATAGGAGTGGTTTTACTGCCACCTGATTTAAGAAGACAGCCGTTTCTTGTTTAAGCTAAAAGTCCACATCCCACAGCAAGATATATTCCTCAGTAAAAGATCAGCTCTCCTCAAATGTTATAGTAAGTAAATACTTTCTTCTAAACGGTCTTGATCTCTCTTTGTTCTGGTATCTTCATGCAAAGGTGAGACTGTCAGTATAGTAGGATGAAATGTAATAGCTGGGTCCTTTATAGACATACAAGTACCTCTGTGATTTATCTCAGCTGTTAGCTCCTCACAGTACTCTGATGTAATAGCCACTACTACACCCCTCTGCTTCACACCATAACAAGACTTGTCAGAATACGCAACTGTCAGAAAGTGTTTTTTGAGTGTATACTACCTTTCATTCCACCTTGTTATTGTCTTCTGGGAATGCTGGTTCAGGATTATGTGCTTTCTCCTTATAGCCTAAGTGGCTGGAAGCAGCTTTTCAAATTTCTTACTGGCATCTGGTTATCAAAACAGTTTTTTTTGTTGTTGCTATTGTTGATAGTACCTACCCTATTCAAAAAAAGGAGGACAGAACTGTCCAATTGCATTGCTCTGCATTTTGATTTTATGGGATGCATTTTTTGTAGCACTTTTTCAGAACACCGCACTGGGAGATTTGCTTACTGAATCACCATCCCTGGATGTGTTTATGAGCCGTTTGGATGTGGTACTCAGAGATATGATTTAGCAGAGGGTTGTTAGGGTACTATGGTTAGGCTGTGGTTGAACTTGATGATCTTTGAGGTCTTTTCCAACCTGGGTAATTCTATGATTCTATTATCATACACTCATTGTGTATTGTTTTCCATTTTGCACATTTTTTTTTGAAATCTCTGCATCAGGCTTTGTAATAAGTATTTCATTTAAGACCAACATATTGCAAGGAAAAAAAAAATTAAAAAGAAAGAAAGAAAGAAAGGCATAAGCTAATCGAGATTGCAGTTGGACGTAATTTAAAGAGAAAAACAAAGATCTCAGATTATCTTCCCTTGCCTGATACTTAGATCAATGAGTTACTGCCTAATTACTTGGAGTCTTAATTCGTACGCATCGCTAGATGTCAGAAAGAATTAGAGATCTGTCTTCTCCATGTTGCATTAATTGACTTAGTTTAGGAATGATTTTCTCACATCTGGTCATCTTTAAAAATACAGCATTAACCATAAGTTTGCTAATCTGAGTGTGAGATGAGATTTCTCATTCTCACTGCAGAGCCCTCAAGAGGAAAACTGATGTATTTTTTTATGGATGGAGAGTTATTTTTTTTTTCTTTTCTGTTCTCTGCAGAGAGAATGCACAATATGAGAAATCCCTTCTCATCAGCCCTGTGGCACCTTGACTTATATCAACAGCAATGTGTTTCCTGAGGATTTCTGCTTGGGATATTATAGCCATTGAGTGCTTAATACTTCACTTTAAAGGCCTTGAGGGATGAGAAATGAAAAATGTTGCAATTGTTTACTTTTCTTTCCTTATTCTTATCCCAAACTCTGTCCCTGTAAGGGTTTCCCATGCAGACACTTCCGGACACAACTGCTAGAAAATAATAGATTACTATTGTACATCATCTGGAATTTCCCAGGGAAACTTGCTTTTTTGCTAGTCTATTTCATCAGTTATGGTTCTTAAATTCAACATTTCATGACACTATCCTTATTTTGCTGAATTACAAATTGTGGTCACAAAAAGAGGTCAGGCATCTCAGTGGAAGAACATGTAGGTCATATTTTTACATCCAAATCATGTACATTCTGTATTTTTGACAGATTTCTTTGAGAAACTTTTTATCACGATGTTTTATTTTTATGTTTCATATTTCTTTCTTAGTTTTAAACAAATACACTACAAACTGTTTTCACATGTTGCTTTAGAAGAAAACCTATGGTTTCTTCTACTGATATGTTCTGCTTATTTCAGGTAGAGTCATCACCACACATCTTTTTGAATTCTAATACAACAGAACAGATACACTTGTTAACAAGCATGACTATATATCTATTTTCTGCCACTGTGAAATATCCTGTACTGCTGAGTGAAAGGAAGAAGGGTGACTGGGAGATAACTGATGATGTTCCTAGTTGAATGGTAGTGCAGAATTCTGTGGCTGTAGACAAATGGTGGGAAGTGGTCGGTTGTTTCCTGACTTTGGTCAGAAAGCATCCCTCCCCCACATTTTCCTTTCCAGGAAGGATCAAAGCATTTGTCTCCTGAGATATGGATGAGGGAATGAACCTGCTTTAAAAGTAAGTGAGTATCTAAGCCCTTCCTACCTTTCCATCAACCAAAATTGTGTTATGTTCCCCTCTGCAGGGAGATGAAGCTAGTTTCTCTTGTGTTTGGTAAACATAAAATAGAAATGTATACAAGTCCTCAACTTTTGTCTCAGTTTGCCAGCAAGAAAAGAGAAAACCCAATTTCCAACAATTTCCAACAATTTTTGCGGGTTCGGGATTTGTATAATCAAAGTCAAGATTTTTCAATATTTAAAACTTTGAAGACTCAGATAATTTTTTATTTGATTGGCTTTTTGTATTCTTTTGTGTGCCCCCAGTGGCGCAGTGGTTTAAGCTGCTGCCTGCGGCACTGGAGGGCCCGGGTTCGAATCCCCCCTGTGGCGCAGGGGTAGAAGTGCCACTTCGCTATACAGAGGGCTCGAAACCCGGGAGTTGGACTCGATGATCTCTAAGGTCCCTTCCAACTCGCACGATACTATGATACTATGATACTATGATATTCTTCACCCATCCCACTTTAGGTACTGGACGTTTAAGAATTATGAAGCAGGAGCGAGCAAACATATCTACATGAAAGTGAAATTCATTTCTATACATTTTTATATGACTAAATATTGCATATTTAGGCCTAAAGTAAGACTTTTTATTCAGTTTCATGGTGTATCAGTAGTCAGAATGTTACCAAATCTGACAGGATTCTTTGTATAAAATATACCAATCAAGCAACCAGCACACAACCCTCTTTTTTTTTTTTTTTTTTTTTTTTCTTAAGATAGTTTTGTTATGGAAGATTTACTTTTTGACAGTGTAGATCTTTTAAGGATTCAATACATTTTTTTTCAGAGATGAATTTTA
Organism: Excalfactoria chinensis; assembly: GCF_039878825.1. Classification (NCBI taxonomy): domain Eukaryota; kingdom Metazoa; phylum Chordata; class Aves; order Galliformes; family Phasianidae; genus Excalfactoria; species Excalfactoria chinensis. Next base: position 52,969,313 of record NC_092826.1, read on the forward strand.
ATTCACAGGAGCTTATAGTCAGGAACCATTTCTTCAGATATTCTGTGAAGAAAGAATGAGCTTCAAATGAAATGCTAGACCATGCTTTGTAGAAACATTCCTCTGTCTCACTTTTACCTCATAAAAGCATCTGAAAGAGACTGAAAGGGATGAATTACACTCAATATTTGAAATAAAAGTGGATTTTCTTGTTTCAGCTGTGAAATTGCATTTAACAATGCATTCTTTCTGGCTTAAATTAAAATGTTTGTGGCATTTCAGGGTGACAATTACAGCACTTATGATCAGTGGAATAAAGTTCTGTTATTTATTTTTACTCAGATTTTCAGCTCGAAATTAGATTCTATACTCACAGTCCACGGAAAGTGAATGAAGATTTAAAAAATGAACAGAATATGATGCATTGGAATAATGTATTAGAATTGGTGAAATAAAGAGCAAAAATAGCAAAGCAAATTGATACTTGCTTTTGGAAATGTACTTTGTGTAAGAGCTTTTCATGGCCATGCTGTCAAACTCAGTATCCAGTGAAGCTTAATGAACATACATTAGAATCAGGAAAGCATCAGGGCAAATTTAGAATGACACTTCTTTTCTGGAGTCGGGGTATTCAGTTTTTTCTTACCTGAGGAACTCATCTATATTGTCTCGAATACTACTTCATGGTGTGAATTTTTCTCTGAAACTGTCTGATTGTTGTTTAAATGCTTTTGTATGTTGGCATCTGATATATCTAGAGCAATAAGTTCCACAGGATTTGGAGGTATATGAGTAGTACCTGACTTATTAGTTAATGAAAAATAATTTTATCTGACTATTTTTAATTATGCAACAGTGAGCAATCATTTCCTATCCATCTGTACCATGCCAGGCATGATTTTGGGTGTGTATACAATCTCTCTCCTCAAGCATCTCTTTTCAAAGTGGAGGCATTTCTTTAAGTCTGTTGCAGAACAGAAGCTGTTATTTACTTCTGATAACTATTATTTCCCTTCTCCATATGTTCTAGTGGTACTCTCTCTGTTCTGGGAAGTTGTGTCCCTGTATCTGAAAGGTACACTGACATTTCACAGTTTTACAATGCTCATCAATTTCCTATCAATTTTGTTCTTTGTTTTGTTTTTGACTGTCTGACTTGTGTGAAAATCAGACTCACTGCTCTACATTTTGTACCAGATGTCTTGTAAAAATTTTGGTCACAGCTACTACTTATCATGCAAGTAATGGTGCCACGTAAAGGCTAATTCATTCACGTTACATAGTCTTTCTGAATTTTTGTACTTAATTTGCTCAGCTCTTGTGTAAATGCTGTTGGGTTGTAGTAATCTTTTATTATTCACGTGATTATATTTTAAAGTCTCTTGTATTAATGCTTTAGCTGAGACACCTACTTATTTAGTGCCAGAAAACAAAACAATATGACCCAAAACAAAGCAGTGATTTGAATGTTACTCAAGTTCCATGGTAGACTGATTAAAAAAAATAAATGTATTTGCTTTTTTATTTTTTTCTCTTGCAGTCCATAGAATTTTTTTGGGGGGGCACTGTATACACCTTGGCATCGGATAATCTGTTTTTAACTAAGAAAACAAACAAATAAATTTTTTTATGCCTCAAAGTATTCTTTGGCCTTATCTAGAATTTTAATGTTAGAATTTATGTACTTTTCTGTTCTCTTCAGCTGGACAGAATGTTTTACTTGCTAGCTTGGGTTTTTTGGGGGTAGTTTTTTTTTTGTTGTTTTTGTTTTCTTTTGTTTTTCTTTTTTCAGATTATTTCTTCCTGTTTTGCTGGTTAAAAATTTGCCAGTTTTCATTTGATCCTTCTCATATGTATCATAGATATTCAGTCCTCTGTTGTCAGTTTTGAATAATTCTAATTTTGTTCAGAAAGACATTAACCTTTTAACTGCTCCATGTAATTTTAGTTTACTAATGTAAATCCTTCTATACAGTTTATATCTTTGAAGTGGAATATTACCAAGAGCATTTTGATTCATTAAGATTAATTATCTTGTTTCTTCTTTAAAGCATCACTTACTATGTCATTCTTATATTTCTATATCACACTGTATTCAATTAATAATCTTTTAAACAGTATTTCCGAGATATCTAATGTCAGTGTCCTCATTCACAAGATTCATTGTCATTACATTTGAGCATGGCCACTTTAAGGCTGCTGTATAAACTGCCTATCTGTTCTTCATACCTTTCTCTTCAGAGTTTCACCTGCATCTTGAAAATGCAAGCCCTGTTAAAAAAAATTAAAAAAATAAACAGCAAACAAAACAAAAACAAACAAAAGAATAAGTCAGTGAATTAAAGTCAGTGCTCTAATACCCCTTTTTCAGAGAATCTGTGATACTCTTTTCTTCAAGAAAGAGTTAAAGTTGCATAAAATTCAAACAGATTCACTAATCCTCTTCCATCTGTTTTTTCCTTGTACTGGAGAACAAGATCCCACAGCTGTGTTTCTAATTTTATTTCAATTACCATTAATGTGTGCTTAAAAGAAACATAAATTCATGCTCAAAGGAAATGCAAATTGAATACATCTAAATGTCCTGACCTATACATATGAAAAGCAAAGGGAGAAGCCTAGTTCTATGTTTTATTTTGATTTGTTGCTTTGGTCGTTTTTGGAGGTTTTGTTTTTTTTTATTTTTATTTTATTTTATTTTTTTTTCTTCCTTTTTGTATATACCACACAATCTGTTACTTCAATAGCAGTAAGCCAAAAGTACAGCAGGCAGGATTTTTTGAAGAAGCAGTGAGAATGATAATGAATGAAGCATAACTCATCAGTCATGAATTTCTGTCCCAAGATGTGAACATAGCACAAGAATCTTTGAAAATTAAATGTACATACATTTTTATAAAATAGTCTAACGCAGAATAAACACAACAGTTTTGTGCACATTACTGCATGAAAATAAAGGACTAGTTTCTGAATTGTTTCACAGAGTGCCATGCTCTCAGATGGTTTTGCCTTTTTAGTCTCTGTCCTCACATCCTGTGAAAATTATTAAGGTAAATTATCTAACCTAAATAGTTTTCACTTATTCTCCCTCTTGCTTTTTGTATCATCTAAAAATTCCAAATTCATGGAACTTTGCCAACAGAGACAAAATCTGTTCTATAAATGACTAGAGAAGTTCACCTGTATAGTTTAAATAAGCTTGGTTCATGAAAGTGGTCTTACTTACGGCGAGTGGCTTTATATAAAAACAAATTAATTGATTGTTCTTGTGACTTTCAGTGGACTTCAGTTAGCATTTTGCCTTCATTCTTTGAGACAAACTGTACACAGCATCTTATCTAAAGTGTTTTTATCTACAGGCCTGGCTCTTTGGTATCTCTCTACAGGCTAATGTAGCCACAGCCTAAAGGTGTACAGTAGGACCCAGATATCTCTATAGAGGAGTCAGGTACAGCATGAAACAGAACAGTTTGTAGAAGAAGTGTAATATAAATAATTTCTAGGCAGTCTGTAAAGAAGCATATTTACAGTAGTTGAATCTTCCATCCTAACCTTTTTTGATGCTTTCCTACTAAAATAAATTCTTTGTGACATGTCTTCTTTCCTCAGGAAATGCCACTTCTTTTTCATTTTAACTCTTTCAGTTAAAGTTATAAAGCTTGTGATACACATTGTGAAAATAGGTAATTGATTTTTTTCTTACTTACAAGAAATTGCTGAACTACCATGCAAGCTTTTTACATGCTGGACCACATTCTCCTAATTCCTTTCTGAACGTAAATCCTGGGAACAAACCCTCAGGTTGTTTCTGATCACCGGAATGAACAGCATATTGTGTGATTTTAATTAAGTTAATGTTTTACAAGTATGTTGATTTCAGTCTTTGAAATAGATGTAATAAGGAAATTAGGAGGAATTATGTTTATTTCACTGAGTAGGTCTGGCTATTAATTGTACAATTAGCATAAGCCAAAGACACAGTATAGAATGGTTAATTTTTATATTGAAGGACAGCATCCATCTTCAGTTTACTTGTTTTCAGCATTGATAGATGAGGACCTTAAAAGCAAAAGCATGACAGGTGGATTTTAATTCTTCTTGTAGATATGTTTGAAATAGATTTTTACTCTGTCAGTTTACACTGCTTCATAAAGTATTATGCTACTATTCTGAGCAAAAAATAAGAACAGAAAAATATCAGTAATATTAATACAGACAAAATCTGAAGATTTAGAATATAGTTGTATACTAGAACATTGCAAGAGTTATACTAGTATAACTTGTGTAATTTCATTAACAAAATGTTCAAAGAGAATTTCCTTATTCGTTATCTATGTTGGAGATGGAATATCATAGCATAATACTTTTCAATCCTGTTAAAATTGTTGGAAATTCTGTCAGTCATGTAACTGGAAATAGTTTTAAGCATTCTATAAGATTTGTATTTCAGGTTAAAATACTTCACAGGTGGAATCCAATGAATGAACACCAATTTTCTCTGATAAAACCAGTAACAAATTATGAAGCGCTGTTTTCATAATGATCTATCAGGGCACATCTTTTTTATTCTATTACTGATATTTTTCTGGTTGTATTGTTTGTGGAAATTCATGACTGGTCACTCATGCATATAGTTAACCTTCACTGTTAGTAATGAAAGCTTTCTTTGTCAAATCACAAAATTTTGCTGTTGCTTCTGATTTTGTGCTATGAATTTCTGCCAATGTTAAGCTTCGGAATCTCAAAGCTAATTGACTTTTTCAATTTCAGAATTGAAATAATACTGTCACACCTTTCTTGGAACATTATTTTATAGAAATCGTAACACAAAATTGTCCCATAGGAGTTTGCTACTCCAATGAAACTTCAGCAAACAAAGCACAGACCTTGTGTAAAGGAAATCTATGTTATCCTTCACACAGAAGCTGACATGCAGTAACACCATGGAGACTTATATTCAGAAACACAATTTTTACAGCACTTATCTGTAACAAAGAGAGGAAAATCTGTTGTGTGGTTTTCTTTGCACAACTTTTCTTGTTCCCCATCAAACCAAGCATACCTGAGCTTTTCTTCCATAGAAGACTTTCTGCATATTTGTAGTGGCTAGAGTGTTTGTATAATGAAGTTTTACTAAGGGTGTTTCTAACTGAAATAGAAATTGAGGTGGCAGAGATTTAATATTTAATCTGATAAAAACATAAATGACAACTTTTCTTGGATATTGCAAGAAAATACCCAGGACTGCCATAGTCTATCAAAGCAGATTATATCTTATCAAAGCAGATACATGCAGGCTTAAGATTTATATGTCATGGTAATACTGACAAAAGTAAAAAACTGAGATTGTATGAATTCTGCTGTAAAAAAGAAACAAAAACAATCAAAAAGCACCACAGCCCTTTGGAGCAATTCTTACTCTATTTTTTTCACTCAGATGTTTTTTTTTATTTTTCAGTGCCTACCACTTTTATTCTTGTTTTAAGAGACTTTCAGATTTTTACATATGATAACAATCCAGTGCTGCATGTTTGTGTAGTAACTGCATTTTAATATCTTAATTTTGCTTTCATTCTTCTAGAACTGGGAGGCTTACAGTTGGTTGAATCAGTTTATAATTATACTATTAAAGAAAAGGCTTTATGTTACTTATGTGTTACTGTGTTGTTGATGATATAAAGTTAGCTTTTGTCTGTAAAGCCTTTCACCTTGTTTTTCAAAGATATATAAGAATAATTATAAAGATAAGACAGTAAGAAGACTATCTTTTAATATCTGAAGAATTTAAGAGCAAATATATTTACATATTGGCAAGTTTTAGGGGTCCATCACTAACTTGCAGCAAAGAATGCACAAGATACACATTGATGCTCTCTAGATGCTTTAAAATGGCAAGATAGCCAGTTTTGAGATGTGCTTTTGTATGTTTTCATTCTCTCTCTTCAGTATCTTTGCCTTCAGTCTTGTAAAATTTTGTATAGTAATGCGGAGTGTTGCTAGTTTTGAATTGTCATTGCCAGAAAACTCGGCCACTGTTGTTTTTGTGGATGGCCTCTGCAGTGTTCCCAGTATAATAACCATTTCAGTTCCCAGTTGCCTAGAAGAGCTCGCTGTGCCCTTCAAAGCCTGCCTTTCTCCCAGTGCCAGTGGCCTCACTGCCTGCTTTCATGTTGGACCTCAGGGTGATTTGTACAGGGCTCAGTTCAGGCTCTTGGAGAACTGTGCTGCTCACTGTACTCCAACACAAAGACTAAACATGTGCTGACACCCTTTCATCCAGCCTTCTGCTCAAATATTTCTCCATTCCTTGATATTCCTTCTTGTGTCAAGGTTGGCCTATTTTCTTTTCTTGATAGCCTGCATCAAAATTATTTTGAAAATCCAAATGTATATTCAAAATGTTATATATAGAATTAAACTTTGATTCTCATTGTATTTTGTTTTATATACATTACTTTCTTCCTGTTTTATACTGTCTAGCACCAGTATATTCTCTTTATCCATGCACCTCCTTTCTTCTGAAATACCTCTTCATTAATTGGTGATGTGGCTTTTCTGATAGCAGCACACTAATCACGTCAGCTGTATACTTACATTGAAGTTCACATTTCTGTTCTTATCCCTTTTTTAAACTGAATTATTTTCACAGAGGAATTTATGCTTGAGAGAAATCGTTCTATTCTCCCCTTTAAATTGGGTCTTTAGAAAAGTTCAGGAAAATTGGTTGCTACTTTCATCCTTAAAGATAAATGAATTGAATACAGGCTAAAGATAATTATTTTTGTTTTCCTAACTGAAAGATCATTATCTATTAAATAAAAAAAAAAAAAGTAATAAAATAAATGCAAATTCAGTGTCTCAGGTAGAGGTAGAAACAATAAGTCTATGGCTTAGATAGATAGATATTCTTACTTTCTCTAAATGAGAACAAAGTACATGAATTTTTTCTTTACTAGGAGATTGGTGAGGTCCTGGAACAGGCTTCCCAGGGATCTTATGGATGCCCCATTTCTGGAAGTGTTCAAGGCCAGGTTGGATGGGGCCCTGGGCAACCTGATCTAGTAATCGTGGAAGTTTGGTGGCTGTGCCAGGCAGGGGGGTTGGAGCTTCATGATCCTTGAGGTCCCTTCCAATCCGGGTCATTCTTTGATTCTGTGATCTGTGATTCTGTGAATTTTCAGCTGCAACAGATGTCAGAGATTGGGAGGGAGGTTATTTCTTTAAAACGATGGCAACATTGCTGGAAATGTTAAAAATTTCAGTGTTGCTGTATGTATGTATGTATGATGATGTATGTAACTCACAAACTTTAAAACATTCTTCCAATAATCAGTGTATCTGTGGCTTCTCAGCTTTTAGGGTATCTAAATATGCTACTGAAATGCCTATGTTTAGTTGTATATATTTAAGGAATTATTAAAGATAAGTCATCTGAAATGTATGCTAGAGAATCTGAAGAGCTGAATTTGTTTCACTTCTGCGAAGCCAATTCTGATTATGTTTAGTAAAATGGTGATCTTGGGCTATAAGGGTTTTGTTTGTTCGTTTCTGAGGGAAAAAAAATGGTGAGACTAAACACTTGATAACTTTAGATGCCACTACTGAACATGAGAGTATATTGTACATTGGAGGTGGATTATGATTTAGGATAGATAACCTACCCTGGAGAAAATGTGGAGACATAAGTCACTTGGATTGTTACTCTGGAAATTCAAGATGTTTCTTTCTTGTCACTTTGAACTAAGTTTTGCAAGAGGAAACATTATGCAGAAATATACCTGTTCTGTCAGCTAGTTATTCTTATTAAAAATAGCTAAGTAATTTCATTAGATTTATTTTGAGAGAGAGGAATAATTTACTGTTGCAGCTGACAATTTAAATTAAGATGTTGATGCGTACACACTGGAACACATTTTATGTATAAATAGGATAATTGTAACAGACTGCACAAAAGATTGGAGTTTTGTCCCTATTTGTATTGTTCAGTGAAGCATAAGAAGCATCAGTAAGACTCTCAAGAAATATAAAAAGAGTACAAATCCCTGTACCTTTAAAGTAATTGGCTTTGTGTTTGTGCATGTACGGCAGCCAAGGACTTAATGAAAACTTTAAAAGCCTTCATTCATATAGTTTCATGGAGTGTGAGCAACCAGGTAGAAGATGTTGATAGACTGCCTCATTATAGCAGTGCCTGTGCCATTTAATCACAAAGCAAACAGTAAGCTAGTGGCTTCTTACAATGTAGAATGTTATTTTCCTGTTTGAAACCTGTTTTGAACAAGACAATTTCAGTTGCCACAAGGAAATGCTGTTACCTTTTGCAAAATATTTATGTTGACTCATACATAATATCCTTAAAACTTAGGATGGATACGCCTTATCGGTGTTCAGAGCTTTCAAAATATTAACATAAATCACTATATTTATAAAAAATAGAGCCTTTTGCTTTTAGTTACATGCTGTTTGTATTGGCAGTATGAATGAGTGTCATCCATTGTGATCCATTTTTTTTCTTTTTAAGAAAGATGTAAATGCTGGGAAGGGTGCAAGGCCTGTTAAACTAAGTGATTTTGTGAGAATTTTTATGGTTATTCAGATCTGCAATGGAATTCTTTCCTATGAAGAACTTTAACGAAAGTCTGTGCAAGAACTTCTATCTCATATAGCTTGTCAGAAGGGGTCTGAAGAGTCTTAAGAATGATCCGAGTGTCAGCTTTCTGTATAGAGCTGAACTGTGCCCCCTAGTTAAGGCAAACTGGAATGTGAATTATTTCAGTAGTGAGTAATTCTTTCATTTAAAGTTTGAATGAGCACATATCTGTTTCTTGCAATCAGTCTCACTGAATTTAAGATGCATCTATCAGGAGATTCTATATGCAAATATCTGTATTTTATGGGAAATATGAGGTAGTTATATGTACTCAGTGATGGTATTGACAAAACCCTTCACTTCTGACAGTGCATCCTGAGTAGCTGTTGAGAAGTAGGAAATATTGATGCTTTTTCAGTTGTTGAACCTGTTCAATATTACTAACTTAATATTTAAGCTATTGGTAAACTTGATAATGTGTCAAAGGAAAGCATAAAAACAGACTGAAGAAGAGCACTATTCAGTTATAATGGGAGAAAGAATGTCCATGAATACAAACTTCTGCTGGCAAGATAACCTTTCTGCTGTAAAGGTGACAGGTAAAATATGCAGAAGCTATTCCAGGTCAGACTGAATCATGTTGTTAAAATAAACAAATTCCATCTCTACTTTCCATTTTGCTTAATTAGGTAGCTAATAAAAGCCGCTACAATTCACGGATTTTTCCTTTATTTTTTCATCAATTTACTTTTGATTTGATGTTGCTTTAAACGGTGTTCAGTGAATTCCAAATTTCATGTACTCTTCTGTAAAGGTTGTCTTTTGTGCATAAATACTGATAAGCTACAATAAATTTGATTTCAAATTCAGAAATCTAGCTGCTGCTATGTTAAGTTTTGCTGTTTATGTATGTAAACATACATTGATATTTACACAAGTATGTAAATATCAACGTTTTTATGTGCATATTTTTATTAAATGATATATACAAAATATGTATGAAACTCAGTGCCGGTTTTGTGCTGGACTTTTTACAAAGTTTAACATAGTGGTTCTTTGTCTTGCCAAAATCCATATTTTTTACATTCCAGTAAAGAGACTTTTGTTAGGAGCCATGAGAAAGTCCTAACATTTGTCATTTATCATCCAAAGAGGGATATGGATCAGAAGAACAAGAGGATTCCCATTAATACTTCAGCCAAATAACTGTCTTTCCCCTTAAAGAAAGGAAACTCAAAAGGGCTGTGGACTAAAAATCATGGAGGGTCAACCTTTCTTACAGAGTTTAAATATCTTTCTCTCTGCAAGAAGTAGGGTCCTGATCCTGTTTTTCTGGAATAAATTGAGTTTTCCATTGATACAACACAGTTCATACCAAAAAGAAACGATCTGTATTCAAGAGACCAATATAAAAGAGTGAACAGTTTAAATGTTTAAAAAATGGTATGAAAACTTAAGGAAAAGCTCAAGATTGCATTTCTTTTAATTGAAGTTTCAAATGTGGCATGTTTTGTTTGATTATGTGCTTTAGCAGATCACAAGAAGTCAGTGGCTTCAATGAGAACTGGTTAAGAACTGACATAAAATAATTAAGGCCAGATGGGAAGTTTCTGTCCTAATACTCTTTAAGAAGTTCAACTACAAGATTTTTTAAGTACCTAATCATAGAATAGCTGTACATTTTAATTAATGTTTTCCCAAACTAGATCTAAAACTTTAAAACAAATATTTCATTTTGTATTAGATATGAAAATAAGTATCATGTCCATGATATTCAATTGCAATGCATTGCCATAAGCCACTAAGTCAAAATTTGTATGCTTAGAAAATGAGTGATTTCAGGTTACTTACCTCAAAACTTTTTAGTATGTAAAGTTAAGAAGTTGTGTTTTCATCTATTCTGTAACTAAAACAAAACTTGAGATACATTTTTTTTCCTGGCAAACTTCCTGAAGAGCTTTTACAGTACCGAACATATTGACTGACTGGAAGTGACTAACTAGAGTGGGGACTATTTGCTAGAGAGTGAAGTACGTGGCAAATGGTTATTATCCTTTTAATTCCATATTTAACATTATTATGATTCAGATATTGTCACAACACAGTGCTTTTATACTGTAATTATTCTGTCACTTTGTTAGTTTGCTGTTTGTCTGAATTACTGCTTATTCCACACAATGCAAACATAGCTGACATTATTGGGATGACAAACAAACCATCCCTCGTCACCTAAAGGTTAATAATCTGAGGTCTGGATGATTTAATCTATAACTCTTTGTTTTTTCTCATCCCACTTACAGTGGTTGCCTGCACAGATGTTCTGGGTATCTTAGAAGCTGAAGTAATTCATTGTGCAGTCCTAAATGGTTCTCCAGGACTCTGAGTACAGTAATACTAATTATAGCAACTATATTTAGCTATTAAAGGTCTACTGTAAGATGAGAAAACATGAGTTAAAAAAATTGAATTGTCATTTTACTTTCTAGAGTTTTTTTAATCTGATGAAATTAGACATTAGAAGTTTTATAGAATGTCATCATCTACATGCAGTGATCTGGCACAGAAAAAAGTTGATATTATACTTATTCCACCAGCCTGCATATTCTCAAGGTATAGCCTTGATAAACGGCTCACGTGAAATTAATTATATTTGTTATATTTTTAAAATATTTTGCCTTTTTTCTGATTTTTACATAAAGGTGTGTTGATTGCTGTCAGTTACTGTAGTACCAGACACCTGTGAGCCTGGAACTGGGCAAATATAACCAGTTCATATTATGTAGGACACTGAACAGGCAATAGATGGTAATAAGTTTCAGTCAACACCAAGCTGGGCAGGATTCACACCACCAAACTAGACATGGAAAACTCAAGAGCTCTAGGCTAATACCATGAGCAAACCATTCACTGTCATTGTGTCTTTCTGTAAGAGCATGTACATTACGTGTTCCATTCTAAGCTAAATGAATAAACAACATTTAATGTACTGTTGGTAAGATTTTACTGTTTATTAGTTCTACTTTCAAGGGATTTTATAATGATGTGTTTTCAAAGAATCACAGAATGTCTGGGATTGGAAGGGATCTCAAGGATCATGAATCTCCAACTCCCCTATCACAGGCAATGCCAGCAACCTCTACATTTAATACTAGACCAGGTTGCCCAGGTCCCCATCCAACCTGGTCTTGAACACCTCCAGTGATGGACATCCACAACCTCTCTGGGCAGCCTGTTCAAGCACCTCACCACTCTCATAGTAAAAAACTTACCCCTGACATCCAACCTAAATCTTCCCTCCTTCAACTTAAAAACATTTCCCCTTGTCCTGCTGTTATCTGCCCTTTCAAAGAGTAGACTCTTCTCCTGTTTATTGGCTCCCTTTAGGTACTGAAAGGTTGCAATTTGGTCACCCCACATCCTTCTTTTCTCCAGGCTGAACAAGCCCAGCTCCATCAGCCTGTCTTTGTAAGGGTGATCCAGCCCCCTGATCATCTTTATGTCTCTCCTCTGGACCCTCTCCAACATCTCTCTGTCTCTCTTGTACTGGGGACTCCAGACCTGGACACAGTACTCCAGATGGGGCAGAGTAGAGAGGGACAATCACTTCTCTGTCCCTGTTGGACACCCCTTTTCTGATGGAGCCCTGGACACCATTTGCTTTATGAACTGCAAGAGCACACTGCTGGCTCATGTCTTTCAACCACCAGGACCCCCATGTCCTTTTCTGCAGGCCTACTCTTTAAGGGCTGCTCCTTCCAGTCTGTATAAATGCCTGGGATTCCTTCAGCCCGAGTGCAAAACCTTGCACTTAGCAAATTGTTACTGTTTTAACTTAAAGCAAATAGAATGTATTTTTGACAAAGAAGAGGCATAGATTATAATTACAGAACATTATGCTGTACTTTTAATGATTTTTCTCTTTAGAAGAATGAACAGTGAGATTCATTTTTGCATAAAGTTATTATCTTGCTCTTCCAGAATAGCATTGACTTCTGACCCAGGCTGTTAAACTACCTGGGTTGTCACTGCTGTTGGATCACAGGCTGATGGCTAGATCAAAATAGAAAAAAAAAGGAATAAATGTTAACAGCTGCATTCCTGAAATTCAAGTCTTCATGTGATTTTGAGGCAAGACAGAGATGGTGTCTTAACAGTATAAATGGATGCTAAATACGTGAAGGTTTTACTGTTGGGCATGTATTTATAGTTCCCAGTGTTGTAAGTTGAAGACAGAAAATAAATCCAGCACAATATCAGCAAATGTTTGAAATGATGAAGGCAAGCATGCCTTGTCATACGTATTCAGCCAATAAACAAGATACAGTAGAAGGTAGGGTAAATGAAATTCTGCTTTTTAGAGTACAGGCAGAATACAGGTGGCAAGAACAAGTTCTGTGAAGCATCAGTGTGTACAGGGAGCTGGCTCGCATGCTCATTAGAAAAGTAGACCAATCACAAAAAAGAATATGCGGAGCACGGCAGGTTGATCTTGAACTTTGTATGTTAGTTGATCTGAAAATAATGCTTTTTTAATAATTCATGGAAACTACAAGAGATACAACAAACACAATAAACTGTCCAATACAGCAAATTCTCATTCACAAAATACATTTGTTTTCACCACCATAAGCAAAGCATTTTCATTTAGCTTAAACTGAACATGCAGCAATTACCTATGAGGGAATACATAGCTGGAATTTATAACCAAATCCATATCACCTTCAGAAGTTTGTTTTGTTTTTTTTTTTCTAAAAAATACTTTTCAAGTTACAGTTTGATCATACTCTAGTGTGTACTTCTAAAAGGCAGACTAAAAAGACTTCACAAATGCTTGTGAAAATTGGTATTATGAAATCAAAACTACACAACTGAATGCCTTAAAATGAAGTAGAGATTATGAATGACCAAAAAAAAAAAAAAAAAAAAAGCATTCATAAAAGTCTACTCTATACAACTGAAAGACAAAACCTTAAACCACTGTTACAGCTTCAATGCATAGGGTTACAAGCTGAAATTCTGTAGCTTGACATCAGCATCATCTAGCATTCTCTCATATCAACCCTGACCTGCCTCTTCTCACACAGAAACCTCTCACAGCAAAGGTTGTCAAGATGCTGTTGTTCTGGCAGATAAGATGGATGGAAATAGTACCTAGGTCACTCCAAAAGTAATGCCTCTGGTTTATTTCCATGGAAACTGCAACAGACAGAAAGAGCACAATAACACTATTTGATAGAGCGCATTCTTTGCTACAAAACACTGTTTTTCAACTAAGTCACCACCATTAGCTATGTGCTTTTGCCAGCAATGACCAAGAACCTTCATGACACGCTCCTCAAAATCTGCACCTGCAGGGGTGACCCACTGTTGCTGTCACTGCTGCTGCAGCACACCATCCAGCTATCACTGTGCTCACATCCACAGTTTGTACTCCATGAACATTCAGCAAGCATTGGAAAATCCCAATGGGTGCAATTTTTTCCACACAGAGGAACTAAATGACACAGCTTTGCTTCGTATACATTTTTGTGTCAGGCACTGTTTTGTCAGATTGTCTCTCTGCTGCCATGTGTTGTCGGCAACAAAATGTAATGCAGAATTGTTGGGAATATTCAATCTCTACTGCCGTATCATCAAAGCCTTTCCGGGATGTTGTTGGCTTACATAACAGAATAGAAGGTGTTACTTTTGGAGCAGCTCTCCTTTAACTACCAGTTTGCATACATGTGTTGTTATAATATGGGAGAAGTGACGGCAGCAATGAACTCTGTAATAGTATCACAGGAAAAATGCTTAACTTATTTCCTGGGCTGCTGTGTTGAGTCTTTTGGAAGGCTTTTGGCTGAGCTGTTTTGGAATGTTTTTCTCAAAATACACTAAGGAAGCTGGCTATATTTTCTGAAGACTGAGTCTTTTCATGGGTGTAGAAATTACTGAAGCTTATTCATAAACAATAGAAGAGAAATCGCACATTACTGAGGTTAGCTCAATTAGAATCAATCCTCTGTACTGAGACCCAAGAAGGATACAAGCTATTATTCATGTCTTTAAATCTGCATTACTTTGCTTCAACAATACTTAAGAACTCTCTTCCTGTGAAAGGTAGTTATTTAAAAGCAAAAAAAGTAAAAATGACAAGTGATGCTGTGTTGAAAAGGTGAGATAGAATAGGAAGAATTTAGTGATTTTGTTACAGAAGTATAATTCAGAAATTACAGCCAAATATTTGAAGCTTTTGTCCTTTGACATCTGTGTATAACTGTTATTATCTCTTGGGTAAATACTTATGCTTCTTAGATGTTTCACTGCACTGTGCACATGTATAAAGGATGATTTGGTGACTTTGGAAGCCTGGGATGAATGAGGTTCTTCTGAACGCAAGGAACTTCAAGCAAGAGACCAGCTCATTGCTTTCTTAGAAATGCTGGGTGGGAAATGGACTGAAATGAGTGGAGGTGAGCTGGGAAAGTTAATTACCTGAGGTATGGGACTGTGTGCTATGAAAACGGGAACAATGGTGCTGAATGAGTTAATAGCATTGAGCTGAAACTGAAGGAATATGGGGGTCAGAGGGTGGGGTTAGAGTTCAGCTGATAAGGAAATAGGAAGCAAAGTATATTCACACCACAGCTCACATCTCTTTGAGACAGATTCCTGGTATGTTAATAATAGTTTAAAGTTTGACTGCACTTAGGTGTTGAAGTTTTTTCACTATCCCATAAAACACGAATTGCAAATTTTGTGTCAAAAAATACTCATCTTACTAGTTTTCTTTCCATGTAGCTAGCCATCTCTTTTAAGGTACCAGGCATTATGAAACAAAACATCAAACAGTGTTTTATGGGATACATAATGCTTGAAGATGATCCATCCTTCAACCCTCCCCTGACTGACAGAAATAGCTTACATAGGAAACTAATTTAAAGAAGACCTAGTTCCAGCCCCACAACAGAGGTCACACAAATGTATTAAATTCTGCAGCGGTGGGATGTCTGTCTAAGATGAGCTATCTGTGTCTGAGTGCCACTGTAGAAGCTTGTCCTTGTAGAAGCTGTCAAGATGAATCCCTGAAAACATAGAACTTGAGAAAAAAAGTCACGCTGTTAGGTGGTTTAGCATGTGAGTAGGCTGGAATTATAATGATGTGAATTTGGAAGAAGGAAAATGAGAAGATTTAATTCTTTACTGAAGCTCTTTGGGAAAGGCTGAGACTATTGAAGACGGGTCATATGTTCTATGTGTCATTAATTTTTTTCTCCTTTTGATTTTTTCCTTTTTGTTCCAAGACTCCTTTTGTGTAGTTAACTTATGAAAACATATTTTAAATGCTCTGATAGTACCATGGTGATTAATTGGATTGACTGTATAAAAAACATAACAGCTAATATTCAAATGAATTTTTTATTAGCGTTAAGATTTCTCCTGAGAAATACATTCTACCGGGTTCTCTTGGAAAAACACACAATTTTTAAATTTCATCTGAGTTCACATCTTGTTGTATTTGGTAACTATTTTTATTTTTACAGGTATCTTCAACAATTATGAACTTATTAGTAATGTGGTGGCTTTTTTCCAAAGCTTTTTTTGTTTGTTAACTGATAACAAAACCTATGCAGTTCTGAATATCAAATTGGTATTAGTGTTGTTCAGCAAATAATCAATGTTCAAAGTGCACAAGGAAATTTTAAATCAATTTCATGTTTAAAACCTAGTATGCTTTGTATTTTATCCTCTTAGGGGTATGTTGAGTGCAACTCAATTACAACTTGAGAGGATGACATCCCTTATTTAGGTAATAAATGTTATAATGCAAATAATGTAAGGAATGAAGTGAATTGTGAAATCCAGTGGCTACTTTAAAATGGTTGTCCATCTGCTGCTTGAGGTCTACTGGAAATAGCTTCCATATTAATAATAATTTAAATGAATATATCTACATATATGTATTAAAATATTTTTTACCAGTGTTCTAACTGAAGTTATACAGTGTTGTCTACTTGAAACTAGACATTTGTTTTAATACTTGAAAAATGCTTCCTCTACCTTGCTTTTCCTTCAGCTTTCACTGGCAGTAGAGCCATGATGATGCTTGCAAAATTGGTATGTTGCTATGGGAATGGCTGCAATGTCACTAGTTCAGCATTTATTCTTCATTGCCAGATCCAGCGCAAAGTGATAGGTGAGGGAGAAATGTCTAGACTCCAATACCTATAGTAGAGAAAAAAATAGTAAGTTAATTGAGATTATTTATTTTCATCATAATATCCAGTTGTTTCTTTTTGTTTGTTTGTTTTTGTTGTCTTTTTTTTTCTTTCTTTTTTTTTTTTTTTTGTTGGGTGGGGGGTGTTTTTTTTTAGTATAGTTGATCATTTAAACACTTGTGTGAATTTTGATTCAAAGTGTGCCCAATTCGAAGTGATCTGAGAAAAAACTCGTTCAACCTAGGAATTAGGATGCTTAACAGGGATGTCGCATTATGGCAGAGCTAACATCAATACCCTGTTCTCTTACCTTTTCTATTTCTATGAAAGAGTGTAATTTTCTAGTAAACTGTCAGTACTCATTCTCAGTTATTTCAAGATACTAGCAAATTAGTGTATGAAACAAGTACCAGCAATCGTTTGCTTTAAAATTTCTGGTGAGATATCTGTATGTGTGCTTTTGGGAGAGGGAATTATGTCAGACACTTGTTTTGTTTGATTTAGAAAGATTAAGGAAAGATAATTCTGGAGAGCGGAGGGAGAGACAATATTGTAGAACAATACAGAAAAGGAAGAGTAATGCCCATTTCTGAGACTGTTACTATTCTTGTGTTGCTGCAGTGCAGGAAATGTCTCTCCATGAGTGTGAATAAGAACTTTCAGGTTTGGAATGAGTGATTTTAAGGGGCTATCCAAAGGACTGAAGCCACAGGAGATACTTCTAATATAAAACATGGATCTGAGTCATAAATCTCTCCTATGTTGTTCTGAATGGTAATGATGATGAATTGGTCATTCCTAGGGTAGCTCAATATTGTGGACAACCTTCCTGGCCTTCTGCTCTGACCATCCCTATGTCTTCTTTTGAAAGCTGATTCTTATTATTTTAACATCTCTGAAAACTAATTATTTAGTAAGACAAGATAAAACACACGTACACACATACACAAAAACCCTAATGCTTCTTCCATTTTAATTTTCAACAATCAGATTTCTTTGTCCGTCTTGTGTTAGCCTTGAAAATATGCTTCCCTGCAGGTAGAAAAGATACTTATGTGTGAACAGGAAAATGAAAGTAAGGTAAGATAAAAAGAAGGCTAGCCAATCTCTTTATTTATGTTATATACCATTGTCATATTTTAGTGAAGGAGTATAACACTAGAAGTTGAAAGTGATGTGTTTTTTTATAATTTTCGTCACTTCTGGTTTGTCTGACAACATGTCAATAGCTTGAAGCAACTTGCTATGCTTGCCTACAGCAGCACTTGTAGTTGTTCAGATGAAAAATGAATTACTTGAAATTTCATTTTTCATCCCAGGTGTCTTCACACAAAAAATTTTTGCCTTATTCATTTAGCTGTTGCAGGTTAACTGCAATTCATTAATTGCAGGTGACATGTAGGATGTTGTATATCTTACTGTTTTTGGTTTGGTAACAAAAATATTAGAAATGCAAGGAAGTTACATTTTATAATCAATTAACTTTTAGTTTCTAATTTGAATTGTGCTAAGTGCTTTGCTGAGAACTACAGAACACAATTGATTTATACCTGTGACTTCTTTCTACATTCATGATGGATGTTATAATCAAAATCACTGTTACAGTAACAGGCCTGCAAACACTGATTTGTGCAGTGCTCCTCATAAAGCAAAACACAGAAAAGAGAAGAATAGCGGCATTACAAAAATAAATAGCTTTAAAAATCATATTGTACCAATGTACTATTTCTTGTATAAAATTTAATAAAAATGTCATATTTAATATGTGCAGGGTACAAATTTTCCTTGACTGAGAGTAAAAAAATAAATAAATCTGAACTGTCCCAGAGGTGTTTTGTACAAGTATTTATATGATGTGCTCAAAGCTTTGAAAGCTTGTGGTAGAGTGTAGCGGTAAGTAAAAGCCACATTTCTGTAATAGTGGGTAAAACTCGCATCCCACACATGGACTTATTTCTTTCCTTTCTTGCCTTCCAAGCAATGGAAATTGTCATTCCAGAGTTTTAACTCTAATTACTGTTCATCTTTTGTTCAGATCCTTACATCTTTGTGCGTATTTTGAACTGGGCTATGACTGTAAAGATGAGGTCAGAGGTATGCACTTCAGAGGCATAAAGTGTGATGGATTAAATAAATAAATAAATAAATAAAAATAATAATAAAAAAATCCTTAGTCTACACAAACCATTTTTCTTTTTTATTCAAAAATGACTAAACCATGTTGATAGACATTGTAATCGTTTTGCAGCTACACAGTGGGTTACAAGCATTGTTAAACATCACTCCATCATAGAAGGCCACTGGATTGGTCAGGCATAAATTTCCCTCAGTGAAGCCTTGCTGGCTGACTTGGATCACCTGCTCATCCCTCATGTGCTTTAGCATGTCTTCCAGGAGGATCTGTTCCACATTTCCACATTAATTCACATGTTCATATGACCATGGAGGTAATCTAGTTCATCAGCCCTAAATGGGATTATTGACTGTTATTATATAATTTTAAAATAATCTCAGCCATCATATCAAACTTTTGCTGCTCACAGTTTGAAAGAGTTCTTTTCAGCAGTAATGGAAGGACTACGAAAATAGATTTCTTAATTTAAGCACTCTCTTACACAACACACACCATCTCTTTGACAGTTTTTATGAAATTTTAATCACCATTGGCAACATTCGAAAGAGTGCTGTGTTAGAATGTTTCTTCCAGTCAGCAAAGCTTGTAACTTGGTTTTGGGTGATTTTTGTCTGTCTGTTTGTTTGTTATTTTTTTAAAGATGATAAACTTTGCTTACATCATCTGTGCTAATAAACTTTCCAGATATGGTGCCTATAAATCACTTAAATTTTGTCATCTCTGCAGTCATTCTGATGGTATACATTCTTCACAGTAAAGTGATTGAGTAAAGCTGTATACACACACTCAGCCATTGTGGGTGTATTTTTAGTGCAAACACCACTTAAATGTCTTATCTCTGAGGAGGTAGTGCACTGTTGCAAAGAACAGTGACAAGTACATTGATATAGCTCTGCATGACCTTAAAGGAATTGTGTTACTGGATTCATTAGTGGGTCGCTGGGGGATTTATAGGCTTTTTTGGTCATGCCTTGTTTTTCCGAAAAAAATATCAAAGGCGTATTATTTTCTGTAATAAATTAAATGTCTCTTTTGTATTTGTAGAAATAGCAAGGGAGTGAAGAGGAGAAGCGCTTTTAAGTTTGCCTTCAAAATAATCCAACTTTAAATAAGCACTGAGACTCTAAGACTAAACCCAGAACACAGCCTAATCTGAAGTTATTGATGTTCTGGCTGGACAGAAACTAATGATTATCCAAACAAATCAAAAGCATTTGAATTAGTCCAAAGCAAAGTTCTTTTTCTGGTTTCAAGGGTTTTATATCCCTTCAGTTGTAATTTGAGGTTGTTTGAAGACTTCTAAAATTAAAGATTAAGAGAAGAAAGTTGTGACTTCCTCACAATGTTTGGATGGTGAATAACACTGAAAGACAAGCTGGGAATGTATGGACTATGTGCAAAGTCTGTCAAGACATCTCTGGTGGCTCTTGCAAGGAAGATTATGATAATACTACTGTACTACTAGAAAGAGTTTTTCCATAGTATGGAATCTAGCATTGTTCTTTGTAAGTATAAATTGTAAGTGTATTAGCATCCTTTTTTTTTTTTTTTTTTTTTTTTTTTTTTTTTTTTTTTCTCATCTTTAAACTGTGTTTTGAGTGATTTTTGTTTTCTTTTGTTTTGTTTTGTTTTGTTTAGCAGTGAGCATAAAAGAAAATTCTGAAAAGAAACTGGGAAAATATTAATGTAAACTTATTCATAGTAATTTTGACCTCCCAACTTAGTGATAGTATTTTGAAGCTAAACATATTTTTGTTAAATACGCCTCTTCTCTCTTCCCATTTCTGTCTGCTGCTGGTGAGAATCCTGCTTTTACTCTGTTCTGAGATGCAAATAATTGAATAACAAGATCTGCATAGGACAACTGGAGAATTTGAGTAGAAATAAGATCAGTGTGGTTAGCTGGATGTGGCTCTGGGCAGCCTGATCTGGTGGTTGGTGACTCTGCACAAAGCAGGGGGGAAGAAACTAGATGTATGTGAACTGATGCTGCTTGTGAGTGATGTATAGAGCTACTGCTTCTGCACTTGAATATTTCTTCCTGGTGATAGACTCATCATAATCTATGTTAAAAGAACTAAAGACAGCAGAAGAACATACTTAAACAGGTAATTTAGGGTCAAAGACAGTAATTTGTTTTTGTAGGTGTTAGCTTCAAGAATTAGATTTAATGAGATGTGGCTTATGAATTAATTCCGGACAAAAGCCATCTCTCCAAAGCTTACGGCTTGTGTAGTAGCCACTGATCACCCATGAAAGAAATGAAGCATTACTGTTAAATGCCCAGTGATTTTTTTTTTTTTTTTTTTATAAAGTAAATAGATCTGCAGACTCTTGATATGCAGGAGCACATGTGGTGAGCTAGTCAACTGGTATAATGTACATAAACTCTGACCTTGAAGAAGGAAAGTATTTTTTATAATGCACGGAGAAGAGCTGCCTATCATAGTTACATGAGAAAAAAAATAAATAAATAAATGCAAAAAGAAAGACTTAATTCATACTCTGGCAAGTTTTTTTAGCTCATGATTCATGCTATGTTCTCATTGAGAGTGGCTAATATTAAAGATATATTTAAATAATTAATAACTATTTTATTGACTTTACTAGATAGTTTCCTTACACTTTGCATAATTTAATCTGTAACTGGTATCCTACTGTCTTTTTGCATGGAAAAAAAAAACTGACTTGTTCTGACTTTCCAAGTGAACTGATTACTGTCATATAGTAGATGTATCTGTGACATGACTCTTACTTTTCAAGTCTTATGCTCTCACTAAAACTTCACAGCTGAAATGTGGGGATTAGCCAATTAGTACTGCAAAGACAAATCTTTTGGTATAAGTAATACTAATGTGCATACAAGAATCTTTTGCCTCTCTATTTCCCTCTCTTTTATGTTAGGGATGTTAGAAATTACAATTTCACATCTTCTGGATGAGACCATCACAGCAGTCATAGGACATACAGTTTTCTACTGTTACACTTTCGATACTGCAAGTGAGAAAAGGAATGGGTCTTAGCTAATACTGAAACAGAGTGCTAGGTGTTTGTACACTGTGTAGCAGCATATCAAAGGTTATCTGTTTAATTTGGCTAGAAATATTGCCGATTTTTTTCACAACTACAATATACTCTTTCCCCAGATGATCCCTGGGGCATAGAAAATAAAGACTTTATGCTCAAATGCAGCTGATTAGAGTATCAAAACACATAGCATCAGCTGAGCAGACTAATTGTTTACTTCTGCCCAGGAGGAATGGTTATAAAAGGACAGTCTTCTCTCCTACAAGGTCTAGAAAACTGGGAAGTGGTGGCAGGCATTTGTGGTTTGTTGTCATGTTTTGTTTTGTGTGTTTTTCTTTTTTTCTTTGGGATAATGTAATTGTCTCAGTTAATATCTTACCTTTAACAAAGAAATTTTCTGACGCTGCCATGGCTACACAGATAAATTTTGGAGTTAGACTTCGTGAGACCTGTCACAGCTAAAGTGGAGGGAATTCAGAGTGATCTTTTGGATTTATGAACCCTGGATTTGGAGACCATCTGGTTTCCCTCTGCATTATTCCCCTGAAGTTGCAATAAAATGATTCCCACTCTCCTGTACCAGCATGTTTCCCCAAAGGACAGGTTGGGTGGGGAGGCAGCAACACCAGCTGTGTTTGAGCTCTTGGGGAAGCTCTTGCGAAGTTTCTTTGAGTAAATGATGTCTTTACTGGTTAAAATTTGCCTTTGCAACAAAAGCTGTACTAAGTTATACATCTTCTTAATTTTAGTTATAAGAAGTGTTTTTTTTTTTTTTTTTTTTTTTTTTTTTTGTTTGTTTTTTCAGCTTTACAGAGTCTAGGTAGCTCTGTGAATACTGCCAAAAATGTCACCATGGTATTCAGTGACAGACCCCTTCTGAGAATCCTTTTTATTGCTTCTGCAGAGGATTATTACAAATTCTTAGCTTCTAACTGTTTCCATTTACTGTGAGCTGTTAGTTTATCATCAATTAGATTAAAAGATATAATGAAGGTCATTGGGGTCACACTAGTATCTGTTAAATCTGTGATTCTTTGGCAGGAGAAGTATTAAACCTGAAAGGTATAGTAGTGTAGGTGATCAAATGTTGAGAAAACTGTTCTGTTATTAGACATCCCCTTGGTCATTGCTATTTTCAGGGTCCTGATTTAATCCTACAACAGGCTTCATTTTGCAGAATGCTCTCTTCTATACAAAATGAATTTCTCCCTAAAATCCTACTCATGTCGTAACATTGAAAGGTGAGTCAAAGCACTGAAAAAAAGAAAAAAAAAAAAAAAATGATAAATTTGATTTGTAAGAAAACAACATATGATTGATTCGTACAACCTGTTAGTTTAGAGGTTTATTGAACCATACGTCATGGATAAGTGTGATTTTTAGAATTTATGTGCTCTTCTATAGTACAATATATCAGAGGATGTTTGACGGGCTTTTCGTCTTATTACCATATTGGAAAGTCTTGCTGTATATAAATATGTTGCGTACATTACATACATGATTGGAACAGTGACCAAACACTTACTAACAGCACCTATAGATCACAGTTATCTTTCATTGCTTTCAGTGTGTTTGTTTTCCAAGATTTGGTATATACATGGTGGAGCTACAAAATACATCCAAGAATAAAAGACTGTATGTTTTCTTTCTTACCTTGAGGATTAATTGCTGTTAGAAATTTATAGTGGCATTTAGCTCCAGCTCACATTTCTTTTCTTTGTGGAAGTTGCTTTAGGTTTGGTACTGGGCTCAACTTTGTTATAGTTCATGTGAAGCATACAGGGGTGCTCTGAAAGTAACACCTTCTATTCTGTTATGTAAGCCAACAACATGCAGAAAGGCTTTGGTGATACGGCAGTAGAGATTGAATATTCCCAACAATTCTGCATTACATTTTGTTGCCGACAACACATGGCAGCAGAGAGACAATCTGACAAAACAGTGCCTGACACAAAAGTGTGTACGAAGCAAAGCTGTGTCATTTAGTTCCTCTGTGTGGAAAAAATTGCACCCATTGGGATTTTCCAATGCTTGCTGAATGTTCATGGAGTACAAACTGTGGATGTGAGCACAGTGATAGCTGGATGGTGTGCTGCAGCAGCAGTGACAGCAACAGTGGGTCACCCCTGCAGGTGCAGATTTTGAGGAGTGTGTCATGAAGGTACTTGGTCATTGCTGGCAAAAGCACATAGCTAGTGGTGATGACTAAGTTGAAAAACAGTGTTTTGTAGCAGAGAATGCGCTCTATCAAATAGTGTTATTGTGCTCTTTCTGTCTGTTGCGGTTTCCATGGAAATAAACCAGAGGCATTACTTTTGGAGTGACCTAGGTACTATTTCCATCCATCTTATCAGCCAGAACAACAGCATCTTGACAAGAGTGCTTCCTTTGCTGCGAGAAATTTCTGTATGAGAAAAGAAGAGGCAGGTCAGGGTTGATATGAGAAAATGTTAGATGATGCTGATGTCAAGCTACAGAATTTCAGCTTGTAACCCTGGTTTGAGGTTTTTGTCTTTCAGCAGTAGAGAATGGGCTTTTATGATTACTTTTTTTTTTTTTTTTTTTTTTTTTTTTTTTTTTTGTCATTCATAATCTCTACTTCATTTTAAGGTATTCAGTTGCATGGCTTGGGTTTCATGACACTTATTTTCACAAGTCCCTGCCTTTAAAAAGTACATAGGTTAGGATCTGAGTAGATGAATACCACCTTTCAATCTAAGAGTGTTAGTTCAGACTCTATCTGATTTTTCATATTACAAAGACTTTAGCTTATCTGTTTCTTGGCATTGTGGCATTGATTTCCCTTACAGATATGGGAAATACCTTTATTTTTATTTATTTATTTATTTATTTTGAGAACAAAGTTATGAGTGTCTAATAAATATGTGTAAATTTCCGATTTAATAACCTCACAGATGGAGAGTCAAAAATTGAAAATCTTCATTGCAGTGGTATTTTCATTTTGTTGATACATGGCTTTAAAATTAAAAACTGATGAGAGAATTTGCTGTCATATTCAAATGGATTATATTTATTGGTATCTAATTGAAGTAAAGTAGTAGAAAACTGATATTTCTGCCAGACAAACCTCAAATTCAGGTGAGTGAAATAAGCCTGTTTTCATGTTTGGTTCAGTTTGGGAAATTAATCAAATTACATACTAGAATATGATCAAACAGTAACATGCTAAGTATTTCCTAGAAAATAACCTGTGGTAGGTCATATGGGTATAAATTCTGGCTATATAATTGTTCATAGGTAATTGCTACATGTTCAGTTTAAGGTAAAAGAGATTCCTGGGAATTCTTGATCTTGATAATTTCTTAAAATATTTCAAGTTCTAGAATTTTCCTGCTGGATGCGTGCTAATACTATTGTAATCAGTTTTTGATTTGTTTTGTTTTCATCTATCCTATGAGGCCAGACACAGAGGGAGCTGTATTAGTTTTCCCCCCAAAATGTCACTGAAGTTATTTTATCCAAAACTGAATCAAAAAATGCAGACAGATGAAAAATGGCTACCGGAACTGATTTTATTAAAATAATCACAATATTGATTCAAATAGCAATAAATTCTGCTGATGCGCATGCAGTCTGCTATGAAACCTGAGAGCAGGTTTGAGCAACTTTGCATAAGCTGTCCTTCTGACCTTGAACTGCACAGATTGCACTTTGACGCAAAATAACAGTGCTGAGTGTTTAAGTTGTTAGGTGTCTAACTATAACACCATCAATTACTAAATATTATAAACATGTACATGACTCTGTAATGGTATGTCATTGCAGCAGAAATGTGACATGTATATACTGTAACTGGGTGAACTGTTCATAATCATCCGTAATCGTGATAGTTCTCACTGACTGCAATCAAGCCCACAAAGATTGATCTAATTTGAAAATAAATAAATAAATAAACAAAAAGCATTTCTGTCAGTTGTTTGTAATTTCTTCTATTCCCAATTTTAAGTGCCAGCACGTTTGCAATCTGGAAAATAAGAATAATAAAAATATGCAATCAAAATGTTTAGGATGCAATCTGTGACACTAAAATGACCTGTGTTTTATAACTTTGTAGAAGATCATAAAACAAGGTCTCTAAGATAAAGGCTAACCTTGCTTCCTAACTAGCGTGATAAAATGAAGCTCAAGTGCAGATTATCAAATATGAAATCTTTCCTTATTTGGTAGCCTTTGGTAACTTTCAGGCAGCATTATTTATTTGAAGTATTCGTAGTGATGCTTTTAAGACATAGTTGTGGGGTTTTTAATTCACTCTACAGCTTAAACAGTTTTTCTTCCATTACTATAGTTTTGTGAGAGACACTTTGGTCATGTTTGAAGAATAGGCAAGGGAGTTAGAAATTGTGACAAAATGGAACTCTTCCCAGGGCATTTTATGGTAAGGAGTGGGCAGCCCCATGACCATGCTGCTTACAAAATAAATAAATAAATAAATAAATAAAAATTACACCATGCTTTTGATCAGGCCTATGAATTATTTTTGCCTTGCCTCCTGCTTGGGAAGCAGATGGTGGATGATCTTGGGTAATCCCTGCTCATTCACAGGGACATGAGGAAGTTCCTAGTGGTGGGGTTATGGGGCAGGAGTTGCCCTTGACTCCTACATCTATTTGGGAGCTTTGTGCTGTGCTGGGTATTCCCTCTCACTATCTTTGTCATCCCATCCAAGTTTGCCACCCAAAGTGCACCTTCTCAGTGCAGTGATGACTGTGTTTCAGAAACATACACAATGAAATCAGTGCTGTTCAAGACAGGAGAAACACTGCATCTAGGTCACCTTCACAGGGAGCCAGAAACCAAAGTGGAAGTAGGGATGACATAGTTTGTTACAATAGTATTTCTTTGTCTTTTTAATGCAAAATTGTGGTAACACTGGCAGATGGACTCCAGTGAAGACTTTTTGTTTCGTTTTATTCTCTTGCTTTCCTGTTGATTTTATTCAGCAGTTGCTCAAATCTGGTTACTTGTTCTTCAGCTGAGGTGTGAATGGTTTTGTGTTCTCATTTTCCTGTTGGGCCCTTTCACATGTAATAAGTTATTGAATTTCTCTTAAATTTGATTTAAATGCATGATGTGTATTCCACTGAAGAAGTAAGGTGTCACCTCTAATTTCTTCTCCCTTTGCCAAGGTATGCACAGAAAAATAATAAAAAAATGGTGACTGTCAAAACAGTGGTTCAATGTGACTGTATTATGGAAACTGTTTTTTCCTTACTATGAATGCTATATTTTTAAATTTATGAGTCAGTTTTTTTAGTCTCATGACATACTGTATTTCTCTCACATGTCCCATTAGAATGATACCTGTTTTTAATGGAGAAAATTAGTGAGGTAACTTTGAGCTTTTCATAGTTTAGTGGTTTTAGTGCTTATACTGCAGATGTGTCATCTAATAAGACAGCTCTGCACATAGAAAATAAGGGAGGAGAAATGAGGTAGCTTTTTCTGTAAACAACAAGATGTAAATGCAAGACAGTATTACAATGCAGCTGTCTTACTGGGAGATGCTTTTAG
This sequence comes from Excalfactoria chinensis, assembly GCF_039878825.1. Taxonomy (NCBI): domain Eukaryota; kingdom Metazoa; phylum Chordata; class Aves; order Galliformes; family Phasianidae; genus Excalfactoria; species Excalfactoria chinensis. The sequence goes on from NC_092826.1 coordinate 52,996,779, forward strand.
ATAGAGGAATGGAAATTTCAGAAGAATCTGAAATGATCTGGATGGAAAAAAAAAAAAAAGGCCTATACAACTGTAGTTTTCTTACTACATGCATGTGCAGTTACTGAAAACAAACAGGAAAAAACACAAAAAGTTTTTTTTTTTTTTTTGTTGTTTTTTTTTTTTTTAAAGTGTGAGGTGCATCAGGTGGGATTTCTGGAATAATTTTTAAGGGGTTTGTCAATAAAAATCCCTTTTCTAAATATTAATGGTGAATAGCAAAGCTTTATTAATTATAGCTGTGGTTAAAAAGAGACATTAATCTACACTGAATCTTCTGTAAGCCAAGTAAAATTATTTTAGGAGAATGAAAAAAAAATCTTTTTTTTTTTTTAATTTTTTTTCCATATAAAACTAGTTTAGTCAATGGATATTTTGTAGTATGTCATTTCTTGGATCCATTATGAATATCCATGGCAGCAGTAAAAGAACTTCACAGAGTGAACATTAATAATAATGATCCATTTAGAGGCAAACTTTGCACATTTTAGTAAAGAATGTAAAAATATATGAATGTCAGTGGAAGAGTAAGCTGAGAAGTGAATTAAACAGAAGAGAGGATGAAATTGAGATTTTCTTCATAAATCCATTTATTATGGTACTTTAAGTAAATTATAAAAAGGGGATCTCTAAAAATTAGTAGAAATGGAATTGCACTGCAAGTTGAATTTCTGGCTTTGTGATGATTTTATGATTTTTGGTTATCTGTATTCCATGTCATAACATCACATAGTGCACTGGGCATTAAAGACTTAATGCTCCAGTTCAGGGTACCTGTCCAGAAGAGAAGAAGAACTAGAGAGAGGAGATATAAACCCTCACAAGGTCATGAGACCTTCCCTTTTTCAGTTCTCTCTTGTCCCTGCTACTCGACCTGACTCTGCATCTCACCACAGCATTATGGTGAGGACTTTCTGCCTTTTGGATACTTTCTCTCATTATATTTGATTTATTAGCTTCAGTTCTAATTATATGGTATTTTAGTGTGTTATCTTGTATTCCGATACCATATTTAGTAAATTCGTTTGTTTCTCTTCAGATCGTTGCTGCTGTTTTTAATTATTTTGAGGTCTCCTCTTTCCCCTTTCTGGAGGCATGGATTCGTGAATCCCTCCACCGTGCTAGTCACAGAATGGGGCAGGACCAGCCCATAAACCGTTGACAAACTTGTAATATTTCAGAAACTATTCTGAAATGATCAGGTTGTTTTCTTCTTTCAATTCAGGACAGGAATACACAGAGACTGCTCTCCCCTGCAAGTCTCTGCAGCACCATGAAAAGCTCTCCCATGTGCGTTGGCCAGGGGCACCTGACCCAGCTCTCATCTAGGCAGAGGTGTGCTGAGCTACTGCCATTGATGACTGATGTGGAAGTGCACAGATAGTGGGGTTGAGAGCAATATATTTACTTTTTGTGCTTTGCCCAGCTGGGATCTTGCAAAACTGAGAGAGACAGAGGACTGTTGTATGAATGGACTGCTGTGCCTTGGACTTGGCTGGTAATTTCATTAGAGCCATCTTCAAATTTGTACTAAACAAGTTTAGGTCCCTTTAATGGGTAATTTAATGAAAGAAAACCCCAAAATAGCATGTGTTTAGTGCTGCCTTTCTGAACTTATCCAGAAAAATAAGAAATGTTATGTATAATTAGTCTTTGTGTTTCTTGTTTTTCCTACAGAATTAGTAATTAACAATTAATTACTTGTTATGTTGAACAGTGAGTGCTCATCCTGGAAAGCTGTAAAACTGATTAAGTGATCAAATAATTTTCATTTCTTCAACTAAGCATGTCTGAGAAATAGACATTTAAATCTCACAGGAAACGCTAAATATTGTGGAGACAAAACTGCAAGTTGGTATAGGGCTGATGCTGGGTTATTTCACAATGGCTACACAATTATTTGAGGGTTTCAGAAGTCTTTCAGAAGTTTTGATTAAAGCCAGTGGCACCATAAACTAGGCCAGGGATAAAAGAGTATCTCGCAGTTCATGAATAATTGAGTAGGTTTCTGTATACTGATGAGTTGCTGTATAAAAGGCAAATGTTTGTTTGCTTCACGCTCACATATGCACCTATGTATTCATATTTATAGGTAAATTCATATGCTAATGTATTTTCAAACAGTGAGTTACAAGTTGTCTGCTATTTTAGTCAGATAAAGAGTTGCTGAAATCCACTGGCACTGTGGAAGTTTTTTACCAGATTTAGAAAGTCATTGTATGTAAAAATATGTGTGTGTATACACACACACACACACACATATATATAAGCAATAACCAAATGTAAGGATGCATCATAATGTATCAGGAGTGCTCAGTGAGCTGTGTCTTTCTTCAGAGCTCTCCTCTTCCTAGTGGTCTGAAAAGAAACAGCTGTCAATAAACTGAAGCAGCAGCAGAATAATGGTAAAACTTGAGTTCCATCCTCCTACTCTTTTACAGCCTGTGTCTGTGCCAGTGCCTTTGTATTCTTCATCACACTGCTGAACTCTGGGAATAGGTCTAATGAGAAGCCTCCTTAAATTCAACTGGCATTTGGCCCTCTTTAGTAAATATTGTGAAGACCCCTCTAAAAACCAGGGGGTCAAAGCCTCCTTCTTGAATTCTGGCAGTTGATCTAGCAAAGCTCCAAATCCTGTTCCACCTTGGCTGATATCCAGTGAACAAAAGACTGAAGTTGCCATTCAGGAACCCCTGCTCATCTGTCACTGAATGAGTTGCTTGAAGTCTGCATTGGATGATCTTGTATCTGGAAGATATTGCATCCTCCCAAGGAGAAATCTGGGTCTTTCGCTTAGCTTTCCTAATTTTCCACTTACTAGGCATACTTCCAAAGTACCAAATATAGCTGATACTTTACATTAAAATAAAATAAAACTGTGATATAAATATAAACCAAACAAACAACAGAAAGAAACCAAGTCAAGTGACATGAAACGTCTGTTACTTTATCTCCAACTGTCCAGAAATCAGGTCATCTGTAAGATATGGGTTCTGTGGCTGTGCTAAAATCTGCTGTCACTGATCATGAGGCCTGAAGGTTGATTTGCTGTTCTAAAGAGAAGTCTGTAAGGACTGTAAACTATTAAGGGCAGATAATGGAAATCAATAGAAGATTTGAAATGAAGGCAGTGATTTTTACCTTGATGAGAAACTTCTTAAGAAATACTTTCCTCAGAGGAAGAGAGATGAACTGAAAATACACATAGCCTAAAAAGGAAATGGATCCCAGAAGAGCTAGGAGTATTATTAAAAGAAACAGTTTTATTAAATGAATAAATATTCCCCCTTAGGACAGTTGGCACTTTTGCTTCTATTGAGGTCAAAAAGAATTGAATCTTCTGCATCTCCTGCAAATGTGGAGATTCTCACACCATAACACTGTGAAAAGCTGATATAGGTTAATCAGGAGGTAACCGTGGGAGCAGTGCTCTAGCTTTGGTAAAATAAGTTGCAGCACTGTCAAGATGTTATTTGAAGAAAACACTATCTAATAAAGATGGTTTATGATGTCCCACAGTGTAATGCCTTTCTTTTTTTTTCCTCCCCCTCACCCAGAAATATGATATTGTCTTTGCTTTCCCCCAGGTTAGACACAGTAATATCTGGAATAGGAAGTACAGTTGTCACATCCCAACCTTAGCAGAAAAACCAGAAACTTCTGTTGTTTAAGTGAGATGTGCTTGCAGTGGATTCGATTATATGCTATTTTGTTTTCCAGAAATCTTCTTTGTATTTAAATGCACTGACGCTGTAGTCCAGTGAGTAGATTTTGAAAACACTTGTTTTGACTGATTACACTTATCCGAGATAATGACAACAGCATAGTGTCAGTATTATTAGACTGTGGTTAATTAAGCTTAATTATCTTAATGACATGATATTTGCTGTTTATATTCAGTTTAGAGAGTGTTATGCTATTAGGGAAAGCTTCTCAGTTTAACTCTCCCTGCCTGTATTTCACTGATATCTTCTTTCTTCTCTCCTCAGTGGGATATGTTTGAATAGTACTGCGCTTCTTGTTTTGAACCATTACATTCTGAAAAACTTCAGAAGAAATAAAGCTCTTCTTCATATATGGATGTGTCCTGGTTTCAGCTAGAATGTCAACAACATTGCACTGTTTGGTTGTTGCTGAGTAATGGGAACATACTCGGAATGAGGCCAGATCACACAGCAGGGAAGAGCCATGACTATGATGGCACAGGGCTGGGTGGGGCAAGAACAGGTGTTCTGAATTAGGCCTGGGGATTGTTCCATACCAGGTGACACCTTAAGAAAGTCCATGAGAGGCTGGCTAGGAGGTAACTGCTGTTCAAGTTTTGGCTGGGCATTGATTAATGAGGAGGAAGAAATTGAGTTGGTAGGGGGGCATCTGTTAGCTGAACGTTGGAAAATATGTAGCAAGTAATTGCATCATGGGTATGTGTGTATAGGTATATATTTATTATCATGATTTTTTTATTTTCTGTCTCAATAAATAGCTATTCTCTCAGTATATGAGCTTCATTTTGTTTCCATTTCTCTCCTTTATCCTATTTGGGTGTGAGAGAGGGGCTTTTAGCTGCTGGGTTAAACCACAACACAACTATTTGCTGGTGTATTTTGTGTGTTATTTTAAAAATATCAGTGAAATAATATGGAATGCTGTATGACACTGTTCGTAGAACTGTACGGTTAGTAAAAAATGATGTAAACTATCATCATAGGTATAAACCAGATCAATATCTAATCCCTTACTTGTGTAATGTAGTTTAGAAGGTTACCCTTAGCCAGCTTCCCTTTGAACTGTGAACATTTTCTTATTTGACTGATTTTAAACTTCTATCTCTGGAAATACCACTAGACCTTTTGTAAATAAATTGGGAGAAATAACTGTGCCCATCAGTACAAGTTAGGGGATGACTTGCTGAAGAAAGTCTTTGTAGAGAAGCACCTGGGTGTTCTTGTGGACAGCAGGTTGGCCATGACTCAAATGAGTCAACAGTGAGCCGTTATGGTCAAAGCCAGTTGTATTCTGGGGTGTGTTAAAAAGAGTGTGGCCAGCAGGTTGAGGGAGGGGATCCTCCCCCTCTTCTCTGCCACATTTATAATACAATACTGTATTCCGTGTCTTGGTTCTGGGCTCCCCAGTTCAAAAAAGACAGGGATCTCCTAGAATGAGTCCAGGGAAGGACTAAGAGATGATGAAGGGCCTGGAGCATCTCCTGTGGGAGAAAAGGCTGAGTAACCAGAGTCTGTTCAGCCTGGGGAAGACTGAGAGGGAATCCGATAAATGTCTATATGTATCTAAAGGGAGGTGAGAGGAAAATGGATGAGGCCAGGCTCTTCTTGGTGGTGCGCATCATTGGGGTAAAGAATCATGGCCTAGAACTTGAACATAGGAAGCTCCATACTAACATGTGGAAAAAATTCTTGTACCTGAATTATTTATGCACCTGTAAAAATTATGTACCTGAATAAATTTGTGTTGATTTCTACCCTAAAATAAAAAATAAAACTAATACAGTTCATTGACTTTGTTTCCAGATTTTCAGGCGATGTTGGTTAGTTTTCAAGAAGGCTTCCAGTAAAGGACCCAGGAGGCTAGAAAAGTTTCCAGATGAGAAGGCAGCATATTTCAGGAACTTCCACAAGGTAAGTCGTGCCTTTCTTGTGATCTGTTTCTTTTCACCACTCTTCCATGGGAGGAGTGCTTTTGTGATATGCCTATTTTGTAACCGGTATGCTGGGAATTAGGTTGAAAGCTGAGTTCTTACGCTAGAAACACAGTAAACCTTCTGTAAATAGTTGTGATGCAAGTATTACACTTTTTAATTATTTTTTTTTCCTTCCTTAATGAGCAAAAAAGCCCCAGTGTTTGTAAAGTGACAACTTTTTTTTGTTTTGTTTTGTTTTTGTTTTTCTTCTTCAAACATTAGCGTTTTGGAAATGTATAAATGAAATTTTAACCTTTATATATAGATTATTGAGCAAGTTCTGAAAATGCTGAATACCCCAGTTGTAATGGCAGCAGTAATAGAACACGTACTGTTTGTCGTAGAACTCTTCAAGATTTGCAAGCACTGTCAATCCTAATAATTTCTAAAGGTAGAAATTCAGAATTTATTGAATGAAATTTTCCCTGATTTGTTTTCCATCCTCTCTTTTGTGAAGGAAAACAGAATCTCTGAGTTGAATCTTTAGGCTTGATTTTATGCTTTTTATTAGTAGTATTTATTTTTTTTAATAAAGGATATTATCTCATAATATCTAATTAAATATTTCTCCTTAATTGCCTCCATTCTGGTAAATGGAGTTCCTTATTGTCATCAGGACTTGGACTTGATGATCCTTGTGGGTCCCTTCCAACTCGGGAAATTGAGTGATTCTGTGATCTGCTCTCCTTATTACTATTACTGGTTGTACGGGAGTGGTTCAAAACTTGGATTCTCTGCCAACTTTCAATCTTCAGGTCACTCTAGATTACCTTGCAAAAGGTCTGTGAATAGCATGTGGTCTTAGATTTAACTGTGTAGCTTTTCTGACTTTCCTATGCAAACTATGGCAGAAGGAAATTTTACCTCTCAAGTGGAAACATAAGGAAAACTAATACCTTTTATTTATCAACATACAAATAAGTATCAAGTAGCACAAACAGTTCTTCAGTAAGTCATTAGGGTTTTACGCATCTCCATTTTTTCCATAGGTATTTGAACCTGAAATGTAGATCAAGTCAAGCTTATATTTGAAAGACTTCACCCAAATGGCTAAGTGTGTCTTACATTTATATTGCACAACTGGCTAGTGGGCACTGTAAATTACAAAAGAAGATCTGAACGTAAAATAAATAAATAATCAAAAAACTGGCCATAGTTATGCAAAGCTAGGAAAAATTAAAAATAAAGCTTTTCTGTTTTAGTCATCATAATTAAATATTTATTGAAGTGGAGATAAGCTCATGAGAAAAATGACTAATTGGGTTGGTCTGGGTTTTTTTTTGTTTGTTTGTTTTTCTTTCTTATTTTCTGGCATCCAGTCAATATGCGAGTTTATTTGTTATTCTGTAAATTTTCTAATGCTGTTAAGCATTGTTGTTTTTATTGTTTTTTTCTTGGTGGTTTTCTTGTGACAAAAATAAGTATTGACATTAGTCCTTATAGACAAGTGCCTCCTGACAATAGCAGTGAATTTGTTGAAATATGGCCTCATCTGTTCGTTCCAGTTTCTGGCATCAAATTATAACTTGTCATTACTGTAAATTTAAATTATTAAACCCTTGCTCAGAGAAGTTATAGCTTATCTGTACTGTTTTCCCTTGAGCATTTGTTGTATAAGATGTGCAGAACAGCTGTGTTTACTCTCATTGCTCCAAAGAGGGTATAAAGTGGCAATAGCTCCATACCCATCCCAGGGGTGGCTGTATTCCTGGGATCCATTCCCACAGTACCAGAAAAGGCCAAAGAGGACACTGCAGCTGTACCAACTCAGTGAAAGTGTGTGTGTTTGACTGTTGGTGCTTGAATAATGTTTTGGACATTGTTACTTGCAAATGATCTAAAATTGGGCATTGTTTGTTTTTGTTGTCGTTAGATTTAGGTATTTTTGAGAAATCTTTGCGATTGAAAGAGACGTCAAAATGTACTTTGTGCAGTTTGGGGTTTTTTTGAAGTCTTAGTATGCTAATTTTTCCAAATCAGAGATAGTTTCATTTTCCTGAGATCTACAACCCTCTTTTTCCCTGATGTAATGTTTAAATTTCTTCAAATATATATATATATATATTTCAATTAATATCTTGTTTGCTGATGAAATCATTTGATTGGTGTGGGGAGGTCACAAATTGTATAGCTTTCAGGGGCAGCTATTACTTGGCTGATTAAAGTAATATGAAGCCCATTTAAATGAATAGTTGTTAGTAAAATTACTCAGTTCTGTACATCGAACAATAAAATCTGCAGTAATTATCAGATCCTTCTTAAAATATGGAAGAGTCTGTACAATGTAATTGTTCAAAACAAACATTCTCTGCATCAAAAAGCAAAACGCTGAGAAAAATAGAGCTGTGTTGGTAATAAAGTTGTTAATAGAGTCTGTGCACATCAAAGAGTAGCATGAAAGGTAATAAAAAAAAAAAAATGTTTTTCGACAAAGATTGTATTAAGATAATAACATCCTCTTTTCTTAACAAGGTGGTTAAGAAACCTGTAAGCTGAGCATACTGACGGGACTTCAAGCTCTTACAAGCATGGACTTTTAAGTGCTTAAATGATGAGAGCTCCCTATGAGCCTGTTCCTGTGTAGATCTCTACTCATCCTTCTAAATCGTGACAGCTAAGGATATGAATTACAACTGTCAGTTCACAAGAGTAGATAAAAAGTGGTGTCAACAGCAGTGGAATCAGTGGCAAACCCCACATATCACAGAATAAGTAACTGCTGGAAAGTATAATCTCCTAAACAGTCCCAGGCATGTTAATGATGGTTCTTCTATTACAATCAATGTATTTATTCCAGCAAAATTCAGAGGAGTATTTGTGTGTGTGCAGCTGTGTGCAAAAGGCATATTCTACTTTTGAAAACTCTGTTTAAATAGATGCCTGTATTCCTGTTGTATTAAGCATTAAAATTTAATGACTTAACTTTTTACTGTAAAAATATTACTGCATAGGATAGAGGTGAGTAAGGGGCACACTCAGATAGTTCATCAGGGTGAAAAAACAAAACAAAACAAACAAACAAACAAAAAAAACATGAATTTTATATTATTTCCAAAATGTCATTGCCTTGGAACAATTCAGGTTGAAAGGAACCTCTAGAGTCTGTCTAGTTCATATTACTGCTCAGGAACCATCAGTCACATCATGATGTTCATGGCTATGTGCAGTTGGGTGTTGGATATCTTCTGGGTGTAGGGTCCACAACCTCAGCTGAGGTAGATGTGAGGTCGTGTACCTGGAACCTACTAAGTGGAACAGGAGAAGAGACTCCACAAGGATGAACTGGGCAAGATGCAATAAATAGAGTTTCAAAAGAAGCATGGCCAGCTGGTGGAGGGAGGTGATCCTGCCCTTCTACTCTGCTCTGGTGAGGTCTCACCTGGAATAGTGTGTCCAGATGTGGAGTCCTCAGTACAGCAGAGCCATAGAGATGAAACACCTCTTCTCCAAGGACAGACTGAGAAAAGTGGGTCTGTTCAGCCTGGAGAAGAGAAGGCTTTAGGGTAACCTGATAGCAGCCTTGTGATATCTAGAGGGGAACTATAGGAAAGAAGAGGACAGACTCTTTATCATGCTCTGTTGTATGGAGCAAGGGGAAAAAGCACCAGTGGCGCACGGTGTTAGAACTGCCACTTGCAACACTGGAGGCCTGGGTTCGAATCCCCCCTGTGGTGCAAGTGGTAGAACTGCCGCTCTGCTACACTAGAGGGCTCGAATCCCAGGAGTTGGACTCAATGATCTCTAAGGTCCCTTCCAACTCACACGATACTATGATACAATGATGATACTATGATACTATGGAATGGCTTCAGACTTAGAGAGGGTAGATTTAGGTTAGATATAAGGAAGTCTAAAAGTATTTTACTGTGAAGGTGATGAGACACTGGAACAAGTTACCCAGAGACATGGTGAATACTGTCCCTGGACACTTTCATGGCTAGGCTGGATCAGGCCCTGGGCAACATGATCTAGCTGTGCATGTCCCTGTTTGTTGCAGAAGGGTAAGAATCATGACATTTAAAGGTCCCTTCCAACTCTAAGTATTCTATGATTCTATACTGCTTTTTTTTTGTTTGTTTGTTTTGTTTTGTTTTTTTTTGTATTAAAATCTATTCATGTTTTGGCAAAGTTTGGCAAACCAATATTTTTTGCATTATGATTACAAAGGCTTCTACCTTCAATAGTTAAAATGTCTGATGTCATCTGTAAAGCTTTATGTTTGATGGAAATTCAGATAAATTTCTTTTGAATAATAAAATAGATTCCCTCTAGTTCTTTCAGGTCTAAAGCCTGACATTGACTCTGGCAGGTGGGGTCAACTATTTGAGATGAGATCACAGAGCCATTTTCTATATGTATATCCTCTTATGCCTAAGTAGCATGGACAGGAAAACTGTTACATTAAAGCTTAAGAGAAGAAATAAAAGAAATATTGGAAGGTGGTTTTCTAGAGCACCAGCACTCTTATGGAAGCACCCTATCAGTTAGATATCATCTGGAGGAAAAAGAAATCAAGAGATGTTCCTAGTGGATGGAACACTGGATTGTCAAGGAAAAGGTGAGATTTTACATGAAACTGAGACAGATACAGAAGTGAAAATAGCAGCTTCCAGGGGCGATGACTTTGTCTCCCTTGGCATCACATTCCAGCACCTGACCACTCTTTTGGAGAAGAAATTTTTCCTAATCTTCAACCTGCACTTCCCCTAGCACAACTTGAGGACATTCCCTCTTGTCCTATCACTAGTTATGCAGGAAAGGAGGCTGACCCCCGTGTTTCCACAACTTTCTTTCATAACACTGCCTTATTTGTTTCAACACAAACTGGCTACGCTTTGCAGACGTATCTCAGGACTGGCAAATACTGAAATAAGAAAACTTTATGTTATGTATCAGGTACACAGCTGAGTCTGGTAGAAAGGTGCTTCTGAGATCTCTGAAGGAAGACTCTGCTGCATCTTGCAAAGAGATTGGAAAGAAATGATTGAGTTAGATTTTAAAATAGCTGGGTGCTACTGTGGAGAATCACACTAAGATCACCTTTTGAATGTAAGTGTGGAGTTCTAGTATCTCAAACTGAATGTTGAAAGAGCATATTTTTGACTTTCATTTGTTTTTTACCTTACAGTTTCTCTGTTTCTTTCCTGCCAATGTAATCTTCACCTCTCAGAAGTGAGGAAAGTGTGAAAGGAAATTAATATTTGTGAAGCCATCTGTGTGAAACATACTTGTGTGATGACCATTATGGGAAAAACCCTGAGGGAAGACAGGGAAAGATAGTTATCACTGTAACATTAAGTCAGGAAAACTGTATGAAATCATAAGGATCAGAAGATATTTATAAAACCTTTAAGTGCAGATATGAAAAAAAGATCGATCCAAGCTCTTTTCAGTGGAGCCTAGTGCCAGGACAAGATGCACTGGAGACAGCCTAGAACATAGGAAGTTCCCTCTAAACACCAGGCAACACTTCTGTGCTGTACAGGTGATGGAGCACTGGCTGCACTGCTCAGAGGCTCTGGAGTCTCTTCCTTGGAGATCTTCAGAAGCCACCTGGGCACTGCTCTGGATGTCCCTGCTTGAGTAGAAGTTGAACCAAATGACATCCAGTGGGCCCTGCCCCCTCAGTCATTCAATCATTCTGTCACATATTCCAAAATAAAATATAGTGATCAAATAGAATCATACTTTTAAGACAATATGTATCATCTTGTCTTAATTATATGAGGTACCAATAAATGTATTGGTATTTGTTTTGTGTAAACACAGCTTAGGAATGTCATAGGTGAGACCTATTGTGACTCACTGCCATAAAAGCATAACGAAAATGGTAGACCAGGTCTGTGGAACTGATAGTCAATGTAATGTTTCTGTTCTTTTCCTAACCTTCAGCACTTGACTCTGCATTTATTTTCTCAATATTCTGTGTATCTGTTTTCATTATTCAAGTGGAGAGTGTAGAACTGCATAAAGTTAATTAAGTTTGTTAAAGATATAGTTATCTAGCAAGCTGTTTGCTGGCACTGGCAAACAATGCTAAGTGAGGATTTATTTATTTTTTTCTTAATAACAAGAGTTTCTCTTAAAACTATTCTGAATTATCTACTTATGTGTTGTGTCAGGAATATTTACAGTTTGGATGTGAAAATAAGAGGCACAATACTTGTGTAGTAGCTGTAAAAGGAAGCAGAAAGATACATACATCAAGTTATAGTGTACCAGGGAGGGCAAATACATTTTTCACTGTAGTTTATTTTAGTAAAGTAAGATTAGGTATAGTGAGTATTATAAATACAGTTTTCATCTAAGATTTGAATTTTGTTGTAAAGGAGGTTTTGCAACATAAAGAATGAGGTTAGGAACATTCACACAAAAGTATCCCATTTTTACTTCTGCACAGAAGGAAATCTGAAATTTGTAGAATCATAAAATCACAAGGTTGGAAAGGACCTACAAGAGCATTTAGTCCAACCATTCTCCCAATACCATTGCTACCACAAAAACCATACTAAACCATATCTCATAGCTCCGCAACCAGATGCCTCTTGAACACTGCCAGGAACAGCAACTTCACCACCTTCCTGTGCAGGCCATTCCTGCGCCTCAAATCATCAGCTGATGAAGAAGGTTATTAAAAATGCATTAGAGTTGAAAATATGTGATTGTCACAATAGGTATTCAAAATTAATTTATCCACAATGACAGTTGAGGTAAAATAATTTTCAAACAATCGGCTAAAAAAATTTACTTAATTTTATCATCAAATCAAGTAAAAACATTTCAAAAAGTTACTCAGTTTCTAAAAGAATAGCTATATTGCCATTCAGAATGTTTTCTATTCTTCATTCTCTTACTACTGCACCTTTTAATTTTTCATTTGCCTTAGTTTCTCTCTGCTTTATTTTTCTCTCTCTGGCCTTTTTTCTTTAGAGAATTCTGGACCTCTTTGAATGTATGTTCACACACACATATGTACACACACATGCTGAATTTAGGTTAATTTAAACTCATAAGTAGTTTTTAATCTAGTTGATTCCCAGCCTAAAAGCTACTTTGTAAGGTGCCTCTCAGGCATAGTTTATGGTCTTATGTGAGTGGTGGTACAGTGGATATAAACCAGTCTTTTCCTTCTGATTCTGACCCAAGGCTTCCCCACAGAGCTATAGCTGAAGTAAAGTGCTTTTACAGCATGAAGTGGAGATAAACCTAAGGCTCAGCCACTGGCATTATATACATCATGGATACAGTCAAAATAATTTATGTGCAAAGAATGCCTACTGCTGCTTGTATTCGCTATATTTCTGTCTCAATTTGTCAGCAGGTGAACTGCAGCGATACACCTTGTAGGTAGGGTTATATCTAGCAGATTTGCAGTAAGAACTGTGTAGCTATCACTTACTTCATTCAGTGATGTTACATTTTGTAAGCATGTCTTTGTTTGTAATTTGTTTTGAAATATATTCCATATTAATAAACAGTTATTTTTAATTGAGCTTATCTAACAAGATAAGTGGGAATTGTTTCAGATCAGCCTGTAATTTAATTGAAGTCAGAGGAAGATTTAATGGAATCTTTGGAAAAGTGTGTTTCTGCTTTTCTCTTTACTCAAATAGCAGTAACTTGTTTCTTTTAACTAAATAGCACCTTTGGGCTGAAAATAGAAAAGGTCTGGACCCAATTATATACATTGAGAGTGCTGAAAGTGAAAACTTTGAGAAATGGAAACAGGTTCTAACTGTCCGGTATATTTTAATAGCTTCAAAAGGCTATTAACATTCATATAATGATCTAATTCACTTGTAGGTTCAGTGTGAGATATGGTCTCGTTAGTCTAGTTGGATAATTAAAGTACTTTAACTAAATGGTATGTTTTGTTTTTCATATATTAGCTCAGTGCTACTCTTTGCACACCTAGAACTAGCAGAAAGTTTAATGTTCATGTCTCTCATGTTTATTGTAGGTGAAATCTGGGAGGATAATTGGGAAACCTTTTTTATTTCAGTTGTGAATCATCTCTCCTTTCTGCCATCTTTTTAACATGGTGTTATACTTCAAGTGTGAATCTGAGTTCTAAATTAGTCTTCTTATTAAAGCATTAGTTATTTTAAATTTTGTCAACACTCACTTCTACAAAGGTCTTATTTTTCCCATTTTTAGTGGTATGCTAACATAGCAGTCTGATATTTAGTTTGCATGACAAAATAGTCAAATTGAGAAATATATTTCAAAGGTCATTTAGGATGGCAGAGAAATGGGACTTAGGAGGACTGGGTTTTATACTACAAATGATTGTCTATAAAAATACTCTGAAATGTGAAGGCTTTTGTGTTTGGGTTTTTGTTGTTGTTTAGGTATGCATTTTAAAATCCCAATTAAAATGTTCCTTAAGGGAAGAGGTGCATGTATGTGTGACATACACATGAATTGATCAGATTTTTACAATTGCTTTAAAACGAGACTATAATCCAAAGCCCAGAATTATCCCAATAAGCAGTTGGATCTATACAGTTCTTCAATTCTTGCACAAATAGCAGCAAAGTTTAAAAGAATGTTACTTGACTGGAGGAAAGCCCTATTTTTTTCCTATTGGAAGTGGTCCTTTCCAACCTTGTGATTTTATGATTCTATGAACATTCTTATTCTTCCCTTGTAGGTTTAACTTATTAACAGTGTAGAGTTTGAAGTGGCAATACTAAAGCTGATCATATAAGTTTGAGTTCTGTACTTAATTGCTTTAGGCTTTGTTGCAGCAAAGTAGTTTGTAACTGCTTATGTCATAAGTGGCCAGTTAGAATACCACATGATTTTGGAGACCCAGGTGGGATCTCTTTTGCAAATCAGCGATAACAACACTTAACAATACTTAGTAACGATGGTGACTTGGAAGAAGTTGACAGTAAAGATAATTTTAATAAATTATCTTCTCTTTACATTTAAGTTCTGAGAACTCCTATGTTATTTTATTAGCATAAATTTATCTAAGTTAATCTACATTCTCCAGAAATATTGAAAAATTTAAACTATTTTAATTTTTTTCAATCTTGACTTTGTCTTGAGGGTAAGTAGAAATTATTCAGTATTCCTCTGTTATCAGACCTATACATATTTCACCCCTTCAAACTTTACTTTCCTGCCCTGATATTACTAGTTATCCTGATTTATTTTAAATATATACACTCAGTCTGTCCCTATCTTCATTTTTGTAATCCATTTTATCAGATAAGATTTTTATAGCTCTTAAGGTGTGGTCTCCATTTACTGTTTGCAGGAATGAGCATCTACTTAGTAGCAGCTTCATGAGCCCTTACTGCTCTGAAATAGCAGCTGGAGACCTGCCCCAGAGGCATAATGTGGAGGCTGATGTGCCTCTCTTTGGAAAATTCCTGGAGAGCATTGTTACCATAACAACTCATCTTCTTCCATGGATAAATCTGCATGCAGAGATGAGAAAAAAAAAAAAAAAAGGTCTTCTCTATGAATTGATACTGCTTTTACATGATCCATTCATTCACTTTTATGATCTTAAGATTTCTCTTTCCCCTTCAGTTCCTCTTCTAATCTTGTGCTTTATGTTTTGCTGTTCTTTCTTGCAATAGATGTTTCTTTTTCTTCTGTCTCTTAGGACTTATTTTCCTCCGGTCTTCTTTTCCAGTCTTTTGCATTGTGTTTCTATTCTTGATTTTCACGTGCTGCTCTTGTGCATAATGAACTAAACCAAAGTCAGAAAAATGTCTTTCATCTTACATGCTCTGAATGTTTATCATAGAATCATAGAATGGCCTGAGTTGAAAAGGACCATAATGATCACTTAGTTTCAACACCCCTGCCATATGCAGGGCCACCAACCACTAGACCAGGCTGCCATGTAGGCTTGCCTAAACCCATAGGTTTAGGTCCAAAAAAGTCTGGCAGATCTGTTAGCATCCCTTTTTTAGGCTTTTATGTCTCTATTGCAATCTTTTTCCAGTCTCAATTCCTTAATAGGGCCAGCTCTGAGATCAGATCTCAGGGCTTTGTTCTCTTGGTCATAAAATCCTCCAAGATTGGAAACTGTGCAGCTTCTTCAAGCTGCCTGACCCGCTGTTGGGCTGTCCTCAAGAGGAAAACATTGCTCCTTACATCCTGCCCAAACACTGTGTCTCAGTTTATGTGCATTGTTTCTTTCCCATCTGCCATGCATGCATGATTGTACTGGGGTCCCAGTTCTGTGATTCCAGAGCCTTTTTTATTTTCAGGGAGACTAAACCACATCCAACTCTGTCTAAGACTGTAGCAGGATTTCTACTCTGTGGCAACTGGGTTTAACCATGCTAGAGTCACCACATCACCTAATACATCCAGTGTAGTTTTGTTTGTGGTAATACTCTTTGTATTCCAACCACCTGCAGTGGGCCTTTTCTTCTTTGGCAGAATGACAGCAGAGTTGTGTGAGTTCAGGATATTGATGGTTCCTTTCCCTTTTTTCTTCCTATAATTATGGTAGTTAACATAGCACTTGCTTCATATCTTTCTTTCTTACTGTTTCTGTTTTGAGATAGTTCTCAGCTGCCTGGGCATTGCACTCTTAGATTCCACACTTTTTCCCATTGTGTTGGCTTTTGCTCTGTTATGCTTGCTCAGTATTACACAACAGATGGTTCTATGTGGCCCACTAGTAAGAAATAAAAGGATGAACAATTACATTTCATTGCACTTTCTTCAGTTTCTATTTTTGCTAGATAGAAATTAAGTGAAAGAGATGTAGTGCACAATGCAAAACAGAAATTCATTTATGGAAATTTGGACCTTTTCTTATGTCCAAGCAATTTTCAGGGCTCTGCACAGAGGAAATAATATTAAAAAGATGAAATCTCAGAATCATTTCCCTCTCCATTTTGTATGGAAGACATATGTTTGAAAGAATTCAAACAGGATATATTCCAGAGTAAAGCAGTTGAGATTTAATGCCTGATTTTTGTGTTTTTCATCCTTTTTAGAACTCCTTTTATATTTACTATGGAATTTTATTTTTTGGTAGTGATATAGATGCAACATGCTATTTGGAAGCAATATTTCTATAATTGCGAAAGATTTATGCAACCTATCTAAATGTACCAACTGAGCACTGGAAACTTAGTACATGTGTAGTCTTCATACGTCTGTGTAACACAAAAAAGGATAGTGCAAGCCTAGATAAGCCTGTCACAATGTTCTCTTCTCTGTTCAGTTCTCTAACCAAAACAGATTTTAGTATAATGAATGTCCAGTGTAGGACAGTGATGAATTCAAGAGAAAGTGGATTGAATTGTTTCTGAAAGCCATTATTTTTCAGAAGTATTTAATGTGGTTCCAAGGAAAAGAATCAGTAAATTGTGAAATTACATTGACAAGAAGGAACAAATCCATTAGTCTGAGTCATTATTTAAATTAAATGTATTTCACAATTTAATAGCCTTTCACATCTAATAAGACAATTAAGGTAACAGAAAACAAACAAACAAAACCCAAACAAATAACAATATTAGTAGAACATGTTTTAGAGGCTAGGTACCTTCTTTAAGTTGCATTAACAGAGACTGTTAAGTCATATTGTCATATCAAATGTTTTGCTAAAATAGTGGAAATGTGCTCTTGTAATTCTTTCCTATAATTTACTTAGATTACAAATGCACCTTCAAAAGAAGACTGAAAGTCACCATAATATAGAACAGACACTCAAACTGGGGGGAAAAAAAAAAAAAAGATTTCTTTCTTTCTCAAATTTTCTTTTCCATGTAACAGTTCTAATTATCTGCCCACATCTATACATTTTTCTTGGATTTAGGCTATTACTCTTTGCCACTGCATACCTGCATACCGTCTTATATTAATCATTTCCTTCCATTTGAACTATTTACTGATGATCTACTTCATGACTTCACAGAAAGCAGGTGGTGGTTGTTTTATCTACGGAGAAGTGAGGTTAGACTTCTGAAATTTATCAGAATGTTTTTTTACATCTTTTCCAAGTCTCTTGGTATGTAAACTAATATTTATATAAGTATATATAAGGTCTTTTATATAAGACCTTCCCCTTAGTTTTTCATGTAACTCAGTCTCCTGGCATCAGGCCACACCTAGGAAGTTCAACAGGGAGTAAGAAATGACAGCAAACTGACATTTAGCATCAAATTTAGGTTCTCCATGTTTAAAGGTGATCTCATGTTCCTGTGGACGTCTCAGGGTACAAATTATTATAACAAGACACAAAATTGGGAAAATCTTCAAGGAAACTAGTATTTTTGCTTTTTAAGAGGGGGCATAAACTGTTTTTTTCTTTGTGTTGTTTTGAGTATACATGAGATCCTATACCAAATCATGTGTGAGTTTTGCACCCACTTGCAGACAAAAACAAGCAAAAATGATGAGGATGGGAGGATGTACATCTTAAAGCAATATTTGATTGATTCTGAAGTGCTCTAGATGTATGAGCAATGGGAGCAGAAAATTAACTGTAGCCTTGTTTTCATTCTTGTTCAACTCTCAGTGTTTCTCTCAGAAGAAGTTTTGCATTTTGGTGAACAATATCTGAGACTCACCGAAGTATTTTCTATTCTGATTGAGTACATTTATCTTCCTGAGGCTTTGCTGTTGATTAGCTGTGTTGATGTGGAAACTTAGAGGTTATATAAATCTGGGACTATGAGAGAAAGCAAGCTACAGAAGACAACTGGGTAGCCTTGAGACCCTGTTAGAAGGTTAGCCTAGCCTAATATTGCAGTAGGGGAATGAGATACTGTTTATACCTATATTCCCTAACTTCTAGCTCATCAGTGTCCTTCCACTAAGTCTTAACAAGAAGTAAAAGAGACAGTCTCTTCAGTAACTCTGTCGAAAAGCTGCCCAGAATGAAAATAAAAGCTTGCGTATGTGAAGAAAAATGAACAACAACAAAAAAGCTTTGCAAAGAAAATTGTGTTACGTACAAATTAACTGTTAGCTGTATTATTTTTTTCAACAAATGTTCATTGTCATCTTAGAAAAAAAAAAGAATGATTTTGGAGTTTGATACAGGAAAAGATCCAGAAATCTAAGGAAATGTACATGTAAGATACTGAGTGATGGACATTTAAGTCAGGAATTACTGATAAGGAGTAGGACTAAGAAGGCTGCCTGGTGCAAAGAAGTCCCTTACACGTACCACTCTGAGCAGCACCATATGGAGTTCTTAACTAAATGGAAGTCCCAATGTCTAATGAAGGAAAGAAGCTCTAAGTTAAATCATAAAAGCATAATAAATTAGTAAAAAAATAAAAATAAAAAAAAATGTAAGCTATGTAATCATAGCTTCATGCAAAAGTCTAATGTTATTCATACTTCCTTCATACTCTGATGTGTCATGGTTTTATGATTTTTGGTTATTGGTATTCCACATCATAGCATGCTATAGTGCACTGGCAGTTGAATGAGTTTATGCTCAAGTTCCAAGTAGCTGTCCCAGAAGAGAAGAAGAACTATATACCCCAGAGGACTGTTCACTGTTCTGTTACCATTTCCACTCAGAGCAAGAGATAAAAGCCATTCGTAGATCACCTGACCCTCACTTCCTTTTGATCATCTGGTCTGTCTCTGTTGCACGTGCCGTATCATCACAGTGTTAGTGTAAGGCCTTCAGCTTTCTGATACTCTCTCTCATTTAATTTGATTTATTAGCTCCAATTCTAATTATACAGTATTATATTGTATTGTAGTGTGTTATCTTGCATTCCAGTATCTTATTTAGTAAATTAGTCTGTTTCTCTTCAGATTGGTGCCACTGTTTTGGTTTTTTTTAGGCCCATCTCTATGCTTTTTTCCTTTTTCCATTTTTTCCCTTTCCCAGGAAATCCTAGTCACAGAGCTGGGCTTAACCAGACTGTAAACCATTGACGTGAGGGTAACCAAGAACTGGGAAATATGGATTTCCTCTTCTTGGATATATTTAGAAGCCATCTACGCCTGGTCCCAGTCAACTGGCTCTGGGTGACTCTGATTGAGCAGGTGGACCACGTGACCTCAAGAGATCCCTTCCAACCTCAACTGTACTGTGATTCTGTGATATTCATTGCTTTTTCAGATGTGGTGATGGGACTATGTCCTAAAGTTCAATTCCTTCCAGCAAATAAAAGGCAATTCAATTATTAGTTCATTTCACGCTGATTGTATTTCCATGTATATTAAAGTTTTTGCATAGAAAATGTTTTATCAATTTATTAAATAGACCATGGCATGGATGACCAGGAGAACCCATAAAATCATCTTTATGGATTGCCAGTATGTCTCTTCAGTTGACTACAGTCACCACTTTTTGAACAAAAATTACTATGAAAATTATGTAACTTTGGTACCAGGAATGTAAGTTTTTTGAGTATTATTAAACTTACCAGCATTGAAGGATCTTTCAGCAATAGAATCATAGAATGGTTGAAGTTGGAAGGAACCTTTAAGATCATCCAGTTCCAACGCTCCTGCTTTAGGCTGGGATGTGCCCCTCTGGACCAGGTTTCTCAAAGTCCTATCCAGTTTGGCTTTGAATACTTTTAAGAAGAGGTCATTTGAATTCTTTTAGCACTTAAATTACAAAGATAAAATAATAGATCTGTCAGAGAGCGATTGAAAGAAGACTTACTATGTCCCATTGTCACTATTAATAACATTTATGTTTCCTTTCATGCAATTGCAGAAAATTACATTTCCCCTTTTAGTGTAACAAAATTTAAGGATTTTCTGCAGTGCAATGCACAGTCATGTATTTTCTCTGAATGGAGCAGTGATATTTGCATTGGTCAGATCCTCTTTTGTCCATGAAGCAAAAAATAATGAAACAAATAGATGTTTGCAAAGCCTAGAAAATGCATGGCTGAAATTAAAATTGTACAGGATTAAGAACACACTGGCAAAGCAAGTACATATATATGTATAGATAAAGCCTGAAGATCAACCTGGGCAAACCTGGTCTGAAAATCTAATCTTAGAATATGGGAAGAAACATGGAGACAGTTCTTTTAAAATGTATTTCTGATCATGTAAAGGAGAAAGCAGTACTGAGATACAGCATTAGTTTACCAAGGGTAAATGATACCTGACCAATTTAACCAATCTGATAGTCATCTATGATGAAATCACCAGATTTGGGAATGAGGAGAGAGCAGTGGTTGTCATTGAATACCTCAAATTGAGCAAAATTTTTGACATTGTCCCCCTCCATGTTCTTGTATCCAAGTTGAGACATTATAATCTGGCTGGCTGGGTGGATGTCTTTATTGCAAAAAGCTGGTCAAGTTGTCAGACTTAGAATGTCCTTAAAGCAGTGTATAAAGATTGTATCTCATAAAAATACTTTTTTTCCTCAGCATTTTCGTCAGCATCATAACAGGAATGTCAGAGCTGCACACAGACCATAAGAATGGAAAGTAATAAAATACCTACTTTCAGTCTATATTTTCCCTACCTATAGATGACCAAAGTAGTGTGATGACATTTTAAAGAAATTAATTCTGCCTGAGGCATATGTCCTGCCTGGATGGAAAACTTAACAGTAAACAGATAAAATTTGCCCAGAGGTAGAAGTAACCAAGAACATTTTATAACAAGTGTTAAGCATCGTAATACCAACTCTGTAATAAAATAATGTTCTTTTATTTTTGCTAATTGTAGTCATGTACATGCATCAAAGCAAGCTGGAAATGGATTGTTTATTCTGTAAATTTGCTATAAAGTTTTGTTTGTTTGTTTGTTTAATTGATAAGCTTTTCTATTATTTGGAAATTATTATTTTTTTAATTATTATTTGGAAAATGGAAAATAAAATGAAGATGATGAATACACTTTAAAGACAGACAAATATCTCACCGCATAAATATAGTGATACTGATTGGAACAATTACTGATTTGCTTCCCTTAACTAATAATGCACTGTTGTTTCTATGTTAGATATACATTTAATGTAGATTTTTAAACAGAACAAAGTTGTATGAATATAGAAATTTAAAAGAACCTCACAGAGGATTCAGAAGAGTTCCAGTATCTTTGAAAATGTAGTTATTACAAGCAGAACTTCATTGGAGAAGTAGACTATTCACCTTTTTATTTATTACATTTTATGGAATTATTTGCAGCTTTAGATTTTGCCTAATTTATGTGCTTTTGTTAATGACAAACCTACAACTTTAGCTAACATTTGGGAGAAAAAAAAATAGATTGTAGTAAAAATTGAGTGCTTATGGGTAGCATTTTCACTTGTATAATTTATACACTGGCCTAAAGTTATTTTTCTTCATTTTCAGGTAACTGAGCTGCACAACATCAAAAACATAACTAGATTGCCTCGAGAGACAAAGAAACATGCAGTGGCGATTATCTTTCATGACGAGACGTCAAAGACATTTGCGTGTGAGTCAGGTAAGCAACTGGTAGTGCATCTCTAGCTTGAAGTAATCAAGTTGCACATCAAAGTCTTACTCAGATGAATTAAAACAACGGATAAAAATCTTAATTTTAAAGAAATTTGGTGTAAAAAAAAAACTCTGGGGTTTAGATTTTAAGGTGTCTTTTAAGTTTGTTTTTTTTTTCTTTTTTTCTTTTTTCTTTTGTAATATACTTTGAGAGATATTTGAGGTGCTTTAGAGCTCTTTTCTCCATTACTCATCTGTGCTTCGAGCAAAATGGTCTAAAGGCTAGAGATTTTCAGTAAAACTTGTAAAAATGAGTAAATAATACTCAAGGGATATTGTTGACTTAAGTCAACAGGTGAAACATACTCATTTTTCCACTAGATTTTACCATAGGCACTTAATACCTAAGAAGTATAATACCACTGCATTGAAGAGGTAATAAGCAGCTAAAGCCCCAGGATATTGTAAGGCTGGATGTCAAGCAGTCTGCAGTTTAAACAGCTATGTGATATAATGAATGAGTGAATCATGGTATATAATGACAGGTCGTTTATATGACTTTTATGTGACACTGAGCACTATACTATTAAAGTGCAGTGTTTTCTAGTGTGGAAATGCATTTGTATGTAACTGTCTTATGGTATATTTCACTTGAAAAATTAGTTTAAAAATTGGTAAAAACTGTTACTGATGAAGTGGCTGTTATGCATACTGATTTTAGCAACCTCTGATAGCCTCCAATAACTTCCTCTGTAACTCCACCCAAAATCAATGGAACATGTAGCAGTAAAGAGGATAGAAAAAGGACTGGAAACAGAAAACAGACATAGAGTTTTAAAAAGCTGTGCAGAGCATGTCTGGTGCCTCTTATGTTGTGGGTCCCTCAAAGACCTGTGCTGGCACCAATACTACTTAACGTCTTCATTCCTTACAGCGAGGGGGGCAGAGCACTGAAACAGGTTGCCCAGGGAGGTTGTGTAGTCTCCTTGGATGGGGCCCTGGACACTTTGGTCTACTAGTAGATGAGGAGTTTGGTGGCTCTGCATGTGGCAGGAGGCTTGGAGCTTGATGACCCATCCTAACCCATGCCATTCTATGGTTCCATATCTGGATGCCTGCCTGTGCAAACTAGATCTCAATGATCTCTTGGGGTCCCTTCCAGTCCCTGCAATTCTGCAATTGACAGTTTGCATGATGGGATGAAGGGCACTCTCAGCAAGTCTGCAGATGACACCCAATTGGGAAGTCAGGGCTGCTGTTACCTGGGACCTGGATCAGACAGAGAAATGAGCTGCAGAAATCTTGTGGAGTTCAAGAGCAAATGGTCTTGCCTGTGGAACGGAATAATCTCAGGTAACTCTGCAGGCTGGGAGCCAAGTGTCTGAAAGACAGCAAGCTGAACATGTCCTGGACTGTATTTTTAGTAAATTGATATCAGGTCCAGGTGTTCTTTCTCCTCTGTTCTGTAGGATAACATCTGTAAGACAACTTTGTCCAGTTTTAGTTCCCAATACAGTAAGAGTTTTGAGGTGCAGGAACAAAGAGAGTGGAGGGCTTCCTAAGATCTGGAGCACATTATGTATGAGGAGAGACTAAGAGAGCTGGGACTGTTCAGCCTGGAAAAAGAAACAGATTTAGAGGATCATGTTGCTTCCTACAACTGAGAATACAGATGGAGCTATAGAAGTATTGGCTATTTTGCATTTTCTGACAGATTACAAAGTTTAACTGTGGATATTTCACCCCTGAAAGTGTTTAAGGTAGGGTTGGATGAGTCTCTGAGCAACCTGATGTAAGTGAGAGATGTCCATGCCTGTGGCAGAGTAAGTAGACAAGATAATCTGTAAAGGTCCCTTCCCACCTTCCAAATCTATGATTGTATGATATGATGGAGTTTAAACCATTTTTCCATTCTCTGTGCCTTCAGACTATCTCAACAATCCAAACTTCTTGGCCTCCATTGAGATTCACTGCATTGTTTCATTAAAATCTCACTCTCTAGAATCTGTTTTCCCACAGCAAACTATTGTTGTTTTTAATGCTGCTGAAGTGTTTGCTTTACCTTATGAAACTATTTGAAGTTTGGGCAACAGTAAGGGAACTGCTTGATATTTTAAAAAAGTTTTCTTCTTCTCTGATATCTAAAGAAATGTTTAATCACAGTGTTTCCTATGGGTCAATGCTTAAACTTTTAACATTAGGATGTTGTATATATACAGTAGGGTTTATTTCATCAAATTAGGTCAATTCTTCTCATCACGCCAAAATCCTTTTCTCTACTAATACCTCTTTTTTATTTTTTTTTTTTAATTATTATTATTTTTCCCCATGGATTCAGTGGAAATGACATGCTCAAGTGGTTTTGGTTTAGTTAAAAATCCTATTCTAAAATCACAGGTGTTAGACCTTCTTAAATTACTTAGGAGCTCAAGGTTTTGTGTTTCTCCACTTTGGAGCCTCTAGATATACAGAAGCGGATGGCTCCAGAGGCAAATGGAAGGACAGCATCACTGATCCCATTGCAGAAGGTCTATTCAGTGTAGGGTCAGTAGTTTCTTGGAAAGGAGGAAGCAGTGATGCTCAAAGCTAAGTCAGGTATATGTAGGGACTGAACAATATGAGACAGAGTTTTATTAGATTTGTACCTGGGGCTGTTATAAAATAATATGTATCATTTTGGTTTTGATATTATGATTTGGTTTCTTTCCCGGTATAGTCTAGAATCCTACAAAGTGTGTAGGATGAAAATCAGCAGGTTTTTCTGATACATAACTTTCTTAATCATGATACTGAACACAGTAAAATGATATTCTGATCTAAAATAGGTCTCTAAAGGTAGAGAACATTTTGAAAAACAGAAAGCCTGAGAGCTGTGCTATCAACCCACTGGGTGTGCACCATGGGAGCCTATGTTTTTTTACTAAGTTGCTGTGGCTTCTGGGCCTTCAGCATGCTTATTGCCTTTAAGGCAGCTGCTGGCAAGCCTGAGCTCTGGGTGTGCTATAGCCCTCATATTTCCATTAGAATTTCATCAAATTATCATTCCAAAGAGCACTTAAATTTTTGTAGCCTTCATTTGGTAATGAAGATGTTCTGTAGAAAACCAAAAATAGTCAATATGCTTTTGTTACCATCTAACTCTTCCCATCACTACCACCTATACTCCCAGCTCCGCTACAGAATGTAATTGATTCTGAAGCTGTACTGAAAGTTTTAAAGAGCAAACCAATCTCAGATGTTACCTGATTGAAAGCATGAGATAGCAAGTCTTTAAGAGTCATCTCTCTCAGGGAGACAAGGAACCTGCTTACTGTTGCTTTATTTCTTTCTGACTGGCAGTGTAGCAGAGAGTTATGACTTAGATGATTAGCAAGAAATGTTTTTAAATCATCTCAATTAAATTTGTTTCAGTGGAAGTAAAATAATGAGAAGTCATGGCTGGTTAAAGAACGTGAAAAATAGTCTATCACTCATTCAACTCTAAACAGTGGGAATCCTTCTTCAGACCATGGGAAACTGCTGCGACCTTAGTGAGGAACATGCTGATATTTCATTTTCAGCCTTCTTGAAAGTCATGTGAAAGTTATTGTCATTAGGGGAGCTTTAACAACCTTGTTATCAAAAATCATAAAATTCTGAGATGCTTTAGAAAGATGAAAATGCTAAGCTCTCAGGTTGCTACCATTTTGATGAGATAAAATTTAGTGTTGCCAAATATATAAGCAGCTTAAAAGTGGAAAGATAGAATACTGTGAATAGAATTGAAGCAGTTTTGAGGAATGTAGCCTATTTACTCCTTCATAATGAAAGCTGATATATATATATTACTGTTATATATATTACAGAATATATTACTGTTGTCTTTTTAATACATCAAGGAAAAAAGAGTGAGTAAAAAAAAACCAACAAAACAAGTGACCTTGTCACAAGAACAAATAAAGTGCATACATAGGTCACACTGAAAGTAATGCCTTCTATTTATTTTCATGAAAACTACAGTCGATACAAAGAGCACATTAATATTTAATTGAGCAAATTCTCAGCTATAAACACTGTTTTTCAACATAGTCACCACAATTAGTTATTCATTTTCACCAGTGGTGAACAAAAGCTTGCGTGCCATGCTCCTAAATATCTGCATCAGAGGAGGTGACCCATTGTCACTATCACCACTGCTGAAACACACTGCCCACCAACTCACTGTGCTCACATCCACAGTTTGATCTCCATTAATGTTCAGCAAACATTGATGAATGTCACTGGATGCCTTTTTTTTCTGCATGGAAGAGTTTGCTGGCACACCCCTGCTTCATGCACACTTCCATGTCAGACACTGTTTTGTCAGACTGCCCCCCTGCTACCATTGGTTGCACAGCAACAAACCATAATGAAATACCGGTGGGAAGGTTCAGCCTTTTCTGCCATACCACTGACATCTGCTGCTGGCATTGGCAGCCAAGATAACAAAATAAGCATTACTTTTGGAGCAGCCCTCGTAAAAGTAGAAAACCAAATACCCATAACAACATAGACTGAAAGTGTAATGATCTCTCAGCACTTCAGGACATTCTTAAAATGTTTAATGTGTGTTTGTTTGTTTTTTTCCTTCATTCCTCTTGCATCGTTTATCCCATGCTTACATAAATCAGACGTGTGGATAGGAATACTTCCAGTATACCCTGGTACATTGCTGCCAGGTAGAAAACTGCCTTCATCTTTTCATACCTGCCATGCTACTTGCTATTTTTACCCAGTGCTGGGCTTCTGACAGTATAATGTCAAACAAAGTAGAGCCATTTTAGCTACTGTGTCTGATGTGCTGTTTTTTCCTAATACTTTTGTGATTTGTTGTTCTTGTTTTTGTTGCCATTTTTTTTCAAGTAAGAATGATGTTAGTCTTTTGAATAGATATAGCTGTGCTCAGACAACTAGCTTCTGAGAAGCTTTTTCCCTACAAAACTGATGTCTGTAATGTGGCAGTCACCCAAGCGTCTGCAGTGAGACAGGCATTCTGAAATGCCCTGTAAACCCTCTCTGAAGCTGTAGATATGATGTAATGTGCAGTGCTGGCTTTGCATGGCCAGTAAGAAAATGAAATTGGAGGACATGAATGCTGATTAAAGCTGGAAGCTTGTGGTATTACTGCAAAAGTTGCTAACATAAAGGCTGAATAATGTCTAGCTTATGATGAAAGAAGTTTCTGGGTTGAACCATGTCAGTTATGAACCAGATGGGAGCATGATTTTTCCTTTGGTGTTAACAGCAAAATATTAAGGTTGTTCATTTAGTCTTAGCAAAGCACAGGCTTTTGTAAAATTTGTTTCAGATTCCCAACTACAGAGGAAAATTGATGAACTTACAAATGTAAGTTTGTAAGCAAACTTACAGTTTTTGCATGTAAGTTCTCTTGCTTTATGTTTTTCCTTCTTTTTCTCTCAGTGATATAGATTCAGAGACAAAGGACAAATTAGGGCTTAAATGTGATTTCAGTGATTTCTTTAAGTAGAAACTGAGATGTGATACATGCAGCAGAAAGTGGCAAAACCAGAAACCATAGCCACAGAGCAATCTTCGAACTGAAACTGAGGAGCAAGTGCAGTCCTTAAATACAGCCCAGTTTCCCTTCAGTACAATGCCATATTCTTCAAAGTAGATGAACTGAAGAGATTCTTAGGAATAAATGAACGTCAATTTGAAGAGGCATTACATCCAACAACTTCATATTTTTAGGAGGCTATATTTCGGCATTATCATTAAATTTCCATATATATATATATATATATAAATCCCACAAAAATGGGGGGAGAGGAGGTGAGAGAGAAGTAGAACTGTGGTATTGAGAAATGTCAGGGTTGCCTATGTGAAACTTCTATGACATTTTGATATAGAGATACACCTTGTGTATCCACACGGTATATTGACCTAACCTAACAGATAATAAGATCCATGTCCTTCCTTCAGTAGAATTTACCATTTTAATTTCTTTAATGTCTTTTATAATAATTGTTACCTTGATAAAGCTCTTTTATAAATCCATAAAATAATCAGTTCTTTCTTTTGTATTCTTATGCTTTCCTGAGTAGAGAGTAACTGTGATAAATAATTCCTGTTTTAACTGAAAAAAAAAAAAAAAATTGGTTTTACCTTTTTTGAACGATGCACTGTGTTGAGTGTGAATGTGTTCAAGTGTCTTTTAGTTTTGCATATATATTTTTTCTTTTAATCTTATTTTCACCATTTTCTCCTGTTGCTTTTGGTGGGGAAAAAAAAAAAAAAAAAAAAAAAAAAAAAAAGGCACAAAATCAGTTCTGAAAAAGCTTTGGGGCTATTGCCAAATTACCAGTGATTATGCGCTGCACTTCTTCTTGCTTTCACAAGTGAAAGCAAAGACAACTCCCTTCCATATTCTGTGCCTGAATAGTTTGGCGAATATCACTGTAACGTTAGGTGTAATTTGTATCCCTGTATCCTGTATTTGGCATCTAAGAAGCCTGAAGGATTGGGATTGAAATCATGGTGATACACTGTGCCTTTAAGATGAACTACTAGTGATCATTTCTGCTATCTGCTGTTGTTACTGTCAATACAAATAACATCATTAGCTTTAAAAACAACCAGATTTGCACTGTTAACTTTGTGTATTTGAAACTCAAGGATCATGAAGGTGTACAATAGTTCCCTAAACAGAGTTTTAGTGTAGTCTGAGCCATGGTTATAAATGTTATATTTGAGGATTAAAATTGAGAATATATTCTTTTTTTTTTCCTTGACCAGTGTTCCCACATCACTAATAATAACTGTTATTTCTTAATTGTTTTGAGTTTGCCTAAAAATATATTTGTTTATTCTGACTTTATAGATTAAAATTTTTATAAATCTTTATAAACTAGAAATATTTGGATTTTCATTCATTTCTCACAGTTGCTTTTTGTTGTTCCTCATTTTTCTGGGGTAGTTTTATGAACTACATTGTTACAATTTTTTGACACACATTAATAGTACATATAATTAATAAATGGAAGAAGTTGAAAAATGAATTACCCTATCTTCAGGAGACATTCTTTGACAGGTACTACACCATTAAATTCCATCCTTTTCAGTCACTTTGAGATTATTAATTGAGGTACAAACTTAGTTCTAGAGTTAATAAGCATTAAGCAAATGAACAAACAAACAAATAAAAAAAAAAAAAGAGAGAGAGAGAGAGAGAGAGAGAAAATGAACTCAGGTGTTTCTAAAGAGTTGCCAGAAGTTAAATTCAAAAGCATGGGATGCACAAAATGATCTTCATCCCATCAGGGCTTCTCCCAGGTAGTTCTTTCTTGAAGCTGTAGTCAATACGGCATTCCCTGTCTGTGGGGCGAATGTGGGACAGGGAGGAAACAAGGTAATGTAGGAGCACACATGAAGACTGTGACAAAATGAGTAGAAAAGTTGTGCTACCTCTAGTCACAGAGACTGAAGAAGTTAAGCTTCCAGTGGGACTACTATATAGCAAATAAGGCTTTGAAGGAAGCTGAAAATTTTTCCTTCTTTCAGTAAAGCTTCAATACATGCATGGATATGATATCTATTAGTTACACTTGCTGTTCACTTACTGTAAATCTGCCTGGGCACTCTTTACTAATGTTGAACACCATGGATCTAGGTAAGTGGAGTACTTCTGTGTTAATTCTTTTTTCCTAGGCAAATATATTGAAGTGTAGACACTGTAAGTGCTCTACTTATCACAGTTCAGCTCAGAAGGGTTTAAATTTAAACTGTTCCCATAGGAACAAAAGTTAAGTAAGACAGCTAAGATAATAGCAATTCATCCATGTTAGTGTAGGGCTCCTCAAGAGTGAGAGTACAAAAAAATCTTCCTTCCTGCAGAAGACGGGCGACTGCAGAAGACAAACAGGAGAAAGAAAGCAGATTACAGCTTTATCTTGTAGATAGTGCATGTTCAGATGAATGTTTATTTTAGATAGACTAGTGCATTTAAGTCAATATCTCAAGCCTCTGCCCTAGAAGTCTGACGTGTTTAGTTTACCCATTGTGCAAAGGTAGGTTAGTGGTGGTGAGGTCTGGGACATCAGACATGCAGAGATATGGAAGGATCTGATAGCCTTTAATACAAAGTTCATATTTTTTTTTCCTGAACGTTTAAAGAACCCTGCAGTAGCTACAGACTCCATGTTTAATAACAGAAATAATATTGTACCAGCATAGTGGCACAAGTCTGCAAAAATATTTTCAAACAACATGGTCTAATATTTGGCCACCAAGAAAAAAAAGTTGTTTTTTTTTAACCTTTGGCTGTTTATGTTAAAATTCAAACATGGAAGTATTACTACTTCATGCATTTATATATAACAGGATTTCTTCCTAATCTCATTTTCAGATTCTTAGGGGATTTCATAAATGTACTGTATCATAAATAATTGCCAGTCCTGTGAAGCAAAGATATGGAGATACTGTTTCATCCTTTATATTATTCATGGCATAAATGAATTTCAATGCCTGATTAGTTTTTTTTCTTGATTGGTAACATCCAAATTTACATCTTAACATGTAAATACTTGTTATTAGAAGGCAAAGCAATAAGGCACTATTTTCAACATACCTTCTCTGGTATGTGGTATCCCACAATGGAAGTACATCTTGCTTTTACTATTGACCTGTTGAGCAAAACAATAAAAATATTTCTGGAGACCCTATGGAAATCTTAATGAGTTTCATACATAAAAATGTGTCATATTTTGAGATCTTGTTAGTAGCTTGCAGAAGGCAAGGAAGTGAGACTTCATTAACTGGGTGGCAGATGAATGTGATAAAGCCTAGGAACAAATCTAAGGCCGAGAACTTCTGTAAGTATTATTTATTTAATGTGTGCATAAATGCATATAGTATCTGCCTCCTTTAAAATATCCATGCATCAGGCTGTAGCATGTATTTGCAATTGCTATTATATGTAGGAAATGAGAAATTTTGGAAAAGGAAAAAGAGAAAAAAGAAGAAAAAAATCAAAATAGAGAAAAAATTCTTCTTATTCATCCATATATATGATCTGATCTAGTGATTTATATAGATGCTTGTACCCTGTAGCCATATCTTGGCATTCATCAGAGAAATTACACAGTTGGCTTTCCAAAGTACATGAAAATAGATTAACTATGTTCTGAAACAAGAGTAAGTCCAGAATGACTCCCTCTTCAAAACAAAGCAAAGCAACATGCCCATTCATTCAAATCACAGAATATTTTGTATATCATGAAAAATGAATCATTTCCGACATTGTTTTTTAATGCTTTCTTACATGTGAGACTCAGGTTGTGAAATGACACATGGAGTTGGAAAAGGGATTGTGAGCAAATTCAGTGCCTTCATGTTTAAAGTACCTTTTAAACATGCATGTTAACAACCTCTCAGCTGTTCATGGAACAACTGAGTATTTGTCATTCTGCATAAAGCAAGGATATTTCTTACCAGTCTCTCATAATATAGAAGACTTGCAAATTTTAAAAATACTTTTAGATATTATAGTTCTTAGAGTTGCTTTTTCTTCATGCCATTCAGGTTCTCGATTTTATTATAGTGATCATAGAACTGAATTCTTAATAACTACTGCACGTAAGATGACAGTCTGACTGTCATTTAGCTAACTGGTGATTTCATTATTAGGCAGCACAGAACAATACAGGATAAGTCCTAGACTGAAATTTAAAAAAAAAAAAAAAAAAAAAAAGCGAATTAATCAATCAATGTTAATTTACAGTGATGATAGAATATAAGGTTGAAAGTATAATTTGCCCTAAGAAATTAGAAGCCCTAAGTATTTATATGTGTTAATGTACATAGGTCTCATACATGCCTCTTGTTGCCATGGAAACTACAACAGATACAAAGATCACAATAATAGAGTGAATTCTACCCTACGAAACACTTTTTTTTTTTTTTTTTCCCACATAGACACCACCACCAACTATGCATTTTCAAGTGCTCTTCATTTTGTGGTGTGACAACTATGCATGACCATACAGAATGTGGTTTGTTTTTCGTGTCACTGTCACCACTGCTGAAATGCACTACTGATCACTTCACTGTGCTCACATCTACTATTTGGTCTCCATAGTGTTCAGCAAACATCAGTTGATGTCAACAAGTGCAGCTGTTTCCACAAGAAGGAATTCAGTGACACCCCTTTGCTCCACGTAAACTTCCACGTCAGATGCCATTTTATCCAACTGCCCCTCTAGCTGCCACCTAGAATCATAGAATTATATGTCACCTGTCACACAGTAACAAAATGCAATGAAATAAGTATTGGTGGGAAGGTTCAACCTCTACTGCCATGCCAACAACATCTGCCTTGGCTATTGTGAGACTCTGTCAATGCCTCCAGTACAGTAGGAGGCCTTACTTACAGAGCAGTTCACATATATTTGTGTGTGTAAATGTAGATACATATATGCTACACATACACTGTGTATATGTAGTGGAATGTAACTTGTAGATTATCTTGTCTGTTTAGAATTCAAACAAAAATGTATAAGGAGTTCTAAGACTGGAAAGAGAATGGCATACTGGCATATAGTTGAAACTAGAACAAAAGCTTGTCTTCTCTGCCTTGATTTATCCATCCCATACTGAGTTATGCCTTTTATTGAATAATGTGTTCCAGGGGCCTCTGCTGTGCAAAACACTTTGAAAGAGAATTGATTAACACCTACCTTTTAAGAAGTTTATTGTATACCCATGAGAAACAGTTTTAGTTTCTTTCCTAGACTTAGACTAACACCTTGCACACCACAGCAAATCTACTCCTTCCTGTGTTCTTCCATTACAATTCAATGATGTTAAAAGTGGAAATAATATTCTAACAAGAGTTTCTCATTGGAAATATAGTCAGGACTTGAGAACCTGTGGAATTTTTCCAGTCTAGTTACACTTCACCAGGCTTTTGGGCTATTGACTCCCATTAGTGTGGTACAACAGCTCTTTATGCCAAAGTCATGGAATCTTCAGTATCCTGCCAGGTAGAAAGTCAGAATAATTGGTTGGATTTCTGACAGTGTGTTTACATCTTGATGAATCTACGTTTAATCAGATAAGTCCGAGACAGCTCTAGGAATAACACTCAGGAACAAATAATCACTGCATTGAGACTTATCCTGTAAAATCTCACAGAAGCATTAGCAGCATATTAAGATGTGTCATCTGCAAAGCACTGTATTTTTCAATGCTTAATGAAGAGCTGGTTTGATAACTTTTGTTGCTATGTACTTGTATCTAGATACAACCAGTCGCTGCTCTGCTGCCAAGCCAGCCTGATGCAAGCCAGCTCTGGTCTGTAAATAGTGAAGCTTTATCTTAGGAAGGCATCACGTCTCTGCACATTTACCGCTCTTCTCATCTGGTTTGCAATGGAATTAGAATAGAAGTCTGTCCACTTTCTTGTACCACAGAACATGATGCTTGGTTTGCAGTGTGGCAAGCCATGTACTATGGTACTATTCAGGTTTAGAGTTAGCTTTTACTATCTGTGTTTTCAGCAAGCATATCTAAGACCCACAGAACCTGCAGTTATGTGAAGAAATGTTGATGCATTAAGGAACTTGTAGCAAATAAGCAAGCGTAAGAGAATCCTATCCTTAACAGTATATAACTTTGTGTATTTATATAAATATTTTTTAAATTAATTATCAGGATTATCATTATTAAGACTGTTGGATTTGAAGCTCAGCTGCTTGCTTTTAGTCACTCAAATTCCTTATCCTGTCACCGTCTGGTTTCCAGGAAGGTATTGGGATACCATTGGCTTTGTCTTAAGATAACAGAGAAGTACATAGGTGGTAGCCTTCCAGTTGGGCTATTTTTTTCCTTTTTTTTTCTATAATTTTCCCTTTCTTTAACCATAATAAGAGATACAAATATTTAATTCATGCCTATCTGACAAACTGTATTGTGTCTTAGCATCTTTCTGCTTCCTTTACCTTTGGGATCATCGGTGTAATACCCTACCTGCTCTCCACAAGTTTGCCTGTGCTGGAGTGGAAACCAGATATCATCTCTGATAAAAAGGCTTCTGCTCATCTATGTGGAATGTAGGTCAGATCTCCTGGGATATGTTAATATATACCACTCTGTAAAATAGTGTGACTTCTGTGGTTCCTGACCTCCCCTGAGAATAGTGTACATTTAGTGACAGCACAAAAATCATGACATTAATTTATAGATTGAATTTGTAGTATTGACAGATGATGTATGACTGGCTGAGCCTAGGGAGATTTCAATGAATAACATGATAATTTACTGCTCCAAACGTGAAACACCAGATCTATTTTTCATTCTCTGTCACTGCTCAGCTTGAATCACATTTGGCTTCTTACAATGTGTAAGGCAAATGGTACTGTTAGCAAATTAACTGTTTCAACATTTTTAGAACACTTTTCTTGTGGAATGAAGACAAGCTAATAAGAATTGCATGTGTAAACGAGTACAGAAAGTTTTGTGTGCTACAATATGAACTTAACCATGTTTTCAGCATGGGATATTCTAAATTATATGTAGTCTAGACATGAACCTTTCAGACAAATTTGTGCATATTACAGAAAAAAATGTATTGTTTCATTGTCCATCTGTCTTCATATCATTTAGAGATGTTGCTTGAGTTCTATTGCCAATGTACTGTTACTATCAGCATTAAAACCCTAGTGGACTGTTGAACAGAGTCATAATTGCTATAAGAGCCATCTACGGAACTTATAAATTTGATGCTTGCTGCTAGCTAGAAGTGAGAACTAGAACAATTCTTAAGACTGAACCATGTGTGAGACTACTACAGATCATACAGTTATAAGGGTTATAACTCCTGACCATATGTAATCTCTTGGGCAGTATTTAATGGTAAACACACTGAGCTATGACTTAAGAACAGAAGCAAACAAATTTTGCAAAGAATCAATTATAAAACTCATCAACATAGAATTTTCATTTTTCCTGGGTATTTGAAAAGTCTACCACATTTATTACCAATTGTTGTTACTAATTTGTTACATGCTCCAAATAAAAGGAGACAATGTGCTTACTTTAGAAAAGTGCAGTAAGCTTTCTAGTGAATAATAATGCAATCATATTGTCCAAAACAGAACACAAAACAATCTCACAAAATGTTTTGTGTTTTGTGACACCCTGTATAATTACTATCTGGAGGAGTAGCCAATTCTTTTGTGAATTTTATGCTTTTTGTGTGCGCGTGTATTTGTCTTTTAAAACATCAAATCCTTCTCAATAGTTATACATCAATTTTAAATATTACCAAGACTAATTTCTGAGAGTCGTCTAGCATTATTGTAATAGGAATATTATTTTGGAAATTTAAATAGGGTTGTTCTTTAGTCTTCCTATCCAGGGCTGAAGTTTTGGTGGCACTTTTCCTCCTGTCACTAAGGATTTTAAATTCAACTATTTCATGGTCACTATGGCCAAAGTTGCCACCAATCACCACTTACCTACAAGATTTTCTCTGTTAAAAAAGAACAGATCTAAGAGGGCACCTTGCCTCATCACCTTGGTGCCTGTACCAGGAAGTTAACATCAAGCTGTTTTAGGAATTTCCTGAATCTGTCTGAATCATCTGAGTTAACATCTGGCAAGTTGAAGTCTCCTGTAAGAGCAGGGGCAATTGATCTAGACTCCTTAAAGAGTAATTCATTGATGCCATCATTTTGGCTGGGAGGTCTATAGGAGACACCCTCAATGACATCCCCTTTATTTGCTTGTCATTTAATCCATACGTAGAGGCTCTCAACTGTGTCATTGCCAACTAACAGCTCCATACAGTTCAGCCAATCCATTGTAGACAGTGCCACCTCCCTCTTTGGCTGCCCTGCCTTTGTCTTCTGAGGAACCTATAACCGTCCATCACAACACATCAGTCACAGGACTCTTCTCACCATGTTTCACTTATGACAATGATATCAAGCCCTGGGGCTGAGCCAAGGCTTCTTGTTCTTGCTTGTTCCTTGTGATGCATGCACTGGTGTGGAAGTGTTTCAGATGTGCTTCATTGTACCCAGCACTTCATAGGGCAGGCTGGAGTATCTCACTTGCTCGCAGTTGCTCTGAACATGTTTTCTTTAGCTGCAGTTCAGTTACACTTATAGTGCTTACATAACAGAGGAATAAACTTTTCTATTCTGGAAAAAAACTTCCATTTTCAAATTTCTAAAGTGTGTCTCATTTTCAAGTTTTGTTTTAAGCAATTCCAACTGCAGCTAAAGCTGTCTTACAAGTTGTTTTGAAGTTAAAACTAAAATTAATTAATGGAATTAATACCAACTAAGGGAAGTGGCTGACTGTACAAGTCTTTGAAGTTGCATTTTCATTGGACAAATAGTTAAACCTGTTCTTCAATTCTAAGTAGTTTTGAAACTTTTAAAATTGCGTATGAGTGAAATCAGGCAAGTAGTGGTAGCAAACATATTAATTTTCTTACTCATTATTGATATCTGTATATTATTCTTATCATTGATCTGGAAATATTCAAAAGATATGTAATTTATATTCTTATTTTTTCACTTTGGCTCTTTATCATTTTTGTTTTTATTTATTTGGACACGTTCCAGAAAGTAGAATCAACATTGTAATATGCCTAAATTTAGCAGATGTATGTTGAATCAAGCTCACATTGCTGTTTGGTGGGTTTTTTTTGTGACAGTTCATTGTCCATTCAGGCAAGTTTAGACTTGATTTTTTTTTTGTTAATTAAAATCAACTGAACACACATTTAAATTCTTTTATATGCTATGATGAAGAGAAAATCAACAATTCTTTTTGGAAAAGCAGCATAAATACTTCAAATTATGCTCATATTTTTCTTCTAGAACATGCTCGCATGTGTTAGGAGTTTGAGGTTCATATTTAGTAAAATGCATATGACATGAATTAGTCTTCTGATGTCATGTGAAGATTTGAGCTTTACTTTGATGTGAAAGTCATATAATCATTAGAAATATGAGAAATCTTAGTCTGCTTCCGAATGATGGAAATCTAGATTCATTTAGTTTCTGGAAAGCATTTCATTTTGAAAATATAGAACATTTTGTAGTCTTTCTTGAATCTGTTTCTGGACTACATTTTGCAATGAATTTCTTTGAAAACCATAGCAGTATAAATTTAATATATTGTACTATGACTTTATGGGGCAGCACTGAGGACTAAGTAGCATGCACATAAAGCTGTAAAATGGATAACCTCAAAACCCTTGTGTGGTTTTTTTTTTAAATCAAGCTTTTCC
The DNA here is from genome assembly GCF_039878825.1 of Excalfactoria chinensis. Taxonomy (NCBI): domain Eukaryota; kingdom Metazoa; phylum Chordata; class Aves; order Galliformes; family Phasianidae; genus Excalfactoria; species Excalfactoria chinensis. The sequence goes on from NC_092826.1 coordinate 53,034,187, forward strand.
TTAAAAATATGTGTAATTCTAAATTTAAAATTCAGATGTTATTTTCCTATTGATGAATCCATAAAAACAGATCTACCATAAAGCATCATTTGTTTCTAAAATAGACATTATTAAAAATATTCCAGAATAAATGAGAAGAAAGTAATCTTGTTGGCTAACAGAAGAATAAAAAATAAAAATAAAAAATTAATTGAGAACTGAGAGAACAATGTGACCACTCAATTGTCTTCCATATAAGATCAATGCCTCAGAAATATGTGGTTTCCCTGTTTGAAAAAATGTGTAGTTCTTTGTAGAATATCCTGCAAATCACTCTTTGGAGTGCTGCAGGAAACTCAAGAAAGTTATTTCCATTTTAGAATGGTACTTTTTCTGTGACAGTATAAATTTGTCTGTTTCTTTCAAGTTTTTCATTGGCCAAATGTTTCACTAGCACAGCATTTTCATTTCAACTTCAAGGGAAAAAATAAAATCATTCCTGTAGCTGAAGCTTATATTCCATAAATAAAACATGAAGTCAATTATACAACTGTTTTTTCTGCCTAGGCTGTGTTACAGATAATTTTAACAGAACCTAGAAATTGAAATAATCAAATTAGGGAATTTTCTCTGGGCATATAAAACGAATGTGGCAAATAAATGTAAAATGAAAGAACATTTGCATGTACTAATGGACAAACCTCTAGATAATTAAGCAAACCTGTCTAGGAAAGACGGGTGCCTAAACTTTGCTATAGCTTGAAATCACCTGCTGAAAGAATGTGAATTGAATTGAAAAGATTGTGTGACGTTTCTCTCTTTTATTATCAATGAGAAATTAATGCAAGAAACTCTGAAAGCCAATGTCATTTCAAAATGGTTTTGCTTGGTAGCAGAATAAATGTTTTCCAAGTGTAGTACAACATCCAAGACATCTGTGTGATTCAGGAAGTAGTGCTCCCAGAATGTGTTACTGGATATATCAGTGCTTTTCCATTAATAAATACTATCCTTGCTGCTCTTGCTCATCTGAAATTAAGTACAAGTCAGCATTCTTCAGATGCATAACTTTTCTGTATTATGTTTGTTTGAGTGACTTCAGTGTCTACTGAGTACTAAAATATGGGAGTTCCCAAGGAGGTTATTTACTGGTGGTCTAAGCAAGTATCACAGAACTTGTCTTTGCCAGTGTTTGAATCTTGGCCATCCATCTGTTCCATAAATGAGAGAAAGAAAAGTCTATCCCTTGTCCTACAGTACTGTGTGTGCTTATTAGTCAGTTCACAAGTAATCTGTAAGTGGGAGACTGGTCACCAGAGTGCATAAATTACAATTTTATCTTCAGATACTGTTTTTCTCTGTTACTGGCATCCTCAATTTACAAATCTATACCCTATGCTTTCTGCCCGGTTCTCATTTTATATTGTTCAAAATATTAAATTTAAGCATTCTTCATCCTTTTTATGATAAGTTGTTTATCCTTCAATAAGGAGGAAAGATTTGAAATAAAGCAATCTTTCATCAGTGAGTCTCATGGCCTTAAGCCATGATTCACCACAGAGTTCTTGAAGTTTCATGTTATTTATTCATGGTGTATTTTCTGAGGTTAAATTCATCAAAACTTACTCTGATGTTCTTGGGAAGAAATGTCACAGAACTGAATATGGGTTGATTTGCTGTTGTGTGTTTTTTTGGTGTGTGTGTATGTTTTTTTTTTTTTTTTTTTTTTTTTTTTTTTTTTTCATGTACTAAATCTTAGATGTCTTTCATTGATCTTTCATTGAAATTTTAAAAAGTAAAGAAAACTTCCTATCAACTTTATGAAAGTTGGTGTTCTGAGTTTCATTTTAAAGCAGAATGCTTTGTTTCAAGGCAACTGTATGTCTCTCTTACTTAAGATTATGTTGGTAAAGATAACAGTGATGTATGTTGAAAATCAGAATTATAATCTGGTAACTTAAATACAGGTTTTTTTTTGAAGCCTTGTATTTGCAGTAGTCTTTGCCTGACTGGAAAAATATGAATGTTCTTGGTGTCCTATTTCCATAAAAGTTGTTTCAGTCAAAATTATATTTAGGTAATGAATAGTAGGGATCCATTTTGTTCTGAGAATGAAAGATGAGCAGAAGGCACAAATTGAGAGTAAGCATCATGTGAAGAATTCATTAATAAACAAAGCAACTTCTTCTGATTCAAATTCTATATATTAAAAAGAAAAAAAGAAAGAAAGAGAGAAATGCATTTGTGCTAATAACAGGCAGCCTGCAGTAATGAGGAAAGTCTGTGTTCTGTCTTCCCCTTAAATCTAGCTTATAAGATAAAGAAAGCAAATTAGTGTGCTGACTCCTAACACAAGTGAAGAATGTCTATTGACAGTCTCATCACAAGCAATAACATTAAAACACAACACCTACAGTGCAACACTCCAGCTTCCTCAAGCTTCCCATCAGTCCCTGGAAAGTCAGTTCTTCTTGGGTGAAAGATTATCTCATACAGATCAGGACATCCTTACTCTCTGTAACCAAATACCAGATTGGGGGAGTCAGAGCCAGACTTCGTGATATTCATTATTTTTCTTTCCTCGAAAACTTCACAATAACAATATAAATAAAGAAATAGGCTGAGGTCTCACAGCTTTGCCAGCTGATTATTTCCTCATTTCTATATTAGTATGCATAATATTTGGAGAGAGATTAAAATACTGGCAGTTTTAAAATTAAAGGGTCTGGAGCACCGGTATCAGCTGGAACAGGCTGCCCAGGGAAGTGGTGGAGCCCTCATCCCTGGAGGTATTTAAAAGATGTGTGGATGTGACTCTAATGGACATTGTCTAGTAAAGAGCCTTGCAAGGTAAAATAGGTGGTTAGTCATGATGAACTTGATTTAAAGGTGCTTTTTTTTTTTTTTTTTTTTTTCTTTCAATAACACTGCATTAAAATCTTACAGGAATAAAACAGAAGACACAGAGTCCTCCTCTGTTCATATTAAATTCTATCCGAGAGTAAAATTTTATGCAATTGAAAGTCAAGACTTCCTAGTCTCCTACTTGTCATCTTCCTACTGAAATAATGCAGAAGATACTCAAATGACTGGAGTAAAAGTTGTGTGGTCAAATATATAAAAGCAACAAAGCATGTAATGACAGTGGTACATGTTTTTTCTCCTCCATGTGGAAACAAGTCAATACCACCTTGATTTTGTATGTGAAAATTGTACTACTGGAATTATTTCACTTATCAAACAGAATTTCTTGTTTTAAAAATGTTTAAAAAACTGGGGAATCAAACCTTAGGTCTTTTATTAGTTTCTTTGGGTATAGTTTCTCTTGCTGGATGTAACATGAATACTTGAGAATAGGAGACAAAGATACTTCAGGTTTTCCACACATTTAAGAAAAAGACCCTTTAATTTTCCCAAGTGAAATAAAAGTAGGATTGAACTAGATTTGAAACAATTTGAAGTTTTAAACCAGACAAATGGCACTGCTGACTGCCAGTCACAGGGTAGCTGCATAAGTTGATCTGATAGCATCCTCTGCACACTGTGTTGGTGGTGACAGATTCTTTTTGGACACTTGACTAATGGTGTTTTTGACATTCCCAGTACAGACAAGCTGCCTGAGGTTATTTTACTTTCATGCCATTGTCATTTGATGTTAATAACTGTTGAAACAGGTATGAATTGACAATCCTGGGGAACTGTAGAATTCCCATGCCAGATTCTTGTAGCTGGCCTGTTAGTTTCAGTCACAATGCAAATGTTTCCTCACTGTTCAGGTAGGTTTTCATGATTCTTACTTTGCACTTGAAAGCAAGCTTGAATTGAGAGCAAAGGTTGCCAGGGATATTTTCAAGTAATGATGTTCTGTCAGCTTGCCGTTATACTGTTGGCCATACTAATGCTCGATAAATATTTATGGCATTATGAAAAGCACTAGCCCACAGTGTGAAGCAATATACCCAATCTGTAAGGGTACCTAGAAATCTAACCTCTAGGACTAATTAATTGTAAAAACATTTTATTTCTGGAATGCCATCATTTGTTTCTGTAGGACTAATCACTGAATAAAGTTTTGTTCACTTTATTTTAGAGCAGAAAATAGCTATATACCTAAAGAATAAAAATAAATAGTACTGCTAATACTAATAATAGTAATTAACAGGAATAGGAGGAAAATAGCTACATTAGTACAAGCATTGATCAAAGGAAGTCACTTATTAACTATAAGTGATTAATTGTATCATCTCTTCATTTTCTTTATACATTCATTCTTTTGTAACAATTAAAGAAGAATTTATTTATTTATTTATTTGTTTGTTTGTTTGTTTTAATATGGAAAACACATTCTTAAGCAGCATTTCATTGTTTCCTACTGTTGTAACTTTGGTTACAGTTTACTACAGTTTACTAGTCAACTGTGTGTGGCATTTTTGCATTTGAGAGAAGGATGCTCTTTCATCTGGAGCGTATCCTTTGCTTTCACTGCGCATGGACTCACAGTCTCAGAGCCATTGTGATGACGCTGGCATATTAGCTAGTCTTGCAGTTACTAGGTGGAGTTCCTTAAAAAGCATTTGATTAATGCTTTTAATATATAAACTGCATCTATTGTATGTGGTTTCATATTGGTATGGTGTCAGTGATTTTTTGTTGCACAAAACTGCTCTCAGAAGAGTCAGCCTGGGTCTGATTTAAAGGGAGATAATATCCCGTGTCATCTACCCAGCAGCCTGTGTGATGAGTGGTATGTTTTCCTTTTCCTGGTCTGATTCATGTGTGTGCACAGGAAAGAAGGAACAGCATAGGTAAGAACGTAGATATCATGTGCAAATAAAGTGGACTTTAGGAAAATAGCTTAATGGAAGGTAACATCAATATGATATTTTTTTTTTTTTAAATAACATTAATGCCTTCAAAGGTATTCAAATAGTACAGTAAGTATTTATATTAAAGATAGGATAGTGTGGTGTCTGTGTGCTGGCTAATCCCTTTGAGCAGACTTACAGAATAAAAATTTTCAGGAAAATGTCCATTTTCACATAGCTGGGGAACTAACAGGATACAGTGATGGCCATTCTCAAACACAGATAACTGCACAGTATAAAATTAGTGGAACCCTAACTTTAATGTATCTTGTAGCACCTCTGGTTAGGTTTTGATGATTGTTAGTAGAAATATCAACAAATATATTTTTTTCTTATTTGTTAACAGTGCTACCCTCATGCCAAAATAATTTTTAAATGAGGAATGGTAGGACAATAAAAGCCTCTTTTTGTATAGCTCTTAGACTATGTCTTCACTCAGTTAAAAATAAATAAATAAATAAATAAAAGAAAAAAGCATTAGGAAAATATGTGTTTAAAGTTACAAAATAAAGCTTGCTCATGTCCTGTAATTATTCATTTGGATTGATCACTGCATTGTTTTATACTTCCATAAAAAAAAATTTCATAGCACTAAAACTGAACAGAGGAAAATTGGCGTGTCATAAAACTGCAGGTATATTCAATACTATGCACACATTTAAATACCTGAAGTGCTTAAACATGAATAGTCTTAGGGCAGTTAAAGAAAAAAGTGGCAAAGGCAAAATAAATTGTAGATTTTTTTTTTCAAAAGCAGCTGTAATATTTACTTAAAGTTTATTTTTTCACAGCTGGAACAATACATTTTCTGTAAATTAATAAACTTGAACAAAGTATGTAATTTTCCTTCATAAACCTTCATTTTACTTTTTCCCTTAGTTATTTGCACTTATGCAATATCAAATGAAACTACTGCAGGTGAAAGGTTCGAAAATCACAGCTCAAGGAGAACACAAAGCAGTTTCCAGTGGTGGTATTTGTTGGAACACAAGCAAAATTTCTGTTTGTGAGTTCCATATCTCAGATCTTCAAGTATAATTGCCTGATTAAAAACTAATTTTAAGTAAAAAAAAAAAAAATGTTTTCAGAGTTACAGCCCACTATCTTTGTTCCTGTCTCTTTGGGAAGCAAATTTTTAGTTTATATGCAGATTCATTTTCTGTTCTTTTACATTAAGTAGAACTTCTGTTGCCTTCATTACTTCCTATCTGTTATTACAGAAATTTGTGTCATCTGTGCATTACCAGCGTTAATCAGTAATGTGTATTATTCAAAACAGGTAATATCTATACATTCTTCTGAGTAACATTAAAGAAGTAGTCACATAGAGATGAAGTTGCTGTGTATATAGTCTATGCCTCAGTAAAGTAGCACAGTGGTCCTGTGGGTATTCTATTTCTTTTTTTTTTTTTTTTTTTTTTTTTTCTTTTTTTTTTTTTTTCCCTATTAAATTCTAATTAAAGTTATGTGATTTTTAGGAGAGATAAAGTGATAAACGTGTCTTTTCTGTGTCATCTCTCATTCTTGGTACTGAATGTTGGATCTAAGTCCTACTAATAAAAACTGGAGACACTTTGCATTTCTATTCAGAGTAAAGATATTCAGCTGGATTTGGTCTTCTAATAAATGCAATTTAAAGGGAATACAAGCCAAACAATTTGTGCAGAAAAAAATATATAAATTTTAAATTAACTTTTTAAATATTACACAGTATAACAGTAGGGAAAGCCCAAAATTACATGTGGTTTTTTGTTGTTTTTTGGGGCAGGGGGAGGGGAGGAGATGCGTAAGGACACTTTCTTTTATCCTTCTATAATATTGCATATGTGCTATTTCCATCTCTTCTTTTCTTCTGGCAGCCCACAGTGGTAGATGATAATAAACTTCCATAAGACTTCAGAATGTGGACTTTGGAAATGAATGTAAAAAAAAAAAGAGATATTACCAGAGGTCACATAGCGTGGGGTCTAGTCAAGACAGTCACACTTATAGCAAATACAGACAAAGATATCTAAGGATGGTGAATATTTTTATATTTATACTTATGTTTATATTTTATATGTACAAAATCACTTCCATCCCCTAGAATATGTTCTGCACTATGAGCTGTTTAAAACTTTAAGTACTGGACAAGCTCTTAATCATTACAAATTTATATTTCAATCATCATTTGCTGATATTATTTCATCATTGAGATTGTATCACATTATATCAACAAATGCATTTGTCATCCCATGGCATAGCTTATTGAAATGTACAGTGTCAGTGGCTGGAGTACATATGACACCAGTTTATTTCTCTGAGAAGAGATGTAGAAAAGACGTATAACTTTAGGCATAACCTGGAAGCTCAGATAAATTGCAGGAAACCGTTGCCAATATAAAGGTGTGTATTTACAGATAAGAAGTTTAAAGCTGTGCTGCCAAGAGTATTTATAAAATAACCAGTTCCTAATTAAGGTACCCCATTAGTTTGTATTTTTTGTCACCTCATGACATTTGTGTAACAGCATCTTATACATAAGTTATGAGCAAGGTGAAAATGCATTCATTTTGATTTTGTTTATAGCTGTGAAAGCATGCTTTACAATTTATCATTCACTCCAAGAATTCAGTTAACTTAAAAAGAAACTAGATTTTTTGGTGACAAGTACCAGTTATCACTAAAATTAGCATTTACTACCAAGAAATTTAATCTACAAGCATTAAAGAGATTTTGCTGCTAGTTTTGTATTGCCTTATTCCACTGTAATATTTCATGTTTCTATATTTGCATATAATCAAAATAAATAGGTTTCTTAACAGTCGCATATCTCCTTAGTGGTGTGATAGCAGTCATTCTTAAAGATTACTACTTTGGCTGATCAATTTATGTACTATAAATTATCACAAATACATTTTAAAATTACTAAGCAATATTTCATTTGTTACCCAGAAACACAAAGCATTCTAGGCTTGCTACAGATAAATGGTGAGCTATGTTAAAGATATACACAGTGAAAGGAGAAATATGGCTTTAGCTTTGAAAGGTAATTCACCTGCTTCTAAAGCTTTTGCTTGTAAGACAAGGAAAAGGTCTAAGGCAATCCCTTGCAAATAAGCAATAGCTATCAGAATGCATTAGGTGAAACTAACTCACACAGTATCCTCGTACCCTTGACCTTCCAAACACATTTGCAGATAATGTTGATGCTTCTGACAGCATACACAAATCCTCACAGTTCTTTGTGAAGATATTTCAGTTCTGCATTGAAACTGTATTCTTTGTCATGTTAAGATGACAGTTGTTGTAAGATACAAGTTTTGAGTTATGCAGCAATACAGCATGCGTTACAGTCTATGTTGCAAAGCATAGCCATAATCTTGTAGTGCTTACAGTTAGAGAGTTTCTTCTGTGTGGCAGGTGGGAAATGGGTTAATCTAAGTCTAATCAGCTTAAATTAAACTGCCACTCTCAAAGGCTGTTTCTGAATCCAAACTTTCAAGATTCATATGTTGCTGTTACAGAGAGGAGAGTGGACTGGGAAGGTGAAAACTAAAAAAAAATTCACAACAGTTTTTTTTTCTCCAAAATCTGCTGAAATTGTAGTGTGAGAATGTATATAAACAGGGCTTGTTGCTTTAGCTTGAGGGTATTTTTATGAATACATACTGATATTAAGTTTTTTCTGTCTGTGTTTACTCATTCTACATTTCATAAATATATCCTTTCAGTCTGGGTGCAGGCACAGTGAAATAAAATACAGATTGAAAAAAAGTAAAAATATAAAATACTGTATCTTGGTCATCCTCCAGGAAAAAAAAAAAAATGCAGGCTCTTTATGGAGCTATTCACCCTCGCAGCATTTTGATTGTTTTGCAATATAGTCTAGCAAAAATGAAGATGTGAGAGGGAAGGAAACATGGGAGTAACAGAGTAGATTTGTACCTGTGTTCTACCGGCCTTTCTGAACTGATTTATCTGCAGCTGGAGTTACTGGGCAAGTCTGCAGAAACCCTCTCTTGGGGACTCGACCTACTCTATTGCCAGTGCACTTCCCTGTTTCTGTGCTGCCAACGTATGGCAGTGTGTCTTATAAAGCCCCCTCCATGGGAAGGTGTGATTTATAGGCACAACTCTGGTTCATCTGACATCATGAATATCCAAGGAAACAACTAAAAGGGAAGAAGGAAGGGAAAGCTGGAGGGAAATTTCTTCATGCATAAGCAGAAAATAAGTTTTGGAGCTACGCTTTTAAATGAATTCATCTTATTCCTATTAAAATCCTTAAGTTTTTTTGTTGTCCAGAGATAGACCTGCTCTCTCCATATTTCCATCAAGGCTGTGCCTGTACAAAAAGTGTTAAGGAATAGTATACTGCTACCTCAGTATTTTCATCTTCTATAAGAAGGTAAATGTCATCTTGAGGTTACCGAAAGAAAGTTCTGTCCCTTCCCACAAGAAGCTAAGGATATTATTAGAAGACCAACTCTGTGAATCTCAGTGCTGAGATAAAGACTGCAAAAAAATCAAGGGCTAAGGGAGATCTCTTGGCTTGTAGTGCTCTGAAGAATCCCCCTAAATTTTTTGTGTCTCTGTGACAGCAACTGTGTTAGTCTCAAAACTGTCCTAAAAGCTTCTGTCATTTGAGCTTTCTGTCAAGAAACTCCATCAGCTGACATAATAATTTGGATCAATCAGTGTCTGGATTACTCATGGCCCAGAATAAAACATTTTATCCAGGTGTATCTTGAGGACCTGGAAGAAAGACCTGTCTCCCTTTTTTTCCAGCATAAGTTTCTGCCATAGCCTAGCCAGGCAATGATTCAAAGACTGTAGCAATTAGACATGAAAAGATTTTACTTCAATATAGATTTGTACTAATTACTGTGATTCATCATCACCAGATGCTTCAAGGAATGCATGCACTGTTGGTTTTTGTGTCTGATCAAATTTCAGGACTGAACTGGAGATATTATCACCAAAGTATTTTCCAGATGTCTTCAGAAATAGGAATAATTAAAAAAAAATAAAATCATTTTAATGCAAACATTTCTAGATGACTGAAGTCAACCAGTCCTAAGGGCAGTCAGATATAGACTGACTATGACAGTGGGTGCTCATTTTGGGCCGTGTGCCCAGCCTGCTCTCCAGAAAGTTTCCCTTAGGTGAAGCCTACTCTGTAATAAAAGGCAGTCAGTTTATCTGTAATTCCTCTTATCTGTGGTTTCACATTGTGTGAGTGACAGTTTGAGACATTTGCTTGGCCAGTGCCAGATAATTTTTGACATCAAATTTGGAAGTGGATAGCATGAGGCTGGGTGTGCAGAGGAGCTGTTGTACTGTCTCAGGGGGAGTTCACATTTCGATAGATTGGCAGATAGGGACCACTCAGATGTAGATCACTGGAATGCAAGGAAGACTCAGAAATAAAAAGGAAGATTTGAATTTTTATACAAAAGTTCCAACTAATGACCAAGAAACTACAAGACCGGGAGTAGGTGAGCGGAACTGAAAAAAATTCTAATTATGACTAAATTGACATGGGCATTCTATACAGCAAAGACGGAAAATTTGTTTTTGAAGAGCTTCCTATTGCTGTCATCTCTTTAGGTCATAGAAGGATACTCTAGACCCTTTAAAAAAAGGTCTTTCAATAGTTCAGATTTAGCTAAAGATCAGTAAGTGCTATTTTAAATATTATGTCTGAAGTTTTTCCAAATTACATTTGTATTTCAAGCAAGTTTTCTAGAAAGATGCTGCCTTGAAACCTCACTTATTCTTTCTCTGTTATGTTAACTCCACTTCCTAGCCCCAAACTCAAAAATCATAAATTTGGTCCTAGTATTCTAAACTCTTATATAGATTCCTAAATCATGGTTAAGAAATGGATTTTGAACTTTATGCTACTAACTTAAACTAGTTTGTAAGAAGGTAGTGATTTTTCACCATTTTTGAGTAAATTGTCGACATTATAACTTAAATATTTTTATTATTTTTCCAGAACTGGAGGCAGAAGAATGGTGCAAACATCTTTGCATGGAGTGTCTAGGAACCAGGCTTAACGATATAAGTCTTGGAGAACCAGACTTGCTTGCTGCTGGAGTCCAGAGAGAACAAAATGGTAAGTAACTTTGTAATTGCTCTTATATGAGTTATTAGCTTATGTCCCATGTTATCTTTGCTAGGGTTTGTGTAGCTGTATGAATTTTTCCTTTTACCTAAAAGTAACTCATTAGTAACTAAGCATTTGGATGTCTTTACAATGCTTCATCATTCGTTGTTTTTGTTTTTGTTTTTTTCTACAAATGAATGTGATTATATTCCATACCAGATAGCACACATATAGTGACTTCATGTGTTCATTGTGGTTGGCAGTAACTTTTCTGGTTGTGAAACAATGGACTCTGTGGTGGAAAAAAAAAAAACACATTAGGTGTTGTTCCACAGCCTTTAAAAGACAACAGTGAATATTTCATCAGCACCTTGGACTGGATAACTCATACTTGCTTTAAACTTAAACCTGTCTGGAATAATGAAAAATCTACATCTAAATGATGTCAGTTATGGGTGGAAAGGACAATGGAATATTCTAGTCAGCACCAAGTCAAGCTTTTAAGTAGTTGGAACATAAATTTAGATACATGTCCAGAAAAGTTACTTGTGGATGGAATATCCAATAACAAAAGAAAATGTGTGATTATCCTGCCACATAGTTCTTATTAATGAACATGAGTGCAAAACCAAAATGTGCTCATTCATTCCTCCCTAAATTACAGCACTCAATAATTATTACCGTATTGATGCTTTTATGAAATCCAATAGCTTTTAACAAAGTAATAAAACAAACTGACTCAATGTTCATAACGAAACAAGCCAACTATCATTATAAACAAAATGACGTAATTAAATTACACAATGAATAGCACTATGTCAATTATATTTTATTGATTTCTTACTAGATTCCTTAATAACATTAAATACATAAAAATATCCTCAAAAAATTCTATTCAAACATCAGTTATTGTTCTTTTGCAATTTAAAGGAATTTCAAATGTTTGTGAAGTTCTTTCCACAGTCAAAAACGGGATTTAATTTGGTTCTTGCTTTAACTTTCCACTTGTCTCAAGCTGTCATGCAAGTATAGAGGGAAAAGCTGCTAATGTTGTAGTAAAGTGATAATGATCAGATACCACTCAAAGTATCCTATCCTCTGTACGCTTGTAAGCTGTAGGTGTAAGACTTTTATGCATGCCATTGAAGAGAGAACTATGTAAGCATGTGAAGTTACTTCAAGAATTAGCAGGGAAATATATCTCATGAAGTGTCTCTGATGTGAGCAGAAAAATAACTTAAAAATCCTTAAGCCCCTTCTGCAGTGTCCAGCAGCTTTCAGACCTGGATAGTAAATACTCTATTCCATCTTGTCCTTTGAAGGGAGAGATTCAGTTATACACATGACCTCCAAAAGACATAGATTAGTTCTACTGTGTAAACTAGTCTTGATTCAATTCCTTCAGTGTAGAATTAATTGCAGTGCTCCCAAGCAGCATCTATGAACATAATTAGCATCTTTATTGTTCTGTGTAAGTAAATGAAAGAAAACAAAGAGGCAAAGCATGTATATTTTCTGCATATCACGTGAATAAGAATGCATGGAGGGTATAATTAACTGTATTCTCATTAATCCAGTGGCTGTACACATATTTGAAGAGCACACTCTACTAAACCATTAGTTACATCAGTTACATTAGATACATATCTCCTTCCATCCCTCATCCTCTTGATGTACAACTCAACTTTTTAATAAGCATGCTTGAAATTCAACGCTTTCTCCTTAGTTGTCTTGTTCTGGTTTGGAAGTGTCTTTTAATCAATTTGAAAGGAGGAGAGAATACAGAGAAAAATATGTAAGAAGTCTATTTTATTTTTATTCATTTGAGTGTGCCGTAGGAGCTTTCTTTATGGATTCCTTAGGTAAAGCCAGTCAACTGGAACAGTGACTTCAGCTCATTGCAGTTATCTTATTCTGCAAACTTGTCAGTGTCGTTGTCTGCATGACAGTTTTATGAAAAAGGTGACTAATAGGAGGGTGGAAACATTTGGTGAACTCTAATAAAAATTTCAAGTTTATTTTCTTGCACAGTTTCCTCATTTTTATTCATATGTGTCCCCCATATACTTTACTTTGTCCTAATATTTTTAATATGTTATATTCTTCATCTGTCCAAGTATACCAAGTTCACAGATTGCATTCTCCTTGAGAGTACAGTATCAGTGGGTTTATAATTTTAGATTTTCTTTGACATTTTATGGGCTAAAAGCAATTGAGTAATAGTGTTATAATGTACTGCTTATATCTCTATGATATGACAGGGTGCTAACATCATTAATCCCAACAGAGTAGGTGTTAATCCCATCCCACTGTCTTTTTTAAACACTTCCTTTGCCTTAAAGATTTTTTGAAGTGTTTGCAATCTGATATTCTTGGGTCAGAAAAGAACTAACTGAAATAAATGGGTTGTTGTTGTTTTTTTGTTGTTTTTTTTTTTTTTTGTTTGTTTTTTTTCATAACTACTTTACTTTGTCCTAGTAGTGATATTTTTAATACACTCTGTTCTTCGTCTGTCCAAGTACTTACACATTCTTGTCCTTTAGAGGACATTTACATGATGTCTAGCAGGATCTCCTAAGGGTATTCAGTGAAAATATCAAGTTACCTGGCTATCTCTAGAGAAAGTCACCGACCCTGGGGGTATTCAAGGAACTACTGGATGTTGTGTTGAGGGACACGGTTTAGTGGGGGCTATTGGTAATAGTTGAACGGTTGGACTGGATGATCTTTTAGGTCTTTTCCAACCTTGGTGATTTAATGATTCTATGAAAAGAGTATGTTTTCTGTTGCATAGGCTTCTGTTTTAATCACTAAAACTAGGTGTATGGCCCTCCAACCATCACATTTTGTTTGCTAGGTTCTCAATAAATAATATGCTTTGTTATGAATTATCTAACATCTCTTTTTCATAGAATCATAGAATCATTAAGGTTGGAAAAAACCTTTAAGGTCATCTAGTCCAGCCGTCCACCTACCATCAAACCACTATACCATGTCCCTAAAAAGTTAAATATGAGCTTGTTGAAAGGTGATTTTTATTTATTTATTTATTTATTTTACTATCTATCTATCTATCTATCTATCTATCTATCTATCTATCTATCTATCTATCTATTTACTGTGACAGATGCAAAAGTATGGTTTTTAAAACAGTTTGTTTCAAGGACTGGCAAAATCATTGTTTAGTGTGCAGTTGTCATGGGTGAATGGCCGTACACTGTTTAGATATTTCTGTCACCTGGGAGTCAGATACATGTCAGCACAGTGACTGAAACTGGTTAATTCTTGTAGCGTTTTGGGTTGTTGTCCACCCCCCTGTTTTCTGAGGCTTTTATTATACCTATTCATTTCCTCTAATCCATGGGATTTTTTGGTGATCCTCATCCCTAAAACAGCAACGTTGGTCATGTTTTTTTTTATTTTATTTTATTTTATTTTATTTTATTTATTTTATTTTATTTTATTTTATTTCAAAGCAAATGTAGTTTCTTACTGTTTGTGAATATCTGTCCATTTAGATTATTAAGAATGAGAATATGGAATTAAATCAAAAGCAGCGAAGATTACATGATCCCATTTAGATAACAAATTTAGAATAGTAGGAGCGCAGCTGTAAGTACAATGATAGGACAAATAATAATACGCAGTAATAACTCCAGGGAAGAAAGTCTAGACTCAGCTGGACTCTAATAGAAATGACTACAAGTAGTCTTTTATTCCATGATACTTACACAAGCCTTTCATATTGCTTAAGTTTCTAAAGCTACTGACAGGGAAAGAGAAGGTACTCTAGTGTCTTCATGTAGGAAAGCAATTAGAAAGGTATCATCCAAATGGACAGTATACAATGAGTGACTATGTTTCCTATGGAAATTAAATCAGAATATTCAAAACAACATTGGGTGAAACAGCGTTGTGTGCAGACAGTGTTACTAAAGTTGTTCTTAAAGAACAGGTGCTTCTTTTCAGTGAAGACTAATTTGTTCAGCCATTCTTTTTTGTATAAAAAGATTCCACTTCCTTACTGTGTTTTACTTGCCACAAACTCATTAATTTCTGTTAGACTTAATGATGTGCTTAAATCCTCAGAAGAGGATTACAAGTTATTTCTCTATGCTATGTATGAAGATTACAAGCTACAGCCAAAAGATAGATTTTTGTAATGTAGTTCATACAGTTGACCTGTTTTAGGGCATTTTTAGGGTCTGTAGAATTCGTTTCCGATTTAATATGTGGAAACAAAAAAGGAAGTTTTTAATTCATTTTCTGTTGTCTTTAATCCACTGCTTCATTTCAGTTTTTGAAAATTAACAAAATACAGTTGATTTTTATCCTGAATATAAATGCATTTGCAGTTTTAATGCCTGGGTAAGCCAGTGAGGTTTCAGATTCTTCTCTATCTTACTATTTATCAGTGAAATAATAGAAAATAATTAATTTATTATAGCTTTTATATTTTTATTAAGATGGTAATAAACATTTTCATGCATTTTTAACAGAAGTAAAGCAGCATAATTATAGGCAAAGGTGTGAAGTTAATTCTAGAAGCATGGTTGCTCATTGTGTAAACCAAGAGAGAACTGCTTTAACTTACTTACATATGACCACAAAGTGCTGTGACCAAGATGTAGGACTCTCTTTTCACTTGAAATTTAGCAACAGGCAGCTGCAGAAGATTCACAGGTGGAAGAATGTCTTCCAGACAGAAACTGAATGTTTGTTTTCAAAGCCTCCTCTTGTATGGATCACACCAATCTGACTGCCTCCTTCCATAAGCACCTTTTTCCTCACATTGAAGTTGAAATGAAATGAAGCCTGTGGATTACAGGATTTCAATGTTATCTGCACAGCTTTTTTAACTGAGGTGATTTAGGTAAAGGAAACCAATGATAAAATGATTAGAATGAGCTCATTAGGCTTCTGAGTCAAAACAGTGAAAGAAGTATGGCAAAATGTCAGCATTTTCATTCATACTGGCTCCCCTACTCCCTGAACCTTACGTATTTTAGAGGGAGAAGGATTGTACTGCTGATGCTGAGGAACTGTGGCTGCTCAGCAACAGTAATGCCTTGTCCCAAAGGATAGCATCATCTTCCACCTCCCCATTTTCTTAGGCATTCATTAACTCTTATTTATTTAGTCTTACTAGTCAATGGACTGTTATTATCTCCTCCCACTGATACATACATGATGACTGATTCACAGAGAGGCTAAATATTTTATTTTGTGTGATTCAGAAAATCTGAAGACTGAATTCTTGCAGGACTGAGTCCAGACATCCCAAATATAGTCTTTGAATGTTTGTTCTTGCTGACATGAGTTTGAGGGATAAGCTTCTCTACAACTAGAATGATATCATTGCCATTATCTAGAAACCTCTTCAAATGGATAAATTACACCCTACATTTTAATTACAGAATTCATCTAATACTATTTGCAGCATCTGATGTCTTCAGTTTTCTGCTACATGAAAGTATTACTAAGTTTCAGTTTCAAAAGCACTATTGTACAGTCTTTTCTTGACAATTTGAGTAAGTACCAATGGCCCTACATTTTGCCCTGCAACTGATGTTCAGTTCAATCAGCCAGACTTTCTTTAATTCATGACACCTCACCTTAGACACTGACCTCCCCTGCAAAGTCAACAAATGTCTCTTGACGGTTTGAGGATACTATATGTCCTCAGTACCCTTGCAATATCCTCTTACACTTTAGAGCAGCAGAGCATTTTGTGAGAGTTCTGGTGGCTGCTAAAGGATTTTGAAATATTCAGTGTCTTCAACACAATCATACAATGTCCACTTCAGAAAGTAATTGTACCTTTCCATTTTCTCTTCTATGTCAGACATTCTTTCAGTGATGTTAAAGGAAGGATTTCACCTCGTACTAGTGTGCCATTCACCCCCACACAGTGTGTGATTTCACACGATATAAAGGGAAGGTGGAGTGAACTGTCTGATACAACAGTCATACCTATCTTTCTTTCAGACAGAGGAGGAACAGGAAGCAACACTGTGGTAGTGCAAAACTGGAGTCTAATATATGACAAAAGCACATTCGTGTATCTCTTAGGCAGTTTTGTGTGGTGTATCACAGCGACATTTAAACACTGAAAAAGGGCAAATGTATGATATAAACTATTCATAGTAAACTGAGTTATCTGGTTCTCCACCAGTCCCTTCACAGCGCAGTCACTGGCTCTCACTTCTATGTGAGAGTTTTTCATTCAGTATGTGTTAGATTCAACCCATTCTCAATACCCGATTCTGAGAGTTAGGGATAGTTCTTAATATCAGTTTCAGCAGCATGTACTATTGTGTTTATATTCTGTATCAGAAGACTTCTACAAAACATTAGAAATTTTTCACTTGATACCTTAGTCTTAAAACATAACTTTTATGGCTAAGTCTCATTAATGTGATTAATGGGAACTTCAGCCTGGAAGAAGAGGGTGAATGTCTATGAGATGGAATGAATCAATTCAGGAGTCATCGATGGGACAAAATTAAATTAACTGGAACGCAATTACATTGGGAATGGCATGTTTGCTTATAGCAATTCAGGACAGCAAATCTAAGTGCCCAGTCAGCGGTTCTATTAATTTTTCAGCCAAACATTTTTAGCTTTATTGATATGCCCACATTCATTCACACTTCAGTATATTTTATATTATTTCAGCTATTTGCAGTATTTTCACTGATTTGTCAGAAAAATACATATAGCAAACACTGTAAAAACGGAGAAATGATTTTGGAGATATGGACTGTCAAACTGGAAGCTGCATCTGATTTTGACTTTTGAGATTATTTCACTTTATACCTCTTTTGATTACTTTAAACTCCATCCTAATTTGAAGAAGTAAACACAAGAAAATTCTATGCAGATACCAGATGGAAGATATTCTATACCAAACTGTCATTCCTTTATTAAGTAATGAGAGATATTTTCTATCAGGTGTTCCTTTAAAGTGAGTTTTTCTAGTCCCCTTTATCATTTCTCATGTTCACACTGTTAATTTTTCTTCTTTTGTCTACACCTTTCAGTGTAGTATCACTGACAGTCTGCATTTCTAACCTGTTTCAAAGATGAAAGGAAACTGTTCAAAGAGGTTGTGAAACATCCACTCTCTCCCATTTGATACTATTAAGCCCTAAGATTTTGGTGCTTTTAGTGTTAAAATACTCCAGCACTTCCAAATGTACAACATAAAATTTAACTGCTTTCATCTTTCATCTCTCATCTTTATTAGCTTTCTTCAAAACAAATTAAATTTTTATTTAAATTTCTCTTGCTATTATTGTGGTTTACCTTTTTCTTTTTTTTTTTTTTTTTTTTTTTTTTTTTTTCCCTATTATGGTAGTTGTTCATTTGCTTATTAATTGACATGCAATTCAGGCACTTTAGAAAATTGTTCATGCCCTTGACCTTTTATTGCAATGAGTGCACTATAAAATAGAAGTGCAGTTGGTAGCAATTGATGTCAAGGCCATAATAATATGTTCTGTTGAATCAGATTTTTCAAGAAAGCAACCAATAATTAAAAATATTATGAATTTTATTGAGTTTGGCAAATAAATAGAAACTGAACACAAAGAAAGTAGTTATTAAAAGACTTCAGTCTGTAGTACTGTTCTTTCATAGGAGAGTCTCTATTCCAAGTCAAAGCAAATTTTGATTTGTTGAACCTTCTTGTGACCTTACATGGACCTTACTGTGAGGATAGGGATTTCAGCTAAGTTGCTGGTGATATATGTCAAAAAGAACACTGAAGATCATCTCTAAAAGAGGTTTCAGTGTGTTGTAATATTTATACTGAAAATGAAAGGATGATTCCCATCTTACTCTCCTCATGCACATGACAGTGCTTCTTGGGCTTATTCTTGGTGAGAATCCTCACTACTGTTCACACACTAGAAATTTGAGCTTGATTTCTAAACCTTCTGTAACTAGACTTTAATTTCTTGAAAAAAGGAAATTAATTTTAAACCCTACTTTAACTGGCTATGCCTTATTCTGCTTTTGTTTTCCAGAGCGATTCAATGTATATCTTATGCCTACACCAAATTTAGATATCTATGGGGAATGTACAATGCAGATCACACATGAAAACATCTATCTCTGGGATATCCACAATGCCAAGGTCAAGTTGGTCATGTGGCCTCTGAGCTCTTTGAGGAGATATGGACGTGACTCAACATGGTTCACGTTTGAATCTGGAAGGTAAGAGCTAAGGAGAAATGGCAAGGAGATGTAAGTTATTTTTGTAATGCAGTCTCAGTTAGATTGAGATGCCTCTCATTTTAAAGTAAGAAAGATAGAGTACATGACTTCTTCATAGGCTTCCGTTTGTTGAATATTACTCTTCAATATATTCAGACCAGTGTCTGAAATAAACATTAATATACCTCATATTTAAAATGAACTTAAACTTTCCTGCCTGTCACATCCCCTTCCTCTGATTTTTATTTAACTGCCATTGAACTGTTATTCTTAAGTTTTATGGGTCTCTCTATGCTTATATGCTAGTGTGATACATATGTGAGTACTGTCGGTATAAAAGAAATGAATTCTGGGTCATGGAAAAGGCTCATCATACAGGGAAATAGCTTCCATCACAGTAGATATTACTTTTCGGATGTTCCTGATGACTGATTGCCACCCTGGTGTATAATTGCAAGCAAGAGTACAGAGAACATTGTGAAACCATAAAAAGGCTAGCTCTATTTTCCAGTCTGCATTTCTTTAATCCTCATTGTCATTTCTATTCTCAGATCAGTTTTAAATATCCATGCAGCTCTGTTTTGCCTCCCTTTCCTATCTTTTTTTAATGCATTTCATGCCTTCATTTTCTGTCATTAGGTTCACTACCTTTTCTTTTTGATACATTCCAGGTTTATTTCTGTCCTTGATTTGTCTTACATTTTGAAGTTCTATACTTTTTAAAGTCTGCCTTACTTATATTAAAGCTTTGAATTAGCTGGAGCAACCTATGGAATCACAACTGTTCCTATACTGTTTGTTTAGCTGCACTGCCTCATTAAAAACTTTATACTTATTTCAGTGTGTAATTGTTAAATATCATTATGTTTACAAATATCAAATATTTGCCAAAGTGCAGTTGGTGATCACAAACAAAAAGACAGATGAGTTAGAACTTACAGCCTAACGAGGTAGCATAGCAAGCAAAATTCCTCCCCCACTTCTTACTGATGGGATTTATTACTTAGCTCATAAGTTTGCATATCCAGATTGATCACCCGAGAATTTTAGTGCTCTGTTACTTTTCTGTGGTAAACTCACCAGTATCAATCATGAAGACATAATTCCTATTTTTTTTATTTGTATTGTTTTTCCAAAAATCAGCAAAGGCTGAACCATACTTCAGTTCAATTTTGATGATTAAGCCTTGGGGCTCATTCAAGTGTACTATTTTAGCAAGAGCAATTTGCTAAATCATGCCTTCACTCAGGCCTTAAACTGTCTCATGGGAAACTACTTCAAGCAGCTTGCTGTTCAACACCAGAAAGTGAATGAAATGCCAAAAACAAGGCCTAAAAAATACCATATTCATGTGGGGAAGAAAAAAATAAGGAAAGAAAAGGATTTAGCTTTGTCCTGTTCTTTCTGAATATCCCATTCATCTGACTCTTTAACTTAACTTCTCTTTCCAAATATGCATTCTGTTAAGGAGGAAAGGGTAATTTTTGCATAGGATACTGATTGATGTGTTTGTTTATATATATATAAGCATATATATATATATAAGTATAGTATATCTCTCTTGAGAAGATCTACTCCTTTTAATTGACTCTGGAGGAAACTACTTGAAAATGAGAATTGTCATTAACTAAAAATTGAGATGCAAAAACCAATTCAGATTAATCACTTGAAGTTGATTTGTTATTTATCTCATGTGCATGCTTTTTCTGCAGTGTTTTCATTACAAAAAAAATGTCATTCTATATCATACTTAAATCTTTCTTTTTGCAGAATTGTTACTTTTTGTACCACTCTATTTCTATCATACATCAGAACTAACAGAGTATACATATTGGCTGTATATACTCAGGTAAAATGGGAGTTTTATCTGTCTGCTTCTTCAAGCCTCCCACAGAACTTTAATTTCATACTAGTATCTGAGTATTAATATAATCATCCCCTACATCCATAGACCATGTAACCTGACAAAGGTGGATTGTTTTCCTGTGTTTATGATTATGAGCTAGTTCTGCCTTTATCTGCCATGCTTTATTGTCTTTGATCTGATTCCTCCCTTTTGCTTCCTTGGGAGCTTATTTTTATATCTCTGATTTGGAAATGCATAAAGCCTAGATAAAATGAGCAGAAAAATGTGGAGGTAAAAAATAGAACAAGGGAAAAAGTCAGTATTTTCAATAACATCCGATATATAGGGCAATACTAATGCTCCTTTTTTAAATCTGTTGTTTATTTTCGTGGGGTTTTATTTTTTAATCAGCATCTTTTTTATCTTTCTGAACACAGTTTTATCTTTGTCCCTTGATCTTCTAGTACCTTAATGCAGTAAATTCCTATGCATGCTGTCTTATCAGAGGTGAAGCACTCATCCATGTTTCATTAGAACATTACATAGTAAAGTGGTAAAAGTGTTGTTGCTTTACTTTTTCCCTAAGGCTTAAATATTAATAGAGACAATTGTTTTCAAGAAAATGTTTTGAAATAAGTTCTTATTTTTTACTGACCCTTAGCAGTTATGCAGTATATTTCCATGTGCTTAATTTGTATGAACGTTAAGAGGTCAGTTTTATATATATTTATTATCCATGTATATTACTTTATTTCACAAAGCGAATCCCTCCCATTAAAATAAGTGGACATATTCACACAAAAAAAAGATACTGTGATAAAAAAGTGGATCAAACTTAAGCTTTCAAACAATTAAATTTATATTTAATAAACATATTGCCTTTTATTTAAATTGAAAATGTGCTCAGATATATAAAACTAAGCTGTTCATTTGTCTAATGGTTACAAAGCTGAGAAGATGTCTATATCATTGGAGGAATTAACACAGATTTTTTTCCTGCTCATTTTTCCACTCAATTTGAGTTTGTAAGTATCTTTGCACTAGCTATGAAGTTCTTACTCTTCATTACATAGCAAACTACTGAAAGTAAATATTCCTCACAAACCAATTTAGTCAATTTTTATTCTTCCCAAATCAGGATGAGGGGAAAGAACAGTTTTATACGTCTTAGTTTGATGCAGAATGCTGAGATTCTCATAGTTTGAAGTACCTGTGCTATCACAGTATCACAGTATCGTGTGAGTTGGAAGGGACCTTAGAGATCATCGAGTCCAACTCCCGGGATTCAAGCCTTTCGGTGTAGCAGAGCAGCATTTCTACCATTTGCGCCACAGGGGGGATTCGAACCCCGGGCCTCTGGTGTTGCAAGCAGCACCTTATACCACTGCACCACCGGAACCATAAACTTATGGTTTAACCCAGCAGGTGGCTGGGTCATTTGCTCAGTCCCCACCTTCTCAGTTGGATGGGGCAGAGAATCAAAAAGAATAAAGTAAAACTCATGGGTTGAGATAAAACTTTTGACTAAGATAGAGAAAAGGAAAAGGAAAATAGTTATGACTACATATGTATATGCATTTATGGTTGTGTATAATAAGTGATGCACAAGCAATTGCTCACCACCCCCTGACCGATGTGTAGCTAGCTCCCAATCAGGGGAAGGGAAGAGAGAATGCTCCCACCCCCGCTATTTCAGTATGATGTTATATGTTATGGAATATCCCTTCAGACAGTTTAAGTCAGCTGTCCTAATTCTGTTCCCCACCAACTTCTTAGGCCCTTATCTGAGAATGGCTGTGGCTTTGTACAGCACTTCTGAGCAGCGACTATAAACACAACTATAAAAATGTTGTGTTATCAACATCGTTTTTCTCCTAGAACTAAAACATTGTATCATAGCAGACACTCTAAAAACAATTCAGTTGTAGCTGAAATTAAGACAACCCGTCAAAGGTATTCCCATACAGTCAATTAATTGATCAAAAAATATTAATTCATGTCTCTGTTGGGCACAACAACAGCTTTGTACTGATTGATACTGTACCTCTGTCATAGTGGATGGGAATTCAGTAATTTAGAATATGTAGAATACTTTTCTGAAAGCCAGGCTTTACACTAAACTAGATTCAGATTGGCTTGGCTGGTTTTGTTGTTGAATCATTAATAAGTCAACAAGTTTTCCTTAATGTACATACCCAGGTCATTTGTTCAGGCACCTCAGTATTGTTATTTTCGATACTGAATATTTGATACTGGACATACTGTACATAAGAATGCAATTGATCTGTGCAAATGTGCTCATTTCTCTTGGAATCTGTGGAATTACTTCTCCACATGGGTGTTAATGTGTGACTGATCCTGATTTTAAGGTCCTGAAATGAAAAACGTGCTCCTTGGGAAGTGCCCACTTAACTGTCTAGAAGAAGATACTGCAGGTATACTCTGGAGTAATTAATTTCATGCAGTCTAAGAAACATGCCAAAAAGGTAATAGAATAGACTCAGGTAAATTATCTCAGGTACCAGATTAGGTGAGAGGTCACTGTTTTCAGTGCCGAACTTTCAGTATTCATTCTGTTTCTCCAGTGTAAACCGAAAAATCTTAAGGCCATAAAAAATGTTTAAAATATACTCTCTGGAAAAAGCAAAAGCAAAAGTTTTTGAAGCTTTCCTTATAGAAAACAAAAACAAAACAAAACAAAACAAAAAAAAAAACTGTCTGAGCTGTTTTTCTAAGAGAATAAGAAGAAAATTCCTAAGAATTCAGATTTTTTTTCATATGTTGGAGTAAGGAAAAGTAAAAATATATGGACATTGTTTATGAAATGCTCTTTTTTTTTTCTTTTTTTTCTTTCTTTTTTTTTTTTTTTTTCTTTTTCTCTTTTTTTTTCTTTTTTTCTTTTTCTTTTTCTTTCTTTTTTTTTTTTTTCCTGCAATTCTGCCATTTATATTAAACAGCATTTTCTAGGTAAATATGGAAACTGTCTTGTCCAGTCTGCTAAATGCTGGTCTGAGGCATCTGAGCCAAAGTCATGCTGATGTCAAGTTATACACAGTGGGGAATTGCAGTATGGCTTTTTTGTGTGGAAGCCCAATCCAAACTTTGTCAGATACCTTCAGTTTCCAGCTAAGCAGAGGGGTGGAGACAGTAATGGTGCTCCTAAAGTTTGAGTAAGAATAGAAATAACTGTGAATCCACGACACACTCTTTTTTCTGAAATTTGCTTTCTTTTATTTTGTACATAAGATGTTGAAATTTAAATGATTTTGTGTGTTTCCAAGTTTATTTATTCCATGAGTTTATAGATCATAGTGTGAATAACATGGCATCATAGCAGATTAAACTATTCCTTCTTTATTTTACTCTGATTGTGTTGTTTTATTATTCATCAGACAAAAAGTAATGATATGTGGTATTCCATGTCACATCTGAGATCTGAAATCCATTTCTTGGGTTAAGAAAATATTAAGCTCAAACATGACAGAGTGGTTGCATGAGGCTTTCTCAGATACTTTTTTTTTTTTTCAATTTATGAGACCCAAGACTGACATACTCATTTTCTGAGATGTAGATACACAGATGCCAGGGTTATCTGAAGCAGAAAGTTCAGTGTTTGCTTCAGGCAATACATCTGACTGAAGTCTTTCATTTGTCTGTCAGACCTCTTTGGTGATTTTTGGTATGAATGTGGAAAATACTAGTGAATTAACTCTTCAGTTATGGGAAATACATTCTAAGTGGGGAGAGGTCCCTAATATATGAACCACATGAAACAGTTGTTCCAGAGATTCAATGGTGATGTAAGTACACCAACTCAAGCCCACAACATCCTGAAGAAGAATATTCAATTCTTGATTGCCGATGTAATGACTAAATCATGAAATAAGCTTATCATAGATTAAAAAACACCCCAGAATTTCTAAGCATGCTTGGGTTTAAAAGCAATTTGAGTGAATGATCTTGTGCAGATCTTTTTTTTTTTTTTTTTTTTTTTTTTTTTCCCCTTAATTAATCACGTAGCTCTAATTTTAGGATGAGACAATGCCACCACTGAAAAGATTCAATTAATTCCCAGTGTTTGGAAAGCCAAGGTTACTTTCTAATATATTGTAACTGTTGTTCTATTCCTACTTTTTTTTCCATTGAAACTTAACTCCATCTCCCAGTTTCCTACTGCCAAATTCCTGACCTGAAATAAGCTCTGCATCAAATCTGATTGATTTAAACCCTGTCTTAAAAGAAGTTGTGTGTTTAAATCATCTACATGACTTTTATTCTGGTTTAGATCATTGTAACTAATCTAATAGCTCTTTTGCTGGAGGTAAAAAAAAGAGAAAAAAAAAAAAAAAAGAAGGAAAATTAATATGGCTTGTTATAACTGATTTATAAAGTGCTCATTGCATTTTCACTTCCCAAGTTTTCTCACAGGCTGATTTAATGATGGTAGGAAAGAGTGTGATCCACCAAAATTCACACAGCAAAATTCTCTACAACATAACCAAATTTGTCAAACTGAAGTTGGGATTATATAACAGCTTTTTTTATTCTAAATTTCTGTTCAAAATTGTCCTACTTTTCTTTTGTCCCTGCTTTAAAAATTTAACCACTATCTACAAAGCTCTTGCTCTAACTGAAAAAAAAGAACACCTGAGATATTGGTCTAATTTTTATGAGAAAAAAAAAAATGACATCTCAAAAAAGACAATGTATTTAAATAATACAGTTTTCTTTGTCAAGTCTTTGTAAACAGATTGAAAAGTCATTGACTCTTAGAGCAACAAAATCCACAGCTGAAGTTGTATAGCACTGAAGTTTTATAGCACATGAATGAAAATGTATATCCATACAAAATCTGTAGGAATTAAAACATTATTAATTTCTTGATGAATTTGCAACAAGTGGAATATATGGTCATCTACAGTTTGTCTAACGAGCACATATGATGTACAAATCAAAATAGAAGCTATTTACATGGTATTTTCCAGCCAGGTAGGCCCAGCGTGGATTTTTCTTTTCAGCTGATCACATACCCCATATTATTGGGTCATCAAAACATTACAAAGCTATTCATGAAATAACTAATAACTGTATTGTGTTTCCCTAATATATTAGCAGATAGCACGTTACATTTATTTTGATGATTGTGAGATAAATGGGACTATGTCCTCAAATTGAAGCATATAATTTCCTTTTTCCTTTGTAATATGTTTGTGTGGCAAAATCAAAGTAGGTCTAGTTTTAAAGTGTTTTGACAGTATGCCTCATCTTGCTTTCTAATGACATTACATCTGTACTTGAGCCCAGAGAATTTGATATTAGGACTGCTCTGAGAGTAACGTTTCCTTTTTTATTATACTGAGATACATCAGTGTTGGATTTTGGTAGTAAGGCATTAGAGGTTGAATCCTCCCACCAATAAGCAGCTAAATTTTGTTGTCATGAACCAAATACATATAATTGAATTCCTCCACATGATAAAAATTGGCACCCATTGATGTCCATTGACACTTGCTGAACATTTATGGAGACCAAACAGTGGGTGTGAGTGCTGTGAGGCAGTGGGTTGTGAATTTCTGCAGTGGTGACAGTGACAGACACCACCTCTGGTGGAGATTTCTACAAGTGCAGCATGCAGGCTCTTGTTCATGGTTTATGGTGTTGACTGTGTTGAAAAATAGTGTTCCATAGCTGAGTATTTGCTCTATCAAATAATGTTTTTGTGTTCTTTGTATCTGTTGTAGTGTCCATGGAAATAAATAGGAAGAGTTACTTTTGAAGCAACCTATGTGTTTACCATTTTCCAGTTGTCACATTTTCACACATATTGCTTGGCTGCAGGCATGTATTCTTACATTAATATTCCTGATGCTGAATATGACTAATGAGGTTATTGCTGTGCAATGTATGAGCAGAAAGAAACAGACACAATAATTCATACATTCTTAATTATATTAGGACTCAATTATTATTTCTGCCCCACATTTTAACCTTTGAATTCCACAGTGGGCTAAAATTAATCTCATATGGCAGTTCTGAACAACTATAGATGGCCCAGCACCAGGTCTTTTTCTCTGCAGAAATTGAATGAACCTTTAACCTTCTACCTCAAAATATGGTAGGACTGATGCATCACAAATTTGAAACATAAAATATTTTTTTTTAAAGTGTCACCAGTTAAAAAAAAAAAAAAAGGAAAAAAGCAAAACAAACAAAAAAAACCCCAGCAAAACTCAAGTACATATCTCTACAAAATGCTAACACATTTCTTAACACTCTTTATTTTCATACAGATACCATTTACAGTAAGAACCAGAATTTCTATTTCAGCTCCTAAACAGTGTTCCATTTCTCTTCCAAACCAAACCAATTTGCATGAGCTGATTAAAAATGCTGAAACAAGGCACCTAATTATCTATATAGACAGCAGGAGAGTGTTCTATACTTAACATAGGGAAACTCAAAATGCCACACTTTGAACAGAGACCATCTAGCTAGAACAAATACTAAGCACAAGTAAATCCTTTTCTCCAAAGATTGTGAATGTAGAACCATGACTGAGGAGATTTGAAATGTCCTCTCTGTGCTGTGCACTGTACAAACATAGAAGGAAGTAATCAATATGCAAAGAGCAAGATTTGCACAACAGAAGAGCCTTGTTCATGAATATGTAGGAACCTGCTTGCTTGCACACACAGAGCACTGCAAAAGCATAGAGAGGTGTGTTTTTAAACAGTTGTGGGCTTCATCTGTTGTCAGAAACTGTGGTTCCTAGGCTTCAGCTGGCACGTAGATTTGCTTTGAGGGTCATTTGGATGTCTGAATGATTGTATTTTGTGTATCATATGGAAAACTGCACTGGAATTTTTTATTTTATCCTCAGTCCTGGGTTTTAATGATGCAAGAATCAAGTTTTGCATAGCAGGACTTCTACACATGAGCTGAGAAATCAGTTTTAGAAGGTGGCTTTGGAAGCTTTTCTAGTGTCTGTCCGGTTCTCCCTGTTCTTTCTGGTGGTGTTAATTCATTGTTCTCACAAATAATATGTTAACTGATGAAATACGTATTGGCATCTTACTGTTTACCTTTACTAAGTTGTAGCATTTCTGCAAGGTGCCCACTGGCTCCTTCACTTTGAAAAGAGATTATTTGAGTGGCTTTGACTCTTGGTGTTTTTCGGAGAAGTGCAACAATACCTCTTTGTTCTGGATGCAGAAAGCTTATGACAGCAGAAATTTCCATGTTTGCTCATTTCATCAATCGTTGAAATCTGTTTTTTCATTGAGTTGAATGCTGCTATCAACAGAGCTTTATATGCATTCATATTGCATATGTACATTTGCACATGTGTGTGTAATCTCTGCACTTAAGAACTGTCTTATAATATGTATTTCAGGAGGCTACTGACTAGATATTTTCTATTGCTTTATTTCAAGTCTCATTTAAAACATCAATTGATGATCATTGAAGTAATGATCAGTTTCATTAAACTGTTTCTGCATTTCCATTAATTTCATTAATTAATGATTAATTCCATTAATTGTGTCGATAATAATTGTGTCGATAATAATCGATAATTGTGTCGATAATAATCAATTAGGAAAAAAGTCTTCTCTACTCTAAGAGGCTATAGGTAAAAAAAAACAACAAGATGGTAATATTAAAAGTAAATTGATGGGGAATCAGCTTTCATTTGTTGTTTGTTAGGTTTTGGTTTTTTCGTTGTTCAGAATTTTTAAAAATTATATATTCGTACAAAGCAGAGAACACTTAGGATTGGTTAAAGCCTTTAAAATGTGCTCAAAAACTGATACAGGTTTTTCATCACTTCTCAACAGCTTATATCTTAAATTCTGTGATTCTGTGATCTTAATGAAATCCAAGTTACGTTTTGCGAGCAT
Organism: Excalfactoria chinensis; assembly: GCF_039878825.1. Lineage (NCBI taxonomy): Eukaryota > Metazoa > Chordata > Aves > Galliformes > Phasianidae > Excalfactoria > Excalfactoria chinensis. The sequence continues at coordinate 53,063,089 of NC_092826.1, forward strand.
TTGCTACCAAGACAAATTCAAATGGAAGAATAAATATATTTAGAGTTGTATGCAACTTATAAAATAATGTAACATGTGCATTCTTCCCCATTGTAAATACTCTGGCAAATGGCTATACATATGTAAATAGGAAGGCCTGGATGAATTATCAAATTGATGTTTTGTGGGTAATTTATTTTTAAGAGAGTGCTGGTACGCTCTGGTGGAGTACAAGTGCATGTGCTAAATTCAGTTAATGTTTTCAAAAAGCAGTATGTTAAGAAGAAAAAGGAGCTGAGAATTGAAAACTATGTCACAGCTCTCCCAGAATTATCATACATTCTGCCCCCCTCCAGTCTTTCACTGCATCTAAGTGTCCTCTTGTTATAATTTAAATTAACTAAAGAACACTCAAAATACTGTCACATATGGGAGATGGAGAGCACTTAACACACAATGTCTGCTCAGTAGCACTCTAGAAAAGCAAGGCTATTCTTGAGGTGGGCTTCACTGGTCCCAAGGGCTCCTTTAATCTTCCTCTTATAAATAAGGTACCAAAGGAAAGTTTGTCCTTTAGCCCCTGTTAGTGGAAATGCTATTAGCTGCTGTGTTCCTCCTAATAGTACTTCTTCACTATCACTGTAAGTTATTGCTATTATTGCACTATTAATAATTCTGTGCTCTGAGTATAGCGTGATGGTGTGTGATTTATTTCCACTATGAGTAGTCACTTGTCACGCATTCTCTAAAAAGCTTCTGTCTTATTAAAGAGGGGGAAGGAAAGGCAGAATGTAATGGAATCCCTCAATCTCAGCAGTTCCAGACATCGTTTGATCTTTCTGACTTTTGGAAGAAAATTCAGTGCAGTGCTATAACTCACCGAACTGCTTCATCTGCTTGATTATCCCGTCAGTGTCCGAAAAGTCAAATATAACATTGCTCTCAAATGGCTTGCTTGAATCAATGCAACAAGGCATATTATTACATTTTAAAGATAGATATATGCTTGTATATATGTTAATTTTCTGTCCAAACTTGAAAAATCTTCCTCCATCAGTATACTTTAAATGATACCTGATGCACTTTTGGAAACAACAGTGTCTTGGGAATAGCAAAAGAGAACTTTATTTCCTTAATTGTGTGCTATTGTACCTGAAAAAATAGGGAAGTTGACTTATGAAGTAAATAAAACTGCCTTTGATAATATGCAGCATTTTAAAACCTAAATAAATAAATAAATAAATAAATAAATAAATAAATAAAAAGAAACTGAAATCCTCTGACCTTAACTATCATTTACTGTCAGTGAAGGAATTGAAGGGCAGTTTAGATGATGATTCAGTAGAAAGCCCTGATGTTCTTTCAGGTGATGATTGAGAGTGCCTAACCTTTATTTAATGAAAACAGGTCAGATGATCTATCTTTCTGGTGACTTACTTATCTCAGAGAACTGACACTGCCACCAGAGAATAAAAAAACAGAGAATAAAGGGTGAGAGCAGTGATCCAAACCAGCAGTGGTCTGTAGTGAACCATGGCATGAGTGTGCCAAAGGTGTTTTGTACATAAATTGGACAGCAAGTGGACCAGCCTGCTAAAACTAGTAGAAATTCCAGAGATTAATGAAAATCAGAAGGAAGTTTTTGTGTGGGAGAACTGAATGAGCTAAGTGTACGGAATCAAAGGATGAGAACGTGCTCATGACATACTTGAGCTGGTAAGAAAGAAACAGGGAGGGATTTTTTGAGTAAGGGTAGATTTTATTATTTTTTTCTTATAAATCACTATAACAGCTTTTGGAATATGTTTAGAGTTTTAGGAATTACATCTATTCAAAACCTGTGGAAGATCTGAGATAAAGTAGCAAAAAGAGTTTGGTTGGGGTAAGTGCTTGTCATTGGCAGATGCTGACCATCTCAAATTATTTATTTCACAGGTAGTTTGTCTTTTCTGTTAGGCTTGCTTAAGCCATGTTGCACTGATTTCTCTCTCCAAGAGAAAAAAAGAAGAAAGAAAAATGAGCATGATTAGCTCTCAGCCTTAGAAGTGCAGATGAAATGGAGGGCTGCCAAGAAAAAAAGTGTTCAGTGCATGTGAAAGTAGTGTCAAATAGCTGGTAAAAAGGGCCATCAGAGAAATTAGAGCAAAAAATAGTAATACACAGAAATAGAAATGTATATTAGCATTTTTCCGAGAATAATGCTCTGTGGTACAAAGGATGTCTATAATATGAATGTTCCAGAGTGAGAAAATGGGGAAATACTTCAAAAAACTTGGATGTTGTCTGGGATACTCAATATGAATTTTATGGCATACTTTACATGACCCCAAACTTGTTCAATCTATTATACATAAATGTCTTAGGAAGGACTGGTCACATATGAATGCAGGAGTACCCATTATACTTGATTTTTCACATAAGGGTCTTGTGCTCTTTGTATTCTGCCACCCATGGTGTTACCTTTTTGGATAGCTATATATATATATAAATGTTTAATGAAGCCAGTAGACCTTGCATCTATTGTTCGTGGATTTTTTTAAACCTGGCATACAGAATCATGAACAGAAGTAATTGATGCAGTACAGCATACAGAGCAGTTCTGTGGATGCTATAAATTCCTTATAAAAATACTGCTAAAGCAGTGTAAAACAATAGGAGCCTAAATAATGAAATATTGAACCTAGACAAGGAGTATATATTCAGCTAAGGTAAATTAATGAAACTGTTTGCTATTCATCAGAGGTTGAAATATTCGTTTAACAAAACATCAAAAAATGGAGAGCCATTCCACACAAAGGAGTTTTGGAAATAAGGTAATTCTTGGAAAACATGTACAGTCTCTCTGAGTATGTAATTACAAATTGTAACTCCTGCTTTCTAGTACTTTTTCATTCTTTTGTATGAGTTTCTCTCTTTTTTCTGCATCTTTTGATCTTTGTGGTTCCCTGTGATGTTTTCATTTTGCAGGCCACTCTTTTTTGCTTTGTTTTGTTTCTGTTTGTTTTTTGTTTTTTTACACTTCTTTTGTTCAGTAGTACTTTTTCCTACCCACTTACTTGAGTAATTGAAAGGAATTTCTTCTTTAATGTAAGAAAATTTTACTAAAATATTTTGAGGATTCTCAAGTTCTTATCAAGCTGTTGCTTACCTGATGACTCACTGCAGTTGGTTTTAAGAAGCAGGCTTAAGACAGATACTAGCAGAATATTTTCCCACTGCTGGAATCAACAGCAGAAGGATATTATCATAGGATAATATGTCAAGGATGGTCTCAGAGTTGCCAGGCAAATTGAAGATTTGATCCAAAACAGAATTGCTACTGTTTGCAATTGTGAGAAGGTGTAAAAGCTGCCTACTTCACTTCCTCCTGGTTTATGTAAAAGAAGGAAAGTTAAAGAAAGTGAGAGGGAATACCACATATAGGAGATCAGTAGAAGTTCACTGAATGCTTTTATACTTGTGGTGGGGGTCATAGTTTTCAGATAATTATTTTTTGATGTTACTACTGCGTATACAGTTTACTGCAAGGAACTTATTTTACTTCTTGTTTTTGCATGCATGTCTAGCTAATGTTAAGACCAGGATTGTGATCTAAGCTAGGATTTCTGGTTGTATTTTTTTTTAGCAAATCCCTATCCCATGTCTCATCCCTGGTGCTATCGTCTGTCCCAGGGATTGCTGCTGTGGCAGGCTATTCCCAATGTGGACGTGACAACCTGCCAGTTTTGTGCTTGTTGAGTCCTTGGATATCATTAGCATATGTTAATTACTCATTAGTGGATGTACATAGCATGGTGAGTGTCTCTAGGTAACTCTTCATGCCCATAATATTTGCATATGACTTTCTGAAAATTCCTCTGTGGCCAAAGTGGTCAAAGCCATAGCTCTCATGCCTTGCAAACAGAGTGACATTGAAAGAAAATAACAGTGCTTAAGTCCCTGTCACAGTAAAATCTTAGTATATTGAAAATTTCAGCACTTATCAATGCTTTAAGTGACCAAATCCATTAAGTATAGTGTGTTATAAAGGGCCAAAGGGGCACCCACTTGAAATGTTCTGCAGTGTTTTCTCTTAAAGAACAAACAGCATAGTATGCTGAGTGTGTTCCCTGTATCACAGAATCACAGAATCATTAAGATTGGAAAATACCACTGTCAATCTAGAAAACCTGTCCCTACCATGCCCATTAACCAATGTCCCTCAGTGCCACATCTACCTTTTGCTTGAAGACCTACAGGAACAGAGACTCCAAGTTCTCCCTCGGCAGCCCATTCCAGGGCATAACCACTTGTTCTGAGAAGAAATTTTCCCCCATTACATTTTTCCAACTTGAAATTCCTCTGGTGCAACTTAAGGCCATTACCTCTTGTCCTATCAATAGTTACCTGGAAGAAGTGGCCAACCCCCACATTGTTCTTGCTGCAGTTTGTGTGCCTCACTTTTGAATGCAGCATTAATTTTCTACAAATTAAATAACTCGGGCTTTGAGTAAACATTGTAATTAACTACATTGACTATAACTAATTTGCTTTCTTCCTTGCTTTTCTTCAGGATCTGTGTTTCTAAACATAGCTCTACATTAGTTCATTAATATTTTTTTATCTCAATTGTCTTAATATCATTCAATCACCAAAAATTTTATTAATTCGTTATTGTTCAGCCCTCCAGAAATTTTCCTTACTCTTCTTACGTGGATGTATTCTTGTACTTTTATGAAAGTATGGGAAATGTCCTATCCTTTCTGTCAATATAAAGAGCCAAGTAAGGACCCAAACACAGAATCTGTCTGCATCGTGGTAGTTACAAAGTGTTTCCAAAATCAATTAGTATTTAGATGTATTATAGGACAAATTCTTCTGTAGACCATTTTGAATGTGGTCTCATGTTAAATATTTAACATCATATTTATTGATATGTGCAGATGCAAAGTGATACTTTATTGATTCTTTTTGGCTGAACTTTTAAATTGAGCATAATCAGTTATTCCATATATTTTTGGCTCATAAATAAGAGTGTTTAATATCGTAGCTCCCCAAGTTCCTCAAAAATAAAAGAAACCATTGTATCTATGAGAATTAGTTCCTTGGCTGTTACTTTGCTAACCTCTGTAAATTGGTAGATGCATCCGTCTCACAAAACTCCTGTGAGACAATTGAATGAGTTTGGACTTGTGCCACACTGGCACATTCTGTGCCATAGAAACAGTTTGGAAACTAGCAAGTCTCACCTAAAAAGGTTTCCATCATCAAGACTCTGGCTGGAAACAGTCCCAAACATAAAGATTTGGCTTTAGGGCTTTAAAAGGGAAAAAGAAGAAAATAAAGATCCTGGGCCACTAAATTTTATTGCCTCTATTGTAGCAAGTACTGATGCACTGCCACAGGGTTCTAGTGCTATTATGTTCTTATTTGTTTTAAACAGTAATGACTTTATTTGTGTTTTCTCTCTATGATTTTTGTGTTTGGCAAAATCAGTGTTATTACTGTAGATAAATGCTGATTCACCTGTGTTGTGCTGCTAAAGGCAGTGAAGAGAACTGAATAATACCATTACAAGGTGAGCTTGTCGTCACTGGGGAATAATAGGATGGCAGATATCCTGTAACAAATAACTATATTTGAATATGATCCCAGTTTCCAGGACTTGGGATCTATATCCCTTTCATTCATAAGTGACAGGAAGAATAATAGCTGAAGCACACCGAGTGAGATGATTTGATCTAAAACATTTAGCAGCTTTTAGTCCTCATAATCTCTTTATATTCTTCAGACCACTGTTTTCATTGGTCTGTTTGCTGTACAGACAAATATAATTGCTGGTTCTGCGCTAAAATGACAATAGTAATATCTGACTTCTTGATTTGTCTCCCTTGGAGCTGCTAAGGAAAGATACTCTTCCAAGACACTGTTAAATAATGTTTCATCATTATCAACAAGATCTGAGCTTTACAAACTAACATAACTAATTATCTAACATTATTTTCATGTTTGCTCCCTTACTTAAATGGTTAAAAATGCAAATGTCTTGTGTATTTAAGAACATGTCAACATTTGTTTTTGTTATCCTCCCTTTCCTTTTGAGTTACACATACTATTTAAATAATAATAATAATAATAATAATAATAATAAAAGGAAGTATTAATGGGCCAATAAACTCCATGAGTTTTTTGCATATACGTATTTATTAATTACCTAGATTGATTTATTAAACAGTACAGAGTGAATCAAGCACTGACACAAGGTTGCAGGTGATAAAGCATAAACAGCTTAGTTCCATCTTTCCCTTCAAATTGTCTAAAACATGTTTTATGAAATATGCCTAGAAAGAGAAAAAAATAAAATAAAATTGTAGTTACATTAAAGTTCATATTTGGGATTCAGCATATTAGTCTCTAGAATATCTCTTACTGGCTAAGTTTTAATATCTATGGTTGAGAAAACAGAGCTTCTGCATGCTGCGTCTATCATTATGTATGTATATATTTTATAATTTTATGTTGGTATCCACATTCTGCCTCTCTTGCATGACTTCAATAAAAAGTCTGCCTTTCTGTTTTTTATACTGTAACTAGCATTGGAAATGAATTGCTATTTTTAACTCTTCAGCATTAGTTCACATTTATTCTGATATACCAAGCTAATTAAAATATATGAAAACATTTTAATGAGAATAGATGGGGAAGTTTCTTAGCTACCCAAATAAAGATGGTCTGAAACAAGTCCAAAACAGAATCCTGCTTTTTATCCAAATCCAAACCTTGGAAAGAAATTTCAAATTCTTGCCACTGTGTCTTCTTGTGGGTAGGAATAACTTGATGGGAATAAGTTAAAGAATTACAGTGCTATTGGACAGTTGTTTACATAGTCCACAGAAAAATGCAACTTCCTCTTTTTACCTTCATTAAGCAGTAAGTGGTCAGGGTCTGACATGGAGGACTGGGATAGTTTCCCTGAAGCTTTAACAATGTGATATATGCCCCACTAGTCTAAATGTACTATCATGGAGGGCAGCATGGAGACACCAATTGTAGAGACAGAGCGGGCAATGAGAAGAAAAAGTATCCCTAGAGGCATAATTACCTCTAGTACTGTACTGAAATCTCTCTCATCTGACAGAACAAATAAAAATATGTTTTCATGAGAAAAAAAGAAGTCTGTATTGTATTATGCCCCTTAAGTGATCATTTGGTTTAGGGAAGAAATTATTTTAGCATGTACATATTTTGTTACCTTGACTGCAGGTAATCTCTTTAAAAGCCATCACTTGGAAAGTATCGTGGTCCTGTAGGAAATATTCGAGGATGTCTGGATTCCTCTGAATGATGGAATGCCAGCTGTCTGGGAGAAAATCATCACTCCCTTTCATTCTATCTTCTCAGAATTGCAAAATTTCTCTGTAAAAGGACTTGTTAGGAAAGCTGTTCAGGTGATTTTAGTTCTTTTAGTTGAAATTGCTGAGGATGACTTAAGAAATACAAGATCTGACCTTGAACAGATCTTCAGGGCTAAGTTGTGTAATCAAGTTACTGAACTAAATGGTGTGGTAATATTCCACGTTCTCTGTATTAACTAATGCTAAATTCAGGGAGATTCCACAGGAAAGAGTGCTAGTTTAAAATGTTAAATTGTCCTACCTCATAAGCATGTGCAGTAACAGTGGAAAGTTACCCGTCTTGACTGAAGTGCAACAACATGACGATAAATGCTACAGTGGAACAAATGTCTGTAGCCAGCAATTATTATCATGCGTAATTAGTTTTTTCTTGCTTCATATTCTTTCCAGTAAATATCATCTCAAAGGATGCCTAGGTATATGAGGCAGATGCCCTCATATATCAAATAATTTTCATTATTTGCTTCTCAGGTCATAAAATTGCCAGGATATCCCTGTTCGACACTCTGATGAAACTCTGAAATGCTGACAGCAATGCAAGGCAGTCGAACTCATTATTCATATAGGATGTGAGCAACAGGCCAGGCTCAGCAGATTTTGAGATTCTGTGTCTCCTTGTTGGTTTTTGCCCTTTTTATCACTGCTGTGCTTTGTGTTGGTGGTCTTCATTTGCCTTTCACAGATATTTCACATAATGTTTCCCTACTTTCACTGATCTTATCCCACCTTTAGGGCTTCCTAAATATGTCTGTCTCTGAATAAATTACACTTTCTGTATATTTCCTATTAATTGCCTTCTTTCTGCTTCACTTATAGACCTTTCCTGGATCCCACACATAATCTATTTATGTAGTTATCATTTTTCTTACTGACTTACTCACCAAATGTGTCGCTTTTTTTTGCCCTCATTATTGTAAGTTGAATTCTTAGTAAAATTTTCTTGCTTCTTCCTCTGCTTTTCTATCCTTTCAACATAGAAGTTCACATCACAGCTTTATGAAAATCTATGTAATTTATTTTACCATTGTTGTGATAACTATTTCTACGTATTATCTAAATGTGCCCCGTCAGAAAGAGCTTATTTGCTTTCTGTGTTCTTGTTTTTTTGCTTTTTTTTTTTTTTTTTTTAATTATTATTTTCCCATGAAAGAGCAACTTTGGGAGAAAGTAAGCTAGCATGTGTTGAAAGCTGGAATTTACAAAGCTTTTAGAACCTCGAGGGAGCTTTGTATTCATTTCCCCTGAGCCATACTGGTTAGCAAGTCTTTGTTTGGTGTGTGCTGTGTATAAAGTCCTTGCACACAAAGAACAAACAGAATTTCTGTCAAAATGGCTTAGCTCTAGTTGAGATAACAACAATCAAGGGGAGAATAAAAGTGAGATACCCACAAGGGAGACAGTGTTTGTGTATCTTTTCTGATAATCTGGTTAAATTGAAGGCAAAATTGCTAGTTTATACCACTCTTTAAAAAATCAAAGATGTAGCAACACAAGAAATAAGTGCCTCAGTTCAGAGTTAAATCCTGCATCCTGTTTGGCTCTTTCCAGAACAAAACCCATAGCTTTAGGGCTTTAAGGAAAGGCCGTTCTTAATTTATTTCTATTCCTTTGACAGTAGCATGTCTGGTTCCATGCATGGCAACCAACACATTCTTTGCATACAGGAAGTAAGCACCAGCTAACACCTTATCTATGCCTTGAAGAGTTGGAGTGAACAGCTTTGCTTTTTAAAGGAAATTGTCTTTCACACCCTGAGTATGGGCTATGCAACAGTAATTAGACCCTGTTTGATATTGCTGGCTTTTACTGCTCTGATTCCTGAGCAGTACCTAATCACAGTCTATTCTCATTCAAAAATTGAAGTATTTTTACATAAAAAACTATAAATGCCAAACACAGATACTAGTTATTTATGATATATTAACTATTAAGAGCTACAATTATCAAAGTAATTAGTTAATAATAATAAAAGTTATTTATTACATTTGTACAGCATCTATTTGAGGATATTTACCTTTTTTTTTTTTAGTTATTTTTCTGTAGTTTTACATACTACTGAGTAATGAATTTTCATATCAGCCCTGATTTTTTTTTAATGCTATACTATTATTCAAAGCCATTAGAAAATAGATTTAGGTAAATTAGAACTAAAACCTTTAGAGTTACATTTATTTATTCTCTGTCTTAAGGAAAAGACACAGAAAACTTAGTTCCTGAGTATCTCAGCGGCTTTCTTTGCTGTGAAAATACATTCTTCTCTTCACTGAAATAGTGAAACAAAGCTGTCAAACTGTTCTCTCATGGAAATATACATGCACTTCCTAAATATTATACTGTTTATTAAACTTAAGTATTTCAACTGTAACATGAGAATGTAAACTTCAGTTTGGGAAACAGTACCATACATAAGTAAATGGTGATCCATTCAACAAATTCTCCCTTTTTGAGAGCATTCTGTGGGTTTACAGTGTTGACTTTACTACATTAATTTTGTTCTAAAAAAAAGAATTGCTGTAGCGAGTAGAGGCAATGGGAAACCATTGGGTGGATTTGAGAAATGGTAAAAACGGGGAAAAAGTCTTTTACTTGAATGCAAGTCCTTTCTCTGGGTAAAAACAAGAACTTTCATAGTGAATCTCTGAATCCAATTTGTCCTAAGCCCCAACCTTAGCAGTTACTTTATTCCCATTCCTGCATCTTGAGCCAGATCTGCTAACAGTGACAGCTGTGAAAAGCTGAAGCAGTATTTTGAGAACTAAAAATGTTAAGCTAATATTCAGACATTGTTTACCTGCTTGTTTCATTATCGATCCATTTATATCATTCTGTAATAAAACAGGAAAAAGTATGTTTTTTCTTTTTTGTTCAAAGAGCTTCATACATTTTAATTTGTTGAATCCTTAAATATCCTAAAGCATAGGTTAATGATATCCTTATTTTAAAGATGGGATACACAGAAATAGAAAAGCTAACATTTGCATTTTTCAAGCATCTACAAACTGATAAGCTTCATAAAAAATTAATGTATACAAAATTGGTGATTTTTTTTTGACAGTGAAGGTCATACAATGCTGGTAGAACTGCAGGGCAAGCCCATGGCAGTAGCAGAAAAATAAGAGGTCTGCACCTTCATTCTGTCATTTCTTATAAGTTATCTTGGAAAATATCAAAGTTATAAATATGTTACGAAACTGAAATAAAATTATTACAAAGTTTTCATGTATAAGGGACTAAAAAACATTTTTTTGAGAAATACAAAAAGAAGTAATTATGACAAGTTTTAGTTTCTGTTTCAGGAAGGGTCATTTTTCATTTTGAAAGGTTTGTAGAAAGCAGAGATTCTTGAAGTTTTTGAGGGCAGTTTGCAAGCAACAATAATTTGTTTGAATTTAAAATATTGTTCTCACTAACCAAAAAGTGTAAGGACAAGAATAACCATGTGTAGTTTGAACAAATATAAATTAATTTACCCACAGTTTGTTCAGGTTTACTTTTACACATTAGCAAGGTAAAACCTGCAACTGTCATTTGAAACAGGCAGCTCTGACTTCTAGAAGAGTCTGTAGATAAAATAATGTTTTTGCTCTACTGACTGTGTTTTGTCTGTAAATAGAACAAATGCAGAAGTATATTTCAGCTTATCTGGTTTTCTCTTGTCTGCTTGACCAAGAAAGTAAAACTGCCTTCTCTTTTCATCATGATCTCCTTTCTCTGTTCTCGTGTTCATCATTCTTCTTCTAATTCCAGAAGTTCTTCTAAAGCAGTTTGTGTTTTCATGTGATTCAAACATTCTTCAAAGGACTAAAACCAAACATGAAACATACCTTTTGTGATGTCCTATCTGAGGTCTAATCACAATAAATAACTGAGAAGCAGAAAGGGAAAACTTCACTGTATCATAGGGATTCACCTCTTTGGGCAGCTGATTGCAAATAACAAGTTCAGATAGTTTTATTTCGTTTATTCTGTTTTTCCTTTTATAGAGCTCAAGCTTACCATGTACTAGTGGTGCTTCACTTCTGTTGCCTTTCAGTCATGTTAAATGTAAAAGCAAGTTGGGCTTTATCAGCACTTTAGCATAGTTTCCTCCACCTCCAGTCTGGAGCCTCTGCTTATATGCTGTATGCTGTTAGTAGGGATACCCAAAATCAAGAGGTTGGGAGTCTACTGTCAGGAATTTTCTGCCACTGACATGACACATCTGCTGAGGTAACCTTCTCCTGCTGGAATGCCAGGCCCCATGGTACAGTCCTGGGCAGCTGCCTCTGCCTCAGCAGCACACTGACCATAAAAGTTGTGGTCAAATATACACTGGGAACGATAATGTTTGGCTTGGTCAAAATAAACAGCTTAATTCCTGAATCTTAATCATGCTCCATTGCTTTGCCTCCTTGTTTTTATCCCTGTAGGATTTTTCATCCTCTGAAACCAATAGAGAGTCTGTATTCTGCTTCAGTTTCTGAAACCCTGTAATTTTTTTTCCAGACTTTCCATTTCATGCTGTTTGAATTTTATTAAGATCTCTTTACACAAAAGCAGAGTACCCAGCTATATGATGCCCCGAGGGATCTAAAAGACTGTTGCCATAATGTCCCAAAACTCTTGAGACATTTTATTTCTACCGTAAGCATTTTAGAGAATTGTGTCTTAGGATACAAAGTATCTTAACTGGTTGTAACAGGGATCTCAATCTACACTGTATTCGTTTTGTTTTGTTTTCCTTTTGTCTATTAATTAGCCAGTCACAGCAATGCTGATCAAGTAATTCCTCTCTGCAAACAGAATTGTATTTTCCTTACCTCTCTGGTTGTGAAGAGACTGTTACTATTTCAGAACTATGGATGTTTGTCATATCATGAATCACCTATTCCTAAGGCTATGGCTTTCTTTTTAGCATCTCAATTGATCATTACTAAGTATGTTCACCAGGTATTTTCCAGAAGCACTTCTATTTTTTCTGTTTCTGCCTCCAATACTTTCTGTTATGCCCAGCACACTCACTCACAGCCATGCATTCTTCATAGCAGTCACAAAAGCATGCCTCCTCCAGTGTACAGGCAAAGATGAATGACATTAATAAGATGTTAATAAGGTTTTATTTTCACTGGTCTGAAATCAAAACGAACTTCTCAGTTCTGAATTCTTTAGAAATTTTAAGAATTAAAGAGATGTGTTTTAAAATAAAAATAGAAAGTTTTGTTTTCATCTTTTAAAAAGAGAACTGACAAAAATGATTCTGTTTCAGGAAGCTGTTTTCTAATTGCGTTTCTACATGTAAAATAGCAGTAGAAGTATTTAACGATTATTTAATTCAAATAATATATGTTATATATATATATTATATATATGCTAGTTTGATTGTACAGTATTTTGAAAATCTAGTCTTTGAAGAATGATCTGGATTCTGGGGTGCAAACTTTAATGATATTGCTACTTACAGTGTTTTAATATTCAGCCTATCAGTACATATTTTTGTAAAATGCTTGCTAGTTCTCTATGCCCTGTGTTTTCTTGGGACATACTGAAGTTGCTGAGATATTAGAAAAGTTAGATATCATGAAAAATAATTAAGCAAACAAAAAGAAATTTAAAAACCTGGTGTTTTAGGGCAAATGGAAACATTTCTACTGTTGAAGAATGCTATGCATCAGTGACTCAAATGAACAATTTTCTGTCAGAGGTAATTCGGAAATCTTTACAGGAAGAGTTTTATTTTATTTCATTTCTAAAATTGCTAGAAGAATTTGATAAAAAGTGCAAAAGTCAGCCACAGATAATGTAATGGATCTGCTAATATAAGTATGTCAAATTGCACCACTGTTTAACACAGTACAGGTCTGCAAAGTAACTCAATAATTATTGATGTCTACTCACTTTTTCTGTTTCCCAGACCCCTGTTACTGCATTTACCATATATAACACTTCTGTTCCTCTTAACAACGCCACAAGGATAACACAGATAAGGATAGCAGTTGCTCTCTCAAAAGAAGACAGATTATTTATTTATTTATTTATTTTGTTATTTAATCTTCTTATGCAACAGAATTACTGTTCCTATTGTCAAATAGACCAAATGTCTCTTGTTATTATCTTAGCTTTAAATACAGCCTCACACAAACATACTCAGGCAGCTGTATTTTAACCCTTGTAATGCTGGCAGCTTCTTTGTAGACATCAACCAAAAGAACAGTGTTATGTTAAAAAGTCAAAGTCAGATTTTCAATGTCATGATGTGGTTTGTGCTTCTTGCATCAGTTGGCTTAAAGAATAAAATTCAGGTCCTACTTACCCTGCAGACATTTGAAACAATGCCATAAACATCTGACTGTATTACCTCAAGTTTTATTCTGTGATAAAACTTCTTTTTTACTGTTCAGAGAATGATTAAAACTGAATTTAGAGGTTATGTTCATAGAGTTCTGCATATGTCTCTTATTATATGTCTCTCTTCAGTGGTAAAAATAACTGCAGATATTTAGAATCCCAGAGATTAACTATAAAAGTTGGCATTTTCTATCGCAAGGTGTGCACTTTTTATAATAGTTAGACAGAAATTAAACAGTACTCATTTTTTCCTTCTGTTCTTATTACAGGATGTGTGACACAGGAGAAGGGCTGTTCACCTTTCAGACACGAGAAGGAGAAATGATATATCAGAAAGTCCATTCTGCAACACTGGCAATAGCAGAGCAACATGAAAGATTAATGATGGAGATGGAGCAGAAGGCACGGGTAAGATCCTTTCACCGAAATATTTAAACTTATAAAACTGGTAATGAACAAAATAAGTCTTTAGTAATGGCAGTCTGTGTATTCAGCCATAATAAAGATAATAGCTGCATGGCTAAGAGAAAACAGTCTTTATATATGTTATGGGCATGGATTTTCAGCATATTCGATGCAATGATCTTTTTCTAGTGTCTTTCTGGAAGAGTAGAGACTACTAAATGCTAGGTCCATGGTTACCTTCTTGCAAAGTTCTGTTAATCAGAGTTCAGATCTTTTGCTGAAAAAGTGTCCAGTGTGAACACACCAAGATGACAGCAGGCACAGTCTGTTTTTCTTAATCCAGGAAAGATGTTTGTTATCCTTACACTATATTAAGTACCAAAGCAAAGTGTGGTCATAAAGAGTTTTTTTTTTGTTTTTTTTGTTTGTTTGTTTTACAGCCAGATTTTGTAGTTTTTAAAGGTTAATTTTATGTACTCAGAGAACTTTCTGAAAAGTTTGGAGATTTTTAAGACAAAAAGAAAAAATTCAAGATGATCTTCACTGATCATTCTGGAAGGCTAACTTTGAACTGTGATTTGAAGCTACCTTTATATAAACCAAAGAGGAAATATATGGGGAGTCCAGTGAACCTTGTCTGCATGTTTTTCATAGAATGATATGATTATTTGAGTTAGAATAGACCTTAAAGATGATCTACTTCTAACGTTCCTGCGCAGGGCAGGGATATTTTTCACCTTTCCTCTGAAATAAGCACAATTCTCCACATATCTTTGCTCCTAGAAAGAGATGTGGGGATAATTACTCCCTCTCCCTTCCTTCCTTCCCATGCCCACCATCTATGTTCAAATAGCAAAGGGCCATTCAAGACTGAAGGGTCCAACTCCCAATCCTCATTACTCACCAGAGCAGTCTATGTTTCTTTATTTACAGTACAACAAACTTGATAAAAAACTGTATTGCTATAAAAAAAAATTGCTGTGTTGAACGATCCCCTCAGACTCTGCATGTCTTTAAGTAAGATGGAATGCTATAAAATACTTTTTTTTCTGTGGATTTTGAAAAAAGATAGACAATCTTTTCATTGAAATTAGATAACCTAGGAGCATGTGAAGAAAACTTGAGATGCACAAATTTTGGATAAAAAAATAAAATAAAACAGGAAGAGGAGAATTTACAATCAAGATATAACATTAGAGACACATGAAAAATTGCTGAAAGCTCAGCCCAGGGTAGATGACAGGGTAAATGGAAAAAGTATCTGGAATACTAGAAATGCTGGGAAAATAAACTGCATTCTGCTGGGCAGAAAGGGATTGGTTAACAGTCCAAAATGAGAAAGAAGCAGCATTATAAATATATCTGCTTATTTTCCTGCTGCCCTAATAAGTGCTTAGACCTGAATCTGGGATTATATGGGATTTTCTTTCCATGGAATCACCACTTTCAGATCTTCCACCTATTGATTAACAACTCTGCCGCTTAGCAAAGCTGTTTCCATTCTGCCATCAGATGACTTCTCTGAAACCTCATTTATGAAGATTGTGGCCATATGGTACAGAATATCAAACTCTGAGAACAGACTGAGAAATAGAAATGACTCACCGTCATCCACACAGCATGTAATATACTTCGTTGATGAATCTTCACTGTGTTCTGCATAGGGAAATTGATAGAGCTTTGTGGCCTGCTGTAGGTTGTGTAGAAGCTGTAGGCTGTGAAAAAATGTCTCAAAATTCTGTTGATTATTATATATCAACTAGTAAGTTAACATTGCTTTGGATTTGGAAGCTCTGTTGCTCCTGTTGGACAGAGTGCTGAACCTCCAACAGGTTTTCCGTGTTACCTGCAGTATTTGAGCTGTATTCGTATTTGAAACCAAATCTGAAGATATTAAATAGACTCAGTATATGTTATTTTCCTTTTATCAAGTGTAAGTGCCATTTTCACTGTATGCCATATGAATGTTTGTTTCCCTTGAGATCTGTAATCTAAGCACAAGCAAGAGTATATTTTATAGTCAGGATCTACAGGTCCTTCTTGATTTTGATCTTTGATCCTTTGTCTTTAAAGCTCCATACTATTGGGTGGGCTTTTTTATTGTTCCGCTTTACTATTTCTAGACTGTTTCAGTTATGAACAGCTCATGTATAATATTATAGAATCATATCATTATTTTCTTCTTTTCTTCTTTTTTTGGTAAATATGAAAATGAAAGAAACTATGAAAGAAACTTTAAAAAATAAGTAATTGCTAATGATAAGTAACTTAATGATGTATCATTTATTATACAAATCAGAAAAAGCAGTTTCATCTTTGCTTCTTCCTTCCAGTATTTGGAAGCTATCTATTAGAAAGGACTCTTGAATGTCTGTGTGTTCTGCCCTAAATCTTAAAACATTTCAAGTAACTATCATTCTAAAGTCTTGTACTCATTTATGTTTTAAAAAAGTGGTAGTATTATCTATTAATAATCCATTAATCCGGTATTATAAAAAGTGAATGCAGTTAGTAAAGGAAATCAAAGTGCTTTCTTTACCAGAACACTGATGAAATGTGTAGTCAAGGTTAGTTCACAAAATGAATAAACAGAGTTCATCAACAGAACTGATTGAAGAAAAAAAGGAATAAAACATACATATAAAAAGAAACTGTTTAAGTAGTTGTTCATATGTATATTTCTCTCTTCTACTCATGTCCTTTTCAAATTATAACACCAGAAGAAGGACCTGAAGTATGGGATCAGTTGTCACTGGCATAGACATGTTTTTAAGTTGACTATTGGTTTTACTGTAATCAAAAGAGATTGTATTTTACTCAAATCCTAAATCAAGCCCAACTGGACTGTGGCCTAGTCATGACTTAGGTGCTTTTGATTGATTTTAAAATACTAAATCATAGTGCTGGTAATGATTTATGTTCACATTGTTTTGGGCAGTAGCAAATTAGGGTCAGTGCTAATACTTTTTTCAGATAAAGTTTCATCGGTATATTACTATCTTTCTTTAGTCTTCCCTTTTTTAATAGATGAGTATAAGACAGCTGATATTTTTGCCTGGGTTTTTTGGGGGGAGGAGAGAGTGATACTGAAATGTGTTGGTAGTTTTCTACTTCATTAACGCAAAAAATCAGTTTAAAACAATAGTGATTGGCTTTCTACTTAAGAGTTTTTGCGTTGCTGTACTGCCTAAATAAAAGTATCAGCAACTTTGGTTTTACCCTCAGAATAGTCTGTATTCTCACATATGTATTGTCTCACCACTACCACCATATTTTTAATATATGGTTTGTTTGTTGTTTTTTTTTTTGTTTTGTTTTGTTTTTTTTAATATACCATTTATAAATGCAGTTGTTTTTATAGTTCTGGATTTTTTTTCCACAAAAGTCTCACACCAGTTGCAGTCAGATGTTGAACACAGAAGATGCACATATCAGTTTCAACAGGAGATTCCTCTCCTGTCACCAGGCTGAGCTACTAGCTCCACTTCACTTCTATTAACGCAGGTTCTAATCTGACTGAATGAGTCATTTCAGATTGCTAATTTGACTGAACAAATTTAAATAAATAAATAAACAAATACATTTCTAGCCAAAAGCTAGAGGATTCTTTGGAGATACTGATCTGAACTGTTTTATAAAAGCACTACTGAGCCATTAGATCTTCTCAGTTGTGCCTTTCAGGAGAGGAGAATGAATGATTCACCCTTTGTAAATGCTGAGCATCCTCCCTCTTGCAGTCAGTAAGAGATACTGGTTTTAGTGTCCTTTTCAAGGAAACCCTTTCTAAAATAACTTTCATGCACCAGCATATGAACCCTGTTGTACTCAGTATCACTTACCTATCTAACCTCTGCAGCACGATGACAATTCGCTTACATCTGGCAGTGTAGGAACTTAAGGCCTGATTTTACTTCTCAATGGAATCTTTATTCTTCTGACTCACAACCTTCACTGAAAACACTTCTGCTAAGTGTATAAAATTGAAGGTTAAGAACTGTAGATTACTCATATTCATTTCTTTTATTATAACTATATATACAACAGATGCATGCTTGGGAATTAGAGCTGTATCCTTGTAACCTTGTAAATTACATTTTTCCAAGGCTGCAAAGGAAACCTGTTGTGTAATCTAAAAAAAAGTATATTAAAATAAAAGGTAAAACAAAAAGTAAAACAAAAATTCTAAACAAGATAATGCTGTAGTTGATGTCGACCATTTGCTTTTAACCAAGTATCAAAGACTGGAGTATAAATTCTTAAAGAAATGATAATGGTTACAATTTTCATAATTTGTAATTATAGAAAACATTCTGTGATGCTTGTTTTCCTTCATACGTCACAGCTGCAAATAAATGTAATTTTAGGCAGTGATACTTTTGACATTTACCAGAAGATAAACAAATTAATAAAACACATCTGTGTGTTTCTTTGCCGCTCTCATTATTTTAAAGTATTGTGTATAATATGCAACTTAATATAAATGAATGAGTCATAGTGATAGAGTTCTGTCACTTGAATAAAATAGCAGTGATCTTACTTTCTATGTTTTTAAAGTTATTAATAAGGGAATAACAAATGTGGCAGTGAAAACAAATATCAGGCAATATAACTGTACTTAAAGAGAAACTGGAGAAGAAGGTTGCTAAGAAATATAGCTGCAAGTTATTTAATCTTTCTGTTCCTTAGAAAAAGGATGAGGAGGTGTTTATAAGACTGGTCTGAACATAAATATAAATTACAAGGTTATCATTCATAATATTAATGAGAATGTAGGTAGAATGAAGAATGGAAGAATGTCAGTGGTAAATTGACACATAATTAGAAAGGAAAAAAAAAAAAAAAAAAAAAAAAAAAAAAAAGCCTTGAGAAAATAACAGTATTGCTTTCATTGTAAGCTTTTAATTTAGCTTTATTCTGTAAGCAGTTCTTTATTATGTATTTCTTTACATATTTTTAGCTGCAAAACTTTACAGAATCAAACATCAACACCAATTACATCAAGATTCTAAATTTTTGTTTTCAAACTGTCATTTACGTTTGAGGTATTTTACCTTTGCCAATGCATCTTAAAGGCTTTTCATGGTTGTTATGTCTTTATGTAATGTCATACCTATCATCTATTATTTTCCCATTGTGAAAAATTGGAAATTCATGAACATACTCTTGGATGTTTCAGAACTGATGATTTTATAAAATGTATAGTTAAAACATATGTTTTATGTGCTCCATTTGAACGCTGTAGTTCACTTAATGTGATAAAGTTCTTTATTTATTTTATTTTATTTTATTTTATATTTTGTGATTTTGCATAAGTGCATTTGGATCATGCTAGTACCTAGAGAAAATAGAGAAGAACAATTGAGAGTTCTCACATAGAAGGTCCCTTTTTGCTTCGGAAGCCTTCTTCTGTTTCCAAATTAGATATGAGCTCAAGTTTTGAGGTTCTGAATAGGTATAATCATTCATGAACTCATATACTTGAAGGAAAATAAAGTATGGCTTCAGACCACTTATTAAAATACTTAACTCAGTACAAATTGGTATTTCCAAGCTGAAACTAGTTTATGATATTTCCATACAACGTTTAGAAAATTCGTAATTAACTAGTATACAAAAATCTGAGTGCTTTTAGTTTTTGAATTGTTTACTTGATTCACACATATGTTATGAATCTCTGTTTACTGGTTCCAGAGGTCTTTGAAAGTTGCAAGTTAAATTTGAAACAACCATTTAGTGTTTTTGACAGAAAAGACTTCTAGGGAAATAAAGTTTGCTCTTCTTTGCAGTAGAAACCAATAACAGAACACTGGAAGTGTTCTGCTGCAGGACCTGTCAATCCACTTGTGAACCTTGGCCAGCAGGAAATATTGCCACGATAGCAATAAAGCAGAAATGTTGCCTTTTTTTTTTTTTTTTTTTTTTTTTTCTTTTTTCTTTTTCCCTTAACGCAGAATCTGTACATTTTGGGTTGAGTTTTGTAACCTGTTCTCATAAGTATCTAGTGGTAAATAAACAAATAAATAAATAAATTTTAAAAAGATTATTTGTTCACTAAGCCCATAATAATTTTTTTATTTTTATTTTTATGTGAGAATTTTCAAAAGTTCTGCCATGCTACTTGTTAGTCTTTAGACTAAGAATCATAGAATCATAGAATGGTCTGGATTGAAAAGGATCACAATGATCATTGATCATTTCAGCTCTGCTGCTATGTCCAGGGTCACCAACCACCAGACCAGGCTGCCAAGAGCCACATCCAGCCTGGCCTTGAATGCCTCCTGGGATGGGGCATCCACAACCTCCTTTGGCAACCTGTTCCAGTGCATCACCACCCTCTGTGTGAAAAACTTACTCCTAAGATCTCCATAAATCTCAGTTTAAGACCATTCCCCCTTGTCCTATCACTATCCTTGTTAACAGCCATTCCCCTCCTTTATATACACTCCCTTCAAGCACTGGAAGGCCACAATGTGGTCTCCTCAGAGTCTTCTTTTCTCCAAGCTAACAATCCTAGTTTCCTCAACCTTTCCTCCTAGAATGCGTGCTCCAGACCTCTGATCATCTTAGTAGCCCTCTGGACCTGCTTTAAGAGCTTGTGAAGGACAGATCTGGTTTTCTTTTGTTGTCTCAAAGCTTGCTTCCTGAGGTTTTTCTGATGATAAGACTCTGACTGGCGACTGCTAACTATCTAGGAGGGTGAATGGTGGTTGCTATTGTGCCATTTCTGCTTATGATTGCAAAGATAAGCAGAGACAGGACAAGCAGTCTTTTTCAGGGGTGCTGCTTGAAGGAGCGGACCACTGCAGAAGGCGATAATGCTTGTGTCTGGTAAACAGAGGCACCACCAACCCCTGCTGGCTTATCTGTGGGCCAGGAATGTCACAAAAGCTGGTTTTAAACCATTTTACAAAGAGTGTTTGCCTTCAGAAGATGCTTGTTTAGACATTCAGTGTTTGTTCGAGATATCCTCAAACTTCAAAGAAGAAGAAAAACAACCCCACCGAAATGGGGGATAAAAGGCCCTCGCTAAACTGGGGATTTGGGAGACGATTTTTGGAGACGATCTAGGAGACGATCTATGGAGACGAACTTTGGAGACGATCTCCCAAAAACACCTTTGACAGAGAATTCCCTGAGGGGAAAACCTTTTCGGAAGGCCGGCATGCTGCAGTGCTTCCTGACTTTCTCCCATCCCCCGCGGTGATCAGACGAGTTCCTGAAATCTACGGACCTACGGTGTACCTCGCTGGACCCACGGTGGTGACTATCTCTTTTGCTCTCCACAGACTCCTTGCTTATTTTTCCTACTTTTCCTATCGCCCACCTTCCCTTCCCCATCTCCCTAAAACGGCCAGGACTTTAATAAACTGGTTGGACCAACATTTGAACCGTTGCTTCTTAATCTCACGCCGGGTATATACACATATCAAAGAACCTTGCCTCTCTCCTGCAAATTGGAGCGAGACAGAGCTCCACATCCTCCCTGTACTGGGGCCTCCCAGAAACTGGGTAGAGGGGTACAATCACCTCCATCTCCCTGCTGGACACCCCTTTTATAATGCAGCCCAGAACAGAGTTGCCTTCTGGGCTGCAAGCGCACACTGCTGGCTCATGTCCTGATTTTCATCCACTAACTATGTGTATATAGATGAAGTAAATCCTAGAACTGTGAACCATGTTTATTTCTGACATTCAAAACTTCAAAAGAAAGTATGGATTCAGGAACAGACAATCAGAGTTGTTTTGGGGGTTGCTCTTTTAATCTTATTTGAACAAAAATATTTTCTCAGAAGTCAATTTATTTCATTGACATTTTTTTAAGTCTGTTCACATCCAATAATAGACATTCGAATACTGTGGCAACATTCAAGAACTATGCAGTAGGTGCCATTAACTTCTGTGAAGAAAACACTTCTCACTGCTGCTGAAGTTGAAATTCCATGGCCACTACTGTCCAATATCTGTGTGTTTTTTAACACAAGTCCATGCCTTTTACTCCGCCGCTTGGCCCTCTATGATGAAGGGTGAGGTGGAGGAAGCTGCATGCGGTAGTTGATGCAGAATGTTTACTGAGTGTTTGAATGAAACATGAGGATAGGGAAGGTCTTTACTATGGTAACAAAGTGTTGGAGCTTCTGGTACAAAGTGACAGAGCAGGTGGGAGAATTGAGCTGTTTGTCATCAGAAACACTGCAGACCACATGAAGGTTTGTGAAGTGTTTAGATAAGTGCTGTGGGTAGGTGTGAGAGCAGAGTTTGCAAGTCCTTGTATAAGTGTGCATCAGATATTTTGGTGGTTGGTGATGTAATTTAAATGTAGTTTTGCCTTTTAAAAGCTATTCGCTAGTGCTTTCACTTGAAGTGGCAGTAGTCACTCAGAACATGATGGGATTAATTCAGTTCCTTCCTTTGCCTGCCAGAATTTTGAACTCTTCTCCTTGGCTATTGATCTGAATAAGGTTGAATGTGAAAACATGTTATAGGGTCTAAAACCCTGGTGCCTCACATGGATATATATCCTAACTTAAAAATTATTCTCATTCTTCTTAAAAATTTCTGAAAGATGTTGTACAATGACATAGTACTCATCTGGCTTTCTGTCTTACTGTGCTACCTAAGACTGATTGAAATCTGCCTTCTCCCTGATACGATGCAGAAGCTGAATGAAAACCTATTTGAAATAAAAGTTTCACATAACTGAGGCAATAGAATTTCTTGTCTGCTGATTCCCTTCTACATCATGTGAATCTGTTCTAAACCTGCTTGCGTGAATCCTTGAACACTGTTTTTCTCTGTTCTGAGTGCCTTCTTTGTGTGTTTGAATGCAAATCTGCTGCATTCTAAACATTTTGATTTAAGTAATGAGAGTCTGCATTTGTTTAAATGCAGTGGGGCAAACTTACATTTTAATACAAGTGAGTTTGAAGATTGGTGGCATAAGCATATTTGAAGTTCGGATGAGTTTTTATCTTGCTAAATATTGCATGTTTACACAATTGTCGAAAGAGTTAACACTGTCAAATTGAAATTCGTATTTGTTTCTAGGAAGTGCAAGAAAGTGAAAAGCCAGAGAACTTTACATGAACAAAATAGATGATTTGATTAGCAGTCTTATTTGCTAATAGCCATGGGTGATATGAACAATAAATTAGAAATGATGCTGTAATTATACGATAGTTGTTGCATGCCTGACTGAACCCTTTGTGGCTATTCCCAACCCTCCCCTTAATAAACCTGGAAAAATATTTAGCATGGAAGGGAAGTTTTGTTCGGCCCTGTGCACATTTTAAACAGCTTGCTTGTATAACTGTGCTGATAGGTTTGCATCATTAAACTCAACAGAGGAGCAGGTTGTGTTGACCTTAGTATTACTAGAAAAGTAATTCTCAGGACAGTTCTCCAGGGGGCTCAATTTATTATTAATCTCTTATCTGTTATTCTGAGAAAACCGTTTATTGTAAAATAAACTAACATAGCCTATAGAGATCCTATTATTATAAGCCTCAATAACAGCTGATGAAGCCACCCTATGCTCTCTAGAGACAGGTATTATTATAATAATTATACTAATAAGTAAAATGAGGTGCAGAAAGATTAAGGCCAAATTCAACTAAGTATGATTTGTCCAAGGTCACAGAGTAATCAGCTGTACACTGAGAGCAGCACAACAACAAAATAAATCCTCAATCATGGTCAATTACTTATTCACAGAGCACAGAAGAATTAACTTCTGAAAAACACATTTTTCACACAGTTTTCATCAGTGTTAGGAACTATATTACCATTCTGTGTCTTCTGTCAAGCAAGGCTTTCCACTGTTTCAGCAACTCTGTTCAGGAGTTCTTTATATCACACAAGGGAATAGTTAAGGCTTTGTCTCTGATTAATAAGAAACCTCTTTATCAATGATTTACAGATGGGCACAGTGCTTTTCAGATAATGGAAGATTTATAAAATGTAATAATCTGAGGGGTGATCAGGAATTCTCATGCTAGTCCTAAAGTTACTCTGTAAATCCCTCCTGTGCTTTACGTGCTTTGGACCATCAAGTACCTGTTAGCATGACAAAAAATAGATGAAGTTTACCCTTTATTATCAGTTTGCCCCATTTCCAAATTTCTGTTCTTTTTTTCTGAAGATGACAGATTTTTGAACTTGATAATTAGTTACAATAATGGCTCTGATTATGTTTAGATTGAAGACAACTGATATTTAATATCTAAAAAAAATACTTGAAATATGGGTCCTTTTCCAAGTACAAGCCATCTTTTGATGTGTATTAATCAAAGCCTGTCCAGACAGGGATTGTTTATGTTCTCTTTTCTGTTCAGCCTTGGGTCATGGCTGTTATATGATTGATATCCAGCCAGGCTAACAGTTTATATTTATCAGCTGTTCTGCACTGCCCAGTAATCTGGTTCAGGGGAAATATAAAAGCCAGTAGTACAGACAGATCAGATTCTTTACTGTTGATTTGGCATTATTTCACATAATACAGTAGCTATATTGAATAAAGATATGCAGCTACTACAGTAAGTGAAATAAGTCCAGGTTAACTCACTGGCATAGTGCGTCTTGTTAGGTCCCAGATTTTCAAACCAGAAACATTGATATTGGAAAGGATGGCTCGTAGTCAGCTGATATAATGTTTTCTTCAAAACTGAGATAGCAAAACTAGATCAAGTTGCTCAAGGCCTTATCCAGTCAAGATAACAATACCTCCAGGAACGTAGATTCTGGGCATCTGAATGGGAGCTGTCCCATCCAAGTTTTTTACTTCTCCCTCTAGTTTGATATAACCCTCAAATTTGTCAAGGATGGAATCTGTCCCACTGTCCTTGTCAACAATGAAGACAGTAAAATGTTTTGGAATACTGACACATCTAAAATTCAGAAGTAAGTTTTTCAAAAATATTTTAGTTCTGCAGTGTTCAGCAGCAAGAGCTTAATGAGGATTTTTCATGCTATGGTGAAAAGATACACCACTTTGTTACTTGTGACTGTCTCAGGGTAAAAATCTGCTGGTCTCATTAGATTTTTTTGTCTGTTAATTCTGTAAAGGTAGGCAGGCAAGAATCATATGGATCCATCTGGCTGGTTGTTGAATGTGTAATTTTACAGTGTTTATGATTCTAAATCCATTGTCAAATCAGTATAGATTCCTGTTTATAAAAACAAAGAATTCGTGGTCCCTCTTATTTTTAATAATTTCCTTGTAGGGCACAGTGTTAAAAGTTTCATTTACTGTTGGCTAAGAGATTTGGCAAAATCTTTGTGGTGTTTTTTTTTTTTTTAATGTTTCACATGTATTAGTCAGTGATCATCTTTAAATACCTGTTGTATTACATGGAGAAAAGAAAAAAAAAAAAAAAAAAAAAAAAAAAAAAAAAAAAAAAAAGCCGATCGAGTTGCAAATTTCCATGACAAGTATAACTCTATTTTGTTTATATCCTGAAGCTGAAACTTACCAACCCATGGGCAATGAATTGTTCTGTTAAATGGCAATAATAAATTTCAGAAAGCTTGAATTTATAGAATCATAGAATCCTTAGAGTTGGAAGGGAATTCTGAAGGCCATCTAGTCCAACTTCCCTGCAATGAACAGAGACAGCACAGTTAGACCAGGTTATCCAGGGCCTGATCTAGCCTCACCGTGAAAGTCTCCATAAATGGGGCATCAACCATGTCTCTGGGCAATGTTCCATTGCCTCACCACCCTCACTGTAAAGGACTTTTTTCCTTATACCTCCCTGAGCTTGAAACAATTTCCCCTTGTTCTGTCACCACAGACCCTGCTAAAGAGTCTGTCCCCTTCTTTCATCTAGCCCCCTTTTAGATACTGAAAGGCCACTCTCAGGTCACCTCACAGCCTTCTCTTTTCCAGGCTGATCAACCTCACCTCTCTCAGCCTATCTTTGGAGAAGAGGTGTTGCATTGCATGAATCATTTTTATGGCCCTCCACTGGACATGCTCCAGCAGGTCTATGTCTCTCCTGTACTGACAACTCCACATCTGGACACACAACTCCAGGTGAGACCTCAGCAGAGCAGAGTAGAGGGGCAGGATCAGCTCCCTTGACCTGCTGGCCACTATTCTTTTGATGCAGCCCAGTATATGGTTGGCTTTCTGGGCTGCAAGGGCACATTGCTGACTCATGTCCAGCTTCCCATCCACCAGTACCCCCAGGTTTTTTTTCAACAGGGCAGTGCTTAATCTTTAATTCCCCAGCTTTTATTGGTAATGGGGCTTGTCTTGACCCAAGTGTAAGATCTTGCATCTGGATTTGTCAAATCTCATGAGGTTCACCTGGCCCACTGCTAAAGCCTGTCTAAGTCCCTCTGGATGGCATCCCATCCCTCTAGTATGCTGACTGCATCTCACTGTCAGCGTCACTGATGAAGATTTTATTAAAGAGTATTGGTCCAAGCACCGACCCCTGGGAGACATACTCATAATCAATCTCCATCTAAACATTGAACTACTGACCACCACTCTCTCAACTCAGTCCTGCATCCATTGAACAGTCCACCCATCAAATCAATATCTCTCCAATTTGGAGAGAAGGATGTTTTGGGGTACTGTGTCAAAGGTCTGACCGAGGTCAAGATAGATGACATCAATGGCTTTTCCCTTGTCTATTGATGCAGTTCCACCATCATAAATGGCCAGTAGGTTGGTCAAGCAGGATTTGCCCTTGGTGAAGCCATTTGGTTCTCCGATGTCAGCTCCCTACCTTCTGCGTTCCTTAGCATAGCTTCCGGTATGTGGGAACAACCTCTACCATACCAAGCAATTTATGCCAGGGGAAAGTGAAAATTACAACTGAAGAGTTATTGTCTGAAAATGAATTTCAATGGAAAATATGCCAATTGTAGGATTGTTAGACTGATTCAAATATATTGAGAAATACAGCAATTTATACACACCGCTCTGTTTCCAAATTGGTTTCCTAATTTGCAGCTATTTCTGTCACATTATTAAACTAGCATCAGTAAGGAAGTACAAATTTTGCTAGCTTGTTTTATATGCAAAAATTTGGACTGTCATTTGGATAGTCTTGTCTCTCTTCCGAGGATACATTATATATATTTATCTAGAGAGATATGAATTACCTTTGAATGATTGATGATTACAATTCTAAGATTTAGTAATATCAAGAATTATGACTATCACTATATGATCTTCATGTGTTACTGAGTGCTGGAAACATGCACTCATGAGCTTAATAAGAAATATTCATGGCAAAATATTGATGATTGTTGTTTTAGTGGGTATTTAGAAAATTGTCTGACATTTTATTAAAGTTTATTGGTACCATCAGTTTCTACATACTGAAATGAACTCACTAGCTAAAAGAAACTACTGGAAACCACTGATCAGTTTTTGACTATGAAAAAAAAAAGGGGGGGTCTTAAACAAGCTTCTGTGGCATTTGCTTTATTAGAAAGTTTGAAACACAAATAACTCCATGTTTCGTTGCCAAAATATGCATATGGTCCTTATACGTATACAGAATTCCAAATTTTCAGCCCCCAACTTATTATCTTAATGTTTACCCAAATGGGAACATGCTGAGTTCATTCTTAGTTCACATTCCTTGCAGCACACTTGGGAGATTTTTCTACATAGTTCTCCACAAAGGGACAGTTTTGATGCTATAACTTTTACCATACCACTTCTAAAACTGACCAGAGCAACTTTTATGAAGTCAGAAAGGCTGTCCTTCCAGTACTCTCAAGTAAAACACCGAAGACTTCAAGTGTCTCAAATTCTTCTTTAAGATATGTCATACCTTTTTCGTAAGTAATATAATGAAAAAAATAAAAATAAAAATTAAAAAAAAATAGAAACCATGCTTTGAAATCTTCTCTGAAGCATATCAGGTTGAGGTCAGACATGAGCAGCTTTGTTAGAGAGAGGGATAGCCAGCAGAGCAAGAACACCTAAAAAAAGAAAGAGGAAAGAGGACAAGACTATGTAAGTTGGCACTGATAGCAAACCTCACTATTACTAACTTTATTTTGACACATCTCATGAAAGCAAACCTTCTACAATGCCATAAATCCTAGGCTGATATCCAGAGAAAACATGTTCCTTCAGGCAGTCTGTTTGACATCTCCAACTCCTGCATTTAACTTCATTTTTCCCACCACAATTTGTTAATCCCTATATATTTCAGAGGATACATCAAATACTCTCCTTTTTCTTTAAAAAACTACTCTTTAATTTTGGAGATATCAATCACAGAATTGCAGAATGACAGATAATGAGGCTACTGAAAGTCAACCTGCCTGCTCAAGCAAACTCACCTAGAGAGGCTGGTTGCCCAAGACCATACCCAAACGGCTTTTGTTATCTCCAAGGAAAGAAACTCCATAACCTCTCTGGGCAGCCTGTGCCAGTTCATGATCACTGCACAACAGTGTTTCTTCCTGTTCACATGGAATCTCCCCTGTTTTGGTTTGTTCCCATTTGCTTTGTTTCTTGACACTTAACACATTTGAAGAGTCTTGCTCTATCCTTTTTGTACCCTACCTTCCAATATTTGTATACATTGATAAGATCCATCCTTAGCCGCCAATTATTCTCCAGGATAAACAGTCCCAAGTATCTCAGTTCGTTTTCACAGAAGAGGTGCTCAAGTCCTTCAGCCATGCTTTTGGCCCTTTACTGGGATTCTCAGGTAGTTCCACATCTCTCTTGTACTGAGAAACCCAGAACTGAATACTAGATATTTCATGTGTGGCCTTACCTGCTTTCTAGCTGGGCAGCCCCCAATATATGCTGGTGCACAAGGTGTTCCTCCTTACATTCAAGTTCTTGTTGAACTTAATGATGCTTCTGTCAACCAATTTCAGCAGCCTGATAAGATTCCTCTGGGTGGCAGCACAACTCTTTGGTATATCAGCCACTCCTCTGGGTTTTGTGTCATCAGCAAACCTGCTGAGTGTGCACTCTGCTCCTTCATCCAGATCACTGCTGGACAGAACTAGATTCAGTACTAACTGGCCTCCAACTAGATTTCATGCTGCTAATCACCATTCTCCAGGCCCTGTTCAGTGAGTTTTCAGTCCAACTCATTGTCTGCATATTCACCCCATATGTCATCAGCATGTCTACAAGGATTTTATTGAAGACAGTGTCAAAAGCCTTACTGAATCTACTGCTCTCCTCTACCAAACCAGTCATTTCATCAGGTATGTTTATCTGGTTGGTGAAGCTTGTCTTTCTTGTGTTAAATTCATACTGACTACTCACAATCATATTCTTGTCCTTCATGTGCCTGAAAATGTTTTCCAAGTTTAGCTTCCCAGGGATTGAGGTGAGGCTGAACAGCCTACACGTCCTCCTTCTTGCCCTTCTAGAAGATATGAGAGCCACTGGCTTTCCTCTAGTCCTTTTGCAAGCTGGAATGCATCTGCTGTACTTGACTGTTCTACTACTAACTCATTCATTGAGTAAAGACCAAAACTCTTCCTAGACCTTCCATCACTGACATGCTTTTATATATCACCGACTAACACTTATAATGATGCACATAATTTACTTGTTTATGAAATGAGACAAAGCTGTAAATGAACATTTCCATGATTAACTGCTTGAGATGAATGACCCCTGGAACATATCTTTGAAGGTTAAGCTAATAAAATACAGTTCAAGAAGATCTGTATCAATGCATTACATGCCACCTTCCTTCCATTAAGCATTCATGAGTCAATATGTTGAATTGTTCTAGGTTTGTGATTCATTTCCATTTTTGACATGAAGAAAATACATATGGGGGTGGTGTTATTTTGGATTTTGTTTTTAAGTAAGTGGGTTTTGTTGTTTTTTGTTTGTTTGTTTGTTTGTTGTTGCTGTTGTTTTGCTCTGATCCTCCTCATTTTCCATCTGGAAGTAGTCGAACCTTTAAATATACCACTACAAACCACTTTGAAATACCCTAGGATATTTTTAATTTCTAATCCTGGAGATTCTGTCCTAGGTGCAGCTGCTTAGAGAAATTATTTTATAGTTACACACAGTCTTATCCCAAAATTCTGTCTGTAAAAACCTTTTCTTTTGTGGCACCCAGCACCAATCTCTATGTTGATAAAAGCTCCCATATCATGGTGACATAAGGGGCAATCAATATCTGCAAATACTGTCTATGCAGTAGAATTTATGAATGCTCTGTTTTATATACATGCATATATTAGCTATACCTGCTACTAATTGCTCCTATTTGATGGAGATTCCTAACATTTAGTTATATTTGTTTTCACTAAGACCTACTGTATATGTAAGTACAATATATAAGTATACTGTGTACTGATAGTCAAGCTTGAAATGGTCTCATATCTGATCATGGCAGCATCATCTCCTCTGTTATTAGTAAATGGCTTTATGCAATAAAAAAATAAAAATAAAGTTTTAAAAAATGACAAAATAGTTCAAATATGGCATAATTATAATAAAATAGCTCAAACATTCTAAATGTTCAAGAACTTGACCTTCTGCTCTCATGACAATTAGCAGCTTATGTGAACAGGAAATGAAAGAAAGAGAGAAAGAGAGGAAAGAGAGAAAGAGAGAAAGAGAGAAAGAGAGAAAGAGAGAAAGAGAGAAAGAGAGAAAGAGAGAAAGAGAGAAAGAGAGAAAGAGAGAAAGAGAGAAAGAGAGAAAGAGAGAAAGAGAGAAAGAGAGAAGATAGAAAGAAAGAAAGAAAGAAAGAAAGAAAGAAAGAAAGAAAGAAAGAAAGAAAGAAAGAAAGAAAGAAAGAAAGAAAGAAAGAAAGAAAGAAAGAAAGAAAGAAAGAAGAAAGAATTTTGTAACAGAAAGGAGAGGGACACACACCTTACTGACATTCAGCAAATATAATCTCAATGCACTATAAAATCCAGTTACTTTTTGTCCCAACATTAATCCATTCTATCAGACAACAAAGTGATCTATTGTGAGCTCCTTTTAGTGGAAAAAAAAAAAAAAAAGAACCCTCTTCTGCCAGAAAAGGAGCAAAATGTCCCAATTCTTTCTTTATAGCGTGGCAAGGAGATTAGAAAAAAATATATATATATCAGTCCCACTGAATTTCCCTCAGAATGCTCTTCTTTCCCTATTGCTTTACTATTCATATATAATACTATTCCACAGTGAAAGACTAATCATCAATCCAGCTTGGCACTGCAAAGTGATGTTATTATTTTGGGATTTTTTCCTCTATAATTGATTAAAAAATTCTGTAAAAGGTCCTTACAAGGTTAGAATTGTTACTGAAAACCTAACTGATGGAAATATGTTATAAAGGTTGAAGTCACCCAAGTGACTTTCACAGCAAGCTTTTCTATAAGTCTTTCCAGAAAACTTATGAGATCATATATTGAGGTTCATTGCCAAGTTGTGTCAGGAACAGCAAGCTGGATACAAATATAAAAAGAAAGATAAAGGGGTCTGTAGAAAAAGTGTACAAATATCTGTAAGTATTTATATTACTAATGGATACATGTAAGTAATCAGCTCAGTCCAAAAAGGTATGACTATTTTGTAAGCAAGCTGAGTGATTGTGAACAAAAAATTATAGGAAAATTGAAACCATAGATTAATAACTGATCAGCAAAGAGAATAATATTCTGATTGGACCATTATAGAAATATATCCTGCATTATTCCATAAGAAGTCCTTGCTCAAGATACTGTATAATTATTGAACTTCATATCTGGTAAGACCAGATTAAATTGCGTGAGTGAAAAGACAGAATTCAAAAATTTAAAGGCAAGTTGAATAAATTGTTTGCAACCGTAAAATAATTTCAACAGAAACACAGGCAAATGACTATACTTAGAAGGAATAATTTGCTTCACGGTTCAGGATGGTAACTGGTTTATGTAGAACAGATCTATGTGTCATAATGCACAAGATGAATGTGGTACAATGGTGTCTGCTTTGCAAAAATGCAAACATGACACCTGTTTCATGGCTGTAACTTAAAATTCATTAAAAAAATAGAAAGCATTTTACTTCTTCCTTCTTGCTTGAGTCCTAACTTATGGTCAGTAGATGCTACCTTCTAGACTGTATTATTTTTAAGGACCAATAATTTGCCTCTGTGAACACCAGTAAAATGAGTCCATGCTATTCTGCTGTCAACTTACAGATGCTTTAAGTGAAATCTATTTCTTGACTGCAGTCATTTAATTCTTCAAAGAATAATACACAGAGAAACTTTCCTTACAGTTATAAGGGAAAAAATCTAAGAAATAATATTCATGTTTCTAGATTGTGGTTCTTGTTAGTTCTTCTGTGACCTGGTTATCTTGCTATTTTTAAATACTAATGAGAAAGTGAGATGAGCCAGTCTTTTTCTAACCTCTTTCCAAAACATATCTGTGAAAAAACAAACTGTCTTCATTGCAGGCTAAAAATCTGACTGAATTATATATTGATCTGTTCTTCTCCCCAAGCCAGACCTATTTCCTGTCACCATCTGGGTTTTGACTTCTGTAAAGCAAACAGAAAATTAGAGAATAATATCCTAAACAAACCACAGTTCATAGTTCAAGCTCTGTTCTTAGAACAGTATTAATTATTGACATCAGAGTAACAAATCTGTTTAAGTCAGTGGAGTTGCCCTGTGGGAATTAAAACAAAAATTAGTACTTAAGCCCTGTCATGAAGAAAATATTATTAGAGAACTTGATTCCGCATATAGGTTCTACTTTCCTCTATATTTATACAACTAGTTAGCAAAGATTAAGGACAGTTCATTCATTCACAGAGAAAAGTGTTTATTTCTTCTGTGTGATTTTGCTATCTCTGCTGTTATGTACCCTTTCTGAGCACTTAATGTTATTGCATCATGTTTTGCCAGTTCATGAGGAGAATACACCAGGGTTGGAAGCGATAGCAGAACATTAGCCTCCATACTTAGAGCTGTTGATTTAGTTTTGTAATTGGAAAATAAGCCTAAGGAGATAGGTGATGTAATTTTCTAAAATATTTTTGAATTGCTGTATGTATGTTAAATTAAGGACAGAAATAATTTGTGTAGGAAACAAACTGTCTATATGTTTAGAGAAAAGGAGAAAATTAAAGGTTGTTTACTTTGTTTTTCCATGAGGAAATTTTCTCTGAGTTACCTGAACTAGAAAAATTCTTCTGGTTTGATTTGTTTTGTTTTGTTAAAAAAAAAAAAAAAAAGACAAAGGGGAAGAAGAATATCTAGGATAAATTATCTAAACTTACCCTGGTCTGAAGCACCAGATGTCTCAAACCTGAGCGACTAATTATGTAAGAAGTTAACAATTATGTTTCATCTTTCATAACCTGCAAATTGTTTATTTTTAACATTGTTAACTAACAAGTTTATTTACTCCTGTGTAAAAGGGATGATTGTATGTATGTTTATTTTCTTCCCCTTGGTTTCAAGTTTTTTATTTGAAACACCCACAGTCTATCACATAAGATGTTCTCTATGGAAAGCAGGTTTCTGTCACTTGATTATCCTTTTTCCTTTGAACACAACAATATTTTTGCAAACTGCAGTTTGTAGGAGTCAGCCTTCTATCATTATCGTGTGCATTTGTGTTGGTTTTTATTGATTAAAAACAATTTTATTTTTTTTTTAAGGAAAGAGACTGTGGTTAATAATGATCTAACAATTATTTAGAATAAGTTTATGGACAAAATAATGTACGATCACATTGTCATTCATTCTATCATAGACAAGACGATAAGATCTTCAATTCATTTTTATATTTTAACTTCTCAATTTCATAACAAAGTTAATAATGTATTTTAAAGATTGGAAGGGTTGCTTTTTTGTTTGTTTTCTGAGGATGATATTTTCACAAAAGGTAAATTGTTTTTTCTCTCTATGGTGTCCCCAAGGAAATCTAGTTCACCTGGTCCTACAATTGCTTGTTTAATGTGATACTTCTTACTGAAAAGGTCATCTTAAAAGTTATTCTTTAATTAGAGAATCAGAGGAAACAAAGTATTGCGGATGCTCACTATGTACTACAATAGTTCCTAATTTATAGTAAGAATGTAGTAAAAATTATGTACAGCTGTTCTGCATCATTGTTAGTCAGATCAGGCAAGAACTAATCACCTATGATCAGGAATAATCATAGAACTTCTTAACCACTTTTTTTGTTCCATGAAGTTAGCTTTGAGACACTAAATAATAGTCAAAGTGATTCTCTTTACTGGAATTTGTATAATATGCATAATAATAATGAGTTTTGGCTATTGCCATAAACTCAAGTTTACCTTTTAAGTGAACAAACTACGAATAAATCTTCTCTGTTACATGATATTGTATACATTTTTATTTATTATTTATTGTTATAACAAAGTTACCCTATTACCAGTGCTGCAGTAAGACAGCATCATAAGAGAGTAATTCTTAGAAGGTTTGATATTGCCTTGATGTCCACACTAAAACTTAAATTCATAAGTCTCCTCAGAACAGAATTGTAAGGCTTTTGAACGTAATGATCAAAATGTTTCTTTGTGCTCTTTTCTTCATATAATATAGCTTGTAGTGATTATCTGCACCACTGACAAATGAAATGGAATATTGGCTATACATGAGCTGAGAAGACATTAGCTGTAGAAAGGGGATAATTCTGATGACAATTCTCAAGAAAACAATAACCGAAGTAATTACATATCTGCCACACATCAGTGTGTATCAGTGCTTAAAAATGAAATAATTGAAGATTCTGTTTCTAAAAGAGATAGGCTTTTTATTAATATTTATTATTTATCATACTTTGTTAGTATTACTGAACATCATGTATTTGTACAGATGAAAATGGATTTTTGAATTTTGCATTATGGTTCTGAATGAGGATTTCCTCAAAGTTAATCATTATCCTACAGTAAATGATCCAGTCCTTGAATACATTTTGCTGTGTATTTGGATGTTGAAAATGTGGGTTTCTAGGCAAACTTTTTCAGAAAATCATTCTGGTCCTACTCCTGAAATTAAGGAGGTTTCCATTATAATTTTTATTATGTTATTGATCCTCCTAATGTTCCAGACATCTACTGAAAAAACGGCAGGCTCCATGGAGTCATCTTGATTTACTAAATACAAATTATCTATTGTATTTTATATTGTTTAAAGCCAGAGATATGCAAATTTTGCAGTTAAATTCTCTTTTCTTTTAATGAGAGAAAGCATTAGAAACAAAGGTGTGCGCAAAAAGATTATCAACATGCAAAATCTCTGTAATTCTTTTTTTCTTGTAGCTTAGTCTTGTCTTTCTTTTGTATCTCATTTCAGATGTGTCTTGGAGACAGAGCTGTCTTTAGTAAAATTCACATTTCTTCTGTTAGGTTTCTGTGTTATAGCTCTTGTACACATGGACATCTATTATGTAATTAATGGCTTAAGTTACATAAAGTCACTGAGAATGGAAAATTTTCTTTGGAGGTTGTTGCCTGGCACTGATGATGAGATGCCTCCAATGAGATGGAGGATTATGAAAGTAATGACTGTTACTAATTCTCTGCTGCTTGTCTCAGATTCTTTCTTAGTATCTTTCTGTATATTCAATCCAATTTATAGGTTAAATGACCAAAAACGAACATGACTGTAGAAAGTTATAAGATTTCAGACATTATAGCAATGCTAAATGAGAAAATCCTTTTAGCAGCAAGCATAGCTGTAAACAAGTAGAGACACATCATTGTATGCTAATATTAAAGCCTACCAAAAATAAATAAATAAATAAATAAATAAATAAAAAAGAAAAAGAAAAAGAAAGAAACCCTCTATAACCATGTATATGTCTGCAACCTTTTCCTGAGCATTCACTATGCTGTGCTTATAAGGCACTTAAATGATTTCAAATACCTTTCTGTGGTAATTCAGTAGTGTCTTCTTAATGACATTGGTTCAATTTATAGTTTTTAGAACTACCTATCAAGTACAGTTATGTGTGATCTTCCCCTTATGTTTGCTTTATTTTTCAGCTCCAGACCAGTCTGTCTGAACCAATGACATTATCCAAATCAATCTCACTTCCTCGTAGTGCGTATTGGCATCATATCACTCGGCAGAACAGTGTTGGAGAAATCTACAGTTTACAAGGCAAGTATATGCCACATCTATTAACTTCTTTCCATTTGACCAAGAGTCATGCAAATTGCTTTTTAGTGTCACTGGTATTTTTCTCTCCTTTTAATTTCATCAATTGTAAGGAACCACAGCTGGATTCCCAAATTTACATAAACCAGGTTTCTTTTACTCACTTTGTAAACTACTGCTGAAGATTATTCCCAGGATGACTACATAAAATTGGATAAACAGTTTGGCTCAGTGTAGCTTCTCAGTAGCTAATGAGTGTCAGGATGCTTTAGTACTTTTTTTCTGAGAAGACTGCGTATGTATTTGGGCAACCTCAGGGTGCCCAATTAAGTCTACATAAGATGGCTGTTTGAGTTGCTAGAATAAAACAAAGGAATTCTAGGAATAAGAGCTACTCTTGATCAATTTGTTCAGAGGATCTTGTATATAAACTGTTGATTAGACTGACTTACAAACCTGCAGCATATACCTATCATACTTTTCAGTGTCCAAATCCCCTTCATATACGTGGATTCTAAGCTTTTTACTTATGACTTTAAATTTTATAATTAACTGACTTGGGGAGGAGGAGGATTCACTGCTCTCAAGCTGAAATTAATTTGTATCTTTTAGGAAATTGAAATTATGATACATTTAAAATATAGACAGTAATTAATGGTATTGTTTTCACTTTTTTTAAAAAAGAAAAACTATAACAAACATATTCCTTAATCAAGAGCTTAAGGATTTCATTTCACTTTCCTTTCAATAAGCTGTTTGCATAAGCAATTTACATTTAGATAGGAAGCTAGAAACTGCTCACAAACCACAGTACCAAGTCCAACAAAACGTATTACATGCTTTCATGCAGTATATAGATGAAAGCCATGAAGTGTTTTGTTTTGTAAATTATCACATAAATTAAAATCAGCAGGTGAGCTGTGAATTCAATAGATGACTCATTAAAGGGTACAGCATTTATTTTTCCTCAGCCCTCATCGAACGAGGACAAAATGAAGCTCTAATCATTGTTACGGACTTACAGTTAAGTTACATTAATGAAAAAATGAACAAACCTTTCAGAAGTTGGTTGTGAAAAAAAAGTTGAGCTAGTAGATGACCTTAAAAGCATTCATTATATAATGTTATCGTTTATGAAGACAATAACAATGCCAAAAAGAAAAAAGTCAGTTGTCAAGGTGTTAGGACTCCTTATGTTCCTATTGAGCACTTCCTTTGGAGAAAAAATAATAATTGTTATGACATCCATGAAGTGAGAGAATTGAGCATTGTTTGTTCTTTGCTGCATCTTTTGTTTCTCATAAATGGCCTTTGTAATTCAGTACAATTTAAAGGAAAGCAAAAGTTCATACATTGAATGCTCACTCAGTATGCATACCAACTGGCTCAGCAGGAGGTAACATATTGGAAGTGTGTTACGAAAAATGTAAGAATTCTGCTTTTTTAGAAGCAGACAGATTTTGTTCACACTTTCCCTGAAACATGGGACAAATAAATATTTCAGAACATAAGATTTTCATTCCTCTTACATGTACTGGCTGAAATTTGAGAAGGCATAGTAGGTTTCAGGAGTGATAAATCGAGTTCTATCAGTGGCTAAGAAATATATCAAGAGGGCTATTTTGTTTGCCTCCAATTGCAAGACTTCAATAGGCAATATTATTATTCATTTATATGTAATGAAGATCTCTTTGGACTTTCTGATGCAAGGCTTATGACTAATGAAATGCAGTATATTGTGCAGAAGCTTAAGGGAGCAGAGACCTACTGATTGCCGAAACATCAGCCTGCAGATGCTTCACACATGTGGGTGGAAGGTGGGTAGTGAGGAAGCAGATTGCAAGCATCACTCCAACTCTCACCCTACCACAACAGACAGGTGAGAGGAGTTGTTGCAGAGGGAAAAATCACTTGCTGCTGCTCTGATCTTCTCTGAGCTTGAAAAGGTATATTGCCCCCATCAGAGACAAGGCTTTTTCTTTAGAGAATAATCCATCAAATTCAGTTCAGCACTGTCTGTATTTATGGCAGAGCTTTTTGCGTTCAAGAAATGTGAACATTTCACTTTCCTCTCGTTTTCCAAATTCTAAAATGATATAACTATCACCATGTCTACTTATATCCAGATTACTATTGATTACAGTAAAGTAGCATCCAAACACACTGTTACATACAGTGCAGAAGTGTTTGCCTAGTGGCAATTCATTCAGATTTGCAGTTTGAAGTGACTAGAATTTAATTAATAACAGCTGGTGATATATAAGGAGAAATGAATATGAGCTCATACTACCTTGGATAAATTGGCTCTTCAGGAGGTATTTAGCAGTCAAATTTAACTTAATTAGTAGTTTAAGTTGATTTGATAATAAATATGCTGTACAATGAGAAGGGGCAGGATGAGGGACTTGTGGGGTTTTTTTCGGGGCTGTATTTCAGATGAGAAAAGGCAATTCAGTAGATGGATTCTGGGTTTATAATCCTTCATCTACCCATGAAAACCTTTCAGGATCTGAAAAGATTAAAGCACCGAATAATACTGTTAAAGGAACACAGCCTGCACAAAATATCTTAAAATGCTGTGGGCTGGTTTCTTTTTATATAGCTTTTCTTCCATTTGGTCGTCATTGCACCCTTTCAGTTCTTGATTGCACTTCTACGATAAAAGTGGTAATTTAGTTGTCTAGTTAATTTTACATACAGGAACAAGTTAAGGGTTGGCTTTTCCCAGTGGTAGCATTATCACCTCCAGTATTCACTTAAGCTTCTACAGTATAATGCTGCAGGTCTGTTAGAGCTTCCATACATGATTTGCAGCCACTGCATATGTGTTGTGGTGGGCCCTCATTGACTAGAAGTCACTTTCTCACGGTGCCATGCATTGGCTGTCCTTGCTGCCTGATGGATCACTGGGCATCTGGCAAACCCACTGTTGCATGAGGAATTTTCTTCCACACAAAAACACCATAACATTTTTAAAGCCAAATTTCATTCTAAACCTCTGGCTTAGAATGATTTCACTTAATGGAAATAAATAAATAAACCACCAAAATACACAGCATCTACCCTTATAACAACTCACTGATGATTTTTATTATCTGGAAAATGATTTATTGCTGTTTCACAAGATATAAAAATGATAACTGAAGAGAATGTGTTTTTAAACAACAAATAATAGCATTAAATTTTGGTATGTTTTAAAACCTTTCATTTGGGTGTTTAATAGTGCTTAGAATGAAAAGGAATTGCAGATAGATTATTCAGCTGCATAAAGCTTACTTTTGTGGTTGTATGGGAAACTGGTAATCACAGCCTGAACCTCTGATTAATCAGCTGAGGCAAGTGTCAGGTCAGCTGTGGGAGCACATGTGAGGGTAATTCGGATGTGCTTCCAGAAGGGGTAGAGCTTGACTTCACCTCTTCTAGACCTCATTTAAGGGTTGACCACCACTAAGGCAGTATTTCTTTGAGATTGCTCCTTTGTGGAGATCAGATAGCCAGCTCCAGCATTTTCCAGCCAGACTGAAGGCATCCATGTTAGTGAGTTTTTCCGACGTATTACCTTTGGATATCTATCACCATCCTTTTTGTATTATTCCACCTTACAGTGGTTCTTGCTCCACAGAGTTTAGACAGTGCAGATTTTAAATACAGTCGCTTTAGATATTATTAAACAAATTAGGCCAAGTAAAATTTTGGTGTAGGAACCTGCATTAGATTTTGTAATGTAGTTATGAAAAATCCTTTGGAAATTGTATTCATAAAGTCCAATTACAGCTGGCCTTTCTCTAAGAAATTCAAACTAAAGAGTTGCTTTCAGTCACTTTTGTTGTGTTTGAGGTTTATATTCTTTATTTGGACTGTGTTTTTCCATACTCAAAGTGATGAATACCTTTCCACATACAGAATCATACTTGTTTCTATGCGATCGTTCATATGAATGAATATGTATAAGAATTATACCTGTAACACCTTACATGTTTTCCCATTGAAGAGAACAGTAATGCTTTCTTTTCTACAGTAAGTTGCTTATCACAAATGCTTATCAAATTCTGCTCTAAACACATAACAGGGTCATTAAATAGCACTTAGATTCTTGCTAAATGTCTTATATTTTTAAAGGTAATGTGGAAGTGGAATGTGAAGAAATAAAAATATGGCCTTCAGTGAGACAGGACTTATGCCAGAAGCATCACCTAATCTTGTAAGCATGTGTCAAAAACAAAATCACAGGGAAATAAAAACTAGCCTCTCTGTAGGAATTTTGGTGTTGATTTTAGTACTTCACACTAAAGATTCAAGAAAATAAATCTGCTTTCACAAAACAAAAGGAAAAGAACCCCTGCTTCCTCATTAATGCTAATATCCTTAGAAATCAGACCTACATTTTTCCTTGTCTTTTGGCTTGATAGAAGACAGCTCACTCTTCTCTTTTTCTGAATACATTTTAACAACATATAGAGTTAACCTGCTCAGCTAAAAGGCTTTAAGTTTCAAAGAGAGACAGCCAGACACGCAATTTCTTTCAGCTATGGAAGTCTGCAGCATTTTCAAGGTAGAAAGACTGATATAAGGCTAAAAATAATAAGAGAATATTTGAGTTGCTACGTACTTAGGAGAGTTTGAATCATCCTGTTCAACCCTCTTTAGGCTAATCCTGCAGGAAATTCCTATGTGGTCTTCTGTAGTTTTCCATAAATTAAAGTATGTAAAATGAATTGAAGGGCATTCATCATTTTGACATTTCCATTGTTTGTTCAAATACCCAGAAACAGAGTACAGAATTCATTTCCTTATCTAATCTCAATACTAGAATAATGTGAATGATATAAACTGTTAGAGTATGTCTGATCATTCCTTAATGTTTCACTAAGCATCTACCAGCAGCTAAAATGGTTTATAGCCTGCCACCTTCCCATTTCCTTTGCTGAATCTCATCAGGACTTTCACATTAGTAAATGAAGCCTATAAAATTTGAAATATGAATAAAAGACAGCTGAAGAAAATACTGAGTAGAGACTGCGTTAGAGCTACATTATTTAATATGATTGCATTATATAGCTTCTTATGTCTTATGCTGTAGATACTTTTCTTGTGAACTTTGAAGTTCTGTGCAAAACAGTGCACCACTAAGCTGATTTTAAAATGGCATGCTGGAAATGAGAAATGTCCTACTCAGAAACTAGTGAAGAAGGACCTTATTTTGTCTAACAGTAATTGCTGTTACTAGTTATGAGCATTACAGTCAAACTCAAAAGAGTATTAGTTCTGATAAATGGTTGCTAAGAGGTTCTTACAGTTAGAAGCCATGAAAAAACAGAGGTGAAAGTCAAAAAAGGTAATGAGGCTGTTTGTACTTCACTAGGAGGTGCACTGTACTCTGAGGTTGCAGCTGAAATCCTGAACGGTGTTCAAAGAACAGTTAAATATTGGATAATTGCCTCTTCTAAAATAATAATAATAATAAATAAATAAAATAAAAGGATAAACAACAAATGTGAAATTTTCAATACTGGCTACAAAAATTCTTACCTATTAATTATTTTTTATATCATAGGTTAATGATTTCATTAATAAAAGTAGCTTCTCATTCAGTATGAGTAGCAGATTAAGCTTTGACCCTAGCTTTTATTAATCAAACCCAGAAAGCGTCAGCCTGAGTTAGCTTAAGACTACATACGTGTTACTGACTGAAGATGGGCTGCTACTGTGATTTGATCTGTCTGTTTTCTGATAAAATTCAAGAACCTGTGTTGTACTTGAGATCTGTTGTTCAAAGAAAGAACGTGTGCTGTGGGAGAACCGATGTAGCCAGCTCCATGGACGCTAATCATCAGCTGGCAGAGGACTGTCTGAGCGAAAACGAGTAACTGCTGTTCTGAAGAGAAAAACAAATTATTTTGCAAAGGTCAATTTTGTGAAAACTACATTTTCCATTAAATCTTTTCAGTGATAAATCCAAACGTCTCTAGATAGGATACTTTGTGTTAAGTATGTCATTACAGTCACTATCAAGAAGATT
Source organism: Excalfactoria chinensis (assembly GCF_039878825.1). Taxonomy (NCBI): domain Eukaryota; kingdom Metazoa; phylum Chordata; class Aves; order Galliformes; family Phasianidae; genus Excalfactoria; species Excalfactoria chinensis. The sequence goes on from NC_092826.1 coordinate 53,105,289, forward strand.
GTCGGTAGGCTTAATAGTTCATTTTTGTAATTTTAAATAAATTGAATTATTTCTATGCTGAAAAGACATATTTTCTACTCAAATATTACTCAAAATCATGAGTGCATTAATCACCTTAAAAAAGGAAAAAAACAAAACTCAACCCAGCATAGCTGTGAAAATATTCCTGAGCAAAAATATGTATTTTCTTTAGTGCCTGTTTGCCTGTGTTAACACTTCTTTTTCTTTCAGTAATTATTTCAAATAATGTAAAATGATTGATATTGACATTTCTATAGAACATGTTCACAAAAATTGTTATAATTTAGAAATGGTGTAGGTTTTGAAAACAGAGTGCATAATTGGAAGAGTGGGGGAATGTTAATAACATCATCTTTGCCTGCAGTAATGAGAATAGAAGCCAAGCACAAGATGTCAAATACCTTTGATTGTGTTCTGCCTTAAGTGGAGGGAAATTACAACTCCTTCTGTTTCTCATTCCAATGTTTATTATATAAAGTGACATCTTATAAATATCTATATAACACCTTGTCTGAAGTGACAAAATAATGACCTAACTGCCTATTAATTGCTTATTATGAGCTTTGCAATACATTTATTGCAGAAAGAGTATCATAAAATGTCAAATGCATGAAGTTTCTTTGATATTGTCTATCACATCTATCCCGCTTTTTTAATCTGCAACAATATTATGGTAGCAATATTTGTAGTAAATGACACAGAGTCTACTAATACAGACTATTTTCACAATTATACTAATTTAAGCTAAACAGACACCATACACAGCATGGTCAATTTATTCAATCCATAAGAATATGTTCTCTGTAGCTCCACAATGAATTTTAGCTGATTAAAAAATCATAGCATTATTCAGAAGTGGGGTAAAAAAGAGGAATGTTAAATAATAATTAAAAGCTTAGAACATCTTTCATTCTCTGTTCAAAAAAGCCTTCGCATCTTGGTGAATGCTTGTACCCTGCCAACTTTTTATTTGATCTGAATGATACATTGTAAGATACTAAGATTATTTTCACAGAAGTAAGAACTGTGAATTATAATATGAATTTCTTCCCAGTGCAGAGTTAACAAGATTTCACCAAAGTGAAAGTTTTTCATCCTTTCTGAAACAAGTCTTCCAAATCCATGTTTGAGTACTAGAAGTAAGTTTGCTGTTTAGCTGCTAGATATTTGTTTATCCTTCCAAATTCTATGAAGGTGCCTTTTGGGAAAGAATTTTATTGCTCTGACTTTAAGCATAGATGAAATATTAGTCTATAAAGCTTTATGGAATAAAGGAGAATGTATTACTGAACTGTAAGAGAGAGAAAAGAGAAAGGACTTGGTGGAAAAGGGAAGAAGGGTAGAGTTACCTGCTTAGTGATTTAGGATTTTTACACTATTTATTGAAGGCATATCCTTCCCTACTTATGACTAAACATTCAGCATGATATAGCAGAGCAGTGCATGATAAAACCATATTTATCCTAGCTACAGTCTGCAGAGATGAAGCTCTAAGTGGTACCAGGTGTTTTTTTGTTCAGCAGCTTTCAGAAGTATTTCCAAGCAATGTTCTTGCTAAAAGTAGGGTCCACAGTCTGCTTATGTTAAATGTTGGAGCTTAAACTTTAACTTGAAAAAGGCTGTTCTCACTGATATTGTTATAAATAAAGCATCAGTTTGATTGAATGATTGTTGACAGACTGGCCCTTTGTTTTCATCCATTATTACTGTTAGATTGTTCCAGGGTGTCTCAGCAGTTTTGCAAGGCTTCTGCTTGTGAGATGGTACTCTATCGTTACTGAATATTTGATGTCACAAGCATTTTATGATGGAAGAGATAACCTGTTTGGGTTAGAAAATGGAAATGTTTTTCATTCAGACTTGTCAACTATCTCATTATTCTCCATTCATCAGAGCAGGTATTTAATTCTGAGAAATAGCTCAGCAGTTTTTTATCCCTTTCATGCCTCTTATAGAAACACTTTCCTCTGATCAAGTACGTGCATTTTCGTTTAAGTGTTAGTCTGTTGTAGTGCTTTTCTATGAATCTGTTTCTGAAGAGTCATGTTTTCTTCCTTAACTGTTGCCGTATATTAATTAAGGCAGCGTGTTTTCAACAAGTAACTGCAGGGGGGCAGAGGATGGCAAATACTGACCATTATGTGTACCAGAGCATGATTTTTCAGGAATAATATACACAGTTTTGAATGCACCTATAACTGATTTTTACTCTGTAGTGCAGCTGTAAGAAGGTATCTTCTCAGTGGCGGTGGCTGCAAAATTCTCATAGTTTCTAGACTGTTCATCTTCTTGTATTCATTCAGTAAAAGAAAAAAGGTTTTTTTCTTGAGCTTCTTTATTGCTACTTAATTTGCTGACTAGCATTTATGCTTGTGGATTGGCCAGCCTCAAGGTATTTTAGAACTGAGGAAATATAAAGAAAGGCCCAAGATGCCTCTTCACATACTCTTATTACCTAGTTGTACTTCAAACCTTGTACTGAACTGTAGGAATGAGCCATAAATTTTGAAATGGTGTTTATTGTGTAATAAAATACCAAGGAGGGAGACAATTTAAGCTGTTATCTTCAAGGTGTGACTGTTTTTTAGCTTATGCTGCAGTAAATCAGGTATATTGCCAGGGACATGAATGATATTATGTTACTATGCAACTACTGTGAAAAAAGGAAATGTATAGAAAATTTGAATGGTATCATTGCTATGAATATTAGATGCTTACTCATTTTCCTTATCTAAATATTTAAAGCCATGCAAGAGAAGACCTTCATAACTAAACAAGAAAGAGAAGTTAATATTCTGTTAAAGCATTTGTCCTCAGCTGTTGCAAGTTATCCTTGCTCTGTGAAAAAGATCTCTGCTCACCTATAGAGGATGAAAACCTTTCCCCATAAGTCATGTCCAAAGTTCATTGTAGCATGAATGCTTTTGCTCATTTCTGCAGTGACCTGTGTGATTATTTTGAGCCTTTTTGATTGAAGTTAATCTTTATTTTGATGGCCATGGATCTGTGTGAGGTTTTAACAAGGAAATATAGTTTTACTTTATATGATAAAATACCTGTACATTTGCTATGTGAAAGAGATCCCTTTTTAAAATTTCATTACATTGCAAATGTGATTAGACAAAAGAAGTAAACTAAGAATGACACTGCAACTGTGGAAATTGTCTGATGAAATCTTCTTTGCATGGCATGAAATTACCTCAACACCCATAATATTGCAGTATAAGTTAATATATAGATAAAGCAATATTCAGCCTCAACAGTATTGGAGTGATGATGCCCTTATCCCCCTAAGAGCAGCTCTTTTACAGCAGGACCTCTAGAGCTAGATCCATGAGTCCTGGCTTGCTGCTTGCATGAAATACATGAATGTAGATAAGATCCACATATTAAAACAAACCTTATTATAACATGTGTTAAGATAAAACTTATTATAAAATGATCATTACAACATGAAAATTTTCATTCATTACTTTTAGAGGTTGTATTAGAACTCAAATGTTCTTTCGGTGTCTAATTTCTTCTAAACTCTACATCTAAAATATGTCAAGTTATGCATATCTCACATATGCATGTCTTGCATATTATTTATTTAGTTCTTAATAGCTGCAACCTCGAATCCAACCCACATCCAGGTTTTTTTCTTTTCAGAAGTGTCTGTTAGATAAAAAGTACAATTTTGTAAAGATTGGAATTAAACAGAAAGCCATAATATCTACCATATTTTCATATACATTTATCAAATTTCATAGACATAAAACAAATGGCCACATACAGTACATTGTAGTTCTTCTTACACCTTCATTGAAAGATATTTCTGTCCTTTATGAGTGCCCATTCTACATTATGTTCCTCTTAAAATCACTTTTCTATGTAACATTGTTTTCACTTTTCATAAAATGTCTATGAAACGCAAATAGTTGGTGACAGTTAGGTTCAATGTTCCAGGTTATGTAACAGAACCTAAAGAGTGCTAGAAACAAGACAGTTATAGATTAGCTTAGTTCTACTGAAGGCACCTCCTACTTTGTTTGGTGAAGAGATCTGTATTCTTATTCTGAATAATATATCAGAAATATGTTTATTTTATCACAGTTAGTTGTCCTTTATGTGTTAGTTTTGTGTTCTTGCAGTATGTACTATCATAAATGCATTTGTTAATAGTTACCATTATAAAATGCTAAAAATATTTTTTTCACTTTAAAATCTTTCTGGTATGTCTAAGGATTCCTTTACTTTATAGATGGATATGATCTTTGTTTTGTATGCCAACCTATTTCTTTATTTTTTAATGTTGGCATTATGTTCAAAATTATATCCCTGGTAAGTATTTTCTGTGTACTAAATGCATTGTCTCTAGAAAATATATTAGACATGCTTAGTGCCCCAGGATAGCCAGAAGCCTCTTTCCTAATGACAGCCACGTTAGGCACAAAAAGAACTGTTTTCTGATCTGGATAGTGACAATGAAAGCGTAATGGCTATTGCAATATTGCATCATTAGATTGTAATGCAGATGCTTTTGACAGTAGTTTTTTGTAAGGTAATAAGCAGTTCAGGGTTGTCATATTTGCTATGACCACTGAAGAATAAAGTGAAGGGGAGAGAAGAAAGTCTACCTTGGGAAGGCTCCTCCAAGCAGTCAACATGTCTGACATTCCAATTGAAGTGCCACTACACCAATGCATGCAGCATGGGAAATAATCAGGAGGAAGTGGAATCCACAGCACAGGTAGAAAAATATGAATTAATTGCTGTCAAGGAGACATGATAGAACGAATCACGACTGGAATCCTATACTCTAGTGCTACAAGCTTTTAAGAAGGGATAGGCAGGATGTAGGAGTTACTGTTTATGTTAAGAAGTGAGAGATTTTGAAGAGCTACCTCTAAAAACAAACATGATCAGGCTGAGAACTTATGGGTTAAAATTAGGGACCAGACCAATGAAGAGTGTCTGTTAGTTGGGGTCTTAATGCAAGCTGCCTGATCAAAGGGAGCCTGTTGATAGGCCTTTTTGTTTCAACTACAAGAAGCATCATAATGTTAAGACTCCTATCCTGATGGGGGATTTCAACTACCTGTTGCTGGGAAAGCCACATGGTAAGCTGCCAGCCATCCAGGAGATTCCTGGAGACCATTGAAGATAACTTCCAGGCCCACATATTGGAACCAGAGGTGCAGTGTTACTGGACCTCATGCTCACCATTGCAGAGGAGCTCATTAAAGAGGTTAATATCAGAAGCAGTCTGAGCTATAGCAACTCTGCTCAGGTTGCGTTTGTGATGGACCTTGCAAAGAGTGGACTCAGGACACTAAACTTCAGAAGAACAAAATTCCAAGTGTTTAAGGAATTATTGGATGAGATTACCTGGGAAACTAACTTAGGGACAAAATAATGGAAAGGAGCTGGCATCTCTGTAATGATTCCTTTTTGGGAGCAAAAAGAGCTCTCTATTCCCCAGCTGAGTGTTGTAGTTGTTACAATAGAGGGAAGAGATGTCATCCAGGGGAACCTGGAGAGGCTTGAAAAGCAGGCCCATGTGAACCTAACCAGACCAAGTGCAAGATATTGCGCTTGGATTGGGACAATCCCAGATACATACATACATACATACATATGTATGATACATATGAGTCTTCCAGTCTAGGAGAGCTCACTGAGAGCAGCCCTGTGGAGAAGGACCTGGGGACTTGATGGACAGAAAGTCTGACATGTGTGCTTGCTACCCAGAAAGTCAACTGTGTCCTGGGCTGCATCAAAAGAGGGCCAGTAGGACAAGGGAGGTGACTGTTCCTCTCTTCTCTATTCTCACAAGACCCCAGCTTGAGTAATGCATTCAGGTCTGGAGCCACCAGCTCAAGAAAGACTTCGAGCTGCTGAAGCAGTCCAGAGCAGGGCCATGCAGATGATCAGAAAGCTAGAGCACTTCTCCTACGAAGTTTCTTCAGCCTGAAGAAGAGAAGGCTCTCAGGAGACCTCACTGCAGTACTCAAGTACTCTTCAGTATGTAAAGGGAACTTATAAGCAGGAGCGAAAACAACTTTTTGCGTGATCCTGTAGTGGTCTCATAGAAAAGGGGAATGGTTTTGAAATAAAAAAGGGAAGGATTACCTTAGATATTAGTCAGAAAGTTTTTACTCAGAGTGGCAGGATGTTGGAATGAGATAATCTTTAAGGTCCATTCCAACCCAGGCCATTCTGTGCAGTCATATTGCTGGGTACTGTTATATTGAAAGACCTCATACCTTCTGGTGCTAATCTAAAGAAAGATATTTACAGTTGGTTTGTTTGTTTGCTCATTTTTAATAGGGGAAGAATCTTTGCATAGATGTTGGTGTAAAATATAGACATATGAATTATTATAAGTGGTAACACTATTTTGATTAAATTGTTGCCTTGTTTGTTCATGATCCTTTTGATGCATGGAATATGACTGTGATTTGACAAGACAATAAATCCAGCTTGATAGTGCCTGCTGTTTGTTAAGAAATGCCATGGCTATGTGATTCAGAATTGTTCAAAATATTTTGATAGGTAGCTTTGTGCACACAAGCTACATGCCAAACTAGATATCACTTGAACTTTATATCAAATATGATGCTGTCTCATCTCCTGTTGCTGGTATTGTGCCAGTGTTAAGGCATATGGCTAGCATAAACGATCTGTGTTTTTACTTAAATTTTTTACGTAAATAAGATCATGTTCTAAGACTTGATCTAGTTTCAATCTCTGTGACCAAATCATGCATCTATGCTTTACTGATGTTAATTAGTATGGAACAATGACCTAAATCTTTTTGAATTTCTCTCTTGGCTGTTGCGACTGTGGGGTTCAGGTCAGTGTTCAAAACTAGATCACCAACATGGATGCAAGAGATAATGCTCACATTTAGGTACAGAACATTCTTGGACCCTGGCTCTAAACCAGTCCAATATTAAAATGGCTCTAAATCAATCAATTTTGTTCTTCAGATGAAGATGATTATTTCCTTAATATTACAGCAGGTACATGTGTTCCCTTAGGCCACTAGAAGATTTAAGTCCCTAAATAGAAGTCAATGCTGATAATGATATGATTACAGCTCCTAATAAAAGCTGAAGGCGTGACTCCCTCTGTTCACTGTGTGTGATTCTTGTGAAAGCAGTAATTTAAGTTCCTGAAGTTCCCACCAACCAGGAGGGTAGTGTTGGTATGGAAAGTATTTTAAATCGTACAAAAACACTCTCACTCCTTGAGACGAGGTGTCAAGGCAAAGGTTTCAAAAAGAAATGTGAATAGTTCCAGATACATATTTCTGTGCTTTTTATTATACAATGTCCATTGAAATCTGAACCATTTGAAAATTCTATTTTTTTTTAATAAACAATTTCTATGATATATTCATCATTTTATTTGAAAATCTGAGTTGATTCAAGAAGCCAAGAGTAGACAGAAAGTAGGAGAGTTATTCAGGGTGGGGAGGAAAGGGAGGTGGGAGTGGGAGGATGTCTTTGAGAACATGCAAAAATTTGAATAATCAGTATTATATTGGGTCCCTCCCACCAAAGAAGCTGCGTGCCAAGATTTAAACTTCTTTTTAATAGCTTCTGTATTTTCACAGATGGAGAGTTTGTTCAGATCTGTGCCTGAGAATCCAAGTTGAAAGAGGAAATGCATTATGTTCTTTTCTTTTTTGGTTACTAATTGCTTAGAAACTGTACATTGTATCCATGGCTTATCTTACAGCTACTTGCAATGAGCATATTTATGTTTTGAGCAAACAGTCACAGGGCTGTATAGTCTATCATTTACTTGACCTAGAGGAAGCAGTAGGCCTTTGTAGTCCTACTGAAAACAGGAAGGGAATGAGAAGATGAGGTTACATTTTACAGTTAATCTTTTTTTTTTTTTTAAAAAAAAAAAAAAAGGAAACATTTGGTTCTCTGCCCTAGAATGTTAATAAAAGGACTGTAGTGACAATAATACATAGCCTTTTCCAGGGTAGGAAAGAACAGAAGAAATGTATGTTCTGCCTTCTGGCAAGAGCAATGATTTCACATTTTATCTGACAAATCTATCTGTATATATAATGCTTCAAAAAGCACAGTACCTCTGTACTGAAACATATGAAATCTAAATTAACAATTCTACAAAACAAAGTCATAACAAAAATAGAAAATGTGTTCTGAAAGTTGTAATTGTGGCTTATAGGAAAGAAAAGACTGGAAATGTACATTATCTAAATATTACCTACTTTTTGCATGTTACTGTTCCAGACACTGGAACAGCTTGCCCAGAGAGGTTGTGGATGCCCCCTTCCTGAAGGCATTCAAGGCCAGGATGGAACAGGGCTTTGAGCAACCTGGTCTACTGAGAGGTGTCACTGCCTGTAGCAGGGGATCGGGACTAGGTGATCTTAAAGGTCCCTTCCAACCCAAACTATTCTATGGTTCTGTGGTTCTATGACATGCATATAATGTAGATGTTTATCCAAGGATAAATAAAAGGAGCAGTGAGCTTTTTAAAGACACAGTGAAGTAGTTCAATTTTAACAGAAAATTTTGCATATTAAAAAAAGAACAAACAACAACAAAACTTGTTACTGGATTTCTTCCAGTAATTTAGTAATTTAAATGCAAATTCTAACATACAAACTGTTTGGCAGATTTTACTTTTTTGACTTTATGTTATGAGAGAATGGCCACAAATAATAACATATTTTCAAATATTTTTAAAAGTATAATCAGTGTAATTTAACAAAATTGAAGATACTATCAGTAGTTCAGAATTAAGATTCATTTGTGAAGTCTTTTCAACTAAAGAAAAAAGCACCATAAAGACAATCTTCTATCTATACACTTAATTTGTCGATACAATTTTACATTAATTTATTTTACAATTAAAATTAATTTAACAAGTGGCAAGAAAGTTTACCCAAAGCTATTTTTAATGTTGAAAACTGCTTCTTTTTTGTGTGTAATGTGGATATGCTCATAGCATATTTCACATTGTATGCACCAGCTAATTTGATTCTACATCTGCATTTGGCTAGGCGTATGTCAGTGTCACTGTCTTTTTATTTGTCAGTTGTCATTTTAGAACACTCAGAAATAGCATTTTACTTGGTATTTTCACACTTCTTTATATTCATGTTCCTTACCTTGTTTTTAACAATAAACAAAATCAGTTTTGGACAGCTCTTTGAAAGGATGTATTCCATTTTATGTTTGCATACTTTCTGGTGACAACAACTTTATTATTTTCTGGATTTCATTTAACGTGCCTAGAAGATGAAGCACTGACTTCAGACAAGAGGAACTGTATGTGAGCAAATTTCCTTACCAGTAATCAGTCCCAAAGACTTAGATCACACATAGATTTTAGTGAATACCTGAATTATTAATCCGTTTCATCTTAAGTATGTAAATTATTATCATTTCCAATTGAAATTTCTTAGCATAAAAGAGAAAAAAATCTAAAGAAAAGTGTTAACTTCTAACACATATCCTTACTGTCTTTTGAGACATGCAACGTGCTGTATTCTGATTTTTCCTTCTAATGTAAATGTAATAGATGATAGAATTGTAATTCTGCTCACTGTGTTAGCAAAGGCTGTCACTGTGTGTAGCAAATCAGGCAAAGACAATAGCAAAAAACTGTCATTGCACATTCAGCTCTTTATAAGAGAAATGGAAAAATACTGTGATGAAAGACTCATATGAAAAGACAGATGAATGCAGGAATGCTGATACTCATTTGAGTGCAAATTTTATCTTAATGCTTAGCCTTTTCTTTATATTATGTAGACTACTTCTGTTGTTCACTTTAGATATCCATATAGGAAACACTGTGATATTTTTCTCCATTGATATTTCTGTCATTCTAAAAAACTAAGCTTACGGTGAGATTATATACTATACCCATAAATGTCATAAAATCATACTCTGTAATCAGCATCTGTGTGGTTTGGTCAGAAGTATAGAATAACTATGATGAAGACAGTTGGCTTTATGACACAGTCTTATTATTGAGCTTGCAGGGCTGAAACTGCTTGGAACAGACACAGCTAGAATTTACCCAAAGGCAGGGTACATTCTCCATTTGTCATGAGACCAAGACAAATGCACTATTTCTCCAAAAAGGAGCAAATTAGCTTTCTATAGGTCAAGGCATGCTACACTTCACTGTCAAATGCATAGTCTGTAGCTACAGTCTACAATTAGAGGGCTCTGGGAGCTATATTTATTGTCATTATCACCACTGAATTCCAAAAGGTACATGTCACTGACAGAAAATGTGTTTCTTCCCCTAAGAAGTCCTCTGTTTTTCTGTAAATGGAAAAAGAGAAGTATAAGCTCAGGCCTCACTTTGGGTGGAAATTCCATTTTCATTTGTGACCTCCACCAGAAGTTGTCAAATACAAGTGGACATTTCTATGAATTTCAGACTTTAGGATAAATTAGTGGGGGACAGAAATGGAATTGACAATTGAAAATGCATGATCAAGATAACTGATTTCAGTGCACTACTAGAGATTCTCATTAAAGATGACTTTGTAATATAAATATCAGCTGTTTCCTTTGCTCTCAGTCCGTTAGCTGGTAATAAGTAAGAAAGGGTTCTAATGTTTAAACCTAACATCTAAGCCATCAAAATAATGTACAAAGCAGTTTCTGAAGGTTACAAATAAAGTCCCTGCCGTAATTTGTAAACTTGGCAAAACAAACTGACTTACAGACAAAATGCTATTCTGTGATCACTTGAGAGGCAGCTTAAGTGCATCCACATCACTGCTTGAAAAAAAAAAAAAAAAAAAAAAAAAAGGTAGCATAAATACTCCACCAGACAAAGCTTACTATCATTAGGCATTAGGTTTTTGAAAAGTCTAAAGCAGTTTTTCTTCAGCTATTATTTTTAATGTGTGTGTAACTGCATACAAGCAAGTATTTAAAAGCCATCAATTAAATACATTGCAGAGTGGTAGAAATGCTAAAATGTAGCCATTTTTGCAACTTCTGTTTTGATTCAGTATTAATAATTATTAAATTATTCAGACACAATTTTGATTGTATTTGTCTATCTAGGATGCAGCAAAAAAATTGTGCTGCTGATGATACACAGTTCATTTTTCTGTCTGCCCAACTGTTCATACCCTTCCCAAACAAAACTGACAGCTTCAAAGGAATGCTTTAGCACACAGGAAGTGTATTTGATAAGAGAGGTTGAATTGTAGTCACTGAAACGATATGACAGAGGAAAAGAGCTGTTAGCTTTCTTGCGTTCACAAAGATCCATCCAGACAACTCATCAGACTGAACTGGAATATCTACTGCGATTGCTGTATTTCATATTTGCATGTATTTTTGCTGTTTATTAGTACTTTCCAATACTTTAGACTTTTCTTCTTTTGCTTGAGACTCTGATGATCTCAAGAAAAGCACAAATTCATTTTCTTCCGCAAGAAATGATTTACTACGCGTTCTTACATGAAATTAGGCAAATCTTAGAGCAAGCTTGTCATAGATCTGCGTGTAGCCCTGATAGTGGGAAAACTGCTGTTTGCAAGTAATATTAAACCCTACAGTGCTGGCCTTATTTTCATTAATTCTAGTGTAATTGCAGGATGGGACATCAGTTTTCTGGTGAAAATTTTAGGAATTTAAAATATTCCTTCTACAGGTTGTGAATATAAACCTAGACACTGGAGCATGTTTAGAGAATCAAAGTATTTCTTAGTTTAATATTCCTTCTTCAAGCTGTTGTGGAGTTGCCACCTGAGTTGTTAAAAATGTGCTTCATTTCATTTCCACCCAGCTTCAATTTAGCACTTCATTTTTATGTGTGTTCCCGGCTCCCTATTACTCTCAAGCGAAAAGGGAGGGAAAGCATCGATGCTACCAGTAATTACTTTCCATTTCATGACTCATTCTAATGATTCCTCTTGCTTTCCTAATGATACACTAAAAAAATGGTTACAGAAATGCTGTCATTTTGTACTTTTAAGCAATATTGGATATCTGATGGCAAAATTTTAACACATTGTTAATATTAGAAAATCATAACTTTAAATATGCTTCTTAGTAAATATGCCCTCAGACTTTTCATCTTTCTTCTGGAAGTATACACGGTGGATAAATCTTCATATTTCTATTTCATATATTTCATATTTATGTTAGGCTGTTTTTGTTTTTATGGGTATAACTAAGTGTGGCTTCAGAACAGGGGTTGCTTTGAATGTTTTCTTGATGTAAGCTAGGGTTGGGATATAGAATCTGCTCTCATTAACAGTAATCCTGCATCAAGAAAATGCATTCAATTGTAATTTCAGTTTTTATAAGTTTAATGTGGTATGTTTAATGACACTAAAAATGATGATTTGGGATGAAGGGAAGACAGATTTAAATAATACCCAAGTCCTTCATCTTTCATAGTGTCTTTCTACAGTGAGGTAGTGACCAACATCATGGCTATTAGTGAGCAAGTATTGAAAAATAGCATTCTTTTCGCATGGTTGCAGTCTTTGCCTTCATGAGTTGCCTAGTTAAGAAAACAGTAGTTTGGATTATAGGCATGAAAAGAGAGTCTCTTTGCCAAAATGACAGCTAGACAGCTATCACAGTGAAAGGAAGAATAATAGATTCCCCATGATATACATTATTGTATCAAGGGAATCTCATTTAAATTGGATCCCTCTGCAGCCACCAGCTGTGACAACGTATGGTGACAGCAGAGACATAGCACAGATATGTAAAGCTTTTTCAAGCTGTGCTTTTTACTTACCAGGTTCCCAGAAATATGCCATAAATGTAATCCTCCCTAGTCCATTCCCCATGGCAGAGTAGTGTTGAGTTCAGCTGATATTGTGGTTATAAAAGCAATCTTCTGCACCTCCATTAGCATTCTGAACATGTAGTATCTGAGTGAAGGGAAGGTACTCTCTTCTATTCAGCAGATAGTATGAAATACGGGCCATTTTTCCTCTCAGTTTCTAAAGTGAAGATGCTCACAAAAGACATCAGTCTGATGTATATCTGCAACAGTTGTTGTATGTGCTGGAGATATGGGCAAGTAAATTAGAAGTAGTGCTGTATTCTCAAACTAGAGTTTGAAATTTGAGTTCAGGAACTGGATAATTATTTTTAAAACTGAATTGCAATTTTTAAAACTCTTCCTACATTTAAAGAGAGAGGAGCTTTAAAAATATATTTATTTTTATTCTTTATTAAAATTTCTTTTAGTTTTCCCAACTCACTGGGAGAAAAGCAGAGAAAAATTAAAGTGTTCTGATATGAGCAAGCGACTGCTTGATCATATCTATGTTTCTGTTTGAAATACATTATTTATTTCCTTACATAGAATACCTATGGCTAGTATGAGATATCTGGAAAGCAGTGCTAAGTTCTGTCCCTGAATCTTGTATAATTTTTTTGGTTATAGCATAAGCAGTGTGTTATACAGTTATACATGCACAGCTATGATTTTATATGTAATACTACTGTCATTACTGTTTTGCTTATTGTAAGTGAGTGGAGCTCAGAATCTTTCCTGAATCACCTGCAGTGATTAACCATGACAAGGACATTATGTGGCTAATCAATCAAAGGACCAGCCCATTTGTGAGTCTGGTGTTAACAATGATTGTCTATACACTTATCTGGTATTAGAATAGAAACAAACATTTTTATTTTTTTTTTCTTTTCAAATTTAATATCTTTAACAAGTTTCAAAACAGTGTTGACACTTTACCTAAAAAATCTTTTAATGAATTAGATGAAAATCATTCTCCAGAACTCGGTAAAGCAGTGCCCCAATTTCCATAGAAACTGCAACCAGCGCAAAGATAGAGTGAACTGTCTGATACAAAACAGTATTTTTCAACATAACTTTGGTGACCACTGTTAGCTGTAAATTTCACCATCAATGAACAAGAGCCTGCATGCCTCAGACAAATCTACATGGCTGTCTGGAACATGTCTTGTCTTTCATGTCACTGTCATTAGTGCTCAAGCACATCACCACCACCTCACTGTGCTCACATCAGCAAGCACTGATGATTGCCAGTGGGTGCCATTTTGTCCACATGGAGAAAATCAGTTCCACACCCTTGTTCCATACACACTTCCCTGTCAGACACCATTTCATCAGACTGCTGCCATCTGTCACACAGGAACAACATGTTATGGAATGTTGGCCATTCAGCCTCTACTGCAGTTTTTGCTAGCATCCACCTCTGACAATGTGAGCCAGAATAATAAAATAGGAGGCATTTATTTTGAAGCAGTCCTCATGCCTTTAATAATGATCAGAAACACAAGTACATCATCCCTTTTTTGTGCTGTGATTCATGAAACTTCAGAGTCATATTAGGCAGAGCATGTTTTGCAATATTATGCAAGTCCGAGTTGATCAACCAGATTGACTTAGGATAAAATAAAAGGTACTTGAGATTTCTAGCTACTTCAAGTGTAAGAATTACAATATCACTTTACTCTTTGATAAATTAAGGATGCATTTATCCTTTAGTAAGCTAATGGTTTTTATCCTTATTGCATGTAAGCTCTGAAGCTTGTTTTCTTTTTCCTAGTATTTTTCTTTCTTTGACTTTGGATCCTAGGGCACTAGGTGAATGGAATAGAGAGAGGTGAACTTGCATGTTAGCCTAAACGTGTCACCAAATTTAAACTGTTCTGATTTGGGTGCATTAATATGTAGAAATTTCCTATACTGTATCTTTCCAAACTCACACTTTGGCTGTGATGATGGGATTCACACAGAGGAATATTGAACAGGAGAGAGAATAACCGTTTTGCTGGCCTACGTTTAGACCCAAATAAAAATTCATTTCCCTCTCTTTGCTTTCTTCTGTCAGTAATATGGTTATATCTCTATAGAACAAATCTTGAAGACACCTCATGACTGTGCTTTAGGCTTAGAATATGTGTCATCAGCCTCTGAGTGGAGTAATGGTTGGACTCTTCTTTTAATTCTCCATTACCTTTCACTGTTCTAGAAGGACTATACCAGAAATAAATAAATAAATAAATAAAGATCCATAAAGCAATGTCCAAAAGACTACAACTGAAAGAAACAACTGCCACATGTACTGAAAATGAATTTATGGCCCTTCAATATGTTTGAAGTTATATAACAGTTCACATATCCAGCCACATAGATTTCTGCAGAAGGGAATAAATAAGCTCTATGGATCATGCACTAGATCTGTAGCTGGAATTTAGACTTCAGGACTAGATTTTGTGAACTTATTTTCTTTGATAAATCATAATCATGAGATTTGTTCATCGATCTTTGTCAACTACTTTTTAATAATCCTAAACTAAGAGGCTACCTCATGTATCTACAGGAACTATTTCCACTTTGTTCCTCCATACCCTTTTATTCTAGACATAATATGAGGTGTAAGTGTTATTACTGAAAGAATGGAGATTATTTTAAACTGCAGAAATTTTATTGATGCAAAATTCCAGCAGCTTCTTCAATGTTTCAAAGGATTTTCACTTAATACATTTTTGGGGCTGAATGAATCACAGCTCAAAGCCACGTGGCATATGTCTTGTGACTGTACACTCTCATAAATATACTACAACAGAAGCCTAAATGGAAACACATCTTTTTGAAACCATCTGTTCTTACAGATATCTGCAACAATAAAGAAAATAAAGGCTTTAGATGCTGCTAGGCTGCTTTAAACCTTAAAGGCATTTCCTATAGGTCTCTCATTTCATTCTGAGAAGCTCAATTTGTTTCACTTACTTAGAAATAACTTAGCTGCCATTTTTGTTACTGTTATGTTTATGAGCTTTAGAAAATCCAACTAACCAATGTACCTATATATGAATATTTATAAAACAGAACCTTTGTCGTACTAGAAAGAGCTGGTTTGCCCTCTGGTGAGTGTAGCTTGTCTTTGATTGTACATTTTATAAAAATTCTTAGGCTGCGGCCATTCTTTTAGTTGCATTTTTATGCTGGGGAGGGGGAACTTATTTCTTCAAAGGCAATACTGTGTCATCTCAGCTACAAAGATGGTAATCTTTAACTGTTACCTATTTATTCTGTTGCATCTCTCTGATCTTATGATATCTTTAATGTAAAAGTAGTTAGTTGGAATAATATTTTTATGTATTTAGATTGCATTCCTTTATTGATGCTGCCTATATAATGGTAAATGTGATTTAAAAAAAAAAAAAAAAAAAAAAAAGCTTCCAGTACAACAACTCTTCTGCTTACTTAGATCTCATTTATAAGGTTACAATATCTTTGCTAATGCTGTGATCAATATTTTAACACCATTTACAGAATTTCTATATACTCTAGTCCCCCACAGTGCTATTTTAAACTGAGATTTCTTCTGAAGTGAACTTCTGAGATTACTGCTCTCAGAAATTCAAGGTGTAAACCAACATAAGGAAGTAAATCTTCATCATTCAGAACTGTCAGTGTGACCTTGAAACCAGAGAATATTATGGAGCAGACCATTTTGGGTTCCATTGCACAAAACATTTAAGACAGTCAAGTCTAATCAGGGAGCAGATAGCATAGGTTTATGAAATTCAAGATACACATTAATGTATGTAACTGAACCTCAAATATTCAAATGTGTCAGTGCAACCTCAGGACCAGGGAGGATTGTGAAACAGATCCTCTTGGGTGCACATGCACATACAGAACAGTTGAAAGTTGAATGATCAGAAGCAGCCAGCATGGTTTTATGAAGGTGACATCCTTCCTGTCTGGCTGACCTTATCTCCTTCTATGACAAGATGATTTAGTAAATGAGGGGAAGGTGGATGTTGTTTACCTGGTTTTAGTAAAGCATTTTACACTGTCTTCCATTATATCCTCCTAGAGAAACAGGCTGCTAATGGCTGGGATGGGTGCACATTTCACTGGGTGAAGACATGGATGAACAACTGGGCTCAAAGTGTCACAGTGAATTGTGTTCAGTCCAGTTGTCATCCAGTAAACAATGGTATTGCCCAGGTCTTGGTACTTGGGTGAGTTTTGTTTAACATTTTTATCGATTATCTGGATGACCCCCAGTTCACAGACAATACCAAATTAGGCAGTACTGTTGATCTGTGTGAAGATGAGAAGGTTCTGCAGAGGAATGCGGATAGGCAGAATTTGTGGGCACATCCAATCACATGTCATTGAACAAGGTTGAATGCTCAGTCCTGTACTTGGGTCATAAGAGCACCATGCAACTGGCGCAGACATGGGAAGCATGACTGGAAAGCCACTTGCCTGTCAGAAAAGGACCTAGGAATTTTGGTTGACAGCTGAATGAACATGAGCCAGCAGTGTGCCCAGGTATCTAGAATGCCAAGGGTATTTCTGGCCTGCATCATAAATAGCGTGATCAGCTGGATGAGAGAAGTGCTTGTCCCCTTGTATTTGTTCACTGTGACACCAGACCTTGAATATGTGCGGAGAAGAGCAACAAAGTAGTGAAGACATTAGAAAACAAAACTTCAGAGGATCTTCTGAGGGACTGTGGAGAAGAGGTGGCTGAAAGGAGACCTCATCACTCTCTGCAACTATCTGAAAGGAGATTTAGTTTCTTTTCTCAGGTGACAAGTGAAAGGATGTGAGGAAAAGTCTGAGATTGTGCCAGGGGTAGTTTGGATTGGATATTAAAAAGAATTTCTTCATGGAGAGGGTGATCAAGCATTGAACAGGCTGCCCAGGGAAATGACGGAGTTCTCATCACTGGAGGTATTTAAGAGATGTGTAGACATGGCTCTATGGGACATGGTTTAGTAATGTCATTTGGTTGATCAGACTGATAGTTGAACTTAGTGATCTTCAGGGTCTTTTCCAAACTAAATGATTTTATGATTCTACAAGCTGTACAGTTTCTGAAAGGCTAACGAAGACAGACATGATATAAGGAAAAACAGCAGAAAGAACTACAGTTTTTACTTTCAAAGGTTGATGTTAATCTACAGACATGTCCAGTTTGTTTATTTGAAATACTTAAACCTAAGTGCCACACAAATGGAAAGCAATTCTGCTTTGACAGTGGATTTTGCAGGAGAATAAGTAGCACAAGCATCATACCTACATGACTGTTACATGACTAATAGGTTTTACCTGCATATAACTATTTGACAGCAGAAATTTGCAGGAAGCATGATTGTTCTTTTTCCATCATGCCTCATTTCAACAGAGTAATAGAGCAGGGGAAAGTCACTCCTGACCACCCTGGGAAAGGTGCCCACCCTGAACCATGAACTATAATTGCCCTCTTTTTCAAGGCCAGAGGCACACACTGGAAGAAAGAGCTTTCTGCCTGAGTGTTTTCTCCCAGAGACAGCTGAAATGAAATGTCACACCAATTATCTATGCAGGGCATGGTGTAGAGAAAGCTGGCTGCATTGCAAAGCAGCCCAATTACTAGGTTAGGCTGTAGTTTTCTTCTGCTGTTGATACTGCACTTGCACTGAGTCCCAAGGGCATGTGGGGCAAGCAGGTTGGAATGCTATGCAAGGTGCACTGCTAAATAAGTGAGACTGGAAGCCCTGGTGGGGAGGGGAGAAAAGGGTGAAGGGAAACAGCTCCTAAACCAGCCTGTGCTTTCAAAACCCATAAGCAATTTCTGTGGAGTTTGGAAGCAGTCCCCCTGGAAGATGTGGAAATTGCACAGCTGCAGCATCATGGGGCAGTGCACAGTAGAAGAGTTCGTACTGGTGCTGCTGACTTAGACACCAAGGTGAACTTGATTTTAAACATCACAAGAAGTTGTTAAGAGCTGTTGGTTAAGTAAGAGATATGAAAAAAAAGGAAAGGTTACTCTGATAACTGCCACAGTGGTAGAGATTGAAGCAATGACTGATTGCACTAAAAGCTGCACTTTGCTTTAGTGTTGTTTTGCTGATATAAGCAAAATAATCCAGCTGATCAAGAATGTTTGAATCAGATCAAGGTTTTGGGCTAGTTGTTTGCAGACAAAATATAGCCAGCAAAGAAAGTGTAACAAAATGTGAACTATGTGTGAGTCATTCCAAAAGTAATGCCTTCATTTCCATTGAAACTGCAGTGGATACAGAGAGCACAATAACACTATTTCATAGAGCAAATTTTCAGTTACAAAATGTTATTATTCGACATCGTCACCACCATTAACTATGCTTTGTTTTTGTTTTTGTTTTTGTTTTTTGCCAGTGATGAACAGGAATCTGCGTGGTGCACTCATAAAAAAATCTGCACAAGCAGAGGTAACCCTCTGTTTCACAGCTGCTATGATGACACTATTGCCAGGGAAATGTTGCCCACACAGCCTAACTTTCACTGTGCTCACATCCACTGCTTGGTCTCCAGAAACATTTAACAAGTGTCAATGAATGCCAGTGGGTGCCATTTTTTATGCATGGAGAAATTCATTGGCACATCCAGTGCGCCTCCATGTCAGACACCATTTTGTCAGACTGCACTTCTGCTGCCATCTGTCACACAGCAACGAAATGTAATGGGATACTGGTGGGAGGTTTAACCTCTTCTGCCATACTACCGACATTCACCTCTGATGTTATGGGTCAGCATAATAAAAAGGAGACACAACTGTGCTTTTATCAGGAAATCAAACATTCTCATCCAGATGCTTCATATCAAAATGGTACAATTTTTTTGTCTGGATTGAAAAAATTGCACTGTAATACAGTTAATTAATATTCACAGTTTTCAGTGGGTGTACTGTCTTCTCACATGGCAGTAGGACATTCTGCTAAGTGCTGTGACATGATAGCAGCTGTGATGAATGTAGCGTAGATATTAAAATATTTTAGGAAGCAGTGATTGATATCCAGCTGATAACGCAGTAGCTATCAAAAAGAATTTATTTATACTTTCTAAGCCAAAGAACTCCATCAAGACACACTACAGGCCATAAAATGGTTAACGGTGTGTCACAGCTTGCTATACTTCAATATATTTCTCTTCATTTCCCTCAATAATATTTAGTATATGCTCTATAAAGCATCCTTCTTTATTGAGTCCACTTTAATTGTACAGGTATTTGAGAAGCACATAATAGTGAGGTTTTTTCACTTGACACATGATCTGTTTATATGAAATAAAGTCAACTTAGGAAAAAAGAAAAAAAAAAAAAGGCATGTGAAAAATAAAACAGTAAATAGCTAAATTTAAAAATATTCAAAACCTTTTAGAATATTTTTAAGATTCTTAATATTGCATTATATTTTAAAACAGATTACTTTGTAACCCTCAGTGGAAAACATAGACATGACATTGCTGGTAAAGTTAAAAAACAAATTACTGTGATACGGAAGGAGAGGACATGAACCTTTAGTGAAATTCAGTTTTCCATCATCAACTATTTCTTTGCAATACCTGAATGATTTGGGAATATAAGTAAAAAATGTAGCATTTTTAGTTTGATATTAAGAGTAATGTTTCTTCAAACTTAATGGGGACAGTCTGTCCTCTTTTGTCATCTACTACTGCCAAATTTTTCAATTTGTATTCAGCTAAGTTGAACAAAAACAAGTGGAAAAATATCAGTTGGTTTTCATCTATCAGACCAAACGTATATGTTTGAATTCTGTTGAATTTTAAGTATTCAGAAGATTTCTCAAAGATAAGCAAAGAAATATGCTTGCCAGAAGGGGTAAAGTTATTCCTTTTCATGTAACTGCTGAATAGATAAATATTTTGTCATCTAAAATGAATAGCGATGCAAACTCAAGCAATTTGTTAGAAGACTAGCATCTGGAGATTGTTTTTCAAAAAGGAAGGACCTCTTAACTTGATAAATAACTGCAAATGTTGCATACAGTGGGGAAATAAGTTAAAAAAAAAAAAAAAAAAAAAAGACGAGTTGGTCACGGGGAGCAAGCTGCTAATGAATACATCAGCCAGCACCATTTGCTGAAGTCCTCCTATCTTTTGCATATACACATTTACCGTCATTTAATTTAGAAATAAAGCTTGCTGCAATAGTTCTGTGCTCTAGTAATTTCCAGTGAGGCAGGAACTAGATGCAGAAGGTAATACTAATGGGAGGAAAATAAGAAAAGGCTCTGATTGGCAACATGCTTTCTGTCTCGCTAAAAAGGACTGTATTCCATTACTGTGCCTCACCTCTGATCACCCAGAAGTAGAGCAGTGCTTTTACTACAAGAATAATGAAAAGAATGTT
The DNA here is from genome assembly GCF_039878825.1 of Excalfactoria chinensis. Lineage (NCBI taxonomy): Eukaryota > Metazoa > Chordata > Aves > Galliformes > Phasianidae > Excalfactoria > Excalfactoria chinensis. The sequence goes on from NC_092826.1 coordinate 53,126,470, forward strand.
TTGCCCTCTGTGTGATGTTCTGGGAAGAAAGATTAGAAGACTGGAAACTTTCCAGCCTTACACCTACTGCATTACAGGTGGGTTAAGCAGGGGACATATCCTCTTTAGTAGTTTGGTTTGGTATTGGCTCAGCATTTGAAATTACACTCACTGGATTCTGGTTGGTAAGTAAAAAGTACATACATACTAAAATTTGTTAGGCAAAAATCTGGCACTGAATTGAAAAGAATGGTTCCATTGCAAAATAAAGTGATTACAGTAGACGTGAAGTTTCTGGTCAAAGAGTACTGCACAGTAAAGCAATAATCGTGTCCTACTTGTGAAAGGAGGGATGTGCTTTCTGTCAGATGATGCCTTTGTTTTTTGATCGTGGTGAAGAACACTATTTGCATTCTTTATTTGATTGCAAGTTAAAACATTAAAATGCTTCCTTTTTCTCCTCTCCATTTCATACAAAGGTGTTGCTGTCAAAGCGCAATAGATATTACATCACTTTTTCTCTTACACAACTCAAGCGCTTAAAGACCAAAATAAATACATAAATAAATAAATAAATAAAAGCATATGCTAGGGAGAATTTTCTCTTTCCTTTTCCTTTTCCCTTTCCCATCAGATTCCTTCGCAATTTGGAGTGAAGGAACTGCAAGGTACTGTGACATTTGCTACTTTTTTCAAGACAATTGATTTCTAAAATGAAGAGGACTGGCTAACTGCTAGAAACAGTAACATTATGTTTGTCAGCATGCTCCTTGCTGCTACTAATTCCTTATTTTCACAGGAAAGTAGAAGTTTAGTATTGATTGGGAGGTGTCTCTGTTTCTAAAGGTATTGAACAACAGTATTTCCTCTCTTTGTTTGGTTCAGGTGATAGGAGGGTTTTGTAATATATTGTGGTACTCCAGCTGCCTGAGTTGTTGCTACTTACCCTACCAAAGAATTAAAAACTGAATCTCCCAATGCTCATTGTCTCTACTAAAATTCCTGAATATCTTATGAAAATCACGCTTATAGAAGCAAAGCATATATTCTGAAAGCCTTTAGTCTGACTGACTTCTGAAATTCATACAGCACACCAGTTGTCTTTTTAAGTCCGTTCCTGGTTACCTTCTAAAGCAAATGGACAGGGAAGTTCCATGCCCCAAAAGAGTTCCATTTTTATCATATGATCATTCTCATGAGGCTCTTTAAAAAGCAGAAATGCTTGTTTAATTTTATTTTGCCTTTCAAAGTGCATTTCAGAAGCCAGGGATTTCAATAGCAAGTACTTGCTGACTGACATTTTGAGCTTGCGTATCAGTTTCTTACCTATTTTAGAGGCTTCTTTAACTATGCCTCAAGTTCATTACATATCCATCCTTATAAAACAAAAGGGGAGGTAGCTGTTGCCTGGACCCTGTTCTCACACTTATGAATAAAAAAGAAAATGAAATCTTAAAAGGTTGTAAAATCTGTTTCTGTGATACACAGTGCACTTCGAGAAATATGTAACACTCATCTTTGCATTAGTAGCTCTCATGTCTGCAGCTGAAAGACTATATAAAGAAAATTATTTTAACTGCAAGTCCTAGCTTTAGAATTTAAATATGGTGATTTTATGATGCAGAATCAATGTCCTGAATAATCAGGATGGTGCATTCATTGCTAATGTGAGTTATAACAACTTTCTGGTTTTGTTCTTCTAATATTGTAAATCATATTTATTTTGTTGTTAATAGCATACCTGTTCTATAGGAGTTATCTCACACCTCAGCTATTGTAATTGTAGCTCAAGGCCTCAGCTAAGAACCACTCTGTACTCCTCTGCATTCTTTTATTCAGTTTAAATGGATGATGAAAGTCCTTATAATTAGTAATTTTTAATTACTATTTTTCCTGAAAATTGCAGGGAAAACTTATCTCTCTGTAAAGAGATAAGTTGAAAGTAACCAGAGGAGAAAAAAAAAAAAAAAAAAAAAAAAAAAAAAAAAATAATCAAAGAAACATAAGCTTAATTTTTTTTTAAGTTGCTTTGAGTTTTGTTTTGTTGTGGGTTTCTTTGTTTTTTATTTTGTTTTGGTGGTTTTTTTTGTTGTTATTGTTTATTTTGCAACTTTTTCCCTTAAAAGTGTCTTTGATGTGTTCATAAAACAGAGAAAATATATTATTAATTTTAATTTGGCTTTATGCTTACAACTTAGAGTCAGTACCTATACAGCACAGCTTTGCCAACTGCCATTTTGCCTCATTATAAAAGTACATCATCATGTTTCATTAGACACAGCACAGCACATTCAGAGTAATTTCTACTACAGTTGTGCTATAGCTTCTGTTTAAATCACAATTGATCTCCAGCTCTCTAAATTCACATTTTTGTCCTCCCAGAAAGCTATTTATATTCTACTATTTATCACCCTCCTTTTAGAGCTGTACTAATAAACCTAGAACTTCACATGCAAGTCAGTAAGTTTTACAGTGTTCAGCAGCGCTGTAACTCAAGAAAACCATCTCGTATTGTATGCTTATATAGTGTATGCTGTTCTAACGTGATAGGAATTTGAATAGAAATAGCACAAAAAGCAGAAAGCCAAGGCAGTGGAAAGACACAAGGCAAAGCTGATTTTAGTCATTTTTTGTGGTCTAGTGTATTCTGAGCAGCAGTACACAAAAGGCTGCTATGAATTTCACCTGCCTTTGAGCTGATGTCAGTAGCTGAAAGTGTCTAAATCACCGGATGGTTTAGCCATATGGAACAAATTCTATCCATACACAAATGATGAAATGAAGCCTTGAAAGCCAGATTTCATTCAGAAATGATGAAGTAGGTCCATTATGCTACTTCTCTTTTTCACATCCTGCTTGTGAAAGAATGGAACAAGTGACCAGATTTGCAATTACCCCTGGTTAGATTAAGGTGAAATCACATCAAGGTCCATTCATAAGAGAAAAAAATATCAACTTTAGTAGGATCAACTACCTACAAAGCAGTTATGCTATATGTGTTGGCCCTCCCCCAATATCTACCTACATTGTGTGGTTTTATAAGATATACTAGTAGGCCTAACATTCATTAATAACTTAAGAGGAAAAGAGGAGTAGGAAAATGAAAGAGAAATAAAAGGGAGAAAGAAATTACCAGTCCTGGATCCAGTGCCACATCACTAAAGAAATGATTTTCTACCCCTTCTTTCTTACCTATGCTTTCAGCAGATCAGTGAACTTATTTGCCAGAATCCACTATTTTTTGTCAGTACTGTCTGCAAGTCTGCTAGGACTAAGGACAGTTGAAGGCACTGCTGCTGCACTGCTTTTATGGTTTTTGCAATGCAAGTGTTCATGAAAGGAGTGGCTGCAAAAAGAAAAACAGAAACAACTCTCAGTAAGCTGAGAGAGAAAACAGACCAAAAAGGATGGAATATTTAAAGAGTTAGTAATAAATTTCTAGAGAGAGGACACCTGGATGTATCTTACTATTACTGATATTTTTTATGTTCTTTGTATATCTTTGTTTGCTTATTTGTGGGGGCAGAGGAAAGGGGGTTAAATAAATGCTTTGACTTAACTTGATTCTAATGCGATCCAAGAGAATAAAGGAATAAGGACCCTTCCCATCTCTAGACAAAATCAGATCAAATTGTTTGACACCCTTTTAACATTTACCTCAGCTCATTTCCTTTAGCTTTACACAAGTCAGATGAAAATGACACAGCTTGCTCACACTGAATCACAGTGAATTCCCGTTCAGGGAAAATGCAAAAGAACATCACTTGCATCCCTCAGTGAATTACAACCATTGTTTTTGATTTCCTAGTGGGTAATTGAAGGCTTTTACAGCTAGAAGAAATTATTTATAGTCATGAAAAATGGATTAACTTTCCTGAGTGCTTCATTGATGTTTTAGGCATCTACTTTATTCCAATTAAATTTATATAATCTAAAATCAATGAACTTCTTTATTTTAGAGAATAAATTATAGAGGAAAATAATTTGTTTAGGCTGTGTGAACTGCCTTGTTTCCATGCACTTTTTCTTTCTAATCTCTGCAAGGAAAGAAAGAATTCAAAGTGCTATTACGGTCAATACAGACAGAAGCCTTCCCTTTGTTCCCAGCGCCTTCAGTGGCTTCATAGAAGTCTAGCTGTGAAAAGGAAACTAGGAATTTTCTTGCTATGTCAGTCCAATGTCTGTATAATAAACCGACCTACCACGACCAGTAGCCTTGAATCCCAGTGACTCAAAAGAAGGCACGGAAACATTTGGTCATCTGGAGCATCTGTCCCCTAAATTAGTTTTCTCAGATTTCCTAATACTTAGAGAATTTCTCAGACCCCACATTTGCCCTATCTTTCATACATCAATTTTCTGTACTTTTTTTTTTTGTTTTGTTTTTTCTTTTCAGTGTATGTATTTCTTATCTGAGAACTGTAGAATTTCTAATTCAGATCAATATGTATTGATTTATCTCAAGAGAATACTTGGCTAAGTAAAGAAATGAAAGTAAATAAATTTAATGAAATCTGAGGTGGTGCTTTTAATGATCATAAATAAATGAGTATTTTTAAATATAATGGAATATTTAATTCAGAAGAAAAATAACTCTTTGCCTGGACAATGAACAGAGCATGGAGATGTTAAGACCTTCAGCTAAATAGCAGTGATTAGAACAGGTCACTGTTACCATGTCAGCAGTTGGGAGTATGCCTGTTGAGATCGCTCAGGTGAATTCCTCAGGTGAAGATAAGACTGCCGAGTTTGTTCAAGTTGCTTAGATTTTACCATGTCGATGTCAAATTGTCCTATTCAAGATGAACTGTTATATCATGATAACTTGGTGTCGTAGCCCTGAGATAGTGTAGATAGGGAAGGTTCTTTATTTCTGTTTGGTGAATCATGGCTGGGTTCACTGCTTAATATGAGAAATCTGAACTAAATCCTGTGAAACTACAAGGACCATTAAGTTATTATTCTTCAGAAAATATTCAAAAAGTCTGCTTCAGGCAAATGAAGCAGTGACTAAGACATATCCAAATTTTAGAAGTATTAGAAATAGAAAAAGAACTCTTATTTTTTTCTAGCCAATCTTTTCCATTTCAGCTTACATTACTTCTCTGGAATATAAAATAAACACACAACAGCTTGCAAAATTCTTTAGTAGAAAAACATTAATTACATTTTTTGATAGAATGTTACAACTTCATCTTACAAACAGGCATTAAATATGTAGTGATATTGTCATCTAAACTATTTTCTCTTGTGTGTGCAAGCTTATTTGTTTCACTATTCCTTTGGAAAATTCTTCTGTTCTCCTTCTACAGGTACATAAGATGAGATTTTGCAGTACAGATGGTAGCAGAAAGAGTTTTTCACACACACACAATAAAAAAAATCCTGTAACGTAGCTATGAGATGAAAACATACCTCTGTGATAATCTTTTAAAAGTTAGAGCTAACTATCATCACGCTTTCATTGTCTTAGCATTAGACAAAGAAACAGTTTTCATTTACAGACTTGTATCATAATTGTGTGTTATTCTGCAGAACGTCTCTGTTATTTTTTAAGGGAAACATATCAAAGCATTCCTGAATTTGCAGTTACAGTTTATCGGTGATTCATTCTTTGTAGAGATGAAGTCTTGTTTTCATACTAAAATCATTAAGAATGGAAAGATCAATAACATCATCTAGAACAACCATCAGCTAACACCTGTGACTGCTGTAGAGCACGTCACTCAGTGTGACATCTGCCCTTTTCTTGCAAATGGCCAGGGGTGGTGACTCCTCCACCACTTCCCAGGGCAGACTGAGTTTAAGGGGACTTATGCAACCTTACATCTTGGATAAAATGCCTGCAGGCTTATGTCCTATTAATTAAGCTTAAGGCAAAGCTATAATTTCAAATTGTTGTTAGAATAAACAATTAGCTTTCTTCTTTACAACTGCTCAAGAGATGAATCTTTCTCTCTGCATATTCCAGGAAGCTTCTTAATCATTGCCAGAGAACTAATTAAGCAAGTACAATATTTTCACTTTTATATGGCATCTACTATTACTACCTGGTTGTAGCATGAAATAACTTCCAAGTCCTCTAAGTAATATTTTGAAAGAGTATTTCATAAAAAACTGTTTCAAAGAAAGCTGAAATGCTTGAATAAAAAATACAAAGGCATTTAGAAGGTAGAAATCCTAAAAATAGTGTTTCATCCCTCCATATATTAATGTGAGATCTACTATCTTTTCTGAAGTTTGAACTTTGGTTCAAAAATAAATAAATAATTATGGGAAATTTTTAGTCACTTTAAATAACTCATTTTATTAAGATGGGGATAAAATTTTTACCACCTACAAACCACCCTCTGCCCTGCTTCTCAGAAAAATAAATTTAAGCAAGACTAATTCCCCATGTTACACTATAAGTGCTATATTCCTTAAATGACAGAAGTTCAAACAAGTCCAAGAATTTTTCCTATCTTTGGAGCTTGAACAGAAGTTCATCCTCAGCTAGCTGAGGAAGTGCATTAACAGGGTGAGCCTGTAATGGAGGTAGAAGTATATGATCAAAACAGCTGGTGATTGTAGCAGCTTTTCTGCAGTGAGGAACACAGCTCAAATGAGAACAAAGCTGTAGTGCAAAAATTTTCTAAGGTCATCTAAGACATAATTATACATTGTAACCATTTTTAAAAGCTGGATATTCCTTCCTTTGAACAGTCCAGAACTGGAGAACATTGGACCCCACAATGAAAGCCAAGCAGAAATTGAGCATGTTTTGAGTTTGGGTCTGGATATTGGTTTTGGTTGGTTGGTTTGGATTTGGGTTTTGGTAAGGGTTAGTTTTGTTACTGTTTACCTCCATATTTCTCTCACTTATCAGGCGTGCTAAGAAACATGCTGGGAGAGACAAAGGAACAGCTAAGCTGTACAGCCACACTCACACTAAATCCCTTCATGTTTTGTATGTCTTTAGATCTCACATGATACTCACATGATAAAATTGTCTTTTGAAAATTAATATTTGTAGAATAGATATCTATTTGGAGTGCTGTAAATCCACTATCCCTCCCCTTTTCTATGCTAAGCAATGTAAACTGTACTGCTTTACTTTTTTTTTTTTTTTTTTTTTTTTTTTTTTTAATTACTTTCATTTTTTCCAGTCAAAGCTGTATTTTACTGGAAGAGTAAAATGTGGTGAAAATCGTACACACTCCATCCCGTCAGACCAGATTTGTTCCCTGGCTTCAGACCTCACATACTGAGTTTCATTTTATGGCAAATTTTATAGGCCAGTTATAAATCTTTGTGAACACAGCATTTATAATGAAAATACTATCAAGGACTGGGCAAACTAAAGATCAACAGAACTATAACACCAAAAATGCTGATTAGTTCTTATCAGTCAGCCTTCAGTAGCATTCCATTTTCAAAGACAGTATTCATACATTAAACATTTTTTTGTCAATTAGGCTTTTTCTCTTCATTTTGCTTTAGATATTTTAATATGAAATTAGAAATCCATTATTTCACTTCACCTCTGTAGTTTCAGAAAATTTCTTTATGTCTTTGTAGTTGTTGGGGTTTTTTAATCCAAGGGGAAATGTCAACATGATTGGAAATGCCATAAATATTTAACAGGGAAAAACTCTATATGATCAAACTGATATGCAGTGTAAAAATTTGCATTTTTGCATTGCATTTTTAGAAAGATGCTCAATGCTAAATCAGTGGCAGATGTAGAGGCTCATTTTTTTAACATGGTAAGTGATAATACCATGTTGTTACCGGACATTCAGCTTTGATAAAAATCCAGTAAAAATATTTTTAGGAAAGGAAAAATCAACAGGGAGTTAACAAGCTGGTAAACCAAGGTAATAACACTGCATTCATAGATTTTTTTTTTTTATTTATTTATTTATTTCAATTCCTCTGGAAGATATAAATTTCAAGGATGGAAAAGAAAATTATACCCAAATTCCATTTATGCACAGAGATCAACAATCTGTTGTCTCAGACTTGCTGTTCTTTTATACAGGAAGCAAAAGAAGACAGCCATGTGTAGAGCTTAACCTAGTTAAAGATGGCAGAAAATGATTCATTACTGAAGCAAAAGTAATCCACGCCACTTTAGCTATCATTTGCATTTCACTGCTTTTATATTTTCCTCACTTATGAATTTTTCCACTAGAAGGATAATTTTTCCCAGTGGTTCATTTTGCTGGCTTGTTATGTCCCCATAAGGCAAAGCGTTGTAAAGACAAATCAATTTCTTCTTAACTGAGCTTTTCTTAGCTATTTTCTTACTCCTCCATGTTAGCCATTCCCATATGCACTTAGGACCAGAGCATTTTCTTATTTCTTGCTTTTTTTTTTTCCTGTCATATTGTCATTTCTCAGCATTCTTACTCTGTTTGAATGTTCCTTGAAGTAAAAGTAATAGTCACCAGAAGTAATTTTATCTCTTCCATTTTCTTATTTAAGTTAGCAATATTTAGTACTGCTAACACAAAATGACGCAGTTTTGTTTCTGTTTAAAAAATTAATTCAGAATTGAGCTTAATGAAAGTGCTTGCATTTCATGTAAAAGTGCATAGTTTCTGTTTACTTTTGAGGTAAATGAAATAATTTTACTTTACTTTGGACAGGCATAGAGTTCAGGAACAAAGTTATTATTCTCATAATAAACCTTATTCTTGCAGCATGTGTGCAATGTATTAGTTTCTGGTAGACTGAGTCCGTGGCTGAAATAATAAATTAGGCTGGGGATGCTAGCAACCTTGCACATTGTGTTTGGCCTTCTTAGGCAGCTTTGTTAGGGCACTCATTCAAGATCATATTTAGAATCTTAAGTAACCAGTTGATCATTTTAATGCATTTCACTATTGAAGAACACATATTTCCCTTTAGAAGCTTTTCTTTGAGGTCATAATCTTCATTATGAAACAAAAGCTCTATCCATAGTCACTTTTCTACTATGCACAATTTATATCATATGGGTAGTGATTCAGAAAATAAATAAATAATCACAAGCCTCTTAACTAGAATGCTACGAAAAACAGCTGGGTGTTTTTGTTAAGTGATATAAAATAAAGTAGTTTGTTTCTTTGCAGAAAGCAAAATGGCTGAAAACGAAGTATTGTGTCACATCAAAGAATAGTTTTGGATAGAAGATGGTCTGGAAGTAATTTGCTCCAACTTCTTACTCACTGCAAGGTTTGCTTAGAACAGGTTTCCCTGTTAAATAGTTTATGATTGATAACTGAAGCATCATTGCAGAAAATTTCATTTCTGCAGAGTTCTTTGAAACTGAACTTGGAAAAGCCTTCTAACTGACAGTTTTCATCTGGCAAACTCTGTTTTGAAGCAAACTTGGACTGTAGCCTAATTTTGTGTTAAGTGAGAATATGATTATGCTTCAATTTGTTGAAGTCAAGATGAACTGAGAACAGGGGAAAGAAGGAAGCAGTTCTCATATGTAGCTCTAGCACAAGAGCAAAAAACTAGAAAGAATAAATCAGTTTATCTGTGTAAAGACCACTGCAGTATGTATGTAGAAAACAATGGGAGGAGGCAAAGTACAAGCTTTCTGTCCTTATCTGCATGTTGGCTTAGAGTGTGGGACTAAACATATTGCCACTTTGACTGGATACTTTATTTAATCTCCCCGTGATTCTGGCATGCAGGCATACAAACATGAATTACAGAGGAGCACAGGAACTGATGAGATGCAGAATAGATTACTTTTTCCCAAATGCGTATCATATTTTGGCTGCAGGATTGGGGATAAAAAGGGGAAAGAATATTGGTAATGTGTGACATACAAGTAGAGGGAGAATTTCAGTAGAGGGCATTCCTCCATTTATAAGCAGGCAGAGACATAGAAAGCTGGTGCTGTAAATAAAAAGATCCATTATTGGAAAGAAAAAAAAAAAAAAAGCCCAGTGGACAAAGAATAATCAATTAAAAGTAGAAGCAAGGTAAAGCTATTTGTCTTTGGGAAATATGTGGCTGATGTTATGATATTTCTACTGCAAGAGCTGTACCTTCTTCTGAGAGCTTAAGTAATCTTGAACAGAGAGTAGACATTTTCTAATGTAAAATACAGCTTAAATACAATATAAGAATGAGGTTGCACTGTCTTGCAACACACAACTACAATTAATCTATTGAACAACCAATCTGCTGCCTACTCAATACATTAGTTATGTGATCTAACATAGTAGTGTTTTTCAATACTTGCTCTTTCAGGTAGAAGTACAGATGAAATCATTCTCATTTCCCTGTACATAATTTTAAAAAGTAATGAGCTTTAGTTGTAGGTTTTGAAACAAGGACATGCATATTTGGTTTCAAAATACTGGCTTAGAAACATATTTATCATAAACCTCCTGCATTCTTGTGCCAAAGCTGCAACATTGAAATCTTCTTCCTTAAGATACAACAATTGGATATATTGTTGCACAGCTATACAACTACACAGTCAAAAGGTAAACAGAGATTAAAAAGATGTTTTGTATGAAAGATTATCTTGATAGAAAGATAATCTATGAAAAATGGAAAATGCTTACCAATGTCAAAGGTGTGCAGTGAATTCCACAAAGGAGCAATCCCCAGAGAAAGAGATCCTGCCTTAGTCAGCCCTTAAATGAGATCTGGGAGAGATGGAGCCAAGCTCCACTCCTTCCGGTAGCACAGCTGAATTACCTTTACCTGTGCTCCCACAGGTGACTCATTATTTGCCTTAGGTGGTTAATCAGAGGTTTAGGCTGTGATCAACAGTTTCCCATACAATTGTAAATTTATCTGTTTTAAACTGACAGTTTTACAATCTTTTCCACTTCCACAAGTAAAATTTCTTCCTCTCTAGAGTGTGATCTCATACCAGTGCTAAAAAATTAAAATAAGTAACAGTCTTCCAGTTCTGGAAAGTGATAGACCTCTGTACCACATGTATTCTACTCAGGTGCTGACTGATCTTGATGTTAGCAAAAAATATTCTTCATTTCACTTAAAATTTTAAACAAAATTAAAATAATTACGAGAGTAATTATTAAATTTTCAAAATTCAAGAGCTTTCTCACATGCATTCTTTAAATATATACATTCTCTTGATGTATTTTTCTGTATCTTCTAGGATCAATTTATATATATTGATTCAAATTATTTCTAATAAAAATACTTCTAATTAAAAAAAAAAACATAACATTTTTATATGTTTCAAAAATAGTATTTTGAACCATTCATTTTCCTTTCCAAAATAAATATTTAATGAAATGAAATGCAAAATTGTTTTAGAAAATATTAAAAATTGGAGCCCAGCTGTGCTCACACTGTTTTTAATTCCAAAAGCAGTTAAATTCAAGAGAAAATGTGAATGTATTTGGAATTGAAAGAGGCCCACAGTTTCACTTTCAATGAGTGTATGAAAATCAATGTGCTGTAATGTACTTTATGCTATTTTTCAGTTTCCATCTGCTCCCTTCCGTTGAATTTTTTTGTGACTGACAGCACAATAATCACTGTGCCAATTAATGCCCTTCCAATTCAACCACATAGTTACTGCAAAATAAATGTTTTGCTTTGTAGCAGTTCATCCTGCTATGAAACTTTGCTTTAGTTATTCCAATCATCTAACAGCAGAAAAGGAAAAGCTGCTTTGTCATCAATAGCTCAATAGAAGACACTGTATATTCAATACAGAGAGTTGGCAGAATTTTAACCAGTATCAATTTATAAATAGGATAACAGCAATCATTTATTTTCTGCATAAAATAAAAGTATCTTTTTTGTTGCAATAATAGCCACTTAACTGATTTCTGATTGTAGCAGGGTTGTTGGTTTTTCTTTTCTTTTTTTCCTTTTTTTTTTCCTTTTTTTTTTTTTTTTTTTTTTTTTGGGGGGGGGGGGGGGGGGGAACCATTTTCTTTATCCAAAATAAAATGTGGACTCTCTTTCTTCACAACAAAAGGTCTTAGAAGGATAAAAGCCTCTATCGGAAATAAGCAGTTTTAGTTTCTTTCAATAACAGTTTCATTCCCTAGTGAACTTTCACTGCATAGCTACAACACCCTCCCCATTTTGTCTTAATAAATAATATTAAAGCTTGAACCATCTCAAAATGCTCTTCCCCACTGAAACCATATCCTTAGGTCAATCTATGGACCTCCTCTCATATTACCCAGGAGCTTTCACAGCTGTTGGAAAAGCCCTTAGAGAACACAAATCTAGACTAAAGGCTGGTATTAGTTCTGTGAACTTTTCTGGCTACAGAGCTGCATTTGTTGTCCAGTGAGTACTCTGTGAGAAAGCAACAAACATCTCTTACTAACATTTCATCCCTGAAACATCTGTTAGCTAATTCTTGGGTTTTTTTTCCACCTCTTTGCACCATCTTTGCTGGATGAAACCTCATCTTCACTGGTTTCCAGACTGTTCTATTCATTGAGAACTCCAGAATTTTCCAGCAGATATTTCTAAAGCAGAGATTGCTTTACAGTGGGACAAGTTCTTCAACCTTTTTTCCTTCTTTTTTCTTTTTCTTTTTGGTCTCAGCTTATATTGACTGGTTCACTGAAATTTCTTTTCAACGATGATGATTTTCTGTAACACTTGCAAGCAAAGTGTTTATTCCTTCAGCCACTTCTAAGAACAAATATCCAAAATATCTGCATATCTAATTGGCTTTAGTTTAATGACTTCAATTTTGTGCTCATAATCTTGGGAATGGAAGTGCCAAGTTTTATTTTAAAAGATAAAGTGTGTTATTATTACTTAGAAAAGTAAAACTACGCTAGAAGAAAATCATTTTGTTTGTAAAGTCATCTGTTCAGGGGTTAGGAAATCCCAGAAGAAAGCTTGCTGTGCAGCTGCAAAAGACTGTTTCTTTATTTCATCTAGTAACTATCTAATATGAGGTACTTAGAGGGATCTGCGACAGAAGCTGATGCACAGGACTCTCTGCTCCAATTAATTTTTAATCACTGTAATGTAAGAATTTACACATACATCACAGAACATCTTAGCTACAGAGCTTTTAAAATGGTCCTGCACTGGAAAGCTGAATAGCATGGCGTCAATTTCATTTGCCTGAATTTGGTTTCGTATTGCTCACAGGCCATCATTACCCAAACAAACGAGCTGGAACCAAAGTCAATCTGAGAAAAAATCCTGCCTTCTCTTCCTCTTGGCTGCTCATTCCTGCTCCTCTGCTGTGCCAGTGCAACAGTCTGTAGGACACTCTTGCAAGCCAGATGACCAAAGTTCTTTATTTTACAAAGCAGCCTTTTAGACAGTCGCAGTGGCACAACTGAGCAACTCTGAGGGCAAAGAAGAGAAGGAAGGGAACATTTTCAGCTGATTTTTTTCACTACAGGAAATGTAATGTAAAATCCTACCCAGACAGAGTGGAATTTAACACAGGAGTTGTACATCATAGTTGAGTGCTATCAGATGAGAGAGATTCTTGAATTCCTGTATTTGTAAAGAACTGTGACCTTTTTTTTGCTTTAGGAAAGAAAGAGGTTTGGCACCTGGTTTTTTTGTTTGTTTGTTTGTTTTTTGTTTGTTTGTTTGTTTGTTTCTTGAAGAATTTGAATTCTGAATCTCAGAAAGAGAGAGAAATGTTTCCCAAAAGGCAGCAGTAAAGGAGCTCTTACAGTTTACCCCTGCATCTCTCTCTTTTTTTTTTTTTTTTTTTTTTCTTTTAATTTAGCTGAGTACTGCAAGTTTTCTCTTAGAAGTAGTGATCGATCTACTTGTATGTACATCAATCACTGCTGTTACTAGGAAACCATTGGGTTTTTCCTCTGAAGAATTGTTATAAATAGGCACTATGTCATGAAATAAGATCCTGGTATACACTGGCTCTGCTTCCAACATAATTAAGATCAGGAAAAATCTAATTTTGCTGTAATTTTCCAGGTTACATTAAATTATCTTTATGAATCATTCATACTTAATTGCTTTGGACTACAGCTTCATTGCATTCTATGATCCTGAGAGTAAGTTTAAATAGGGGATGATGTAGACTGAATATTACTTACCAAGGTCCTGTCCTAGAACAGAAACAAAAATACATTTTGTACATAAGCCACAGGAAAAAGCTTACCTGATTCTGCTGGTGTCTTCAGGTCACAAAGACTGTGGTAATCAAATTCCTCCTATGCTGACTTGAGAAGAATTGTAGAGAAGAGTTAGTTTTGTATTCCTGAAAACAGCTGTGGGATGAGGCATACATCCAAGAAATGGAAGACCTGAATGCAGTTTCCTTTTTAAACTTAATAGGTTCAAATTTATCTTCAGTAATCTAAAAGACTGCTTTAATACCTTATCTAGAAATGAGTTTAGTAGTGGTACTGTTCATCACTACAATAAAACTGCACTATTCTACAGCAGGGAATTAAAAAGAAGCTATATGGCTTAAGTTTAGGAACTCAATTGAGTAACTACTGTCTACTTCTGCTCACTGTCACGAGGACTGATTGTTTTTCTTCTACATTTTGGGAAAAGATATAAAAAGGGACTGAAAGTGTCACTTCAACATATTTTATTTATCTTTAATTGTATTAAAAAAAATCCACAGCCATTCACATGGGTCAATAATTCACTATTTAAAAATATATTATTCCTGCTTCTGGGTAAAAAGAAAGCATGACTCTAACTCCCTGAGAAGGAAAAATTTGATTCACGAGGTTAAAACCAATGGTCATGTTACTTAATGTTTCTGTCTGAATTAATTTTTTTTTTTTTTTTAAAAGTCAACAGGAATTTTGCTGCAGTTCTCAAATTAAAGAAACGTTAAGGCTTTACTTACTTAATGTAGTTTAAAATTGCTCAAAGCACAGCATTTAAGACTACTGTCAAGGTATTAACAGGCTCTTCAATGCTTTTGCTTTGCAGGTCAGATCTCACAGATCTCACCATACATTCTAATTCAATTTGATGCAAAAGTTGCTTGAAACAGAAATGTTTAAACTTGGTATATCAGTCAAGTTTTGATAGCCAATGTCTACCCAGTAAATGAACAGTAAAAATACGCATACAAAATTCATTCCGCTTGGTTGTATTATGTAGGGGATTTTATGACCATTACCATGCCACTGGGAATTACATCTGTTGTTATATTTGTCTCCAGTGTCACTGAGATGTATGTTTTATTCTGTTTTTAATTTAGTTTTTATTTCTCTCTTGGTTCTATCATTGCTCGTATAGACTCATTTTTAGGGGAACTGTGATTTTTTCTCATGAGGCAGTCAGTAACTTGTTTCAGGCAAACTTTTCCAGATACAACAGTTATGACAAAGTTTTGCCAAGTCTGGTCAACAGTATTCTTAATGCAAGTACTGCTAAGGCATTCTAGAAAATTTCTAGTTGTTTTGGAACCTTTCAATGTGAGCTGAATTCTTCAGTGTACAAGTGTATGGTCTGTTAAAGCTGTTCTTTACTAGCTATGTGCTCAACAGAAAAATAGTATTTTGTTTTCCAACATATAATAAATGGATTAAAGAATGTTTTAGAAAGCAATCTCTTTAACCATTTGGAATAGAAACTTAAATACACATTTCCAAAATATGTAGAATATACTTTGCATGAATATGCATGCTATGGAATGTAACGTTTAGCTACTAATTAAAACTCAGTTTCAAGAGGGAATTTTGAACAAAGTACAGAAGCAAGTCATAGAAGTACTCTTCTAATGCTTGACATTATTTGCATAAAATTTCACAAACAATTCTCCATCTCCCTGACTGTGAGCAAACAAGTCATGATTATGTAAAATTCTCAAATCTAACCGAGAAAAGATCTCACATAGCCTTTTATCAACTAGTCTTCTGCTATATGAGCACATTCCATCTCCATTTAACTCCTGCCACTTAAACAGGTCTTTAGATAAATAACTGCATTAGTTCTGCATCAGCTTTAACTAAGAAATATATCTGAGATTTATGGAGTATGAAATATATGGATATAATATTCTGCAACTTGAAAATAAAAGCTGAGCCTAAATAACATTTGTGTTGGGTCTGGGGATCTCCTGCCTCATCTAGTCATCTCTTGCCTGCATGTGATATGGGAGCTGCCAAAACCCTTCTTTCCAGCTTCAATGGGATAGGTCTGCTTCCAGGGCACTGTGGCACCACCAGAAGCAGCAGAAGACATGCAAAACACCGTGACTTTGTGTTGGAGCATCCCAGTCCTGCTTTGCAAGGTTCCTCAAACCAGAGCATTGAGCCTTGGCTTGCCTCTCTGACACATCTTTCATACTCCCCACAGGTCATAGCTTGGGCTCAACGAAGGTGTCCCGGGCACAGACATTTCCCAGCTACCCCTCGGAGCAGGGTGAGGAGCACCAGCAGTCCCTCTCGCTGGCCAGCAGCTACACCTTCAGCTATGGCTCGGGCCTCGTGCAATGACAGCCAGGGGCAGCTGGCCAAGAGAGACAGTCAAGCCTGGAGCCTGCTGCCAGGGCCAGGGAGCAGCGTGCACCTCCACACCCACAATTGCCATGAAAACTGAGGCCTACCAGCTCCAGCCTGGCCACCCTGAAGATGGGAACCTGGAGAGGCAGCTTCCCTGAAGTAGAGGCTAAGTCTTTATTTATTTGTTTTGCCATTCCTTCTGTCAATATGTTTAGGACAGAGGTGGTGGGGGGAGGGAGGGTGGGAGGGGAGGGCAAGCATTCGTGTTGTAAGAAAGTGGTTGAAACAAATGAAACTGTGTTGGTGTGAAGGTTTCTGCATGACCAGAGAAGGCCCTGTCAAGGGGCTCAGTCACAATGTGCATTTGACATCAGGGTCTTCCTACCCATCTCCATCAGCAGGTCAGTCTGTCCTTACTGGTGATACATTTAGGTCCTCACTGTAGCCCACTGACTCCAGCTGGATTCAATGAAATATTGCCAGTTAAACAAGCAGCATAAGCACTGCAGGCATTGCCTTTAGATCCAAGCAGGTTTGCTGATTGTCATAGAGGGCCAGTGGTTTTTGAGTAAGGCTCCAATAGATACTGGAGGCAAACTGATGCTGTTAGTTGAGAATATAATTTGATGTACTAAGATAAAGTTATTGCCCATTGCATACATTTTTATTTTTTTTTAATTCCTCGGGCATAAATTCTGTTTTTACTAATGTGAGCATACTCATAAATGCCCCTAAGAGCTGCTAGTGTTCACGTGAGCAGCAAAGTCCCAACCTTAGGACTGCTAAGTTTTACCATTTGCAAATTATTTAAGTAACAGTGCCTGCAAGCATAACTTTAAAAAGCAAAGAAACCCTGTTCTTCAAGCAAGTATACCTGGGCTGTCTCCCTGGCTGGCGACCTCCTGTTTGATGACTGGGCCAGACATGATACAGAAGCTGAGTTCTGATCCTTTGTCTCTGGTCAGCCTTTCTTTGCTTTTCCTGTTTCCTTCTCAGATTTCTGATTTAGATGCACATTGTACCTTGTGTGAACTGATGTATGCATCAGTTTACTTTGAAAAGGATGATGAGTACATCTCAATGGAAATTTTCTGTCTTTGGAAGATGTCTTTCAAAAGTGAAATGTAGTAGGTGTGTTTGTAATTGGTAATGAGCGAATAAGTTGGAAGGCATACCTGTAGGTGGGGAATAAGTTTTGTCTATCATGAATATTTAGATTTCTGTAGGTGATATCAAATATGTATGTACTTCTCACGATGCCCTGAAATATCTGAAAATGTGAAAAATCAGCTCTCTTGTTATCACACGAGCAGGCCTTGCATTCTGTTCCCAGTATGAAACTGATTGCCATGATTACCAGAGGAATTATTTTCATTAGTTGTTTCTCAGGACATGTCAAGGAAGCATATCAAGGACGAGACACATATACTCTATTCCAATTAAACAATCGGTTTTATGTACTATAATTTGATTGAAGAAAGTGCTGTCAGGTTGTTTTATATATATACATCTATAAATATATATGCATTAAAAAGTACAAAAAAATACTTCTGCTTTTGATTAAACTTTTACTGATACGGTATGTCCAGCTTTTCTCCAACCATTTTACAGACTAAAGAGACTTTGCAGACTTACAGCTTTCTACACCTCAGTGAACAGCTGCTGAATAAAAAAGCTTTGTGATCCGCTTGAATGAAACACTTCTACCCCACCACAATCAACTTTATTTATTTTTCCTCTCTTTTCCTGTCTCATTCACTGCCTCTTCTCCTTCTCACAGTGCTGCCATACTCAGGAATAGAATGGCTCCCTACAGAGAATATTTTGATGAAATAAAATGAAAAACTGCTCTCCCACGCTGTCAGGGAGCTACACCCATGGTGCTCCCTGGGCTTTACCCATCAAGGAAGCTTCATTCACACTCCAATTTAAGAAAATTTTCGTTGACATTTTGCTTTGGGAAAAAATCAAGTTTACAAATGTTATATGGGAGATGTGATACAAAAGGATATAATACTGGTATAATGCTGTTAATCTAGGAAGCTTTGCCAAATATATGTCTTTTGAGGAACTGGCCAATTATTTTTATTTCTACTCAACTGTGATTCTTTCACTTGCCCTAAAAGCATTTATTTTCTTTAAAATTCCTTAGATTATATTTCCAGTATCTTTTGCATTTTTTATGCCATATCCATGAACTGTTTTCCTCTGTGACTTGAATACCAGTCATTTAATAGTTTTATATTTTCCATAGCCCCCAAAAAGATAAAAGGCAAAATAGGATTGTTATCAGAACTCCTTTGCAGACCCAGTGCCCATACACTTTCAGAATCTAAATCCTAAATCTAGTGCTTTAGCTATGTTTGGATGACAACATCAGATCTATATAGTGCACACTTTTCGTTGCTTGCAAAAAGGTCCCCAGCTCTCTCAGGTGATTTTGTCTTCCTCTATTGCCTAAATATTGCCTCAGTAGTGAAAATGTAGATGCTATTTCAAAAAATATATATTGAACACATTGGCCACATAAAGGAGTTTTACTAAATGTCTTGCTGTAAGTCCTCTCCTGCTGAGAGGAAAACAACATGCCAGCAAGAAAGGCACAAAGAACAGCTGGCATCCCAATAACATACTAGAGTTGTCAATGCTGTCCACATGGTTCTCCACATGAGGTTTTACAGTGAGGGTGACGGAGCACTGGAACAGGCTGCCCAGGGAGTTGGTGGAGTCTCCTTCTCTGGAGATATTCAAGACCCACCTAGATGCCTACCTGTGCAACGTGGTGTAGGGAGCCTGCTTTGGCAGGGGGTTGGACTCGATGATCTTTAGAGGTCCCTTCCAACCCCTACAATTCTGTGATTCTGTGATTCTGTAAATATTTTCCTTTCATTACATAATGCAGCTGTCCTGTTTATAAATATCTAAGATATTTCATCTAGTAGCAACAGACAGAAAATGAATTCCAGGGGAAACTCAAGAATGTTATCAACAAAAGCAAAGCTGACCTCTTCAGAACCTATTTCTCGCATACAGTAAGCACAAGCACACAGGAAGTTGAAGACAAGGATACAACTTCACAACATACTACAACACAGTCAAAGCAAACTGAGTATCTGAACCACAAAGGTATTCTGTGTCTAGTGGCACTTGCCATTTGTGCCACTCCAGAACAGCAGATGATACCATTGTAACTTGTGTATTTGTCCAACTTCCAAAATTGTTCTTCAGGAAATCTTCATGAGAAGCAGGCAGGCACTAGGCCAACAGTTTGCCAGAAAATGGTTTTCATGGAATCGCTTTGATTCCTGGCATATGCCTGTCAATAACCTAAGTGATTCCCCACTGAGACAGCTTTGGGCAGCTCCTAGTGGTTCTGCCAGAAGGAAAGCTATCTTTTTGGCACACGTGGTAGAGCTGCCTGCCTAGAGACTACAAGGGGCTATAGACAGGCCCAGGGGCCCTACTGGCCCCTGTTCAAGTCTCGGCTGTCCTCATGTGCAAGGAAATATGTTCTCTCCTGACCTGAGAGGATCTCTCTGTTTTCAGCCAGTGAGCTGAGAGAAGAAGGAGGGCGACAACATGTCTTCAGTGGTAGCCAGCTACAGCTGGCGAAAAGGGAACTTAGTATTAGTACTTTACAAAATGTTAAAATTAATGTAAGGTGATTGTTTTCATCCCAGTTCTGAGGAAATGTGAAAAATATATAGCTACAAGTGTGACTTTTTTTTTTTTTTTAAAGACCTTTACAATGAATGCATTTATCCCTATAAACAAATGACACACAGCATTGCTAAATATAGTTACCAATACCTCCTAACTGACTATTATGAATTGATGCATGCTAGTACTCTTCATTTTGAAGTCACATGGTGTAGAAAAGGAGAAACTGAAGGAGCCTAGTAGTAAGTCATAAAATAGTGCTAAGGTACTTGAGTAGCCACATTTTTTATATGGCTACATTTTATTATTAATAGCTTCAATCATTTGTGAATATGATCTATTGGAGTAAATTTGCCTACTGATGTAAGAAATATGTCATAACATGGAGTTTCCTGCCTTCCTGAATAAATGTTCAGGCTCTGCTTTCTGTGTTGGACTCTGATTGCAGGTCTTCACATGAAACCAGCTTATGCAAAATTCTTTTTTTCTCTCTCTTTTTTTTTTCCCTAAAGCTAACAAATAAAGCTTGGGAACATATCAACAAACCAAAGAAGTTTGTTAGACAGCAACAAGAGCTGTTCTCTTTCATTTTGTCAAAAGTCTGTATCAGTAATTTCCAAAGCATTTTGAGAAAAATACTTCATTTCACAAATGAATAGAAATCCTTATGGGGAGTAGGAAACACATATCTAATCAAGCCTTGTTCTAAACTTATAAGACTGTGCTGGAAGAGGGGCTGAAATTACCTGAGGTCAGAAATCTTTTGAAGTGCTCTATATAGCAATAATTTAAAGCATGCATACAGCCCGCAATAATGTATAGCATGCATACAGCCTGTGGCACCCACTTATTTAGGAGTTGCTAAGTGCAGGCAGACTGTGAAAACCCTCACCTGTTCATGACAAACAGAAAAAAAAAAAAAAAAGAGCATTAGTCAGATCTCTCTATTGCATTTATCAGAAAAGGAATGAACTTCATGCTTGTTCAGCTCTTGATCTCTAACGTAATATGCAATACCATGAGGAGTACAGATTTTTGAGCTATTTGATCTCTAGAAAAAAATCATCAGCCTGTAGCATATAAACCTCTACTCAGACTTAGCTCACCAGCCACATTCATTAATTTTCAATTGGTAACCTAGAAACTGCAGGATGGTTATCCATGACAAAATATAAGTCTTTTAAATGGCTGTGCTTTCTAGCATGAAATACGGTGTTATTTATTTACTACCATTTCTTCCTCAAAAGAAATGAGGAATGTGTTCCAATTAATCTGCCTTTTAGGGTGTAATATCAGTGTGTGTTTATCTCCTTTTATACCTGCTGAAAATAAATATTCATGGCTTTTAGCCACATACAGAGTAGTGTGGACTCTAGTGTGAGAAGTTTCTTGATTATAGGAACAGATCCAACAGCACTGGAACATTTTGTTTTTCCATACATCATCCAAATATTTGTGACTCTTTCCAAACCAACTTGTTTCACAACTTGTATATATTAGAACCCTTTACTTTTCCCCACTGACAACAGGGCTATGCTTTGTTAGCAGGAGGTAATAACTGGGCACACGACTTAGGTGGCAAAACTTTAAACTCAAAGGGTATGAGGTTTGATATATTAATGCTGAAAATGCAAAGTCTTGAAATCCGTAAAGGATGTTGTGTTTGTTTTTGATATTCTAAATAAACGCTCTTCATTTTAGATAAAGGTGTGTGTTATCCTGGAAGCATGTGCAGGCACATGGTGAAATAAAAGTCCAAGGACACTGTCAAACTGGCTGCAGCAACTGGAAGTCTGTCCATTCCGGTGCCCTTACAGGACAGCGAAAGGTGATAGGTGAAGCTGCTGTGTATTTAGCAACTATTGAAATGTCATGTTCTCTGAAACCTAAATATTACTGTCCAGAGGTGAAGGGTTTCTCAGAAAATGGAGATTCCACTTTACAAATATACTTCTAGCATATTCACATGCATACACAGTTTGATGGATTTTTATGGATATGGTTAAAACAGATATGAAAGGAGGTAATATTTAAGCACGATGTATTACAATTACAACATGTTAAAACGTCAATATTGATTTGAATTTTGCAAGTTGCAATGGAGAAGAAAATTCCTTTTTAAGGAAATGAAAGCTCAAAATCCAATATGCTATTTAAGATGAAGGAGTTAATCTTTTTAAATCCAATGGAAGTCCCAAACAGGAGTTGAGGTTTCATTTTTTTCCTTGAGTACAGAAATCCTCATGAGGTTCAACAGATTTACCTCATTCTGTTCCTACAGTCCTGAGATTGTCAAGAGAATGGATACATTTCACAGCAGTGAAATACTCTTAACAGTATTTGACATGACTGAAGTTAACCCTTGTTTTTAATATGGGCTGCATGTTGTTTTCAATCTTTTTATGATTGTATGACAGCAAGACTGCAGCGTACATAGAAAACAGCACAGTATTAATCAATTGACTTGGCAGTTTGATACCAATAACAAAACTAAAGGCTTCAGTTAAATGTTTATTCTTATTGGGGCTCCTATGTCTAAAACAGAAAAAAGAAATATACTTAAAATAGAGCTGTCCTCACTGATGTTAATTGTTGCATTTTTTGAGTTTCTGTAGATGACAGCCTGTGACAGGAGATATTTATGTTCTAGGACTGCCTTTTGTAAGCCTAACTGATTTAAGATGGTTACAAGGAAAAATCAGACAACGCAGAAAAAATCTAATATGATTTTCTACTCAAATATGACATATGTTCACTTTTTCACTGCTTTGAGGTTTTTTCCTTCTTTGCAGAACACTATTTTAGAAAGAAAGGATCTGAAATCTAATGAAAATTATAAGAATAAGGTAAGAAATGATCAAAAAATAGTAATAATTAAAACCAAAACGTTAATCTTTAAAAAGATTGGGAGAATTTAGGAGAATTTTAGCAGATAGCACTGGATCATGTTGAGTGCAGTACAACTTTCCAGAACATTCAACTTCTGATTTTATCAACACTGGGAACAATATTTTGTGTTTAACACAACCCACAGCTCTATGACACTCTATGCAATAGGCTTAGAAGCGCTCAGTCCATTTTCCCTAACAGGGCTGGAAGAGCCAAGAGCCCAGCTTAAGTGCATTATGCAATCTAGTGCTCAAAAATATACACAATGCATTGTAACTGTTAGTATACAATTCTGCAGCCAGATATTGCTAAAAATATGACTTAAAGAGTATTTGAGAGCTGATCAGATTTGTGATAATAGCAGCAGTGTTTGCATTTTATGATGCATAAAAAATAGGTACACGGGTGTTCCCATTTATGCTTCCAATTATAATTCAACAAAGTTCTGTGAGAAAAGTCCTCCCTTAATGTGATTTTTGTGTAAGTTATGGAAATTTAGAATGAACTAATAGATGTCTGCTTCAGACTGTTTTTTTTTTTTCAGAGAAAGATCAAAAGGAAAAGATCCTGTGTATTTATATGACTGTATCTCAGCATGATAAGCTGTTTGTCATTTAAATCATGTTAGAAAACTTACTGCTTCATAAGATCAATGATTTACTTACCGTAACTTTGTAAGTAAATAAACTGTTAAGAAAAGTGATAAATCTCTGTCAGAATCACCAAAATACTTTTTTTTTTTTTCTAAAACTACACAATTATTGTTTTAAGCAAGCATAAAATTAGACAAAAAATGTCACAGAGCTAGAAATTTATTTTAGTCATTTTATCTAATTTTTCTGGCTAACAGTGTTGATGTGGAGCTAATAAATACTAATCTTTTGAAACTTGCTGTAAATAACTTTCTATATTTCCTTTGCAATTTCTAGCTTGACCCTTATGTTCCAGGCACAGGCAGTAAGGTGAAACTCCACCTTTGTAGTTCATCAGAACAGTGACACAGTGGCATGGCGGCAGTCTGCTCCAGTAGCCTCCCAGCCTCACATAGCTGACGCTATCTCAATAAATCCGAGGCTCTCTTATTTCAAAGGAAGTGTTCACAGACTTCCTATGTATTTGTCCTATAATTGTCCATGTTCTCACCCTTCTCTCATCAGTCGTTATTCTGTATGGAAGGACTAGAATGGAGAAAACAAAGCATTATGGGAGAAAACAAAAATGAGAATGTTCTTGCTGGAGGAGCACCCTACTAGGTGCTGTGAGCCCACTCCTGGCTCTTCTTCTTAGTCCTTAAAGTATGAGTTGTTTCTGTACAGGAGCCCAGCTTCAAGAGGGAGAGTTAGAATGGGGTGTGTCTGCTGCAGCCTACAGTAGTCCCTGGCTGTTTTGGTATGCAGGAAGCTGTATGAAACAACTGTGGTTGCAGAAACATGTGATATGTCATTTACCACTGAAAAAACTAATCAGTCTCAGTGCTTTGAAGACCACTGTGTCTGTAGTCTCAGGGTGGGACCCTTCATACTAGATGTCAAATGGAAAGTGACCACCCTGACCCTGACCCCTCACATGTACTCTGACATCACATCCCAGAACGGCACACCCATGGAGACACATCATAATCTCAGCTATTCTGTGCTCTAGCCCAGTTCTTCAGGAATGTGTGAGTAATTGAAATGTGTGTTGAATTGCTGTACTTTCATGTTAAATAATGTACTCTGTGAACCTGATATGTAGTTTCTACTCCTGGATTCTCCAGCCTATTTTGAAGGGAGGATTTGGAACTAACTCGTAGTATCAGACTTACAGAGCTGTTCAGGGGATTAATTTTATTGAGCATTTGGACTTTAAAGGAAATAAGCCTTCTTCCACTTGTGCTGGGGAGTACTCACTGAGGCAGTGTTAGCTGGTGTAAATAAGTACCATTGATTTTAACTTTTACATAGCTCAGTGACATGGAAGGTTTAGAGAGACATGATATGTAGTTATAAAAGAAAATAAACAGAGCCCTGAATCCCAAAGGTCTTTATGGTTAGAATCACTCAGGTTGGAAAAGACCTTAAAGATCATTGAGTCCAACCATGACCAAACTGTACTACCGTAACTAACAACCCTCTGCTAAATCACATCCCTGAACACCACATCCAGGGATGGTGACTTAACCACCTCCCTGAGAAGCCTATCCCAGTGCTTAATGAATCTGATATTGAGATCAGTCCTTCAAAATCTTTTCCTTTTCTGAAGTGTGTTTCCTTATTTGAATCTTTATAGTAAGCAGCCACCTACCTATGATCAAACCAAGACCCGAAGAATAGGCGGTTGGTTTGCTTGTGTAGCACAGTTGTTTAAAGTAATTATTTCTGACAGTCATTACAATACTTAAGGTGTCTCATGGAAAAGGTGCCTGGGAATTTAGGTTAGGTGGAATTGGATGGAGGATTGTTAGACTACTCTTCCTTAAGTGGGAGTTTGTAGAATGTTCTCCCATTCCTCACTGGATCCAGCCCTTGTAGCAGACTGCTTCCTAACTGGTGCATTTAACCCAAAAATGCACAGCCAAAGAAGATGGAAAGACAAGCAGAACAGTCACTGTCATGAATATATTAGAAGGTCAGGGGAGCTCTTTAAGGTATAGGGACATATTTGACATAAAGAAAGATGTGGCAACAAGAGGTCATGTAGTATCTTACTGTTCTAACTTGCACCGCCTTTCATAGACAGTTGCTTTAGTATTCTCCCCATTGCAAAGTCTGGTGACTGCCTGTCTTACATTAAAATAAATAAAATAATAAGAATTGAATGTTTTCTTTTTCTCTGATTTCTTTTTTTACAAATGATATGAGTTTAAGCTCTTTAAAGACTTAATATTTCTATTAATCTAAAAGGTACTAAAAGTAACAAAAATTGAATTTTCCTTTGTACACAAGGCTTAAACAGCTGCCTTTTTCAGCCAGTATAAACCATGATGGCAAAATACGAATTTTTATTATTATGGAAAAGAAGCCTAGTTTTCCTTTTCTTAAAATCTCATAGGTCCATTTTCCTGTTGCACAGAAAGTAGTTACTCAGTGACTCGAGTCACTCTTCTATAATGGAAAAATGCTTTATTATCATTATTTCGTTTCAGTAGAGTTTCTAGGACTTTAAAACAACAAAATGGACAGTTGAGATAGTGTTTTGAGCTATCTGCTATCCATAGCCATGCCATGTTTCTTCCTTGATTTTTTTTTTTTTTTTTTCTCTTTGAACTATCTGAGCCAGTAATACAGAATTAAGTATCACAGGAACTGTTCAAGGTAAAATTTCCAAGTTAGCGTTGGTCATTTTTTCCCCACAAAAAAGTAACAGTTTCCAAAAGAGAAAGGCAAATCTATGGGAAGTTCCGAAATTAAACACAAATAAACAACAGATTGTATTATTCTGCACAGGACAGCCTATTTGCATAATCCATACTCATTCACAGCAAACAGGCTCTCACTAGGTCCCATCCTCCCAGACTCATAAAGCATTTAAAGAATTTCAGCATCTCATTTCCAATGACACTTCTGGAGGTTTTCCTTGTGCATAACTTACTTGTATTTTAAACCACAGAGAATATTGATGAGGTGTGAATTGTTTTCCTTTTGGCTTTTGTTTGTATCAGTCTCATGTTCAGCTGCTGTTCACTGATATTACAACGATACAAAAATGAAACTATTGTTTTGGGTTTGCTTTATGAAAAAAAAATAATAATAATACTGTTCTTATTATGCTACATGTAATGTGATTTTCCCTGTGGACTATCTTGATAGAAGTAATATGTTTATGGAATTTGAATTAAACTAGATTAAATATCTGCAAAGATGTGCACTACAGATTTTTTTTTCTTCCTCAAATCTCAGAAAAATAAAAAAAAAAAAAGCAATTATTTTGGAAAACAAAAAAAAAGCAAAAAAAGAAAGCATGCAGACAAGCAAAAAGCACCAGGGGAAGCAAGAAATAAGGGCATTACCAGATATAATAAAAGCAGTCCGGTATTACAGACTCTTAACCTCCACCTCTCCCCCTTCAGTGAAGTAGGGAGGTGTTTTGAGTGTCTCTACAAACAGTGAATCAATAGCAACTTCTCGGCTTATGGATATTTCCATATCAGGATTCCAACTGAGATCTTCAATATAATCTAATTCATTACATCATCATTTTGGCATTTTAATATAAATGGAATCATCAAGGAAATGACCCAATGCTATAGGGTTTTACTTGTAATGCTGTGCACAACTTAGAATTATCTGCTTTGACATACGATAACTCAGGAAATAAACCAACTTATTAATAGTACAGGTCTGTGTATCCTCATCAATTGCACATGCAAGCATTTATATATCTGAATACCTTCAAGAAGTGAAAGGAAAAATATATCCCTCGTAATGTGTATGTGTCCTTGTTCAGGAGTACGCAAAACCAAAATGAGATGTTTTATAATGGTGTTTGACACTGTAAAAGAATTTAAGTATTTAATGCTAGGTTGAAGGACTCTGGTTTATGTTTTTAGATTTTTAGGTGAAGTGTAGGATATGACACTATCATCACTCAAATAGTTCATAGAAGTCTTGTGTCCACTCAAGATCCTAGACTCATGTTTTCCTTTGCAAATGAAGAAAGCATTACATTCTGCTTTTCACTGTCAGGCTGTTGATGCTCCTTAGCCAGCCAAGTTGAACCAGTAACTGTTTTGCAGGCAGACTGATGATGCCTTCCCCCATCACCTTTCCAAAAGAAAAGTCATATTCAGTCACACTTTTACTAATGTTACAAGAGAAAAGGGGAATCTGGCATTGGTGGGCCAGGCATACAGTTCATAGAATGCAGACGTATATAATTATCAGCTTTCATGATAACATCTTCATCAACTGGGATTCCATCCTCAGTAACATGGCAGATTTGTAAAAGGCCAAAAGATGTGTAGATCCTAATTCTCAGGTCTGCCTTCTAGTTCTGTTTTATTTTTATTTATTATAATTTTTTTTGTCTGTTAGTTCAATTTCTGTGTGGTTCATTCTGTAGTTTTCAGCAGAATATATACATATGCACACATACAATCACACATGTACGTGTATTGTTTTGTAAATGTTCTCAATCGTGCTTTTTCTGCTTTGCATCATTTATTCATGTATCTTCCATGTTCTCATTTATTTTTTGTGCAACTAAACCTTATAATAAATTATTATTAAATATAACATGACAGTAACAGAGTCTTCATGTTTTGTTTTCTCCTGAGCATTTGAGAGAGAATAAATAAATAAATAAATATGTGTGCATGAGTGTGAGAATACGTGTCAGCTGGGGGCTGTGCCTCTATTCTGTAGCACAAATAGTGAGCAATGGAATAGCTGTCATGAGTGGCAAGAAGCATGTAAACCACATCGCTGCCAGACAGCACTCTTCTCTTCCTGCTTTTAAATCTAACTTCAAGGATCCCAGATACATTTGCTTTTGCCAGCTGAATAATACTGTTTGCCCAACAGTGTGACAACACCTCCTGTGTGGAAAATCATGGACATTTTTTTATTCTATAATGCTCTCAATTTGGGATTTGAAAGTCATGAATACAGAGAACACTGAGCACATTTTCTTTCTCACCTTGCCACACAGACTTCTCAGACATTTGTTTCTCCAGTGAAATGAATGTAATTTAAGCATATTCTGCTTTGTTCTGCGTTTTGTTCTAAAAATTATTACCTGTAAGTAAAAAAGCCCAAAAGCTGGGTAAAAATGTTTAAATTTTAGAAGTACCAATAGTCTTCACTTCTACATATGAATCAAAGGGTGCATTAGTGCTGCAGACTGTCTCATATCGCAGATGTGCCCTGGCTGACTCAGGTACCTGTCTGGCCAGGGAAGCCTGGACCATGCTTGGCACAGCCAGTCTAACCTTCTGCAGCTCACCCATGCAAAACAAATCAAGTCCAACATGCAAATACATGGCCTGAACTTGGGTTATTTCATTCAAAAGAAGGTAGCTAATTGTCATTTCTTAGGTTTATGCAGTTCACGTAAATCTCCTGCATCGGCTCGAGTGATGACTCTTCTTTTCCTCTTTCTGTGTCCCATGAGGTGTGATAATTGTGTTCTGCATAATTGTTACAAGGCTAAAACATTTAAAGAAGAAAAAAAGAAAAGTTGAAGGATTTTTTCTGAAAATGACCTTGGAAAAAACAACAACAACAACAACAACAATAACAACAAAAACCAGTTTTTCCTCATATGCTGTTTTATTATTAGTAAATACTCAACCATCAAAGCAGTTTTTGTTTTTGTCTTCTTGTGTTTCATGAATAAATTTCAAATTCAATTCATATGGAAGAAAAAAGTTGAACTTTGAATATACTTCACAGCTGTCTCATATTACTGGTAAAGTATCAAAGTATCAGTATTACTGGAATGCTTCATTCTCTTCATGTACACACTTTACATACTGAAATAGTTACCCACATCAATCTTAAAGAGTGAGTGACTCTAAAGGTATGGACCATATTGTAAATTACCTGAGTCATTAATATGACACTGCTTCTATTTGTTGTCATGTTTTCAAAATTGTCATGTTTTCAGAAGTTGTTTTCTGAGGTAAATGGCAAGTCTCTAGGCTATGATTAGCCTAGCAAGAGCTTTATTCTAATGTGAATGTTGACCCAAGAGGCAGAATGAGTGACGCAGAAGTGGCAGAAGGTTAAAGGACTTTTTTTTATAATGAAGTCCATATCTACAGTGAATGTCTCCTCAAGTGCTGTCTTAGGGGAATAGATAGAAAGCTAGAGTCACACCCACTATGAGGAAAGGGCCATTTTCCTGAGCACGTTGCTACTTCATACCATGACTTGCGGTATGAAGAGACAAGGTGGAAGTTGGATCTAGTCTTTCTACTCAGGCTTTGAATAGAATTATTAGGGGAAAATGTCACAGAATTCCCAACCGTAGCTTAAGATTAAACTATACAATTCAGGGAATGTAAACATCAGATAGAGAAGAGCTGATATTAAAAAATATGCAAAATACAAAGTATGGGTGAACTCCAGCTGATCTCACCTCTTCCTGAGTAGAATACAGAGCATTAAATAAGGCCTCTGTGATCCTCTTCCTCTTCTTCCTGGTGATACACATTCAATTAGAAGCACAATGGAAGGAACTGCATTACGTATTACAATATAGTCCAAACTATTTAATTCCAGCATAGAAGAGATAACACTGATGTAACTTACTTTCCCACTAATATCAATAATATCCAATAGACCTTCCCCTGAATACAGACTATAACATGCATGAGATTAGCACTCTTGTAATGGTCTGGAGACACATCAAAAGAGCTCCTGCTCAGAGGCAAGAGCAATGACAAATTTCCAGCAAATTCCAGAAGCTTCATATGATGTGACAGTGAAATAAACATATTTATTTTTTTCTACTTCGTATTTCCTTCCATTGGCAGCAGAGATTCTGGATCAGACAACTACTACATATTTAGTGTACAGTAGATACAAAAGATGTAAGAAAACCTCAATATGTCCTTCGTGCTTCTCTATGCACAAAATAGGAACAGCCCAACCTAAGCTTATGCTAGTCACCTGTTAATAGTACAATAAGCATTTACCTGACTAAGGAACTTGAGTAAGATTTTTTGTTTGTTTGTGTGTTCTTGTAATGGGAAAAATAAAGTAACCTCTTTTATAACCTGCTTAACTGATTCATTTTTTCAAGTTTAAAATTTTAGCAAGAAAATTAGATTTCCAAGCCTACATTTTTTCTACAGCCCCTGATAAGAATAGAAGAGTCTTTAACACAGTAATAGCTTCATGCTACTATATCAAGCAAATTGATTGTTACTCACTTTTTGCGATAAGCAGTGGTGATGCAGAAAATGAGTAGGAAAACTAACAGTAAAACAGCAGCAGATGTTCCTCCAGCTATGTAGATAATAAACCATTTGTGATCCCAAGTTGCTAGAATATGATTGTAATAAATATTGTTAGAATTTTGTATAAAACATCATGAACTCCGCACAACAGACTAAGCTGAAAATCAATAATTACATAGACACGTTATCCCATGGGATCTTGAGCTCAATATTCAGATCTCACAACCATTACCTCATTTCTGAAGAGCCTTTGTTATGCTGAACTAGCTCTTACAAAAGCTGCAACTGAGATGATGGAAGGTGAGTAAACACAGCACATCAGTATGAAAAAACCAATAGAGATGTCTTGTATATTCCTTTTCCTCTCGTTCCCTCCTGTGGTGAAAAAGCAGTCCAACAGCATTCATAAGTGACTCAATATATAGTCAATAAAAGCACTCCCATAAGATACGTGCATAATGAACATGTATTAATTTCATGAGTGACAAGCTATTTTCTCAGCCCCAGAAGGTTTTCAGTTCAGTGCTTCACACTTTTATCAGTTATTTTCGACTCTAATTCAAAACAAAATCTGTTCATTTTTTTAACAAAAATATTTCCACAAAAAATTCTCCTGTTGTGATCAATTTTTTATAGACCCTGCACATAATTTGGTGACGGATGTCAGGAAACTCACCATATTTCTTCCAGTATTAACAAAAATGCTTTCTTTGAGAATCACAACTGAGATAGGAAGTTATATTTATTGTAGTTTGAGTTATGCAAACGCATAGTCTTCCTCAGTATGAATCACTTCTTCAAATAAATCTACAGATCGACACGTAATAATGAGGGGGTCAAGGTAAGCATGACTATGTCTTCAAGGTATGAATCAACTTATTCTTAAAGTACTCAAGCTTATGGAGAGGGAATCATTTTTTAAGTGAAAAAAGCTGAAGAAATAGTAATACGTTCAAAGTCACGTAGCAAGTCCACAATTCTAGTTCTCAACATAGCTATTCATTTAAAATATGCATGTATTTTTATGTATTTTTACTCATCAGTTCGTGGTATCATTAAAAAAAGAAAGAAGAAAACTATGTCAAACCACAGAACTTTAACTCAGCTTTTTGCAGCCCACCACAGTGTGCTATTTCCTGCTTCTGTTGCATCTCTGAGTGAGCTGTCTGCAGGCTTGAGAGTAAATAGCACAAAAACCAAGTAATCACAAATAGAAAGTAATAAACATGATGGTATACAGTGTATTTGTGACTAGTGGTAGCAGCAAATAACTTTGTCAGGTGGTTTTACCAACTTCTAATAATCTCAAACTTGTAGCAAACTCTAGAGATCTTATGTGATAGCAATGTCTTAATGCAAGCCTGAATCTGTCCAAATATGTACTGAAATACTTCCTGCATATTCTTCAATTTCTCAGCATGTAACAATAAAACAAAGCAAGGCATACAAAAACGTGAGGATGCTTTGGGATGGCAAAAGAAGGGGAAGCCTGATGGTGGCTGCAGGTCCTCACAGAAAGTGGAGGAACAGCACAGAGCTCTGCTCTCTGTGACAGCTACAGGTCCCAAGGGAACAACATGGAGCTGTCAGGGGAGGGAAGCTGCACCAGAGGGTGATTGAGCATGGAACATACTTCAGTCTCAAGCTGCCCAAGTTCAAGGAGCATTTGGACAGCCATCTCAGATGCACAGTTTGTATTTTGGGTGGTCCTGCATGGTGCCAGGAGCAGGACTCAATGATCTTTATGGGCTCCTTCCAACTTGGGATATTCTACAGTTCTATAATAAAAAGGGAAAACTCAGTATAAAGAAGTCACAGGGTGCTGTTTTGTATTACTTAATACAAGACAGTGAACATACCTTATGCACGAAAATTTGTTATGTGTATTTCAGATAAAAACTAGCAAGTTATTGGTGAGCAGTAACTACTTAGCTCTCTTTAACCTTCTAGACAATGTAGACAGAAAGAGAGCAGCTGAAGATGAAACCACAGCCCCCCTAAAAAAGCTTTAATTCTGGATAGACAAGAAAATTATATGCTTAATTCAAAGACAAATGAAAAAGAATCAGTACTGCTAATGACAGTAATATCAGCAAACCAGCTGCTGAGCCATCACCAGTTGACTTTTCTCCTGGATCAAAAAGCTTCAGAGCTACTCATTGAAACCAGCTCAGGTATGCCTGTTTAGTATTAATGTGCTCATTGGAAAGGATAACAAAAAAGTACTGAATACAGAATGGTCTTATTCTTGGTTTCCAAAATTATTTCACTCAAAAGAAAAAGGAAGGAATACTCTTTCAAAAGTTTACGCTGCTGAAGGGATGTGACACAATAGAGAATGTTACCTGATTATGCAAACTAATGACTTCTGTATTATAACTACAAAATGTAGTAGACACTCTACTTCCAGCATGTTTTCAATGGCTACACACTTGAAATGACAGGGTAGTGCATATGCACATGTCCAGCTTCAAGAAGAATTATTTTATTTATTCCAAGTGGTTGGCTACTCGCCAAAGAAAATCTTCACCTGTGCCAATGAGTACTTATAGGAATAAGGAGAAAACACTCTGTAAGCAACAAAGAAATTTTAAGATTTTTTGCTGCTCTGTTCAAAACCTTGTGTTTAATTATCATCTAGAGTGGGTGAATTTGGATAGAATTCCAGAGACTTCAGCA
Source organism: Excalfactoria chinensis (assembly GCF_039878825.1). Taxonomy (NCBI): domain Eukaryota; kingdom Metazoa; phylum Chordata; class Aves; order Galliformes; family Phasianidae; genus Excalfactoria; species Excalfactoria chinensis. The sequence goes on from NC_092826.1 coordinate 53,159,965, forward strand.
GTGTCTCTATCCTTCAGTCCAAGCCCTCCAGACTTTGTTTTTTCTTTTCATGGCATTTCACCTTCAGTTTATCAGGTCAAGATAATAATCTTGAACAGAATGAGTTTGAGAACTGGGATTATCAAGTGTCAGTTAAATTTGGATGAAAAAAGTCATTAGATAGTTTTGGAAGCTATAACAACTCAAAAGACCTTTTGCCTTTTCTCATCTTAATAAGTAAACCTTTCCTGAGGCAGTTGTTTTTGTTAACAATACAAAATTTATTGTAATTACCAACTTTAACATAACATTCTAGGTTTTGAAGAAATGTGTCACAGGCTTGTTATGTGTCTCTTTGGCTCTTGTGTTCTCATCAGTGGCAATATGCTGATTTGAGTAAAATTCCTATTATTATACAGTGTTTGCTCCCTCCCTTGGCTTTGTAGCCTTGACATTTTCTCTGTCTCTTACAAGACTCTGAAACTTTTCTGTGCAGAGGCTTTAGTGCTTTGGTTTTGAGGATAAAGTACTAATGGGGCAGACATTTATTTGTCCTCACAAGTGATTTTAACTGCACCGTGAATATCTTCATGTAGCTTGTCACATGCCCTGCTGATCCAGCATGTAAGCTATGCAACTAGACATCACTGAAATAATTGTGCCCACAAGTGAAAGACAGAAATCCAGAGTGAATACATTAATGCTCAGAGAAAAGTGCTTTGTTGAGTAGAGATCCACAGACATAGACTGATATCTTGCACTTATACAGGAAGAATTCATGTACGAAGAAGGAAGCTAATTTCACTCATACCTTGATTCTCCTCACCCACTACAACAGCATTATGTTGTGTCTATTTTCTGTGGCACAGAAGTACTGTTGCTTTCTCCCAGCTTAGAAGGATTGTTTGATAACCTGCTGTGACTGGACAAGGGCTGCCCTGCTTTTCATTTCATCTGCCACTTTTTTCTAAATGCTAGATTTTCCTTACACTGACCTGTTATTTTTGTGATTATTTGGTTCCTGTTTTCTCAAACTGAAGGCATCAGGAAGCAGTCCTAGAAGTGAAAGGGCTCCTTTATAACTAAAATACACTGGAGACAATTTAGCAGTGCTCTGAAACTGAAGTGGCTTGGTATCAGCCATTTTAGGCATTAGTTGCTACAGAAATTATGCACAGAGCTCAATCATATAAAGTTTTTGTGTTTTACAGTAGTTTTCACGCAAAATAGGTGGGTTCAAAATGAGAATAAATTACAACAACAAGAAAAAAGTATGAATAAAGACAAAACCAGCAAGAAAAAAAAAAAAAAAAAAATAGGCATAGACCTTCCTTACATCATCAACCCAAGGCTCACTAACCAAATCCAAATTCAATCCATCAAAATTGTGTGCAAATTACCAGTGTCCTCAATACCAGGGACAAGTCTCAGACTGTACAGAAGGTAGTCCTAGGGGCTGCCCAGCTGGCATTGGCTCTTTTGGCCTAGAAACTACTACTGAGCCTTACCCAGACACCTGAAACAGATGAAGTAGCATTTAAAAGTCTATCCATAACACAGGTAAATCAGCAGGGAGAAATGTGACTTCATTATGCCCTTTTACTTTCATCTCCTGCCAATACCAAAAGGTGCATTTGTGCTGCAAGCCTCTGCATTTGCACACATTGAGCTCAGATGTTAGCCCAATTCACTGGCTGCTGCCAGTGAGAGGTGTTCAAAGACTGTAAATTTTCATTTTGAAATTAAATCTCTCCACAGCGTTTAGGTCTTCAGGATGAAATAACATTTTTTCCATGTTTTTATTTTCTTTCATGACTTCTCCCTTTCTTTTATATACCAATATACCAATATCTATTTATTTACCAAAACAAAGTAAATCTGCTTCTATCCTTCAGAAACTTGCTGAAAAGAATAACTATACTCAAAGGGAAAAATATGGTAAATAAAAATTAAAAATGGATTCAGATGTGAAATCTGGTGACATGACCATATTAGCAGAATTTTCAGAAGCAGCAGAACAGTAAGGATCACGCAGAAATTAATCTGAAGTCTCTTGAACATGTTACATAATTACGTAATTCTCAGCCTTCTGTTCCTGCAGCTGTTATTTAGCAAATCCACACTAATTTACACATGTGTTACTTTGTGTTTTCTAGGTTTTAAGGTCAAAAACAGATTTGTAGAGTTTCAGCTGGAAATTCTGTTACTGTTAAACAAAAACAACAATATTTGGTGGGAAAGAGCGGGTAATGATACTGAACAGATCCCATGGCCTTGTTTTCACCAATGTCGGAAAACATTAAATGAAGCATGCTGATTTCTACTGACACACTGAAAGAGCAGTCAAGGCTTTTCCCACACCTAAATATCTGTTCTCCTACATTTCTCTTCTTTTCTTCATAGGAATTTCATGTTATTTCTCCTTGCAATAATACTTCAACCTTCAGACAAGAAGCAAGCTTCCTTTTTCTACCGTGCAACCTCTCAGAATCTGTGGTTTTAGAATTATTATCATTTCTGCAGATAATCTCATGTCACTATGTTATATCTCCTTTCCCACAAGCTTCTTCCCCTTCAGAAATTCTTAGAATCTTTAAAAACACAGCTTCTCTTAAAATAAACACAAAAAAGTTTATTATTTTTCCTCCTACTCTCTCTCAACCAAAACAGAGTTCTCCCCATTACTATTCACAGTGCAACTATTCTGCCAGCTCCCAGACTCTATATTTCTGGATGTCTCTAACACTGGCCAAGGTAAGAAGATTTGCAGTACCCATGCAGAATTACACTAACAGAATAAAAACAATGGAAGAGTTCGATATCAAATCCAAGCCCGGACTGTGGCTTAGCTGTAACGCTTAACTGAAGAAAATGAAGTGTCTGACCTGATAGAACATAACACAAAAATTAGTGCATCTAGTTTCTGTCATCACTCTTTCATTAAAGCTATACAAAAGTGGAGAACGCAACTCAGAGTGAAGGTCTTCACAGGGTCTGTGGAAGCCAACAGCTGGCCTCTCTCTTCTTTCCTCTTAGCATTTCTTCATATCCCCATGGAACTATTAGTCATGCATTATGAAACAAATCTAAACATTAAAGGCAAACAATTGGAAATCTTCAATTCTTTTGGAATAACAAGCAAAATAAAGTGTGTTATAATGTAGAGTGTTCTAGAGGGAGACAATGAGCTGTTTTCTGAATCTCATTAAACTTCAGCTCATTTAGTGGTCTCGTACCTTTTTTTCCTCAACAGTAATGCATAACTATGCTGGCATCAAAACCAGCTGTGATAAATAGAATTTGCTTCAAGTTCAAAAGATGCAGGGAATCTAATGTCTTTCTTTACTTTTTGTTTTGTTTTGTTCTGAACTAGAAAGAATTTGCATAGGTAGGTCTTAAATTTGAGGCTGTTTGGCAACTCATTATATGATTTAGTTTTGTTACATGAAACACTTTGTTTGGAGCAAACAAAATACTTTCATTGCTCTACAATTTGTAAATGCTTGATTATATGAATACAGTCAATATTTTGAAAATTGAATGTTTAAAAATTTCAGAGGTGAGAGAAATTATTCACCTGATGCTTCTTTTCATCATATTTTGTTCATTTTCATGGGCTTTTGTGGTCAAGTGTTCAGAGTAAAACAGATCAACTTTTTCTTCCTGAGTTCATTCTCAATACCTGTATCACAGATGAAGCATATTCTGAAGCTTTATACTGCATGCCACAGCTCTACATGCTGCCAAACAGATGTCTGCCAGCACTCATTTAATACCACCAATAAAGGCAGTACCAAAGACACCAGAGAGCTGACCTGAATGCTACAACAGGAGAAGAAGGGCTGGGGTGATACAAGAACTCTATTTTCAAAAGGCATTCTACATAGAAGAACTAAAACTGAACCCTTTTTACAGTCATAACAGAACATAGAACTAAAAGTGGGATTTAGCTCACAGTTTGAGCAATCCAATTTTACGTCTACTTATGGAGACCTAAGCTCCCATAATAATCAAACTGTGAAAATAGTCCCAGCAAAACCTGAAGAATTATTCAGCTCCCCCTACAGAAATTCCTTCCTTGAACAAAGCACAGTCCATTCTACAGATTCTACATTTACAACAGAAGTTTGCTCTTAGCTCCTGCTGGAAGACTGGTCTCTCACCTAGGACCCAGGTTCATGCCCTGCAGTGCACTGTGCTAATGGGGACCGCCCCACGTCTTCCAGAGAACACTGATCTCCCCCTGCAAACTCTGCAGTCTCCTCTTTCAAAGAGTCTCCTTCCTATCACCAGATCAGCTTCTCACAAACAGATCTGAAGCCCTATTATGACATTAGACAAGCTAAACCAGCCTCTTTCCGTGGAAACCAGACTGATTGTTAACTCTGTCATCTTTCTCACACTGCTCATTTGAATGTGGCATTTGAATAAACTCTCATTTGTTACTGGAGTGTTATTTATTACGGGTAAAGACGCTAATGCCTCAGAAGGTCCTGGAAACATTTATCACTACCTTCTTTACTTACCAACCACAGTGAAACTCATCTCAAAGGATTTATTTCTTCCAGTAGCCACGCAGCGGTATGTTGTGAAGTCAGAGGCTGTGACGTTTTGAATGACAATTGTGGAGCTTGCCTGACCAAAGCAATCCGCCAGTGCACGATTTCTGAAATCAGAACCAAAGCTTCGCCCTCCTACTGAGGTACACAGGACAATGGTATCTGTCCCACCTGCTTTAATCCTTTCCCACTTCACTTGCTGCACTGAACCTCCAATATCATAGTGGCAAGTAAAAGTGACACTTCCTCCTGGCTTGGCAAACACTGGATTATTTGGTCTCTCAGATATTTCAAAAGCATCTGCCAAAAAACAAACAAAAATGCAACACACTGTTAACACTTAAACGCTCCTCTGCTGTACATATATATTGTATGGCTGTCTGTATGACAGCCAGGCTATTTGAAAGGAGGCTTACAGATTAAGTCAAGATTACAGACATATACAGATCATAGATATATTTTATCTTAAATCATTTAGACCGAAATTTCCTTTTTATGAGTTTCTGTTTTTAGTAATAAAATTCACTGTTTACACATAAATAAATACTGAAAAAATCTTCAGAAGCAAGTTTGTCATTATTTCTGGTATTCAGAGACTCAATGGCCACTTGGCTTCTAGAGACACCTTTGTAATGTATATTTCATAGTATCATAGTATCATAGTATTGTGCGAGTTGGAAGGGACCTTAGAGATCATCGAGTCCAACTCCCGGGATTCGAGCCCTCTGTGTAGCAGAGCGGCACTTCTACCCCCTGCTCCACAGGGGGGATTCGAACCCGGGCCCCCTGGTGTTGCAAACGGGAATTCTACCGCTGCGCCACCGCAGTTCTAACTTTTCAAAGTTAGAACGAGCACTGTCATCTTTTTGAAGACTGTGTTGAATAAGATTAATGATCCAAATGCTTTTTGTACACTGTAGAAGGACTGATCTTTCCAACAGTATTCTGTATTTTATTATGTGAGATTCTGTATTTTATGGCTTCATGTCAGAAAATATCACTAGCATATATTTGCATGCTTTCCTCTATGTAAGGTAACAACCGAAATCCATGAAGGAGAATTAAGAAAACTGGATAGGAAAAATTATATTCATTAAATGTATCAAAATTGGCTAAAATAAAATAAAATAAAATAAAAATTAAAAAATAAAAATAAAAAAAGCCTGAATATGAATTTAGAGGCAGATTCATGGGACTGGATGGTTGCAGATCCTGCTTGGTATAATATTATAAATCTAGTGGAAAAAATGCTGGTAAATTATATAAACTGGAATGCTGGTAGCATTGAAGCTGTCAAAATTTCGTGTGCTGGAGAAATCACCAATATGGAGTGACCTAACTCAGCCTCTAAGGTAGCTGCAAAAAATAACAGGATTTCACGTAGACAAGAATGCCACCCTAAATCTAAGGAGAAATGATTCCATTCATGTTGGCAGGATGAAAGGTTCACTGTGGCAGTCTGACTTCTGTCACTTGCCTGGTCTCCATGAAACAATGAAAAATAGGAATGAAAATGTCCAGCCTATGGTTTTTAATAATTTATCAATGCAACAGAGCACAGAAAAATTACATTACTTCCGTCTTTGGAGACTAGAAGTAAGACTGAAACACTGAAATGCTGAAATAGAAAAGGAACCATGTCTAATGAGTTTACCTAAAAAAATGAATAAAGAACCTGAAGATCCACGCAGACTGCACTGAAGGAGATGACAGAAAGTTAATGATGGACAAGGACAGAAAAGAAAGACATTCATTAAACCAAAAAGAAGATATAACTCAGGCTGAGAGATCTGGGGATGATCAGCCTGAATAAGGCTCTGGGGAGAACTGAAAGTTGCCCTGAAGTGGGGCAGTAAGAAGGAAAGGAACAGACTCTAGCATAGTCTGCTGTGATGGAACAAGGGGAAATGGTTTCAAACTAAAAGAGGCAAGGTGTAGAGTGGATATAAGGAAGTAGTTTTGTACAGTGAGGGTGATGAGGCGCTGGAACACACTGCCCAGGGATGTGGTGTATGTTCCATGCATCAAGGTCAGTTTGGATCAGATCCTGTGCAACCTGATCAAGCTGTGGGTGTCCCTGTTCATTGCAGGAAAGTTGGACTAGATGGCCTTTAAAGTCTCTTCCAACTCAAACAATTCTAATTTACTTAGAGAAGTTTTATTCATATATGGCTAATTGACTACTATGATGGTACTTGACACTTAAAAAGTATGTTCCTGAAGCCACTATACTAGAAAAAGTAATTTTATTTTATTCTGATTTTTTAGAGAGAGGGCAGATTCTGATTAGCTACGGAGTAATTAGTAAGTGAAAAATAAGTGATTAGTAAGTGAGAAGGGAACTGATATCGAATCTCTCTTTTGACCATCATATTCTAGCAGGTCAGATCTTTTCCTCCTATCCCACTTTCCACTGACTTCCAATAACTGCCTGCTTAACAAATAATGCATATGGGGTTTTTTTTGAGAAGTTCTGTCTTCTTCACTGTACCTTTATATTTCTAATGAGCAAGACCTACATGCTTATTACTTGGGAGCCCCCACGCATCCTCATCTGCTCCTGTGTGTGTGCTTGCTGTCCTACTCTTTTCCTGCCAATGCCACCCCAACACCCAAGTGCTTCTCATATCTAAACATACTTATTAGAGAAATTATGACGTATTTCTGTGACTATGTACCTCCCTCCTATGTACCTGGAATTCCCAGAGGAATTCCACCTGACCCAAAAAGGCAACAGTAAGACTAAATAAAAATGGCCTTCCTCCCCACTGCTCTACTGTATGTTTGCTAGAAGAATACATATTACACATATGGTAAACTGTGAAGAGTGTGAATCAAGAAATCATCATAATAATGAAAATCTGTTCTTTTAATTCATTAGCTAACTGTGTTATATTTGTAAAACAATATATCACAGCTTCCTAATAATGTGTAATACTGCTATATACTATGTGTTCTGCAGCCTGTACAATACAAAGCTGATGCTGTCTTGCAACTTCAGTGAAAATATTCCAGGATGCAAATCTTAATGTTTGTATAATTTTCTGGATTTAAATATAATAAATACAATGCTAATAATGACAGAATCCTAAAATCATGTCATCTAGTCCATCCATCAGCTCACCTCCACCATGTCCACTAACCATGTCCCCCAGTGCCACATCCCCACGTTTCTTGAACACCACCAGGGACCATGACTCCACTGCGTCCCTGGGCAGCCTGTATCACTGCCTCACTGCCCTTTCTGAGAAGAGATGTTTTCCTGATATCCAATCTGAACCTTCCCTGGTGCAACTTGAGGCCATTACCTCTTGCCCTGTTAAAAGTTAGGAGAAAGATGTAGGAACAGCCAAACTAAAATAAGAACATACTTTATATTCTCAGTCACTATATACTCTATCACAGTTATTTTCACAGAAATTATGATAGATTTTAATTCTTTGCTTTGCATGAGTATTTTGCTCAGCTGTATTAAGCAATGTTTAGGTATTTGCACTTCTGGTGAAAGATATCACTTCCATCCTTACGTATGGTAAGTATGGTCCTGTGCAAAACCTGATTACCTATTCACAAGCAGTGGAGACTGCCTATATATTTCTAATTCAGTTTTCCAAGTACACTGAAATGTTTTAGGCTTTTGTTTTAAACAATAGTCCCATTTTTATTTTGACATCCACATTAGAACTGTTCTTTCATCTTCCTTCTCTGCTTAAGCACTTGCTTTATTTAGCATCTTTTTGAACACAGTTTCTTTGCTTTCAGCTTGGTATGCGTGGGATGAGCACCAGCACCTCCTGTTCTGAGAAATATTTCTATGGAAAAAAGGCACACCCGCACAACTTCACCCACGCATGCACACAACTCAAAGTGTCACACCATGTCAACATTTCAGAAATGCTTTAAGAATGTACTATTGTTCCTGATAAAAAGACTTTCCCTGCCCTCTGCTCATTCTGGTCAAAGCTGCTACTGTCCGCTCTGCCTCCACTGCAGTCCTGTCAGTGCTCCTCCTGAAGAGAAAGCAGTAGGCAGTGACAGCACTCGAGGGAGCCACATTTTTCTTTGCTTAGTAAAATATAAGGGCTCCATGTTTGAAACCCTCCTTGTATCTTTTTTGGCATAATAATATCTCACTAAATTTTTGCAACTACACATATTTCCAGTTGGTTCAAGTCCATTAGACATATAGAGAAAAAAGAATAACCACTCATATTTAAAAAAAACAAAACAAAACAAAACAAAACAAAAAAAAAAACAACAAAAAAAAACTTTCAATATATTTCTGGAAAGTAAATATTAGATACATTGAGGTGCGAAGGAGTGCAAACCAGTTTGATTTAAAGGATTTAGCAACTGAAATGCAATTCAGCAGCAGAGAATCAAGAAGTTAAGAATTTCCACTTGGGAGGGAAAATAAAATAATTTCGGTTTTTTTTGTTTTTTTGTTTTTTTTTTTCCCCTTGCTACTAAATGTTAGGTAAAATTCTGTTCCCCATTCTTTTGGCTAGATATTTTCAGACATCCTATTTTTTATTTGTGTCCTATCCACTTCTGCTTGTTTGGTTTTTTGTTTGTTTGTTTCATTCTTTTGATCTTGGAAAGGATTAGCTCATTGTGATTCATAACGGGAAAGTTACTTAGATACTTAGATTTGTTTTCAGCTATATCATTTATTTTTAAAGTCAGTATCTGTGACATTTTAATTACAGTTAATCATGAGTTTCACCTCTCTCATATCTCTAATCTTACAGCAGGCACCAGAGCTTTACTCTGGACTACAAAAATATCAATGTTGTGAATGCTCAGGAGGTTCACGTTGAATATCTGCAAAAGGTTCTTCACCACAGGGTGGTCAGGCACTGGAACAGGCTACCCAGGTCCATGGGCACAGCTGCAGTCTGTGCTCAAGAAGCATTTGGACAGCTCTCTCACACATCCTGTCTGATTTTTAGGTTGTCCTGCATATAACCAGGAGTTGTGGGTCCCTTCCAACTCAAGATATTCTATGATTCCTTCTAGTTCAAAGCTATTAACAAAGAAAATAATATTCATACTTCAACATTATTACTGCAACTTCAGAAAGACAAAATTTCAATACAGTAAAATAAAATGCACTGAAAGAAATATTTCTACAGCTTTGCATGTTTCTGCTTCTCTGCTGAAACATGAAGTTTAAACAGAGACTAAGGACTACCAGAACTAGAGTTATACTGTTAGCATCAGTCACTGCTGACCAGTGCACATGATGATGAGAAATGAACACAGTAACTCATGCCATATCTTCAGCCATCCCAGAACACAGATGTTTTCTGTGTACTTCTCTAATCTCTAGGTCATGACAAGCTCATACTGCTGCTAACAGAGCCATCTTTAAAGCCTCTACCCATAGGAAGTACTAATTTCCCCTAGAAACAACAAATGACCTTAAGAGATTTTCCAAAATTGCAAGGATAACTTAGCTCCATCACAGAGACAAGTTCCCAGGTTTGCTGAAGCATTGTTTATGTATGTTGCCTTCCACAGCTTATAATAAGGAGCAACAAATTAAAGTGTAGATGAAAGGCAATCTCAAAATTTTATGAAGATGAACTTTCTTCAGGGCTTTTTTGCCTTCAAGAAAATCAACTTTTAGATGAAAAAATACTTCAAAGCTGACCCCTTCACCCTTCCTCAATATTCTTCATTTGATTGCTTTTAGCTCCTAAACATCTTGTGTGCATGTGCCACATAATTCTGTTGAGACCCTAAAAAATAGACTTTTTTTTTTTTTTTAAATGAAAAGGGAAAATTGGGATGTTTGGTTACTATGTAAGCTGGAGCAGTAAAGAACTTGATTTCTTATGAGTTACTGGCTCAAGTTCTACAATCAAACTAAAAATCATCACAGGTACCATGTTTGAAAAGGTTGTATTTTTGTTACAGAAAGTATTTAGATCGTAAGAGCTAAAAGTATTAATACTCTTATACATTTACAGTGTTATTTTAAATTATATTACAACAATCTGATGAATATGTCTGTGCCAGTTAATAATTCTCTGTGAGTTTATAGACACTTAGCACCCAATTTTAAATCATCTCCAACTCAAGTTTGTTTGTGCGTACTGCTCAACCCCTTGCTATTTCACTCAGTCTTTAAAGCTTTAGTTACATAGGGTGCAAGGAAAGGAAGAAGCTAGAGAGAGTATGGTGCTAATAAGAGTAAGAAAATCATTGGCTATTCAAGTACAAACATTTCTGAGCCAGAAGAATTTGACTGTTAGGAAATCCAAGAAGAATAGAAAATGCATTATACCAGGGTTTGCCTGCAGGAGAATCTGTAAGGTGTAAGAGGTCAGAATTTCAGATTTTCGCTTTCTCCAGGAACTTAATCAGTTCAGAATAAAGGGAATTTACTCAGAATAGAGTCCTGGAATGTCTAGGAATGACAGAGGATACTGTCCTCAGCCTTCACTTTTTGTTTATGATTTTATCACAATGATGAAAACAAACGCTGCACTGGGAAAATGCGCATCACATCATAAGTACATGCATGTGTGTGTGCACATATGCCTGTGTACAGGTTTGTGCCTCATTAGTTACTCTTATCAGAGAAACACAGAATCATAGAATATCCCAAGTAGGAAGAGACACCCAAGGATCATCAAACCAAACTCCTGGCTCTATACAGGACCACCTAGAATCAAACCCTATGTCTGACATTGTTGTCCAAACACTCATTGAACTCTGGCACTAGGGGCCATGCCCTAGTGCAGCCTGTTTCATGCCCACCGCCCTCGGGTGCAGCCCCTTTCCCTCACCTCCAGATGCCCCTACCCTGGCACAGCTCCATGCCGTTCCCTCGGGCCCTGTCGCTGTCACACAGAGCAGAGCTCAGTGCTGCCCTTCACTCCCTGTGAGGAGCTGCAGCTGCCATCAGGCCTCCCCTCAGCTCCTCTGCTCTGTGCTGAACAATTCCAGGGATTTCAGCCGCTCCTTATATGTCTTGTCCTCCAGACTCTTCACCATATTTGCAGCCCTCTTTTGGATGCTTTCTAATAGTTGTATGTCCTTCTTATATTGTGGTGCTCAAATCTGCACACCACACTCTAGGTGAGGCCACACATCAGGGAGTGGAGTGGGACATTCCCTCCCCTTGCTGGGCCTGATGCACCTCAGGGTGTGGCTGGCTCTTTTGGCTGTCAGCGTAGAACACAGTACATCACAATTAAAGCCACACAGGATAAAAAAGGCAGGGGAGAGGGGAAGGGAAAGAGTGTGAATGGTAAAACTAGCTCCTAAGGACAAATATTTCTTAGGAGGGAAAGCCAATGCTGAAAAAACAGTGGACAGTGTAAATAATACCCACACTGCCCAGCCCCACAAATGTTGTAATGCCTGGGAGTGCAATATGAAGATGCATTTTATTTATTTATTTATTTATTTGCCCTGCATCTCAGAACATATTTATTATTTTAATGGTTTGTTTTATGAACTGAATTTATATTGGAGAAATATTTTGCAATAAGTTTGTTATGCATTTTGGAGCCAGGTAGGAAAGTAAAAGAAATCAATATATCATCAACATTCCATGCTGCTTATTTCCTCTCCATTTCTTTTTGTCTTGATTGAATTATAAATTATATTGCCTGTTTTCAGACCAGCTGAAAGAAAAGTTCATTATTAGGAATATAAACAGTAGAAAGAGGATCTACTTCTTGGGAAAAATGTGGGATGAGAAAACTATCTGAATCTGTAATTTTCCAAATGAAACACTGTCTGTCTTGGATAATATCTCCTTAACTTCAAACGTATTAAAGTTGTTAATATACACTTCCCATTTCCCCCTACTATTGCACACACTGATGATTTGAAAACAGTTAGCTCAAATGTCATACATATTAAAGTTTGATTAATTAAAAAAAAAAAAAAAGTAAGAAAACATCTGAATCCAGATCTTGTGTCACAGAAGCAAAGGTTGATACGAGAAATAATGCGCTAATTAAGTTGAAATTCACTGTGGTTACTGCAGTGGCATAGAATTAGGGATTAGAAGCTGAGAAGAGTATTTTTATCTTATGAAGTCAAGGAAATACTTGCAAAATAAATAAATAAATAAATAAATAAATAGCCAGGTAAATAAATAAATAAAATAAATTAGAATTGAATTCACTTGATTCAATTCCAAGTTAGTTTTTAGTTTCCTAACTTCATTCCTGCATGTTTCATGCAGGACTTCTAGCATTCTCAGACATTTTCCTTTTTTCCCTCACGGACCATTGGAGGAGGTTACCTTTAAAAATCAGCAGGCTCTCTCATAGCTTGTTTTTCTTCATCATCCATAGGATTCTTCTAAGCAGATGCCATAAAAGGCCAGTGTCTAGTCTTCTGAAGCCCAGAAGATCTTGCTTTTTCACTTTTATCACCTTCTAATGGGATCCTTAACTCCAGCATTGCATGGTCACTGCAGGCAAGGTTGTCTGACTTTCAAATCCCAACACGTTATTCCTTTTTTCTAAGTTTAAGGCTTAAAATAGTGCATCCTCATCACCTACTTAATCATCTGTGTGAGGAATTTATCACTACTGCACTCCAGAAGCCTCCACAAATTCTTGTACTCTTCTATGCTGCTCCACACAGGTAGTTTAATTCTTCGACAAGGATCAGAGCTTCTTCCTGTACACTGAAGAAGGCCTCATCTAATTCCTCCTTGCAAGAACACTGGTAGCAGACCATGGTAGCAGACACTCACCACAGTGTAACCCATGTTGGTCTGCCTACTAATTCTGACCCATAGATTCTTAGATGGTTTGTCATCCACTACTAGAGTTTCCTGTATTTCCACTGCTTTCTTGCAGTAGAAGAAGCACTTGGGGATTGGACTCAATGATCTCTGGAGGTCCCTTCCAACCCCTACGATTCTGTGATTCTGTGAAAAGGCAGTACAGAATTGCAGAATAACAGAATTGGAATTTTGGCTGAAAAGGACTTCTAGAGATAATCTAGTCTAATACCACTGCCAAAGCAGGCTCCCGAGACCAGGTTGCACAGGTAGGCATCCAGGCATGTCTTGAATATCTCCAGAGAAGGAGACTCCACAACCTCTCTGGGCAGCTTGTTCCAGTGCTCCATCACCCTTACCATGAAGAAGTTCTTACACACATTTGTGCAGAACTTCCTATGCTTCAGTTTGTGGCCATTTCCCCTTGTCCTATCACCATGAACCACTGAAAGAGACCAGTCTCATCCCTTTGCCTCTGGCACCTTGGATATATATAAGTTCCCCTCTCAGTCGTCTTTCCTCAAGGCTGAACAGACCCAGTTTGCTCGACCTTTCCTCATAAGAGAGGTGCTCCAGGCTCTTCTCTCCACTCCTTCTTTGCTAATCTGGCCTGTCCTTCCAAAGAGCCTGTATCCATCCATTGCAGACACTTCAGATGGTTAGGTTCAGATGTAGGTTTCCAGAAAAAGTGTTCTTACTTACAATGCTGCCCCTCAGGATTTCCCCATTTGAGTGCATACATTTGAGATGGCCATTCTTCTGCCTTGATTTGTTTTTTTCAAGGTTTTAGCCCTTACATGTCATCCCAACCCAGCCAACTTTGCTCATTCATGGTTTGCCATCTGACTTTCCTGTTGTCCCCATAAAAGGTCCCCTCAGCATTTTTGAGAATGACAAGCCTGATGGGAAAGGTGATTTTTGCATCTGAATAATGCTTCCTTCTAACATTTCACGACCCTCCAAAAGAGTCTTTGTTGATAAAACTCAACAAAGAGCAAACAGCAGCAAGAGGTGAACAGCTCAAAAGTGAGACTCATCTCCAAATTATCATACATCAGTTAATAACTGTAGTATCCAGTGAACACACAAAGTGTGTTCATTAGGAAATGCTGAGAGGGAATATATAAACCAACTCTTCAAAATTATCTTAAGCTGGCAAACAGCACTACTTTTCATAGATGTTTTTTTTCCTTAACACTGCACATTCTGGTACAAACAGAAACTAAGAGTACTTACTAGTATTTTCCTTCTTAAAAACTAACAAGAATTATTAATAAAAAAAGTTAAAACAGCAACAAAAACATACACACACAAAACCAGAAAAAACAGGACTGAATAAAAGCGGCTGCATGTAGTAATTGACTGCTAGCCAAATAGAACAAAAATCACATTTTCTGTTTCTGGAAGATAATTTTTCTAATGTATATAAACCACGTACATAGGCAAGATAAAGGACAAAATATTCAGCTTCATTCAGTAATGCTGAGGCCTTAGCAAGAACATTTTAGCTGATTATTTTAAGAATGTAATATATAAATTGGAGACAATTATGATGAATATAAGAACGGTGAAATTCAGAAGAATGAGCTAAGAAGGAAAGTTAACTATTTTTGTTTAGAACAGAGGGATGACTGAAGTCTGACAATATGGAAGCCTTCTATTTTCCAAAGGGAAGTACTAAAATGAATAAGATCCATATTAAACAAGAGGTATCTAGGTTAGATATAATGGGGAAAAAAATCTTATTCCAAGGCTGGTTAAACGCTAGAATAACTATGCAAAAAATATTATGCATAAATTTCCAATATGGGAATTGGTTATGGATGATGCTTACACTCAGAATAGGGATGGATGAGTTTGCCAAGTCCTTTCCAACCTGATTTTTCCACTTTCCTGTAGTTTGTTTTGATCTAAGATTTTCCTCCAAAAAGGAAGCCTTTCCTTCTGCTCTGCTCCAAACAGGTTTTATTTTCTTTTTTTCTTTCTTTTTTTTCCCCCTAGCCATTTATACTGAAGGGAAATCCAATCTTCAGTTCAGCACAGAAGTTAAAAAGAAAGAAAAGCAATGTTTAACAGGTCAATAACCACAGCATAGGTATGAAAAAGGCAGCTGCTTCTTGGCTGCATCCTCTTTCTTTTTAATTAGGTGCTGACCATGTGGTTGACACTGTGTAAAATACAGAGATAGCCCTTGCTCTGGGGAGCTCAGAGTCTGAGAGCTGAGGAATGAAGATCCCTCAGGGCTAGTTCTTGTTTCTATGTTCTTTAAAGGGATGATAATGTTTCACTGTAGACCTATGAATCACAATCTAAATTGAGACAGAGATAAATAGAAAGCAAGTTATTTCAGGTGAATAGGGACTGGGGAAAAAAAAAAAATCTATACATTGTACTGCTTTTGGCAGGCACAAGAACATTAATAAAGAAGTAAGGGCTGAGTGGCATGGGTATCATCATGCTAGCTAAGAATAGAAAAGCTCTGTCTCTGCTATCATAGAGGAGGTTGATCACTCTATTTAAAATATGGGAGTACTTCATGGTACAGCTGGCATTTAAATACTCTATTAATGAACTTCCATTCTTATTCAAAGTTGCTAGCAAGACATAGCCCCTGAACAAACGGTCAATTGTTACTGACTACAGAGACAAAAATTTAGTTATGAATTAAAATGAAAACAATAAAATAAAACAATTTCAAATAGTTTCAGAGTAAAAAATTATGCAGCTATGCATAATTCATGTTAGATGATGTAGAAGTTACTGAGATTGTCAAAATAATATTTTCCATTAATACATAGCATGACTTTTTAAAGTCATAAATTACTAGTAATCACTATTTAGCTGAAAACAAGCTACTGAGAAAAGTCCCTTCAAATATAAGTATCTCTTGTACTTATAAATTGAAGAGCAAAGAACCAAAGGATTAAAGACAGGTCTGGGAAAGGACCACATAAACAAATGGATCAGTGTCCCAGCGGGGGACACTGGAAATGTTTTCTTTCCCTGAAAACATTTTAGAGAAGGAAAAAAAGGGGAAGAGGAGAGGATTGCAGAATTCCTTCTGCCTCTCTGCTACAGTTAGGTACATGAATGGTGACTGACAATATTTTTCTTTGTTATCTAAAAGTAAAATTACAAATATATATATATATTTGTATATATATATGTATATATACATATATATACACATATATAAAATAAATCTGCATTTTAAATGCTTTCCCTTCTGGTTAGCAAACATTTGAAATGTAATCTTTTGGAACTCAACAATTCCTGTGTGATGTCTCCAACTCTAATGGTTCACCAATTAGCAGTGAATTTATTCTCTGTTCCTTGCATTTTATGTGGTACCTAAAATCCATCTTCAGTCATGCACATCTAAGCACTGTATGTAAGGAACTAAAGATTGTCCTTAAACTCTTCCTTAAGGTGAAATATTGTTAAGTAGTGACTAATCCAACAAAATCTTTTCATTAAAACAAAAAGGCGCAAGGAGTTTTCTCAGAGAGTATGGGTTCTGTTGGTTTAGTGCAGGATGTGACTCATAACATCTAGGAATATTAAGAAAAAAAAAAAAAAGTGCTCTTGAATTCTCTTCCAAAAAAAGTGCTGCATGTACATTCGCATTACAAGATGAAAGAAGCAATACATTTACACAGCTGGCAGATATTTCCTCATGGGATAAATAGGCAATTATTTTCCAAAGTATTGATGTAAACGTAATAAAATAAAATAAAAAGTAGTGATGGCAGAAAACCATCTCAAGTTCTCTGCAGTTATGTTCCAGAACATCAGCACTGTACAGGCCTGTCAAAGTATCTTGTAGTTATGTAAGATGTGAAGTAGTTATGCCACAACTGTTACTGCTTTACTGTCTGTGTCTCTGAATAACTACCAATAAAGTAAGCATGGGTAACACTTTGGAGCCTGGGAGAGCTCCTTCTCATGTTTCATAGATGTCCTAGAAATCTTAACCAAAATGAAAGGGAAAAAAAAAACAAACAAAAAACAAACAAACAAAAAAAACACAATGTATGTCCTAATATTTTTATTACATCTTCTGAAACAGCCCCAGGACCAATCTGTGGTATAGCAGGAATATCTGTGTTCCATAGAGTAATAGGTAAGTACAGATAAAATCTGAAACTTCTAAATGCCTGGGTAGCACAAATTATAATCCAGGTTTCAGGATTATAATCATTATAATGCAGGTTTGGTTAACATAGACACCTTATTAATATCAGTTTAAATTCACCTGTATGAATATACCAAAGAAAGCTTACATTTCATTTTGAACGTTGTGCCCTCAATTTTGCATCCTTCTAAAGGCTCCAACTTTAAAGCTTAATCAACCAATCTTTAAAAGTAAAACCATAAATTACAAAGCATTAGGCATAATGCAATCCTCTAATTGAATAAATAAATTTACTCCATTAAAGATTTGTTGGTTTACTTTTGTAAACAAAAGAAATGGATTTTACAGTGAGTTGCACATTTTTCTTGGTAGTAAAAGCAAATTAGTGTTCTTCTAAAAAACTATACTTACTGTGAATCAATAAATAAACCAAAAGCCAAAGCAGGCAGTATAATTCAAAAGCAGTTTTCATAACCTATAAAATGATTTTTTTCTGGTATTTTGGGCAGATTTATTTATAACAAAGAATACAAAATTCCTTTAGAAGTGCCTCATTTTCCAGGACTTTAACTATCTAACAGTTTACATTCATCCTACAGAGACAGACCTATTCCTGTTGAAAGGATAAGACTAACACTTAGCTTTCTCAAAGCTCTCACCCTGGTGAAGAATACAAAAACTTTCAAAGCAAACGCCAATGTCCTAATTTTACCAGCTGATAAATGAGAAGAAAAATTGTGCATATGCTGTCACCAGCAAGCTGGCTGCATGGAAGCAGATCCGAAGTTTACTGCTGATTTAATCATAGCAAGGTGTCATCCAGGGAAACTAGGATATTTATTACTGACGAATGCATTTATTAAAGGGTAGATAAAGCCTGACTAATAACAATTCTTCTATAACCACTACATTTAAAAATGTTTTCTCCAAGATCTGTTTTTAATAACACATTTAATTTGTAGAGTAGATTGATGCTGTAGTGTTTCATCCTTGATGTTGATACATTTCCTTTTCTCCATATCAGTGGGTACAAAGATCTTGTTTATGAACATCTACTGGGAGCTGAGCAAAATTGATTTTCCCTGTTCTGAGAAACCCTGATTCTTTAAATGGGAAAAGATTAACTTCTATTCAACATTATTATTTTTCTTTGTAGCAGGATTAAATATATATATTGGAAATATGAATGTTTTGTGGTTTAAAATGCCCAAATCAAGAGAGGTATCCTAAATAGTGAATGTTGTATTCAACATTACCATTTAAAAAAATCTAACTCCAATGAATGATAATTTTTTTGTTTGGTTTACAGTGTGCTGAAATCTGTAAGTAGATCACCTAATATAAGTCTTTGACAGGTAGAAACCCAAGGAAACTCCCTAACTACAAAGACAGATACAAATAGCTTAGGTCAGCACTGTTTTGCACAAACAAAAAGGACTCTATGAGCTTGCAGACCTCTATTGCATCTAACTTATTTTTCACTAAATCAGCTCACTGTCAGAACTCTGGTTATACAGAACCACAGAAGAGATACAGTTTGCCTGCTCCCTTTTGTAAATAACAACCTAAATCTCCAGATCTTGGGTTATTTTAATGCAACTAAAAAAAATGCTTCTAAGGCCTAGTGTTAAATTAACATTGAACAGACCGACAGAGAAACCTAGAGGTACTATTTCCAAAATTTATTCCTTTACATAATAAAATAGATGCTAGGCTGGAGCAAGCAATCAGAGAAGCTACTCAAGGAATCATAGCTGAGGAGCTCTGATCTGAACTGCAAGCCTACCCTGAGGGAACTTCTTAACTCTTCCACCAGACGGACAATTCCTCTCCATGCAAATGACTGAATTGTATGAGTATGCGAGTGGACTACAAATGCAGAAATAATTTCAGTTCTGAAATAACTTATTTAAGTAGAATTATATTTTTCTAAAGATGGGCCAAAAATTTGTCTGGCTTAGTTTCTGCTTTGATAAGCAGCCGTGCAGATAGGAAAGCAGAAATGGATCCCTATCCCATTTCCATTACCAAAATTATTATTAAAAATCAAGATTCAGAAGTCTAAAATGGTGAAGGCAAGAACAACATATCTTGAAATTATTTAAGTTACATATCTACTACAATATCAGCTCAGCCATTTATTTGTAACAGAAATAACAGAAGTTTAGAAAAAAAAAAAAAACTTGAAATTAAGACTCAGGGGGATCAGGCTAGGAATTATTTTTAATTCTTCTGGTCTTTCAAACTAAGAAACAGAACTAAACTACTTCTTCATCTCATTCTCTCCTAAATGAGAAATACAATAAAACACTGAATGAGGTCTATTTCCACTTGGGATGATGAGAAAGAGATTCTCTTTACATTCACTGTATCAAACCAATAAACCAATAATGACAAACAGTTGTCTTCTGAAGGCTGTTCTATCATTTGTATGTAACGAACTTCTAAGGACTAAATGACCACAGCTCAGCTCCTGTCATCAGGGAATCGTTATAACTTGCACCAGTGTTGTGAGATGAGCAATACTGAATGGGCATGCATGGAAAAATACTTGAAAAGGGCTTTTTCTCCCCTCTCTCACCCAGAATTAAAAAGGAAATCAAATCAGATGAGTCAGGTAAGTAGAGAGCCTCGGGAAAGTATATGAGCAGCTGCACAGAAAGTACATAGGCATAAGTGAATCTGATCTTTTTCTTTCCTTCTTCCTTTCTCCATCTTCAGGCAGGTTTCTTTCAAATAAAAGCTTGTTCTTCTTTGCTTAAATTTCTCTATTTTCGTCTTCTTTTTTCTTTTTTTTTATTTTTATTTTTTCTTTCTGCTGCCACACATTCCGAAATGTGTTTTCACGTCCTGTTGTTGTTGCTGTTGTTACTGTTGCTGTTTTGGCTGCTTGTTTGTTTTTCTTTCGTATTTTGTTTGTTGTTGTTGTTGTTTTTTGGTATTTTTTTTTTTTTCTTAGTTATGAGACCAATAGCACCCTCACTATAAAGCATAGCAATAAAAATCCATTACCCTCCATGAGCAGTTATAAGGTTTAATTTAATTCTCTGAAGAGGTCCTACTGGCTATAGAAATGCTGCTCCAATGGAAATACCACTTTTGAAATGATCATTGATATATAAAGTCTGGCATGTGACACATTAGTACTGTGACATACATCTGTCTCCTTCAGTTCCACTCCTTATTTCCTACTTCTCTTAAGATAATCTTAGGTGAAAGCAACATAATTATTTTCTGTTGTGTTTGTACTTTCACCTAAATTACTCCATTTATATGTGCAGTATAACTGAAAAATTTCAGAGCCAGATACTCCCTAAATTTGCATAAATTTCTGTTTCATATATATCAGAAATTTTAAAAAGTGATGAGAAATTTCCTTACCTGGATGAATAACTTCTATTACCTTCTCAGAGACTCCATCTGGGTAAGTTACAATGGAGCAAAAGTAAAGACCAACATCTTCCAAACTGCTCTTGTTGAAGGATAAGGATTGGTCTTCCCTGGGAGTATTTTCAAAATATATTCTTCCTCTGTATTTATCTTCAATATGTACACCATAGGTAGGATGCAAGACAGCAACATTTTCTTTATGACTTCCATTTTGTTTCATCCAGGATGTTTGTATTATTACAGCTTTTTTCGGATATGTGCATTCCAGTTTCATCTTCTCTGAAAGCTTTATAGTTGAATCCACAAACCTTCCTTCAACGCTGGCTAAAACTGAGAAAGACATCCAGTTTTATTATAAACATTTTTGGGAATTGAAATTGTAGCAAAACTCAGAAATGACATTAACAGCATCAGAAGTAAAATTTTGAAGAAAACATTCATTAAAAATAACTCCTACCCCCAGATATTGTAACTATTTCTAGTGTATGAATATGACTGGAGAGTTAACATTGGTCTGAAGCACACAGTGACACACTTGTGAGTTGTGACCATATCTGTAATTACGTAAGAAGAGGAAAGAAATATGATAGCTAGGAATAGGAAAGGGATCTTACTTCTACAAAGCTGGAGAACAGCAACAAGGAAAGCTGCGTGGCCCATCTCAAAGAACAGTGAAATCAGTGACTGGCGCAATGTGGTTTTGTGCAGCCTCTGCACACCACGTGCTGTTCTAAGGGGGAAGGTTTTACTTTTGAAACATGAAAAACATCACAAGCTTTTTACTTTCACATTCTAAAAACTGCATTGAAGAGGCACTGAATTCACATCTAAAACTATCTCAGGGAAAAGTTTCGCACTACTATTGAACCTCCAGTTACTGTATACAACTGATATAGCAGAGATATTCAGGTTTCCTCAGAACAAGCCAATGGAATTCTTCTGTGCCATTTACCCCAAGTCAACATCTGTCTGCTACTCAAGGAGTAAGAAATTTGGAAAGGAAGACAGTTCCTACAGAGGAACTATAACCCAGAGGTAATAATTCCACTGCAAAAATATAACATCTTTAAAAATAGGAATATACCATACACAAAACCTTGCTTGCTGGTTTTTTATTAGGTTGTTTGTTTGGTTTTTTTTTTCGCCCCCAGAAACTACGCTACTTCTATGAAGTAGCTTCATTTTTTCTAAGAGTAACTTACGAATTATTTCCTGGAAAAATCATAATCTGGATTCACAAAATACTCCCAGATTGTCAATAGCCCATCTGATCCAATCAGAAAAAATCTAAATAGAAAAATAAAATAAAATAAAAAATTAATTGGAGGCTGAATTTCATTTGTATTACAGCTACTTCTTCAATCAGATTAAAATATTTACTTACATTTATTGTATCTCAGGAAATAGAATGATTGCTGGTAACAAAATAAAGAAATGAAGAGGTTCCGAAGTCAAACAGAGGTTTGTACAGGAGAAAAAAGGATTCTGTGAGTCGATGAGGCCTGGTTCCAGGATGCTACGTACCATTATGGCCTTCAATTGACTGTACATGATCTGTATGTGTCTTGTATTTAAGTCTTTAATGAACTCACTGGCTGCAGTTGCAAACGAAGCAATTGATGAAGTATCTCTCTACACTGAAATATTCTTTTTGTCATACTACATATGCTTATGCTAGTTTACAAATGAATGATGTTTCACAAAGTCTGAAGTTGAAGGAAAAGATAAATAGATGTGAATATATTTTTTAATTATTATTATAAACAAAACTTCTTGCACATCTGTTTTCTTTAATTAAAGCTAAGATTAAGTGCTCAGGAAATCTCCAAAGTGAAAATAAATTATCTTCAGTGAAAATTATTCTTCATTTATTTGTTCATATATAAATTACTATTTTATTGCTCTGGATTTCATGCTCATTTGTCTCCATATGGCTTTAAGAGCAAAACAGAAATTAAGAAATTAACATCCAGCTCTACATGATGACTAAGTATCAGTGATACTACATGTTGTCCAAACACATTTATTTATTATGCAACAGTCACAGTTACTATAAGAGTCCATAGATTCTTTGTTAGTTATTTGGTCCTCAAAAGAGGTTTCTTTGTCACACATGCTAAAATCAGCATCCTTTAAACAGAGTATTACTGTATCTCGCCCTAAAGACTGCATTACAAGTCTCTTCTGGAGACCTGCGTGGTATGCCTGGATTCACTAGTTAGGAAGCTGTAGCCATTGTGAAAGCTGAATTCACTGGTATAATTTGGTAGAAAGTACAAGCTTTAAATGTCATTGTTTTTACATAAGGTACATTAAAAAAAAAAAAAAAAAAAAGAGAAATAAACACTGCCTCTACAGTCCTTCTGGCCTGTGGACAGAGTAGGTAACTTAAGGGGAAGTTATCTCACAACCTTGCCTTCCTCTTCCCTGAACCTCTAATTTGTGATTCTCCTTATGGTCTCCAGCAGAAAAAGGCTGGAAAATCCATGTTTCTCTGAGCATCTGTGGAGAAGAGACCTTCACAGAAACAGCAACTGCACGTGCCATGGTCACCCAAGTAGTTCCTTGGTCTCCTCCACTCCAGTTCACTGCCTGCCATAACGTTGTTCATTTCCCAGTAATCCCATTCTCTCTCCATCCTGAGAAGCCCAAAGCAAAGGAAGGAGATGTTCATGGAGATAACCAAGTTATATTTCAGTAATTATTTGCTAAGTGCCAATTACAGTTTAACAGCAAAAAAACATTATAGTGTAATTTTACAGCTGAATGTATAACTGTAGAGTGGTGACTTAAAACATAAATCAGAAAGAAACAAAACAGAAACAATTTCACAGTAAGCACAGTGGAGATGTATAGGTTGGATTTCAGTCTTGACTTGAACACACATCTTCTATGACTCTGGGTGCATCATTTTGTTTCCTGGTGTATTAATTTCCCCCAATCCAATATATAGATAACATATAACCAAGGATGCTGTTTCAAAGCATGTCACAATGATTTCTGTAATTAGATTCTCTAATGGAAATTGCTATAAGAGAGTGAAGAATAAGATATATGTACAGGGCCAGCGCAATATGTTAATATCCTTTTTAATGATTTATTAGCATTTAAGATTTAACAGATAGGCCTGCAGCAATACTGCAGAAAAAGAGACAAATCTACTTGCTTCTGCTTCTTCCAGGAAAAAGGCCTTGGTTGTGGCAGTGCAGTGAAGCAGGAGATAACCAAAAAGAAATTCACTCCAGGTACCACTTTACTTACAAACATGACCAATGGAAAAATGGTCAGGGCACAGGGACTGTTTCAGTGAATCTTCAGTGAAGAGAATGAAGAAAATGGACTGGAAGGAGGGAGTGCTTTGAATAGTTAGGGCTTGGACTCTGCGTTTCTGGATATCAGCTCTTCCATCCAGAAGCCAGGCTAATCAACTTAGAATGGTAGTTCAGCAACAAATGACACACCTCTCCCTCCATGGATGACAGTCTTCCTCTAGATTACCATAAAGGAAATTATCTCTTTTTCCATTCACTATTCTTGGTTTCTTTAAACAGAAGGGCCGAGCAGTGTAGTTGCATAAAGGCAAATAATTCAATTTCCCCTCTCCAATTCTGCATCTAATCTAATTGCACTAATAAAAACCCCAAATTGGATTAATCTACATGCATGCCTGATGCAGTAGCATAATGGATAAGATTCTTTAGTACATATTCATTAACATCAGAGAAGAAATTAACACCTAGAGTTCTTCCAAAGAAACTGGAGGAAAAAAACATGAATTAAATACACTGGGGTACATTATTAAAGACTCAGAGGAGCCTTTACTTCCTCAGAAGAGGAAAAAAATGATCAAAACTAAAAGTCCTTCTGCAGAGTAAAAATGTTCAGAAAATATCTATACATTCAAAACTCTTGTTGATTTTTTACTTTTAAATGCACTGGCAATTGCACAGGTTGCACTATATAAGCTATAATTCTATAATGAATTGTTTCATCGCCCCATGCTGCAAGAGAATATGTATTCAGGGGTCTTTAGATAAAGACTATGTTTTTTCATTTCTAGAACTGGAAAATTATCTGCATTTTTGGAACTGAACTGCTAACTGGATTTTCATTCTAATGTAACGCTGAGCACCTAAATGGGTCAGAAAGATAAGACTGCTAGTGATAAAACCACAGCTGCAACATGAAGGCTAGATATTGCTAACTGTTGAGATTCAGGAAGGGTAGTTTCACATTTATTTATTTTCAGGAAGATTAATCACAAGCAATTGATGGAATCTGAACGCAGAAAAGCTATGCTGAATGACAAAATATGCTCATGGTGATATGTACTAATAGTATAAAGGTCTGATTAAGGAAGTGGGAGAAACACCACTGCTGAACAAATTTTGAACTAGACACCATAAAGCAATACTGCTGCTGACTCTTAAGTGAGAGGTGTGTTGGTAGGAGATAAGAAGGTCTGTGGTATTTTTTAAGTTCACTGTGTAAGTGGTGATCCTTTGATGTGTTCGTGGCTAGACAGTTTGCCTGTGACAACTTACCAAACTTCATAGAAGTTTGTGTCTACTTGCGTGCAGGGGGAATTCTTAAAACATCAGTAGCTCTCCTCTGCTCATCTGAATTAAAAAAAAGAGGAAAATATGACAAAAAGTGAATATAATAAACAAGGTTATTCAAGTAAATAAAAAAAAAAAAGTTAACCTACTTAAAGAAGAGAAAGAAAAACTTGATAAATAACCCCAAGAAAATAACCAGATAATACATTTTAGTATTTAATATTTTCTTCACAGTTTTAATTATGCAATTGCCTAATGATAAGAGCTATCATCCGGGCCTTTTTCCTCAAACTAAACCTTTTTTATTCAGTGATCTTGTCTATATATATTTGCCATTGATTTGTTCAGTAAGATACTGAAAATATCCTTAGAAACGTTTTATAAATTCTTCTCCTTTAAACATAGGAAGATACTACTGGATTTCATTTCACATTTTGTTGATAACTGGTTCATGTTATGACCTTGAATTTTCATCTGGCAAAAGCATAGAAGATGTCATTTGAAAGATTTGAAATAAACTAATTTACAAAGTAAAATAACAGATGACATTTGTGTCTCTATG
The DNA here is from genome assembly GCF_039878825.1 of Excalfactoria chinensis. Taxonomy (NCBI): domain Eukaryota; kingdom Metazoa; phylum Chordata; class Aves; order Galliformes; family Phasianidae; genus Excalfactoria; species Excalfactoria chinensis. The sequence continues at coordinate 53,185,907 of NC_092826.1, forward strand.
AATTTAATGAATTACTACTGTTAGTCAACTCTGTACATTGTTCCTTTTGTTGTTGTTGTTGCTGTTAACTTAGTTCTTGTCCTTGTGTCCAAATCTTTTAGCTTGTTAGTTTCAGAAAAGTGGCATTATTTACAGAAACCCAGGAGTTTCCTTTAATGAAAGAAAAAATGGAAGCACAAAAACTTTAAGTTGCTCAAACGAAGGACCTTGGGAATGGGGCATTTTGCTTTCAGAACACAGCCATTCTTAAATAACTGTTATCTTTCCTGAACTACCCTTCTCCTGGTTCACCTCTACTTTTCATGTTGCTATTAAAAAAATAAAACTTTTACCTTAAAACTGTTAAAAGCCAGTTTAAGGAAATGAATGTTGGTGTTTTTCCTTTTTGCAGGCAGAGCAGTTCACTGAGAGGTTCTCTAAACAATGCCCTTAAATATAGCCAGGATGTGAAACCCTCCTGAGGAGGCTGAGGTTATTCTGAATTATATGATACTGTCAGCTCAGACGAGTCTTTGAGGAAGATCTGTAGCTGATCTTTGGCAAAGAAGCTTATGGCTTGAAAAATGGCCTTCAAAGTCCAAGAAGAAAGCTACGGAAAGAAAAGGCTGCATCTTTTGTATGTGCCATCTTATTTTTGTTGATGCATTCAGGACCTGATACCTTCTTGGCAAAGAAAGATATCTCATATATCGTTTTTCTTAAGCCCTTTTTGTGCCCTTCTTTTGATAAAAACTCGATTAAGAGAAAAGTGACAGATTATCATTTGATATAGCAGATCTCTTTCCAACAAGATCAATTCAAGCTCCCAGTACAATCTGAAAGTTTCTCCTTGTAAGAACACACAAAGCCAAAATCCAAACACCAAATATTCAGTAGTGATGATGTGTGAAAACAGAAGATCAGCTAACTGTTTGCTTTATTAACTACTTCTAGTTTGACAACTTATTTATATTGGTTTTTTTTGTTTGTTTGTTTGTTTGTTTGCTCTGTTAAAATATGAGGGGAAGCGTGCCATTGGGCATTAGAGATGGAAGTTGCTGTTGGCTGAGACAAGACTGGTACAGCCAGGCATTGAGATGGGTGGAGGAGCTGGGATTAGAACTGACCTCAGAGCAGATAAAACCCACAGCCTGTACAGCAGTGGCCTTGTGGAACTTGTCACCCAGGTGACAGAACTGGAAGACAGAACAGCTCTGTGAAGGCACAAACTATGGGGGAAAGCTTATTTTTGGACTCTTATAAAATGTCAAACTTAGCGTGTCTGAGATCTTCCTTTTTTAAAGGTACCTTGTATTGTTTCAATACTTGTGTTCTGAAGAAACACAGCCAAGGGCACTGAATACCTTTGGTACAGAAGATTCAGGGAAAGCAGTGGCAGTGCCTTCTCCAAGGTAAAGCTGACCTAGCACAAGTGTACAGGCACTTTGTTTCTTTCCTCTTAATCTTTAACAGATTTTAAATGCTGCAAGAAGTACCAACCCAGATGTTTAACCTACTGCTTGAAAGAAGTATGCTTCAGAACAAGGATCTTCTTCCCTTTGGAGTATACTCCAAAAAATACATTCAAAGAGAAAATTAAAATTATTTGCTAGAGAAAATGTTGACCAAATAAAGGTCCTTTACATGGGAGACAGAAAGGAAGACAGATTTAGAAGGACAAATAAAGTCATGTAAAAGAAGCAACCTCCTTCCAAAGCTTTAAACATGCAAGAAAATGGAAGAAGTGACAAACAGACCTGAAGACAAATCAAAAATTTCTGTTCTATTGTACTGAATTAATCTTGCCCAGTCTTGTATTTTGTTTATAACTCTGCACCCCCATGTGATGATACATAGCAATTCTTCAAGTAAAAATGCCTTTCCTTACTAAAAATCATGAATAGATGCCTCTTGAGCACTGAGCTGTTTTACTCTTCATTTGCTCAGGGAAAGTCCTACACGGCAGGAAAGTTTTTCAAGAAAGGATTCACAATAAACTGTAAATTAATGGAATACGTAAATATCTGCTGTAATCATTTGTTTTAGTGGAAATAGCATAATTGTATCTTAATGTCCTGCCTGGTTCACTACAACATTTTACATCTGTTTTATGCTAATGCAGTTGCAAAGAAATCAATGATATTTATACTGACATGAAACAGCGGGTGACTCATATGCTCAATTAGTCTCTGCACTTTGAGAAAGAATATAATACATTGGCTTTATTTTTCAAAATTTAACCTGCAACTGTGACCACTCATTTCTAAGATCCTGGAAGTTTAATTATATTACATCAGTATGACTTCAGAGCAGCCATTATAGAATCATCACAAGTTGTTTTATGAGGATTTATTTTTCAAATTTAATTATTCTGGCCACGTAGGTTTTTTATTTCTTTTATGTTCTCATAACAAGGAGGCACTGGAGTTTGACAGACTGTTTTTTTTAAAGCTATGTCTGTGATCTATATGAAGCATTAAATGGCTATAAAGTAGTATACCTGCTCAAAGATGGCTTACCAAATATCTTAACATAATTATCGTAGTACCTTTATGTTACTATAAATTAAAAATATTATGCTTTTACTCTTACAGCTCCTTAGTTGAAATCATATGAAACCCCTGCAAACTTTTAATCTAGCTCTTTTTAAGTCATTTGTAAGTGAACATTTGTGGATATTTCCCTACAACAACTGCCTTCTATTTTTAATCGAAACATTATTTCTCATTTGTTATTCTGAAAGAGATTTTTAAAAAGGAAGTGATCTGTTTTTATGATGTGCTCAAAGGCTTAGCAGAATAATCTGATGCATTAAGCAGGCAGGAATTTAAACAGATAAACCAAGGCAAAGCTTGCTAGGATAATTTTAAAGAGTTGGTTGCTTTACATGCACACACAGATCTGTCACAGGTACAACTTCAGGTTTCTGGTTGCTTCAGGCTAGTATATTCTATAAAGATCTCTCTAAGGACAAAAAAAACCCCACTTCTTTAGTCCATTATAACCAGTATTTATTTCACATGTGAGAAGCAATTAATATTTTTTATTGTTTTTCAAAGAGTAAAATAATTGTATTGTATTGTTATAACAATACATTGTATTCTTATAACTGTTGTCAGTTGTTTTGTTTTTTTCTTTCAATTCCTGTCTTGATAGAGAGTTTTATGTGCTGTTTTTGTTCTAGATGATGGTGAATAGTGTTTCTTGTATTATATTTCAGTCTCAATGGACAATTTTTTCACTGCCAAATCAATTGTATTTTCTATTAAACCTGAGATGAGATGCATCCCCCTCTCCCTAGAGCAGGAAATCTACTGCTAAAAAGATTTATATATATATATATATATATATATATATTGTAACATACAAAATGTGGCAGCTCAATTAATTCATCAAATGATGAATAAAGTCTTCTGAGAACAAAGATACAGATTTTGTGTCATTTTGGTATTAGATATTCTTAGCTGGTGTCTAAAGCATCTAAAAAAGTTCTCATTTTGCTTTTCTGGAAAGATTTTGACAGTGTTAATTACTTCTTTGAAGAGAAATTTTTGACACTCTGAATTCATTTTTTTCATACATGATCTTCTGATGCATTTGAGAAAGCTGTCTTGTTTATTGTACTGATACATCCACTGGGATGATATTTTCCTGGGAAAACAAAGCAACAGCAACAAAAGCAAAATACAAACCAAAATAAAAGCAGAAGACAACACAAACCAATCCAAAACTTACTGTTGGCTACCAAGCAATACATTTCCATTGAGTTCTCCAAAACACTGATATTGCTTCTTCCCTGAGGAGACTTCCTAAAGACACTCTGCAGATATGAACTCCTTTTGAATGTAGCAGTGATAAAAAACACTCACTGGAAGACAGAACAGAAGCAGAACTCTTTTTATTTTATCTAGAAATTCAAAAGGACTCTACAAACACAGGCAGGTGAGCTGCTAGTCTGTCAGGCAAAAAAGCTGGTGGTGGGTTTATGCATTGCTTCACTCTGCTGGTCAGCAGTGTATTATCTGTAATTCCCAGGCTTTGTGAGCCCCTGTGAAATCAAAAAAATTCTAACTGGAACTAAGAACAACTTGGTAGAATGGCAGAATGAGGACATTTTAAACAGAAGAAATATAGAACTGTCAAAGAGATCATCTTATATTCTCTTTATTTTTGATGGAATAGATGAGGGCTTTGCTGTGCATGAAACTTGTACCTTTCCACCACAATGGTTACAGCAGGGCCATTGCCCTTGGATGGACACTGCTATACCAGTACTAAACGCTGTTTACTCAACATCATTTTCATTCACAGATGAGAAGGGAAATAAACATGGCAGTTTCATCTCTGTGCTTTTAAGAGTCACCTAAAGCATTGCTACATTGGCATAAAACCAACCAAATAGACAAACAACATCAAAACAAAGCTTATGTTACCATATCTATGAGGGTGTAAAGGGATGCAAGCTTTAAGTGGCTGGCAGAAAAAAAAAAAAAAAAAAAAAAGTGTACTGATTGTTAAGTGGTTTGACTACAGTTCAAAGTGTAATGTTCGACAAAAGTTTCTAGAGCTGCAGGAACAGAAAACACTTGAAGGAAGTCACTGCTGAGTGAAAAAAAAAAAAAAAGAAAAAAAAAAGAAAAAGAAAAGAAAGCTCAAACAAATTAAATTCTAACAAAGCGTGGTGGCTCTGACAGTTACAGTTTTCACAGGTGTTATAGCTGTGGTCTGTTGAACTTATCTACCAGATCAGGCTATGTAACCTCTCTCTGTCTCTCTCTAGATGGATAGAATCAGTTAGATTTCATACCTTTGCTTTAGCAGTTGTCACCTACTGCTGTTTCCAGCTAGGCATTTAATCTCTCACCGAAAATAAAATTATGCAAGCACACTGGGGAAGAAAACAGAATATCTGAGAGTCATATGGAAAAAATGTGTAGGCAGCTAAAGAACTTTCTTCTGACACTTTATTGCAAATACACCCCAGCACAGGGTAACATTTATTACCATTAAGAGATGTTTCAGTTCAGCTGAAGAATAAAAGAAACTGCCCTGAAAAGTTACGTTCTGGGTGATAACATTTCGACCTCAATTCCTGCTACATCCCACAGTGAATTTGCCTATACAATTATATTTCCCCTTCTGGGATCTAGTCCAGCATCACCTGAAGTTAGATTTTTCTTTTGATTTTTATGTCCTCTGGCTTCTTAAAGACAGTTTTTTATTACACATACAATAATTTTTCATCCATATTAAATGTTACTTGTTTTGCCATTAAAAGTTTTGTTGTTGTTGTTGTTTGGTTGTTTGTTTTTTTAATGTACATAGGATAAAACCCACAAGCTTATTTAACCGCATACACACTCCAATCAACCAACTGCAGTGATAGCATTGTGGGTCTTGGGGTGTTTTGTTTTTTCTTTCCTGTTATTGTTGTCATCAAGAAATTCAGTTTAGAAAAAAAAAAAAATTCCTCCGACATTTTTCTGACCCTGAACTTGGCCAATTAAAGTAGCTTAGTTCAATTTTTGTCCCCCTGTTGCTGTACGATGAACCCAATAAATAGGAAAAGAAGCAGCACCAAATTACTGTCAAGAACCACTCAGAGTATATGGAGGAACTTTTTAAAACATTAAGACAGCACTGAGAGGTGTTCTGAAGCTATCACCAGCATTGTGCTAACCACCACCGCTTCCTCCTAAGCAGTGCTTTGGCTGCCCTGACCCCCAAACAGGAGGGCAAGCACTAAGCCACAGGGCTGACCGCAGGCCACATGGCCCCCAAACCCCAGAGGCCTCCCTGGTGTGGCTCCAGGCCTGCTCCTGGGCTAATGGGATCATTCATAGAGCTGCTTTGCAAACCCTTCACTGTGCACTGCAATTTATTACAACAAAAGGGTTCTGTCTCAAGTGCAGCATTTTTTATTAGGTCAGAAACCAGTAGGCGGAGGAATTTGATATTCCTTGGTTGAAACTTATTTTCAGTGCTGGAAATAGAACATTTTGCAAGTGCAAGGCAACCACTGCAAAAATGCCAAGAAGCACACCCAGAACACCTGAGCTCTGGATTAATGAGCAGGAGATGCCTTAATTCACACAAACATACTCAAAATCACACCAAAAGTTTCAGAAAAGTTGTGAGTCATAACCCAGTTGCCATAGCAATAGAAAATGGCCCTCTGTGCAAATCATCAATTACAGAGAAGCCTAGAACTCATAGGAAAAGCAATTTTCCCCTTCTTGATTTGGTAAAAATCACTTTGAAGTGGAAGCATTTTGAGCTTTTCTAAAATATCTTGAATTTGAAATTATGTGATGAGCATTGCTATTCTGATAGCCCATGATGTTCTGATGTTAACATATGGGGTTCAGTTGCCTCAGTCAAGCATGCATCTTTCTCAGCCCACCTAAATTTTGAGAACTCTCTTCTCACAGAAGCTTCTAAAGAGTAATGGGCTTTTTCTTGTTCGTTTTTTTTTAATTCTTCAGTGTTGTTCAGGTGGTCCCTGAAGTCAGTAGCAGTCTGTGATGCAGACCTAACAAAGAAAACAAAATGGAGGAGATATGACCTTATTAAACTTAATAAAAGATTGACATCATCTAACAATGGCTTACATAAGGTTTAGATCTCATTAAATTGGATAGCAAGTTTTTCACAACACACACTTAACCATTAATGGATCCAAAACAAGGACACAGGTGATCTTATAGCTCCCTGTGCCCACAATTCGAGACCCAGGCTGAGAGGTCATCTGCTACCCCTCCTCAGCTTCTTAAGGTTATGGAAAAACCGAGAACAGAGAATATTTGATTTTAAAGGTCACTTCTTGCCACTGCCTGATCCTATATATATATATCAATGTCAGGTCAGTCTTCCTAAAATATTTTTTTTTCATTATGAAGCATTTCTAATACTGCCTTGTAAAATAGACAATGCCTAGGAAAGACTGCAAGGCATGCAAATTCAAGTGAAACAACTCACATTACCTACATGAAGCTCTGAGAATTGTCAAAATGCATTTTGATGGCTTTAAAAGTCTCAACTATTTGACTTGCTAGCAGTATTATGCTACTCTGTGTTCCATACTGTTTTTTAGGAGCTCTCCTCCTATGGAACAAGAAAGAAAAGTTTTACCTGTCAGTAAGAAGTAAAAATTAGTTCTTCCACAATGTACTGGTGGATATGTATCACCTGCAGGATCAGACCTACACTTTATTGGCTATATTTATTAGCTATATTGACTGCAACTTAACCAGTCCTGCCTGGCTGATTCAGAAATTTCACATAAAAACAAGAATATTTTTTTCATCAGAATTTAGTAGGAGTCTTTTCACTTTTATAAAATAGGTTTTCTTTTTACTTTTTCTTAGCAAGTTAGGTATAAATCATTCTATAGCAAACTCTCACGTAATACGCATGGTCTGGGGTTCTTGATATCAGTCTCCTCAAAACAGATTATCAACTTGACTAACAACTGACTACAGTCAGAACTCCCATTACTGAGTGATACTTCTGAAAGCAGATATGACTTGGCCAGCATTAACTGTGAAAGGATGTAAACCAAACTGTCTTGGTCCTCTTTCGTATTTTTGAAAAAACATTGCACAACATTCGCTGCACTACAATGATTTGCAAATCAGTGATCAGCTGCTACATATTGGAACCAAGAATAGTGAGGGCACAGCTACGACACTTTTTGCCTTGTTTTCAAAGAGAAGCAGCAGACAAACTGGGACTTGATTTCATTTGATCCTTATTGCCAACAACACTGGGCATTGCATTCAGACAGAAATTTCTTTCTCTAAATAAAGTGCACAAGCAGGCTTTGGCCAGTATGGCCATTAAAGAAATATGAGAGAGTGTCATTTGTGCTCTCAGCATTGAGGTACAGCTCTCTGTCCTCGTGGACTGTGAAGACAGTTCTCAACTGGGCAAACTTTGATCTAGTTTTCTCCTACAGTTTTACTGAACTTAACTGTACTTTGAAATAGGTACTGGGAATTCAAAATATTGCTTATTTCCATTCTGAATTTTGTTGCTTCCCCCCCCCCCTTTCCCCGTATACCATAAAATCTCACTGTTTCATACAAGCTACATCAGATTCCATTTTCGGAAACACCTGTTTGCTACAAAATACATTTTTATATTAGAATACTTGTTTAATTAATCTTAGTAGATGTTTAAAACACTGCATGCAGTGATACGTTATGTCTGCTTAAAGTCCATTGCTCGCTGCAACATTAATATATACAATTTAGGATGAATAAAACATTTTTGCCTGTGATAATTATCTGTCACAACTAGTTACTAACATAATTTCTTGGAGTGCATTTGAAGGGTGAGGAAGGTTAGCAGTTTTACCCTTTTAACAGATATAATCATTTTCTGCAATGCGTAAGACGCATCTTTCACACGTTTGAAATTAGCCAAAAGGACTCGCATGCACCACCTACACTTGGTAAAACCACTGACTAACAGATATCTGTCAGCTTCCTGAAATCATCTGTTATGTTTGGCTGGTCTTAAGAAGCAGGAGGAATTAATACTGTTTAGAAAAAAATAATGAGCAATCAGAAATTGTAATAATGCACATGCCTGACAGACTTGGCTTTTTATGATAAAGTTAGAGTGTCATTGGATAAAGGAAGGGCAACTGACATCAGCTACCTGGACAAAATGCAAAGCATTTGACATCCTGGTCATCAAACTGGAGAAAGATGGATTTGATGGATGAACCACTTGCTAGATAAGGAATTGGCTGGATGGCTGTATTCAGAATTGCAGTCAGTGGCTCAGTGTCCAAGTGGAGACTGGTGACAGGTGGCGTTCCTTGGGGATCGGTGCTAGGACTGATGTTATTCAGCATCTTTGCAGGTGATAGACAGTGGGTTCGAGTGCAGTCTCAGCAAGTTTCCAGATGACACCAAGCTGTGGGGTGCAGCTGAAAAGCTAGAGCGAAGTGATGCCATCCACAGGGACCTGAACAGGCTTGAGATGTGGATCCATGGCAACATACAAAGTTCAACAAGGCCACGAGCAAGGTCCTGCACCTGGATCAGGGCAATCCCAAGCACAAGGAAGGAGGAGGATGTGAAGGATTTAGGGGTGTCGCTTGATGAAAGACTCAACACAAGCCAGAAATGTGTGCTTGCAGCCAAGAAGGCCAACCATATCCTGGGTTGCATTAAGAGAAGCATGACCAGCAGGATGAGGGAGGTGCCCCTTTACTCTGCTCATGAGACCTCACCTGGAGTACTGTATTCAGTTCTGGGGCCCCCAATACAAGAAAGACATCAAGCTGTTGGAGCAGTTCCAGAGATCTGAAGTATATACTTCTTAGAAGCTAAAATATTTAAATTTAAATACCAACAAGTATTTACTTATGTCATTGCTACAGTTGCCTCCCACAACTGTAAAACATCTCAAAATACTGAGAAAATTTTAAGTTCTATCTTTGCTCTATAAAAACAAATGTACTAGCAATTTTTCTGGATTTTTTAACATGAATAATTTCTTTAAAAATTTCTACAGCTCAGTAAAATTGAAATGCTTAAGAGTACAGGCATCTGTTTTATATTTTTAACACACTGTGTGTGAGTTCAATGATACAATTCAACTGTGATTATGGATATTCAGAAAAAAATATACATATAAAAAAGATAAACTAATATTCAGCATCCAGTGAAGTTTTACAAGACAAAGTCCTGTCTGCACAGACTTAGATCAATAGCGAGGCTGTTAGTTTGCCATTACAGCTATGAGATTTGAAACATCTCTTTAATTCGTACTCTGCCACATTGTATAGTTCTATTTCTTGAGAATACACTGCTTTCTTTACAAAGCAATGGACTTCAAGAATTCTGGATCAGTAAAAACATTTTAATATGAATCAGTTCGAATTAAAATTCAAGGCTAAATAAGCTTTAAAAATACAGCTCTATTTCATCTAATCAGATCCATGTGCATTTCTGCACTCTGAAAAGGCCTCTTGCTAAATGATTTCTTACTTCCATTAAAACTAATTTGGCAGTAAGTACTCTCATTTTTTGTGTCTCTGACAAAGGAAGCAAAGTGGCAAGCAATCTTTGTTTTGACTTACAACTTAAATTGAGAGAAATCATCAGGGCTGATTATGCCGAAACAAAGAAGAATCAGCGTTTGCTAGTGTGATACTTATCCACTAAGCCTGGGCAGAAAACACTAACATGCAGAGCTAACTACTGCTGAGCATTCGCATTCCCACTAGCCTTACAGCTTAGATTTCTGCAATACTGTGGGGTGAGAACGATAGCATTTAATAACTACTTTGCAAGTAACAACATACAATATATAAAATGAAAAAAAATCAGTCTTTGTCTCACTTTGCTTTTTGTTTTGTCAGGGAAAGGATGGAGAGCTGATAATGAAATTACATTTCTAGTAATGACTTAATCCAGGTATTGTAAGCATCGCGGTTATATCATACAAGCAGCATCAAGCCATGTACATGATCTTTTTCTTAAAGTCATAGAATGAGTTGTGTTGGAAGGGACCATCGACTGCTACTCTGTATCTAACAAGTATAACACAACATGACCGTGAGTATTCTTAAAACTGTTTTCAGTGTGCTTATTAACATTACAAATTACAAACTATAAACAAATATTAAACTGAATTAAACAAATAAAAAGCAAAGCAAAACTTTATTAAGACCAATCCAAAACAGCAATTGTAATAACTTATAGTAACAATTTCAATATACAATTTAAGAAAATTACCGTCTTTTCACATTTTTTTTCTCTGTACAGTCATTCTTCTTCATACATACTTTACATAGCAGCCTCATTATAATTTCCCACTGGGATTAGAGTACAGAAAGTCTAAGCTACATTTAATGCAACTTCTTTGGTTCAAAGCAGTCAACACCCTTTCTCAAAGACTTCATAATTTTTTTCCATAGCATGTATGCTGTTGCCATAAATCCATGAATTAGAAGTGCTTTCTTTGAATTCCAAACTTCCATTGAACAATCTGTCCGATTTCAAGATAAGAATTCATCTGACAGTCATTAACAATCAAGAAGCTGCACTACATTCTCTAAGCATTTTAAGTAGTAGGCATTTAGCTCGTTTTCTTCTGGCTGTGGAGTAGCTAAAATGAAACAAAAACAAGATTTTAACTTCTAATCAATTCTTAATAAAAAACATATTTTCCAAAGACCAAATCAAATGCCTTGCATTTTATCCATATCCTATTTTATGAGCATTCTGCATTATGGAGTAGAAAATTTAAAACAAATAATACTTAATGTTTCAAACTCTGTTGTTTTTTGTGGTGTGTTATGTTTTCTTACTCAGTTGTAAGAACAAAGTGAAAACTGCCTTTTGATTCTCCTGTGCTACAATAAGGTAATCCCTTGTTTATTTGGTTTTTTTTTGACAATACTTTTTGGGAAAAGCAAAGTGGGCAACGAAAAATAACAAAAGAAATTGAAAAAAAATCCTCCACTTACACTTGGAAGAATAATCTACCATTTTAGCTCAATTGTTGCTGTAAATTAATTGAATAATCACTAGGGTGAGCCAATAAAGAAACTTTAAGCAGGAAAATATTGAAGACAACTTCACATTCTTGTAAACTGTAATAACTACAGGTCCATCAAGTATTTTGTAGTCATTATTTTGGTATTTAAATGTTTACTGAATTCAAAAATCAATATTTCAGATTACGACTTTCCATTCTGAAGTAGTATATCAATAAACATTGATCAAAATTATGAAGTACTAGTCTGTCAAAACCATGCATTTCTACCTTGTTGACTCAACTTAATGACTTGAACAGTCTAAGTTTTGTTGTTCTATAAATGTCGACACAAAGTTGTCTATTCATTATCATGTTTTCAATATAAGAAAACCTTGCTTTATACTACAGTTGGTGTTTGACTTAGTAAAGGATGAATCTGGAACACCAGCACAATGAATTAGAGCAGACATAGCACAAAGCTATGAGCTGTTCTAGCATCTCCTCCTAATTAAGATCCTAACAAATATTGTACTGTAAGCAGAAATTTTGTGGTAATTCTGTTGTTCAGAATATGAAGGTAACTTTGTATTAAAAGCCTCTGCAATGATAAACCTGACTGAATACTAGTGTAGAGCAAATTAATTCAGGAGGAAAGTTCATTGATTTAAAATTAAGTATTTGCATGTTTTTGCAAGGTCAGAGTCTGATGCAACGAATTACAACATACAAATCCATTATTATCTACTGAAGCTGCAGCTCCAGACTAATGCTTGAATATTATTCCAAAATGAATACTCTTGAATGTAGGAATCTATCATACAAAAGCTACTCAAAACTGTAGTTATCTTCAGGTACTTCAGAAAACTCTTAAGCTTTCAAGAAGTCAACTAATTCATAGTACAGCTTTTTAAGACCGGCACAACCACCTGTCCTGATTCCTTCTCTATGTAACTGAATACAGTGACTTTGAAAATTCTTTAAGAAAATTTTAAGCTAACATTTTCTTCTAAATCATTAACACAGGAGTATATTTGCTGCACACAAAAACAGACCTGTTCTTGCAAATGAACCTCATCTATCTCCTGAGATCTTGCATGAAATTTTTTAATCAAATGGCATTTTACTATCTATACTTAAAAGATACCTGGCTATAAATCGTATCAGTACTCATGATTTTAGAGATGAAAGTATCCTGTCAAAACTTCGCAGCAAGCCAAAAATTACTCTGATAATATAAATTAGAATGCAGTAGTGAGCTACTTAATGAAAAAATAGAGAACTGGAATTAGCTGAGATTAAAACTTACTTTTCACTAAAGAATACGCTTCATCTATTTTTCTTCTTATTGATGGATTCTTCAAAGTCACTTTTGCCTGCAGCACACAGAAACAAAACACAATGACTTCGTTTCCCCCCACCTAGACACTTAAACAACAAGCTTAGCCCCCCTGCTTTTAAGCAGATATCGACAATAACTCAATAGAAGGTGAAATTCATGAATTTTAGAATTAGCATATGTTATTGTCAGAGTGTATTTATATGAGCAGTGTGAAATCACACAGGACAAGCTGCTTACTTTTGTTGTTCAAACCCCAATCCCAAGCACCTGTGATTAAAATAAGATGACGGAGCTGCTGATGTGAATTACAATTTTATTTACTTAAAAGTTGCCATGCATAAAGGAAACATTAAATTTTTATTCCTGTATTTCTCAAATACTAACCTTCTGATAATTGTGAAGCAATGCCCAAAGTGAAGCTGCTCCAATTCTCTGAACTGCACAACTATCACTTTCCAAACAGGTAGTTAGAACTTCAATAGCTTTATCTTAAAATAAATAAATAGAACAAATAAACCATGAAGAAAATATCAAAGCCATAATTATATTCATATTTCTCTATTTTTATCCTTGGAGTGCACATTTTATATGACATCAGGGAAATCAGGAAATCAGCATCAGGGAAAAACTGAAAAGGATGGACACTGCAGAAGACCTGCAGAAAAGTCATAAGAAAGGCAGTCCTCTGTCTGCAATTAAATAAGAGAACCTGAAGCACCTTAAAAAACAAACAAACAAACAAACAAACCCCTAGAACAGTTCTGAACCCGTTGTTACATCATCTTTGTTACACACATATGTGTCTATGGTGGTAACTTTATCACTACCAAAAACATTTTCAGCACATGACAGAACACGTAATAGTTTGCTTCAATAGCCATGATTTGCAGCAAATAATAAGGTTTCGTTTGAAGAAATGAACTTCCATGGTAGAAATTTCTATTAAAGTTCTGAAGTAGATTATTACAAACAGCAGAACACGGAAACCTTCACAATAATTATCTAAAAACTATTCTACTTTTCCTTTTGCTAAATAATTTTATTTTGAATGCATTTCTGCTTCTATGAAAACCATTTTTATAAATATGCTTTTCTAAATAATATTAAGATCTTGATCAGTAACACAAATTGCACCAAAAATATGGTATCTTGGCAGACATATTTTCTAATAGCTTTAATACACTTCATGCACTTACCATTAGCTAATATCTTGGGCTTATTTGTTGGACTAAAACACATGTTATGTAGAATAAGTAGTGCTATATGTTGGCTGCTCTTGTGTTTGCATTTACACATTTCCACTATCTGGTCTAAAAACCCATTTATCTTCATAATCATTTGCTGTCCATCTTCTCCAAAAGATATGTTCAGTAGCAGCTTTAGCCAAAGGGTACACACGTTGCTAGGATTTTTAAGACTTCCTTTTGGTAATGAAAGACACAAAAAGTTCTGCAGGAAGTTACTCTGTCAGAAGGAACAAAAAGGATGTTAGGATATGTACTGTTCAATGGTTTCTTCACTGCTGTTAAGACTTTCCGAGGTATATACTTGAACAACAACTAATATAAATATTTATTGATATATAGATATATATTTACTGAAACCCACTGTTAGTCAAGGATTTTTAAAAATAATTACATATGATAAAGAATCCACATCATAGCTATAAAGTTGCTATGGTAAAACACATTTTCTTCTCTATTCATTTTTGTGGTACAGACAGATACATAAAAGTTGGATCAATACAATATATTTCTTTAAAATCCCATCACTACATAAGCATTCTGGTTTGCTTTGTATTTATTGTTTTTGCCCCCAAAATGAACTAGAAACAATTTTAATGAATCAATGCAGTACTTGTGTAATATGTTCTTGAATCCTCACTTATGTTAACAAGTGTTAAATGAACAGTATCTTTCACTTCATATGTAGTCATAAGCAATGTATTTGCAACAAGTTTGCAGATGACACAAAGCAGGGAAGAGCTTCTCAGCAAGGAGAAATATGTGGGTACTCCCAGTATATGTTGAGAGCCACCCAGCTGGAAAGCAGCTTTGTAGACGAGGACCTACAGGTCTCAGTGGAACAAGCGGCAGAAATGTGCAACTGCCACAAAGAAGGCAAAAAGTATCTTAAGATGCATTATAAAAAGCATTGCCAGCAGGTCAAGGGAGAAGATCCTTCCCCTCTACAGGCAATCTGTAGTACTGCACCCAGTTCTGAGCGTCTCAGTACACAAGAGACATGGGCATAGTGTAGGATACAATAAAGGGCCACAAAGATGACTGAGGGATCAGACCATCTAGTCACACATGGAAAAAGGCTGAGAAATCTGGGACAGTTATGACCACAAGACTCTCCATATTGAAGTATGAGGGTTTATTACATAAAGCAAAATGTATGTATCACATAATGAAAAAAAATATGTGAAGAATACTATTTACTTACTTTCTGAATAATTCCTTTACAGTCATGAGATAGAGCAAGGTTAGAAAGAAGATCAAAGATCACATGCTGAAGTGGGCTGTTATCATCAGATATTTGGGAAGCCAATTTCAAGATGTTATGCATTAATGAACTGCCAGCTGCACTTCGTACAGACACAAGTGATGACTGTCCGCCACTGGTCCAACAAAGTGAAGCACAACCTTAAGGAGATGAAACATTTATCATATAAGACAGAATATAAATTCATTTTTGAAAAAGAAATTAACTAAAGAATGGTGAACATGATGATTTACAGGAAGAGCAGCCTATTGTTCTAGCATTTGTTTATTCTACTGTTAAAATAAAAAAGTAATTGCTCTGTCTCAGAATGTCTCCTTAAAGACAGGC
The DNA here is from genome assembly GCF_039878825.1 of Excalfactoria chinensis. Classification (NCBI taxonomy): domain Eukaryota; kingdom Metazoa; phylum Chordata; class Aves; order Galliformes; family Phasianidae; genus Excalfactoria; species Excalfactoria chinensis. The sequence goes on from NC_092826.1 coordinate 53,201,559, forward strand.
ACATTCTATCTCTGTCTCAGAATGTCTCCTTAAAGACAGGCACATTCTATCTAAGAAATAGTGCATGAGAATCCATAGTGATCCTCTGAATCTGTTTCAGAAATCAGGTCTCTAATTATGTAAGTTTTAACCATAGTACAAAGTAAAATGCTACACTACAGAACTACAAGCTCTAATTAACACATCAACAGGGAACAATTAAGTTACTGATACAATGTTTATGTAAAAATATGCAGCCATATATTTTTATTTAATGGTATTTGTGAACTGTAATCATGGTTAATTATTTATATAAGTAAATAAAAATCAGACTGTTTTTAACTGTTATAAAGATCTACATGTTTTCTTTGCCTGCATTACGCTGAAGTGGGTAAGCAGTTTAGAACAGGTAAGTTTGGGTCACCTCATAAACAACAATTAAGAATAGGAAGACAAAACATTATTAGTTTAAAATCTTATTAACGAGGACTAATACAGCCTAGAGTCACACACAAGAGCAAGAGGGCCATCAGAACTTTAAGCATGATTTCCAGCATATCACAGAACTTTACACATTCACTATGGCTGGCTAATACATTCATGTATTTCTGAAGACCATTTTAAAAATAATGTATTTATGAAAAAGATATAGACTGATTTAAGATCCAGAGATACTAGCTTTAAAAAAGGGTAAAAATGCTCAGTTGTTAATATATTCTTAAAAAGCTAACTCCTAAAGTTATTTTGACAGGGAGAAATCATCAAATACCTATGCTTCTTCAAGTCACAAACAAACTGTTACTTAAGTTGATAACCTGGATATGAAATGAGCAGTGGGGATAATTACTCAGTGGAAATAGAGGATTTCCTTAAATGAAGAGGATTCTTATGAAAAGTGCACTTTTATCAATCTAGTTACTAAGACCAATATATAAATAGAAGAAATACAACATGGAGGTAAATTAGATTATTATATTTTCAACAAGGGCCAAAATATAAACTGTATAAAGTACTGATAATGTTGTTCTCGATAATGAAGTTCCCATAGCAGTATTTCTACAGCATACTATTTAGTTTATTAAGTGTAACCCTCAGACATGGTTTGAATTAAGTGCTATTTAATCCTTTAATACAATTGTATTATTGCTAAATCCAACCCAGTAAAACAGGATCTGAGCAGAAGTCTTGAATGTATTAAAACTCTTGATAGACTTTGATGGACCAGTGCTTTTACACTCTGTTCTAACAGTAGTAATAAACATTCTTTTCCCATTATGCTTTTTTTCCGCTTCCTTTTCATGCTACCCTAATTATTCTTTTAAAATATTTTGTTATGTTACATCACAGAGAGACTATACCTGCAGGATAGTATGCAGTGTAGACACAAAGCAAATGCAGAGCTACTTCCATGGAGGAGTCATCCATTAAAAGCCATGGCCACAGCAAATGGAGAACAGGAACAAGATGAGCTTTGAGTGCTGCTATCTATGAAAACATAATGAAGAATTTATATTATTATATAAACACTATATTACTATATAATTACTACATTACTATAGTATATACAATATCCTTCAAAGTATAAACAAAGTGAGAAAAACAAGTTTTTCCTTACTGTGTCCCATTAGTTTATTTCAGTAAAATCTTTTTTAATGATATGCATGCCTATACTTTGTAATATATACCTCAGTATTAAAATATTTTGGTAACAAAATCTCAAGTATACATTATATATCCATATTTTTGTTTCTGTGCAGCTTTATAATACATAGTTATTGATAATTATCTGCTAGCAATTAAATTTATTCCTCTGAAGAAGTATGCCAGTAAGTCAAACTTGTTACTCTGGAACCACTCTAAAATAAAGGCAAATAAAGGCAAAGATTTATTCACTCCAGTTGGGATTATTCAAGAGCTCCCCATTCTACAGCTGCTCCAATTAAACTAACAGGAACTCAAAAGCACGGAAATAAGAAAGTGCAGTTGTCCAGAGAAAATAACAGAAAATCAGTTATTGAGAACATCCCTCACTGCTTCAAGAAACCAGCTCTGCAGAGCTGAGAACTCTCAAAATTAATCTCATTTGAATTTTTTCCTTGGTGTAAAGGAAATGATCTTGATTCTGGAAGGGAAAGGTTGCATCAGTGTAGCCAAAGTAATGGTACGTGGGAACCATTTGTATAACTAGTTGGCTTATGTAGGCCTGTAATTGATAGAATCACTGAATCATCATATTTGGAAAAGACCTACAAAATCATCCAGTCCAAGCATCCACCTATCACCAATAGTTCTCTCTAAACCAGGTTCCTCAGCACATCTAAATGTTCCTTGAACGTCAGCAGGGTTGGTGACTACACCACCTCCCTGGGCAGCCCATTCCACTGCCTGACCACTCTTTCAGAGTAGTATTTCCTAACGTCCAACCTGAACCTCTCCTGGCACAACTTGAGGCCATTCCCTCTAGTCCTATTAACACGTTGTTCTATATACAAAAACAGGGGCTAGCACATGCCGTTGGCAGAGGTACTCCTGCAAGGAATTACTTACCTTGCATTCTTCATTTTGAAAGAGGCAATTTCTAAGAAGCTGCATAGCACATCTTAACTGCTTTTTAAGGCTATCCTCCTATTTAGATAAAAACATTTGTAGATCAGCACAAAAATACAAAAACAGTGCACAGGAAGAAAGATATTTCAAATGAGAGGTGAAAATCTAAGTTATCAGTGTACAGGTCACATGGCTTCCACATGCTTTCCTTCTGGTTCGTTCCAGGTTGGATTTCTTTCACTTAGCTTTAAACATGTATACTTGCACACCTCCTCCTCTCTCTTTTTAATCCAGGAGGACTGAACTGGCCAAATGCAGAGATCTGTAATGTAGAGCTCACTTTCTCTGAAAATTAAAGAAGAATGGGAAGGAACAATTCCTGGGTCTGAGCTGTATCAACCTAAAGCAGACATCTAAAAAAATAAATAAATAAAAATAAATCAGAAAAATCACTTCCTAAACGCACCTATTTAAAACCCTTGGGTGAAAACAAAGATAAACTATCTCTATCTTGCAGATCTCTGTATTTGGTCAGATCAATTCATCAATATATTCTCTCTGTCTTATTTCACAATTCTTAATATTGGAAAGTTTCTGACCTTATAAGAATAGTACAAAGATAAATACAGACCTTTGGACAGTGAACTATCATGAAAAGTTTCAAGTATAAAAGTGAAAAAATAAAATCTATCTCCATGGTAGCTCTGTGACACTAAAACCTAATGATGGCTTGACCTCTACTGTAAGGTTGATAGACTAAACCGCTTCTGCAAGATGACTGAATTCCAGGAAGCTTGTTGAACCCAAGAGAATGTTTCCATATTTCAATATCTATAAGCATAAAGGAAAAAGGATGCAGGATTCATGCTTATTCTCCAATAAGGTGAAACACTATTTGCTTATAAAGCATACCATGTACAGTTGATGACATTTAATTATTAATTACAAAGCAATCTGAAAAAAAGCTAATGAAAATCAGATGTAAAACAACAGCAACAACAAAATATGTATGTCTTCCTTTTAAAAACATTTTATGACTGGTTTGTCTCATTTTTAACTAAGTAAAATACTAAGAAGATCCTTCAAGAACTTCTTAATGGATTAGTTTACTTAAACTCAAATAGCAATCAATCCTATAAAATTCCCCAAGCTACAACTAATACTTAATGTGTAAGCTGCTAGCAGGTTAAAAAGCCTATAGATTGTGTTGATGGCACTATTTTAACTCATTTACTTTAGGCAGTCTTTATTCTGTTCTGAGAGCTTTTCTAAAGCCTGGCTATTTGTATATATATGTGTACTTGGCTAGTATTATTATAATTATTGTGACAGAAAAGAAATCTCATGTCAAATACCTAAGGTGCTATGAGACTGAAGTTCAAGCACATTTTTCACAACAGTCAAAATAAGACAAAAAATTAGTTCTACTAACCTTACTTTAAGAGCTGTTCCCCAAAGTGGGCTGACAGGTGGTTTGTATGGCTTTCCCTCATGCAAAACCAAATTACTTATCTTTATGCGCCACTACATACAAACAAGAGCACACTTACATTTGCTGCAGCAATCTACAGTCCCAGCTCAATGGGGAAATGTGCCAGAAAGTTTTCTGAAAATCTCTTTCAAAATTTTTTCATTAAATATAAAAAACCCTTCCGGCTAGTTGAGGTCATCTTTCACAAAAGGTTCTTTCTTTCATATCTTAAATTCCATCATTTAATTCCTAACATTTAATGAGAAGCACATACGCCCAGCTTTCTCCTTCTCAGCCCAACAAATATAAATGATAAGCAAACTTCAAGAGGCATACTCAGCAAAGGACACCTTTCAGCCTCCATCCCTTGCAGAAGGGATAATACAGTGTTTAGGTGATCTGAAGGGAAATCATTATGATCTTTGAATATCAGGATCAAATTCCTGTAAGAGCTCATTGTTACAAAATGCAGTTTCACATCCTCACAAAACAAGCACAATGTCTATTTGTACCAATGCCAATGACAAAAATAATATCTAGCTTAAACAATGCACATCTACCCTACCTACTTTCTGCAATTGCAAGTTAATATGGGATTGTATGAGATATGAAATTTGACAGCAGAAACTATTACTTGCATTTTAATAATGCTCTTAGATGTAAATAGTAGAAAGCAGGCAGAAACTTATGAAACTGTTGTATTATAATAAATCATCTATTTTTAGATGTAGTAAGGAAGAGCTGGGTAATAGATAAGTCTGATGATGGAATGAATTGGAAATTAAAAAAGAAAAGCTAAAAAAAAGCCTTGTGAATGGAGAGAAGAACATGGGAGTATTGATAGTGAAAGGAGCAGACATGAGGTAAACAAACTGATAAGAAGCTAACAACAAGGTCAATTTAGTTTGGTAAGAAACCAAATAGGAAATCAAAGCATCCAACCCAACTATGTAGGACAGAAAATGAAATGTAATTGGAAAACGAAGAATAGAAGAAATTAGAGAACAAAAAACAAGATTTAAACATACAAGTAAAATGCACAATAAGTTGGGGGATAGGAAGGAGATTGATGCAAGAAAAGATAAAGAAAATGGCTAGGACAGCTTGAAGGAGAAGAGGAAATACTGAAAAATGTAAAAGATATATTCTTGTGAAAATAAGATAAGAAAAATGAGCTACACTGGGCAGGGGCATGACTGTTAAGGCTAGAAATCCAACTCTGAAAACAAGAAAATAACAAAGTCTGCAAAATCCCGTACTTGGGGATTCTTAAGGAAACTTTACTATAAATGACCAGCTGTCATTTATTTTCTTTCAACTGTGCAGCTACCAAAACTATACACTTCAAGGAAAGGAAAAAAAAAAAAAAAAAGCTAAGAAGTTCCTTAGTTCCTTATCATATCAGTGTTCTGTTTGTTGTTGGGGTTTGGTTTCTTTGTTTGTTTTTACAGTTACCTTTTTTTTCTGTGCTTTCCCAGGCTTTAGAGAATCCAAATTCAGCTGCGCATGAATGTGTTTTATCTGTCCTATACAGCTACCTATCAGGTCAACTGGAAGACAAAAATCATTAATATTTAGTAGCTCATTCATAATCAAAGGAATTCCAAATACCTTTTTGCAATGTGAATTTTCAAAACTATTCAAAATAAAGCAATAGTAATTAAAAAAAAAAACAACAACTAAGATTAGGTCTTAGTAGCTTACAATAACATGGCAACAGGCATTCTGGAATAGAAGATATAGCTCTTACAAAGATGATGATTACTATTACTCTCCTGAAGTTTAATTATTCAGTTCTCCAAATTCTGCAATTGTAGAACATCATCTCCATGATATCAGGAAGTAACTACTACAGTCCCTGAGATGGACTGCACCTAGCAGAATGACCTCAAGAACCAAGGGTATTTTTGAGTTGTCCTGCAACAGATTCCTGTGAGGAGAATACTCAAAGAAAATGGAAGAGATAAAGAGAGTAGGGATGATTCTTGATGATTTCTCCTTATCACTTTTTTTTTTTCCCAATAATTCTTCATTTCTGTGAGTCACTGAAATAAGACAGACAGTTGACAAAGATGGAGACAGGCTAACTTATGAAAATGAATTGGGAGGATGAGGATGACAAATCATAACTCTTCAAGATATCTTCAACAAAGCTGCATAGAAGACTAAAGCTTTGAAAGGTCAGGGCACTCATTTATCTTAGCCAAGCTTTTCCCTATCACAGAAGATTTGCTACATTTGAAGTAAGAAAAAACAAAAAAAGCAACCAAGATTCAGGTGGTTCAGAGTGAAAAATGTTATTAGCTTAATGGCACCCAGAGTTCTCAAAGATACAACAAGATCACAGCAGCAAAGGATAATTCAAGTTGGAAGAGACAGTATCCAGACGTCATATAGACTAAACTCGTATTCAAAGTAGAATCAGCTGTAAGACTAGACAAGGTCTACCTGGTATCTGATCTAGCTGGGTTTTGAAAGTCTATGAGGACCAAGACTGCATAATACATTTAGGCAACCTGACCCTCTGTTTGTTTGCCCTGAAAGATAAGGAGTTCCTCTGTGGACAGAAATCTCTCTTGTTTCAATTTTTGCCCATTCTCTCTCCCATCCTCCTTTTCCACACAATGCTGTTAAAATATCTGTCTTCTTCGCAACCTCATACATACCGGCAGGTTATTATTAGGTCCCCCCCAAATCCTCCTTTTCTCCAGGTTGAAGGCCTCAGTCTCCCTCTCCTCTAAGCTTCAGGTCCTGCCTACCCTGCTGGCCTTCCACTGAAATCACACTCATTTGCTGATAACTTTCTTGTACTGGGACAAATCTGGATACATTATTCCAGATTTGGCCTAGAACATGCTAGGTAGAGGGAGATAACCTTTTCCCTCGACCTATTGGCTTTGCTTCTGTTAATATAGTCCAAGATGCTCTTAATCTTCTCACATTCAGCCTACTCCTTATCTCAACGTCCTTTCCTGTTCCTCAGGCTGCACAGGTACAAGCTGTTCCTCCTCTCCAGGTACAGGACTTTGCATTTGTTCATTTAAAAATAGTTCTTAAGAGCTGAACTTTTGATGTTAGAGCTATAGATATTTTCTGGACATTAATTTGAATTCCAGAACTCCTCTTTAAGACTTGTGCTACATCACAGCTAGGATTTAAAGGCTGCCTTAGCACTTGTAGTGCTTTTACAGGAGTCAGGTCTTAGATAACTTCATGGGTCTTCAACAGAAGAACCACCCTGATTGAAACAAAGGCTGAGAAGACCATTAATACCTTTGGAAGTAGCAGGAAATTGGATTTGAAGATTAGACTTTTCTGCAACTAGGACTAACCATTGAGCGGTTACACCTAAGCCATACATTTCAGTGCAATCTAGGTTTAAAAGACCAACAGACCAGCAGAGATGGAAGTAATCAGAAAGCATTCAAGAGGAAAAAAGGTACTTGTGATGATCAGCAAATATTAAATGCACAATATACAACAAACACAAATTAACTGGTAGACTCAAAAACCTCTAATTAGAGGTTTTTTAGTCTGTTTTACTACTGCACAGACCCTAGGAATAGAAGACGTTGCACTGCAAGATGAAAAAATACTACTTAAACTGAAAAATGGGAAGAATAAAACTAAACTGTCAGGAAAGAATGAAGATGCAAAGAGGTATTTTCTTGTCTGGGTGCAGACAGAACTGAAAATACAGAGCATACTTTCACTAACAAACCTCCATCAGCACAAAATAAGGAATGGATGAATTCTCTAAGACACTGTCAGAGCAAAGAGATCACTGGTTTTAGAATCATAGATTCACCAAGGTTGGAAAAGACCTACAGGATCATCCAGTCCAACCGTTCACCTATTACTAATAGCTCTCACTAAACCATGTCCCTCAACACAACATCCAGTCTTTCCTTGAACACCCCCAGGGTCGGTGACTCCACCACCTCCCTGGGCAGTCCATTCCAGTGCCTGACCACCCTTTCTGAGAAGTAATACCTTCTAATGTCCAGCCTGAATTTCCCCTGCCGTATCTTGAAACCCTCTGGTCCTATCACTAATGACTTGAGAAAATGGATGAAATGAATTTGAATGGATGAAAATGAGTAGTAAAAGCTCACCTTTCCTAATATATACAATATTTAACCAGACTTTTTGACTGGATACTGAATTTATTATTAATACATTTTAGCAAAAACATCTTAGCAAAAAAAAAAAAAAAAAAAAAAGTCTTTGAAAACTAGGTATTTTGTTTTGACAACGGATATTACAACTAGTAAAATGTGAAAAACACCTGCAAACAGTTGGTTAGTAAAGCATTAATCATACATTGAAAAATACTCACCTTCCAATGCATATTTCTGGGCATTTTTACTGACAGCTAATAAAGAGAGCAATGCATTTGCAGCAACTTCTTTCAGCACATCCTTTGATGATTTCCTTTCACAAACCTAAAGATAAAGCAATTTCATTATCATACTGAAAAAGTAATCATATTGAAAGTATTACTTGTATTGTAAATATGCTTCCATAGTCTATATTCTATATTCTCATTCTCATAGCTCATCGCTATATTCCTGTCTAGAATTCTCCCTCTCTCTATATTCATGTTAACAGTTTATTCATATTGAAGTATTTCATCATTTTCTCTAACAGAAAGGAACAGAAAGCAGAAAACAACAAAAAACAACCAGCAACTATTTGTTCCTAAAGCCTACTCCTCTTTCTTTTTCTTAACATGCTACCTCCCTAAAGCCTAGGTTAATAATCTCAGCCTTCCACAGACCGTTCCTAATACTTAGGCATACTATCACTGCCAACTTATTGACATACTTCCAGTGCACTGTCACAGCTAGCAGATTAACACAACAAAGCAGATACATGGGACATTTTTGATCTAGCCATTCAAAATCTTTTATGTAGCTAAATTTCTACTCGCTTGTGTGTACATATATGAATATATACGTATGGATAAATCTATAAAAATAAATATATATGAACTGTAAATAAAATGTACACACACATATATATATAATTGATATTTTAATAATTAAAACCAACATGAAACAAAACAAGAAAATCTACAATATTTCCTTGTCAGTCTCCTTAGTATTTTCCTCTAATTAATTTAATTTTGTGAACAATCAGAACTGATCAAATAAGCAAGGATAGTTGTACTAAGTCTGCATGATTTATTTATGTTTCCATTTCATTTACTTCTAAACTTTACTTAAATTTTAAACAATTTTAAAAGCTAGCAAAAGGTCATTCTTGAAGCACATTAATAGCTTTTCATAGAATTTCAGTGTCTTCAACCATGATTGTAACTTATTAATAGTATTGTATCAAACTAAGAATGGTGACTTTCGATACATTTTATGAATTATGACAAAGAAGTTTAAGATGTCTCATAAATCCTCAGCAGATCCAACTATGTTAATCTATGCCAACTGTACTTGATTTGAAGGGGAGATCACACAATTTATAAACATTTTAGATTTTGTATCAAGAAAAATAAGGTCCTAAACTTGAAATTTTATGTGCCAAATATGGTTTTCTTAAAGCATTTATTTCTGATTTTGAAAATGCACAAACAAAGGCTAAAGTGTATATACACAAAAGCAATTTCTTTTCAAAGACAGTAGGGTGTTTATTAAAGTGGTTGTATGGAATAATTTAACCAATTGAGCACCTAGTCCTCTAATATTCACACTTGCAGATGTAAGAAAGCACTTGCCATTACATATCACCCATTTCGTAGACTTCATATAGTTACGATGTTAAATGGAGATGAGTGATAGTTTAAACAATTCCAATTCACGTTCTCCTCTGTTTCAGCTTAAGTGCTTCTCTTAGAGGAAGACCATATTTCCATTTTCTGACATTCTAATGGCTTCTTTTACACTATACGGCCTCCTCTTTCAACTGCATCACAATGACCAACATGGGAAAATAAATAAATGAATAAATGTAACTAAATCTGTGCAGTCTGCTCTTCAGAAAATTGAAATTGCTTCTTTCCAAATTCTGTTTGGTTTTTTTTTCTTTTTTTTTGGATCACAGGATCCATTTACATGTAGTAGAAAGCTTCAGGAAGCACAGGTTATCATTTGAACTCTTCTTTGAGGTAATTTAACAAGAATTCAGTAACCACAGGAATAGAGACGAAATGATACTAACACAACATTATTTTGTTCCTACCATTCGACATGCACTGACACATGCTCAAAACATATTATTTTACATAACAAAATAGGACTAAACATTGACACAAACAAACCCAAAGAACCAAACAAAATCCCACAACAATAAGAAGGAAAGCATTAGTAAATTGAAGTGTTTCATTTTCAGCCAACTTTTTTAGTATGTTTACTCATGGATCAATATTATTGTTACAATGAAAAAACTGCACATAATATAAAAAAAGGACAGTGAGTATGAAGACAGAAGAACTGTTATGTAGGGAAAGGTAAATTAGACAAATTTCTAGCATAACTTGTTTTATTGCTAGGAAATGGATGATATTTTAGCAATGTAAATAAATGAAGGAGGTGAAGATTATTTCAGACAGAGCAAGAAACTATAAGTAAAAATAATGAGATTACTGTAGACAGAACATGCAGAATGAATTTCAAAAAGAACATCTTGCCACCAGTATATAAGCTTGCTGGGAGATTCAACGAAAATATGCTGCCAGGTGAATCTAAAACTACTTTGGATAATACACTGATAGGAAGTGTATTAAAGAACAATAACACTACTCTTAGACTGGCAGAGAATTAACTGAAAGAGTTAATGGTCCATTTTGAATTACAAAAACAGCTTATTAAGAACAATGATTCTGTCATTTACAGTGAGAAAGACTACAATTTCAGCCATAAAATCTCATAACATGTTTGAAAAATGAAGAAAAAACATCAGTATTTGGCCAAAGATACTCCTTCGTCTTTCCTACAAAAGATCGTATCCCATCCTTTTGCAGCACAACAGTAATGGCCTTGCAAAGAACTTCCCAGGAGCTGCTGCTCCACATTTTTTTCCAACTTATTTAATGACTTTCAAAAACGAATGTAGTAGATGTCTCAGATGAAAGGTGTCTTGGTTCATAATTAGAAACCTTTTTTTTTTTAGTCAACAACATTCTTTTTTTACCATGTAGAAAAAAAAAGCAAAAGTATATTCAGCAAGCACAAGATGAAATTTTAAATACCTGAATAATTAATTCACTGAGTTGAGTCACTGATGCCTGACATTCTTCAGAGTGATCTAAAAGAAAGCTAAGAGTTGGATCCTGACATACGCTCTGTTTATCTTGCAGTTGTCTTCTTTCTTCATTCAAAAGGACAGAAAGGAACTGTAAACTAGCTGTATATAAAGCTGGATGAGTGGTTGACAGACGAATACAATCACAAATCGTATCTGAAAGGTAACATAAGCTTGAGTGACACTCATATCTTGGTGTCTCTAAATATATTAGAGAACCATCGTGATAAATACAACAAACAAAGGAATAACTAAAAAAAAGAAAAAATGAATGAGCTTGCCACCCCCCTAACAAACCATCTGCATAATAATCTTGAGTTGCTGTAACCCTTATCTCACTCCAGAACTTTCACTTTCTTTTTGAGTAAGATAAAACAACAATATCTTTAAAGGGAAAAAAATGGACAATTTCAATCTTGATATGAAAGTGCCATATTTGTTTAAGATTCAGAGCTAGAACTACTGTCCAACATATGAATTCAAGAGAAAAATTTAGTCAAGCTCTCCAGGTACATTAATGTTTGTATGACATTGGAAATTACTTTAAAAAAGCATGGCATGCCTCCCTCTTTTGTTTATTTTCTTTGTTTCCAGGTTAAAACCCATTCAGGAAAAGTTATTACCAATTACTGCTGTACAATGACTTGCAAGAGCTGCTGCCACATATGGAAAAGTCATTTGGCTACTGTTCCATAATAATGTAGTAAGAAGGTTGAAGAAATCTACCCAGGTTTCATGAAGTACAGATATTAACTCAGTATCTGGAAAAAGAATATAGAAAAATCTATGAATATAGAAAAATCTATTTATACATACACACAAATCTGTGTAACTATGCCCAGAAACAACTGCTACTAAATAAAACCACTGCTCTAAATAAAGAGCTGCTTCTGCCTGACTATACTGAAAACTAAGTTCTTCATTACCTAGCCCATCTTTAGAGGGAATGGAGAGAACTGTGAAGGCATTTCTTAAGAGAGGTTTCAACAGTTCATCCTGAATTACAAGCTGAGAGTCCACCAGCAAACATGACTTCAGAAGCCTGGACACAGATGATAAGTATTGAAGTAGCAATAGTACCTGTTAAATATTTTCAAAAGATAAGAAATAAAGTCATATATTTGCATTTTTCACATTTTAAAAAATATATTAACTTAATTGATTCATAACTTTTTTTGAATGAATATATATATTACTTCCACTTCTTGATAATGTTCTGAATATCTGCTTTCAAACTTATTAAAATAAGTTAAATTTGAGACAAAAGTAGTTCCACTGGCAATAACCCTTGTACACTGCATAAACCATAGCCAGATGAGAACTATTCAAGTGTTCAGAGGACTAGAACCAAAGTAAAGCTGCCAGATTGCCATGGAAAATAACTGTGTCACTAACTGCATCTGGCTCATACTTCAGTATTGCATAAATAAAATCTATTACATGTTTACTGTAGTTACAATGTGCTTAAAAAAAAAAGACCAAAATTAGTATTCAAGTTGTTTGAGGGTTCTAAATACAGTTCTAATATAGAAAATAATTTTTCAGTGTTAAGCATAATGTAGTATTTTCACTTAAACTTTTGAAAAAGCACAAAGATTCATATAAATGTAACCTGTGGCAGTATGTTTGGTAGATATTAATAAACATAGGTAGAAAACAGAAATATTTCCAAAATTAACAAAAAATAACAAGTACTTGTCTAACCTGAGCTTTTACATGTTCTGTATGACATGGATTACCCAATGGAGCTTTCAGTTCCAAGATATATCTCTCAACCAGATTAGCACTTACAAGACTAAAACAAAATAAAGTTGGTTAGAAATATACTAAAAATATTCTACTAAATTACCATTTTATATCTGAATATTAAAAATAGCACATCATAATTTAACTTTACTCTCTTTACTTTTTTAAACAAATCTAGTGTAATAGCATCTACAGTCACATTCAGTTGTTTCATAATAGCTAGACTAATGTGAATTCTAATGGTCCTTATTACATTGGTTAAAATTCTTTATATTTGATTGCTTATTTTCTTTCCTATGTAAGAATAAACAGTTCTGTAATACTGTAAACTGTACCCAAATAAGATTTTTTTATCATTAATTGCAGTATGAAGAGCAACTGCAAAAGCTCTTCAAAGTCTTAAAAAAAAACAAACCCACAATTTTCATGCTCCACTTTATGATTTTTTAAACAGTGTTTATAGATGAAAGAAGTTGTTATGATGTAAGTGGAAACATGCAATATAATCTGAAGACTATTTTGAAGATGTTCCTTCTTTAAAAACAAACAAGAAAACACACTACAGTCTCTGATCTAATACTTCCCAAAGCTGGCACACATTACTCACTCTCTTTTACTGCAACAGGCCTTGGCCTCAAAATATAGCTAGCAATTAAAACTAGAAAATTATAAAACAAATCAAACTGATCTGCAATTCTGAAGAGCTGAATATCACATACTGAAATGTCAAATATGAAAAAAAGAAACTCCTCTCCCTCTCAACAGCTAAATTACCACTGAGAACATGCACAGTATACACCGCAGTTATGTAGAAGGTAGACACCACAAATGGTATAACTAATTAATTCTATAGAAAATATATATGTATTTACCTATTCATTCAAAAATGCCAAAAGGCATTTGTGAACACTCCAGAAGAATGAAGAAATCAATGTTTTTAACAGTTTTACTAAGAAATACTGGTAGAGTCCCTAACAAACTTTTCACTTCTGCTACTATAACTTGTCTGTAATTCATCAGCTATTGATCTCATACCTGCTGAGAGCTGTTAGCAAGCCTTGTTGAAGGGCAATCCCAGTATCTTGTGGTATAACAATCAGCAGATTGTGCAGAAGGTTACAAACAGCTGATAAAAGTGCAGGTGTGACTACAGCACACTGTTTAGACATTGCAGCAGACAAAGGAGAATCATGTTGACTTGGAGATGCTGTTGTGGTAGTATCACTTTGACCTAGCATATGTTTAATTTAAAAAAACAAAAAAAAAAAAAACAACAAAACAACAAAACAAACAAACAAAAAAAAAACATTCAAAATATATAAGAGATGAATTAAAGCAGTCCCAGAAAACAGCATGATTTCTACTTCACATAAAATGTCCAAATATACTTAAAATACATACACCTAAAACAGTATATTCTGGAGAGAGGGAGAAAAAAAGAAAGAAAAGAAAAAAAAGAAAGAAAAAACAAATCAAATATAGAAAAGTGTTATTTAAAATAGCTCTGAAATAAAATGTTCTTTCTACAGGCCCCAATAATCATTAAAGATAAATGGTAAATTTACAATGATTTAAATTTTGCTTTCAATTCTTTCCTAAACAAAAAACATTTATATCTTTATATAGATATACAGACATGAATGTAGACCTACATAGCTTCTATATAAGCTTATATATATATTATCGTTCTACATATAAACTGAGTTATGTTTATAAACATACAAAGCTTTTTGTGCATGTGTGTGTACATGTGGGTATGTATACAACTGCTTCACCAATAGGGAATGTTTTGAAAGGGTGACTGGATGACAGAAATGAGTTACACTTCAAGCAGTATCAACCATTTCTACTACTGTCAAATCCATCTCCTTTTACAGGGAGTCTCTTTCACACTTGTTTTCTGAAATAATGATTAGAAGCACCAATGGTGAGTGTTCCAGTAATACACATACTTCATACACAAGTACAAATACTGGAATTTTAGCAGGTTGAACAGTAATTAGTATGCATACATACTTAAAGCTTGAGTTACCTTGTGCCATAAGCCGATTAATTGCAGTTTCAGGAATGAAACTAGTTGAATTTGCTGGGACTGTTGCCTGAAGCTCAGTAACACTCCCTGGTGCTGGTGATGCAGACAGAATCTAGGAAGTCATAAAAAGGATATTAGTTGATTCCAGATTTGATAGAGGAGACTTCTATTTACATTTGGCTTACATGAAAAAAAAAAAGAAAGAAAAAAGAAAAATGAGTAAACACAAATTACTCCTAGCCAAAACAAATTTCATAACATTTGTTCATATATATATATACATCATAAATATACAAAAAATATATATTTATATGCATCCACTAATCGAAAATATTGAAAGATGAGTAATATGAACCTGCTGAAACATTTCAGTTAAATATTAATCAAGGCCCATGAAACTGGAAATTTCAGGCATTACATAATTCTGTAACTTCTGAAGTGTTTAAACCCAAATTTCTCATGGACTATTTGCTATACTGAGAACATGAGGACTTTTGCATTTATATCAAGATATAAGAAAAATACTAAAAGTCAGCTGCTTGACAGTTAAAGCTGAAGCTTCAGAGCCTGTCTGATTCTGAATACTTGTCTTAATCTTCATCCTGTGACCCTTGAATGTGTTCATTTCATGCTGAAAATACAAGATACTTACATTACATTAAATACTTTACCATGAGTTTTCTACCAGTTGAACAACTAGATTATTCATTGTATTATTAATTTTCCATGCTTTCAAAAAGGATTCTTAATGCTTTTGTTACAGTGTTTATGACCACAAGCTTGAAATCAGAAGACACAGACACCAAAGTTTAACAGTTTTGTGACACAACAAGACCTATGACCTGTCGCAGAATAAATGTCAGGTACTGTTCATATCAGGTCATTTTTCAGTTCCGTTAATTTTGATTCTTATCTAAACAATTCACATAACACTTTTTTTCCCGAGAATATCAATACATAGTGTGAAGAATATAGAGCCTTGGACAGTCTGATCTAGTGGCAGGTATTCCCGCTGCTGGAAGAGGAGTTGGAGCTAAATGACGTTTAACGTGGTGTACTTGCACCACTTTACTCGAGACTAAAGTCCTTTCATGAACAGAAAGCTCGTGGTGGCAACCTTCAGCTCCGTTCTTCCCCATTTTCCTCTGGTCTCCCACAGCTATCTACTCTACAGCACCACATTTTTCTAATGAAGCATGCTCAACGTTCCTCAGAAAAAACAGAAGATTATTGTAAGACTGAGGACAAGCTGTAGTAAGATTTGGGGTGCATGTCTGAAGCCAAGAATATGCATACCTCAGGTTATCTGGGGTCACATAATCACTAGGATATACCTAGCAGGGTACTTTTATGTTGGCAAGCAGCAGTACCAAATTGCACCAACCACATCAAATTTGTTTAGATACCTAACTAAAAAGCATATTTGACATTTGAAATAAATTATTTAAAGTTTAACACTTGTTAACCTAAATCATTATTAAAATCATTTATACAAGAGTAAATCAATCTATCTTGACACATGACAAATTCTTCATCTATTTAGCACTACAATTCCAAGCATTCTAATAAACAACAAAAGGCATAAATCATTCTTGAAAGTAATGAACGCCAAGTGCAACCCCCACTTCTGCAACAAGTAAAACCCTGAAAGGAGTTATTACTATGTTGAGAGTCATCTTAAAGATGCTATTATGAATTCATACAAGAACATTCATATGTTAACAAACAGCATCATTTAAATCGAACAATAAATTATGTTTCTTGAAAAATCGCATCTAAAGACTTTTGGCAAATAAACTAAAAATAAGGTATTAAATATGTAAGAAAAAAAATCAATGGATGTTTTACCCGGTTATAAAAACATTATATTCCTGGGGTAATATGACATTTATTTGTAATTGCTTCACACTGAGGTATGGGTTAAAAATCTAATCTTCGTGCTACCTTAACAGAATATATAAGGTAATACAACAAAGTAATTTCTACAGTGTCATGCCTTCCAGGAAAAAAAAGATATAACCACTTCTATATATCACCTTTGATAAGGATCAGCTGGAGGTCTAGGACATCTTGTCCACACAAGGATATTGACTACTGCCACCATATTCTTTATGGGAACAATGAAGTGGTCTGCTGCTTAATAGCAAAACAATGGATTTTGCAAGGGAGTTTAATGGGGTAAAAGAAAGCTGCATGATGGGGAGACGATGACTGTAGAACAATTAAAAAAGAATACAAGACTCATCACAATGAAGAGAAATGTTTTTACTGTTTATCTACTAGATATGAATAAAAGGTCTTTTTTTAAACTAGTATGCAGTCCTTCTGGTATTATTTTAATAGGCCTGCAATGATTAATTCTTTTTTCAAAGGTTTAAATCGCTTAGCCGTAGAACAATTTGGTAACCACAGGAACAGAAAATAAAATACACATTATTTATAAAATAGCAAAAAGATTTCACAGGTAAGAATGGTCATGACTTTGCTATTTGTGAAATGTTTATAGGTCTTTAACCTAAACCTTAGCTTATTTTTTTAAATAACTGTTCATATTGTCTAAGCAGCCCTGGGCACAGAACAGCCCTAATATATTTACACAGAGTAAAACAAGTTTGCACATACATGATGTATGGTGTACTCAATCATAATAATGAACAGAAACCAAACATATTGGTTAAAATAAATTCTGTGTAAAGATAATAATAATTAATGTTTAAACAGTAAATTCTATTCTAACAAAATTGAACAGTAAATTCAAATTCTAACAAAACATGGTTATTTCCTTACAACAGCAACATCCACAGTATAGTTCACAGAAAAATAAACTGGTGAAAAATATGGAATCCACTGAGACCTTAAAGACACAAAATACAGAATGTATCATTCAGGATATAAGTCATTCAGCTCTCCTGCTGTCTTTTATGTGACCTTGAATCATTGATTTCATTCCCACATTGCCAATCTTTTTTCTATAAATTGTGTAGAATTGTACTGATAGTCTCTCAAAACCTCTGTCAGACTAGTTTATATGGTAAAGTAAAAAAGAAAAGAATAATTCCTGCTATGAATATACCTGGTTTTTAATTTTCTAATTTTTAATTTTTGTAAATCTGGAGGTGGGGAAAAATGATGAAGCCTAAGAGTAACTTACCATTTTCACTTAATATTATGCTAAAAGTCTTTGATAGTGCATAGTTCAATTAAAGCACAGATTACATGAAACCTGAAAAAACTGAAAAGTAACACTTTTTTTTCGTTATATGTTAGAACTGATTTCAAATAAATTAAAAAAAGAATCAAGGTGTCTTTACTGTCAATTTATAGAATTAAATGAAAACCATCACTTTGGTTTCCAGAAAGATCTTCAGGATGCAGCTAATAGAAGCAAACAGGAGTTGCAATGAATGGATGTAGAAATAACTACAAGAATTTAAAAAAATAAATCAGGAAAGAGTTTCCAACGTAAGTATTTTTACCTGAAACTCTCAATTACTTGTGGCTGCTATCATCAAATCAGTATCATACAGAAAAATATTTTTCCCTCAGTAAGGCCTGCAGACTTCTTTTCGTCTGTGATGGGGAAAGTATGCCACCTAGTGTATTTCAAAGGATGATATCCCTTTATCTTTAAACTTTTGTTAATGACTTCATAAAAGTACTTCTCTTCCTTGTACATTAGAATAGAAAACTTTGAGCCAACCAGTAGGAAGGCAAATGTAAAGGTAATTTATAACAGGAATGAATATTTAAGTTCGGGTTTTTGAGTTTTTGTTTTCTAGTTTTATTTGTTTTATTCTTTGTATTAGCAAAATGAAAATCAAGTTAACTAATAACATTTCTAAAACGGAGATAATTTAGCTTAACACTTAGGTATACTTTTCCTAAATTACGAAAAACATTCCAATAATAGCAGCAGTGATAGACAGAAGGTGTAATAGAGTGTCGAAATAGAAAGGAAAAATAGGAAATACGAAATATATGGAGATTAAAAGTTTCAGTATTGGCTTTTTAGCATTTTTATTTTGACCACCTTCCAAAATTTGAATTGTGAAAGTACATCCATTTAACAGAAAAGGAATGTCTGAGCAATTAGTTCAAAGTAATTATTTTCAAAGTAAAGACACTGCCCTAACATTCTGTAATTAGCAAACTTATAATTGTCCAAGCTGAATAACACTTTAATGAAATAAAATGCAAATTCAAACCACACTACATTTATAGGTGGTTGGCTTTTTTTAAAACTTTAAAGAAACACAAACCAATATAACAATGCAGAAACACTACAGGTGCCTTAAGTACTGACTTTCAGCAGTAACGTGTGTTAATCAGGATCATTCTAACTGAAATGCAAAACAGTGAGCATGAACATGACCTATCATGTTCTTAATATAAGTATTTTCTTTCATAAAAGAATACAGTGGTATAGGGGTACTATTAGAGCACAGCTTGAACGGGTGAAGGGGTGTGTCTGGCTCAGGAAGCACAGGCAAATTGTTTGCACCTGTGCTTCCCAGGTGACCAGAAGGGGTACACCCACGATGGAGTCATGCTGGGCTCAGATAAGGGCCAGACACTGAAGGTCTAGGCTGTTTCCTGGGAAGGACTACTAACATAGGCAGAGCTTCCCCTTCACCGGTTGGGTAACTTCAGCTCTTCTTTAGGTATTTGACTATTGGTCTACTGCAAATACTTCACCTGGTATTGCCAAGAACCTGTCAGAAACAATTTTGCTCCTTTGTAAGAAGAACAAGTGGAAAACAAACTTTGAGATAACATTTTTACACTAGTAATTTTCTTACAATGTATTTTTATAATACCTTTTAAGAAACTTCACTTAGCTGTGACAGCTTTGATAGTTGTATTAGCTGTAGTATTATGGCTTTCATATTACATTAGATGGTTATTTATACATCAAAGAACTTCAAACAAAATTTTAAAAATGGATTGCCCAATGCAATATGTTAGTTTTCTTAGAGTTATGCTGCAGTCTTTGAGAACTTACAATTTTTACTAGGTAACTAAAGGATAATATGAAAGCTTTAATCGTAGTCTCATCTAGTACTGTAAATCCATTCTGGAATTGAAAGAATATACTTTGCTTCCACTTCCTTTGCATTTGGCATTTTAAAAGACAGTAAGCATTTAAAGTTTTTAAGTGCAGGAATCATACTGTCCAGAAACCAGTTTCATCCACTTTCTTACATCTTTTGCATCTATTTTAAGGCACTTTCAAACCTTAAAAAAAAACTACAAAATCCAGTATTCATTAAGACAAAAAATGCATCTTCAACCTAATATGTCTCTGTGGTTTTCATTGACCCAGTTTTATAGCTGCATAATCTAAATAAAAGTTCTTTCTAAAAGGATGGTTTGGATAAAAACAGTAGAAGCGACAGTTATAGACAAAAATGACTGCATATTGTCAATAAAGATATTGTCATTAAAGATAATCAATAAAGATTACTGAGTTATTTCTGTAATGTAGCTGCAGAATTTAATGTTGTTCTGTGCATTTAGTTAGGTGAGTTAAGCTACTTAAAAGTTCTTAAAACTACTTCAGAATTAATTTCAACTTAGTTTCAGCTCTTAAACTAAACTGATATTTAAAGTTTTTTCTTGCCTTTATAACAATGTTAATTTTCCTCAAAGAATATCATTAGTAACAGTGCATTTGACATAAAGAGGTTACTCTGGAAGTTACCATAGTTTCTGATGTTGACTGAGAATGTGAAGATGGGCTCTGACTGGATAGAACCTTCCAAAGATTAAGAGAATCATCAAAATCTGTATGGAGGGGAAATAAAAAAGCATCAGAATCAAACAAGCATTCCTACTGCTCCAAGACCAGCAGAGAGCATAACAGCACTTTCAAAGCATTTTTCATTCTACAAAGTAGCTAAGCAGTTATTCTCAAATATTCAAAATATTTCATTAAAGTTTTTCTACATATTATGCCACTGTATTATTATCCATTAAATCCCATGAATAAATAGAACAAAATCTTCTGATTATAACAAAAAAGCATGGGAAAAGCTACGTTTAGCTCAAACTGCAATTACATAGACTTCATTAGTTTTACATATAATTCAGATTTCGTTTCACTTAAAATGGAATAGGATAAAAAGTACCGATTTGGGGGTCTCACAGTACAAACATAATGAACTGATGTCCTCATCCTGAAAAACTGTTAAGCTCATGTTTCAAGAGTACTGATATTCACAAATATAATGAAGGTGGAACTTGTAAATATTTCTGAACAAATAGCGATTAAAATTTTACAGCACAAACCTGTTAATAATTTTTATATGTAGAAAAAAATTAAATCAACAGTATAGCACCAGATTATACAGGCTTAGACAGGTGTACTCTTCATTGGTTAAAAACTTGGCTGAATGGTCTGGCCCAGAGGGTGATGGTAAATGGAGTTAAACCCAGCTGGGAAATGTGATGAGTACTGTTCCTCAGGAATCAGTCCTGTTTAATATCTTTATTGGTGATCTGGAAAAGGGAATGTGAGGCTGTGAATGCCCAGTCCCTGGAAGGTGAGGTTGGATGGAACTTTGAGAAACCTGGTCTACAGGGAGGTGCCCTGCCTATAGCAGGGGTGTCGGAATATGTGATCTTAAAAAACCCTTCTGACCCAAAACATTCTATAAATCCATGAATTGAATGCACCCTCAGTAGTTTGCACATGCCAACAAGTTGGGAAGAAGTGCTTGTCTTCTTGAGGGCAGGAATGAACTACAGAGGGATCTGCATTTGAACAATGTACTGGCACCAACTGTTTGAGGTACATCATGTCCTGCACTTTGGTCACAACGACTTCATGCAGCACTACAAGCCTGGGACAGAGTGGCTGGAAAGCTGTGTATCAGAAAAGGATCTGGGGGGCTCTAGCTGAACATGATCAAGCAGTGTGCCCAGGTGACCAAGAAAGCAATGGCATCCTAGCTTACATCAGAAATAGTGTAGTCAGCAGGACTATAGAAGTGCTTGTTCCTCTGTACTCAGCACTGGTGAGGCTACATCTTAAGTACAGTGATCAGTTTTGGGCCCCTCTCTACAAGAAAGGCATTGAGGAGCCAGAGTGTCTTCAGAGAATGGCACAATCCAGAAGCCTTACTAAGGGAACTGGGACTGTTCAGTCTAGCAGAGGCTCAGGTGGAACCTTATCACTGTCTACAATTACCTAGAAGGACAATTCAATAAGGTGGGAGTCAGGCTCTTCTCCTGGCAATATACCTGTCTGTGTATTTCTTTTTTCTTAAACTTTGTACTGCTCTGTCAAAGTCACAAGTCTAAGAAGTGTTTTACCCTTGATACTTTTCAAGGCAACATTCTGCAGAACCAACTACATCTTTTTCCATTTACAAATTTTTGAACATGTAAAAAACAGTTCTGAGCTTTTTCTGAAATTTGTTCAATCAATGAACCACTTATTCTTAGGACTTTAAGGTGAAAATCAAACTTGAAAACATTTACATTCATGGCTAACACATTCTATTTGAACTCCATTTCTAATATGAATTACTTAACTAGATGTTACTTCAGTAAGTTAAAAATACTGCAAGATTAACATCATTTACCAGTTGAACCACTTTTTTCAATAATGTGGTTGTCTTCCCTGGAAGAATTGACATCAAACACATAACAACCTAAGTAACAGTGTTTCACCATCTGATTCAAATGTTCATAAAGCTGACAGTGATACAAAAGAGCCTTAAGCGCTGGTTTTCCAGTCTGGGAGAGCCCAGTTTCTTCATCATGTACACACGGTCCCTGAAAAAAATAGGAATATTTTACATAAAAATAAACAGCAACAACAAACAAAACACAACTTAAAGTCTAATACGTTTTGTTTGTATATGTATGGCTGTTTTACAGACTAACAGATTCTGGCAGTCAAATTTAGATTTTGAGATTGCGCTCAATTAAAAGTTTTACAAAAACATACTATTTTGAAGAATGGAAATAGATACTGTCTTAAATCCCCTAAGTTATAGCTTTCTATGACTTTCTATGTAGCTGTTATAAATCTCATTTAATACTGCTTACAGATATCAACTAATGCAGAAGTTTCCTTAAGGAGAGAGTACAATCTTACTAATGTGAGTATATCCTGAATGGGTAATTCTGTTGTAAAAGCATACAGCTGTTACATCTATCCCACATCAATTTACAATACATAACTATTTGGAAAATAAAATAGAGATTTTATTTCTGAAGAATGGTTTTCAGTCATTTATTTTTAAATACTGACTTTTTTGTTTTGTATAATACATAAACAAACAATTTTGACCATTTTCCTTTGATGCTAATTGGTAAAGAATGAGATCTCAAATAGTTCCAAGAACAACATTACTTCATACAAATTTCTTATAACGAATTATGAAACAGCTCATGCGCTGTCAGCAATATGGTTGGATTAAATCAACAATGACATGTATAGTTTAGAAATTCTCTTAAATTTGATCACAATCCATAACTGTCTTTGTCAATCTAAAAAGCTATGTCAATCACTTCATTGTATAGTGGGAGCAATGAAAGAGCTCCTCTCACAACGCATTTTGACTTCAGCAATTTTCAGAAAATGCAATACATTACAATCTTAGCATACCTTATACAGGCTGATTTATTACAAAATGCCTCCTGTGCTCACTCTTTAAAATAGCATAATAAAATAAACTATTACGAAGCAAACAAAATGGTTAAAAGTAATGCTATGGCATTCAGTCTTTCAGTCTTTTCTTTCCCAAACCTATTTATTTAAGAGAAAAAATAAGAATGTTCTACTTTGGCTATGGTATATTATTTCTATTCACCCAAATACACTTAGTTCATCTCCTTTAAACTTGACTGCATTAAGGTCTAGAAACGATTTATCTTATTAATTGTACATTTGAAGGAAAAAAAATAGCTCTGAAATACAGTATTTTATCCTGCTGGCATCTTATAACTTTAATTATTATCTATATTTTAAGCACTTTTAATTTGCCCATTGCCATAAATTGTTGTTTAATATCTTCCCGCATGAGCCCCCACCAGGTGATGAGTAATCTCCATTAAAATGCTCTTAATTAGAATTGACTCAAAATTCATTAATTCCATTTGAATTCATTCTGAGTTCAAATATATTCAATTTCTGCCACTTCACCATAGTCACTGAAATGTTTTAAAGACTAAAGAGCAACTTTTAATATTGACACATTTACAGCACATTTATATTAATGTCACAATGGCTTTCACCTTGCAAATCCCATGCTATTAAATAATTATTTCTATTGATTAAAAACAAAAACCTTCACAAATATCCAAAGACTGAAACCAGAGCCAGACATTACAGACTACCTGAACATCTTCCTTTATAATTATATGTAAAGAGAGACATATTATAAACTGCAGCTCTGCAAGATGCGTGCATTTTGGGTACACGCGACTCAGCAACAATTTATCCAAGTAAAACAGAAGGAATGTCTCTTTTATCCTGCAGGGGTGGTCAAACACA
This sequence comes from Excalfactoria chinensis, assembly GCF_039878825.1. NCBI lineage: Eukaryota > Metazoa > Chordata > Aves > Galliformes > Phasianidae > Excalfactoria > Excalfactoria chinensis. The sequence continues at coordinate 53,226,096 of NC_092826.1, forward strand.
TTAAAAACTTATCCAGAGAGGTTGTGGAGATTCTGTTCTCAGAGAAATTAAAAACCCAGCTGGACATAGGCCTGAGAAACTCTTTAAGCAAGGGAGTATGCTCTTAAAAAAAGTATTTAATGCAACAAGCTACCTTATCTTTCTTTGGGAAGGCTTGCTTCCTGTCACTCATACTTTTTTCAAAATATTGAACACTACATTAAACACTGCTTTCTCATATTTTTCTTTCTTACACACCTAAAATCAAGTTGTATTCCAGGCAAAAAAACTAACCAATTTTTATCTTAAAACATTGATACCGTGTAAGTAATAAAGTTTCCTTGGAGACTGAAGATATACATAACATACCGTATGTACATGATCTAGGATACTATACAACCAAGCTTTATTTTCCTGAACAATCTGGGAGGTGGAAGAAGCTTATCTATTCACATATTTCTTTCCGAAATGTCATCTCGGATGTAACTTTTTAAATTTGTTTTGTAGATATATTGACATACACTCTTATATCAAATAATGCCTCTCCATGACAGTGTAAACATTCTCATCAAATGTAGAAGTCACTCACTTGCCAAACACAGTCTTTTTGATCTTCAGAAGGGATTGGGATCACAAGGAGATTTTGTAGAATAAAAGCAGCCTAAAAGAAATGAATGCACCAACATTACTGTCTAGCCATCACAGTCCAATAAAGCACATCAGACTGAACACGATAGTCAAGATATTATTTCAGTGTTTTAGATACAAAGATTTTCCATGTTCATGTAGATAAAAAAGGCATCTTACAACTAGAGCTGAGAGAGAGAAATGTCTGTATAGTTAAAAAGAGCAGATTAGATAACATTATGTTTGCAATGACGAGATATTTACTACAGAACTGGTGACAAGCCAGCACACCAAAATGCTTGTAAACAGATCAAAACAGGTCAAAATCTAGCTATTTGTTTTCTCCATAACAAACTACTTATAACAACTTAAGACAGCAGAAGGTGACAAGAAACATACCTCCCTGCGTACCATGCTGCATTCAGATTGGTCTAGAAAGATGTTGAATGCTGTACCCCACAGCCCTCCTGAAATGTTCTGGCAACTCTCTGCTAAAGCAATGCAACCTATTTCAAGAGATGTAAGAGCTGATCCTATTCCAAGTGCAGTAAATCTGACCTGGTACATGTAAACACAATAGAAAATGCAACTCATTACTTACAGTAATAACACATTTTTTAAATTGTTATTGAGTTCAATCAACTAAATCTGTAGCTTTTTAAAAGGCTTCAAATTGTTTAACAAGTTATTTTTCCTGCATTCATCTGGCACTATACTCACATTCATAACTCTATATATGTATAAATAGTGAAATGAATAAATTATTGAATACTTAAATATATATTCAATATTCTCAGAGTTTTACCATTTAAAATAGTTCTGATTCAAAAACTTATAATTTAACAGGTTAGCATCACATTTGCTCTAAATTTGTAGCTTACATACATATTTTTGCATTAGAGCTAAAGCAATATTGATGAAAACTGCCTATGATTCATTACCATAAATGACAACTAAGAGGATAGAAGACTGAAGACATAGGGAAGGGTTTCAGAGAATTTATAGGAAAATATTCTCCCTGCTTTATTGGTATTGTTATTTAGGATACAGTCAGTAATATTTAAAATAATGCAAAGCAGTAGTTAAAATATTAACTTCCCGAAACAAAAAACACGCACATATCTAGGTGTCTAAATAAGACCAACTTTGCATTAACTAACCTCAGGATCTCTGTCTACCCATAAAGGAACCAGCCACGTCAGACCTAGATGGGAAGGAACTTGATCTTCACTGTTATTGTAAGGCAAAGACCAAAGAGATACCCAGTCCTGATCAGAGAACAGAAAATAAAGTATGAAATTATTTTCTAAGTTTTTCACTGCCATACTTGCCTATAAACAGCCTGGGCTGTCAACTGCATACTAAACTACTGTAAATGAACATAACACAGATACTCCAAGAAAAAGATGCTCGTTGTCTCTCTAAACATACATATATTGTTTTGACTCAACCTGGTGAATAAAATTAAATTGGTAACTGTTCCTGGTTAGTAATAGGATAACAGCGCCAAAAGGATTAAATATTTTACTTGAAATATTGGGAATATGTAGGAATTACTCCATACATTTTTTTTTTTCTTAAATTATTAAAAAAAAAATAGAGACATGATATATGTGCAGGAAACTGCTACGTACATTCAGCTCTCTCTTCAGTCAACTTATTACTTTCTGTGGCTACCATGTGATTAAATGCCATATACAAGTTAGCTGCAGACTCCGTGAATTCATACTTTGCAAATATAGCTCCTTAGTTCAGGTCAAAAAAAAAACCACCAAAAACCCAACATACTCACTGTGCTTTGTTTAATCATGACACTGCACAATGCATTATGTTCATAGAGAACTATGTAATTCAAAATTTTATAAGTGCATCTTCTGAATATCTCAGCCCTGTATATTTTTTACAAAACAGTTGACTGCATTTGGATGCCTCACTTGGAACAGTATCTTTTGCAGGAATCTTCTCAATATACAAAATTAATGACAGTAAACATAGACTTTTACAGTCATTGAGGTAGAATGAGAATTAAAATATGAAATGAAATACATCCAAGTAAGCAAAGTATGACCATAAAGCAATATCAAAGAAATGAAAGAAATAAAACATTGTAGCAACTCTATCACATAGTATGCATCTGTTCTATTTCTCATATACTCTATGAACAACTGCAAGTCATTTCTGTCCATTGTTATGAGCTAAAGGATTCTATGTCCAACTTAATAAGGTGGCTCTTTAGGTAACAAAGAACCTAAACGGTTCATAGTACTGCCAATGAGCAAAATAACATTAAAAGCCACCTGGATTTTAACTAGTTTTAATCTCTTAATCTCAGTTCATTAGACTGTACATTTTTAGTATTGACAATAAACTATAATTTTTAAGTTGGTAATCCAGGATATTTCCTGTACAACATTACTTGCACAGAGTAAGAACGTTAACTTTGTATTCCTCTCTCCACAAGGTCTAACACATAATCACGTGACTTGTAAACAATGGATAAGATTTAAAACTATTATTATAATAATATAAAACATTAGTAATCTGGACATTGCTGCTGGCACATTATGACTTACAGTCACAAAAAAAACACCACTGTTCATTATGCTACTATACATATTATTCTACATGTTTACAAACAAATAAATGCATAAAAATCAATTTAAGTCCCCTCTTTTATTCATTCACTTGGGATTTAATTCCTTAAAGGCTATAGTCTTCCTACACTATACTTAATACTTGTCATACTATCACTTTAATAAACAAACAGGTATTAACTGGAGTTGACTGCAACTCTCCAGAATGATTACACTAAATTATTAAATTAAACCAGTTAAAATATACCTGTGCTTAGCCATTAAAAGTGACAAGATAAGGGAAACTATAATGAACTCACCGTATCCTTAGCTTGAGCCATCATTTCATGAGATAAGTGAAGCAAACAAAGAACAGTGCTTTTTGTAACACCTTTTCCCATGAAGGACATAGCATTTCCTCCCCATTCAACATAAAATGATGAGATGACCTGGGAATGTAGGAATAAGTTCACAGTAGCTTTACTGTTAGCTGTACACAGATAGAGAATAAACAACTGCAGGCCCATAAATTAAACTCATGGAAAGATGGTGAACTCTTAAATACACCCTTTTAGCTAAATCTTAATAATTTACTTATGAGTCACTTAGTCATACATCATTTTTCTATATGGTTAAACCTTTGAAGGTCAGTAGTTATTTTATTTGCCTATTCAAATGAAAATATAGCAAAACTATATAATAAGGACAATATTAAACAGAAAGCTGGCTAAATACTGTATCTCAGTCAGAGTTCAAAAGATTGTCTTTGTTGGAAACAGACCACTTATTGCACCCAGCATGCTTTTTTTGCTATGTTTGATACTAAAAATACAGTTTACTTACCAAAATTCTATGTTCAAGAACATGGGTTATTTGTATCTTTTCTTGGGACTTGAATTGGAATAAATAAATCTTTCTATATCAACTTCTAATGAATAAAGGGAGTGGGAAGATGCATGCAGTGTAACCAGTCATCATAAGCAAACAGATTTAAAAACTTTTTTGTCCTTCACATAAAGATAGAAATCTCTCAATCTAATCTTAATCTTTTAGCTATTTTCTTGGAGATAGAAAAGCACCCTTCATAGAAACGATATTCACTGGAAGTATAGCATAAAAATTATAACGTTATTAGTTACACAGTGTTTTACAAGCATTCAGAAAAAAAGCTAGGTTATAACATAAACTACTTACCTCAAGAAGACCTGTTAAATATTTCTTACAAATTGTGACAGGTTCAGTGGTAGCAGAATACGTACTCCAGTCTGGAAGTGCAGTAACATGAACCATTCCTCTCAATGTTCTCTCCAGTGAAGGAAGTCCATAAAAATGTGGTGCATCTGTCAGCCTTAAACACTGTAGCAGCTTGAGAGCCAGCTCAGTTCTGAAACAGCCAGCAAGTTCCAAGCCCTCTCTGGATTAATTATAAAAAGTAAAAAAAGCATCAACCAGTAGCATAAAGCTATTATAATGAACTATTTTGTAAGAGGTTAGTGCATCGTTACTATTATTTCTAGTAAGTGGGTCTCAGCATACCAATTAGTAACTGTTGGCTTACGCACCAAATAATGCAGAACTAAATTACAGAACAGTACTGCTTAACCAAGAAAAAGAGAAATGAGGTAGTGCTCTAATTTCCAAAGAGCATATAAAAGAGCAAGAGTTCAAGAACATCAGACAACTCAGAGTGACAAGAGTCACAAAGATTTCGCTTATGTTTGTTCTGGTTCAGGCACCAAGTTTTAAAATATTTCCTAGAAATATATCATCCAGGTAGACAGAAAATAAAGGAGTATAAGAGATGACTGTCAGAGATTTCTGTAATCCTTCTTTTTCAGGCTGTCAGTTTTTTCTTATGTTTTATTTAGAAACTGAGTGAGTGGGAGGAATGATAAAGATGGCACTTTGAAGGAATCTTTACAAGCAGTTATGTTGTGGCACACAGATAAATATGTCAGCTGCAATGTTTGCTTCTTAGAATACACTTGGATAGAGAGATTTAGAGTGATAATATTATTTTATAAACTTAGGGAAAAACAACTAATAGAAGTTAATTTCTGTTTGCCTGACTAACAGAAAAAGGATGGTACCTCACACTGAAGTAGGTGTCCTAACAATAACCAATGTGCATGAATATAGTCAATTATATACAATGAAGCAAAAAGGAAGTAGATGGAAATAAATAATTGCTGATATTCTGTTGTTTTACTTTCCTATAAGTAACTAGTAGAAAAATCAATCCAGCTATTGCTTGAATAAATTTCCAGTAGTGAAAAAGAAATAGACCATCTTCTCAGTGCCATCAACTTATCATTTTTTGAAAAACTGCACTAGTGTACTTCTTCACTATTTTCTTAACTTCCTAACTTTACTGTGAAAAGGTGTAGCTAATGTTGTCCCCCACTTAAAGAGGAATATTTTCTGTTTTTAAAGTTTACCATGACTGTATCATGATGTAATTAGTTTCAAACTCTGACTAAGATGCGGTAGCACAAGGCATTATTATCCCAGTAAGAATGATACAGAAGGTGCCATTTAAACTGTACCTGTCAGTCACTGACATTGAACAAAATAATAGTGTGTTAAAAAGATGAATGAGTTCTTTATCCAGTCGTTGTCTGACAGCAGTCTCTATTTCATCTGTTTCATTCCGTGCTTGGGATTCTGGTCGCACCAAAAGGCCCAAAAGGGAATTTGATTTCTAAGAGAAAAGAATAAAAATACAGTCACATAATGCAGTGTTTAAGTTCTATTTTAATAAACACACTAAAGCCAGTTTTTTTCTTTGATGCTTTAAACACACACACTAAAAATCACAAATTCCATAATCATAATTTTTCCAAGAAATATTTTTGTAACTTGAAACAACAACAACAACAACAGAAAAAAACACAGTAAAGATTTCCTGGTATTAAGTAGCCATATCTACCACATTTTAAAGGATTTCTTGTTAACCATATAAATTGAAGTACATCAGTTGTTTCATACTGCTTTTTTAATCTTAATTTCCTACTTGCTTTTGTACATCTTAATGAATAATATTAGATAGAACAAATCTCAAATGAAAAGCACACATGTAAAAAACTGAAAATAAAAAGAAATCATATTCCTCCTATATTATACTTGCATTTTTATATTTCATACAGTATGAACTGTTTGTTCATATAATTCCTTCCTCAGGGTTATAAAAATATTGTACATAGGTGTATTACAACCATTTTAAATCAAAACTGAAGTAACAGACACTGAAGACAAAACCTTCTGTCTTAGCATTCAGTTCTTCTTCTTAATCCAAGACATTTAAATTTCTTTACCATGCAGAAAGTCACAACATACCCACAGAGAGACACATTCTTTGAGTTACATAGATAACACAGCTATGTAATTAAACATACAGCTATACAAGTATATTCATATGCACAGCTATTTACTTAATATAAATGCATATATAGTGTATGTATAGAGATCTGCATAAATCTACACATAGCTAACCACATTTACATGGCTCTGTATAACCATTTTATTATTGTTACCTACACCACAACAAAATAAGTTCATATTTATATTCTTACATTTTTAAGCAATGATTTCAGGATCCACTTTAGATGATCTGTCTCCAGGCTTGCTCTCTGCTCCCTATACAATTTGTTTAAAAATCTTAGGACATCTACCAAAAGCTTCTCATCCTCAGCAGAAGCTGGAAGCACTTGCAAAAACCTGCAATGAAAACAAGAGTATATATAGTCATAATTCTAGGGACTTTTTAAAGAAAGTGTTATGATCACAGTCTAATAGGGCTGAATTAACTAAGCAAGTATAATATTAATAAATATAATATTAAGCAAATAAGGAGTTGCTTATACTAAACTTGGAATTATCGAAATATACATGACATAACTACAAATAATAGAAAAGGAATTTTATCAGTTATATTTAATCTTAAATACACCTGCATTATATATAGTTCACACATTAAATGACATGGAATTGTGTGTTGGAAAATACAGAAAAAACAGAACAGGGACAAAGACAGAAACTGTTGGAGCAAGTCTAGAGGAGGGCCAAAAAGATAATCAGAGGGCTGGAGCACCTGCTCTATGAGGACAGGCTGAGAGAGCTGGGACTCTTCAGCCTGGAGAAGACTCTGGGAGAACTTTCCAGTACCTGAAGGAGGCCTACGGGAGAGCTGGGGAGGGACTTTTTCAAAGAGTATGTAGCAACAGACAAGGGGAAATGATTTTAAACTGGAAACAGGTAGATTTAGACTGGATATTAGGAAGAAATTCTTTACTGTGAGGGTGGTGAGACACTGCAACAGGTTGCACAGAGAGGTTGTGGATGCTCCCTCCCTGGAAGCATTCAAGGCCAGGCTGGATGGGGCTGAGAGCAACCTGGTCGATTGGGAAGTGTCCCTGCCTGTAGCAGGGGCTTGGAACTACATGACTTTAAAGTTCCCTTCCAATCCAAACAATTCTATGATTCCATGATTTTAAATATCCCACAGTTTAAATATGGTATTCTTATACTGTGCCATTTTGACATAAACAAATGACAAAATCATATGCACAGTGAGCTTTGAATGGGCCTCTAGAGATCATCTGGTCCAACTCTCCTTCTCAAGTAGGGTCATGTAGAACTGCTAATTCAGGACCATGTCCAGGTGGCTTTTGAAGATCTTTAAGGAAGAGATTTAACGACCTCATTGGGCAACCTGTGCCAGTGCTCTACACAGTGAAAATATTCTATCTGAACATCAGGAGACCTCTTGTGCTTCAATCTTCGCTCATTTCACCTTGTTCTGTCACTGGGCATCATAGAAAGAAATCTGGCTCCACCTTCTCTGCAGTCTCTGTCAGGTGTTCATATATATCAGTGAGATGCAGTCCTCTATTAGCAGTTGCAGCTGTTTTGACCTTTCCTCATAAGAGATACTCCAGTTGTATAGACATCTTATTTGGCACTTTCTTGGACTCCTTCTAGGACGTATATGTATCTCTTGTACTGGGGAGCCCAGAAGTGAACACAATTCTTCAAGTGCAGTTTCATCAACACCACACGGGGTAAAAATCATCTCCTTTGACCTACTGGCAACACTCCTAGTGCAGCTCAGGATACTCTTCAGCCTTCCTTGCCACTAGGGAACACTGCTGGCTCATGTTCAAGTTCACAGTCTTTTCTGCAGAGCTGCTTCCCAGCTCATCAGCCCTCAGTAAGTATGGTTGCATGGATTTGTTCTATCTCAAATGCAGGAATTTTCATTTCCCTTGCTGAACTGTTGTAGCTTAAGCTTGGTATAGAACAAATCACTCCCATTTTCCTAAACAGCATACAGAAGATTCTCAGCCCATACATTAGAACCAAAATTTGGACAGATGGACAAAAAACAGCCGAACACAAAACAAGAGAATTTGTGCTGCACTGATTTACCAATCTTTCAACAAAGCATACAAAACTATACACTAGAAATAAGTGGACTTACGCTTTGAATCACATGGCTGTAGTCTCTAAATAGCATTTTAAAGTCAGACCTAGTGGAGAACTTCAGTAGAATGAATAATCCCTACTCAGAAGTGGATTATACACAAAACTGAGCACATACAGAACAGTCACGTTTGCTTGCAAATAGCTAAATTAAAAACCCTGAACTGTTAAAGATCTATTTGCAAACAGATAGATGATGCATTTTATGAACAGAAATTAATTCCACTCCTAATCAAAGAAAAACCATGCACAAACCAAACACTCAGAAAATCAGAAAAATAATTAAAAAACAAGAATAAAAATAGCATACAAGCAAAGCCAGTGTTTATATTACCTGTATAATCTGTGGTTAGTCTCATCTATTAGCTTTAGAAAGTACAAGGAAACAGAAGTCAACTATAGGATCACATAATAAATTTTCCATGGGATCATTCTGACTATGTACACAGAAAACAATCAGAATCAAAAGTACATAGGCTATCAAATGCATAAAATTGAGGATATGAAAACTATGAACTTTATAATTTTAACAACATACTTGTAATTCATTTTTGCTTTCAGTATGCTTACCTATTTATTGCTTTTTGCCAAACAATGCTCTTCAAAATGGATCGACAAGACCCAGAGATGCATTTTAAAGCAAGTCTGTCATTCAAAGCATAAAAGCTGAGCCTTATGAGAGAAGCTTTAACATCCCTGTGGGATACAGCCTGAATGATTGAATTAAGACAGTCCTGCAGTCCACAGGTTGTGTGAGTAATTTTCAATATAAGAATGTCTTCTGAGGAGAGTTTTAGTGTGTCTAAAAATCTGAAAAGGCATAAAAGAAAAAATTATTATCCATGAGTATACTTCTAAATTATTTTAGTTCAGATAAGAAAACAAAATACAAATTTTCTTCAAGATGTAATTCAGTTAACCAATCCTTTCCCCTTTCTTTTTTCACCTCAAAAACATCAAAACAGAAGCCCAAAACCAAAAACACACCACCAACAAACAGCCTCACAAGAATTCAAATCCTGAGCTGCTTGAGTTCTTTGGAACGAGGACACCTCTCAAAAACTTCTTTCAAAGGAGTCATTCATGGTTTGTAACAAATTTTTCCTCTATGGCATTGTGGATGTTGACCATAATATTTTCTTTTTAAGAAATTACTTTTGTTTTGAATGGGGTACATTAAAATAACACTGATTTATTAGGGATGCTGAATTCTGTATACAAAAGAATCTCAGAAACCTTACTAATCAAGTGCTCACCAAAGCACGTCCAGAGAATTTTCTTGATTACCTACTGAAAGAGGGGAATTAGCTCAAGTGGTAGAGCGCTCGCTTAGCATGTGAGAGGTAGCGGGATCGATACCCGCATTCTCCAGTGTTTTGGCTGAATGGAGACCTTTGGCTGGAACTCAAGAACAAAAGGAAAGTTTATGGTCCTTGGAAGAGGGTGCAAGCAACTTATGACAATTACAAACAAACAGTGAAGCTGTGCAGGGAGAAAATTAGAAAGGCCAAAGCCCAGCTAGAACTGAACTTGGCCACTAAGGTGAAAGACAACAATATTTTTATATATACATCAACAGTAAGAGGAGGGCTAGGAAGAGTCTCCATTCCTTTTTGGACACAGGGGAACACGGTAACCAAGGATCAGGATAAGGCTGAGGTTCTTAATGCTTTCTTTGCCTCAGTCTTTAAGATCAGTTGTTTCCTGGGCACAGAGCCCCTTGCACTGGAAGATAGGGAATGGGAAACAGAATAGGCCACGTATAATCCATGAGAAAATGGTTTTGGACCTGCTTTAAAAGCTGGACACTCACACGTACATGGGGCCAGATGGTCTGAACCCTAGAGTGCTGAGGGCATTTGTGGATGTGGTTGCCAAGCCACTCTCCATCATCTTTCAACAGTCCTGAGGATGTCCAGACAGACTGAAGACTGGCAATGTGACACCCATCTCCAAAAAGGGCCAGAAACATAATCCTGGTAGTTACAGACATATCAGTCTCACCTTGGGGCCAGGGGAGGTTATGGAAAGGATAATCTCAGGAGCCATCATGGATCAACGAAAGAGTAACCAGAGGATCAGGGCCAGTCAGCATGGGTCTATGAATGGTAGATTCTACTTGAAAACTTAATTTTGTTCTATGACAAGGTGACCCACTTAGTGGATGAGGGTAAGGCTGTCAATGTGGTCTACCTGGACTTCAGTAAGCCCTTTGACACTGTTCCCCACAACATCCTTGTGGAGAAGCAAGCTGCCCACGGTTTGGATGGGCGTACACTCCGCTGGGTGAAGCACTGGCTGGATGGTCTTTCCCAAAGAGTTGTGGTCAATGGAGTTAAATCCAGTTGTTGGCCAGTCACGAGCAGTGTCCCCCAGGGCTACTTTACTTAACATCTTTATTAATGAGCTTGATGAGGGGACTGAGTGCACCTTCAGTAATTTCGCAGATGACACCAAGCTGGAAGAGAGTGTTGATCTGCTAGAGGGTAGGAAAGGCACTACAGAGGGACCTGGATAGACTGCATCAACAGGCCAAGGTAAACTGTATGAGTTTCAATAGGGCCAAGTGTCAGGTCCTGCATTTTAGTCAACAACCCCAGGCAACCTTACAAGCTTGGGGAGGAGTAGCTGGAAAGCTGCCTGACAGAAAGGGACCTTGGTGTACCGATGGACAGTCAGCTGAATACGAGCCAGCAGAGTGCCCAGGTGGGCCAATGGCATCCTGTCCTGTATTAGAAATAGCGTGACCAGCAGGAGCAGAGAAGTAAACATCTCCCTGTACTCAGCCCTGGTGAGGCCACATCTCAAGTACTGTGTTCAGTTTTGGGCTCCTCCTCTACAAGACAGACATCAAGGCCCTTGAACATGTCCAGAGAAGGGCAACGAAACTAGTGAGGGATCTGAAGCACAAGCCTCAGGTTGCTGGGATTGTTTAGCCTGGAGAAGAAGCAGCTCAGGGGAGACCTCATTACACTCTACAACTTCCTGAAAGGAGGCTGTGATGAAGAGGGACTTGGCCTCTTCTCCCAGGCAACAAACAGGACCCAAGGAAATGGCTGCAAGTTGTACCAGAAAAGGTTTAAATTAGACATAAGAACTTTTTCTCTCAGAGTGGTCAGGCACTAGAATGGCCCGCCCAAGAAGGTGGTGGAGCCACCGTCCCTGGCAGTGTTCAAGAGATGTCTGGATGAGGAGCTATGAGGTATGATTTAGTGGCTTGTGGTAGCAACAGTAATGGGAGGACAGTTGGACTAGATGATCTTGTAGGTCCTTTCCAACCTTGTGATTCTATGCTTCTATGAAGAACTTCTTTATATAAGGAGCTGTTAAGCACTGGAAAAGGCTCCCCAGGGAGGTGGTGCTCGGGGACTTTATTTAGCAGAGGGTTGTTACGGTAGTAGGTTGTGGTACGACTTGATCTTTAAGGTCTTTCCCAATCAGAGCAATTCTATGATTTAGGTATTATCACAATAACTTATTTACAACTCCTGTGATGCAATCCTTTACATTTAGAAGACAACATTTTCAAACTACAAACAAGTTGTACTGTTGTTTGATGTTGAGCATACACTTAAAGGAAATATACTAAGATTTAAAATCAAGATTAAACAGCTCACGTTTCTGCTTGCTTCTCATAATTTTTCAGTCGCAGCAGGTTTTCAGTCCCATGGTACCATGACAAATTCCAAGACATCTTCAGCATATCTAACACAGGTTTCATACTCAAGCTTTCAGAAGACAAAGGCACTACAATGGAATTAGGGCTAACTATATGATGACCAGTGATCTTGACTGGGAGGTGATATCTGAAATAATCAAACAAATAAACACAACAATTAAATGCTTCAGTCAAGAATTTTTTCAAATTTGCAAATAATGTTCTCAAAACTGACAGGAAAAAAAAAAAAAAAAGCTTGGTGAAAAACTCCACTTTTACCATTTAAAAGAGAGGACAACTTTGGAGGCTTTCCTTTGTTTCTATCCTTTGTGAAGGACAGCAAACATAAATGACCTAAGTTTAGTGAAAAAACAAACAAAAACAAACAATGCCAACCCACACCTCTCCTTCACCACCTCCCCCCAAAAAAGCTGAATAAAACAAAGAAGGGTAACAAAAAGCCAACATACCGTCTAACAACAGCAACAGGTAAACTGAAGGCAGGCAGGACAGTACCATTATTGCTTATGCTCTCAGTCCTAAAAGAAAGATTAATTTACTTCTTATTTTCAACTTTTATTATCTATTAATGCTGTAGTTATTCATTATGTTTCTGATACAACTGTTTGCTTTTTCCCCCCCTACAAAAATCTCTTGTAGAACTCATTGCTTAATACATTAATAAGCTGTGATTCTTTATGATTATGCAATATTCAGGTAGTTCTTAGGTCATATACACATAGAATACCTACTAGAGACATAGTACATGAAAATGAAATTAAATACCAAAGCACAGGCTTATATACAAGGTTGTTTTGAAGGTAATGTTTCCTATTTTATTATTTTGACCCATGACATCAAAGACAAATACTAGTGGCATGGCAGTAGAGGTTGAACCTTCCTGCCATTTCATTATACTTTGTTGCTGTGTGGCAGATGGCAGCAGAGAGGCAGTCTGACAAAACAGCATCTGACATGTAAGTGTGTATGAAGGAAAGGTGCGGAATTAAATTCCTCCGTGCAGAAAAAATGACACCCATTCACATACATCAGTGCCTGCTGAACGTTTATGGAGACCAAACAGTGGATGGGACTGCAATGAGACAGTGTGTTTCAGTAATGGCAACAACAGGTCACCTCCACCAGTGCATTTTTATGAGCGCAGCATTCAGGCTCTTATTATTCATTGATAGTGAAAATGCATAGAAATTGGTGTTGACTGTGTTGAAAAATAGTGTTTTGTAGCTGAGAATTTACTCTATCAAACAGCTGTTATTGTGCTCTTTGCATCTGTAGTAGTTTCCATGGAAATAAATAGGAGGCAATACCTTGAAGTGACCTATGTACTCTTTTTTTATTAGAGACAAACACATGTGAGAATTGTTTTCCAGCGTACTTCATGTGTGCATATTTTAAGAGCATATTTTTTCCTGACATACATACTAATTTAAAATAACAACATAACATTAGCTGAAGTCCTTTGACTTAAAGGCAACCACTACACTTGAAAGCCAGAGTAAATAAGAGAATTCTAATTGAGTTAGAAAATCATCAATAACACATCCATAGCTAGTTATATGACTAGCGCAGTTTCCATTTATGGAAAACATGGATTAGAGAAAAATCAGGGCTTTTTGAAAATGAAAATAAATGTAATTAGTTATTAAGTACAAAGTACTTATACATGCCAAGTAGACCTATGACATACAATCTAAATAATGAAACAATTCATTTGACATGCAAGTATGCAATTTTGAACATATTACGCTTCTGTGGATAATTTATATATATACATACATATATATACACACACACAAGTAACCAAACAAAACTAATTTTCATGAAAATCTTTAATTTTTATTAAGAGAATGGAATTGAATAACTTTTTTTCATACCACGTGTCTGTTCTTGATACTTCATCAAACAACAGGAGACAAAGCAATACTGTGGCTTCCGTTAAAACAGCTTGATCATTTTGGGATATCAGGGAAACTGAATAAAACAAAAGATACTTTAAAAACTGTTAGGAACACAGTGGCATTTAGAAGTACATAGGACAGTGGTTAATCTATTTTCTTCCCCCCACAGATAATTTGCTAACATCTTAACAAGATGTCACAACATTGTTACCAATAGCAAACAATGTTGTCTTTAAAATATCATGGACTCAGAAGTTATCCAAGACACTCACAAAAGCTGCTGGTTAGTCATGTGACATATTTCACATATTTTCTTTCTACCTATGTATTAAAGTCAAAACAGAATCTTCACCTCTGAATAGTAAAAGCAACAAAGACGATTGCTGTGCTAGAGACAGACGAACATCTGAATCAGCATATACGAGTTTCCGCAAGACTGTCAAACAAGGTAACACTATGGATTCCATAACCTGCAGGAATAACAACAATTTAATATTGAAATTGAATTAGGATGATCTGTTATGAGGTGCTCAATACACATAGTTAAGCTATACAAGCATATTCTACTATTTATAGTATAGAAAGATTTTTAGTTAAGAAAATGTTATCCCTGCATAACTGTATATTCGTTAGAAAATACCTGATAACATTTGGTTTCATTTTATTAGCAATTGATGGTGATATTGCTGGTCTCTGGCCTCATAACACAGTTATGGTTATATAACATACTTCCAAAATATGTACTTCTCCAGAGCACATATATGAGATAAAGGATTTTAGAAAACTACTTATTTATAACCTTATTCATTCTTTTTTAAATGCAAATAGCTTACTGTATCATATAAATTTTCTGGTCCCAGTCTTTCAGATTACAAAATATAAGCAAGCAGCTGTTAAAGTATCAGTCAGCAGCAAAAAATAGGACCAAAATCACCTCCATTGCGTAATAAGACAGCACATCCTTCAGAGAACATTACTTTGCTCAACCAAGATTCTACCTTTAAATTTAGTTTTGTGAACTCTATTGCTGAACACAGCATCACTGGATATGCAATGGATAAAAGCTCTGCTTCTTTAATTTGAAAAGGCATGTTTTGCATGAGACCATACACTGCCTTTTTTAAAATTGTGCTTCTTCCCTCTACTATAACTTTTTTCATTCATATCACTAAGATTATGCAAAGTTTTATTTAATTATTTTTTTCATGTGTCGTTCTTTGCATATTTATTTTTTTTTCCCCTTTATAGATTTTAGAATGAAATAAAAAATCATTTGAAGCGAGAACTGGAATCTAGGCTAGACTGCATCCCAGTTACTTGTTTAATAAAATTTACGTGGTCTATCTTTGATCTAATGAAACTAACACTGCCTTCTGTTTAGACAAAGATACATTAAAGAAGTAAGCAGTATTATTTATTTTCTAACCCAGCTCTTGCACATTTTGAGGAAAGAAATCATTATGATAGAAAATTAAAAAAACAAAAACTAAAAACAATAACTACAGGTTTGGATGGTTGGACTGCTATACCAATGCTATGAAAGCAAACTGAGAAAAGCAGTTTTTCCATTGAAAAGAAACTTTATAGCCTAAATAAGCAGACATTAAATGACTGTAAATAATGACTTTCAGAAAAAATTCAACCACCAGATTAAATGTATTAAGAAACTGGAAAGGTTCTTCATTCACAACACAAATGCACTCAGCTTTAAATATCTTATGAGACCGTCCCTTGTTAAGTGATCTTCTATAGTCAGAAAGTTACTTATTCTTGAACTGTAACCTGATGTGTAAATTCTCACTTGCTATGAGTCTAACCTAATCTTTAATTATAAATTGCCTCAAGTCTTACCTTTAGAGTCTATTATAGACAATAGCTTTTATGAGTTAAAAAAGTTGGTTTTGGTCATGACTGAGAAATCTGACTGAAGTTCAGGTATATTTAAGAGCCACATCACTCAACAGTCTGCTAACTATTCTCACAAGTTGACAAACTAATCTTCCCTAAGAGAATCATGTCATCAGAAACGTAACAAATACATTTCACAATGCAAAACTGATGCACAAAGAAAACTAGCTTTAAGTGAAGAAAAAAAGCAAATTCTACTATCATCATGCTAAGCTAGTTTTACCTTGCCATTCACATGTACACATTCACTAAGGTAAGCCAAAACCTTTTCTATGACACCCAACTTTTTCACAATACCATGCATGTTGGTATCTGTAGGAAAAACAAAAGGTGGTTAACAAAAACCATATTCATAATCAATTTATTGCTGAACTTTTCTCAATGATCAAAAACTTCCATTGAGAGAAAAACTTGTTCTGTTGATTAGCAATTTTAACAGCAAGTAAAGCTCTAGTCCTACTAAAGAAAGCCTCCACAAAGTCTCATTCATCAGTCTTTCTTTAGCTCAGCTATCCTGAAGACAGAATAAATGCTAGTTAAAAAATGCATCATTAGTCCTTCTGAAAAACTTGACAGTAACTGCACAGTTAACTCACAGTTATCTATATAACAAGTGAAAAAGACCAGAGATGCTCATACAAGCAGACATCACAGCACAAATTTCAGATAATACTCTCCAAGGCAAAAACAAATAAGTAAATATAATGATCTGACTATAGTAGCCTCTTAAATATCCTAAATAGCCTTTTTATGAAAAAAACTGCATTTTTTTTACTGTACAACTTTATCCTATGAAAACTTGCACATTGTCTCTTGACATCTGAAAACATTTTCTGTCATAGCCAACTATAATTTACAATTTAAAATAGACATTTCCTCAATTTTCTGATCATTTTTCTGAAAACAAAAATTCAATTTTGATATTATCTAAGATCACATTCCCATGCTCTCTTTATGATCTGTGTTTCTTGAGTAAAATTTGTGCTTCAGGCTGCAATTCTGCACTGAGCCAAATCATACTCTACCAAAGACTGTTTACATATGTTTTAATCAATTCTTTGTAACAATTCATATTTTTTCTGCCCATCTGAGCAACACAATTACAAAACAAACAAACTCATCAATGAAAATTAGTAACTTAAATGAAATCAAAGATTATAAGCAGGAGCATGTTTCCTGCAAACATACTACATGCCTTAGAGTCTATATCTCAACTTTGAAAGGGGATATAAACATGGAAGCTTAACCTGAGTTTACCAAATTATGTTCATGACATGACCATGTCAAAATGGAGAAAAACATTTAGGATATTAGAAGAAATTCTCCACTACACATAAAACATGTAAAAGTAAACTATGTAATCTAAGAACTGACTTCCCTAATTAAAATGGAACAACACCAAAAATACTTGTATATTTTATAGTAAACATCAGCTCCTTCAATCAAGTTATAGTACTTAAAGTAGTAAAAGAAAATATTTGAAGCACCATCAGTTGTACCACAAATCAACAGAAAGATAAACATTTAAAAGGCAAGGCTGAAAAAAAAAAGTTCTTACAGAGCTTACAAAATTAAGCTTCTTCCTCTATTACCAAGGGTAGCTGTTTTCAAACAAGTAAGATCACTATTTCTTATTCTTGATGGTAACAAAAACAACACTACTGTCCACAACAGCACTACATTCTGTTCCAAAAATATATATAAAACTTACAAAAAGCACAATTTGCAGAAATATACACAAAAGTAGCAACTAAGAGTAACTAAAAGTTCACCTGATGGACAACATTTGACTATAAATTTTCTCAATAATTTTACCTTGTAAAATAATGGCCAGCTGCTCAGCTGCTGACTTTCGTAGAACTATGTCAACAGCATCAGAAGTCAAGATGTCATAAAGCTTTTCAATTGTTTCTACCTAAAAGTAAAGTTATATAAGATTTACAACCAATATGCAATTGTGAAATAAGGTAAATTGTCACATTTCTTCTCAGAATTGCAGATGGAAGGGACTTCAGGAGGTTCAAGCCACAAAGATGTAGACACCTATAGAGAGTTGCCTAGATTAACATGCTGCTTTAGAATATCTTTAAAGGGACTCCACAACATCTACAGTCAACCTGTGCCAGTGCTCTGTAACCTGAACAGTCAAGAAATGTTTCTTCATGTTTAGATGGAACCTCTTATGTTTCACTTTGTGTCCATTCCATTTTGTCCTGTCACTGAACATAACTGAAAAGATCTTGACTCCAACAAAGTAAGGGCTTATATTCTTTGTTAGAAAATATTTAATTAGATTCAACGTGTACAAAATAAGGAAGGAAAAGACTGTAGCCCTTTTATAACAAAACTCTAATTTCTGTAATATACAAAGAATAGTTTTTAGTAAACAACAGAAGCTGATTTCTAATAAGTAATGTTCAGATTGTGCAAGATTACAGAAAGCCCAAAACTACACAGGAATACTAGAATCAATAATTTTTAGTCTGTGAAGGGGTCTGATGGCAAATGGGTTAGAAGAACTAAAATCATTCTATATATCTGTGCAAATTTCATATTATGGTTTTTGGAGTATAAATCAAGCGTGGTCAGAATAATTTTAAAACAGAGAGGAATCACCTTAACAATATGTTAAATAGTTGCTAATCTCATGAGTGTAAAGAAAGGAAAAGAATGGAAGAGAGGAAAAAATAAGTAAATAAGAAAACACAGCTTAATTAACCAAATGCAGAAAGATAAATTTTCCTTTATATACATACTCATGACTATTTTTCCTTTCCACAGAAGCAATAATATTTAAAAAACAGACGCAATTTCCCTTTATTTTAGAATATTTTCATATTGAAACCTATCTTCTTCAGTAAAAAACAGGTTCTGTAGAAAAAAAAAAATCTCAGAAAAAAAAAAAATCAGACTTTACCCACACACAATTAAATTGTCATAAGCAGGGTAAGCCTGTTCCCTTTGCACTTCAGTCTTTATGTTTACTGATCCACAGAGGGGGGAAAAAAACAAAACAAAACAACAGAACAAATAAGTAACAAACAATTGTTACAGTGTATCATTGTGCCAATGATACAGTATTTGGACAGAGCTCACCTTAAATATAGACTCCATTTTATCATCCAACTTCAGCTCAATAGCTCCTTCTATAACGAACAAGTTTGATAAACTAGTAAACACACTGCCATGAAGACATGGACGTTTCAGGCTTGCTCCTTCTTCATTCAAAAGATGGAATAATAGATGTTTAAGTGCTACAGAACGAACCCTAAAGGAGCAAACAAAATAAATATATAGAGAGCTCATAACAGAAAATGCTAGTGACACTGTTAAACATTAATTTATAAAATTAATACTGTATGGGGGAACAAAGGCTTTACTTTATACAGTGGGTTGATTTGAAAGGTATAATAGTCAATTATTTTTAGGTTTGTTCTAAAGAAGACATTTTTGGCACAAATGTTAAAGAAATGCTGAAATGTTGCAAGGCAATACACACAAGTGTTTTTTTGAGAAGAGAAGACGCAGAGCAGCTCGTAGCCTGGAAGTTCTAGGGAGGATACCATCTCCTTTGTCAGAGGATGTTTCACTCAAAGTGAGGATGCAGTTGCCTAGCTCATCCTTCGTGTCAGCGTAACCCTAAAACAAAAACAAATCCCCTAAATTTAAGAAAAAAATTAAATTAAAAACTTAGCAAATTCAACAAGTAATTCCTGCTCTTTTACACACTAATGGAGAGTAGCAACTGGAAAAAAAATAATAATAACCATAACTTACAAAAATAATATATATTCCTGTAGATTAAAATTCCTTCATGGAAAAAAAATGATACTGCATAAAGTTTATCTAAAGATTCTTACTTGGCTCACTTTCATTTGAAGCTTTAACCCTCTGTCTGCTGGTGCTTTTGTTTGTATGTTTGTTTTATGTAGTCACTATAAGCCACAGCATAAAGAAAAACTGTACTCTAGAAAAATGAGACAATTCCTTCTCACACATTTAGCCTACACTTATATTAAAATCACCATCTAATCTTGAATATCAATGGAATGCAAACATATGTGCAACAGAAAAGCTGACATTTCTTCAGAGCTTTCTCCACCAGTAACCTTCCCTCCTGTCCCTTTCATACTGCACTTCCTCTGCTTGTGGCAGACATCCAATCTAATCCTTCTATTTCATAGACCATCTTACTTAATGATTTCAATAAATTTCAATTTATGGTAATACTCAGACACAGGCAAAGAAGAAATTTCTGGCAATGATACTAAGTAAGCATAAATAATAATCAAGAGTGATATTTCAAAAGAAAACAAGAGAAAGAAACCTCACAAGACCTCTCTCAATTATGTTTCAATGGTCTTGGGAATCTGGAAAGTTCACATTCAAATGGAAGCTGGTAAATATTGTCCTAATTTTCAAGGGCAAGAAAGACAGCATTGGTAATTATAGACCTATCAACCTCACTTAAGTGCCTGGTAAAATTATAGAGACTAGTCTATAAATTACTGAAAGACATTTGAAAGACAAAGCAGTCACAGGTAACAGTCAATACCAGTTCGCAAGGGTAAACAAACTTGATTTCCTTTTGTGACAAAGTAACCCTCCTAGTTAAGCAGTAGAAGCCAGGAGGTGGAAGTTTGGAGATTTCAGCAAAGGTTTTGGTGATCTAACAGTATCATTCTGGACAAAATGCCCAGCATGCAGCTTGACGAAGACATAATACGACGCGTGAACAACTGGCAGATGGGTAGAGCACAAAGGGTTATAGTAAACAGGCTTACACCAGGCTGGTAGCCAGTCCCTAGTTAGGCTCCCTAGGGCTCCAGCTTAGGACAAGTTCTTTTCAATGTTTTCATGAACAACTTCTTAGACACAGGTATTGAAGATATATATAAGTATGCAGGTGACAATATGGATTTTCACTCATATCCTCAAAAAAAATTTAAGTCTCAGCCAGTAACTGCCAATTTCTATTATGATAACAGGCTAAAATTTGTCTACAAACAAACATCAAAGAAGTAACTTCGATTGGCATTTCACCATTTGACACAGGAGTATTTCACTGTTAATCTACTTTCCACCTGCTACTTAAGTAAATATTGTTTGCTCCTTACGAGATTCATGCTGCTGTTTACAAGATTTCATACATTAAATACTGTTAATAGCACACAGAAGTACCTGTAAAACAGGAATGATGGGATAGAGAGCCTCAAGAAACTTGTTCCAAGTCAATATTGTCATTACTAACTGGCCCTGCAATAGATGCATCAGAATGGCCTTGGCTGAGGAGTTTACCTGCACAATTAAAAAATAAAATAAATAATAAAAAAAGAAGAAACTAATTCAACAACTCATGTGTTTACATCAGGTTAACAACAGTGTAATAGAAAATATTAATACAAAAAAAAAAAAATCTCAATTATCAGTCACACTAAACATCAGGCTGTTAAAAATGACTGAAACGAATAACATTTCGCTTTTCATTGGTCTCTTAATCCTTCACTCTTTCCACATGTATATAGAAAAATTATGTAGTAAAAACTTCAGGTAAGCCTCAGAGCACCATAATAATATCAACTTATAAATACTTTTACTAAACACAGTACCTCATTTTTTTCTTCCTGAAGTCCAAACGTAACAATTTCATATAAAACTTTTGGATGAAGAAGAAAATGTACTCCATGGCAGATTGAAGAGACAGATTCAGCAACATTATGAATACCTAAACAGTCCTTCAGTAAAAATAAAGACAGTTAGTTTTAAAATTCCATGCAGATTTCACTACTGCCTGGAGTAGTCATGCAGTGAAAACTAGTGTGTGCAGCTAAGAAGACTAAAGTTCTGAAAGCTAAACATTATAGTTCTGGAAGAAACATCTTCATAGATCACTGACTAAAAGTTGCTGCTACTATATAAGAATAAGAAATGCTAAATCATTTCATTTTGATTTTAAACAATAGCTACATTCTATATGTAGCTATTATTAGTGTTACATTACAATTAGCGAAACATAACAGGCAGGTAAAAATCTCACAAAAAGTTACAACTGCCATTCAGTGGAGGCAAACAGCGAAACAGAAAAGTGTTTTTTGTTTTCACTGATGTAAGTCAATATTACTGAATACCTGAAATGATCTGATTAATAAGACACTACCACTGTTAATAAAGAATACAACCATATACTTCTAGGAAGTTGATGCTCTAGTCCTATCGTTATTAGAACATATGAACAAAAACCACAGGTAGTGGGTTTAAAAAAAAAAGACTTGGCACATAAAGGAATTACATATTATTAAACACTCTCCAGACATTTACACATAGGGAAAAATAATCATTTTCTTCCACATTTTTATACAGTCTGAGCAATTAAACTGAAGTAAAATACATGTATTCTGAAAGTGTCGGTATTTCATTATTCTATCATTTCTAAGCAGATATCTTTGCAAAAAGCAGACAACCAGTCAACTCAAAATGATTTTTGCTCAAGAACAAACAAACAAAAAATACTAACTGAATCAAAAAAGCACAACAAAGGCAAGTAGAAAACCTCATGGAGAATAGAAGCTGGTCAATCTCATTTCAGCAGACAAGTGAACACTCCAGTTATTTTCAAAAAACAAATTTAACTTGAAATACTTCTGCAGAGCAGCAGCAAAAACCAACACAAAATCTATCAACAAAACAACAAGTGACCAATATTACTAAGTGTCCTTTTGAAAAAAGCTAAGTTGTCAGTCACTGGCTTTCCTCACCCTTTATGGACATTCTGAATAGAAGTACCTGAAGCTTACTCTAAGTATTTTTAGATACCAGAGTAAAACAGCAAACTGCAAACCCATGCCGGTACAGGTAAAACAGTGTATCATATGGTAAGCAGAACTTCCTTTTCATGAGGAAATCACACATTATACATTAGCACAACAACAAGTGATAAGGAAACAGCAGTTCTAACCTTAACCACTTCCAGACAGCAGCGATAGGCTTCAGCTTTTATATTCAGCAATGGATGAGCCAACAGACGGAGAAGCACATTCTGACTCTCAGTGTGGAGCAATGGGTCAGCCTGGACTGACTTAGAACTTAAAATGAAGAATAGTTGAATTTCCATTATCAATTATAATAAATTGTATAATAAATTATAGAACTATGATTTCATGCATATATTTTACAAATGTATATAAATTTATTTTACAAGAACCAGATAAAAATTTTCCTGCTAAATTTCAAGATAATAACTCCAAAATTCTTCCTGAAGAGAAAAACAACTTGACAGACAAAAGATCAAGACCACAAAAGATTTAACAAAATTATAATATCAATCTTAACATTCGTAAAAATGCCTTCTTTTCACACACATAAGGAAACAAAAACCATAGTTTTTCCAAACTCCTTTAATCAAAATAAGGAACCGGAAAAACATTTATGTCAACCTGAGCCTCAGTAGGATCTTCTTATGAAGATTCTAGTGCTTTCGGGGTTTTATTGTCACGTTTTGTTTTTACTGTTAGAAATCACAGTCCATCTCACTATCACAAAAAGTTTGGACACTAGAGAAAATATAATAATTCAAGTGAAACTCCTGTTTTTGGAAAAATTACCTAACAAAAATTAACTCTAAAAGGATTAGAATACTGAAAAACAAACAAAAAAAAAAAACCCTGAAATTTCCTCTGAACAAGATCCTACAAGCTACACTCTAAAATCTGCACCAGACGACATTTTGTCAGACTGCGTCTCTGCTGTTAAATGCTGTATGGCAACAAAACATAATGGAATATCAAAGGACAACTAAGTCCCAGAGCCCCAGCACTGCAAGTTGTCTAGGGTACCTGCTTTTGCAGAGGGTTGGACTAGATAATCTCTAAAGGTCCTTTCCAGCCCCTACAATTCTGTGGATAACTATATGAAGGTTCAAACTCTATTGTCATACCACCAACATCCATCTCTGATGTTGTGGGCCAACATAACAAAATAGGAGGTATTACTTTTGGAGCAGCCCAAGTATTCTGACATTTCATAATTAAAAGCTATTATTATTAGGTAGCACTTAAATGTAGTTTCCTTTGAAATTAATCCCTAAAGCTCTGAAATACTGTGAAATTGAGATTTTGTATTTCTAATTAAGTATATGACACAATTTTTCAAGACAGGACAGAGTAACTTAAATTAGAATCATAGAATCACCAGGTTGGAAGGGACCTACAAGATTGTCTAGTACAACCGTGCTCCCTTTACCATACCTACAGAAAACCACTAAGCCATTATCCCCTAGCTCCTTGAACACCGCCAAGGATGGCAACTCCACCACCTCCCTGGGCAGCCGTTCCAGTGCCTGCCCACTCTCTGAGAGAAAAAGTTCCTTCTTATGTCCAGTCTAAACCTCATCTGACACAACTTGTGGTCATTTCCTTGGGTTCTGTTTGTTGCCTGGGAGAAGAGGCCAAGTGCCTCCTCATCATAACCTCCCTTCAGGAAGTCGCAGAATGCAATGAGGTCTCCCCCAAGCCTCCTCTTCTCCAGGCTAAACAATCCCAGCCCCCTGAGCTGTTACTCTAATAGAGGCTAAGATGGAAAATCTAAAAAAGAAAATGCAATTAAAACAGACATTTTAATAAATGAAATGGAATATTGCAAGACACTGTATGTAAAACAAAATAAATTCTTCAGGAGTTTTGAAAGTAAAATAAAAGGAAGTTATACTCGCAAAACATAAAAAACACAAAAATAGAGCTCAAAGTATTTTAACATTTAGAAAAGAGTAAAACATTCTTAGCAGCTGAAATTCCATTTTTAAGCAGTCAATCATTGGATGGTGCAAACTGCTCACAAGAGATATTTCATTACCTAAAAGAAAA
Source organism: Excalfactoria chinensis (assembly GCF_039878825.1). NCBI lineage: Eukaryota > Metazoa > Chordata > Aves > Galliformes > Phasianidae > Excalfactoria > Excalfactoria chinensis. Next base: position 53,251,099 of record NC_092826.1, read on the forward strand.
TTGAATTTCAAATACAGATACATAAATTGAGATCCCACTTGAGAAAGTTTATCCATTAAAAATACATATATTTTCTCAGATAAGTTAAACAGTAATACACTTACATATTAGAACATATGTGAATGCTCTCCCGAAGCAAGGGCAAGTGTTGATGGTAGGGTAGGCTATGTAAAGCCTGATCTGCCAATTCTACTAACTCAGTAAGATTCTTCTCTCCCTGAAAAGTAAAATGAAGAAAAGGAACTATCAGAATTAGTAATATTAAAACTATAAAATGTTATTTCCTCACCTTTTAAAATTAATCATTTAATGTTTCTACTACGTAAATATTAGTTCAGCCTTTCAAAGAGAAGTTCACAGTGCCTGATTAACAAATACATTTTAGTACCTGTTCCTGTGAGCTGAAAACTCAACTGTTAAAAAAATTTCTATTAAAGTCAATATCTAACATTTTACAACACGAACACTCCAACACTATTCAAAACACTTTCTAAAGTGTCTGAGAATAGAGTATAAAAAAAAACTAAGCTTTTAACAATTCACTATGAATATTAGGGTAAGTTTTTAAAAATAAGTAAATAAGTCTATGTATATGTCTCCATACTTTCAGTTAACAAACATATTAAATGCGAGCACTTCAATTTGAAGATTGCAACTTCAGTGCAAATAATATTTTATGACTAAAATACTGCTTGCATCAAGTTCGGACCCTTTTTATGTAAAGGATGTATTCACTCAGATTTAAGATAATAGGTCATTCCTATCACTGTATTTTGTTCATCAACATTTTAGTGAGAATGCAGCAAGAATTTTGCACCATCAGGAATTACTTGTCCATTTTATTAATGGAGAAGAATGTTTCAGTACCACGCTACAACCTCTTAACTGATAAAACACAGTATATTTGTTATCTGCATAACAAATTGAAACATACAGATTTTACACAGTATAAAAGTAGCAGTATCTTAGAGCTAGAATTGACAGATAGTTTTGAATTTAAATATTCAAATATACTAAACTGTATACTGAAATATAGCACTTGCTTTAATTTATTTCTGCATAATAGATCACATGGTCACTTGAAAGTGTTTATTCCTTTGTTTTTGCCTGAAGTTTTTTTGTTGTCTTTGTGATTGCTTGTTTTAATAGACAACAACAGGAATAATGCTAATGAAAACAAATATAAGTTAAACAAATCTGGAATGCTACAAAATACTCATGAGTTTTCTGTGGCAACACTAAAATACACTTTTTATAAGATAAGAAAAACATAGGAAATAAATTCACTTTATTATTAATAAAAATATGCTTTATATAATAAAATTCTACACCTTCTTATGAACTTCAATCATAAAGCTACAAGTACATTCAATCGAATAAGCAGCTTCTGAAGCTTGTTTATAAATACTGTAGTTCTCAGAACTCATCTGTTCCAAATAGGCTGCAATGGCTTCGTGAATGCTTGGATATTCCAAGGAAAAAGGCACATCCAGAGACAGAAGGAACAAAGCACTCAGCAAACTCTTTTGCAAAACTTTGCTTGCCTTCAGAAAAGAAAAGAATATTTCAGAATATCACAGTCTGAAAATACAGTAAACCAACATCAGCATTTATAGTCTTTCAAGAAGTACAATCACTACAGCTACTAGGTAAAATTTAGACGAAGAAACACAAATCAAAAGAGTTCTCTATCAGGAATAGTTGTAAAATTATTATTAAATGTAGGAATCCAGTAAATGCCAGTCCTAACACCAGACTTGCAACCAGATATAAAAGATGAGTCTGATTCAGTACCAGCATCACAGATTGACATTTACTGTTTAACCACTAGATGGCAGAGAATACACAGACCACAATTATCTGTACAATTCCACGTAACAGTAACATACACTAAGAATAGGAATACCTATTATTTTACTTCATCTTTATTTTTATTTTCTACTGCAAGTGTTCAGTATTCATTCAATTAAAATTTTGACCTCAAATACAGTAGCATTTTTTTTTCCAACTCCTATCATATGCAGAATTAAAAATTTTTTGCACATTGCAGAGTAAGAAAAAATATAAAATGTCAGTAGATTAATACGTGTGCTCTTGCTTGCAGAGACAAGAATCTACTTGCATTATTAGGAAAAGATTTAATATTCATAGCAAAAAAGAAACTGAGAAAATCTGCTATTCAAGTTGAATAATATCAAAGAAAACTACACTGCAATATTATAGACGAAAAATGTGGACAATACAAGTTTTTAAAGTGAACTTTAAACATCTTCTACCACTTTGCATCTCACAAAAACGTTTAAATTTGGAATGCCCACAGGAAATAAATTCAAAAGAAACAACAGAAGAGCTACAACACAACTTTTTAAGAGCATTAGAAGCACATAATAGTTTAAATCAGTTTGAAGCATAAAACATAATTGCTCACTTCACTCCATAAAACTACGGATGATTTTTCAAGAGAACACAACACTAGACATATCACGCCAACAATAAACAAGCAGGGGGCAGCATAGTTTTGCAAACCACTCATAATACCAGAAAGAAATGCTAAAGGAAGAACATATAATATCGCAAACCTCATTAAAAAGCTGCATACTTTTTTATTTTTATTTTTTTTAAGACCTGTGTTCTACAGCAGTTTCTGCAGAATATACCAATACCTGAAGACAAAATTCCCTTCCACAACCATTTTTCAGCCCATGTAAATCAGGTGAATTTCTCTATTTGGTGGCTATTCTTCCCAACATTAATCACTGCAGAACATGTCCTTTTAAAATGCAAAAAGCAAATGCAATCACTTTTAAAATTAGCATGGCCTACCTTTTCCACGGGAAGAAGTGTTTGTAGCAATCTAACTGTGAAAAGAGAAATGCTAACAAATGCCATCCTGTGATGCACCATCATCACCTCAGGCTGCTCTGTACTTATATTGGTTTTGTGGTATAGTATAGTTTCTCCAAGCAAGCCCAAGACCAGAAGCAATTTGTCTTTCTGAAAACAAAGACACAATCATTAGAAACAATCGACGTATTTTTATTGTGTTGTTTATATAGCACCTGCAGAACCTTTAAAAAAAAATTATACAAACTAATTTAAAATTGCAGAAATGGTACAACATACACAGTATTTCATTTGTCATCTGAACAGAATTAGTTTTAGACCTCACTTTACCTGCATTTGTAGTTCTGAATACTTTGTTCATTAGTTACCCAGTATTGGTTACTCTCTTCCCTTGTTTTTGTCTTTTCTCAATTCCTCCTTGCTTCACCTTAGAATTTCTAGCATTTTAGAAATATCAGGAGCTAATATGAACCTACTGATGAAGCTTCAACTCAAAAACATTTAAAAAAAGAAAAAAAAATTGTCAATATCAAATGTTGTATGTATGTTTATATATCACTGTCATTGAGAGAGATCCAGCTCACAGACACAGAATCCAGTCACTTGAAAAGAAAGAAAGAAAGAAACAAACAAAAAAAAACAACCCAGAATCTCTACACTTGGAATGCCAGTTCTCAAACACCAGTTTTTATAGTGACAATTAGGCAATACCAAATATGAGGATGCATTTCTAATTCATGTTAAAAAATAAGATACCAGTAAGGAATGCACCCTGAGGCAGCGTAGTCATGGTGGCAAGGCCCGTAACCTCTTACAGAGAAGATATACGGGCAACTTCCACAGTTGTTTCCTTCAAGGAATTTGAATTTCATTCTAAACAAGTGCAAAATCCTAAAACAAACAAACAGAATAGCGTATGTCATGATCCTGACAATGCCAGTTACAGTTTGCCACATTAAGCTGGGGACTCTTGTCATTTACAGCATCCATCTTCCCAAGAAATTCCAAAGCATAACGAGGTCCTGTATCCCAGAAATGTGGCTGATGGGAAGTACAGAAAATTTCTCTCCTTTTGCTTCTGCATGACCTTTGTTGTTTTGTTGTTGTTGTTGGGCTATTTTCCCCCCCACTTTTCCTTTAATTAAACCACTCATTATTTCAACCTGCAGGGCTTTTTTCATTGCATTTTCTCCTCTTATTCTTTGCAGAATGAGGAGTAAGAGAACAGTATAAAACAAGCACTGTCCTCTTAAGGACTCTTCTCACCTACACTTCTTTAATTTAATGTTCTGCAAGGAATCCTCAGTATTGACTAAATGTTGATCAATTACAATAGATTTTGACAGATCTGTACTCCAGTACAAAGAAAAAAGCTCATTCGCTGCTAGTTCCTATAACTAATGTATATATAATCATTTGTACAGTATTGAGTAGGTATCTCCTGTAATATTTCAATTAACAATTATTGCAATACTATTGTTTCATATTTAGCGGTATCTTCATGAAAACTAACTTAGGCCATGTGCATTTGAGACTACAGTTAACAAGTTTTTAAACAAGCTCCAGCCTCTCCATCTCTGGTATTTTTGCAATAGGCATAAGCTATGCCAGCTAATGTTTTAGCTTTCCATCAACTTCAAAAAAGCAAGTCACCACTTCCTACTTCACCTGTGTACAGTGACAATAACGTAAAGATGGTAATGGTACAAGAGAGGTGGTAATAAATACCCAAAAGGTTATCGACAGGAAAAACTCACCAATATAGAAGCCTTCAGTCTGCTGGGAAACACTGAGACAATCTTCACAGAGGAGCGATCTCCAAAAGATGCTGCCTTAGTGGTGGTCAGCCGTTAAATGAGGTCTAGAGGAGGTGGAGTCAAGCTCCACCCCTTCCTGGAGCGCAGCTAAATTACTCTCACCTGTGCTCCCACAGCTGACCAACACTTGCCTCAGCTGATTAATCAGAGGTTCAGGCTGTGATTACCAATTTCCCATACAACCTGTCATTCACTAATTTGATGATTCATGTCTACAACAACTCTCAACTGATTTCAATATGTATTTTCAGTAATTTAAATATGAGGCAAACAGCACCACAAGGTTTTTAATCTCTTCTGAGGCAGCTTTCTCCTTTCTTTCTCAGCTAAGCCACAGAGAGTAGTCAAAATCTGTGAGAATCTATACACCTATGTAGGAAATGGACACAAGGTACTTTAAAATTCCAGTTTGGGATCTAAACAGTTTTCCCTCTACTTTCAAATAAATAGTTTATAACGTAAAAAGAAAAGTTAAAGTTATCATTTAAGTCAAATTGCTCTTCTGCAATAATACATAAGTCAGTACTTATGCTTCAGATCCCTTCCTGCATGTGTTCCTCAATGGCTCCTTAAAGGCTTTTCAGTACATGACAAAATTAATGATTTATTTTTCTGAAGTGATATTTCAGTACGAGGTGAAATAACTTACACTTCAAATAAAAAGAATGCGTTAGGCAGAAAGCTAGCACTAAACTTTTTGGGAATTTCAAAAGGATAGTTGAGCAGATTAAATATATATATTAACCACTGTAAACACCAAAGTGGACTATTAAATATAGCTGACCAAAGCTTAAAGAAATCTTACCAATTCCAATCCAAAAAGGCTCTCATCTTCCCAAACATGCTCAGAAATTGCATCACCAATAAGGTACAGGTCTTCCACAAGCAACTCAAGAACTTCCATCGTCATCCTCCTGCTGCCTAATACAAATTAGAGGATAAATTTGAATACAAGCAAAATAATATATTATGATATTCAGACAACATCACATTGAACAAAGTATTCTAAATCTGAAATACTGCAATTTTGATTTTCCTGTAGTATCCCTCTGTTAAATTAATGCTAACTACTCTCAACCAGCAAACTGTCTTCTAGCAGAAGTCAACAGCTAGGAAAAAACGGAATCACAATGCAAGACACTAAAACCATTATCTAAATTTAAAAAGAACTCTGCATTTGCTTATATCCTAGAGGATAACATGTTATTATTGCTGTAAAATACAACCGCTACACTTCAATAAAGTTCAGAATAGCTACTTACTTCTACCACCACCCATCAATAGAGATTGGTTACAGATATACAAAATATATCGCCTATTCCTGATAATTTGCTTAATTACATAAGGATTGACTTTCCTCTTGGACTGTTTTACGTGAGATCTATTTCTGAAAGGCAAGAAGATGAATACCACTTTCTCTGCTTGTACCTATCCTCCACAACATCTTCTCCCTCATGTCAAATATTCATTTTTTTCCATGACACTTTCGGACTCGGTATCTCTTCATAGGAGGCTATTTAGGTCTGTTTATTAGATAACTTCTTACTTGGTACAGTGTTATGCTTGGACATATGATCACAAATAAACCTGGCCAAAGATTAAAACTACACAGCCTAAACTTACTATAAATACAGCCCCTGCCCCATGCCCACAAATAATTAGAGAAAAAACAGTGAAAGACTAGTAGGTTTCATGAAAAACAACGCAGAACTCCTGGAACAAGACCAAGCTCATTCACAAACAGAAAACAGAGGATGCCCAGGATGTCTGGCATCCTATGGAAACAGAAAGTGACAGTTTGCCCCAAATAGTTGACATTGCTCAACTGTTGGCTCTATGACTACTTCTATTTAAAGACTTGGATGAATTCTACGTACCACTGAACTTTCTCAATTCCCTTTTAAATTTCAATAAAGAGCATATATCCCTCAAAATCTTTTTTTTTTTTTTTTAATTTAAAAAAGCGAGTTCATGGCTCGCTATAGCATGTGTTAGAAGAGAGAACAAAAAATAATTTATCTACATTTTGTAGATGTTACACTATGCAGAAGCCTTGTTGGTATGCTTCAGGTAAAAAAATGTAGTGAGAAAGATGAAAGTTCATACAATAGTACACATTACAACTGCAATAATACATATTTTTTAGCACTGTTTTTAGATGATCTACAGACAGATCATCTGTCAGTCCTGAAAAGTACTGCAAATATAACAAAAGCTCTGCAGCATGCAAGGATACTAATTGATATAATAAAGGAAACCACTTTCACCTACATAATTTATTCTGCTTATATTGCATCTCAAAATTCATTGCATGACTTCCGTAGCTAGTCGCCAGCTTTGGAAAAGCTGTTTTCCCAATCAAGCAGTGACTTTTTCACACCATACCAGAAATGAGCACAGTGACATCAGATGATAAGGAAAATACTTTATAAACAATAACAGAAATACCAACATTAATTAATTAATTAAAATGCTGACCCCACTGTTCCAACTTTATAGGCTAGTACAAACTCAGGACCACCATAAGAATCAGTTAATAGATGCAACAGGTAGTCATATTATTTTTCATTATCAAGTAGGACAGAGTCAGTACCATTATGTTTTTTTCCAGAATAATCTAGCTTAATTAATATATATATATGTTTCTACATTAGACTAATATAAATAATATATATATTAAACATAAATTCCACTCACCATGTAATGCTGGTATTTTCTACCAAAGAACACAGTAAATGATATAATTAACCAAATAACAAATTCAAAATTGAAATAACTATATACAGCTTTACAAACTGACTTGTTCAGCAAATTGTTATCTTCAGATCTAAGAAAATTCACAAATATTAAACAAAATGGAAACTCAAGTGTAACCATCTCTCCCGACAACAACCTGCTTAGAAACTATCACAAATAAAGATGAGTGCATTACATGTATTCATTCCCACAGTAACTGTAGGTAGTGCCAGCAAGGGTGGCAGATACAACAAGGAGCCATCAATGCCAACAGACATACATACACATATCACTTCTAATTGTTTTAAACCAGCTAATACAATTCTTATGGATAGCAAGAATAATGACGACCTATGTTAATCAGAGGCAGACAGACCAAATACAAATGAATGTAGAGAAACTGTCTTTAAAACATCCAGTATTAACACTGGCTATAAACCACTAAACTTAAGACCAACAAGATAGCTTAAAGCTAACAACAAAACCAAAACAAAGTAAACAAACAACCAACAAAAAAAAAAAAAAAAAAGAAAAAAAAACAAACCACCATCCAACCAACCAACCAACTACTGGTATCTGAAATGACTCCATGTCACAAGCCAGGTCAGTACAGTAAAGAATTCCCATCTCAACAAAGAACAGAATTTGAGCTTAACCAAAAGACATTATATCGTAAAATACATAAAATAAGTGAATTTTACAGTACACTTATTAATTTCCTTTCACTTAGTAATTTAAACATTTGGAAGAAAAAGTAAGACTATTTTATACCATGTTAAGGTGGTAATGATGCTAATAAACATGCCTGTCAACTTTACTGAAAAGTAAAATAAAATCAGAAAACACTATTACATGAGAACAGGGCATTACTACATATCCCTGTCTCACAATGTCACAGTGAGACTACACATCACAGGGTTTCAGATCAATGGGAACAGGATGAAAAAAGGGATAAAAAAAAATGTTTTCTCATCTATATCTCATTACAGCAGTGGAAAAAAGAAACTAAGTACTAGAAAAAAAAAAAAAAGCAATAAAACTGAGGGCAACAGAAAAGACTAACTTCATCTGAAAATGGATCTATTTTAGTTCTCTAATATGCAAAGAAAAAAACTTGAAACAAACATTCAATTACGAAAAGATTCACTTAGTGCTTATATGCCTGCAGATTTGAAATGACAACTGCAAGAAATTGAGAAGGTGGAAAGTAAATTTTGTAGACCATGAATGTGCTTGTGAAGAGTTACTATTTGAATATTTAAAATTTTCAATACTCCAAAAGGAAAAGAGCAAACATTTCATTAATATGAGCTTGTTTTATTACCAAAATAATTTGGACTACTATTCTAGCCAGAGATCGATACATATTTCCAAACCAATACCTTTGTTGATGACAGTTTTACAACTAAGTGCTATTTTAGACAACCTAAGACCAAAACAACTGTCTAACAAAAGCTTTTGGAACATAGAACCTTTCAGTTAAAATAAAAATCTTTAGCAACCTTTATGTATGTTTCTCCCTTCACACGCAATTGTAATTCATTATTGCAAATACCATGAAAACAAACTTTTTCCAGAGTTTTTGTTTATTTCTTGAACGGGGAAAAAACCCACAGACTCAAAGAGACTGAAAAGCATGCTGTTAAGTGTGGTTATTTGTCCTTCTTCTCAAGTGACATTTTATTCCACTATGCAGTTTTTCACAACACACCCCCACTTTTTCCCTATCACTACTCACAATCATCAATAAAAAGCACCTTAAGCTTCTGCAGAAAATATGAAAATCAACCAAATGATTCAAGCCTTACAACCTAGACAAAAACTCTAGAAAAGAACTGCTATAATTAACTACCATGTATCAGTAATCATCAACATCTCATAATACCAACATCCTTACAGGCTGGTACAGATATAGAAAGGTTAAAGAGAAACATAATGTTCAAAAATTTCTCACCTGTTCTTAGAAGAGGTATAGCATTTTCCAAGATGGAAACACAGAACTGAGGAAGGCTGAACTGCTTCATCTGTAATTCCAAAGTGTCCTCATTTTCAATATCGGGTAGGTCAGCATGTCCTGCGCCAAGTGGAGAACGTAGAGAGATTCTCGAGTCCACATTTGCTTGAGTACTGTTTCCACTTAAAATGGCAAAAAAAAAAAAAATTAAAAATAAAAATGAAACAGTGTTTACCCTTGCAAAGAAAGGTGATAAATGCACATTAGTTAAAGATGACAATAGGCATTTTAACATCTTCCTTCTATACAGCATATCATTCCTTACCAATACCCAATAGGTGTTGCAGGAAATGGGGAATTTTGTACTTGACTTTTTTTCCCAATAAAGAGTTACAACATTATACGAGAAAAAAAAAATTGATTTGTAGCTTTTTTTTTTTAAATGAAAAAAATCTAACAGATGCTTGAGGCAAGGCCACTTACTGAATCAAATTTCAATCTAAATCATTAAGATTATTCCACACAGCTAGCCACAGAATTCTTAGAAGGAAAACAGAGTACTCTTTGTTAAATAAGCACTTAGTGCTTCTCCTTTCACTGTAAAACAGAAAATTATTCCTTCCCCAAGATAATCAAGTATGCATTGCTAAAAAACAAAAATAAATCACTACTTTCTTATTTTCTACATACTTTCGAAAAGAATTATGTTGTCTGCATTATAATTAATTGAATTAAAATAAGTAATGTCCTAAAAACATGAATACTTTTTATTTGCCTTAGCAATCAGTGTGACTTTCACAGAGTTTTTTTGTTGTTAAGCAACCTAAAAAAACTGAACTGTGGCAGGACTGTTATTTTAACCACCTGATTGTAAAATGGGTCTGAAAGCTAACAGATTAAGAGGATGACTGAAGACCACAAGCAGAATAGGAGAGTTCAGCAATATGTAGAGGTTTCGATTGTACTTACCGGAGGGTAAGAAAGGAGAGGTATCAATCAAAAACAATTCAGAAGAGGAAAGGTTAAATTTCCAGGCAGAATTTGAAACAGACAAACACACAGATTGAAGAGTCTCAAGATTCAAGAACAAGGAAAAAAATAGTTACTTAGAGAATGACAGTAAACAAATATAGTTTATGTTACAATTACGTTGAAAAAGAATCACTAACAATAGCTGTTCCATGTTAGAATCATGAATGTTAAAGCATCATAGTAATTCCTGCTTCACTGTTTCCTTAAACATCATTTCTGCTCAACTATGTTTTCTGTTGTTATCTCTGAACTAAATTATATACTCGCAAGAAATGGGTTTCAGGGACAGCAGCAGACAGGATGTGACAATACAAAAATGTGACTTCATAAATAGCTCAAAATACGGCCTTAGACTGTTAGTAAATTATTGCTGTTTAAAAGGTTCATTATCACAATCTCAACTGACACCTTTACATAGATCTCCTTACTAGAACGATTGATAGAGTCGTGCCTCTCTCTTGTGCAATAGGAACCAATTATTACTAACCCTTTAACTATTAAAGCTGGGAAAACAGTCGGGTCCTTGGGTATATAAAGAACATAGGTTACTTAAAGTGATGTACTGGCTACATAATAAAACCTAAATACAACCCTACCTAATGTGAGTAAAAATAATTTTTTAACACAAGGACTCTCAAGATGCATATACAACTAAATACATGAAGTGTTCTCATCTGTAAAATCATTGTATTTTCATAAGAGTTACTCAACCATTAAGTCAATATTCCCTGAAGACTCAAAAAGAATTATCAATAAGCACATAATATGGATTCCCAGGAACTTAAATTGCTTTAAGCCTGTTATATCAAGGTGAGTAACATCCACACACAAACAACAATCTCAGTATTTTGAGGTTATGAAGAAAATCTCTAATTTCATTTTTAGGAGATACAGAGATAAAATTTGTTGTCAGATTCAGCACCAAAATTTAAAGAGTTTGTCAGAAGTCATACAGTGTAGTATTTTTGATCATACTGTACACTGTTACCTACATGATGGTCATTCAATTTTTAAAAACTTGTGGAGTCAAATGATGAAGAAAAATCCCAGAATTTACAGCAAAGTCTGAATAAACATTTGTGTGTCTTACAAATGGATGCAATAACAGCACAGTAAGAACTAAGACTTTTTTTAAAAAATGTCAGTTAAGTTCAGAAATACAAAATCATTGGAAGTGACCTCTGGAGTGCATTTAGTCCAATCACTCTGCAAAAGGAAATTCCCTAGATTAGGTTGCACTGAAAAGCATCCAGGCAAGTTTTGAATATCTTCAGAGAAGGAGACTCCACTATCTTTCCAGGTAGCCTGTTCTGGTGCTCTATCATCCTTAAAGAAGTTTTAACTCAAGTTTGTATGGAACTTCCTATGCTCCAGTTTGTTCCCATTGCCCCTTTTTCTGTCACTGGGCACTACTGAAAAGGGCCTGGCCCCATCCACCTGACTGGTATGCATTAGATATTTATAAGCATTGGCAATATTTCCCCCCCACCCCCACCTTCCCTTTTCTTCCTTCCCTTCTCCAAGCTGAACCGCTCCAGATCTCTCAGCCTTTCCTCATAAGGAAGATTCTTCAGGCTCCAATCACTTTTGTAGCCCTCTACGAGACACTCTCCAGTACCACCCTGTCCTTCTCGAATTGGAGAGCCCATAACAGGACACAGTGCTCCTGATGTGGTTTCACCAGGGCAGAGCAGAAGACAACCTTCTTCAACCAGCTGTTTTTACTGAGCTGCAGGATACTGTTGTCATCATCATATCATAGTATCATGCAAGTTGGAAGGGACCTTAGAGATCATCGAGTCCAACTCACGGGTTTCTAGCCCTCTGTGTAGCGAAGCGGCACTTCTACCCCCTGCGCCACAGGGGGGATTCGAACCCGGGCCTTCCAGTGCTGCAAGCAGCACTTTATACCATTGCGCCACCGGGGCTCCTTCACTGCGCCACAGGGGTCCTTCTTAGCCACAAGGGCATGCTGCCAGTTTATGAATATGGCAGGTGTAACTAATCTTACACACTACTCACAACACTATTTAAAGAACTGTTTAGTTCTTCGTGTAACCTGACAACATTTCCATAAAAATGAATTGAATTTAACTGGTTAATAAAACTCTCACATGATCCCAAATACAGGTAGAGAGCTCATTACATAATTCAGTATTAATAATTTTTAATTAAAATTCAATTTTATTTCTGATTTTATTCACCTAGAAGATGCTGCATCCCAATCTTGACCGTCTCCTCTAGGACGCTGAACTGTCCGCCCAATCACAGACGGCCGAGGACTACTACTCCCAGGTGATGGATTCTGAGAACGAGGAGCACCTCTTGCTTCTTCACAGTAAGATAGAGAAGAATTCTGGGAAATTGTGCCTTTGTAAAAATTATATAGACCCATTAAAGGAATCATAAAGACTATTTTATCTTAAAGATATTAAATAATCAAGTAATGGCAAAAGTAATTAAGGCAGAGCATTGAAATGTATAAGTAAATATTGGCAAGCTAGGACAACCTATCACTGGCATGTAGGAGAGTCTGGAAACTCAATTTAATCATAGTTTAATCATAAATCTTACATTAAAAAAAAAAAGCTATATAGAAAAATTCCATGCCATATTTTATTAACTCTATTTTAGTCTTAGAGCTGCACAGTAAACAAAAACATTCTTAAGTTGCATAAGCTTCAAATAAACGCAGCATTCAAATAAACGGCTGCAGTCAAAGAAATCAAGTTACAGATATCAATTTAGGAAAAGAGAGCTATCATGAAGACTTACTTAATATAAGACCAAAATACTGATATAGTCTCTGACCATGGCTATTGGATTTGTTGATGTTACAATGGAATTAGTAAAGACACAGCTAAACAGAATTTATTGAGATCGTCACCAATTATAGCGACAATCTTCTGAAGAGAGCCAGACTGCCATTTCAGAGAAACAAAATCGATTAAATTTATCTGACAAAATGGAAATGGAAAAATCCTTACAAACAATCTACATTATTAAATCTACAAATTTTAAGCATTATGAACATTGAGAAATAGCCTCAATAATTGTAATTTCTGAAAAAAAAAATTATTAAATTATTTTCAGTCATCAGAATACAAAAAAAGTTACCATGGCTGAAGCAATTTCTAAGTAAGTTGCTAAGCGCTAGAAGCTCAAAAACCTGAAATTCAAAAGTTGCCTACTTTTATCTTAAATATTTCATTTAATATTATTTTAAATCCCTCTCCTGTTGAAGTCAAAAGTTGTATACTGAAAATGACTGATGCAGAGAATCGTGTGAAACAATACAATCAGTAAATTTAATCTTAAAATAATTTTTAAGCAATGTAAGTATTCTAGGAATATTTAATGACATAGACAGCACTGAACTCCATCAACTACCAGAACAGTTTTATAAGATTTGCTATAAAGAGGTGCATTTTTTTCTAAAATAGACAATCTCACCTGTAGCAAAAAACACAACATTATTCCAAATATTTAGACACACCTACCCTGCTCAGTGGAAAAAAAACTTGGATCTTTGTGGAAGTTAAGTCTGCCTTTTAACAAGATGCACAGCTGTTGTAGACACGATACAGCCTGTAAAGCTAATCGATGTCTTCCATCTCCTCCAAAAGCTAGGTTTAGTAGAGATAAAAGGCTCTGCAAATAATACAAAACCATTAACACTGATAGCTGAATTATAATACGCTTTCATGAAAATCATGTCTCTAAGATCTTCACATTAAATGCAATTCACAAATGTTCCCAAGTGTTTAAAGATCACAGCACAGAATAAATAGGCTTAACTAATGTTTTCTTATTGAATACAAGACTATCCTAAGGACTCATAAGTCCTGATCTTCACATTATATTTCTAATGAAACCATTGTTGTCATTATGGGAAGCCCTTAAATGGTGTGTGTATGACAGGAACGCAATTTTACCTTAACAGAAAGAGATAACATAATTTCTACAATACACTTAAGTACTGATCAACAATATAGATATTACCACCAATATAATATTTTAACTAAAATATATTTGCATTGTTAAGCTATTTTATTTAGAAACAAGTTATAGCATTTACAACTGTTCTTATTTTGCAAAAGTGATATTAAAAAAAAATAAAACCTTAAATCCAAAGTTAATACTTGCCTGTACAATCTTTGGTCTCTGAAGGAAGATCTCAGCTGGAAAATCTTGCATAATCACATCTTGAAGAAGTTCACATGTGCTCCAAATTAAGCTTTGGTTGCTGCTTCTTAAAGAGCTAAAATTACAGTTAGTGTTTAAACATGCATTAAAAACAAAAAAGAAGTAATCATAATCATTAGTTTGGGCAAGTCTCTACAAGAAATAGATAATCACAACACTGAAGAACCAAAAAAATAGTAAATAAATAAAAAAAGTGATGTAATTCTACTGCCATGCAATTTTTATACTTGAGTTATTCCTTAGCTATGCTAATTCTGTATACAATAAAGAATATCTCCAATCCCACTGTCATACAAAATTAAGTTTCCATAAGAGAAATAACTTTATTGATTCTGAATTGGAAATTGAAGTAAGAAATACTGGAAACTCCCCATGAAGCTAGTGATGATCACAGTGGTATGCAGCAAGCAATCTAACACCTCCCAAGTTTTTCTCCATTAGCAAGGTTTATGTACAACTTCAAAACACTTGAATTACATATGTGGAAAGTTATATAGAGAAATCTAGTAGCTATTCTCTAAAACATAGCACAGTAAGTAACAGTCTTTTCCACATTCTACATCATTTTTTCTATTTTTACTATTTGGGAAAACACTGTTAACAATTTAAACACAACCCATTTCAAGCTTCTAAGCTCTTTTTCTAGACTCAAACATAAAGGATTTGATGTATTACAGAGTTTTTCCAGCTTCCTAAGCCTTTTGAAATGTAAAAAGTGAAAGTATTTCGCAAGAAACATGACAGTTAAATAGAACCTGTTAAATAAACCAGTTCTTCATACTGCATTGCTAGCTATGCTAGAAATCAGGAATCCCAGCTCCAGACCTTTCTTTGGGCCACTTCAAACATTGGTTCACTATGCAAATCTTTAAAAACAGAAAACAACAAAAAAAAAATCACTGCAAAAAGGAGATTTAAAGGCTTCAGTGTCTGAAAGCAACAGAACTAAACTTGATCTAAATCCTGTCAGTTTACTATCAGAACTATGGATTTCCCTGACAAGTGGGGAGGCAACGATTTTGCTCTAAAATTAACTGGACAACATCTTTTATTCACTTGACAAATTCAGACAGGTGAAACACTATGAACAAAAAAAACATTATGAATTCAACATCCAGAATTAATACAGATATTAACAAGAAATCTGTCCTATTGCATATCACTCTTTATCTGCTCCACAAAGCTTCAGTGCAGTATTAAAAATCATTTGTAAAAAATTAACTCATTAGTTATTTACAGAAACAGCCTAATTAAGAAAACATACAAAAATTTAGAATCCTGTTGTCCAGTAAAAATAAAAACTACAACCAAACTCTAATGCATTATAACTGTACCTTTCATTTGATGACAGAATGTGTCTATCTGTTGAAGTAAGAGTTAGCCAAGGAAATGTGGAAAATTTCAAGCATTTCGCTGCAAAAACAAACAAAATCAAACATAAGAGAGAAGACATTTTAGAGTATACTTTACTGAAATCATAAACTGTGTATTTCTGTAGCAAAGTTGAAACATATATGAACTATATGCCATCTGAAAATAACTTGAAAGTTATTTTAAAAATTAATTTTTCTAACAGTTATTCTACAATTTTAAATATAGTTCATCCAATGATAAAAAGTAAGCTAGTACTTAACATGCAGTAACTCCAAAATCAGTTTTTAAAATATATTTCTCAGATATATATTTATTATATGTTAAATATGATACTGGCATGGAAATTGCTACTAGCATATCAATGCAGGCAAAGACTTGTCTGAGTAATATTGGCCTTTATTTTCCAGTTAATTAAATATTTTCATATTTTAAATAAATTGGAGCATAATATTGGATACCATTTAGGCAAAAGGTAAAGATTTCTAAAGCACTACCCAGTTTTCTGAAAATAGAAAGGTATTTCAGAGTTAAGAGTTTTATTAGTGAAAAGGTACTTAGACACACTTGATTACGGAACACAGATCTTCTGAAAAAGCATTAGCAATTTAAGCTACTTCATTTTTTTTTTTAGACTACTTTGTTGAAGTACAGGCTATTCTAAGGTGTTTTACATATTCTGATAGTTATACTATTTACTAGAGAAGAAAAAGATCTATTACAACATCATTTTTATATGCCTTTTAACACAATAACGAGAATAGTCAGCATTAATAATTGTAATTCAATTCAATCTAAATAACATTTCTAAGCACCTTCTGTAATCAAATTTATAGTCTTTAACTACACTTACCAAGTGTTCTTTTCAGAGGTATTTCTAATTGGCGCATATGACTTCTCTCTTGACCAAAATATCCAGTAAATAATTCTTCTTGAGGCAGAACTAAAATAAAGAGTAAATTGTGAGTAAATTGTACAAGCAAACAAGTCAATTTATCTTCACTTCTTCCTTATTTCCCTAACAATAAAAATGATTTCAATTAGCCTCAGGAAACCAAAATGGGGAAAAAAAACAAAAGTGTGATATCTGCTTTTTATAACAATATTTTCCAACTGTTATTCATACACTACTTTTCATACCATATAAGTAGTAGTGAAAATAATTACACAAAGTCTATTGCCTAAGTGAGAAGTAGCAGTGAAGAAAATGTTTTACTCTAGTCTAGCTGTGTACTAATAAAAGCTACATTTACAATTAGCTACTAGAAGCCTCCCTCTACCAAAACTGCTGCATTTTCAAGTCAGCTGAAAGGTTAAGTCCCCTTTATATATGTATACATGTGTGTATATATGTATATTAATATTTAACATATGTAAATCAATATACAAACTATACAGCAAAATATGCACAGCACTGAATGTAATCTGTCCTCCAGAACATGTTTGATTACAATATTTGATTCAAAGAATCAAAACATACAATGCCAGGATCTACAATGTTCTACCCAATATCAGAAGTTGAAAAAGAAACACAACACCTATTGTTAAGTACTCAGGCAATTTCATCTACACAATTTAATGCAACTTACAGCAAAAAATAGGAACTGTGTGTGATATTTCAATTAGGAAAATTGGTATAGTTTAAGCATGCATATGTAACAGATCAGTACATTACTCCTCACAGTAAATCCTAGATTAAAATCTTGCCTAACTCTTACTGGGACTCAGAATAAAAAATAAAAATCAGTGAATATCGTTCTGGCAATCTGAAATTCCAATTATTGGACAGATTGCAGAAGCAATTAAAAAAATGTTACTTACATCTGTGAGATTGCACAGTGTGAGTGACAAAGATAGGACTGTTATTACACTGTACAGTACAGCATCCACATCTTTCTCACAAGAACTGGAAGGATCGGGCAAGGACTTCCATGGTTATTACTTCCCTCCTTTATACTTTATGTCTAAATTTTTAATGCAGAAAAAGACTTTGTGGGTTTGTTTCTTGACTGTATCTGTGTGGCACTGTATAACATCGTAGTAATGTCTGATAAGCTAGGCAACAGAAATAAATAATAGCAATTCTCACATTTTCTGCAAGCTGTACACATTTTACTGTAACAGGTACTTATCCAAAGCTAAGGAGATAATGCATAACACACACAAAAAAATTCTGCTGCTTTTTAATATGCATATACACACAAACACATTTATATTCCTCTTAAAGTGTGCTATGCAAAGAAAGGTAACAAAACATAGTGGTTTAATAAGAGATTAGTTCAGAAGTTGGTACACTCATGGCCATAAAGCAACCTTCAAAATCTATGTCATGTCTTTTTCAAATTGTAACAAATAGTTAATAGACACTATGAAAATGCACAAAAGGTCTGCTTACAAACAACAGGAGCTTTCTCATGCAGAGAATTCCATTAAAGGAGAAGAACAACCTGAGCTAAGATCATATTTTTTCTGGCAGAAAACCACACACTTCACACTAAAGAATACATTCACCCTAATACGCTTCAAATGTCGGTTTTCATAGCCTACAAGATGTTCATTTATTTTATTTTCACTCAAAATAAGTAACACCCCTGAATATATAGCTTACCTGGTTGGCCTACTGAAGACTGAGACTCAGTTTGGTAACACCCTGATAAATAACCAGTAGGAATTCCAGAAGGAAGTAAAAACAATCCATCCATTATCCCATCTATTATAGCCTGCAAGTTTGGATCCACATCAGAGCGAAGCTGAGAGAAGAACTCCACTGCACCAATTCCAATCATTTTCTGAGCAGCAGGTGGATGCTACATTAAGATAAACAACTGACAGAGTTAGCCAAGAATTTCAAGGGTTTTAAAAAAAAGACCTTTATTATTTTAGATCATTCAGATCATTCTCCACTGTCAAGGATATGTTTGTTTGTTTTTTTTTAATTTCCTCCTTATAGCTGCTTTTTAATGATTAAACACAAGGATAGACTCAGATTAAGATCTCTAAATCTCCTGCAAAGTTTTATCTATCACTCTGTAAAACTATATTGCAATGTTGTTAAATTGTTAATTTCTCAGGAATAGTGCAAGTGTTTGTCCCAAGCAGAAGTTAAACACTAAACAAGAAACCAAAGAATCAGAACTAAGTAGAAAGCCAGAAAATAATCCATTTTCCAGCTGCCTCTTGTGGTTTAACCCTGAAGGTGGCTCAGCACCACACAGTCATTCGCTCACTCCCCCTCTTCCCAGTGAGATGGGAGGGAATAAAAAATGATGAGTTGAGATAAAACTATTTATTAAGACAGTAAGAAAGATAATAATTATGATAAACATATATAAATGTATATAACAAGTGATGGGCAAGCAACTGCTCATCACCCACAGACCAGTGCCCAGCTAGGCCCCCAAGCAGCTGAAGAGAGATCAATGAGATGAGCTCCCACCCCCAAGAGAACTCCTTCTACATGATGTCATATGATATGGAATGTCCCTTTAGCAGTTTAAGTCAGCTGTCCTAATTCTTTTTCCCTTCAGCTCCTTGGACCCTTCATTATGAATGGCCTTGGCTCTGCACAGCCCTGTTGAGCAGCAACTATAAACATGGGTGCATAATCAATGTTGTTTTTCTGGTATAACCAAAATATAGCATCATAGCAGACGCTCCAAAGAAAACAACTCCATCCCAGCTGAAACTAAGACACTGTCCTTCCAACTGACTGCAGAGTAAGTCATAGAATGGGTTAGGTTGGAAGGGCCCTCAAAGCCCACCCATCCCCACCCACCCCGTGCCATGGGCAGAGCTGCCCCCCACCAGCTAAGCTGCCTAGAGCCCCATCCAACCTGGACTGGAGTGCCTCCAGGATAGGGCACCACAACTTCTGTGGGCAGCTGTGCCTCACCTCTATCCAAGTGAAGTTTTCCTCTGACTCACCTAACCTAAACTTCCCCTCTTCTAGATTAAAGCCATCCCCACCTTATTCCTTCAAGTACTGGAAGAAGTTTTCATTTCTCTGCCTGCATACAATGGTTTTATTACTCTCTACTTTGTAAAATACTAAAATAACACTAAAACTAAATTACAACCACTTTTATTTTGTATTCTAAAGATACAGTTCAAATATAAATAAATGTAAGGATGCCAAACCTTGATCAAACTGCTCACAAAATTCAGCACTTCCTCCTTCATCGGCACTATGGGAAAGTTGAACCATTCCAAGAGACTGGGGAAAAGCACTTTCTCATGGACCAGATCGGCATAGGAAACCAAGTTATGATCCAATTTGAAAAGAATGCTCTTCAGAGACCGTTCTCTTATCTCTGCCAGTTCATGACCTGCCCCCAAACAAGCACGAAAAAAAAAAAAAAAAAAAAAAAAAAAAAAACAGAAAACACAACAATGTCAGATCGTCTGACATTTTTATTATCATTATTATTATTTGGACAAACATAATGCTGTCAAAGATGTGTGAAAACGCCTCCATCTCGAAGGCAGCCTCCCTAACTACGGAGGGCAGAAGGAAAAGCCCGAGGGGCACGAACCGCTCCGTCCGGAAGACAGCGAGAGAAGCAGTGCCTGCGGGGGAAGCAGCAGAGCAGCCCGCGGCCGGGTCGCGCCCGTGCCCGCCCAGCGGGGAACCTGCCGTACACACAGGCCCGCGGAGAGAAGGGAGGGGACCACAGCAAGCTGCGGAGCGAGTGCCCGGGCAGAAGGGAGCCGGGAGTTGTTACCCAGCTTCCTGACGAGCGAGGACAACTCCATCCCGCTTCTCTCCCCGCCGAAATTCAACCACCGCGCCGGCTCCGCTAACCGCCGCACCTAGCGGGCTGCGGGGCACCATGGGAGAGGTAGTCCGCACCTCCTTCCCCTCCTCCCCTCCGCTTCCTCATTCGCCCTTTGCTGTGCGTGGAGCACCCTGGGAGCGGGGAACTCCCCCAGAACGTGCGGGTGGGAGGGAAAGCAACTACAAGTCCCGCTGTGCCCCGCTGCCGCGGTGGGCGGGGGAAGTGGGTGTTCTGCTGCGGGGTCACTCAGGGCCGGGGTGGAGAGCTTCCACTTTGTCTGGCTGGAAGGAGTGCTTTGCAGCCGCCTCCCCTGGGTTTTTTGTGGAGGGAAGTCCTGGGCTGTTTCCTCAGCACGGTGTTCCTTTGTATTCTACAGAGAAAACTAAATGTGTTTGTGCAGGAGCCCAGCCGTGCGATGTAACAGTCTCTGTGTTTTCATCCTTACAGATCAAAACGCAGCGCCTGATTATGCAGTGATGCTCCTAAGGTTGCGTAGCTCAACCAGCCGCCTCCCCATCCTGCAGCATTGGTACGGATCCATGGCAGTTGCCGTTCTCTGTTTAGAAGGGAGCTGCCACATCGATGTTCTAATTGCAGCTTGAATCACAGAATGGCCTGGGTTGGAAGGGACCTCAAGGATCATGAAACTCCACCACCCCCCCCCCCCACCATAGGCAGGGCCATCAACCTCCACATGTAACACTAGACCAGGCTGCTGGGGGCCCCATCCAACCTGGCAAGATGGGCCTTGACATAACTAAGATGACAGTTCTTCATATCCTAAGTTCTGCTGTCCTTAAAGGCGTATTTGCAACCTAATCTTAAGCAAAAGTAGTTTTGTTTTTTTGCAGTATAATCTGCAAAGATAGTTTTGTAGTTAGTTTGTTTTATAACCTGATCTTTAGAATCAGGGAGTTGCTGAGATTGGAATGAGCCTCTGTGTCTGATCCACTTAGAGCAGCAGTGTGCCCAGGTCCACATTCAGGTGGTTTCTAAAGGTCTCCAAGGAGGAGACCCACAGCCTCTGGGCAGGCTGTGCCAGTGCTCCATCCCCTGTGCAACACAGAGGTGCTGCCTGATGTTCAGTGGGAGCCTTCCGTGTTCCAGGTTGCACCCATGGCTCTTGTCCTGTCAATGAAAAGAGCCTAGCTCTATCTTTTTTGCAACAACATCCCTTCAGGTATTTATAGGCATTGATGAGCCCCTCTGAGCTTTGCCACGTTGTAAAGTCATAGTTCCCTTTGTCTCAGGAATTAAAATGTGGGATGCTTCAGTCTTCTGTTGGCCCTTCATCAGGCTCTTTACAATATACCCATGTCTCTTTTGTACCACTCAGAACTAGGCACACTATTTAATATTTAATCTAAATATATTTAATCTTATACTTAATATACTTAATCTTATGCCATACCACTGGAATAGGCTCTGCAGGGAGGTGGTTAAGTCACCATCCCTGGATGTGTTTAAAAACTTTGGATGTGGTGCTCAGGGACATGATTTAGCAGAGGGTTGTTAGTAAGGGTGGTGTGGTTTTGTCATGTTTGGACTCTGTGATCTTTAAGGTATTTTCTAACCTGAGTGATTCTATGATTATCATATTACCTCCCTCAGGCTGCTGTCAATACTTTGCTGAATGCAGCCCAGGAGCATCATGTTCAGGTTGATATCCACCAGGACCCACCATGTTCTGAAAAGCTGGGTAGCCTACAGTATATACTGGTGCCTGGGGTTGTTCCTCCCCAAGTGGAGGACTTTTCACATCTTGTTGAACTTCATGAGGTTCTTGTCAGCCCATCCCTCCAGCCTGTCCAGGTCCATCTTGGTAGACTGCTTTGTTCATAATACGAGGCATTTTCAAAAAGCTGAGTGTCTAAAACACAGAGTAAAGATGCATAACACATTGCAGATTGATTAGAGGGCTGATGTTTATTTTTGAGAGATTGAACTTGAGATGATAATGGGGAGAAATGAATGGGCATACAGGTGGAAAATGTTGTTGCATATATATGCTCTTGTTTTGTTTTTGTTTTTTTCTATGTAACTGCAAATGCAGAAATGACAGTGGCGTCCTAATCTTCGTCGTTTCTTCTTTTGTATCATATATTGCTTAAGAAAACACATTTAACCAACAAAATCTGGAAAGTGCAACCATATGCAAATGATTTCCAGAAGGATATATGTCACTGCCCTCTCAGTTTACATCTAATATTTTTTCCACCGTGGTCACCGTCACTATGGTATTAACTCAGAGTAAACTTAGATTAATATCTTCCATCTGCTGTATCAAGGCTGTACTAAATTCTTAATGACAACTCTGAGCAGTCCATCGTTTTGCAAGTCAGTATTTACATTTGCAAAGCAATGAAACAAAGGGGTTTGCTAAATCTGATTATAAGCATACTATGCTTGCTGCAGCTAGTTTTTTCTACAAGAAGCTGAACTCATTTGGAACAATAATGGAACAGTAATGAAAAAGACATCACTGACAGTGTAAAAATTTCTTCTAGCTGTGCACAAAGAGCTCTCATCAGGGATATAGAGGTGCTTACATTTCCCCAAGTAGGTTTGTTGGGAAATGTATGAGAATCTATAATGATGGAATAGATTTGTATCTCATTTGTTCTGCAAAGAGAAGGAACTGAAGAAGCAGTCGTTTCCCAAAGGAGACTATGTAAAAATGTTTATTTGGGGAAGGAACGTGCACCATTGACGTGTATAGGCGTGTTCAATATGTAACTTTTCTCACCTCTTTAGATATCGTCAATCAATATTGCATTTGAAAAACAAATGTTTTCCTACATTGTCTTGAGTGTTTGAATTAGTAGCTAAACAAAAGTTCATAGTTGTCAGCAATGAGCAGATGACACGTATACTCTCCTTTTCCAATATATTGCTCTGCAGTGTAATTGCTGGCATTTCAGTCAGATTTTCTTAACTGAAGGCCTATTTAAGTTCAACTGAAAATATCTATATGTATTCCTAGCCTTGGAACAGCAGCTTCAGTTTTGTTGCCTCTGTTTTAGACCAGAAATAAGGTTGCATATGACCAAACAGTGATCTAAAAGCATGCTGCATCTTCTGATATAATGTGCTTTATTCGAACATGGATCAAACTGCTACTCAACATGATCAGCACAGACTGGATGCTCATTGTTAGAAAGACACTTGAAGTGTCTTTCTCCTAAGAAAAATGAAAAACAAATCAAAACAAAACCAAAAACCCACAGTCTTTTACTGGATATAGAAAATGAGATAAAGTGGTGGATGGATTCAGAAATTATTGCAGAGATTGTGAGAAAATCTACATAGAAAGAATACCGGTCTCATTATTGACAGCACCAGTTCCCTGTGTATGTCCCACTAATGCCACCATTTTCTCCTGTCTCCTAGTTCCCATTAGCCTACAGATTTTCATAACTGCTTCTAAAACTGGTTTGACTTTTTTATCTTCGCTGACATTATTTAACATGGGCATTTGTCCTCTATGTATATTCTTATTGATCTGAAGTCAAAATGTGTGGGAGTTTCATCACAGGGGAAATTAGTCATTGAATCTCATTTACATTGTCCCTTGATGCTTCCTTACTGTGATCTACATAAGATGTACTTTAAAGAACTGCCTACTCCTCTATCCTCACACACTTGGTTTCTACAATTCCAGACATTTCTTTTCAATCTTATATATTAGTTAGATTTTATTATAAGCTCTGGTTTTGTGCCAAAAGCCATCTTTTAGCGCTTTCAGTACAAGATGCACTGTAACTTTAAAATTTTGTTTCAATTAAATGTCTTAGCAAGAGATGAGCTTGGGGAGAAAACAAAACAAAAAAAACAAAACAAAAAACAAAAAAAAACAGCAAAAAGAGTATTAATGAGTTTTCAGACTTCTTTTGTTTGTTTCTTTATCATTGCTGTAAATCATTCATTCAGTGCAGAACGCAGTCTTACTGCATTCTATTTTCAAAGTTGCCTATTAAAAACGAAACTTCCTTTCTTTACTTTTTTTGAGTTCTGTCCTCTTACATTCTTCCAGTTGCTCTAGAGATCACCATCTCAAAGACTGTGTGTGACAGTCTTGATTCCACCTTTGATGATATTTCTACTGCACTTCTGAGCTTAAGTGTTGCAATTTATGATTCTTCATGAATTTTCCCTCGCATGCACCAAAGAGCAGCAGTCGTAGGAAAGAACATCAGGTCATGTGGGATGAGAAATATGATTCTATGAAATCCAGGAGTTTCTGTGAAGGCAGTGCCGAACAGGAGTTGTGATACCCCAGCCTCGCTGAGTGCTACATATAAAATCAAGCTCACAACTTCAAGAAAATGGCAAAATAGAAGCAAAGAGAATGAAAACACTGGAAATGGAACGAGTTAGAAATGGCCAAAGAATTTAGAGGAATTCCTCATCTGAGAAAATTATCTGAATAAATTAGCCATCTTCTCAGCATACCTGTATTAATTCCAGAGTCAGCTTAAAAGTATCCTTTCCTGTTCTGGAGACCTGATGTCACCCCTAGCTTTCTTACCATTCTCTGTTCACTACTGATACCAACTGCTGCTGCTATCTAAGGTCTGAAAATAAAAAAAACACCCCTGTTAGTTCCTTATCTATGCAGTCTATATGGGATCTATGGGACTTGCTGCCCATAAACTGTTAATACAACCTGGCAAAAGCATTTCTGTGTGTTTATCAGTTCATCTGACTATCGGATTTCTGAAATTAGTATTCAAAACCAGTAGGATGATAGCAGACTTCTGAAGGTTTTCTGTAAACATCCGTGAAGCTATGTATGTAAAAACTTTTACTTTGTGCTTTTTATGGCCAGGAACAGCATATTATTACATTACCTTAAAGCCTGTGACAAGATCTCAACAAGATCTCCACTTTTAGTAGATTCTTGAATTTTATTGCTTTCGGGTACATAATACTCAAACTATGTGCCTGTTACAAATGCTTTGTTTGCAGCATTACAGATGCAGATTTGGAGCTTGTTTATAAGATTCTTAATTTATTGTTTCTTACAGGTAGGTTGCTCCAAAAGTAATACGTACTACTTGTTTTCATGGAAGCTACAACAGATACAAAGAGCATAACCACACTGCTTGATAGAGCAAAATCCTCATCCACAGAACACTTCTTTTCAATGTAATCACTACTATTAACTATGTATTTTCACCAGCTATGTACAGGAGCCTGCATACCACACTCATAAAAAGAATCACTCACTGTGTTCACATCCAGAGTTTAGTCTCCATAAATGTTTAGTAAAAGTCAATGAATGTCAGTGGGTGCCACTTTTTTCCACATGGAGGAATTCGCTGACACACCTTTGCTTCATACACACTTCCATGTGAGACACCATTTTGCCAGACTGCCCCTCAGCTGCCATCTGTCACACAGCAACAAAACGCAACGGAATATTGGCGAGAAGATTCATCTTCTACTGCCATACTGCTAACATCTGCCTCTGATGTTGCAAGCTCACATCATAAAATAGGAGGCATTACTTTCAGAAGAGCCTTCATAAAATAAAATAAAGACAAAATGAACAGATCAGACTAATCAGTGGAGAACAGGCCTATTCACTGTGGTTGTATCTAGGCAGGTCAGGATGCACAGATCAGAGGAAGCAAATCTCCCTGAGCAGCATCTCAGGTCATTGCTCAGAGACAGAATGCTGTTAGAGCAGCCTCCCCCACCAAGGCACTCCTATTTTCTTCTGCTGTGCAAATTTAGATCCCATCAAAGGGAACACACCAGGGAGGGAAGGAGAGCACAACACAGAGAATTTAGACGAATAAGATGATTACCCTTTACAACACTGAAAAGGTTTTCCCTCAACACATCAGCTTTTAGCATTTGTCATGTTCCAAACCCTTCTGATGGGAGATGTAGACCACAGATTTTTAGTGACCTTTTCACAGTTGGTAAGCTTCTTCGTCCCTCTGAATTATAAAGCCACCTTAAATTGAATGTTGGCTTTTTTTTTTTTTTCTTTTTTCCCCCAAAAAAAGATGAGATTAAACATTAGTGCACTGTGTCTGCATACAACTAACTCATGGAAAGGGCTGGCAAGTCAGTGTCTGATGTAAATAAGTGGATTTCTTTATTAGAGGGCCCAGTGCACTATCTCTGATTTCTGACTGTGTGTGTGCAGTTACCATTTACCACATATATTTTCCCCTTTATAAACAAATCATAGTTATATAATTTAAAATCAATATTTCTCTGTGATAACATCCTAAATATTATTAAAATATTGACTGTTTTAGTATGTCTCGCTACATTTCTTTACCACTTTCTGATAATTCAGTGTGTTGTTTAAGGCATTTAATAAAGGCAGCTTGTTCTAAAGAGAGCTCTTTCTATAGTTTATTGCTTGCATAATATAGAACATCTCAAGATGCTCTAAAGTTCTAGAAAACAATAATGCCTGAGAACTGTTGTCATAGACATTGCCCTTTCCTGCTAATACTGGTGCTGTATGATATGCCCATTTTAGCCAACATCATGACATTCTTGTTTTCATTCTTATGTAACCGTACTTAAATTGAAAAGTCTAGGCCAAAACACAAAATAATTCCTCTCGAAACACTGATGGAGCAGTCCTTTCTATATTTAGTCTTGCATCAATTAATGGACTAGAAAACTCTTTTGGTCACATTTATAGAAGTGAAAACAATTTTGGATGTTTTTACTGCTATTTAATGATAATAGTATCTTCAGATAATATGATAGTCATTTAACTAAGAAAGTAGATTTCCCAGACTACAATAATCCACAGAGTCATGTTCACAGGTCTGGCCATTAATTTACCATTACACTTACTTGGTGGTCACTGGGTTGTAGTGAAAAAGAGATGTTAGTGCTAATTGCCTATCATTTAATACTTTTCTCCATTAGTTAGAATTATAGTTAAAAATGGCACCAAAGTAAATAAGATTCTGTTTCCATTCTGTCTTTTTAAGAATCTACCAAGTTTCTCAAGTGTTCTTGATCTCATGTTCAGGTGAAAGAAATAAAAAATATAAAACACTTTAGATCAATTTACAGATCAGTGTATTAGGAAAAAAAAAAACAACTTACATCTTACATTGTTCACATTACTGCCCAAGAGCATTAAGATAATTGCAGATCTAGCAGATGCCATGAAGTCACATCTGTGGGCAATGAGAAGCCATGTGACTTTCTGCTGCCTCCACAAATGGCAACTGATAAATATGCAGTACTCAAATCACTGAGAATTACTGTGCCTTTATAAAAAACATGCAGTAATAAATGTAACAACAGCAATAGTTAGAGGACAACAAATTGTGTCATGGGATACCTAGTTTTCAGGATCTTGTCTGAAAGTCTAGGAAGTCCTTGGGGAAAAAAAGATATCAGATCTGTTTAAATGACAATCCGTAAATCAAGTATTAATCTGAAATTCATGCATACACAGTTTTGAAAATGTATTTAAGCTAGAAATAAAAATATTTTGATAATTCAGAGGATCTTGATGACAAAAATTCATAACCTATGAGGGCTGCTCTGAGAGTAATGCCTCCTATTTTATGATGTGAGCTTGCAACATTAGAGGCAGATATTAGCAGTATGGCAGTAGAAGATGAATCTTCTCTCCAATATTCCATTGCATTTTGTTGCTGTGTGTCAGATGGCAGCCGAGGGGCAGTCTGGCAAAATGGTGTCTCACATGGAAGTGTGTATGAAGCAAAGGTGTGTCAGCAAATTCCTCCATGTGAAAAAAAATGGCATCCATTGACACTCACTGACACTTGCTAAATGTTCATAGAGACCAAACTGTGGACATGAGCACACTGAGGTGGTGGGTGATGTCTATCAGCAGTGGTGATGGTGACAGTGTCTCACCTCTGCAGCTGTAGATTTTTACAAGTGCAGCATGCAGGCTCTTGCTCATCACTGGCAAAAATACATAGGTGCTGGTGTTGACTGTATTAAAAAATACCATTTTGTAGCTGAGAATGTTGCTATATCAAACAGTGCTGCTGTACTCTTTGTATCTGTTGTAGTTAACATGGAAATAATTAGGAGGCATTACTTTCGGAGTAAGTTATGTATATTTTATTCAGTTGTGACAGGAAACTCTTCTTTACATGCCCTTTGCACAAACCACCTTGTTTTTTAATATGTACATAAATTCTTGAAGAAATGCATAACATTAAATAAAAGAATAAATTCTCATCTATTTTACCGGAGTCTCAATCAAAATAAAGTCAGTCATTAATTGTTAGTAAGTTTGTACTCAAACTTTTTCAGTTATTTGAATCCGTGATTTGAAGCTTTCAATTATCATAATATGAGACTAGTGTCAAATATCTAAACTGCAGCTGGATAAACATGCCTCCAATGGAATCCTACACACTTTGTTCTCTTCAATTGCAATAGAAATGTAAGTGTTCAAGTTTTGGTAGAATGTTCTTGACAGGCAGAAATGGTGCAATTCTTGTTTATCACCTTCCCATGTACATTTCACATCGTTTTCACAGCACTCGTGCTTAGTACACACTTAAAGCCATAAAGTGCAAAACATTTTGCCAGTGTTACAAATTAAACAAGAATGAAAACCAAAACAACTTTGAGCAGATGAGCAGTCCAACTTGCTTTCCTGGAGTCATCTGAATTCCTGCTTTCCCCCAATGGGGAAAAAATATATGCCCTGGTCCATAAGCAGATTCTCATAGTTTGCCTATTTTCCCACCCAGCCTTTTATCTTATAGTGCATGCAAGAAACCAGTTTTCCATCCAAAACTGTTATGTCCTTAAAAACGGGCATTTTTCCAAATACTTGAGAACATTTTTCAGAAGCCTCTTTGAAAATATAACCATATGTATGTCTTCACCTAGTCTTATTTTCTTAGTAGCGAAAAATAAGCTTTCAATAACTGTAACCCTGCTAAATCATCTAGCTGCCAAGCAATGAGGAAAATGGTTCATGTTCTGACTCCAGAGTTGTTTGCAGATCTGATTGTTAGCATTTACTGACATACAGATGAGAGGGGCCAGAGTCCATTTTCAGGTAGCTGAAAGCAACAAATTCATCTTCCGACATGTGTCACCTCGGTGAAACACCTAACTTGGCTGCCAACTTATTGGCAATTTCACAGCTTTGTTTTGGTGATTTGTTTTTTTGTTTGTTTGTTTTTGGCATAATTTCATTTGGTGAACAAACTAAATATAAAATGCAGACACATCAGTCATATTCAGTGATGTGTTGAAATACTGCTGCTTTGGTGTTAGCACTACTTAAAAAGGCAAAATAAAACAAACATCTATGTTTCTGCTGCACTATGAGTTTATATACATTGTTTCCTCTGAAACTAATGCCTTCTATTTATTTCCGTGGAAACAACAACAGATACAAAGAGCATAACAGCACTGTTTGATAGAGGAAATTCTCATCTACAAAACATGCATTTTTGTCAACACTGAACAGGAGCCTGCATACCATGCTTGCAAAAGTCTGCATCAGAGAGGTGAACCACTGTTGTTGTCGCCACTGCTAAAAAGCATCACCCACTGCCTCATTATGCTCACATCCAGAGTTTGGTCTCCATAAATGTTCAGCAAGAGTCAGTGAAAGTCAGTGGATACCATTTTTTTTTCCACACAGAGGAATTCAGTGACACACCTTTGCTTCATACACACTTCTATGTGAGACGTCATTTTGTCAGACTGCCCTTCTGCTGCCATCTGTCACACAGCAGCAAAATTTAATGGAATATTGGCGGGAAGGTTCAACCTCTACTGCCACACCACCAAGATCTACCCCCAACTTCATGGACAAACATAATAGAAAGCATTATTTTTGAAACAGCTTTTATATGTGTATGGTAATAAGGAAGATTTTCATGAAGAATCCCTTCTCCTCTCTCTGATTTCCACCTAATTTGTTCTAATTTTGCCGCTGTTACTTGGCACACATTACCTTAGTGTTTAATGCACTTTTAAGAGGCATTAATAATCTGAAGCATCGAAATGTGGTAAGCATTCTGCCATTATTATTCAAGGAAAAGACTGCTTGTTGTGTTGAGGGACATGGCTTAGTGGGAGCTATTGGCAATAGGCGAAAGGTTGGAACTGGATGATCTTGTAGGTCTTTTCCAACTTTGGTGATTTTATGATTCTATGATTATAAGTGAGTGGCTTTTGGTTGTTTTTCAAAACATAATTGGAAAAAAAAAAAAGAAAAAAAAAACAAAAAACAACAAAAAATGAAACTCCTGGCAATGCCTTTCTCTGGTTTCATATAGGAAAACCTTATTAATAGCATCCTGAAGACACCAGATATATGACACATGCTGGGCTAAAAATAATTGCATTCAGTTCTGAAATCCTCACCATCTTGGTTCCCATATTTATCCTAATCTACCTACTAGCAAATTTTACGCACGATATATATTTTTGGATTTAACAGAGAGAATTAAAGGGTGTTTTAATTTTCATTTTCTCATAGAAAGGCAGTTTATAAGTAGTATCTAAACATGCCAGAGCTATATCTCTAGTGAAAAAAAAGTTTTCAAAATAAATGATATAAAGGTGACCATTAGGATTGCTTCCACTGTTTTGTTGGGCAATGTTTCTATTCTTCATTCTACAGGACAGGAAACTGTCTCTTCATGCAATGATATTTTTTAGTGTTTTACTTATGTAGGCCATAGCAAAGACTATAGCAAAGGGCCAGCTAGCCACATGTACCTTCCGGTTCTTACTTGTCAGGGGCAGAGGTAAGACCCAGTATCTATCTATTGCTCTTTTCACTGACTAAAGGAAGAAGATATGTACTTATCTCTAAGAAAAAATTTATTATAGAAGTATTCCTTGAAACTGTCTCTTGGTCTGCACTAAGAAATGTTCTTATCTGATACTGAAGAAACCTCAGTTAGACAGCTAAATCAGAGGTCCAGGAAGACTAAAGCAGTTCAGCAGCTCATAGAATAAGAAGGCTCTATCTGAATAATGTGAAGACTGTTTCCAGTGCCAGCTCATCTCTCTTTACAATTTAATTAGCTCTGCAATTAGAAAATAACTAATTTGATTAAGAATCCATTTGTGCTGTGCAACTCTTTCAGAAAGAAGCATGTGGATTCTCTGCTGTTAATACTAGACAATCATTTGTCCAATATGAAGCACAGATCGCTTTGTTAGGTCTAAATCTTTTCATCCTCTCAAGTCAGAGAATGTGTTACTGATTCACAGCTTAGTAAAAATATAACTGAGGGTTCATACCACCTCGCTATGTATGGATTAAACAACATTTAGCTGGTGATGTTTCAAAATCAGACACTTGGTCCCAGACTATGCCTCCCTAGATTTCTCGTTTAGCTCCAAACCACACATTTAACCGTCAGAAAGCTGTATCATTGCACAGACATCTCTCAGCACAATGACAAGCTGTTGGATAACATTTCTCTGTAAGTGTGTGCATAGGAATGAGGATAAAGAATAGCACAGTCTTCTGTTTCCTTATTTTACCCCTTTTAGAATTTAATGTGTTTCATCAGTACTTGTCAGAAGTGATGACAGAAACCTCATTAGCAGCCAGCAGTAGATGTGATGCTGCTCAAGCAGAGATGCTGTTCATGCACAGATGTCCACAGATCAGGATAGATACAAAAAGAGTGTCAGCATGTCTCCATAAGCAGCCACTGCATCTGCCTTCCCAGTACAACAGAGAGCATTCCTGGGAACTGTTATTGATGTGCAGCTCATCTTCCTTACTGCTCGCCTGAGGTCAAAACTACAGCTTAGCCCCAACTTACTGCCCAATGTGTTCTACAATCTAAAATGCCATAATTCTGCTCTGCTTCACCTGGAGCATTTTGCTGTCTGAAGACCAACTGCAGGCTTGCTACTTTCAGTTTGTAGACACCCTTTGCTTAACATACAGTATATAATGTGAAACAACTAATGAAAAAGTAGTTCACTTCTCTACTTTTAGTTTTATTACTTTGGTTTAGTTTCATTTAGTTTGTGATTTTTGTTTTTAAAGGAAATGTTCTAAAAATTGAAGACCACTTCTATTTGGCCACTACTTGAGGGCCACTTACAACAGCGTTCTCAATGAGAAGGAAATAGTCCCTGAAAGACATTTTTCAGATCTCATATATTAAACCAGTGATCATAATGAATTCATGCTGCAACCTCTCAAAATAACATTTCCAAATACTTGGCTTATGCTCTGGAGCTTGTTAGCATCGTCTTTCCACACCCAGCCATCGCTGCCACAAATGAAAGTAGTGTATGGGACACCTGGTAAGAATCATAATACAATTTACTTATAGTCTGTAGGTCAGAAGAAAAACTGATTTCCTCCATCTCCCTTTGAGGAACATTAAAGTAAAATTTAAT
The DNA here is from genome assembly GCF_039878825.1 of Excalfactoria chinensis. Taxonomy (NCBI): domain Eukaryota; kingdom Metazoa; phylum Chordata; class Aves; order Galliformes; family Phasianidae; genus Excalfactoria; species Excalfactoria chinensis. Next base: position 53,284,209 of record NC_092826.1, read on the forward strand.
GAAGTAAATGAGTTCACTGGTATAGTAACTGTCTTAAGACACAAAACCAAAGAGTACAATGCAGTACCTATATCACTATCAAAAAAGAGGACAGAACATTCAGTTCTTCAAAGGCTGTAGATAGTTTACAAATTATCTTTTTTAATCACATAATGATGGTTTAGGAATCAAATCAATTAGTAGCTAAGAGAACTAGATACCTCATTCCTATTAACAATAAGGGAAAAAGGACATTCAGTGTTGCTAGGCAGTTTTGCAACAACCGCATATAGAAATTGCAAATTAAAGAGAAAAAGAGCATAGAAAGTTCTCCAGATTTGGACTACAGAGAAGAATGTTCTGTGCAGTATTTATTCAGCTTACATTAGTTGTTTCAAATTATTTCTTAATTTTGCCTTGTGTAATTATTTTCAACTTTTTTTTTTTTTTTTTTTTTAACTAGATAAGTAATAGACTAAAGGTTAATCTTGTTCTTCTGTAATCCATTTTGCGTGTTTACATTTTCATTCCTGACAGACAATAAACTCATTATTCCCATCTTAGATTCTAGCACCACTTATACATTTATTAATGGGTGGCATGTTCTTTGTCTCAAACTTTCTTACCATGTGTAGTTTCTATGTACATTCATTTTTACTAATTTACCTAATACCTCAATTTTTGCAAGCTTTCCTTCTCTGACAAAGCTCAGTTTTCATCAGTTTGATTCAGTAAAAGTAGTACATAAAACTTAAAGACTCTTGACACCACTGCACAGATGTTAAAACCTTGCTCTGGGTGATTTTGTATGACTTAATTTGTAGTCAAGTCAAAGTGTAATTTTCAGTTGTTGTCAAATCACCAGCCTAAGATGTATTTTTGTATTATTTTTTCAAAAACAAGCCAGTTCTTTACAATTAAGAATTTAAGTTCACTCTTAAACATTTTTGCTGTCCATTTAGAACAAAAAAGGAAATGTGAAATTGTAATATTGAATCTCTAGGATTTGAGACAGAGGGAGCAAACTCAACACTAGCAAGGTTAAGAAGTCTCAGCACTACTCAGTCCCCAAATATTTCTGTTCTGTATTTTATTCAGATCAATTGAGAGATTACTTTAACAATGTTTTACAACTAATCTTTATAGTATTTTCCAGGTCTGAGGTATTATATGACAAAAGTTAATGCTGAAATTTTTTGACATCTACCAGCTCCAAAAAAACGAAGCTTAATATGGTGACCCTGAGATAACCCTAACTATTCTGTTGCTTTTAAGACAAAATGAAAAATTACTTTAAAATATACAGTCACACTTAAAATTCCTTCTGAGGAAATGAGCAGTAATTCACTACTGATGAAATTCCACTGACTTCATAAACTGTTCAATTGTGAGTACTCTGTGAAAGAATGCCAATAGAAATCCAAGAAGATTCTGTTACTTAAATAATTCATCAGAAGTTATTTGTTATTGATGTGACAGTTTTCATAGTTAGCACAGGAAGCTACTTCATCCAGCAGCAATAAAATGTTTTTTTCTAGCAGAGACTCTCTCCTCATACCTGAAGGATATTTCAATAAAACATACAGATGTGAAGGCACACACACACAGATCTGAAAGCAGGCATTTTTTAGCAGAAAATCTCCACTTGTCCTCCACTCTCAACTCTGTATTTTTATTAAACCATCTTTCTCTATTTTTTGTGTTTTAGAATAATTAATTTCATAGTTCACCTTAGATTAAGTTTGTTGAAAAGAGTCAAATGCAGCTGCAGACGGAGACGGGAGTTTGATGGGGAGGAAGTGTGCAAGGATGCCACAGAGCCAGGCATGATGAGATGATTGCACTCTCATACACAGTCCTGTGAATTAAGAAAGCCTGAGGCTCGGTTTTACGTGGACAATTCAGGAAGCAGTTGCATCTCCTAAGCCCTCAACAGTATTACACAATTATCTTGGTATTTGAGGGAGTATCAAAACCTCCTCTTTAGATGAAGCACCCCACACTGGGCAAAGCTATAAATAGATTAACGTGTCCAGATAGGATGCTCATCCAGATGTAGATCAGGTGTGATAAATCCTTTGTGTTTTTCCATTACACAAATAGTGCTTTTCTCTCTGTGTTACCCCTTGTTTAATCTGAGATCTTAACATTGCAAAATTTTGACTTTCAAAGATTCTAAGTAGTTTTGAAGTTTCAGGCTCCTCTTGAAAATTAGAGGTTTCTAAAGAAGACACTCATTCTTTTGATAGCGGATGAGTCAGAGAACGACGCAGACACAGGCTTCTTGCCCGTAAACTTATATTAATAGAACTTCCTTGTTTGAGAAAATTGTTCGTAACTTCAAAAAGAGATACTGGCCCAGTTACAGTAAACACTCCTAAGTGCCCGGATATTACTAGTTTTGGAAAGAAAAGGTATTGAGATCAAAGATAATTCAGCTTAGCAGTGCAGTGTGCAGTAGAAGAGTTGCAATGAACAATGCATCGTTTCATGATGCTGAAGTGCACTTTAGTGCTTATTTCTGGCAAATGAAATGGAAATAATTATTGCAAAATGTGGAAAGATATGATAAGGTGCTTTGGATTGCCAGATAAGCTATCTCCGTGGACTTTCAGTTTGGCAAGAATTATGGGATAATAAAAACAAAAATTCAATACCCTGTTAAGGAATTATGGGCAATCTAATAATATCTAAAACAGATAGAAAATATCTGCTCTTATTTTACTAATATATTCACATTCAAAGCAGCAGGTCAAATTTTAAAAGATGCCCAGATTCTTGGAGGAGGTAGAGGTGACTAAAGGAAAAAAATTAGAGATTTATATATTTTACTAAAGCACTGAGGTAGCTCTATAATTTGATGGAGGACTTTATTCCTGTGCATCAATGAAATCAATGGGACTGTAGCTCATAACCAGCTGGCCTGGTATGGACATTAAATTTAAGAAATGGGAGGAAGAGGTAAATGCAGAATCAGGTATGCTCAGAATATCCACTTTCTTATATTATTGGTCAAATATTGTTATAAAGTCAAACAGACCACTACTAATGCTTCCTTTGTCATTGAAAAATATAATAAAAATAACAGACTCTTCTGTTTCCAGTCAAACTTTTCAAGCTAAGAAAAAGGGAGATAAAAATGGTGTTATGAAGGAAATTGGTTATGTGATTTTCAACAAAGACATACTATCTGTCCCCAACTGTGTATTACACATTACATATATGTAAAGACAGTAGAACATATGTAAAGGAAGAACTGGGAATGCAGAAACAGTTATCTTTAATCACAGTATCACAGTATTGTGCGAGTTGGAAGGAACCTTATAGATCATCGAGTCCAACTCCCGGGATTCGAGCCTTCTGTGTAGCAGAGCAGCACTTCTACCTTATGGACCTTATGTTATGCCAAAGTTCTTTGTATCCCACATAAGCATATCCGTATACAAGATTATAATCACAAAATTTTGGATTTTTTTTTTCAATAATATTAACAGATAGATAATAATAGTAGATAATTTTTACCTGGAAATACCTATAATTGAAAGCCAGGGAACAAATGCTACAAAGTATTTTAGCTCAAAATTCACTTATTTCTGTACAATGCTAATGTATTTTGTAAACCACATCTGAGTCACAAAAATAAATAAATAGATAAATAAAATAAAATAAAATAAATTACAAACAGAACAAACATGTAAGACCAAACAGCCTATCTTTTTGCCATTACTGGATTGCTCTTTACACTGCCAGTACAGTCCACTTCATTATTGTCAAAAAAAAAAAAAAAAAAAAAAAAAAAAAAAAAAAAAAAGAGAGAGAGATTGAGTTATACTGAATTCTCAGTACTACAGATTTGTTATTTTAATGGGTCTAACTTTCATGCCAAAAACAACTGTTTTAGGTCAATTCTGAAGTGGCTACAGCCCTCCTCCCTGCTTTCTCCAAATTAACACTTCTCACAAGGACATCTACAGGCTGCAGCACATACACTTACTGAGGATTCTGACACTCAACAGCAAATGCCTGCACCAAAAATACTGTACAGGATGTGCTACACTGAAATCAACCAATGCTGTTAATTCAGCCACATTTAATGGCCTTAAAATATGCCAGGTATGAAAAGTATACATTTACAGATTGAATTCAACCTGGTTTACAATATAAAACTTCCCTATTTTTCTCACATTTTTAACTTTTTCAAACCATCTGGTAAACTGTATTCACATCTTTCCTTTACACTGATGAAATCTTCATTTGCTTGGTTATGAGATTCTCATTCCTCCATAGTGGCTTGATTCACTTGTTAAATATTTGTTGTTAATACCAACAGATATGGAGAACTGGGGAATATTTGATGCTAACTTCTTGTTCCTTTCTTTGCATCTTTGTCCAGTGGTTATTTGCATACATTGTGTTATAACTTGGGTTACAACAGTGACTGAGCTGAATAGTGCATTGCAGGAAATTTGCATGTATAACAATGAAAAGCAATGAAGGCTCACAAATGGCTTTGTTTGTTAATTCGTAATGTAGAAGTCAGATATAATGGAATCTGACCTTTGAGGGTAAAAGGAATTGCCCATATGCTGTTCCCAGATCCAGAAACAAAAGCTCTACACATGAAGTGAAACTATTGTTAAACTGCTGCTACACGGAAAACACTTGTTTCTTTATCTCTTTGTTTATTCTGCAAGCCGTTTTCTCAAAACTCAGTTACATTTGTGCAAACCGTAACCAAGATCTGCTCTAACTTGGAAGCTTTGTCTCAGCTGAGATAAAAAAAAACAACTGACCAAGTTGTTTCAGGAAATTCCAATTGTGTGGGTTTTTTTTTGTTTTTTTTTTCAGAAGCTGGAAGTCAAGAACGCAAAATGTCGTTTATTGAAGATAAAATTAGAGCATTACAAAGGCAATAATAATTTGTTTGCTTTCTTCAATAAGTATATTTCAGAACTGTTTCATCAGATGTGTATAATTCATTCCATTGGTATAATTTCAATGATGGAGTAAATGTAAAATTGCCTATTGAATTTATTAATATATTTGGAAACAGTATGGCTTCATAGAATTGTCTACTTTTCTACAAGAAGACCTTGTGAAAATACTTTTTTTTAGTTTGAATAAATATTATTTGGAAGCCTGAGGATCAAAATAAATCAGAGCCAACTGATGGTAGTTTATGGATATGGGGATTTGAACACCAGATAATATTATGACCAGTAAGATAACTATTATTTCTAAACTGTGTCAGTACTGAAGAAGAGACAAATTTATTACAAATGTTTTACAGTGCTAATTGTAAGCTAGACAACACCAAACTTTACTGAGTCATTTAAAATCCAAGAGGAATCTAATAAGGAACCAGACATTCAAATACTTGTGAACTTGGTAGTGTTCACAAGAAGCTACCACTCTTGATTGTGTGGAGTAGCTCAGTTGCTTAATGTTGTTACACTGACTATGAAATAGGTGTTGGGGATTTTAAATTATTATCCTTATTTTAAATGATCACTATTGTATACTCCTAAACATTATACATACTGTTATTCTGATTGTTAGGAAGAAATCATTAGTTATAAAAAAAATGGAGTTGAAATATCAAGACATAAAATTACATCATGGATTTAGTCCTTTTTTTTTTTTTTCTTTCTTACTTTTCTTTTTTCCAGAATAAGTGAAAGAAAATACCATTTATGCTATTGTCTGTATTATTACATGGATTTTATTTTTGATTTAATTTCATAAGTCCAGACCTCTGTTTCAGTTTTGAGCTTTATTTTGTACATTGTTAGCACAGAGATTTCCCCATGGTATTTGACTTCACTTTCTGTATCATGCATGTTAATGCGTGTGGACACTCCTTTCCTCAGTATATTTTCTACAGAGAATATTGACCATACAAGTAGAGAGAGAGAAAACTTGTCACATCTGTCCAACATTTGGATCCCGTGATATGAAATATGTGTGTGAATATATATACACATATATATATATATTTTCCAAGAAGCTCTTACATTTAATTTAAGTTTATGGAGAATTACAGAAGGGAAGTTCCACCTTGGTATAATGTGCAAAAATTGATTGGGCAAGTTTTGACAATTAGCAGTCAGTTTGACACTGACATAAAATAAATCAGTGTCTAATAATAATGAAAATAGTATCTGGATAGTAGATAAAAATATTCTGGGAGAAGGTTCCTTGAAGATGTTCATGCCGGTGCATAACAGTCAGTGGAATTACACATGAAATTAATTTGCTGCTGTTTCTAATTGGGTTGCACAACAGCCCTAAGAGACAGGTAGGGAAGTGAATTGTTTTACATATGTGATATGGAAAGCAACATGGTGAAAGACAAAGGCAGGCTCAGATTCAGTCTGAATGGGAGGGTGGCACAGCCTTGTGTCTGCTTCTCAGTCACGTGAAATGTGCACACACTCACCATGGCAGATGGAGATGTGGCTAGAACATATTGTTGCTCTTTTGAACCTCATCACAGGCAGCATTTTACTGGGCACCTTCAGATGAGAGGCACCAGTTTGAGTGATTGCCCTTGCTTTCCTTTCCTAGGTCTGATGCAGGTACTCAGCATCTTTTATTCAGTTAAGGTTGGAGAGTTTAGGGGTACCACAAGGTCATTTCACAAACATTTAAATCCAAAGACTGCAGTGCCCAGAATGAGAAGTCATTTCTGGAGATAAAGTAACTTCTGTGCTAAGAGATAGATCTTCCAGGGAGACTGGCAGGTTCTAGATGCGTGTGTTTCTATTTTTTTTCAACATTTCATGAAAATCATTTATGTATTCAAAATCTGAACTTTATTTCAGTAACTCACAACACTTACAATGTGTAGAGTTTCTTAGCACAGTATTAAGATGTCAGATGAAGTAACATGCAGAGCTCAACTGGGATTTTAGATATCTCAAAGAGCAGAAAGCTATTTTTACTAGCTTCCAAATGTCAGTGCCGTTATCAAAACAATACTTGTATGTAACTGTGGCTTTCACAAATGTGGGGAAATTTAAATTTTCTTCTTTTAGGAAGCTGTCTGCCATATTTATGTGACCCATTGAAAACAGTTGCTATGTTTGTTTCAGTGTTTACTCTCACCCAGCTTACATGAAGAAAAACATAACTGAAGAACACTGAAAGTATCTGCTTGTGGTAGAATTTTTCAATAAAATGTGTGACAATGCAAGCAGAAACACTATATGGTACATGTTATCTTTGATAAAAGGTAAGCATAGATAAATAAGGTCGAAATTTACACCAGTTTTCAGGAGAACAAAGCATGGCATTGTAGTCTATATACTGAAGGAATATGTTCAACTTACAGCTTCTTTTTTGTGCTTCTTCCAAACACTGTTCTCAGTCTATACAATCTTCACTTCATCAGTGTGGCAAACAAAAAAGTTTTTGGAAGTTAATATCCTAATTCTGCAAAATACTTCCTTCAATATTTTTCCAGTGATGGAGTAGAAGAGTAGATACATAAGAGTGCCTGAGGCTTTTGCCTTCTGGTAGCATTTAGCTATCACTGCATCCTGACCTCATCACCAAACACTGGACTGCAACAGGGAGTTGTTAAACACCCTACCAAACACCATGCTGTTAGAAGATAAGGCTAATAGAAGATGGAATAACTTCTAATGAGTTACTGGTAATTATCCATGTGATGACAGTTTCATTTGGCAGGCTGGGTGTCACATTATATATTAGGTGATACAGCAACCTGTAAAACTGTATGATCCACACTTCTGAAAGTATGCAAGAACACCAAGTGTTTCTGCCATTTTTTTGAAGTTAGCAGAAGTTTTAAAATATACAAAGAACTTAAATAAGCTTTTTAATGTTGAGTTCCCAGACAAGATGCCCCTTCAATACAATTTTATTTGGCCATTTGGAGAGGACATAAGAAAGTTTGATAAGAAAAACAAGAAAAATCTATCTAGTGGCCTTTTCATGTGATGATGTCTGTGGAAATAGAAATTGCCAACTCAGCCAACATTTCTGTTCTGTGTTTCTGTGCTTAATTGAATTGCTAGTATTCCTCCTGGCTTTCGTTTTTTAATCAGATGTGATTTCTCCAGATGCCACTCCTCACAATCCTCAATGTAGAATCAGCTCTAAAATGAAAACCTCTGCTCTGTGGTGACCATTGGTGTGCAATGAGAAAATACTGTAACAAACTCACCAGAGTCCAGACAAAGCAACTCACTCCACAACACTGTGTAATCTAACAGAAAGGAGACCCAGCCAGAGTTCTTCCTATTACCATTTTGACAGCCGCTATGAGGATATACAGGACCTGAACAACAAATATAGTTTTGAACCTATTCAGGCAAAATTTCACTTAATTCTTACTATCATCTCCTTAGCAGCAAAATTAGTATCCTTTTGATAAGGACAACAACAGTGCTCAATTTCACATGAAGCTTTCTAGCTATGAAATTTTGCAATAATATATTCACAGTTTTATGCAACCTGCTTTCTTTCTGCTCTACATTTCTTCAAGATGGACAATATAAATTAAATGGTAACTATAAGTAGACTGTAAGCTCTGAAAAGTGCTCCATTCTGAAAGCCCCCAACCACTTGATTTCCCTGCCTACATAAGACCTAACTGCAGCTCTTGAAAGAATCTGTTGTAAGGAAAGCAGATTTAGCTCTTTAGATACTAAAGAGCTGAGTAGCTTGTATCTATATTTGATTCTGTTATTCTAGACAGTTTAAAAAAAAAAAAATAAAAAAATCAAGCCTGATGCTTATGCTGCTAAACCTTTTCCACAGCTTTACAAGAACTGACAAGGTCACAGCCTGAGGTAGCATGGTTGCCAGATGTCACACCATTAGTTACAATTTTAGTCAGAATAGGTGTAAGTGGGGAGAGGCGAGATTTAAAATAACTGTTCCTGTAACTTTTCTCTCCTGTAAATGCTCTTCTAACATTGTAAGCACTATTTCTTATTTTATCATATTACGTGGATATTACTATTCTTACTTAATAGATATTATTTTTATTTAATAGAAGTTTATTTAGCTCAAATTATGACTAAATGAAAGTAAATTTAGCTATTTCTCTTGTAGAACCTGTGTTTTTAATTATAAATCCTTTCACTGGCAAAAACCCTTGAATGCATCTGATCCTATTGGTGACCCATGATTTCTTCGAACTGAATATTTCCACAATCATTTGAAGATATATTTATTATTCATTCTATTTTAATATATTCTGTTCAACAGAAAGTATAGGGTTCTGCATTGGTTTTGTTTTGTATTAGCAGAGACAATATATTTTTTAAACAATCTTTTTGGCTTTGAAAGTCACTTTCTCATACTGGGATGCACATAAATAAATCATTGCCCCACCTCATTGGCCTTTGATGCTAGTTTTCTGCAGTCCATTCTTCACTGAATGAAAGCTATATATCTTTAGTAGTAGGCTTGGTAATGTCAAACTAATGGTGCTTAATAGTTCTGAAACTTCCATACAGGAGCTGCAAGATTGCAAGTCATTTTCTGTACTTTTGCTCATGTTCAGCCTGTCTCTCTTGGACAATGCATTCTTATTTTTTAAATAAGATTTAAAGTGAGCAACTACTTTATCTGTTGAAAGTTTTAGAAATCACTCATAATTGTGCCAAAAATTGTATAATTATCAAAACAAGCAGATTAGATTCTCTTCTGTAAGAAAATTAATAATTCAGAAAGAAGAAAATAATTTGTACAGAGGAATGAGAAAGCATCAAAATATACATTTATGTCTGTATCTGTGTTCTATTTCCAAATAAATTCTCTTCTGTATGCATCTGTATAGATATGAAAAGGGATAAAAAAAAAAACATTTCATGGTATGACACCATTCAGATGCTATTTTTACCCCCATATTGCAGTAGAATGACAGAGTCCAAGGTCTGATGCATTCCACATTGTAGATAGTGCTGCTCCATGGCGAATGGACTCAGGAATATATACATACTGACTGATGGGGATCTGGCACAGCTGGAAGTGCTAGACTGGAAAGCAACTCTACACATCATTGAATTTGATCACCAAAACCACATCCAATAGATATTTAATCCAGGAAGTTCTATAAAGCCCTCTTCCAAGATATTGTCCAAACCATCTCTAACCAGGCAAATGAGAAACTTCCTGGACAGTGAACAATAAAAACTGTGGTATTAACAAATAGTAAATCTGATCTTTGAAATAAGGAAATGAACAGGGCTGATTTAGTAACATTTGAAACTGTTAAATATTACTGCTCTTTGATGTGTTAAGTCTGGCAAACTAGATATAACAGTATCTTTAACCTTATACAGAGCACCATTATTAAATGTTCTAGTCAAGGTAATATATAAATTATTGCATTATTTAAGAAAATTATGAAATCATGTACAAAGGCTGACCAATGTCATTTCTCTGGTATATGCTCAGTAGCATGGTAAAGGAAGTAGTTAATGCATGAGAACCTAGAAGATCACTGCATGTAAGTAAATAGTTGTTCTATGCCTGCTTTCATATGGTGCTCATTAGAAAAACAAAAGAAATGCCTCCAGCAGTTTTTCCTTAGGAGCAGACAAAGCAGCTTTTGTCCTTTAAATCTGTATAATAGCATTACAGACTGGAGAAACTTCTAAGTTTCCCCTGTGAATTAATGATATCTAAAAATAACATGAATGGAATAAGTTTTGATTATTAGATGAATGTTAAACTGTAACTAGTGCTCTATTAAACTGCACTCTTAAAGAAAACATATGACCCTTTCAGATACACAGTCTCTTTGCTTAGGGCAATCCAACTAGGAAATATAACAGTAAATTATCATACACAAATTAAGCTTTGATATGAAGGGTGTCCTTAGAGAGCTGGTGAGAATCACATGCATATAAATAGTCACAGTGTGGTACTGAGAAATCCAATGACTTACAGGGTAGTGATAGGCAAAGCAGTATAAATTACTATAGAGAAATAATGTCGCCATAGTGATTATCTTATGTGCCAGTAATCTAAAAGTTACTGCAAGGCTACAGTTCACTTTCTACTGCACCACTGACTGGCTAAAAACAGACTCTCTACTACTGTCAATTACTGCAATTTCACTGAAATGAATTGATTTTCATCATTTAACTTACATCCAGCAGTTTACTTGAAACTCTGAAATCCCTGAGCATTTCCACAAGAGTCCTCCCACAGCATAAAGTGAGTAGTTAAAATTATTCTGATGTTTATGAATGAGGTCCCTTCTGGAACCTTTTCAGCAAAACGAGGAATTTTTCCTATAAATGCTCTCCAGATCTTACCTGTTAGGGAAGATAAATTCTGGAACCAGAACATCAATAGTCAGTTAAAAAAAAAAAAAAAAAACAACACAAAACTATGTAAAGCTGTGTGCTTGCTGCTGCTGAAGTGATGTTTAACTTATGTCAAACAGCATCTTCCACACCAGCTGCATTACTTTGTAATGTCTTTAAGTAAAGGATTTAAGACCCAAGAGAGTAAGATCTTAATCTCAGAGCTTCTAGGAGCCAAGTACCAGGACAGAAATGCTGAGAACTGATGGAGGACTCATTTGTGTGCCACCCTCACTTGTTCTGTCCATGCCATGATGACAAAATTGTCAGGAAATTTCTACAAGAACTTCTGGATTGGCCAACAAAATAGGCAGCATATATAGAAGGAGCTTTTAGAGTAAGAGTGGTGATGCACTGAAACACGTTGCTCAGATATGTGGTAGATGCCTCATCCTTGGAGGTATTCAAGCTTAGGCTGGACCAGGCTCTGTGCAACTTGACCATTTGCTTTTTAAGATTTTATTTATTTATTTATTTTAAGGGCTTTGTTTTCTTCTAAATCTGAAGCAAAAATATTTTAAAATTGTGTCCTCTTAGTTTTGCCTTTTGTCTTAAGTTACCACAGGAATGGTTTAATATTCAGTAGTAGTACATAATATTTGCCATTCTCATTAGAATTTTGGCAAAGTGGAAAAAGTGACAGTCTGAAGTCAATGGCAATTCTGCTAAGTATTGTAAAGGAATTACCAATTCATTTTGAACTTTTAGATAGACCAAATTAAATACTGACTGATACCTACACCAAAGAGGCATAACTTTAGTTATTTGAGTATAAAAATTGTTCCCACATTTTACGCATATATGTAATTTACAGATATTTTAAACATTTTCTTCTCTTATCAAACATAACTGTATGTTTCTGAGAGTTTTGTAATTGCTGTATGTAGTGTTAGTTTATCAAACATGTTTTTTGAGTAACTTTGCTTCACTATCTTTTTTCTTTCAAATTAGATTTTATTATTTTTACTATATAACCAAGTTGACTCTTTGGTGTGATCATGCGTGGTGAGAGTGTGCAGCATTTCTGTAACTGCTGAGCCCCATTTATATCTGTATTTCTCTATCTGCACTCCTCACTTGCTAAGTATCCTTCAGCTTATTTTTTTTACAGTGATTAATGTTTTTCATGCTGCCTATCAACATATTTATAAAACCAAGATAATGTTTTATTTACAGCGGAGAAATGATAGGGATGAGTCATAAAAGGAACAAATTTGGAGTTAAAAAAAATTCAAGCAGAGCAGGGAAGAATGTTTTATCAAAGATATGAGGATACATGAGACACCTAAGTGCCCTCCATGTCTTTGAAATACCCTGAATGCACATCACTTTGACGTGATTGATATTGCTTCCATCAAAGTAAGCACTATCTTTTCTGAAGCTACCTTTGAAATCCAGCTGGAGACTGATTTTTACTCAAAGAAAAAAAAAAAAAAAAAAAAAAAAAAAGACAGTTATGTATTAACTATGCAAGCATGTCTCACAACTGTATCCACCTTTTTCTAAATGAATAGACAGTTTCAGCTGAAAAACCTCTGTCCAGGGCTTTGACATTATATTCTTTTTTGTGTATCTTCACCGATGCAAATTTTAGTGTTATGTTGAGGAGCAGATACAAATGTTCAGCATTTGTGGTGGAAAGAAGATGCTGCAGTGTTACTTTACACCAGTAATAATTTCCTGCTTCAGAACAATGCATTACATATTCATTGCTGCTTTTTTCTTTGACAGAGATCCTGGATGCCATCAGTGGAGCTGTGGCATGATCTTCAACTGTCCATTTGTAGCTACTGAGTTTTTTTCCTCCAAAAGATGCCTTCAGTCACTTCTACACAAAGCAGTGTGGAATGATTCAAAAGAACTTTGCTACTCTATAATCACAGTGACAAAAAGTACTGTTTCATAAATATAAAGCAGAGAAATGTTTCAGAGGTCTCTATAGCATTTAAGAAAGAAGAATCAGAATTGGAAAGTTGTTCCACTGAAGCCTTCTGGAACCACGTCCCTGGTAATTGAGCAGCAGCCAGAGAAGCCGATGGGAAAATTTTCTGGCTGTTCTGCACATTGAGGACAGCCTACAGGACCAGTCACAGTCTGAAGATTTTTCACATTTATGCTTCTGAAATTGTCTTTGTGTAATATAAGCCTATTTTGAAATGTTCAAGATATTTGACAGGCTATTATTCTGAGGAGCAAACTAAATTTCAACCTCCTCACACTTAAATGTAGCCATATTACAATGTGGCCCTGTACTGGTGCAGATGTCTGAATAAATGTCATCAGGAAGATTTTGAAAATAATATAGAGAGGCAGAGAAGACAGGTCTGAGGCAGGATCACCTCCCTCAGACCACTGGCTGTGCTTCTTTTGAAGCAGCCTGGTATACAGTTGGCTTTCTGGGCTGCAAGGGCATGTTGCTGGCTCATATCCAGATTCCCATCCACAAGTGCCCCCAGCTCTTTTTTGGTGGGGCTATGCTCAATCCCTTCCTCCCTGAGCTTGTGTTGGTAGTGGGGACTGCCTCGACCAAGGTGCAATATCTTGCATTAGGACTTATTGAAACTCATGAAGTTCACCTGTACCCACTGTTTAAGCCTGTCTAAGTCCCTCAAGATGGCATTCCATCCCTCTGGTGTGTTGACTACATCCCACCAATTGGAGTCATAAGCAAACTTCTAGAGGGTGCGCTTGATTCCATTGCCAATGTCGCTGATGAAGATATTGAATAATGAGTATCAGTCTGTATTGGTTGTTAATATACAGATGGTAGCAAATATACAGAAGGAATAAGTAAAGGAAAACTCACCAGTGGTGGTGCCTTGGCTGAAGAAACTGGGGCAGTCCTCACTGGTGAGCAATCTCCAAGAGATGCTGCTTCAGTGGGAGCCAGCCCTTAAATGAGGTCTCAGAGGGGATGGAGTTGAGCTCCTTCCCGGAGCACAGCTACATCACTCTCACCTGTGCTCCCACAGCTGACCCCATACTTGCCTCAGCTGATTAATCAGAGGTTCAGGCTGTGATTACCAATCTCCCATACACAGTCCCAGCACTGACCCCAATGAGATATCACTAGTCACTGATTTCCATCCAAACATTGAGTCTTTGGCTACCACTGTCTGGGTTCAATCTTGCTGCCAGCTCTTCATCCACTGAACAATTCACCCATCAAATCCATATCTTTCCTATTTGGAGAGAAGGATGTTGTGGAGTACCATCTTAAAGGTCTTACTGAAGCCCAGATAGATAACATCAGTGGTTCTTCCCTTGTCCATTGATGCAGTGACACCATTATAAAAGGCCATGATGTTGGTCAAGCAGGATTTGACCCTGGTGAAGCCATGTTGGTTCTCCCATATCACCTCCACATCTTCCATGTGCCTTAGCATAGCTTCCAAGAGAATCTGCTCCATGATCTTTCCTGAACCAAAAGTGAGAGTGGCAGGACTGTAGTTCTCAGGGTCATACTTTCTACCCTTCTTAAAAATGGATGTGATGTTGCCTTTTTTTCTAGTCACCAGGGACTTCACCTGATTGCCATGACTTTTTAAAAATATCATTGAGAGTGGCTTGGTGACTACATCTGATAATTCCCTCAGGACTCTGGAATGCACCTCATCAGGACTCATAGACATGTGGATGTTCAGGTTCCTCAGGAGGTCATAAACCTGATTTACATTTACAGTGGGAGGGACATTGTTTCCTCAGTCCCCTCCTACCAAGCCAAACATGTGAGGGCTGTGTGACAAGCAACTGTCAAAGAAGACTGAGGCAAAAATGTTATTAAGCACCTCAACCTACTCCTTGTCTATTTTTACCAGCTCACCTATGTCACTCACTAGAGGGGGTATGTCCTCCTGGACTTCCCTTTTCTGGTTGAAGTAGCTATAGAAGTCTTTCTTGTTCTCCTTGGCATTCCTTGCTGTGTTTAGTTAAAGCTGGGCCTTGCCTTTCCTTGGCCTAGCAACTATTGTTGCTTTTCCCTTTAAGCAGTCCTGTTTAAGAAAAATAGAATTCTGAAAAACAGAATTATTTATCCTTAAGTGACTGGAAAAAAATTTGGGACGCATTTTTCATGATCTTTGCCCTGAAGAAAACAACAACAACAACAACAACAACAACAAAACAGTCAAAAATTAACATTTTCTTGGCCAGTTTCACCCTCATCCCTCCAGACAGGGAAACTGAGAAATACAGGCATTAAGTACCACATTCCCTTGCTGCAATCTCAGTTAAATCACACCAATTTCATTTTGATCCTCCAGACCTATGACAACCTCGCAGCCAAAAGATGAGAATGTTTAGGCATTATAAAGTGACATCTGGAGTTACTTTGTTTTGACTTCAGTGCTTACTCTCAAAAATTATTGCCCCATGGTGAACTCTATGATCATTGAGCTGGTTATGATCTCTTATGTATGGCTATAAAGAATGATAAAGATTTTAGATAGAACGAATTTGGTTAAGGGGATTTAGTTGCCAATAATGTCCTAATACAAGTTTAAATGTACTCCACCATGAAATTCAGTCTAGTTGTGTCAGCAGTACCTGCAAAGACGAGGACTGGACTGGGAGTATAGGCAATAGGAACAATCAATGAATAAGATGCATAACATAACACTAGATAGAGCTGCTTACAGAGAAATTCCATGTTGTTTCTCCAATGGACAAGCACAACTTTTCTTGTGATTTATTACATGTCCTCACAAAGAGAAATGTGATATATCACTTCCTTGGCTTTAATAGGAATCCATTTTTGAGACCCAGTTTACCCTGACTTTATCCAGTTTTTGTCCATAGACAATTAAAATGACTCTTACCTTTCTCCATTACTCAGCAGATTAGACTTTAGTCTTCCTGAGGAGTTACGGAAAATGTTATTTTGATACAGTCTGTTTTATACCATAAAATAATTGTCAGAGAACTCTGAGATAAGAAAATATTGAGCTATTCTCCTGCAGAAAATGAAGACTGCTACCATCAACAGAAAACTGTAGTGGATTTAAGAATTTTAATTTCAGAAAAGCCCACGAAATATTTTAAAGTACATTTCCCTGGAAAGGAAATGAAACTGACAAAAGTGGCACTCAAAAATAGGCTTAAATTGGATCAATTTTGAATAGATAAGCAATTTTTTTGTTTTGTTTTGTTTTTTTCAGTGAGAGCAAAACAAATAGGTATAGAATATAAAAATATAGCCACAAAAAGAAATAGAAGCAATAAAACTATTCTGATAAAAAAGTGACAGATAATTTGTATGTTTATGTTACAAACAGATTATCCACAGTAGCTGTAATGAGGTCTTAAAATCATTTACACCTTCATGTAATTTCAGCAGTCCCGGTCAACACTGCAAATGTGTCTCCAATCTGGGATGAAAGCAGAGGTGAAAAAGCTTCCTGCATAATTCATATTGGGTTTTCATGTTGTTGTTGTTTTGATTTTTATTATTTTTTGAATAGTACTGTTAAACTGAGTGAAGACAAAAAATAAAAGTAATTCACATGCATTAATGGAAATTAAATTCACACTCAATTAATGGAAATTGAATTTTTGCATTCATTTACAGAAAATGCGGTAGAATTCTTGAGAAAGCAAAGTGGAACAATCAACCCACCATATCCATGGTCATGTGCTGATATTATACGTAAACATTAATAACACATATTGTAATATAGGAATATAAGTATGCATTAAACAGAAGCACAGAAATCAATAAAATATAAAACAATATGCATGTGATGAAAAAGTAATACAAGAATTAGAAAATGATAAAATAAGGGTACAGTAATCGTAAATAACTGACAATCTTCAGTAACATTTTGTGTATTTCTCTACTTAAAATCTGGATTTCCAAAAGTGCTTGAACATTTACCATCTTAAGAGACCAATTTCCCATAAACTGTCACAGTAGTTTGAAGATTATGATACAGGGGCAACAAATACACTTTCAGAATTATATTTGAAGAAGTGAAAAAGAAGGCAGTTATTTCCTATAAGTACATACAATCACATGCAGCTACATGCCTGCAGAATACAAAGGCACTGACCTCCAGCCCCAGTTCAAGCTCGTGAGCTAAGAGAATCTCTGTAACTTGTGTTAGATAGGCTTACATCTACATTTACTTACATCTTAAGTAGTAAGATGAATATGGTGGCTAACACATGGACTTTGCCGTCCATGAGTACTCATATTTTAGGTATCTGACCCCTGAACTACATATACAGTTCACAAGATAGGAAAGAATTTGCAATCACAGTTTTGAGTATAGATGTTGTGTGTGGGGGTGGGGGAGGGCGGGGGGTGGGGAGGAGATATAACTGTGGTGACTATATCAACTTGCAGATCCAGTCAAAGTAATTAGAACTGAGCAGAGTTCTAGGCTTTACAATTTCATGAACATAAGGACATAAGAAAGATTTGAACTTTGATTCTTAATATCATATTTCTGGTCTTCATCATTTTGAATGAAAGCTAGCAACTGTGAGGTAAGTGTAAAAGGTCCATGTATGTAGAGAGCATTGCAGCAAGATGTCTGACTGCATGAACTGCCCAATTAGGTCAGTGTGTTCTTAAGCCAAAAACAAATTCATCTGTGCAACGCTGCTTACTTCCTCCTTGTCTGCCATCTATGTTGCAGTGCCAGCAACACTCTGAAGTGAGTTCATCCTGGGTAATAAAACTGTTGCTCTTATATTGGGATGCAGCTGTTTTCTGGCAAATTTAGATGAAAAAAACTCTACATCAAGCATGAAGTTACAGGCTAAGACTGGGACAAGGCAACAGCACCCTGGCAGCATGTAGACAAACCACGCTTGACTCTGCCTTTCTCTCTGCCACCACTGCAAGTGCACAAACTGCCTCATGGCTTTGTGTAGGCTAGAAGAATCATGTGAAAACAGCTTGCTAATCCAATTGGAAACTATGGTTTGGTTTTGCTCCTTCAGCTTGTCCATCTGCCTTGATAGATCCTGATTTTTCATGAACTGCTTAATGCTAGCAATTTAAAAATGCAGCTACTGTAAATGAATACAGCAACAAGTGGCAGTTTCTAATTGAAAGAAAACTAAGGTGCCTATTCAAATTTACATTGTGATTTACTGTCAGGTAAATGAACTTCAAGAAATTTAGATACCTAAGCTGGCTAAGAGAGGTTCATTGACTATGGGAGGTACTATAAACAAAAACAAAAGAGGTATAAACAAGTGGAGGGAAGGAGGCACAGAAAGTAAATGAGGAAGGCCATTGGTTTTGGTAACAATACTAAAGCCACTTTTACATAAGCTTTAATAAAAATAAAGTATGGAAGATAAACTGTGCAAAAAAAAACAAAAAACAAACAAACAAAAAAAAACCACCAAAAACAAACAAAAAAAACCCCAAAAAAACAAACAAAAAAAAACTTGCAAAGGTTTTTGGATTCCTTTCCTTCAAATCTGAAAGACTGTCAGTTCAATTTCTGTTAAAACATAAGATTTTGCCCTGTATTAAGATAGGAAGATTGTTTGAGGAATGTGAAAATCTTTGATCAACACATGGGTTAGAAAATGTTATCCTTCAGAATCAATTTTTTTTCCTTTTTTTTTTTTTTTTCCCCCAAGAACCTATGACAATAAATAAATAAATAAGATAAAATAAAATGATAAAATGAAATAAAATCTGGATGCAGAAAAACATTGTTTGGCCACTTGGCTTTGTCACATACAGCAAGGACTACTCATCTCTCTGCTGACACTGAAGACTGGTTAATTTAATATTGTGAGTATATATCAAGCAAGAATATCAACTGGATCCTGAAGATAATCACTCATTTATATGTGTGTCATTTGAAAGAAATAATAATAATAATAATAATAAAAAAAGTCCTGAGAAGCATGAAAGAATGCAAAAATTATGTCTGAGAAAAAATTATGTCAAAGTTGAAGTGAAATTTTCCTAGTCATGGCCTTCCTTTCTCATGTGCCCCTCTCTTGGTTCCTGTTTGAATTAGGTTGGTGAACTCCCAATGGTTTATGTAGGGAAGGAGGAACATACTGTGTTGAAAAAAAGTCTTTAGCTTGCTATTTATTGCTTTTTTTTTTTTTTTTTTTTTTTTTTCCCTTTGGACTATGCTGCTAACCAGAAAGCAGCTCATATTTTTCATACTGGCAGTACTGGTTTTACACAGCAGAGCTGTGCTTCATAAGGATACCCAAATGATCAAGTTGGAGCTATTCTTATGTTTTGTTGTTGTTGCTGTTGATGTCTTTTTTTTTTTTTTTTTTTTTTTTTTTTTTTTCCCTTGTACTATTGAAGACATTTAATCATAATTGGAAAGCATATAGTTTTAACAAAAACATAACTCCAGGGACTTCATGTCTGAATAAGCCTCTGTTTGTATTAATAAGAAAATAATTTCCTTTTACTGCTCTTCCTGGAGACATCACCACCTGAAATTGTAGCCTGCCAGCATTTGTGGTCGATCAGATGCATAAAGAACTGTAGGACTTTTGGATGAGACTCAAAAAAATTTCTCTGATGCTCCTTAAACATCTGAGACACAGAAATGTAAATGCAGTCAGGACACATCCTGACCTCAGATAACTCAGGCAATTAAGCAACTCTCAGACCTCAGCCCACAAACCTCCTTGGTTTCAGCAGAACAATTCAGGCAGAATGTGTACAGATATTCTCACAGCCTCGTGAGTTTCAGTGATTACTTTCTAAACTTCATATCAGTTAAGCGGGTGAGTAAGGAGTCACACAAATAACATCACTGACTCTTGTAGATAAGTAAATTATGCATATCTTTGCAAAATCAAGTTCTATATTTGCATCAGTTAAAGACCACAAGCTGGAAACGAAGGATGAAAATGCTTTAGAGAGTAATACTTTACCAGCTAGACAAATAATACTTTCACAACTTCTAAGACCCATATTGTCCACTCATCTGAATTCTTCCCCCCCCCCCACTCACTCATCACTTCTGCTGGTCTTACACATCCTAAACTAGGAATTGCTTTGTTGTTCTTTATTTGGAATTTTATTTTTAAAGAGGGACCAGAAAAGCAAGCAAGCAGCCTACTTGGCTGGAGTTCCTAAAGCACAGCTGATGTGGCTGGAGTTTAGCGGCACTCTTCCCGAGTCAGTCTGCAAAGCAGCATCACACACAACGTTTTTTTTCATGAGCATCAAGACAAAATGGGACAGGAGGGGAGCAGCCAAACTTCCCGCAACCATGGGCCTGGCAGGGAACTCCTGGTCAGGGGTAGCAGCAGGGGCTGGGCGGAAAGAATCCCTCAGAGGATGAAGCACAAGCACAGCAACACTCATCACTGACAGAAAGGAGCTCGCTGTGAACTTTATTTATGAACTTCCAACAGCCAGGGAGAATCTTCAGAGAGACGGGGAGAAAGGGGATGGGGGCTTGCAAGGCCCCAGCGTAGCTACCCCAGAGTCATGCGGCCACAGAGGGGGCAGACAGGAGCCGGGGGAGGCAGACCAGAGCGGAGACCGGGCCTCAGAGGGCTTGCGGTGGAGCGGGCGGCCGCGCCGGGCGGGAAGGTGCAGGCAGGGCTCGGAGGTGGGCGAGCGGCCCGGGCCGTACGCGGCCGCATCAGCGGAGCAGTGCCTACAGCAGACGGCGGCCATCACGGACTCGCCACCCCCGTGCGCCCCTCGGAGGACGGAGGGGTGGGGGCAGAGGAGGCGGAGGAAGCGGCGGCGGCGCCAGGAACAGGGAGGCGGCGGCGGCGCGGCAAAGGAGGGAGGGAGCGAGCCGAAGCCGGGCCGGGCCCCGCAAGAGCAACAGCGACGCTCGGCTCCTCCTCCTCCGCCTCGGTGAGTCCGCTCCGCCGCCCGGAGAGGCTGCTCGCCGCCCAGCCCGGATGCCGGCTCAGGCCGGGCCGCGCCGCCGAGGTGCCCGAAGAGAGGCCCGCGCCGCGAGCGGGACACCGCGGCCTCCGCTGGGTGAGCGTCCCCGGGGCAACGGTGCGTCCTCCCCCCACTCTTTTTCCTCCTTCCTTCCCCCGGTGGCCGCCGATGGAGAGCCGGGGATGGGGACGGTGCGGTTCTTAGCTTGCCTGCATCCCTCCTCCCGAGCCCCGGCCTCCTTTCCCTTTGTTTGCGCGGCGCTCCGAGCTCGCGGCGGCGCCAGGCCCTGCGGAGGCAGCGGGGCTGCGGCGCGGCCTGCATGGCGGGCGGGGAGCAGCCGGGCCGGGCCGCGGGGCCACTGCACAGCCCCCGCCTGGCAGGAGGGGCCGTCGCCGCCGACCTCCCCACGACCCTGCGCCCACCTCCCACGGGCCGCTGCTCGAGTGCTCCCGCTGCTGCCCTGTGCTGTGACCGGGGGGCGGCCGAATTAGGCTGCTTCCTCTCCCCATCCACCCACCTTCATTTTTAGGTTTGCAGGGGTCTGCTGCTGGGCAGGTTGCCAGGGGTGTCATTTTGTACTACTGCTGTCGGGGCTTTGCACTGTGAAGGAGCTCCGGGGAAGGTGAAGCTGTAAATGTCATGTTATTGTTAGCTGAGGGTATGCCAAGGGCTGCGTAAGGGGTAGGGGAAGTATTGCTAGCTGTGACAGGCAGCACTTACAGGCTTAAAAAGCTTAAGACTTTTCTAAATTTATTTATTTATTTAAAATCCAAACAACAGGTAAACAAACAGAAACTTTACTAGCTTTCATTGTTCTTCAAACTGTCTTTAACATTCTCTTTCCCTAATGGTGTAGCTTTGGTCTGAAACAACTGGTTCTGGCCCATGCCAACGCTGTTGTCTAAGAAAGACCTCTCCAAAACCCTGAACTTTTGAGATGCAGAGAATGGTGCTGTGTTGTGAGGTGCTTTGATTGTGTTTTTTTTCCCCCTTAATTCTTATATCATTTCTCCACATATGTTTAGAACTGTGATAATGTACAGCATAGTTTTGTTGTTTTTTTTTTTCTGTAGAGAAGGTTACTCTGTTAAGAAGGCACTGGTAGTAGAATGTTCTTTGGAATGGGAAAGTGTCTCATCCAGTTACTACGCTCTCCTGCCCTTTCATGATGAGGTCTCAACTCCTCTTTCCTGCCTGCCAGTAATGCTTACACCACGTCCAACCTCTCGTACACCTGTATTTAAAAATGC
Source organism: Excalfactoria chinensis (assembly GCF_039878825.1). Lineage (NCBI taxonomy): Eukaryota > Metazoa > Chordata > Aves > Galliformes > Phasianidae > Excalfactoria > Excalfactoria chinensis. The sequence goes on from NC_092826.1 coordinate 53,306,639, forward strand.
CTGCTGCAGGCCTCCTGTCTTAGGAAGCTGATTTCTATAGAAGTACTTGAGGAATAATCCTTCTTCATTTCTGCCATGGCTGGACGCTATTTTTGTTTCATGTCAATTAGCCCATCCTTGGATTGTAGAAAATATGTAAGCTTTGGCATAGTTATGAGATAAATTACTCTAGCTTGGCTGGAAGATGTAAACCACAGGAGAATATCTAGGTATTTTTGGAGTCTTTTACAGAGAGAGAGTAATTGTAGCTCATGCTTTTCTGTCTAACTTACTAAGGCAGATTTCAGCTTTTTCAAAGTGCTTGCTTTAATGAAGAAAACCTTAATGGAGTTTTCACTTCTACTGTATATTTCTTGTTATGTGGCATCACACTAGGTTTAGAACTGAACTTTTACTTAGAGCAGGCTCACTTGTCGTTGTCGTTATGTAGATATATGCATTTACTAACTTCCCCAGAAGCTTCCTACTATAGGTTAGCAGAGAAGCACTGTATTGTTTCCCAAGCTTCTGTGAGGGTCTTCGTGGTGCTGGATATGAGCAACTAAGGGTTCTTGTAGACTAAGTTACAATGTAGGATTATCTTAAAAATTGACACAGTAAAATATGAAAAAGATACTGGCTTATACCATGCTGTTAATTTGTTTCTTCCTGGGTTGTTCAGTGGGTCAGTCAGATACTTGGAGTTACACCTAGAAAAGGAAGTTCGGACAAAATAATAAGTTGGTCCCTGTTGCTGTGCAGGTAGATCAGATTACTCTGCTTATTGCAGTGACAAGGTGGAACGAGAGCAGACTCTTAATCAAGAGTTCTTCAGAAGCAAGTTAATTTCTTTATGTTTTTATGAAAACTTCTGTAGTTGTAGGGTAACTTGGGGATTGGTGTCTGAAGGACTTGTTCTGGTAGCGTTGCCTTGAATTGTCTACATATTTGCTGCATCATTGCTGGTAAAACTGAGGCCATAGTTCAAGGTAATTCATTACATGCTGTGTTTGCTGTTACTTTACTTCCTTCCTGGGCCTACATAGTGCTGTAGTAGTACAACATGCCATAGGGAGGTGAATGATAGAAGAGTAAATGGAAAGGAGTTTGATCTTTGCTGGTGTGTCATGGTTTGTTGATAGGGCTTTAATGTGTGTTAGCAACAAAGCAGAGAGGATGGCTCCATTAGCAACAAAACAGAGAAGCTTGTGATGCTGCTTGGAGGAAAATATACTACAAATAGTATGAAAGAAAATGCAGTCTAACTTGTAAGTGCAAATACTGAAGTTTATTGAGTGGAAATTGGACAGGGTGGGGACTGAAAAGCAGAGTAGAGTTCTTGTGCAAATTGACTATATATTTCAGTGAAGTGTAAGGGAAATAGAGAACTTGGTTTACTTTTATATTATTATATTATTTATTTATTTATTTATTTTTTACAGAGGAACAGCAATATCTGGTAATGTTCCTCATCCTTGTTCTTTTGCCTAAATCTAATTTCATCCCATTTTACTATATGCTTATTTTCTGAAAATACAAATAAGTCCTCAGATGACCATAAATGCACTTGATGCAAAGCTCCTAAGTTTTTATGAACCTTTCATGTGAGGGGCTCCTGTGGGTCCCACTGTATTTGCTGTAGCAATAGAAAAGTGAAGTATTTTTCAAAAAGAAATGAACCCTGAAAATTTTCATTGACAATATCAGTACAGTGCTGTGTTATTTAAAAAAAAAAAACAAGAAGATCGTACTTGTGATAGAATATTCATTATCCATGTTTAAAAAGCAGCTTCATTTCATTCAAATAAATATGCTTCTAATACGACAGACACTGAAGATAGATGATGCTCAGTGGATCCCTTCTGCTATTGTTATTTCTCTATTTTTTCTCTGAAAATGCTTGTGTTCCAAATCAAAACACGTGTGTATATGTTAAATGAATTTCTATGATTTTGTGTTAAGAATAACAAAACAAAGATAGCTCAATTAATTCAGCCTCTTCTGGTAGTTAAAACCAGACCCACAACAAACTGGCTGTGAATTATTGCCCTGGATAAAAATGTGAAGCTGACTGTATGTGAAATGTTGTCTAATATATTAAATGTATAAAGAAAGTTGTGCACGCTTTGCTAGAGTCTGCATATTAAAAAGACATCATAATACAGGTTCTGACTTAGGCTGCTTACTGTCAGAATTAAAACTTTCACATCAGTGTTAAAAACTGAGCTCTGACTTCTAACATTTGCTTAAGTTACTCTAGATTTTTTTTTTCTTCTGCCAGTTTTCATGGGTTTCTGATTTTCTTTTATGCATGAGCATGCAAGAAATAAGCATCTGCAGCTCCAGGTAGCTTCAGCAAGTTTTGAGGTGTATGGCTTAACAAATCTGATTACTATTCACTAGAGACTGTAATATAGATTCAAGAACATATTTTTACTGACATTTTGTTTTTAATAGACGTGTTATTTGCCATAATTATTTTCTTGTTTTTGTTGTTCTGGAAAATACTGCGTTAAAATTGTGTCTCTTTTCTGTTCCCTTAATCATTCATATAACACTTCAAACTCTCGGGAGCTCAGTTGGCTCCATTTATGACAAGGATGTAAGCCACATCTTACCTAAGAAGTTGTTCCATTGGATGCTACATTGCCAAGAAAGCTATGCAAGTTAAATATAAATCTTCATTTGGTTAGTGAGGATGCAAGTACATTAGCTGTCTTGTTCTGCCTCTGACATTAAAATTCCGTTGAAGGGATATGGAAAACGTTCTTCTTGCTTGCAGAAAACCCCAACCTAAAGATGCCTTGTGTAGGTATTTCTGTCCAGCCGCTGCTTTTCAAACATTGCTTCCTATTGTGTATATACAGGGCACGCAGAGCAGATGAGGTTTCTTGTCTTCTGATGAAACACACTCTTTTCTTTTGTAATTTGCCAAGTGCAGTAAGTTGGCAGCTTTAGAAAATCTTAGATTTGTAAGGTATGTGGGCTTTTTGTTATAAACACTAAATAATTCTGCTGTAAACTGCTGCAAAACAGTTTTGGATGAGAGCCATTTTTTCTGGCAGTGAAGGTATAAATAGATGTTACAGTGTTTTTGTCAGTGGGTTTCTTTCTTTCTTTTTTTCTTTCAGAGCTCATTAAGTGGTCTCTGGTTAAAAAATAAAATAAAATAAATTAAACAATGAAAATGAACCTATGAGTCTTGTTAGGTAAACTCTACAGATACATGGTATTTTTCTTTGCTTCCCAAAGCAGTATATAATCAGCAGTTGTATTTGTATTATTTAACTTGCACAGTTAAAGATAGCTATCTGTAAGAGGACTTGTGTAAGGTTCTGAAGGTCTGAAGCTAGCAGATGAATGGATAAATGTTAGCATCTGAAGTAATACTTCAGTAATTGTTCTTCAAGGATATTCTGCATTACTTAAAACAACACATAGACTGTTACTCTGGATGACAGAATTGTTGAAAATGAGATTCTAGTCAGGCTTCCTTTAACAGAGTGTGATCTTTGTTTTTCTTGAGTAGTTTTATTCTTAATTAATCTTGATGTTCTGTGGTAAATCTGCTAAAACAGCAGTTTGTAGGAGTCTTGAGTAGGTGATTTTATTTATTTATTTTTTTCTCTTCTCTAAAGCAGTCTGTATTCCTCAAAAAGGTCGAGAATAAATTAGTAGGCTATTCCAAATGTTTCTGAAGCATGCATATTTGATCCCAAGATGGCTCTGAAATAGTGGTGAAGCTCGCTTTGCTTTTTGTCCTTCTGGTTCTGAGAATCTCCAGACTTGGTGAGCGCTACAAGACTAGGCAGTTACAAGCTATAGTATTAATTGTGTTTCTGACATTGATAATAGGTTTTAATACTCTTAGAATCTCTTCCCTACTCTTTTGGCTGGTGATTGAGTATCAAATTAAGACGTTTAATAACTGAAATAAAGAAATACAGACTAGTGGCATCAGGTAAAGAGGTTTTGATTCCAGAAATTGTGCTTTATAGTGTGAGATTTGTAGAAGCTGCATTCCAAAAACAGGATAGGCAGCTTTTCAGGATGACACTCTTCTTTCAGACGCTGGTGAGAACTCTGTGACTGAAGAATTCTCACTGGATTCACTGAACAGAAGCTGTTTGTGCAAGCATATTGGTTTTGATGAAACTTGCACTGGGAAAGGCTTGTGGGCTGGAATTTTGGTCAGCCCAAGGAGACTGGTTCCAGAATAGTTGATTTGTGCATTCAGAGTTAAAGTCTCTGGTCTGAATCTAAGATCTCATGTGGATCTCTGTAAGGTGGGTGTCTAGTGTTTTTTTATTTTCCCCCCTCATTTTCACTGTTCTCTTTCCAGTGGAAAACAGAGGTAAAAAACAACAACACAGTTCTGACCCATTGCCTTCTGAAACTTTGACTTTTCTCCTCTTCTTGGCTTTAGAAAAGAAGAGAGTATTTGGTTAGTAATAAATAATGTTGAGAAATAATTAGGGATTAGTCATAGGCCTTTGGGATGTTTTGAGGCAAAAATCTAGTAACTTGGGAAAATACATGGAAATGTAAATATTCTTCAGTCCCTTGCTGAAGGGTGAAGACTCTATACTGACCAGTGGTATCTGTTGTAGTGCTATTTGAAATGTAATTCAGTGATGTTCAAGAAAACAAAATGAAGGTGAGTTGTGTCATTAGGGAATCAAAAGCCTTGCATATCTCAAAACCAGGTGCTTCTTTGAATCTGCATTATTTTAAATGGTTTATCATGGAAAACAGTATGTGAACATTGAAATGTAGTTATCTATTTTCATTTTTTAATTGGGTTAACACATTTATTTTATTTATAGTGCACATAAGTTTAAATCTATGCCAGAGAGAACAGGAGGAAAAAGCAGATTCTGTGTGCATATATATGTCTTCCATCCTCCTCCCCCCCCTTTTTTTTTTCTTCCATGCTTGAAATTTCAAGCTCAGCTAGCTTCTGCAGCAGAGCTCCTGTACTCCTGGCTCTGCAGAAATTTGACCCCGCTCTGGAGATAGCTATCTTAAGGGCTTTGCGTTTGTATAAATTTCATGCAGCATATTACTTTGTATAGACAGTAAAAACTTTATATTTGATCCCGCATAAGAAAGTATGCACCGATGTGAAAGTCCTCACATTTCATACTTCAATTCTTCAAGTGCAAGCTAAATAGAATGTACTGTGAGTAGTGCCATTGATTTAAATGTCTGCTCATAAATTAATCTTTACTGGGTTGACACTCAATATTAAAAAATCAGCTTATTTAGAACTGCGTGGGAAATTTCTTAAAAACAACAATAGCAGAACAAACCCCAGACAGTAATGATGAACAAATAATAATAATAATAATAATAATAAAAACAACAGTGCAACAACAACCAACCTGAAAGCTTTCCAGTTTGCATCAGGACAAAACAGAGCTCTCTAAAAACTTTAACTAAGATATTCTTTCTTCACTAGATGTGCTGTCCATGGCAGGATGCTTCTAGCTGCAGATTATTGCAATGTAGGTTTGGAAGGGACATAAAGAAAAGAAAAAGAACCTGATCTTAATTACGAATAATTAAGAGTCTCTAGTTTTAACCCAAAATCACAAAGTTTGCATTTAGACTAAACTCTGTCAGAACTAGTGCAGTCTTGTGAAAAGCTTAGACTCTGGCAAATTGGGACTTCATTAAAAAAAATTGCTAAGAAGTTTTGCCTGTGCAATAAAAATTGTGTTATTATTTTGCTCATTGCACTAGTTGTATAGTGTTAATGGATGCGTTTTTTTTTTCCCCCACTCTGGGCTGAAAAGGACTGTCAATTTAGAAAACCTGTGTAGTGTTTTACTTTCCTTTTTAAGGTGAGCAAAATATTAAAATAGTTTTATGACATTAGATAGAGATAATACTCTGTACAGGTGTGTTTACCTTGTATATTTGACAGTACTTTGAAGACAGCCATTTCTACTTTTACCCTTATATGGTTAAGCTCTAAACCATAAAAAAGATAATTACTCTTTGTTCTTATTGGGCCTTCTGCCAGTGAAAATGGGAGGGAAAATATTTTAAATAAGCAGTGTTTTACATTCTCATTCTCCCAAATGCAGAGTTAGGACCCACTGCAGACAGTAATACAAAGAACTTGGAAAAACGGTCCACATGCACTTTCTGGTCAACCCATCCAGGCTCTGCTGCCAGATTGTGGATGCAGCAGCTGCTTGCTTACAGAAGGCACTCAATGAGGAGGAAGCTTTCCTCTTTGGCCTCAGCCTGATTGAGGAGCTCCCAATCTCTAAGCAGCAAGAAGTCCTCTCATGTTCTTTCTGCTTGGCTTGTCTGTAAATAAGCCCTGATTTTCCTTCATTAATTAAATCTGTGAGAGACTTGGTTATGGTATCAGATAGTGTTTTTCATTCTGAGTATAAAATGGGTTAGACTTGGGGCTGAAGGCAATCCTAACATAATTTTTGGTATGTATTTAACAGTGGTACCAATTTTAAGTAAGGAATACAAAGTTAAAATAATCATGACAACTTAGAAGGATCATTTTCAAATGTCTCATTTCAAAGTATTACTGCTTTCATAAAGTTTTAAAACTTCCTTAAACATAAAGCTTTAAAACCATCTTAGCGTTGTCTAGCAACTAGTTTATCAATCATAGAGAGTCCAAATAAAATGCTGGGGATACTAGAAAGAGAATAGTATTGGAATGAGAATTGGAATAAAAACAATTTGGAATCTTAACAGTGGAAAAGAACATAATTATGAGCCTTCTTCCATTTTGTTTGTACGTGCAGTACTCTTAAGAAACATGATGGTACATGATCTTTGTTTAGTTGCCTCCTATGAAACATCTTCTGATCCTGAAGATTCTGGAAACGTTCTCAGAATCTGCAAGTGAAGTTTCATTTATTACTGTTGTATTACTTAAATATCAGTTTATCAAGGCACAATGTGAAGAATGTGATTAGCCATGTTACACTAACCTCAGCCCTTCATGTGCTTTGAGTTTTGAAAGAATGAGTGAGAATTCTCCTCCTACCCTCAAGTGCCAACAAATTTCATTGTATTCAGAGATTAATATGATTACTGGGGTAGTTAGAATTGAAGATGTGGGCAGTAGACATTTTGTGTCTTGTTAAATATCACAAAACTATCACATTTGATAACAAGCAATTAAGTAAGAACAAATAATGAGGGGGGTTCAAACAAAAGGAATTCTTGGATTTATTTAACTATTTGTAAGTGGAATGATACAAAGATGGTGACAGATATTCAAAAGGTTATTTATGAGGAAAAACTCACCAATATGGATACCTTTACTGGGAAATGCTGAGGCAATCTCCAAGAAACACTGCCTTAGTGGTGGTCAGCCCTTAAATGAGGTTCAGAGGAGGTGGAGTCAAGCTCCACCCCTTCCGGGAGCACAGCTAAATTACTCTCACCTGTGCTCCCACAGCTGACCTGACACTTGCCTCAGCTGATTAATCAGAGGTTCAGGCTGTGATTACCAATTTCCCATACACTACTGAAAGGCAGATTGAATTTGGTCTTGCTCACACCTCATCTTGCTAAGTAGAATAGGTGTTCCAGAATAGAAATGTGATGCTAACGTAACTGTATGGAAGACTGGGTTCTTTATACTTGATGTATTATATACTTCTTTGCCTTCAGAATGGATTCAGAAGTATGAGTGAAGCATCTTGTTGATACTGTTCTTTATTGTGGGCTACACTGTGGGCAAACTACATTAGGCATACATTCTACATGGCAACATTCTACAATACAAGATTAAATACAAAATTACCTAAAACTTTCCTTGTTTCCCACATATACAGACTGACTTTCTGGCCCAGTTCATCTTTCATCTTAAACTGTTTCTTTACAATAGAATATCTTAAATAAGAATAAGTGAGAATTTCCCTTCCATCACGCCTAGGACTGCTCTCCAGGTTGCTAGAATTTGTCATTTGATTTTTTCTTTCTGTGATACGTAGAGATACTGTGATAGCTTATCGATTTCTCGTGATGTCCAGAAAAAGAAGTGTTTGTGCCCATATTTTATTTGACATGATTTTGTGAGGTGATGACGGGCCCTTTCATGTTTCCCTTTCAGAACATGCCTGAGGAGCAATGCATAGCCATGATGTAGGCCTGGGTACAGTTTTGCCCAGATAGAGCACTGTTTTGGTATGCAAAAATAAGGTGAGGGGCTGCTAAAGAGGTTTTAATTTAAAACAACAGAAACAAAAAAGCAACTCTGGTGTTTGAGGACTTCACTGATTAATCAGCTTTGTGTGTGTGTAGAGGAGAGGATTTTTGATGAACAACATCTTAAATATAGGATCTTAGTTTATCTTAGTTTTTGTGGGCTTGTAAGATCCTGGCTCTTCTGTGCCCCATATACTTGCAATTCCTGTTGAGTTTTGGAGGAGTCACGTATGGTTAGGTACTGAAAAAAATCTTAACTTGGATAAAAATCAGAAGCTTTAAATCTATTTTAGATAGAGCTGGTTGTAGTTATGACCTTTGCAGTTTGTCAAAATGTACGTTGCTTTGAATTGTATTTTTGGAAAGCAGGCCGTCAGCCTCAGATCTGTTGTGTTGCAAGCAGAATGTGGCAGGAACTGTGAGAATACTGTCTCGCTGGAGACACCAGTTAGCAAAATTAGCGCTTGTTTCATATAAAGCTTAAACTTTTGAGATGTCTAGAGATTGTCGGCCTGTTTGTCTGTCTGAATTTACTTTCTTTAAAGACTTTAAAATTCAACAGAATGTCAGAAAGTTGAATCGTTACTAAATAGAGGACAATTTTAGAAGGTATCCTGAAAGGTTGAGTATGTCAGAATGATGAAACCCGAAGTTCTGTGCTTGCTGATTTCTGTATTGTCAGCAAATTCCTGGAAGGCACCACAGTCTTTAACTAATTGATCTCCTTTAGTGGGTGACAACTTTCTGCTGCAATCAAGTACTTGAGTCAAGCTCATTTTGTTCTGTTGGCATTATATACTTCCATGGAGATATGAGGGAGGTTTCAGTTTTAAGTAGGTAGTTGTTCAAGATCCTCTACAAGAAAGTTCAGAATTCAGGTTTCAGAATTAAATTGCCTTATTTTGTCCTATTGGTGCATATACATTTTTATTCATCTTATGAATCCATCTAAAACAGTGGAAATTGAACTCTCTGTTCTGACTCATTAAGTATTGAATGAAACATTGAATGCCTATGCATTAACATTTAAGAGTCTGATATAGAGACAGCAAAAATCCTTAATTAAGCCAATAATTCTGTTTGTGAGCTCTGGAATTTGGATTTTAATTAGTATGCTGTAAGTAAATTATAGGATCATACACTTCAAAGCTTAATGAAGACTAGAATTAATGTAAACATTTTTGTTTTCTGTATGAAGCAAGACAGAAAAGAGTTGCACAGGCAACTACTGACTTTTCTCAACTTCTGAGTTCTTGAACTTTGAGCCCTGATGAAATTTTTTAATATGTTTCCTATGCAAATAGCTCAGATAAAGGATATAAAACTATGTTTCATATTATGCTGTTGTTTAAGAGGGAAAACAAAGGATTAGAAGTTGTTTCAGAAGTTGATTTTTATTATTTTACAAGCTAGGGGAAAGTAGAATTATGGTGGAGTTAGCAGATTTCAGAAACAAAAACTCAAAATTTGAATCAATAATGTTATGTAGAAAATGTTTTCAATTTTTAATGTTCTTGCTTGTGATTTCTCATTATAGAGATATAAAGAGTGTTGCATAAACCTTTCTTGTTTTGACTGTTACTACGTTGCTACAACAAATCACTTTTGCTTCTAATGAATGTATGTGATATCTTGATATTTTGAGGTAAGTATACTTTTTTGTGTGAAACAGCTTTGTGAAACACATAGCTCTGTGATAACTGGAACTATTTAATCCCAGTTTCCTCCCTTGTCCTGGACAAACTTTTGAACTCTAGAGGAAGTTTTTTCTGTATTTGGCAATATCCATGCCTTGGATTTTATTTTTCTAAGAATATATGAATTTTTGCAATGGCTGCTATCTTGGCTGAGGTACCCTTTACGTGCTTAATTGATGAAAACTTTGGCAGTCCTGAAGGGATTGTGATGCATCCGAACAGAAAGAGCCTTCCTTGCTCAGTCTTTGTTTCTACAGAAAGTAAGACAAAATGTAACTGTTTTGGCTGTATATAGCTCTAGCTTCTAAAAAACTGAGTAGGGAACACCATTTCCTGAGTAGTGTCTTTACTTTGTATGAGTTACTGTATAAGAGTGTTTCATCTAGTTGTTATTTTTTCAAGGACTGGGAAATCCAGGCTTGTCTAGAAGTAATTTTTATTTAAATTCAGCCGATGCACTTTCATCTTAGGTACTTCATATTTCATTTAATGTAATTCAGGCTTAGACTGAATGGTGACATATCCTTTATTATGCATGTTGCATTTCTATTAATGATCTGCATTTGTAGTAAAACAATTGGTTATTATTTTGGAAAAAAGTGTTTAATCAATGAGTGACAAAATATATGAATTTCACACACAGAAATGAGATTTCTTTCACTTCACACAGCTGAGGAATTTATAGAATAGAGCTGTTTCCATATATAGAAACTAAATTCTGTGTTGTTTCAGAATTTTCCACTATGAGAAATTAAGGAAAACGACAGATTTAATATGCTTAAAAATTAAAGGGACAGATGTAAGAGTCTGTGCAAATCTGAAATTTATTAAGTCTCTGAGTTGTGTGGAAAATTAATGCTTTTATATGAGGCAAGTATTATGCTGTATTGATATTAAGCTGTTTTATGTGGGCTGAAGGAGAAGGGTAAGGTCTTTGTGGTGCCTTGTAGCAAATAAATTGTATTTACCCCTCTGATAATTAAGTGAAGAAAGTCCAAAATCAGAGGTCAGCCCCTTCCTCTTATTAAATTACTTCTTTCCCTCTGTGTGCTTTGAGATTTAAGTGAAATGTATGAATGTTGTACACCATTAAGCATTACATACGAAAGATCTTTTCACTCTTCTTTTTAATCAAGGCCCTGTTCTTTGTTTCCACTCAGACCATAAATGTGTTGACTTAATCTTTCTATTTATTGAGGGTTAACTGCATTATAAAGGATTGCTGCGTCTTAACTTATATTGGGAGAATAGAGTGGTATCTTTTAACAAAAGAAAGCTGTTATTGTTATTGAAAGTGTCATAGTAGAAGTGGTGATAGCTGCAAAGATCTCAGAGAGCTGCCTACTTGTTCATGTGAATTTGAAGTGTGTTTCAGCCTCAGTCAGAAGCTAGTCTCTGAGGTTAATTTGAAGCCACAGGTGCAACCTTAATGAGTTGCAAGGTCCAAGATGGAGCAGTTAGGAACAAGAGTGGTGTAAGACTGCTGTTTTGCTGTGTGTGTGCGCGTGCGTGTGTGTGTGCGCGCGTGCTCATGCATGCATCTTCTAGACAGCTGAAAATAGGAGTGGGAATCTTAAATCAGAGATCCTCCAATTGCAGATTGGGTGGAAAAGCAGGATTATTATTATTATTATTATTATTATTGATAATACATTTTCCAATTATTCTCCATCTTATCATTTTAAAAGCTTGTTTTATCTTTTCTTTTTTGTCTATTTCAACTTCTGCTGCATGTCTTAAATCTCCATGGAATAAGAGGAAACTTAGAGTTTTAAGAATGCTTCTTTTTTAACTAGTGCAGTTCATTAGATGTCTACATTTGGATTATTGCTTGAAGAAAAATATGTTCTTATTCAACTTATTTTAATTAATAGTAACTTGGGGTTGTTGAAGTTCAACAAGGAGAATTTTTCTTCTTAATATTTAGAAAGTAACTTTACAACCTTAAAAGTATTTGTACAGGATATTTTTCTGTTTTTGTTCATTGTTGAAGCTACATGAATGTTATTTGTAGAAGTAAAGGTCAGTATAGCTACATTTGTTCTTTAATGTCAGATAAATATAAAATAAAGTGGGGAAATGAGCAATCTGTAACTTAGTGCTTGAGATAGTTTTACAACTATGTGCTACAAAGCTTTGGTTGGGTCGATAACATGAAATTTGGTTTTAACTTTTATTTTTTTAATGAATGTGGCTGTAGAGTTCTGTTGGCTTGTTTCTTAGGCTTTTTATCTCTGCTTATCAGAATGAGAATATCTTATATTGTGCTTAGAAAGAGCATAGTTATCGTTGCTAGTCAAACTTCTTGGTTGGTGCTATAGTGTACAAATGCTACTTTACCCAGATTTTGAACTACAACTCATTTTCTTTACAGCTGAACTGGACAGGCAAATGTGATTACTATTACAAATTAGCAGCTCTTAATTTTGAGGGAACAACAACATAAAAGGTTTATACTGGCAAGAATTGTAACGAACTACTGTGATGGTGCAGTTTCTGGTAACTTTCCTGGATTTTCCTGCTGCCCCTCATTTCTTTCCTTTTGAGTATTTTTGAGGATGTAGACACTTGTGTACATGCATTAACTGGGAGGTGTGTTTCTGTATTGCCCTTTCAATATATGTCTGGTGGTTTATGAAGCTGATTGGTGAAGCAGATTTGGTTTGAGAAGCTGAAAGTTTGTTTTGATAATGTATGAAAGATATTTCACAACACCTCTTTTATGTCCTCATGAAAATATATGTGGGCATCAGGCCCTTTTCAGCAGGTTTTCTTCATATTTTAGAAGTTCTCTACAGTGACAGTATTCCTACAACAAGAAGTGAAACACCATCCTGAAGTAGCCCAAAGTGAAAAGATAAACTTTTAAGAAATGATAATATTCAGCTGTCGCGTATCTCAGTGTTTTCATTCCTTCTTTGAGAGGGACTCAAAGATTTTCTCACAGTCATGTTATTTGTCATTAATATTGAAAGAATGGTCAGATTAATGCTGACCAGAAAATCACTTTGAGAGAATATTCTAGTTGATTTTTTTTCTTTCTTTCTGACATGTGCTTTAAATGGTTGGACAGTGTTTCTAAAATTACTTCTGGTGTGTACTTTCTGGTGAAACTGCATTAAGAATTAGTTTCTGGTGCCTGCATTCATATGATAGGATAGGTTATGCTCTTTTCAACATATGTTCTAGGATTCAAGTATTTGTGTATACTTTTTATGAAAAAGTATTTTCAGATTGTCCTTTCCTGTCTTCTTTGGTTTTTGCTATTTCATTTCACAGTATTTTTGCTCCTGAATAAGAAGGTGCAGAATTGGTTCATTGCCCAAAGCATTATATTTAACTATTGCACAGTTTACTACAGGTAACTTGGTGCAAGTCTTTTAGCAAATCTGTTTGAAAACTTGTTCCTTTTTACAGAACATGTTATTGGTCCTTGTAGCTTAATGAGAAGCTGGTTTGTAGGGCATTATAGTCTTTATATATTTTCTCTGACTCACAGCTGTTTTATTGTTTAGGAGGATTGTGTAAATATCTTAAATAAGCATGAAGTCTTACCTGTTACCAAGCTGAGGGTACCAGCATACCTTACAACAGAGGAGAAGTGTTTTGGTGTATGTTCTTTCTCTCAGGAAGAAGTGGGATGGAGTCCTACTTGAAATTCTTGTATATCATCTTGTGGTAAATCTAACCTTTGCTTATGAAACTAAACTTAATTTTTGCTGACAGACAGCTTGGTGCAGGCTGGTAAAATAACAAGAGATGAAAATTGAGCCTGACTGAGCATTATTCTCATTCTTAGTCTGCTTCTGCATGAAAAAGGAAAGATTTATGTATATGGATATGATTTCCAACAGAGAAAGCACAACTACTATGCAGAACAGGTTTCTTTAGTAACTTCACTCATTCGATTCAGCAGAAATGGTTCACTTTTTCTCTCTATTGATTTGGCATGAATTGATTTGCTCTGTTATTTTTGTTTGTTCATTTTCCCCTCGATGATCTTGAGGGTCTGAAAGCCAGCTTGGGCCTTTATTTTTCCCTGTGTTTTCTCAGCATGCCTGATTATTATTATTTTTTTTAGCAGTGTACTATGTTATCAAATGTCTGCTTAAAAGATATAATGGAAGATGATACTTGTGCCACTCTTGGCAAGCATATAAAAAAGTATGGTGTGCTTTGTTCCATGTTTTAGTGTTGATTCCCACCTGTTGGTGTGAGGTTTAGCAGGAATGAATGAGATGGCTGGTCACCCACTTGCCTCCCCAAAGCTCACTTCTCACGCAGCGATGCTGATCTAATGACACCCGACTGATCTTGAACTGATAGTTTCAGGCTTCTGTCCTCATGTTGGCTAGTTCTGATTTCAGATTAGCATACCAGATGAATGTGATCAGGAAGCCCAGTCTATCATTGTGTGAGGGTGATGGAGCTTTGGGCAAAGATGTTTAATGTTAGTAACTGGCCTTGGCTATTGTAGTTATGCAATTATTGTAGTTACAGAACTGTATATACACAGATGAACTGTAATACAAATATGCCATTTAACACTCCTCAGCAATTCCCCAGGGGAAAGCTACCAATCAGATAGAAATATTCTGTCCTACAACCAAATATGGGAAAGAAGAACAGGACTTACTGCAAGCAGACATGGATTAATAAAGGAGTCCAGATCTCCAGATCAAGAAACATCTTTTTCCAAGAGAGAATAGCAGTCAGGGTAAATGGTTTCATTACTACTTTTGCATAAAGCTAATTCTACGGATGGATAGAGGTTAAGAAAAGTCTCTGTCAGTTTTTTCCTTTTTACTTTACCTCACTTTTCTACTTATTATCAAAGACATACCTTGCTTATTCTTTGCTAAAGGTTAGGGTTTCTCTGTGTAATACCTGTTCAGCAATATTGGTCTTTAGAGAAATGGACAGAAATTTTCACAGATGTTCAAATCATAGGATGTGGATGTTTAAACGAATGGTCTGTAATATCTACACTCTGTTCAAGTTTCTGCCCAGTTAACTTCAAAATTGGGGGTGTTAAGTATTTTTGAATTGTTCTAAGAGTAGCAAGTACTTCAGATGAGCTTTTATCTGTTCTTTACCTTTTTTTAGTTCTATATGAACATATGTATTTGAGTTAATTCTTACTCAGGAAAAAAGCAGGTATTCAAGAGAGGATGAGGTAATTTTCACGAAATTCATACACATTTTAAAACAGTGTTCATCCATTACCAAGCAAGTTACTCCTAAAACTGTCTATTTGTTTTGTTGTCTTCAAGGTAGTTGGAACTTTCAGCATAAGCGTATACAGTGGAAGTTAGATGAATTCATTTAAATTTTTAAATCTTTTTTTCTCTTTCTTTTTAAAAAGTAATATAATGTAGGAGTTTACTTGAAGATTAGGAAAGTGATAAGCCTTACCGTGATCATATGCTAGTGGCAAGTCTAGTCAGAAAGCTGCCATAGCATATTTAATAAAATGTTCTAATGTTCTATGTGAGAATGATGGTGTTTGAAATAGGTATTTAGTCTCTCTTTTATTTTAATGAATATATTATATGTAACTTTTATAACTAAAACTACAATTAGGTGGAAGAAAATATCTTGAATCAATATTTTGTATTGGTTGTGTGAAGGCATATCTTCCAATGTATTATGACTTCATTATTAAATTAAAAAGAATGGGAACATGCTTGTAGAACTACTTCCTGCTCATTTATTTCACAGAATCACAGAATGACCCAGATTGAAAGGGACCTCAAGGATCATGAAGTTCCAACCCCCCTGCCTGGCAGGGCCACCAAACTTCCAAATTACTAGATAAGGTTGCCCAGGGCCCCATCCAACTTGGCCTTGAACACCTCCAAGAACAGGGCATCCACAACCTCCCTGGGCAGCCTGTTCCAGGACCTCACCACTCTCCTAGTAAAGAACTTCCCCCTAACATCCAACCTAAATCTACCCTCTTCCAACTTAATAATCTATTTCCCCTTGTCCTGCTATTATCAGCCCTTTTGAAGAGTTTACTCCCCCTCCTGGATATAGGTTCCCTTCAGGTACTGAAAGGCTGCAGTGAGGTCACCCTGCAGCCTTCTTTTCTGCAGGCTGAATAAGCCTAGCTTCCTCAGCCTGTCTTCATAGGGGTGGTGCTCCAGTCCACTGATCATCTTTGTCACTCTCCTCTGGACCCTTTCCAACAGCTCCACGTCTTTCTTGTACTGAGGGCTCTATACCTGGACACTCCAGATGGGGCCTCACAAGAGCAGAGTAAAGAGGGAGAATCACTTCCCTGTCCCTGCTGACCACCTCTCTCCTGATGGAGCCCAGGATACCGTTTGCCTTCCGAGCTGCAAGAGCACACTGCTGGCTCATATTAAGTTTCTCGTCCATCAGTACCCCCAGGTCCTTCTCTGCCGAGCTGCTCTCAAGGGTCACTCCTCCCAGTCTGTACAGATGCCTGGGGTTCTTACGGACCAAGTGCAAAACCTTGCACTTTGCTGTGTTGAACCTCATTAGGTTCACCCAGGCCCACATTTCAAGTCTATTGAGGTCCCTCTGAATGGCATCCCTTCCTTCCTCCATATCAACCGCACCACTCAGTTTTGTGTAATCAGCAAACTTGCTGAGGGTGCACTTGATTCCATCATCAATGTCATTGATAAAGATGTTAAAGAGCACTGGTCCCAAGACAGACCCCTGGGGGACACCGCTCGTTACCGGCCTCCACCCGGACATAGAGCCATTGACCACCACCCTCTGTCTGCGGCCTTTCAACCAATTTCTTATCCATTGAGTGGTCCACCCATCAAAAACACATGCCTCCAATTTGGAGATGAGGAAGTGGTGAGGCACCATGTCAAAGGCCTTGCTCAAGTCCAGGTAAATGACATGGGTCACCCTCCCTTCGTCAACCGATGCTGATACCTATTTCAGTAGGTTTAGGTGTGCTGGAGTATGTATAGATATTTAGGAATTTACAAATCACTTCTCTCGTAATCTGTGTTTCCTTAAGAGACGCTGTTATTAATATGTCCTACCAAATAATGGATGGGTATTTTCTAGAAAAAGATTGGGGGACATTAGGAGAATGACACTTCATACTTCTCCAGGTAATTAGACTGGGTTTCATTCTGTTACTGTAATGAAAATCTAGTATTTGCCACACCCTGGGAATGCAGAAACTTTTTTTTTTTGTTTTATTTAAAGGTATTTGAGTATAAAAATAATTGTTAAAAATGTAATAAATTTCAAGTACATTACTTGGCTTTTGTGGTTTGATTCCAAAAAAGCCTGTTACAGTACAACATTTGTGAGAGTGGGGCAGGTCTATTCTCACTACTGACTTGTGACAGGACGAGGGGAAATGGCCTCAAGTTGCGCCAGGGCAAGTTTAGGTTGGATATTAGAAAGAACTTCTTTACAGAAAGGGTGGTTAGGTACTGGAATGGGCTCCCCAAGGAGGTGGTTGAATCGCCATCCCTGGATGTGTTTAAGAGCTGCTTGGATGTGGTACTCAGGGATATGATTTAGCAGAGGTTTGTTGTTGTGGTATTGTTTTGTGGTTGTTTTTTAAGAGATAGGCTACTGGTTAGGCTGCGGTTGGACTTGATGATCTTCAAGGTCTTTTCCAACCTGAGTAATTCTATGATTCTATGATTCTATGATTTGCAGCTTATTCTAGTGTTTGCATTTTCTTTATAAGCTGAATGCTCTTCTGTGCAGTAGCAAAACTAGAATTAACAAATCTGTAGTACTGTACTGAAAGCTGGAATTCCTAGATGTTTTCAAACATGATTTTTTGTGTGAAGTTCATCAAAAATGTTAAGTTTAATCAAAATTCAGACAGTCCAAAATATTTAAAGTCATAGAACTGTAGAATAATTCAGTTTGAAAGAAATCTCAGGGCATCTCAAGTTCAGCATCCTCTTAGCCCTGAGATAAGACAAACTTTCTTTAGAGTTTATGTGGTTGGCTCTTGGAAACCTAGGAGAGGGATTACACAACTCTGGGGATAGTGTTCTGATGCCTGACGGGTTTCAGTGGAAAAGCTTTTCTTTAAATAAATTTGGAGCATATAAATCACCAGATATGTATTTTTCATGATTGTTCCTCTCCTGTCAACATTATTCTTTTCAGTGTAGCTCCATACATGGTTGTGCCAAATGTTTTGAAGCAAGACTTGCTTAGCTGGAAGTTGTAAATGATGCAGTTCTTACTGTGATTCTGTATAAATATTATATATATTCTAATTGATCTCCAGATTTTTCAGGGGGAAAAAAAAATCAGCTTAAATACTATACTACTTCACTTCATGGAAGTAAATAAGCAGATTAACATTTCTTTTAGGAAAGTTTAAGTTATCTGAAGCACTATTGATTAATAGTACCAGACAATATTTAGTGATTGTGTTTTTATTAAAAATTTGTCAATTATTTGCACAATTGTAAATTGCATTGTGCTGTATGTTTGTAGTGTGATGGTTTTTGTCTCAGTCCTTAAAAGTTAATGCAGTTTTATTTTGGTAGTAGAATATTCAGGCAGCATTTTTTAATGATATTTGTCAAAGGAAATGACTATGCCTAACCTGGAAGCGTGAAATAGATAAGAAATGATTAAAGGCCATATAATTATAAATAATCACTTTTGTTTTTCTACTTTTGCATTCAGTGCATTGACATAAGTATTTGCCTGTTAGTCACTGCAACCATTTTACAGCGTCTAACTAGATTTCACAAACTGCTACTATTAGCTTTCATAATTTTTCATAAATTTAGTGCCAATGTAATAACCGTATATGAGTACGTGGCTGGTTGTCAGCCTGTAAAGCTTTAGCTTTGTATCTGTTCGTTAATAGTTCATGTTATGACTAATGTGTTGGGTTTTTTTCCCCCTTCAGTATGAGGCTTACAAATTTAGATTTGATTCTTTTTAATAGCACAAAGAAGATTATGATATTTAATGGGTAGTAATCTAATTGTTCCTGATACTGTTTGTCAGGATGCCTATGTTTTATCAATCTGCATGATTTTAAGGATTTGGAAATGAGCTTGAGTTGGAAGTTGATGAGCCAAAATTTAATTCTGATTCTGTAATCTCCATTAACATTTCATTCTTTTTCATGGTCTGATAAATCTCCTGCTTTCAGTCAGTGTTCCAGCTATTTCTGCTTACAGTATAAGCAAGCTTTGGAGTGCATTAATGTGCTTCAGATTGTGGTTATAGTTGCAAATACCTGTCAGAAAAATTTCCAGAGGTATTCCTAGTGAGACTTCTTAAATGCACAGTACAGCAGATGGCACTGGAAGAGCACATCTGTGGAAAACTTCAGCAATGCTATAATTCTTAGAAAATACTAGTGAAGCTACTGCAGTGTTGAGAGTTGTGATGAAATTCAGCAGCTTGCTTTAATGTATTCCAGGAAGGAATGCATGCTGAGCTCTTCTGTTTCAACTTCTGTAGATGCAGACAGTGAAAAATTTTACTTGCAAGTATGTTAGCCTATCTCACATTGAGGACTGTTTAAACATATTCATATGTAATGCAGAATTATTGTTGTTTTTTTTTTTTTTTTTTTTTTTCTGAAGTACATGCGAAGAAGAATGTTTGGATCAGTTGGGGTATTTGACTTCGTGATACTTTTGCTTTTTCTGTCTTGAATAAAAAAACATCTAAGATGTCATAATGTACCATGATTTCCTTTTATATAAGACTTGCTTAGACTCTCTCTGATTCGTTCGTGTTCTCAGTTTGCTTCAGAGAGCTTTAGTGAGGACTGTCATCACATGATTTTTATCATTTCCTGGATTAATGGGCTGGACTTCTGAATATATATGTGTGTGTGTATATATATATATATATATATATATATATATATATATATATAATCTATATCTGAGATGTGAAATATCACAAGTATAGGAAGAGACTTTCATGAGTTTGGGTAGTCAGGCATTTTGTTTGATTAAAAATACTGGCTGTTAAAGTAGATTGATAAGCATAGAACAAGTTTTGTTCAAGCATATTCAGTAGTCATTCTGAAAGAATAACATTGTCATTTCTGTATATATGCTGCCATAAAGATTTTTCTTTTGGGATTTTTTTAGATATTAGATTTCTGTTTATAGAAAAAGAACATGTCTTTGAAGTAGTGTGATGCAGATGGCGAAGAATTGATGGCTAGGATACAAATCTGTGTAAATCAAGCTTCTGAATTTCTGCTGTTTATGAGAAAAAGTTCAGAATCCTTAGATTCCTTTCACTGTCTTTTAGTTAGTTTTTTATATCATTGATTCTTTAGCATTTGTGTTCTTGAAGTCTGCAAAAGTTGGTGTCTGTCTTCAAAATCGAGAGGTGGCTCTCTCTGTCTCTCTCTCTTTGTCTGTGGTATATATTTTATTTATATATATATTTGTATATTTTAGGATTCTTGATCTCCTTCAGTTTGCCAAAGGCCAAGTTTGCTGCTGCAGTTTGTTCTGCTAACATGCTGTGTAATTGTATGCTTGTGGAATAATGATTGCTGATACAAGTACTCTACTTTCAAGGCAGAAACTGTTTCCCTATCTCTTCTATTTCCCTTGTCATTGTTCTCCCCTCTCTGCAGGGCTGCTTGCTTTGACTGGTTTAGCCAATGCTGAAGAAAAACAAGCTTAAAAGTCAAGCTTATGGGCATATGTTCATATGTGTACACATGACTATAGGAAATGCTAGGTGGAACAATTGCGTGGGACTTGAGAAGATGTGTCCGTGTAGTCCTGGCAGAAGTACTTAACAGCAGTAGTAGTACTAGACAATGAAAGACTGAACTGACCTCCTTTGTGTCTGAAAGTTTGGATTTATTTTATTTTTTATTTTATTTTCATAGAGGTTTTCTCTCAGTAGATGTTATTTTGCAGTTAAATTCTCTCTATTTTCATTGACTTGAAAAATAGTATGACCGTGACTAATCTCGCTTTAACCTGTATATAGGACCATTATTAGGAAGTGTGCATTTTATGTTCATCATTTTATGTTCTGCAGTTATTTTTGTGGGGTTGTTTTTACATGCCTTCTGAAAGAAAGAGATGTCTCTCTGCTTTACAGTTTTATATATGTACGTGTGATATATGTGTATTTTAAAACAGCATGATAAAAGCAGAATAAAGTTGTGGAAATCAAGGCACCAGTAACAGATTCACATTTTGAGTCTCACTGATTTCCAAGTCAACATATACATTTATTTACTCTATATGTTTATTTATCTATTTATTTACTCTCTATACATTTATTTGATTCCCTTTAATTAAGTACTGCGATTTCTGTTTTATTTAGAGGGAAAATAACAAACAACAACAAAAAACAACCCTTGTGAATTATTTTAAAAATATTTCTTTTGTGAAGTTGATTGTTTTTTATTTACTTACAGGAGATGGCTCTTGAAGTTAAATGAGGCTGGATAAAACACATAAATGAAGCAGAAGCTGCTCTGCATGTGTTAGGGCTATATCACCGCAAGCACTGCTGATCAGCCAGACTTGGTTACTTGTCATAATGAAGAAAATTAGTCTCAAAACAATTCGCAAGTCCTTTAACTTAAATAAAAGTAAAGATGAAAGTGACTTTGTAGTGGTTCAACAGCCCTCGTTAAGTGAATTTGGAAAAGATGACTCCCTATTTGGCAGCTGCTATGGTAAAGATTTGGCTAGCTGTGAAGTCAATAGTGAAGACGAAAAAGGTGGCAAAAATAGATCAAAAAGTGAAAGCTTAATGGGTACGTTAAAAAGGAGGCTTTCAGCAAAGCAAAAGCAAAAAGGCAAAGGCAACACACCATCTGGAAGTTCTGCAGATGATGACACCTTTTCTTCGTCATCTGCTCCAATAACTTTCAAAGATGTGCGAGCTCAAAGACCTCTGAGATCCACTTCCCTCCGTAATCATCATTACAGTCCAACTCCATGGCCCCTTCGACCTACAAATTCTGAAGAGACTTGCATAAAAATGGAAGTGAAAGTCAAGGCCTTGGTCCATTCCTCTAATCCAAGCCCAGCACTGAATGGCGTTCGAAAGGACTTCCATGACTTGCAGTCAGATAACGTGTTCCAGGAACAAAACAATGCATTGAAAAACACGGAATCTCAGAATGGGGACTTGCATCTTCATATTGATGAACATGTGCCTGTAGTTATTGGATTAATGCCTCAGGACTACATTCAGTATACTGTGCCTTTAGATGAGGGAATGTATCCTTTGGAAGGATCACGTAGTTACTGTCTGGATAGTTCCTCACCCATGGAAGTTTCAACTGTTTCTTCTCAAGTGGGGGGAAATGCTTTCCATGAAGAAGAGAGTCAAGTGGATCAGGATGTAGTAGTTGCACCAGATATCTTTGTGGACCAGGCAGTAAATGGTTTGTTGATTGGTACCACAGGAGTTGTGTTGCAAAGTCCAAGAGTTAATCATAGTGATGTCCCTCCACTTTCACCTTTGCTACCTCCAATGCAGAATAATCAAATCCAAAGGAACTTTAATGGATTGAATGGCACAGATGCCCATGTGGCTGAAAGTATGCGCTGCCATTTAAATTTTGATCCTAACACTGCCCCTGGAGTTGGAAGAGTTTATGATTCTGTACAGAACAGTGGTCCTATGGTTGTGACGAGTCTCACGGAAGAACTGAAAAAACTTGCAAAACAAGGATGGTACTGGGGCCCCATTACACGTTGGGAGGCAGAGGGAAAATTAGCTAATGTGCCTGATGGCTCGTTTCTTGTTCGAGATAGTTCTGATGATCGCTATCTTTTAAGTTTGAGTTTTCGTTCCCATGGAAAAACACTTCACACTAGAATTGAACATTCAAATGGTAGGTTTAGCTTTTATGAACAACCAGATGTGGAGGGGCATACATCTATAGTTGATCTAATTGAACATTCGATCAGGGACTCTGAAAATGGAGCTTTCTGCTATTCAAGATCCCGATTGCCTGGATCTGCAACTTATCCAGTGAGACTAACAAATCCAGTATCTCGGTTTATGCAGGTGCGTTCTTTACAATACCTGTGTCGTTTTGTAATACGTCAGTACACCAGAATAGACCTGATTCAGAAACTGCCTTTGCCAAACAAAATGAAGGATTATTTACAGGAAAAGCACTACTGAAAGCTTATGGGAATCTTGCATCTTGCACTTTGGGAACAACAACAACAAAAAGAGATTGAATTACAGTTTACAGACTTTCATTATTATCAAAATCCTTTGCTGCCATAATGATATTTCATTTTTGTGTGTAAAAGAAAGGTAATGCATTTGGATTTATGTTTGTTTTGGGGGTTTTTGTGTATTTTGGGGGGCTTTTTTTTTTTTTTTTTTTTTCTTTTTTTGTAAAGAATGATCTCAAGTTTATTTTTAGAAGTGTGAAATAGCTATCTTTCATCAATGTGCAGATTAATCACAATGTGAATGATCAAATTATCCTTAATTTCCCCCAAGTCCTTTGCTGCTATCCACTGTGATTTTTATGCATTGAAAGCACATTTCATGTGTATTCAACCATAAGTAAAAGTCAATGAAAGTTGTTCAATGGATTTTTATTCCTTTAAAGTAGCCTGTTTGAAAAAAGATGATCATGGTTAAAAACATTGGTATTCTAAATTAAGGAATTTACATCTATGTTAAAAATGATTTCCTAGTTTCCTAATCATAAATTTCTATAGAGATATGCCATAATG
This sequence comes from Excalfactoria chinensis, assembly GCF_039878825.1. Lineage (NCBI taxonomy): Eukaryota > Metazoa > Chordata > Aves > Galliformes > Phasianidae > Excalfactoria > Excalfactoria chinensis. The sequence goes on from NC_092826.1 coordinate 53,330,208, forward strand.
TGGAACTTAATAGAGCTGTGTGATAAAGACATGCTTATGCAGCAGATATCTTAAAAACAAACAAAAAAACCCCAAACCCAATAAAGAACAAAACACCTTTCTCTTAAGCCTTGTATTGTCTGTACACTACTTTGTGTTTGAGAAAGTTGGTTCAGCTTTCTTATTGTCTCAGTATTTTGTTCTTTTAAAAATGGCCTTTAAAAAAAAAAGTCTGTGAGAGTCAATTCATCACACCTATGAGGAAGTTGCAGTATCGGGATGACATCAAATATCTTTAAATGCCATGAATTAAATAAGCCAACTCCTACCAGGCCCTTCTTCTGTCTTACCTCTCTTTGGGCAAAAATATGCCCTGAAAGTATAGGAAGACACTAGGAAATGCTTTTACTGAAGTACGAACTGTTAAGCCATTTCAGGGATTGGGTAAAACTAATAGGAGAATTTCTACAATATTTATTCAAAATAATAGAGGTTTCATCATTTTCCTTTTTTTTTTTTTTTTTTTTTCTTTCTTTTTTTTTTTTTTTTTTTTTTTTTTTCCCACTTCTGAAATGCAGTAATACACTACTGTTATTTGCATCATTCTATTTTTTATTTATTTTTTCTAATGTTCTTTGAGGAGGAAAAAGTAGGAGTAATGGTGTTTCAGATGGAAATTGTGTGAAATGAATCTCTAAAGCTCTATTCTGATAGGCCCTGATATTCTGGGAAGGAGAAGTTTGAATATATGTTGACCACAGAAAATGTTTCAGTTAACTGTCATGAAATATGTTTTGACATATGAAATATTGAATCAATTAAGTAAATGTTTATGATATCTGTCGAAGATTCTGGCATTTGAAAAGCTTACAGTTATTCTGACATTCGATAGGGAAAAAGACTTTCAGTTGGGAATACAGGTTCCTCAGTGTAATCTTTCATTCATGCAATGTTAATCCATGGCATTTTTTTTGTTTCTTTTTTTTCTTCCTTCTTGCCCATGATTCTGTCCCTTTTATGTTAAAGGAATCATGGCTAACCGACTTGGGAGGGAGGCTTACTCTGCTTCCCTCTGCCCCTAGATTGTAGCATTTTAGAATGTCATCTTCCCCATCTCTGGTAGGAGTTGCTAGTTAGTAAACATCACCATAGAAAGGGCTGTTTATCTTTGATACAGCTTTCTTTTTTAGGTCATTTTCTTTTTCTTTTTCTTTTTTTTTTTTTTTTTTTTTTTTTTTTAATCTAGCCTTTTGTCCCCTGAAGTGAGTCTTTTGTAATGAATACACTATTGCTGCAAGGTGGTGTAATAGCACTACATCTTGGGTTGCCTGAATTGATAGACAAAATTTATATTTTTTTAATTTATTTTTTGACCATAATGTTTAACAAAAAAGTTTAAAAAAAGAAAAAATAGAAAAACAAAGGTAGATAAAGGCTGCCTTTGCTTTTAAGGGAGCGAGAGTAAGGATTTCTTCTTTAGTCTGATAAAAGTTTTAAATTAAAAAAAAAGAAAAATAAAAAGTCAGAGCTGTCTATATACATAATTTGTTTCTGCCATTGAGATACATGTATGCAAGTCTGAATTCTGTTTCCTTTTTTTCCCTCTACTGACATCTCCCCAGCCGTAAACCCTCCCTCCCCCCCCACCCCCCCCGAATCAGAATCACTAACATTATTCAAAAAAGGCACAATAACCTATTGTATGGTACAGTGTTCTGATTCTGTCTGTGAGGAGGAAAAAGAAAAATCATTTTTATAGATTTCAGATGCATACATCTTGGGGAAAAAAAACCTCTGGCATTTACTTCACTTTAAAAATTCTTTCCCTGTGGAAGCTGGAGGGCCTATGCATTCTACAGAATCTTTGAAAGATTACTGTATAATAAATATTTTCATTGCCATTTAATACCACCATTGAATGCGTTAAAATTATACTATGCCACATGTGTTAATTTAGCAGTAACTACATTGAAATCAAAATATTTGAAGCTATAATATCCCAGTCTTATTGCTGAATTGAAAAATATGTAAGAACACATGCCCATGCCTTTTCAGATTTGTTTGTTCATTCTTATGTATTGATGAACTAGTTCTGTTGTCCAGTTCTTGAATTGCCTCCCTTGCTATATTCTTTGTTTAATCAGGTCAACTTACTGTTGTCATTTACCCCCTCCTATAAAGCTTCCACAAAGGAACACTTTAAAGTACTGGAGGCCTAGGATGTGGACACCACATAGTACTTTTTTTCTTGATACAAATAGTGGTGATATTTCTACTGAGGTTGAAATACTTAAAATCAGTAGTAAGTTGACAAAAAAACAAAAACCCCAGTACTTATTTTTTCAGGTTTCATTATTCTGAATTTCTCTGTATGTTTTATGCTAAGGTAATTGGCCAGCCAGGAGAAAGAACACAGAAAAAATACTTTGAAAACCTTAGGGGTACTTCATATAATAAATATTAATACAGAATAAACACAGTAACACTTAATTTTGAGGCAATTTAAAATACTCAGAATAACCACAAAAATTTGTTTTTTTTTTTTTTGTCTACTTCATAAAATTTAGAGAAGCAATATGTCCTTGAGAAACAAAAAGAAAAGTAACTGAAGATTTAAAATAGCTACACTAAGAAAAAGTTAACTATGATTTTCATGGAGTAGAAAAGTAACTGTTTATTCAACACAACAGTTTAAGCATTCAAAAGACAGGCCTTTTATGCAGCTGAATTGTGGAACAATGTTTTTCAAAATGAAACTTTGAAATAAAACTTCTTGTTTTGAGCTTATGAAACAAGTGAAATTATTGGTAACATTTGTGTTTCGCCGATTGATTAGAAGAGTAAAACAGTACCTTTTATTTGAACATTTAAAAATTTGCACAGTTTTTTTTTTTTTTGTTTTTCTTTTTTTTGAATTTGTAAATCAGTGTTATGAACAACTGAAAGTGATTTGTATTCTTTTATCAATTTGAAGGATATAGCACTTATCCTGCTCTTGACATAGCGAATACCATCTCTGGATAAAAATGTTTTTTTCTGTCAGAAGGATCTGAAATGCAATTAATAATTAAATTCTTTGTTCACCAATGAACTGACTTTATATTTTTTTTAAAGCCAATTTCTTTCTATGAATATTGGGTGCTGGGCTAAGTGAAATCTGTGCAGTTTTTTTTTTGTTTGTTTGTTTTTGTTTTTGTGATGCATTTCATCTATGTGATTACCAGAATTATAAATTTAAAACAGCATACCAGCAATATATGGGCTATAATTCTGTTGAGGAAGTATTTCTCTGTTACTGTATTTTCAATTTCTGAGCTAAGCTATGGACGAATTTCATTTCAATCTTTTTAATACTGCAAAGAAATACTGAAAAAATAGAAACATCCTTTATAGGTAAAATATGGACAAGATGGTAGTTCATGGTATGGCATTGATATGTCTGGAAACTTCTAAATTCTACAAAGATAATGAAAAATTCCTAAAAGATTTTCTATGACTTTATGTTGGGTTAAAGAATTTTTATAGTGATGATGGAGTGCCATGAAGTTAATACTTGCAATCCAGATTGCTGTAGTTTACACTTTTCTCTGTTTCAGACCTGGTGTGCACTATTTGTACTAAGCACGCCACAGAGTGAATTATCCAAAGTCCATTGATTTTAATGTGTTTTGGTTTGTAAACAAAATTATAGTAATTTCTTGCACATTTTGGAGAAATAATTGTATAAGGATTAATGTATCTGCTTCTGGATACAGTGTGTAAATAAAAATTTCATTCACAAGAAGATTTGTGGAGTGTTCTATACCTGGATGAAGTTCAGTAACTGAACAAAATAAAAAACCAGCCTGAAAGACGTAGAATTTGAGCATCTGACTTAAAAATCTAGATTCTATTGACTGTATCTGTTCCATGTGTTCTTTTTACCACTGCTAATAGACCTTTTAAAATGAAATATTTCTATATACAAATTGTATTAATGCCTACTTTTAAAAGTACAAAATTTTTGAGAACATGATTTTTACAATATTTGCATGTCTGCTGTGAGTTATATGTACTTTTTTTTTTCCTAACAAACATTAACATTAACAGTACGAGAATTTGTAACGGAATCCCTACTTTTCTCCTGAGGTACCAAGATGGGCAAGAGTTCTTATTTATTTCCAAAATATGAAATAATATGTGGTGTTGATATTCACATGTTCACTTGATGCTTTCCTAGATTTTGTTTTGAAGAGTGAATGACATTTTAAAGTCAGAAAAATCATACAAATATACCAGAAGGTAAGGAATTTGTATGTCTTGAAGGATATGCATAGTTCACATGTTTTATTCTAGTTGTGGCCTACTTAAACTTATTTGCACTCTTGAATTCAAGAAAACACTTGCCACTTAGGGTCTAGTTATAAATGTGTTTTTAAAACAAACAAAAACACCTTGATAGCTAGTGAAGAGTGTTCATATTGTCAATTATTGTCTACAGCTGATATGTGCTTTGTTGTGTATTCTGTTACTTAGGTCCTAAACCAAAATCCAGGGACAACTCAGTTTTTGCCACCTAAGAAAAATCTACCTTCTTTTTCCTACTGGGGTTGATGTTATTACAAGTTTGGTATGCATGTGCGATTACATCAAGATGGAGATCTTGAATACATGTTACTCTCTGATTTTGTTCTTTTGTTCACTCCAGTAAATTTGGTGAATAAGAAAAGCATCCTCAAATGGCAAGCAAAGAAAGGTGAGTTGCAGTTAACTTTACAGCTGCATAGCATGGATGCAAGCAGGGCTGAAATGTTTATAATCAAGATACCTGTAATCCTATTTACTTCTACCTCACATTCAGTCAGCTTCATAAATAGAAGAGTGGAATAGAAATGCTAAAGCCCTACCAAGATGCAGAAAACATAGTATATGTTTGATACTGTAACCTTGCACCAGGACACAAAGTCTGAGCTTCATGTGACAGGGATGTGAGTTAAATTATCCTCTCCAATCAAGGGAAGTCCTCAGAGACTATAAAAGTGTAAGATGGAGTAGAAATCCCTAATATTGAGAGAACAGAGTATGCTACTAAGGTAGTATTCAATTAATTTCCTGCAAAACTAAAAGACAGAAAAGTACAGGAACATGACAGCCTTGTTCACTTTTGTCTCTTGTAGATGATGATGAATTTCACATCCTTATGTTTTCTTTGTCTTTCATTTATTCACTTCAGTTTTGTTGGATGAGTCAAAAAACAAACAAATGTAAAAAAAAATAAATCCAAAGCACCAAAATTTGGTAGGAAGAATGCACGGGATAGAAATTGTTACTTTCTTTTTACTTACTGTGGGAACTTTGGTCAGATTACAGGCTGTTGCACAAAATTTAATATTGACTTCATTAACGTCTTCATAGCAGTTAGATGATAGGAAGCATTCATCAAAGAATCATTTTAATTGGGAGATAATTAATTACTAGTGTGGGTTAATATAATGTGGGAAGTGAAGATAATCTCATCATCGTCTTTTTATACTTAATTTATGATATATTCAAGTTTCTTATGAAGATAATTCATTACTGTCCTCAAGTGCAAGGTCTTAGACCTGGGTCAAGGCAACCCCACTAGGAGTACAAGCTGGGTGATGATTGAGTAGAGTCCTGCTGTGAAGGACCTGGGGGAACTAGTGGATGAGAACTGGACATAAGCAAGCAATATGCCCTTGCAGCCCAGAAAGTCAACTGTATCTTGTACTGCTTTAAAAGAGGAGTGGCCAGCAGGTTAATGGAGGTGATCCTGTGCTGGTGAAGCCTCATCTGGAATACTTTGTCCAGATGCAGAGTCCTCAGTGCAGAAGAGATATAGACCTGCTGGAGCACATCCAGAAGAGGACCACAAAGATGATGCAAGGGGTGGAACACCTCTCCTACAAGGACAGGCTGAAGGAGCTGGGGTTGTTCAGCCTGGAGAAGAGAAGGCTGTGAGGTGACCTGATAGTGACCTTTCAGTATCTAAAAGGGAGCTACAGAAAAGACAGGGACAGACTCTTTTGTGGAATCTGTGGTGACAGAACAAGGGGAAATGGTTTCTAAGCTTAAAGAGGGTAGATTTAGGTTAGGTATAAGGAAAAGGTCTTTTACAGTGTAGGTGGTGAGGCACTGGAACAAGTTGCCCAGAGATGTGGTTGATGCCCCGTCCCTGGAGACTTTCAAGGCCAGACTGGAATAGGCTCTAAGCAATCTGATGTAACAGTTGTCCCTGTTCACTGCAGGTGAGTTGGGTTAGGTGACCTTTAAAGATCCCTTCCAATTCTGAGAATTATGTGACTCTATAATATGTAGAATCAAACTTGTAGCCTGTTGTCATTAGGTTGCTATCTTTTCTCCAATTAATAGCAATTCTGTATGGGAAAATTGTATTTGAATTTTATTTTCTTTCTCAATTTGTTAATTTTGGAAAGCCTTTACTTAGATGGGGAGACAGTTTTGACACTGTCACTTCTTCAAAAGAACATTGACGTCAATAAAATTTTAAAGTAAAAATAATTTTAAGTGGAATCTGTTAACAGAGAGTTTGCAATGGATAGTTATAAAGTGGAATATTGGAATTACCTCTTATTTATTCATTTCAAAAACAGTAAGTGTTGCCATTATCATTAGAGGCTGTTTTCTCTCTAGTAGTTTGTAAATATAGTAATTTATCATATTGCTTAATTGTTGCAATAGGCTCTCAAACTGTAACATGATACAATAATTAAATATCATTTAAGTCCAGATTGGATGGGGCCCTGGACCTCAGGTGTCCCTGCCTGCAGCAGCAGGGTTGGAGCCTGATGATCCTTGATGTCCCTTCCAACCCAAGCTATTCTATGATTACTTTCATTGATGATGTTGTACTGAAATGTGAAGTGCTGGAGGCACAAGATGGAAGCATGATGAAATCATGGCTAATGCCAAAGAATCTTGCAATTATTTACTTTGCAAAAGACTCAAAATCATCAAGTTCACCACTCGATCATATCCCTAAGCACAACATCCATATCTCTTAAGTACCTACATGGATGGTGACTTCATCACTACCCTGGACAATACATAACCATAGTTTCTGTGAAGGAATTCTTCCTAATATCTGATCTAAACCTCCCCTGGTATAACTTGAGGCTATTTTGTTGTGTCCATACTTCAAAGACAGAAAATGCCTGGAATAAGTGTATGAAGTAATCCCCATCTCTACCTCTCCTCAACTTTCAAATTCTTTTTATAAAAAGCTACTTGCAAAACTGTGATTCCAAAAAGCTTTTTAAATAAAAAAAAAATAATAAAAAATCAGCCCTTAAAATTTGTTTGAGTATAGCTAATATAGTTTAGTGGCATATATTATGCACTGACAAACCTGTGCTCAATATAAAAAAATAAAAAAAAAATAAAAATATAATTGCTCAATAAATGAATATAATTTAAAAAATATATTGCTTAATAAATGAAAGTGATACATTTTTAAAATATAAACAGTGATACAATTTTAAGATTAATTCAAGTTAGTCCTATAACATACATAAAATCTATTTCATATAACTTTTCAGTAAATTAGTTATCCGAGTGTCACTGAAAATCCTAGTAAATACCCAAATTATTTGATTACTTACATATAGAGAGATTTATTTATATCACAATTAAACTTGAGCTCAGATGTAATATGAGGAGGGTATGGTTTGGTTTGGTAGAAATTTGCTCCTTTAAAATTGAAGGCAGTGTGTTCAGTCACTGGAACATTATTATTCTTGTAAAATTTGTGATATTTTATATGATATACAATGCAGTGCAAGGGAACCAAATAGCTAGAAAAATAGCTCTCAGGAATGGCTTTATAATCTTTTTATTAAATAATAATAATATTTTTTTCATAACGTAAATTTTAAAGTAGAAATGTTTGAAATTCATGATTTTCTCTAAGAAGTTAATATTATGCCTTATGATGCTGACAGTTCTGTCCATTTATTTCTCCATCAGGCTATGTGAGTTTGCAGAGGTGTCAGTTCTTTTCAGCACTGTAGCTCTCAGTTGTGACTCTTCTCCCCATGCACATTTTACCCAACGTGATCATTTACAACCCAGTGTCCTTCAGGGCTTTAATTACTGTTTTAGTGCCATTTTCCCCAGTGCCCTTTGCAGCATCACTGGCATGTTTGCTGCATGGGATATCCATATTAAGACCCACAATGGAGCCTAAAGATAAACCACATTCTTTGCTCACTGTCCTTTTATGCTAGAGAGAGGAACAATATAAACATAACCAGTTTGCTGGTACTGTGTGTGCCAAGGCGCAGGGTCCTGTGAAGGGGCTCTCTGCAAGGCCTCTGGGTTTAAGCCTTTGTCTGGTTTATGTTGTGTGATAATGATTGCTGCTTGACAGCTTGAAGGAAGCTATCCTGCAGTCTGAGGGAGCAGATTAAGTATTTGTTTCTAGAAGTCTCTAGAAATCCTTCCCATACATATTAGTGCCTGAGGCTATTCATGGTTTAAGGCAGCAGTTCACAGGAGCTGTCATAACAAGAATACGAATAGCATGCCAGAAAAGTGAGCTTCCAGTCTGCTTGCCCTGCATGTGACCTGCCATTACTCAGTGTCACCATGTGCGGCTCCACGTTGATACAGCATGTGAGTCCCTGGCTGGGGGCAATGAAACAATTTCACCTAAGTGAATGCAAGGAGTGTGAACTGGGATCATTTGTTGTCTTTCCCAAAACAAGATCTAGGGGACAAAAAGTGAGTGCAGGAAGGATAATTTCAAAAACTGAAAAAATTAAACAACAACAAAAACAACAAAAAAAAAAAATATCCAACACAGCCAACAAAAGGAATAAGTTTTTTATATGGCAGATCTTCAGGTGTGAAACTCCTTATTGGTGGTTGTGGTTGATGAGAAGAATGTATGTAGTCCAGAAAATACACGAAGTTATGCTAAATGCAGCAATGGCTTGGGGTGGCTGTGAGAGCTTTTGAGGGAAGTATTGATTGAGATTTTCCTATTTATGTTGTGTTTTGCATAGTTTGGTTCTTACTTTACAAACATAATATTGAGCTGTTAGGACCTTGGTCTGACTATATACATACACATTTGTTTTTACTTTAGATAAGAGATTGTAAGTCTTATGCCTTACTTTCAGTTGGGAAGGAATTGTTTTCTTCAGAACATCTGGTATGACACTGTATTTTGGTTCTAGAGAAATTAGCACTGTGGCCAGCAATGACCAAGTTATCACATCTTAAAATCCTGACTAACAGTTTTTTCAGGGTCTTTAAGATTGGTATTTGAAGCAACATAAATGTATTTGAAGGCATAAAATAATTTCACTGAAATTTGTATTAGAAAATAATCTGACCTGGTCATTCATATATCTGTAGTTATACTGATGTATCTATTTCATATAACATTGTAGGTCTATTTTGAGTTGCAGAGGTGATTAAATTGCTGGAGGAAAATGAAGAAAAAAAATTGAGAGAAGTAGGGAAAAAATCAATCATCCTTTTGTTTTAATATGCGAGTAAGTGATGCAGTGCCACTGGAGTGGATAGAAATGTATTGGATAAAGATGAATAGCACTATTTTACATTGCAGGGATTTTGCTTTGAAGACAAGATTGTCTTCAAAGACCTATCAGGAATGATATTTTTTCTTTCTCTCTCTTTTTTTTTTGTTATTTAATTTTTTTCTTTCCTGATCGTCTTGGAAAAGATCAAATGCTTGGCTAATGAATGGATTAGTGCGCTTTCTCATTGCTTTATGAGTTCAGATATTTCCCAATGGAAATACACAAATAGATTTTGATAATGAACAAAGGGAAGATACATTTTAGTGCAAAAGTACTGATACTGAAGGGCATGTCAAATACTGGAAGTTTTTTCTGTAGGAAAGAAACTGAAAACCTCCAAGGAATTTGGTCATAGATTTTTTTTTTAATGGTGGGAAGTAATTAAAAGAAATAAGTGCATAATGAGTGATTTCCTAACTCTAAAAGGATACTAGAAGGATCTGAATTTTCTATCTGCAGCACTGGCAGGCATAAGAAAATCTGGGGCCTCATACACTGAGAACTGTAAAAGCTAGTGCATTACCCCATCTTCTTTTAAGACTAAGATTAAAATGTATTTTTAAAAGTTGCATTTTTGGAACTGAGCTTGGAGGTGATATTATAGGATGAAAAGTCAGAGATCTTAGAGGAAAAAAAAAATGACATATTCTAATTTTGGGGGGTGGATACTGTGGAAAATTTGCACTCAGCACTCATCTACACTTAATAGTATGATAATATACCATTACATCCTCATATTTTCTTAGTAATAACTATGCTTTGTTTTGAAACTACGTTAGCACATTTTGAGACAGTCTTAAGCTTTTCTGTGTAAAGGCTCTCACTCTATACAGTTTTTCAAAACTCATTTTTCTATCAAACTCTCAATAATAGTAAAATAGATAATATTTTATTACCTTTTATTACCTATTCTTATAAGTCCTCTGTCTCTGTCTCTGTCTCTATGTTCAGGCATAAGCATTGGGCTGTTTAAAAAGGAGGACAAAAAAGATTTATTTTTTACTTTAAAGGAAGGAGTATCATCCTATTTTTCTCTCAACTTCTGAGAACAAATTGTGAGTCTGTTATCCAGCATGGGGTTTAATGTAGCTACCAGCAGTTATTTATGCTTTTCCCTTTTTAAGAATCCAATTCAGCATTGCCTGTTACTCCACTCTGTCTTCAGCAGTGGTACAAACTGGAGAAAAGCTGTGATGAACCTGGCTCATTCTGTATAAGACGATAGCTGTATGGCACAATCAAGGGCCTGCTTCACGAAAGTAGATAAGAAAACCCTTTCTTGACAGCTCCAGCACTTATCTAAACTTATCTATAGCAAAAAGTATCAAAGCCCTGAGGTTTTCACCTTTTTTCCCTATGTTACGTCCACTGATTTTGGATATTAATGCTGATTTTGGCTGAGCCAAGAGTTGTGTGACCTTGCACAAACTGTTTAATTTCTTTGATCCTCTAGTAAATTAGCCAAGCAACTGGATAAAAACAGGTAGGAAAGCTGAAAAGATTTCCAGAAACCATTATACATTGAGGTAAGGAATATGAGGGGAAGTTGTGAAAAAAACAGTGAGCAGGTTGCAGATTCCAAACAGATCATCAGTCTAACCAATTCAAAAGAATATTTCCAAGGAGTTACTTCTCTGAACTCATAATGTGACTGTCTCTTTCTGTGCACGTATGTTTATGCATCTACTTATGACTGAGAGAACACCGAAAAAGTTCAGACAGATTGAAGGATAATTTGTAGCCGTAAATATAGTAGTGAACTGGCCTTATGCCAGCATGAACAACATATAGACAATTGTTTACTTAGTACGAAAATTTCTGTAATGATGTATGCATGTGAATAAATAGCTTGAAGGCAAAGTATAAGCCAGTCATATAGAATGTGTGCAGTGATTTCCGTGCTGGATGTTTATGAAGAGGTACTTGGAATCAATTGAAGGTTTTTGTTTCATTTTTGATTTATTCTAAGCCCCAAAGCTCACTCTTCCATCAGGGAAGGAAAGTGGAACCTAACACAACTTCTGTTGGCAGTTGCATTTGGAAATGCAGTCAGGGTAGTATGCAAGCAAAGCTCAAGTTTTGGCTCAATTACATGAAATGAATACTACTTCAAAGATGATTCCTAGAACTCTGTAAATGTCTGGAAATTCTGCTTTTCCATGTTAAGTAAATTAGCCTATAGTATTTTCTGGGCTTGCCTTTTCTTTTTTCACTTTAAGAAAAAACGGAATGCTTGAATTTATGTTCTATGACTAAAGCTTATTTCCATATTCTTTTGTATTATATAAGTACAAGTTAAATTACTTTGAGACATAAATAAAGACAGGCAGTTCCACTTGACCTTTTTGGCTAGAAAATCAGAAGCAATTCATGTCATGACCACTGTTCTTACTAAATGTGATGGCATTGCTTTACCAAGGCAGTATAACCTGCTAAATGTAGATAAGGCACTGCAGAATTTAGACAGTTACTAGTCAAGATTTTGTGGGAATTAAGATTCTGTAGGTATTGATGGTAGCTCATCTGTGTATTCTGTTAACAGAAGAAGATTCTTTGGCTGTTGACACTGAATCATTATGGAAATATTTCTAGGAAATGAGTCAAGCCAAATGGTTTTGCCAAATAAAGTGAAATGCTAATTTGAGGGTATAAGAACCTACTTCTTTTTTATTTTTTGTTAAATGTTGTTCCCAAGCTGGTAGATGTTGACTTATTTTAAGGAACTTTGACTTACTAAGAAATATATATAGCTAATTACCCGTTTCTTCATATTGCTAGGCCTATCTTGATTTTTAAGGTTATCTTTGATTTCAGTATGCCTAAGTAGGCTGATGATTATTCTAGTGGTGATCTGAACTTGAAAAGAAAAGCAATGAACAATTTACACTTTTGTTCTGAGATATGAAAATGATGTCTATCCTTTTCACTTTTTCTGGTTATTGAATAGAAAAATTAAGAAGTAGCTTAAAACCAAAGAAGTCTTTGACAGTCCTTTACTTCAGGTTTCAAAGTTTGTTCCAGTGCAGACTATAATTGAGATGGTAGTTTAGAAATTGACTGGTAAACAGAATATTTTGTAATTAGATTGATTATTTCTCCAGACCATAAGTTTTGTATGTTCTTGGAAAGCAATACAGAGAGAATTCACCTTTATAATTTCCAGTTTCTGCTGGCATTGAAATCAAAGGGCTTTGCAGGTGTTAGAATAGCACTGACTGTTTTTGCAAATTTCAAGAGAGAGTCAATTTTGTTTTATTATCTTATTTAGCAGCTGGGATAGATCATAAGCCAATATGATGTTGGCAGGTAATTTAACAGGTTATCCGATCACTATTTATTAGTAAATATGAGGAGTCACTCTTCTAATCTGAAATTACACCATTCGAAGAAAGCTCTTGCCCTGCCAAGGGTCTCTTCTATGTGGATGGGGAGTTCTCTCTATACCCTTTTGTAGTGTACTGAGACAAATTGCTGTTCAATCAGGTGACTTTGCTTTCTGTCTTTCTTATTCAAACACTGTCAAACTAGATATCAGTTCTGTTTTTTATGAGCCAAGTGGCATCAGGATCATGATGCTTTCAATAGTGAAGGAAGTTGAATGGTGAAAATGTCATCATACTGGCCCAGCACTGAGGTATGCATCAGTGGGACTCCTCTGTGAAGGTGACTGGCAGTCAGTCAAATGCTGATTCCGCACCTTAGGACGTTAATAAGATCATTAAAAATAAAAACATTTTATCTGACCTTGGGGGCTTTGTAGAGGAAGTTAGGGACATAAAAAATCAAATGTGAAAGTAAATTACCTGCTAACAGTTGCTGGATAAGAAGACCAATGTTTGTTTCTCATGTTGGTACAGTACCCAAGGTACCCAAGGGTAACCCTGAAACCCCATTAAAAGTTTAAGTTGGACTGTCCACTTAATCAAATGTACCGTTGAGGGATATTCACCTCCTTTCATCTCTTAAACCATCAGTTGACCCAAAGCATTGAAGCTAGTTGCTGTAAAAGATTATCAGTGAATGAATATTTCTATCATAATCATTTACTATGCCACAGAGTCTCCAGGCTAATCCCTTGAATTTTAGTAATACTCCTATATTTTTAACATATAAAAATTAATAATTTAGTAATACTTTGCAAGTACTGTAAACTTGATAGCAGTGTATAATTAACAGTTAGTAGAAAGTAAAAAACAAGATTATCCTTTCAAATAAATAGTTGTGTAGATGGCATTATCGTATTTTGCAGGTAGTAGATAACCATTAGTTATATTTTCTTGTGAAAATGGGACAGCAATACCTTTCAAAGGAGCAATGTCAGGCATACTTGCTTCTTTACATTAGCTGAGTCTTGAATTTTCAGAAGAATTAACATATACTCTTTCAGCTTTCATGCCTTTGTGCTATCCCAAGACTCATAAAGCTAGGAGGATTGATAGGTTCAGCATTTTGCTCATGAAACATGGAGAAATCACTTACAAAGATGATTTATGATGTTGCAGTGAAACAGTTCATAAAGGATAATGTCTTTCTAGTTAGAATTCACATGCTGTTACATAGGAAAAGCATTGGCATTCGAAGGAGAAGTCAGCTGTGGTGTCATCAATTTATAACTGCCTATCTGAATATGAGACAGAGGGAATGCCCCATGAAGAATTTTATTTCTGGGAATACTACCTTCCCTGATAGTTAAACTTAATTACTCATAGAGGAAGCCATTTGACAATTAGCCACAGATTTGTGATTGTGCTGAGGGATGGATAGAAGAAAAAATGAGACACTAAACTATACAACATTTCTGTGTGTGCAGAAAAGGTAATTTATTTGAGAACGGGACTCTAATTCTTCTGTCTTAGATATATTATGATGACATAAAATGGGAAGATTGAGATAAGCTTACCAACCTTATTCCCACTCCAATATGGAGCAACAATAAGCTTAGGATATATTTTCTTCTTATCAGTTGACCTGATACTTTTCGATATGCACTGGAATGAAAGCTATTACAGTGGTCCCCAGATATTTGAATCTATTTCCATCCCCCTTTGCTCTTCCACATTTTTTTTACTAGTTCTGATTCAAATCTCAACACAGTTCTCTCAGTTTAAAACCAGCTCAACCAGATCTTAACCATCAGCTTGACTGTACATTGGGAGCAAAACAGCCTGTGCCTGCTGCTCCTGCCCTTGTGATCGTGGGAAGCAGACAAGTAGCTAATAACTAACACACTAATAAGACAAGCAATGGTCTCCAGGGATGAAGAATATTTTCTTTTCCTTTGAAAGTTCACAAATGTGTCTTTAAAAAAGTTTGAGGTACTCAGCTAGATTGAAGGAGAGTGGGACATATGTTGGTCGGCAGGGACTCAGCTGAAGTGACAGATAAAGATGGATTTGTTAAATTATTAGTGAAATGTGTAGATTCTTCTGTGTGCAGAAATAGAATAACAAGTCTTCAGGGACACACCTGAAGCTCTGTGAAGGGTAACTGGGGCTAGCTGCGGCATTAAGGAGCTGGACCAGACAACATCTTGCTTTCTAAGGCAAGTACAATACAAAAATCAAAGTGAAACTTTATATCAAAGAGAAGATAGCCTTTTTTTCACTTTCTTCCTTTAACTGTGAACTTCTCTGAATGAACAAGTTATCTGTCTGATATTACAACCACTGTATTGGTATCACTGAAGAATGTGCTACATAAACTTTGCCTAGATTGTCCCTACCATGTTTAGGGGTATATGTATCATATTTTCCTGATGTGACTACATGTAAATACTGGAAATGTGTGAGAAACAGGCAGAAAGAATACAAATTCAACCCAATCTTTACATGATTTTTACTCTGGCCTAGTAAAATGTACAGAATAAGAAATTTCAATAACAATAAACTCCTACTATTAAGATGAAGAAAATTATGAAATGGATTTGTAATTCACCCATAAAGTACACTGAGATGTTCAAGGAAAATACCATTTCATTGCCTACTAACTAGTGAGTAGGACGTTTACTGGTGGTGGTAATTTTTATCTCAACCTATGAGTTCTACTCCCCCCCCATTTGGTATCGGAACCCACTCAATGGGAGAAAATCAGTGAAAGGCTCAGTGGTGTTTAGCTACTCACTGTGCTAAACCATGACTATTTTTACCATTTTTAACCACAAGAGAAATTGGTATTTCTTTCCCCTAAAATTAACAAAAGCCTAATTTATGTATGTACATAAAAGGTGTAGAGTCCTTTCAGAACAAGGCATCTCTGAGTTTAACAATTTACTTTGGTTAAACAGTACAGTTTGTTGATGTTTACTTTCAAGAACTGTCTTGACTAGCTTTGATGGGGTATGTGAGTTTATTGAACACTGGCCATTTCAAACAGTTGTTATGTCCTATGGAGGATAAAGGTCTGTGTGAATTAAAAAACAAAACAAAACAAAAAAATAACCAAGAAAGATATGTACTTACAAAACCATGAGTGAGGTGTTTGCAGGCACTGAACAGGCAGCCTTTTTTGGTCAGCCTTTCAATGAGGAATTATAAAGGTAGGACAACCACTGCTTGACTTGATGAGTTTCAAATCAGGAAGAGAGGCACCATATTTTGGTAGGTATCGTATGCTCAGTAGAATTGTTTATCACTTCCTCTTTGGAAGAAATGTCCTTTTTACTGTTTGGAACACTTGTCTCAGGTACTAAAAGAGGGCCTTTTAGGTAACCATAAAGATATATGGGTTACAGTCTCCTTCTGTGGTTCTTGATGAAAACATCAGATAAAATAAGATGTGAATAATGCCCTTGTTGGTATTCTGATGTGGTTGTTTGCATAAAACCTTCAAATCTAGAGCATTTCATAGTTATTCAAAGACCATGATTACTATTTCTTGGTTATCTTTTATTCAGAACAGTAAGAGAAAATCAGCAAAATTATAAGGACAATAGTTGGCTGTTAGTTAGTTTTGCTGCTACTATTTTTGTCTAAAGAAATAAATTCTTAAGAAAAAAAAAAAAAAAAAGCAGGTTCTAGTTCTTTCAGGCTTTATTTCTGTACATATGTTCTGGGAGACGTATCTCCTTTATCTTCCTTTTCCCTCTGCTTACCTGTCACATCAATGACTATGGTAAGTACTGTTATATGAATGGCTCCTCTGGATAACCTGAGGGAAACAGCAAATGGTTTTGTGCCAGAAATCCTGCATGTGCAGAAAGCTGCATGTTTCATCTTTGTTCCTCATAAGACCACATTCTGTTTAGCATGGTTACTAAAATTCTCTGATAATAGACTAATAAAATCATGGAATAATTTTGAAAGGGATTTTAATCATTTAGTTCTAAACTCCCTCCCATGAGCAGGGACATCTTCCATTAGATCAGGTTGCCCTGAGGTAGGAGACTGTGTAAGGTGTACCAGTGATGCATCAGGTATTAGTAAATGCTGTGGTATTCAGTATCCTGCTAAGTAATTTACAGTTTTCAGTTATTTTCAGAGTTGCCTCAGTACCCGGAGTAGCTAGATTTTGGGATCACATTGGCCTTATTTGTGCTGCTATGTACATGTGGTTTCACCACTGAGAATTTATTTAAACATAGTAAGAGATGTTAAAGGCTTTGGGAGATTGGAGGCATTGCTCCGCTTGTGAGCTTGAAAAAACAAATCTCCTTTGAGAACCAATTGTAATTAACTTTCAGTTTTCTGGGTAATAGAGGATTTTGGTGCCCAAGAGAGGACAGCTAGCACAATCCTATGGAAATGAAGTTTTAAAAATGTAGTGTCTGTGAGAAGTCCATGCAATTCACTGCCATGTGTATAATTTTTTACTGTTTTTAGTCCTAGAAAGATTTGTGTTAACTGTAACCTGAAATGCTGAGAATGCCTACTTGCAAGGACATTAAGATGAACAGATTTTCCACTATACCAGAGATCCAAACTCATTATTTTTCTAAAACATGATATGATTGCATGAATTGATGCCAAAAATCCTGGAGGAATTTCAAGAGTCCTCAAATTCCATATGGGCAGAAAAAGAGGACAGATCTGAGGAAACTCAAATATATAGTAGCTTGGTGTCTTCTGAACTAATAAAGGGAATTGTTTCAGTTTTATTTGTGTCTGTGGCCACTATTCTGCTCACAAATAAGCAAAATTGCTACTGATAAGTTCTCAGAAATACCAATCAAAGCATTCACAAATAGGCCAATAATCATATCATGGCACCAAGTTGAGTGGTACAGTTGACACGCTAGAGGGAAGGGATGCTATCCTGAGGGACCTGGACAAGCTAAGAGGTGGTCAGATGCCAAGCTTGTGAAGTTCAACATGGCCAAGTGCAAGATTCTGTCTTGCGAGACCCCACCTGGAATACTGCACCCAGTTCTTGAGCCCTCAACACAGGAAGGACATGAAGTTGTTAGAGAAGGTCCAGAGGAGGGCCACAAAGGTAATCAGAGGGTTGGAGCACTTTCCCTTTGAAGACAGGCTAAGAGAGCTGGCACTCTTCTGCCTGGAAGAGAAGGCTCCAAGGAGACCTTATAGCAGCCTTCCAGTACATGATGGGAGACTACAGGAAAGCTGGGGAAGGACTTCTTATAAGGGCATGTAGTGACAGGATGAAGGGAAATGGTTTTAAACTGGAAGATGGTAGATTTAGACTAGATATTAGGAAGAAATTCTTTGCTGTGAGGGTGGTGAGACACTAAAAAAGGTTGCATAGTTAGGTTGTGAAAGCCCCTTCCCTGAAAGTGTTCAAAGCCAGGCTGGATGGAGCTTTGGTCAACCTGAAAAGCTGAACTCACCCAACTGGTGAAGGGGAAGCTCTGTCTATACAGAATTCTTCTGTCTGTCTGGCCCTTATATGTGCCAAGCTTGGCTCCTTCCTGGGTCCACACCTTCTGGTCACCTGGGAAGCACCTGAGAAGCCTGTGCTCCCAGACACATCCCTTAACCAGATGCTCAAATACCAGATCAAGCTATGGCCTAACAGTTTTCTTACAGCTATGTATAGAAACCAGAATCTTATCCAAGGGCTTAGGGAAAGTTAAACTACTTAAAAAGTCTGTTTCCTTGCTTTTAGACAGCTTTATCTCTTCAAGGTATGTACAATAGTTCTGTGCATAAAACTGAATGAGTCCTCAGTAAGATTAAAATGAGACTTCCTAGTCTTTCTTCACTAAAAACTGATGCTGAATGATGTAATAAATTCAGATGCAGTCTAAGCATAGAATTAATTTTCAATTATCTTTTTTTAGATCTTATTGAGTGATGGATTACTGAGCTTAAGTTTTGAATTACAAAATTAATCATTATTACCTACTTCTGTGAAGCGCATTACACACAGTTCCTTTTGAAATTATGTAGGTTTAAGATAGATTTATATGTCTGGTGATAAGCCCTAGAAATAACAATTTTCAGTCAATAGTAGTTTTCCTGGGCACAATGCTCTAGCGAGGGCCTCAGGATGGCAAAGCAGAGACAGACAGTCACCTCCCTTACCCTGCTGGCTGCCCCTCTTCTGCTGCAGCCAAGCATGCTACTGGCTTTCTGGGCTTACACTAATCAATCTTTTAAAGTTTTCATCTACCATGACCTCTAATTCTAGTGGACCTATTCTCAAGGAGTTCTTCTCCCAGTTTGTATATACACCTAGGATTACCCTGACTCCAGTGCAAAACCTTATTCTCTGTTTTGTTGAACCTCATTAGCTTCACAAGGGCCCATCTTTTATCAAGGTCCTTTTGTGTGATATCCATTTCTTCTGCCATATTAGCTGCACCACTCAGCTTTGTGTCATCAGCAAACTTGCTGAGCATGCATTCAATCCCATCACTTGTGTCATTGATAAAGACGTTAAAGAGTACCAGTCCCAAGACAGACCTCTGGGGATCACCATTCACCACTGGCTTCCACCTGGGTATAGAGCCTTTGACCACAGCCCTCTGGCTGCAACCTTACAACAAATTCCTTATCCACTGTATAGTCAACTCTTCAAATCCATTGCTCTCCAATACAGAGATAAGGATGTGGTGAGAGATTATATAAAAGGCTTTGCACAAGTTCTGGTAGATGATATCAGTTGCCTTCCCTTTGTCCACTGATGTTGTCCCTCCATTATAGAAGGCCACCAGACTGATCAGACACAACCTTCCCTTGCTGAAGCAATACTGGCTAAGATCACCTGATCATCCCTCATTTGCCTTAGCATGTCTTCCAGGAGAATCTGTTCCATGATCTTTGGCACAGAGGTGAGGCTCACTGGCTTGTAATTCCCTGGGTCCTCTTCCTCCCTTTCTTATAAATGATAGTGATGTTTCCCTTCTTCCAGTCACTGAAGACTTCATCTGATAGCCACGACTTTTTAATCATGATGGAGAGCAGCTCAGCTGCAATATCAGAACTGTACACATTTTGTCTCATGAGTCTGTCTTGGACTTGCTCTGCTCTTACAGTGATGGGCAGTTTGATCTTAACCCCATTCCCACTAAGAGGTACAGGGATGTGAGAAATATGATAATCCTGGTTGTCAGTCAAGGACTGAGGCAAAGAGCTCATTGAATATGTATTTCTGCCTTCTCCATGTCTGTTGCAGCCAGTTCTCCTTTTTCATTCACCAGAAGTGGCATGTTCTCTTTGACCTGTCTTTTCTGACCAGTGTACCTAAAAAATCCCTTCTTGTCATTTTTAACTTCCTTCACCAAGTTCAGTTCCATCTGTTTCTTGGTTTTCCTAATCCCACCTCTACGTGTCAGGGCAGCATCTCTGTATTCCTTCCAGGTGACACGTCTTTGTTTCCACTGCCTGTACTTGCCCTTCTTTTCCTTCAGTTTGCCCATCAGGTCTTTACCAAGCTGTGCTGTTTCCTGCCACCTCTGCCTGCTTTCTTATTCTGAGGGACAGAGTGCTATTGCACTAAAACAGCAGTCATCGATAACATTCGTAATGGAGGGTTACTTTCATTGTAGGGGTTACGGATATTTTCATGAAGCTTCTGGCCAAGATATTAGATTGTTGTGATAGCTTATCATTCAGAAATGGTGATAGCTTGCTTTACTACCTGTTCTTCAGATTCCTTTGGACAAATCTTTAAGATTTATTCTTGTTAGTTTGTTTTGAAGGCTATTACAATGTGGAATGAAACTGAAGCAGCTATGTCTCTCCTACTTACTATGAGTTACTGTGGATCTTTTGTAAGTAGTTTATTGATGTATTGTATTTACAGGAACTGTCTTGGATAAAATGCACTTCATCTTATTTTTTTTTCTCCTAATTTAGTGTTGTAGAGCTTACAAAGCTGTTGTCATGAATAATCTGTTTCTCTTTTAATAGATATGTAAATATCTCCAATTAGAATATAATTTCTGTTGTTCTTTCACTCTTGTTTTTGAATATTTGACATTTAGAGAAGAGCCTACCCCACTTCAACTATTGGAACAATTTTTTGGATTCAAAAGAAAATTCCAGAATCACCTAAGAGTTATGGCCTTACTTATGTACCCATTTCTGTACTGCACATTTTCTCAGTCTTACTTTCTCTTATAGAGCAATAAAATAAGTCATTGTCACTAAAAATACAGTGATAAAGTAGTAAACGATCACTAATTCCCCTGCAGTTCTCATACTGATAAACTATGTATAACTAATTAGTGCAGAGTCTTAGGGGTGGAGTAGAGTCTGGCACATTTTCAGGAAAATGCATTTCCTTTTTCAAAGTTAAATGTTGGGTGGCTTCACTCTTGCTGTTGGTGAGAGGATCCGCCTAGTTGATGGGAGCACTATACGGCTTGCACCATCAGGGGAAGAGCTGGGGCGTGGAGGAAGTTGATTTAGAGGTTTGTCAATGCCTTGATCTAAATACTCTGAAAGGAACTCTTAGTACTTGACTAAGAAACAATGGTAACACTTTACATTTTCCTCCAAATACCTCAAAAAACTTTCCAAATAGCATTATATTTTTAAATGTTCATTAATAGAAATAAATAGTATTTAGAAAATGGGAAGCACATAGTGAAAGAAGTAATCCTATTTTTTATTATTATTTTACTTACTGAAATTCACAGAAAAGTAATTATAGTGTTTTTAGATAAGTTTTAACTGTTTGGATAATGTTTCATAGGAAGTCTGCTGTAAAACTGGGTATACAACCCAGATTTCCTGTTTTGTCTGTGGTAACAAATCAATCTTCCCTTCTTCTTACAATGAATATTCCTGGCCCCACAGCTCATCCAGAATTGTGTTGTTTTAAGCCACATTAAGCATGTTAAAATACAGAAGCACTGCTGTGAAGTAGAATGCAAAACTTTACAACAATTAAGGCAAATTTACACCAAGGCATCAAATAGATCCCCATTAAGTAGCCTCTGTCCTGGTCACATAAGATTTCTTTAATTATTATTTGTTTATTTATTTATTTTAAATAAAATATGATTGTTTTCACTGCGTTTAATGCTAGGATCCCTCGTGTCTCAGTTACTGATGTATCCTGTTTTTTCTGCAGCCAGTATTGCTGAACTCACCCAGAATCCTACTGAAATGTTTCTAGAATATTGTTTTCACAGAATCATGGAATACTTGAGTTTGGAAGGGACCTTTGGAAGCCATCTGATCTAAACCTTTGATGAAACAGTGGATCCTGGAGTTGGTTGTCCAGGATCATATCCAGATGGCTTTCAAAAATCTGCAAGGAGACAGACTCAACATTTCTAGAAAACCTGTGCCAGTGTTTAATTACCCTTGTGGTAAATAAATGTTTCCTCATGCTCATATGGAATCTCCTGAGTTTCAGTTTACGTCTACTGCTTCATGTCCTGTTTTCAGTACAAGCTGAAAATGACCTGGCTCTATCCTTCTCACACCCTCCCGTTGGTTATTTATCTACTCTGATGATGTCCCCCTGGAACTTCTCTAGGTGACAAGCCCCAGCAATCTCAGCACTTCCTCATAAGGGAGTTACTCCAGTCCTTTCATCATCTTCATGGCCCTTCATTGGGCTCTCTACAATAGCTCCAGGTTTTTATCAACTGTGGAGCCCAGAACTGGCCACTTTCAGGTGTGGTCACGCCAGTGTTGAGTAGCAGAGGAGGACCATTTCCCTCAACCTGCAGCCCAGGATGCCAGCAAGTGCACATTGCTGGCTCACGTTCAAATTAATGTCCAGCAGGACTGTCAGGTCCTGTTTTGCAAAGCTGCTTTCCAGCAGCTTTTTCTCTGTTGCCTCCAGAACATACTGATGCATGTATTGTATTGTACTTTCCAAGATGCAAGAATTTGCACTTCTTGATGAAATTCACATGGTTTCTGTCAGTCCATTCCTCCAGCCTGTCAAGGTTCTTCTATGGCATTTCACCACCATATGCTCATCTAGCTCATACAGCAATAATTTCACTGTGAGGATCTTCCGAGGGACACCAAAGGCCTTTTTTCTGTCAGAAGTGGCCACCCTATTACCATATCTACATTATACAATGCATCTCAGAAGTGAGTCTCAGCTGAGAAATGATTATAGCTTGCAGAAAGAATCACTGGTTCAACTGTGAATAATTTTTTAAGTCAGTAGTGAGGCTTCAAGTAAATTGTAGAACTTATCATTCCAGGCTGACTAATTCCCTCCCACATCTGGGGATCTGAACTGTCCAGCAGTTCCTGCTCTGGGACATTCTGCTGGTGTTGGTGTTAACAAATCATCCATGTGATCATATGCACATCAAAGTCACTGTTGAAGAGCCAGAACTACGTCCTGTTTTGGGCTATGCAGCTTTGAGCTGGAAGTTTTAAGAAGAAAATATTGAGAGGGACATCGTAGAACTGTCCATTGTTATCTAGTGGAAGGTGAAGAGACAGCATTTTTGGAGACACGTGTTGATGATAGGCACAAGTTTTTATATGACAAATTTATTCCTTATGTAAGAAATTTATTTTTAATCATGAAAAGTTTCAAACACTTCCTTACAATTACTTTGGGAGTAATTTACCCAAAGTAGCAGTGGAATCTTCGTTCTTGGATAGACTGAAAGTTGAGCTAGACAGGACCACGAGCATTCTGCTTTAACTGGACCTGATTTGCACAGGGTACTGAATTCTCAGAGATCCCTTTCAACTTCAATTCTTCTGTGATTCCTCTCAGGTTTGTTTAATCTCACGAACAATACTGTAGTCTTATGAGCAGTGGAAGAGAGTTTTAGAAGCTGTTTATTCTGAAAGTTACTGGTTTGAACCTTAATAATGAGCACTAGTTATGACCATATAATACAGACATGTTCCCTCTAAACGTTTCATCCCTTTGCTGCAGTTCATCCAAAGTAATAAAGGAAAAAAAAAAAAAAAAAAAAGATTCTGTTGTAGAACCGAGTGATGCAGATGATGCCAGTGTCCTGTTAGCTTTCCTCCACTCCTGATGTAATTTGGACTATATCATGCTCCATTACAGGTGTTCCTATTTTCACATTAACGACATCTTCACAACAGGGTTTCTCATGCATGTTGGATTTTGTCCTCTTGACTTGACAAAAAGACCTCAGTGCCTCATAGCACAGCATTCTTCTATTGAAATTGGTGGATTTGCTTCCTGTCTCCATCCATTGATGATTTTTGCTGTTGTCTTCTGTAAATGACTGTGGAACTTAGTGAAGGATGCTGGGGCTTCCCAGCCTCATTTGTCATTGGTGTTCAACATACAGAAAGCAGAGCACACTTCAGGACTTACAGTTTAACACTTGCACCTGTCACTTTCTAATATTTTAACTATGAATCATGTGTATTGAAAATAAATCGTTATACATTTAGGGTTCTTCATTGTTATAGAGTGTTTGATCTGTGTTATCACAGCAGGCACAGCTCTGCCTTTATGAGACAGGAAGCAAGGAACATTAAACAAATGACAGGGATAAAACTAGAATCTCCACTGTGTTAGCATTGCACTTTGTGGCAGGAACTTCTAGATGTGCTCACAAACTCAGTATGTTCATCAAAAATCTGATAGGTTTAAGCTCCCAAAAGCACTGGTTTTAATCTGTATCCTAATTCCTCAGGGAAAGAGAGATGTGTCTGAAACAAATGATACCATATATTCACAGGTATTCAAATCCAAGCAGAAAACCTGTCTCTGGAAATATGAGTGCTGCTCATGAGAGAGAGAATGAGAGAGAGAAATCAATCAGTAGAGTCTCCTTGGAAGGGGAAGTAAAGTCTTTTTGAATGTTTCATGATTTCTTTCCTCCTGGTTCTTCTCAAAATTAAGATATACTACAAAATAACTCTTGTTGAGTTATGTGTGCCACAGTAAAAAAAATCCAGATTTAGTTATGCGTTCTTGGTCTGTTGATGTGGGGTTATTCATGAGAATTATGTTTTACACTATAAATGCATGTTAATAAATAGTGGAAATTCAATTTCACATTTGAAAACATTCTAGCTGGCAGGCAGATAAACCCAGCATTGGATAGAACCAGACGGTGTTAAAAGAGTCATCCTTAGAACGCAGTAATGTGTTTTTATGAAATAAACTATATTTACATCCAATGTGGCATATTTAAAAGTAGAAGTTAAAATGTGTTTAGTTGTCATGGGTTAACCATGACATTAGTGTGGAAATATAGCACTGTCCCAGACTCATACATAGAATCAGTAGAAGGGTGTGTCCTTTCTTTGTTCTATTCTATGCAAACCAGACAATACATCTAGTAATTCAATCTAATCAGACTTTCACAATCAGGTGCTGGCATAGCACTGTAGCAAATATTTCCTGAATTCTTAGGCAGCCACATTTAGAGCAATTGGGAAAAATATGATATAGTAACCCCTTCACTGCCAACGTACTTCAAATAAGGAGCAGCAAAGGTAGTCCTACAGTGTATCTTTAGGTATTTGGATCTGATAGGTCACTGTGATTTTCCATGGATGAGGAAGTATTTCTGCATATATATTTTTAATTCTCAGTCAGGGCTGCTCCTCAGCCTCCCAGGAGGAGCGGCACGCACTCACAAAACAGTGAACAGCCTGGTGAGGTTCATCTCAGGTCACTGTTTACCTGTCAGTGTCCTTTGAGTGTTCCTTCCTAAGGCTGAAAAAACTTCTTCACTTGGAAGCCATACAGGTATTTATTAGGCACTTGGTACCTGCCCTGTCTGATTGCCAGCTGAAAATCAGTCTTCTACATTGCAAATAAATCGAGCATTGTAGCTACTGTACTTAAAAATTATCTGGAGATTCATGTGAGTTTTCTACAACTTAAAAATATCAGGCAGTAATACATCACAACTTTGCAAAACAGTGTTAAGATGACATTGTATGGAAGAAGCCTAAGTAATTTATTAATGTTTGCATTGTAGAAATTTCAGAAAAACATTGGCAAAATATTTCAAATATACCCACTTGAGTAGCATTATTGACTGTTTTTATTGACTAAAACTGATATTCAATAACACAAAAAAAACCACACAAATTCAGTGAGAGATATGTGAAATTTTAACCTGATCATAGCTGTTTTTTTAAAGGCAGTTATTTGCAATCTGTCCTCTTTTTAAGGATTAAGACAGTCCCCCAAACCCCCTGCTCTACTTATCCCTCCTAAAAGCCTTATAGCTCTCTATCATAGTAGTCCAGTTGTGCAATTCATCTCTCCATGTCTATTTGATAGCAATTAGGCAATAGATTTCTAACTGCATTGTGACTTCCCTTTCATACAGTTTATTTGTTGTGTTCATTGCTGTAGAGGCACATCAACTGGGCTATCAACTGTAGCTGTGTTATCTTCTTGGAGGAGCCCCTCCTCCGTATGCTTGTAGTTTGTTCAGATTCCTAGGAAGGCCTTCATTACCCTCAAACTCCTCTGACTTGTAAACTTACTGAAATACCCTTTTGCTTCTTTTCTTTTCCTGAGAGATTCTCAGTCCCAGCTGCTTCCCTCAGCATTCCTTTGATGATGGGAGCCAGTTGAAGACGAGAAGCAATATTCATGACCCTCTGCAATTAAAAAGATCTCAGGTTTCAAATGCTAAATCTAAGATTCTTACAGCAAAGTGTGTGTGGGTGTGCAGTCTAAAGATTAAATGAAATAATTCTTGCCAGCTTCTGTTGAGTAAATTGGAGTAATAAATACATATAATTAAATGTATATATTCAAGGATATTAACTACTTACAGAAGCTGTCTTAACAAAAGGAAATAAAGTTCATTGAAAATAAAGTTCATTTCATAAATTGGAAATACTTTTACACTTTCTTGTTGCACTTTGCAAAGGACTAATAAGAATAAAGACAGAGTAGAAAAAAATAGAGATATGGTATGATATATTCATCCACTGACTGCTGGGAAAAATTCTATTAACTTCAAAAGCAGTTCATTAGAAAACATTTTGTGTTATTTCTACTCTTAGTTTCATTATTTTTCTTAATTTTCATAGCCTGTTTTTACCAGTTTAGCCACTGTAGACACAACGTTGGTAGACTATTGCTTAGAGGCAACCTAAATTGATGGCTGAGATATTATTTCACACCCAAGAACAGCGTATGTAACTGTTCTTGCCTGCCTCTGGCAAGGTAAAGCCACAAAGAATAAAGCAATTCACATACTGAAAGTGATTTTTATTCCCTTAAATTTCCAGATGTTATGGTTTAATCAGATATATGAATTTGGGGTTAAATTTAGCAAATTAGAGAAGGATGAAAGATATCTTCCAATAGGTATGACTTAGATGCTGTATCCTGAAGCCATTGGACAATCAAGGTGAGAGTTCTTTGATTCAGAAATCAAAGAGCTCTACTTACAAAATCGTCATGTATGAACAGTAGTTCAAGTGAAACCTTCTAGGTATGATGTAGTGACTTTCTTGTGAAATTCCATGTTTTGGCAAAATCTGGCAGCAATTACTGGTACAATTTTTTCCCACTGTTTCATTTCTCCAACATTTCTGTCAGGATCTTCAGATTTCACACATGTGATCTTCCCTCTTTAATTGTTTAGTTAGGCTCACATTAACAATTTCTAGTAAGAATTTCTCATAATACTTGTTTTTTTTGTTCTGTTTTATTTTTTGTTGTTTGGGTTTTGTTGTTGTTCTGGCAGATGGTCTGTTAGACTAGATACAAAAGCTGGTATTAATCATAATAATTACAACAAACAAATAATAAATATTAATTTCTGAACGTGCTTCTGAGACTGAGGTTGAATAGGCATCTTGAATCCCTGATTTCATGAGAAATAATCTGGCTGCTGAAACGAGGGGATTGTGGTGTGCAGGTGTGACTGATCATCACTCCACTCTATCGGCATATATATATATGAACCTAAAGGTGACTGCATTGTTCACAGATGAGGACACAGTAAATATTATCTCCTGGACTGAATTTTATTTAAATATATGTTTGTCTTTCAGATTTACTGACTTTTCTTCTTTTCTTCTTCTTCTTCTTCTTTTTTTTTTTTTTTTTAATTATTATTATTATTATTATTATTTTTCTCAAGATATCTTTTTGGCTTATCCTCTAAGGCAGGATAATTATTTGAGTATAATTCAGGTGTTCTGGATCAGGAAGATGATGTATTTTGGAATAATTTTCATTGTTATGGCTGTAGATATGACATAGTTTATAGCTGAAGATCTAGCACTCTTTCTCCTGACCTTGTTTTAGAGGTAGAAATTTCTAAGGAATATGCTGGAATCAACCTGATCTTTTCTGTTTAGTGTGGCCTGGATAGTACATCTTACTCACTGATTAGAGAGAATTATTCTTATTGGTGTGTTACTTTCATATTGCTGGTGTTGGTAAATCCAGCTCTAGAAGAGAGGTTCAGATACTTCATTCAGGTGTGCATTTCTTGAACTGCACAGGTAATATCTCTAATGCTTCTATTTCAACCTTCAAATTAAACAAACCAACAAACATAAAAGAACTAACAGAGTCTTGAATGAAATAAGACTGTCTCACCTGATATTGAACCGAGGCAAAAGTGACTGGGAAATGTTGATAGGTTCAGCAAAGAAGCCTGAAGAGATAGTGAAATATCTCCTTCCTTAGGAAGTCTGTGTTAATAAACAGAATTATGCTAAAAAATATCTGCTTGGAATTCCATTTGTTTGTTTGGATGAAACAAAAGAAATGATTAGGTCTATCACGCATGAAGAATGTGCTTTATTTTTTGGTTTTGCCATATTACCTGTTCTTTGTCCAGTAAAGAATTTATTAGACAATAAATTCTGTATGTTGCAATGTGTTGGAGTGAGAAAAATGGGTGTTTTATTTTTTTGTTTTTGTTTTTTAGATTTGTATTTCTATGGATGTATATGACTACATTATTTTCTGTTGATGCTCTATATGTAGTTTCACCTTTTGTAATGCAGATTTTACCAGCATTATGAAAATCAATGACATCAGTACTACTCTGTGTAGTGTTACACAACCCCACATACTTAAGCTTTGTT
This sequence comes from Excalfactoria chinensis, assembly GCF_039878825.1. NCBI lineage: Eukaryota > Metazoa > Chordata > Aves > Galliformes > Phasianidae > Excalfactoria > Excalfactoria chinensis. The sequence goes on from NC_092826.1 coordinate 53,359,153, forward strand.
TCATATTCCACTTCTTCCATTCTTCTCATCCTTGATTATTGCTGAAGCAGCAGTGTAGAGCAGAGAGTTGTGGGACTGTACTTCTTTTTGTATCCACTTTGACTGACACAGTCCTGTGCCTCCCTGAGACAGCCCTGGATAAGGGTGGAGCAGAATTAGAACACTTGAGGGTATACTGAGAGCGTAGAAATCCCAGTACTTTGACTGATCAATGTAGGGGACTGTGCCTTACAAGAGGTAAGAGGTTCCAAAATTTAGACTGATGATGGAGGCAATTTGCAGCACTTGTTTTATCTTCCTAATGAGGCTGACTGATAAGTTGGGAAGAGGAGATATCTTCGCTTCCATGTACATTGACTGATAAATACACATGACAGTATTATGATACCTTAAGATATAAACATTCTGTTACCATCACTGTGAGAAATTCTCACCTTATCTGGAGATATTCAAGATTCACCTGAACACTCTCCTACTCAACCTTTTGTAGGGAACCTCACTCTAGCATGGGGGTTGGGCTAGATAACCTCCAGAGGTCCCTTCTAACCCCTATGATTCTGTGATTTTTGTGAAATTCAGACATCATTTTCCATCACTGCAATGTCTTTGTTGCAGGCTACATGTTTAGTTTTATCACACAGATGTCAATGTTAAGAGTACGAGCATGTAAATATGTATGTTCTGTATCTTTCCAATGCAAATAAGATTAGATTCATTGCTATTTTCAATCCTGATCGTTGGAAGCAAAATCTTGCTATCATTTTTTGCAGGTAGCTTGAAGTGGTTGTTAGCATTAAGTTGTGGGTAGCAACTTCTCAATTACTGCTGACCTCTCTGAGCTGTTAATTCACTCAATCAGTTCAGTTGCTTATAGTGCAGAGAACCATTCTGTTGTGAAACTATATGAACACAACATTCATGATAGAATATGATAAAAAGGTCAGTATAGAAATGTGGCTATAGAACTATGCAATATTTTATACATAGTTCTAGAGTTTTAGGTGCCTCTTCCATAGGAATTTGCAAGCATACAGGACGTAAAAACTGGCACAATCTAACTTTCATATCTTCTTTCATACTCAAAAGTAGCTGTCAGAAAACTCCCAATAGGTGCTTTAGATTCATAAGACTTATGGAGCTGAACTCTTTCTATGTACAGTAAAATGGCCAGATATGAGATACTTTCAAGTTTGTGACTGTATCCCTCAGGATCTGATCTATAGGCTATAAACTTCACATTCAAACTTATTGCAGCAGGGAAGATAAATGACTTTAATATTTTAAAAATACTTAATGTTTTCCGTCCACTGTTATCAAATCATAATAAAAATGGACAGTATGGCCAAAGTAGTCTGTTTCCACATACCAAATAATTCAGATAATATATTTTCATGCCAGTTATTAATAAATCCTAGCGGCCTCCCTCTCCTTTTCCCAAAGAAGTACTATTCCCATTTCAGATGGAGCTGTACTAGATAAAACAATGTAGAAGATGTGCCCAGTGGGCAAAGCTGTAAATCCTAAACCACTTCACTGAGTTCTTTACCTATCTCAGGAAGGGCTTATATATAATTTGAATTTTGTCTAGCTGCTTTGTCTTGTATAATTATGAAATATTTTTGTCTTATTAAGAGTTTTACCTTTGTTTGAGTCCCATCACACCATAACTTCCTTCCACTCAGGGATACTGATTGAACAGGATAGCAAAAAGCAGGTCAGCTGTGAACACTGCTTTCGCTATACTTGTTCATTTTCAAAAGACTTTTAAAATGCTTGATAGGTAAAAATATTAATTTGCAAGTGAAAGTTTGATTTTTTTTTTTTTCTTTTTCCTCTCCTCTTTTCAAGAGCACATGAAAGCATGTAAGTTGGACAAATTGTGAGGACTTACTTGCCTGTTCTACTATTGACTTCTCAGGATGTGGCTACTATGATGATAATCTCCAAGTGAAACTGCATTGTACCTGCAGAGATAAATTGCTCCAATACTTCAAATTAAACAGGATGTAGGTACCTCTTACAGTGTGCTTCACCAAAAAATAACCAGTTTTAAAATGTTTGTTCTTTCCTGAAGAGAATAAAAATGCACACATTTTTACAAAGCCACACAAGTGATTGAAAATATATTTTTTTAGATTTTTGATACTCATTTTACTTCTCAGTTCTCTCGGATGAATTTTCATTCTAACAACAAAATGGCATCTTAACTTTATCTCCTTTAGTCACATTGATTGGTTTTTGACCTCATTTTAGTATTGAACTGCTTCTGAAACTGAAATTGCCAAGGGAAATAAAGCTCAATTTTCTGAGTCTTTCTGCCTCTTGTATACATCCCACTCACCGAGAACCTTGGAATACTAAAGGATCCTGTTTTCAAACAAAACAAAACAAAACAAAACACATAAATATAAATCTCAGTTGATGTCGAATGGTGATAAATGTGATAAATGTCTTTTTTTAATTTATTTTTATTTTTATTTATTTATTTATTTATTTATTGTATACTAAAACTGTAGAAAGAGATGGGATTTTGTTTAGATAACGACTTTGTTTTCCTAAATGTAGATGCATAGAATATTTCAACAATTCTTCAGGACGTCACTGACAAAACTTGACAAAATATCCTGTCCTGCTGTCTTTTGGGATGAATATCTAAGCTGAAAAGGAGTTTACACAGAAAAGGATAAAATGAAGACGCTCGTATCAGATAAAACGGCTCGGTTGGCTTACTATCAGCATCACCTAGTGGTGAAATGTATTATTTTCTTAGCAGCCTCACATCCATAGGAAATAATTTGAAAGATTTGCTGATGTGGATGAGAAGATCAAGAGGAAAAGAAGCCTTAAAAAAGATACAACTTGCGTAAAAATATATTATTATTATCATCATTATTATTAAAGTGTCTTCTCTGTTAAAATATATTTTAGTGATGTCAAAATGAAAGAAACAAATAAGAATTTCTTCTATCTTCTTTCTATCTGGTTCATTTAATGAATATTGGCATGAAATTATAATAGAAGGATGGGAATTTTTAAACAGCTTCTTTATTATTTCTTATATGAGAGCCTTGTTTTTATTATTTGTTTTTGTAACACTGCAGGAAAAAGTTGAAAAAAAAAAAAAAAGCCAACATGTTAAACAAAAAATAACTGAAACATGAAATTTGACAAAGTTATGCTGGCGTTGGGCTGTTTTTCATTTACTTCATTTAAATTTAGACATAACTGAATATTTTAGACACTGACGAATTCTGTTGTTTTCACTGAAATTATTAGGGCTTCCTTGCTGAAATCAGTTTATTTTAATGGAAATGGATATTGTGCTGAAAACAGGCAGTACATAAACCTTCAGTTTTTGAAGGCTGTGTTTCTGGCTCATGTTTAGGACTCACTTACTTTACCCTTTGCTGACATCTTCTCCTGGCAAGTATTCCAGTTTTGTTGGATTCAGTATAATTTGGCACACACAGAAATTTCATAACAATTTGGACTTGAACAAACATCAGCCCGCTCTACTGATACCTATTTTTCTCTTCTGAGTTACTCATAGGCTGACATTGTTTTGTGATGCTGTCATTTACTTAAATGTCTTTAAAATCTTAGATATCTTTTGTTTCCCTTTCTAGTTAGTTGTAGATATGAAAAGCTACTGTTAAAAAATCAGGCAAAGGGGCAGTATTGAGTCCTAAGAAGTGCCAGAATGGTGATGGCTACCATTAGCAACCTGATGAACAAAAGGAATGGGATGGTAAGGAGGAATCCGTGTCACGTATTTTGACAGAAGTCTTAACTGTTAGTTTATTAATTTTGTGATATTTGTGTATTAATTTTAAGTCTCTAAAACAAGGATCCTGCCTGGGTGGGTTTTATATTTCTTTCACTGTGTTCAGTATAAGGAAAATTTAGTTTTTTTTTGTCTGTTCTAAAAACCACTACCTGCTAGTGTCCCAGAGCCAGCAGTTGCTGTTTTAGAAGTGCTAGAAGGCACAAATTTGACTTCTTTTTTTATTATTCATTTATGGTCTTGACTATGAATGTCTTGACCTCTTTTGTGTGTGTCGACACTATTGTCTTCCACTATCATCTTCTGTGAGTTTAATACCCACTGTGAGTGGAAGTATGTTTTCAAGCAATTTCCTATTAGTTCTCTACTTGAAGGGTTTTGTGAACAATTGTTCTGTGTACAGTTTGTCCATGGCCCTCTTGATTGAGAGCATCCTCAGCACATCTGCAGAGTGGTGCAGTCAACACACTGGAGGGAAGGGGTACCATCCAGAGGGAGCCTGAGATGTGGGCATGTACAAACCTCATAACGTCCAATAAGGCCAATGCAAAGGTTCAAGGTCAGTTTGGATGGGGTCCTGGACAACCTGGTCTAGTGGAAGTTGTCCTCTCTACACATGGCAGCAGGGTTGAAAATAGGTGATCTTTTTAGGTTCTTTCCAACCCAAGCCATTCTGTGATCTCATGATATTGTAAGGCCTCTTCAACCTGATGCTAAAGAGTCCCCAGATTTTTAGTATCTCCTCATAAGGCAACTCTCCAGCCACTAACATCAACATCTAGTTACCTCTCTTTGCACCTTCTTTAGATCTAACTCCTTCCTCAGATGCAGAAAACAGGATCATGAATAGCACAAAAAGTCCAAATGTGAACATGACAAAGTTCCTTAAAATGACACAGCATTGCCTTCTGTCAGCACTTCGTTGGTTTTGTTTTGCTGCTACTGCACATCAAAGAACAGCAAATGATTTCTCCAGAATCTTAATCATGTTTCCTTCCATTTATTTATTTATTTATTTATTTATTTACTTATTTATTTCAGTTCAGCTTTGCATATACAAGTTTTCAGTTATTTTCCCTGATTTTTTCCTTTTATACAAGGCTTGTATACTAGCTTCTAACCTATCAAGAAAGTTTTAAAAATCCTTTTTACATTCCTGGATGGTTACTTGGCTTTTCACCACCTGGGAAGAGCTAAAAATTAGCTGAAAACTTGCAGATTTCACAGTACAGTGATTTCATCAGATCACTTATGAAGAAAGCTTCAGTGCCTGGAGGTCCTTGCTACTGCCTTCTCTTGATCCTGAAAATTGTTAATTAAGCTTTGTCATTCGGTTCATGTTGTTAATACTGTGATGGATTTTTTTTTTATTCTTCCTGTTGTGTGGCAACAGTTTTCTTTAATGACAAAAAGCTTTTTGAAAAGCCATACAAAATATTTCTGATGGGTTTCTTCTATCCACCTGCCTATTAATACACTCAAAGAATTCCAGTAGGATAATTAGTAAACATTTTCCTGCACAAAAGCCACACTGGTCTTCCCCAGAGACCATCTATGCACTTGTTGTTCTTTAAGCACAAGTAACAATATAGAGGCTAAATAGATTTGGACATCAAAATGTCCTAATCATAGATCAAAGGTATTTTTTGAGTTGTGTGACTTCCCTGGTTTTTGTTTCGTTTTTGTTTTTTGAGAGCATTGTCCAGAAGAAAAGTCAGACAGGCAGGCAGGTCAGTACAGCAAATCCAATCAAATGGTGAATCCACGTGAGTCCAAACAGAATCTCTTCACCCAGAACTCCAGGATCCCTACTCACATTCTCCTAGAGTTTCATCTTTCAGATAGCCCCATGCCCACATGTACCCCTGAGGTATGTCCTCAGATGACCTAGAGTCTCTCTCCATGTTCAAATATCTGCATCCTGCCTTTGCACTTGGCCATAGTCTTTGCTATCTGGGGCACAGGGGACCTTGTTGCACTTGAGGGGCTTTTCCATTTTGTTAATGAGATGGCTCCCCTGCACAGGAGGGCTAACTAGGATTTACATCCTACAGATATTTATACAGACCAGTTTCTGAAACTGCCATTTACAGTTAACACGTGTTTCTCTTTCAGTGCTGGACATACTTGGGTACCAGTGCCAACATTTGGTTTTCAGCAGAAGAGTCTGCTAGCCATTTAGTAGTTGTCCATAGGAATCACATATCACTCTACTTCTGCCACAATGTAAATTTCTGCCGCAGTTATTTTCTGGTAATTTGCAGGTGGTTGACACGTTTCTACCATATATCATGGACAATATTTCCATAAAAACATCTATACCAAATTCTGTTCCATGCTCACAGTCTAAGTACCTTGTTGCAGGCAGGATGGCACTGTTCCCCTTTCAGCATTGATTATCTCCATGTTCTGTTCTGTGTCTCTGTTGTTTGGAATAGGTGTGTTTCTTTGCTGAACTTGCATTGCTTTTCACTGTCTGCTGCACCCAAACTGTCAAATAAATATGGGCACTGTCAGTGAAGAGAGTCATCTTCCTAGAACTAGCTTATTTTTGATGATACAGGGCTTGGAGGTTTAAATATTGCTCTTCATTTAATAGAGCTGTAGTAGTCTATCGAGTACTTTTTTCTAACATTTCCCAAAATCAAATGGAAATATCAAGTTGCTCAGGAACAGGGAACACTTGGCAACATGGCTTTGGCTGGTGTTGCTCTGAAACAGGAAGCCAAGATGAGGAAAGCATCAGACTAAACCACCAGTATAAAAGATCTTTCCTATATGAGTCAGAAAACACTCACAATGACTTTTGAATAATGATAGCTTAAAGATTCTCACTGCTGTGAGCAAGAAGATAATCTCTGCCAGACTGTGTCTTCTATGATTAAGAAGCTGTCAACTGTAAATTTCTGAGAAAGGAAGGGAGTCCAATTGTTGTTATATTCAGCATTTACAACCACAATACGTTTTAAGTTGAAATGATCTGAAAGCCTCTAGATTTTGTCTAGCAGTGTACATTAAAATAAGAACTGAATTGGAAGTAGCTGTTTATATCAAAATAAAGCATCGGATAATCAGAATGAAGAATAAAAAAAGCCATCAATTTAGGATAAAACAGATAAAAAGTAGGCCTAGAGTTGAAAAGAAAGCAATGTTTTTTTCAAAATAGATGAATTTAGGAAAACAGAAATGTTTAGAAATTAGGCTAGTGGTGTGGTGAAGGAGCACATCTCTCTTCTAAGCATTATCTGGTGTTTCAGTCTCTGCCAGAGCCAAGCAGCAGAAAGATTTCTTAGCTGATTGTTCTCAGGAAGCTGTGTAAGAGATATGAAGGTCTGAATTACCCTCTATCATGAATACCTTCGTTTTTTCATGCTGAACTGTTTAGGTGGACTTCTTTGCACATTTTGTTTCAAAGAAGATTGTGGACATGCAGACATGTTAAAAAAGAAGAAATTTTAATTTTAATTTTTTTTTTTAATGTGACTGAAGAGAGTTACTATCACAAGACTGCCTGTGAAAGTAACACTTTTTTTTTTTTTCTTTCTGTCTCCCAGGCAGGAATAAAGCAAAGCTAACTACAAACATCAGTTTAGTATGGGTTGCTTTGAATTGGATTTTCAATTACTTTATGTTGTTGAAATAATTTTTATCTAATGCAACGTATTCTTTACAAACCCAAGGATTTTGTTTTGTTACCTTCATCTCCTAATCATTTTTCTTCAGTGCAGTCTCGTTAACAATGCAGAGCTCTAAGAACACGAAACATTAAAACCCTTACTCACTTGTTTGGTAAGTGGCAGATAAAGTTTTAAAACCTGTCTCTGGTGAAAAGTTTCAAAGAAATACCAATACCTACCTTTGTCTCTCTATTTAATTCATGTGTTTCTAAAATCTCTGAAATTAAATCTGAAATGATTAATATTTTTACATATGTAATTTTCTTGCCTAGCAAATCATTTAAGTCAATTTTGCACTGACAGTAGCAAATTACCTTATCATTACAACTGAACCGGCTGGTTTATAAAAATTTTAGGTTTTAAACCAGTTCTGTTGCTAAATCTATACTCTTATGTCCAACCTCATTACATTTCTAGCCTTATTTGTGAAGACAAAACTGTTATTCTTTTTTGTCTCAAAGCTTGCTTCTTGAGGCCTTTCTGGTGATAAGACTCTGACTGACAAATGCTAATTATCTAGGAGGGTGAATGGTGGGTGTTACCATGCCACAGTACCTCTGCTTATGATTGTAAAGATAAGCAGAAGCAGGACAAGCAGTCTTTTTCAGGGGTGCTGCTTGAAGGAGCTGACCACTGCAAAAGGTGATAATGCTTGTGCATGGCAATGAAGGTACCACTTCCTATTGGGTTATCTGTTTGGCCAGGAATGTCACTAAACTGAGAGAAAAGAAGAAGAAAAAAAAAAACAACACAGAAATGGGGGATAAAGGACCTCGCTAAACTAGGGACTTTGGAGACAAATCCCCAAAGACACCTTTGACAGAGAATTCCCTGAGGGGAAAATCTCTTTGGAAGAACCTCCCGAGGTTGTCTTGCTGCGGAGCTTCCTGGCTTTCTCCCGTCCCCCATGATGATCAGAGTTCCTGAGATCAACGGACCTACTGTGTACCTTGCTGGACCCACGATGGCAACTATCTCCTTTGCTCTCTATAGAGACTCCTTGCTTATATTTCCTACCTTTCCTATCACCCATCTTCCCTTCCCCATCTCCCTAAATGGCTAGGTCTTGTAATAAGCTCATTGAACAAACGTTTGAACTGTTGTTTCTCAATCTCACGCTGGGTATGCATATATCAAAGAATCTTGTCTCCCTCCTATAAACTGGAGCAAGACACCTATTTCTTTATTAACTAAAATTTTATTCTAGGGAAGAAATGATTGCAGGCCTCTCGGGTGTCTAATTTCCTGGAAAGCTAAAAACCCCACCTGTGGGAATACAGTGAAATATGGTCAACAGCAGAAACTTAGATCTTATTTCACAGTACTTAACACGGACATCTATACATTTCCTTCTAATGTAGCTGGAGTTCTCATAGCATAGTTGGGATTACATTTGGGGCTCCAACTGAAGGGATGATTCACAGACTGTGTCCTTCAGCCACTGAATAAAGACAAATGTCACCAACCTCAAACTGAACCCTAAAATTTAAACTGCAACAATTTGCTGAGTCAACAAATACCTCTAAAACCCCCACTTCCTCATCTGTTTGTTAGCAAGTTTACTTTCGTCTGCTGGCTCCAAACAAAATACATACCGAAGTGATATTGACTCCAAACACAAGGAAATTTTAAAACAATCCTCCTCTGGGGGACAGCAATCCATACTGGGTGTCTGCACCAAAACTCACTGATTTGCTCCAGGAGTGTCACACTGTATTGACAAAAGTTCTAAAACTCGCAACAGGGAACTTGCTACAAAGAACTCTTTTCTTTCTTTCTTTCTATATCATGCTGTAGTTTCAGAAACTCTCAGTCTGTCAGAAGTTGTAAGGGAGACTGTGGTTTGTGGTAAATAAGGGTTGTGGAGGAGCCACGCTGTTCCCTGATATTGCAAGGAAACTACATAGTCTCTTCTACTGCAAGCAAACTCAGTTTCTTTAAACACAAGTTTCCAACTGTATAAAACTTTGAAAACAATTCTTAACATAAAATAAAAGAAGTGTTAATGAACAGTGTTTTCTTCAGTAGGTTTTTAACAATGTTTTTAAACAAATAAGTTCTTCTAGGAGAAGTATGAAAAGAGTTATGAAGAAAGTGCCTTTTAGCCAGTAATGACTGCAGTTTGCTGATATCCTTGTTGAATATTTTAAAATGATCTTGTTACTATAGAAAGAAAGAAGTAAAATGAGAACTCTTTACTTGGAAATATAGCAAATCAAGCTCATAAACCAATGGTCTTTTTTTCCATAATGAAAGAGCTCCATCCTCAAATTTTGAATTTAAATCAATGTAACCTTACCCTGCAGGAAGAGAAATCTGTAAAGAACAAGAATTGCACTGAGTTCGAAAGTAGGACAGAAACTAAAGGTAGAATTCAGTATGATATGATGTTTCTTAAAGTTAAAATTGTGGTCATGCTGAGATGTATGATTGGCAGTGGAAAATATCTTTGGACTACTCAAAGATCAGTTTTAATTGGGAGCTAGGTCAGATGTGGGAAAGTAACTTTTGGTAACCAAGAATTTATGTCTGAAACTAACTCAAAATAATGATCAAAATCACAGGATTCTAAGACCTTGAGGTGACCTTAAAAGGTGTTCTAATCCAACTAACTACTTTTAGGCAGGATCATCTATAGATAACACGTTTCTGATATGTTTAAACTTTTCTCAGACCTTCAGTGACAGAAAAGCCAGTTTGCCATTGCTAACTACTTTCCAAACGTTATTATCCTTAACTTAAAAAATATGAAATTCTTTCCTTTCCTTACTTGCAATTGAAATGTTCTTGTTCTGTCCTTCCCACGTGTGGAAAATAATTCGACTGCTTTCCTTGCAGTTCCTTCATTAAGAATTGAAAACTGTTATCATAAGATCCCTCTACAAACTTCAACGATTCCGTTTTATTTTGTTTATTTTTTTATTTTTTCTTTTTCATTATAAGAATGCTTTGTAGACATTGCTGTTAGATTCCTTCAATGGTTTTATATTTTTATTTTAATATAATACCTAAACTGAACATGGTGCCTCAAGAAATTTCTTATTATTTAAGAACAGAGTAGAAATGTTACCACTTGTGTTTTAAAGAGTTTCATTGTTATTACTGTCATTATTTTCCTCGGAGCACACTTTTGTTTATATTTGGATTTATGACTTGGGAAAATCACTCATTTCTGTAGGTTCTTTTCCCATCCCTTTTCTAGATATGCCCTCTGCTGTAGCTTCCTACGTATCTCCTATGGATTGTACATATCGGTTATCTGACATTTTAAAATCAGGCAGCATTATAGCAACTGGAAATGCTAAGACAATCCCCCTAGTTGTGGTGATGTAGATTCTGCAACAAATTCCTTGTTCTAGCAGGACATTCAACCATGATGTTTCATTTTCTGAAGGGCACAGTACCCACAGCTCCTTCTGATTTCACCATTTCAGCACACTAAAATCAAGATGAGTTAAATGTGGATTTCTAAGCACAGATCTCTGGGGCAATTTTTTCCAAAATTGCAGGGTCTCTGAGCATAACTTCTATTGAAAACTCTTCTAAAATGTCAAAGCTCTGACTACCAGTCATTGCTAGAGCAAAACTAAGAGCCGTTACCATTTTCCTCTTTTCTATGTAAAGTCAGTAAGTCCTGTGAAATTTAAGTATTCGTAAGTGAGTTACTTCATGCAGTGTGAAAAGACAGCCTGCCTCTGAACTTCTGTATTTGTGACTAACACAATTAGTCCCAACATAATCCTCTCCTGAACCAGGCCTGGAGAGACTAATTAATTGAGATTAGGCAAATATATTTCAGATCTGTCTGTAAGCTATTTTGAACTGGAACTCCAAATATACTCTAGAATGCACGATTACCACTCTCTCTCTCTCTCTCTCTCTCTCTTTTTTTTTTTCCCCTTAAATTTGGAATAATCTAGAAACAGAATGAGTTTATACTCTTCAAATATTACTGAATATTTTGAAAGAAAAAAAAAATAGTGCTAGGATTCCTGCTCGGGGCACTGCTTTGTAAACCTGTGCAAATCATTTTTTTCCTTCAGATTTCTTGTAACAAATTTAAGCTGCACCGATGTATACAAAAAACTGATAAGAGGTCAAAATATTCCAGGGATTTTTTTTTTTTTTTTTTGTGATTATCCTGTCATGCTGACCAATAGTGTCTTGCTGTTGTGCCTGGTCAGTCCATAGTTGGTGGTCAGCTGTGCAGATGATAGACCCTATTGGACAGGAATTAAGTCATCCTGATGTATCTATGCATCTATGCTTGGGACAAGGAATTCCAGTTTCCTGAAGAAAATCAATAAGTGACACAGCAACATGAATTAAGCACCTTTGTGCTTTTGGTTAGGTCACTTTGCTATATGCTTTTCTGTTCAGAAGAACACTATGGAGTCCAATCTTAGGTTTTCAAAGACATAAAGCTCCATGATTCCAGCTCCTTGAATTTTTTGATGGTTGACATAGCCCCTCACTCTTTTGGGAAAGTTAAACTGTGATTTTCTTTGATACCTTTTCAGCTGTCACCTCAAAAACCCAGCATCTTAACAATTTGGACACTGACCCCTCTTTTTCTCTATCCTACTACTGCTTATCTCTCTGCACATGGGTTTTCTGGTCAACTGTCCAGCTCCTCAAAATATACTGTGAAAATAAACTGAACAGATAAATTTTGTAGTATGCTTGAGTAATTGGGATAAATAAAAAAGTTAATATATTATTGGAAGATTTATGAGAAAGGAAAGAAGTAACAGTGAAAAACCTCAGAAAAATCCATTTCTTTAACAACCATTTACCAGGCAAAATGTCAAAAAGATTAAAATAAAGAACTTTGATTCTCTTGTGCAGGATTTTTAGTTTCTTAAAGTCCAAGCTTATTCTATCTCTCAGGAGTACAACTAATGAAGGAGCTTCTGCTGTGATCCTTGGGATTATAAAGGAAAGGTGAAAAATGAATATTCTTCTTGCTCCAGTAGTGATCTTCAGACATTCCTAAAATGCTCTGGCTCAAGCTGCTTTGCAGCCTTAGCAAAAATTTGCCTTGGCACAACTATTAGTGATTTGACTTTCATTTTACTTTGTGCTGGCAGTGATGAGGAGTTTTACATTGTTCATTCTTTCAGAGATGTTGCTCAGTAATGATGGCACTACTTGCAAGGGGGAAATCCTGTCTAATCAGTAAACTTTGTTCAGAACATTGCAGAATTTATGGATGATAATTCTTGTCTTTTCTCTGATCATCCCTTTGTTCTCAGCAAGCACTTCTAGTACTCCAAACTACCACTGGGTCAAAATTTTCAATAGTTTATGAAAATATAAAATAAATCTAACATTCTCTTTGTGAAAACCAGGAAAAAAATGTACATGGAATAAGACTGTCTATGTTGCAGGATATAAACCTGTCAGATATTCACCTTACGGATGTGCAATTATCCTTTAGAAGTATGTGCATATATCTCCATATTTACTAGGACTAGGCACCATGAAATAAAAACAAATGAAAAATATAAGAAACCAGATTAAAGAAATAGATATTGTAAAATGACGTGACAATTTCTAAGTATCAAAATAGGAAAAAGAACTTGTCAAGAAGAGGCACAAGCAGAAGCATTGTGTCTCAGCTGAGTTGCTGGAAAATGTTCTGCAGCTTCCACATTTCGTTTCTTCGTAAAATGTAATTTCAAGAAATCTTCCTGGTATATGTTACATGCAGCTCATTAGCTTGCTCTGGTAGCAGCAGCATGATTGTAAACAGTTATTAGGCTGAACTTTTATGTTTCTTAGACTTTTGGCCCGCCTGAATCCATCTCTCAGCCATGCTTTTTCAGTGTTTGTTGTTCCTACTTGAAGATGCTTTTTTGTTTCATTTTCTGCAAGGCAAACACTAGCAAAATATTTGATTATTTTTAATATATATATGTGTGAAGGTATGCACGTATCTATCTTTTACTCTGTTTTCTCTGCTTACATATGTTTGAATGCATACAGATATGTATGTAGACTTTTTAATATATATTCATAAGCATACACACACATACATATGTTCAAAGGTTTTAAAGGTTAATAGCTTCTTTTTATCTCTTTGCTTTTGATTCTGTTGTGGAGATATGTTTTATTTTTATTTTTTATTCTTTTTTTTTTTTTTTTTTTTTTTTTTTTTTTTTTTTTTAATTCTTCCATAGTATTGGTGTGCTTTGAAAATAACAGTATGTTACTTCATTGCAAAGCTCAGAGAAAATGGACTCTGAAATACAGAGTCAGGAGAGGTGAGAAGAATTTTAATCTTCTCTGTGAGTACACAAAGATATTTTAGATGAGAAAAATGATTTGATTTTCCTGTACTGAAGCCTTCCTCAGAAAAAAAGAGATTTTTAATAATTTCTGCCTGCTTTATAAAAGCTTGGTCCTTGGTTAACATTTACAGTTCCTTTACTGTATCTAATATATACCTCAGTTCTTTCCTAGATGTGGAGAACTAAGTGATGATACTCAAGAGAAGTTTCTTTGATCTCCACTCTTCTGCCCTAGAGCTTCTTACAGCCCTTCTGGAAGCTGGTTTCAAAAATAACTTCCTTACACTGTTTGTGGTTGTTCTGACATTTTGAAAGTCTCTTGTCATGGAATTAAATCGATCTCTCTTTTGTAGAGAATTAGTGTTGGTTTTTACTTTTACTTTTTTTTTTTTTTTTTTTTTCTGTTTCTTTCTTCTTTTTTCCACCCTCCCCCCAAAGAGATACAGTGAAAGAAAACATAACCACTACATCTTATATAACTCTAAAAATAATATCATGTGGGCATTGGGAAAAGTCTAATGAAGTATACAGTATACAGCACAGCAGCTGAGCCGTGTAACTATTTTGCTGACATGAAAGTTTAGCTCAATTAGAGTTCATTTTGTTATTTTTGTCTTGTATTTTTTTGAGGGGAAGTCAATAATCTGAGAACAAATGCAATACAAAAAGAAAAATGCCCATTTTGGATCTTAACATCTTTCAAATTATCTAAATTCTACCATGTAAGATACCAGAGAATTCTCTCACTTTACAGGGCTTCCAGTAACAAGACCTGGCCCACAGTGGTTGAGTTTACTGATGGTATAGTCCTGCCCTGAGTGTGACCTCTGTGCGAATGTGCTGCAGCTGATGCAATAAACCAGGCTGTCTGTCTCTCAGAGGTGGGCAAGTGGTGGTTCCTGTTTCACATCCGCCTCTTTCCCTTCTTGGTTATTCTTTGCCACTGCCTTTGATTCTCTTGAACCTGGTTCCCAGCTCTGCACTGTACCTGCAGGCTCTGCAGCTCCCTATGGAAGGACATATCTGCTGCTGGCTTTTTCTAAGCCAGCTTCATTCTACAAAGCTCTGCAGTGCTGGCGTACACGTTTGGTATGTTGTTGTTTTCAAGCATTTGGTAGTATCATATTTTTTTGTTTGAATCACAGTATTGAATGAGATGTAGAAGTCCTGTGTCTTCTGAGGAGATTTTCAAGAAGAGTTTTCTTCTAAAACAAAACATGCATATACCAAAACTCACCTTGAAGAGACCTTGAAAAGTCTCCCTCTCTATCTTCCCTGCTTCCAAGTGGCAATAACTCCTTCACCTGTACCTTGGCACTTGCACATTTTTCTGCTTGCCTGTGGTTCTCAGGTGTGGGGGTAGATGTAACTGTGAGCAAGTCACCAAAGAGCATATCAGAGTCTTTGGTAGACCTTAGCACTGTGAAACCCTGGAAGATCAGTGTGTGAGACAAGAGTAAGCAGTGTCTGTTTGCTTCTAAGGGTGGACAGGAGGTTCCATTGATATGCATTGTTAATCGTGTTATTCTTAAGAAACCTTTCATCCCTTATCACTGTTGTCTGGGAGAAGCTGGGACCAATTAACTGATTAGAGGAACTGCTAGAGGAACAGGAATGTCTTGCTTGTAATTGAATGGTATATAAGATGTATGCTGAACACAATAAAGACAGACTATTCTAATGATACAAGAAACTAAGAGAGCTCTCTAACCTGACTGAGTGCTGACACTCAGGAACATGTTTTCTTCTGAAAGAGTTCAAAAAAGTGCCTATGACCCATTGTCTCTCTGGAAATATTTGCACTGACCTAACTGTAGTGTTGAGCACTTCCAAAATGTGTATATAACCCACAGCAAATTAATCTATCAAGCCGACAGTTTATCACTAGTGACAAAAAAGTTAATTTGGCAAACAGCTCAAATTTATAATAATGTTATGATAACTCATATGTATGTTATTTATTTCCATGTACACACAAAGCCTCTGCATAGACATACTGGAAAACTGGTTCTTAGACCTTTGTGGCTAAAACTGTGATATATGTGCTTATCCCTGGAACTGGAACATATCTTTGACTAACATATCTGTATTAGTCTCAGTTGAAGATTATTAGCAAAAAAAAAAAAAAAAAAAAAAGTCAGAAATATTTGAAAACAGAAAATAATAAAAGCATATTTATTATAAACAATCTGCTAGGACTTTTGAAGTATTTTGGCTATACTTATCACTTCATCCCTGATATTTTTCACTGGGACAGGTTTCCTTGGAATATGTATAAGAAGGTGAAAGAGCTAACTTTAATGAGTTCATATTTGTAAAAGTCTGTACCAAAAAAAGAAAAAAAAAAAAAAATAAATAAAGAAACCAACAAAAAGACCCCACAAACCCTGCAATGTTTCCAGCTGTCACAGCAGCTATTAATTGGCAGAGAGATGCTTTGATAAGGGGAGGAAGACATCCCTACTGGTTCAAGACAGGTGGACATCAATTTGAATCCAATTTACATCTTAAAATGCACAATAGAAAGGACTTTGCATTACATTGCCTAGATGAAAGGGACTTCTTAGTCTGAGCTCCTCTTTTTCTTTCTCTTCTGCTTTTATTTTTTATTTTTTTGCCCAAGCAGTCAAACTTGCACTAGCTAAGTTTTAATGAAGATATCTTGTTCAACTGCTGTTTGAGGTAGCTATTTACTTGGCTCAGACTTAAATCTGAACTCATGCTGGGCTAAAAAGAAAACCCAAACTGATAATTGGACAAACATGAAATTGGATTGCCTGCACTACACACAGCTTGAATCAAGTGGATGTATCTTCAATGTCAAGTTACTATTTGTTTGCCTGGTCAAGGTTCCTTTCTCCAGATATTAGACAACTGGAACAGTTAATGGGGCTTAATAAGAGATCTGTACGTGCCTGCTCTGAATGGTGCAAGAAGGGGCTCCCAATGAACATTTTTGGATTACTTAAGAGACTGGAGAAAACTGAAAGACTACTTATATAAGATTAGGATTTATGTATAGAATTTTTTCTGGTTTCAGTCTTTCAGTCAGTAGTGTGAAGTCACTGAAGCTTTACTACAAACTTACATGTATGCCTGATTTAGATTCACATTAACAATTTGCTGTTTGTTAAACAGTTGATTCTGAGTTGACATCGCTCTTTATATAAACTTCGCAGATAAGGCCTTCAGTGTTCAACAAAAGGAAAGAGTAGATCATTTTGACCATTGTTTTAAAATTTGGCTACAGTGCATACAGTTTCCTCTGTTGTAAAGCTCCTTGAAACATGGCTGTGCATTGTACCAGAAAAATAATCTAACATTGTGCATTACAGCATATTTTTTAATCTTTCAAGTTTTAGGGAACTTTTTTCTCATGTCTTCAATGTGCCTGTTGAATTGTGAAATGAACGGAGCTACTAAATACTTTGGATGAAAATTTGTCCACTAAGGTGTCTGAGCATAGGCAATTTCTGAAAATCTTTCACAGTTGTTTGTTTCTCCATTGAAAATATCTTCAAGAGAAAATGCTGGTAATAGTGTCCTACTTCACATTCCTGTGTATTGGTACAGTCTAAGATCTATTCAGCAGTTTCTTACCTTTTAATATTGAAGTGTACTTTCAAGTATTCCCATTAAGCAACTGAGTCAGGCTACATAGAAAGACTGACACCAGTGCTCCAGCCTACCTACTCACATAATTTTCTTTTCATTGGAAACTACAGATGGAAGACAAAGGTGGATGGAGCATTTTAAAAGATGTTTTAGTGAGGATGTGACAGGAAAATATTCCTGGAGATGATGGGATCACAGTCTCAATTCAGCTGTTTGAGCTTGGTCTTGGTCCAGAAAGAAAACTCAAGCCACTGAACCTGTACCTAGGTTAACTAATGTAAAAATTACCCCACAGAACCCATGACCAACCCTGGTCCACATGGTCATTCTGGAAGAAGCTACCTCTTTTCTAAGACAATAGCTTTTATTTCTGTATTTCCAGCAATGACCCTGTGCTTTGGGGCACAACTCAAAGTCACTGCCTCCCAATCAAATATTTTCCTCTGAACATTTTCTTATCTGGAGGAAAATGATCAAGATTTAATGGAGCTGCCTCTCAATGCCCAATCTGAACCTCATTAGTGGTGCTGAAGGAAGGCATAATGGTGAAGATACATTACCTCCCCTCTTCCCCAGGGTCCCTTTAGTCTGTGTGTAAAAATCTTATACGGCCTTGCATGAAATTGTATTTGAAGGATTCAATTACATTTACCATATGTTCTTTCATCTTGCTTGCCTAATTTTACAAGTGGATCTGAGCATTCAAACACTAAAGGAAAAACACGCAAAAATTATTTATTTTTGTTAGTGCTTTGTATTACATTTAGTCCTTAGAATTTACTTGGGATAATTAGAGTGACATGGTATACCTTTCTGTAATGGATAAAGATGTACAGCATTCAGAAAATAAACAATCTGAAGGTATTTTCGGTTACCTTTACTGTGACACTGTATGGTAATATGTCAATGGGTACAGCACTCCCTGCTCTAGAATATAATCTTCGGTTTCTTTTGGAGTGTGAAGTGGAGAAAAACAGGGTTTACTGCTGTCATTTTTGATGTTATAAGGTTACAAGCTACAACCTTGGGAGATTTTACACTAAATTTGGTTTTTATTGTTTCACAAAATGAGTCCTGTTTTCTGGCAGTCAATAAAACTGCAGGTGATACTCCTCTTATAATAGATGTGAATGGACTATTACTGTTTGCTACAGCCATTTAACTTCAGGGCAAGCTTATAAGGGTTCTCACTGCAAAAACAGGCAATCTTTTTTTTTTTTTTTTATTTTTTTTTTTTTTGCCACAGGACTATTTCTTTATTTTCATCAAGTTCCTTGGTAATATTTCTACATACTCATCTAAGCAGAAAGTTCTCTGCTTCTGAAGCTCAAAACAATCTGAAAATAGAAAATCAGTACTAATAGGCTAAAATGAAAGTCATTGCAACACAATCTAAATACTTAATCTCAAGATTTAAAATGATAAAGCAAATGTTATATGAATTGTACGTAAGTAATGACAATATAGAAGTCAATCCCATCTCTTGATGCTTATTCTGAAGTCAAATAAAAAAACCTGCTCTTTCTGAAAATGAATGTGTAGTATTAATACTTTGAATCACATAATCACTAAGGTTGGAAAGGATTTCTGAGTATGATCTAGTTCAATATTCCTACTCAAACCAAGCCTAACAAGGTCTGGTTGCTCAAAGCTGTGTTCTTTTGGGTTTTTCCTTAGCTCTAAGAATGGAGACTCCACAGCTTATCTGAGCAGTTCATTAAGTGTTCCAGCAACCTCATATCACAGTGAAATATATTTTTTCTTATATGCAAGTGGAATTTTATGCATTTGAATTTGTGTCCGTTACTATTTGTCCTGTCACTGAGCACCACCAAGAAAAGTTTTGCTCTCTCTTCTTCATTCTCTTCCATCACTCACACACACTCAGACATGTATGCACATAAATAAGTGTAATGTGGAATGATAAAAAAAAGATAACAGATACTCACCAGTATGGACACCTTCACTGGAAAATGCTGAGGCAATCTCCACCTGAGAGCAACCTCCAAGAGAGATGCTACCTTAGTGGTGGTCAGCCCTTAAATGAGGTCTAGAGGAGGTGGAGTCAAGCTCTACCCCTTCCGGGAGCACAGCTAAATTACTCTCACCTGTGATCCCACAGCTGACCTGACACTTGCCTCAGCTGATTAATCAGAGGTTCAGCCTGTGATTACCAATTTTCCATACAATAAGAATCCTCTTGCACACTGTGGTCCTTTACTGAGTTCACTCCAGTATTGTCCTTGTGTCATGTATACAGGAAATTTGGACTCAGGATGCAACATGTGATGTTTAACATACTAAGTAGAGAGTAAACATAACTTCCCTTGAGCTGCTTGCTGACAGGTTTCCTCATGGAGTCAAGGATGTTTGTAGTCTTTGCCACAAGGGTGCATTGTTAGTTCATGATCAGCTCATGATTAGGAAGCAGTCACTGCTTCTCTGAAAAGCTGCTTTGCAGCCACTCAACACCCAGCTTGTACTAATGCATAATTTTATTCCTACCTGTGTGCAGGACTTATATTTTGTTGAAAATCATGAATTCTCTAAGCCACGAGTCTCTAACCACTTTTAATTTTGTATCACCAGCAAACTCTCTGTCATCCAGGTCAACAGTGAAGATGTTAAACAGCACTAGTTCTGGTACTGATACCTGGAGTACCCCACTGATAAATGTCACTTGGATGGAATGAAAGAATAATTTGAGTTGGAAAAGATCTTCAAGATCATCAAGTCAAGCTTGACCAAGATTATTAAGCTGTGTATCTTTGTGCTACGTCTGCACGTTTTTTAAATACGTTCAGAGGCAAGCACTCTAACATTTCCAAGGCTAGCCTCAATGCTTGTCCACCCTCTCTGTGAAGAAATTATTCCTCATATCCAATCTAAATCTCTCTTGGCACAATTGGTTTTGTTTCCTATCACATGTCCTGCTGGCCACTCTATTTCTGGTGATGAAAAAGATGTCACTGGCCTTCTTGGCCACCTGGGTACACTGCTGGCTCATGTTCAGTCATCTGTCAAACAGCAACCCCAGGTCCTTTTCTGCTGGGCAAACTTACAACCACTTTTCTTCAGACTCATATTACTGTGTAGGGTTGTTATGACCTAAGTACAACAAGTGGCATTTAGCCTTGCTGAATGATATGTGATTGGACTTGGTCCAGTCCTCAATTAGACTCTTACCCAACTGCAATGCTCACAGTAGTCACAAATTAAGGGTAGGCAAATAGGCTCACAAACAAACAAACAAACAAACAAAAACAGACTAATTGAACATTTTTTTCCACTTCATCTCTCAATTATTTTTTCCATTCCTAAACTTAATAGTTGTAGAAAATGTCATAAATGTATATTTGTATAATGTTAAAGTACATCTGTATTTCACAGTGTTAAAATACTGTGACTACAATGGTAAGTCTGTCAGAATTCTATGATCTTTAAGGAGAAGAATGGCTTCAGATATGAATTTCCTCTTCTCTGAAACCTTTGAATTTTTTTCTGATATCTAATTTCAGAGAAGAGTAGAAGTTAACACAATGGTATGTTAATACATTAACCAGTAACAACTGATTCATTGAGCTCCTTTATTTTAAGAGGATTCAAATACAGATGTAGGAAACATTATTTTTTTTTCCACAGTACTCTACTAAGTCTTGACTCAGCATCTTTATGAACCTTCATATCAACACAAAGCATTTGCTTAATTTGAGGAAAGCAGGGGTGAATAATCATAAATGGTCATTTAATGGTACAGATATTCCCAGTACTTAAGAAGACTCCTTGGTAAGCTAATTTGTTTGTATTTTTTGTTACTTTTATTATTATTATTACTTTTATTTTGTGTGTGTGTGTATGTGTGTGTGTAGAAGTATTCTGATTGCTAATGGTTGTGTTCTACATATACATACTTCACTCCAAAAGGAATTACTCTGCTTTATTTCCATGGAAACTACAACTGATACAAAGAACACAATAACACTGTTTGATAGAAAAAAATCTCAGTTAAAAGCATTCTTTTTTGACACAGTCACTACCATTAGCTATGCATTTTCACCTGCAATGAGCAAGAGTCTGCATGGTGCTCTTCAAAAATCTGCACCAGCAGAGGTTATGCACTGTCCCTATTGCCACTGCTGAAATACATCACCCATTGCCTCACTGTGCTCACATCCACCGTTTAGTCTCCAGAGACATTTGGCAAGCGCTAATGAATGTCAATAGGTACTATTTTTTCTTTGTGGAGGAATTCACTGACATACCTTTGCTTCATACAAACTTCCATTGCAAACGCTAATTTGTCAGACTGGCCCTCTGCTGCTACTTGTCACACAGCAACACAAAGTAATGGAATATTGGCAGGACAGTTCAGCCTCTACTGCCACACCACCAACATCAATCTCTGACATTGTGGGCCAACATAATAAAATAGAATGCATTACTTTCGGAGCATCCCATATATATACATTTTAAAGAATTTCTTTGTACACTTATTTTAAAAATTCCAGATTATGAGGTGGGTTTGTTACTGGGCAGAATGGAAGAAATGGAGGGAAAAAAGATAAGAAAGGTTGAAAGACAAAGTGTGAAAGGATCAAATTTTAGTGCCTGGGATTGGGAAGTTCAGTAAAGCATGTAAATACCAGTAAATGTCATCTGGCATTGGCTTATGTTTGTGAATCTCATGTGATGAGCTGATCATCACAATATTTAACATCTCTCTGTTGGCTTACTTTTCACCTGCAGCTTTCTGATGTTTTACCTCCTTTCTTCTTTTTTTTTTTTGGTAGAGTGTTTTTTCCTTTTTGTCACATAGGATATTATGATATTTCACTCTGGATGTAGTGTGAGGAACTGAGCTTTAAACTGCAATCACACCACACCTCCGCCTGCAAGCTACCCTGTTTTGTATCCTCTTGCAGCACATTTTGTCCTCTCTGATAATTAAGGAAGATGGGGATCTCAGTAATCTCTCTAGCCTTGATATCTCATTTCTTTATCAAATTCAGTAACTTCTTGTAGTGTTGATCTGCCATTCACCTCTTGAAAATTCTCTTTATTCTTTTTCTGTTGCTAAGTACTTGCCATGTTTTTATAGAACAAGCCCTCTGGCTGGGGAAAAGTTGCCAGTTAGAACTTGTGAGACTGATCCACTCTTTTATTATTCTTTCTTTCAGCAGCTATTCAGTGTCTTTGATGTTACCCATACATTTGCATTAAAAGATGTCAGTGATTTATTTTAATAAAATCCAATTATCCTTTTTAGTGCCTGTGAGAAATGAATGGATGTTTCCAGTTTAATTGCAAATATAAGCTCATGGTAGGAAACATACCTGGCACAGAAAGAATTTTGGCATTAATAGTGCCAGAAGCAGCTGTGAGGGTTAACAAGTATCTAATACTTCATGGACTTAACTGCAATAACTTGCACAGAACAATTTGGGTCCCAGGAGAAAGCTAGCTTTTTTCAAGGAGCTCCACAAGGATAATGCTAAAATATCTTGTTTTTCATGCAATTCAGTATCTCTGCATGGTCTCTGTGCTGTGCAGACATTTTATTTTGGGAAAAGAAATGACTTGGCACTTCCAAGAGGTGGCCTCATCTGGATTCTAGGGCACTTTTGTTTAACTTGATCTCTTACAACTTAAGTTTTCCTGTAGTTTCACAAGCAAAGAAAATGGGAGCTTCAGTCTCCTGAACTGTTAAATCAGCATGGTCTTAGCTGTGTATTTTCAAAGCCAGCTTCCTTTACTCCAGCAAATCTTTGATTATTTCCACATATTGATAACAGCAGGAGGCTGTGTTTCCATTGATATTGGGTTGTCTTTATCTGAAAACACAAGATTGATTTTGGTGGTCACAACAAAATTTCTTTACTGGTGTAATCAGAAGAAAAGGATGTAGTATCTTTATGATGTGCTAAAGCTGGGATAGTTTGGACCTGAATAACATTATAAAGTTATTTGCACCAACCAAACACCTTCACTGGTGATCTGCATCACCTAAGTATTAAAGTCACCTGACAGGCCAAATACTGGAAGAGGCTGGTGAGGCAGCGAGTTTTATTTGAGACTTTTTAGTGACAGGGAGACTGTTTGGTTATTGTCAAATATCTTTATTGTGCCACGTTTTTGTCTCTCAACAAAGCAGTGGTAAGCTGAGAAGTCCATCAGGCTGGAAGGCTCACCTGTATGTATAATGTAATTTTCTTATGCTACAATGCTACAAAACCTTGTTTTTGTTTTAGCAAAAATACTGATTTGTGTTTCAATTTTTCATCAGCTTCTTTTCGCTGAAACCAACATCCAACCCTGTAACCACTTTGTACTAAGAGTCCCTGTTGTTCTTATTTCTAAATATCAATAAGGTCTCAAAATGAAAATGAATACTCGATGAATTTCCTCCAGAAGTATACTAAGATATACATGGAATTGGCATTCAGCCAATAAAGAAAAGATACCTAACATGCAAGGCTTATTTTAATCATTTCAATCGACTGATTTCTGATTTGTTAAAATTATGAATTGCAAAAAACAAACAAACAAAAAACGAAGCCCAACAAAACCCAGCTCAAACAAAATCAAAAGAACTCACCACCACCAAATGAAAAACATTAGACAGCATCAAAGAATAGAAAATAAATGACTTTCATGTTTGGATAAAATAATTATCTCCTCTTTTATCAGATTTGTAATGGGGTTGGTCCATGTTATTGTCTATCTATTGCATGATTTTATATATCCTCATCTGTCTCATTGCATAATTCAAAAAAAAAAAAAATAAAAAAAAATCGAAAATACTGTTCAACATCTATTTTGTATAACAATAAATGAATTATCTTTTCTACCTTACTCATTTCTCTTTTCCTATTCTTATTTTGCTACTTGTGTTCATACAGTTTTTGCTACTGTAGCATAAACTCAGTGGGAATTCTTAAATCTTATTTATGAATGAAGATATACAATATATTATTTAGATGACTCCTTTCTTCCCCATGCAGTTATGGGTTGGATTTGAATGTGGGTTTTTATACAAATTAAAATAATTTTTATCAAACTGACCCCGCATGGGGGTGGGGAGTCCTATTGAAAAAAATTCCATAAGACATTTAACATTTTATAAAGTTTGGTTTCTTTATTAAACATAATTTGAAAGAGTCAAGAACTTTGTCAGTTATTTAATTGGTGACACATATGAAACTAAGATACTGGGAATATATACTGAATATATAGTTCAAAAGGCTCAGGGCTTCAAGTTGACATATTTACTCTGTGTTTTCAAGGCGTCAGACTATATGTCTGCCCTTCAACTAAAAAAAAAAAAAATATCAATAGAAGTCCTTATTTGTGTTCATAGAGATAATGTAAAAATCTTTGCTAACTGAATGATAAAGTACATGCTGGTAGCTTTGTACTTGATAATCAGTAGACAAGACCTAAACTATTTTTTCAAATAGTAAACCTTTTACTTGATCAATATGTCTTCAAAATGACATCAAACTGGACTAAGGTAATATTTGTAGAAAATATGATATTTCTATAACAATATGAGCCTGTTCAATAAATACAAAGAGGCTTTTGTGGATTTGACTTTAACATTGAAGGAAAAGAAAGGGGCCACAAATCTTCATACCATTTTCTTCAGATGATGCAAGCAAAGGAATAAAATAATACATTTCTGGTAGGAAAATTGCCTCAAATGGGAATGAGGGATTCAAATAGGAATGTGATAGAACATCTTCTTTGTGACATGGGCCAGGTAGGTTTCTAAACCCTGAAATGCTCTGTTGGCTCTTCTTGCTACTTTTCCTTTCAATAATATGGCAAATTTTCATGGCCTAGTGAGGAAAAGAAGCCTGATTTAATTCAGATGTATCTATTGTGAGGATGAAGAAGACATCCATAGGATTTCTTCTCATAAATAAGAAAGCCAGATGACACTTTTGTGCACTCCCAGAGAAAGATGTCAAATGCTCATCCATTTTAGCTAAATACTGCAAAACTACATGCTTACAAAGCTTACAACCCTGTTCTGTGAAGTGATAGTACAGAAAACCTTCAGAAATGTGGTGATGGAGCAGCTGAGCACTGGGTGCTTCAGTGAGCTTTTTACATTCACGCTGTGTTCCCACAGCTTGCCTGGAAAAGATTGCACTGAGGCCAGGGAGGCTCCTAACTTCTGCAGTTTTGTCTGAAGCATGCAAACACATCCTTAAAGGTTTAAAACTGGCTATTATTAAAACAAACAAAAAGTTGAGAAATTATTTGAGAATAATAAAAATTACAGTGTACTGATGTATTGAGTTTATGTTCTTGAAAAATAAGCAGTAGATATCTTTTCAAAACATCACTGGCTATATTTACGAGACCTACAAACTTAGTACTATTATAACAGCACTGGTGATATTGGGAAATATCTGGTGCAAGTATAGCACTAACTGATACTGCATAACATCAGTAGGTGACTATAGATGGTGACTATATAACCAATGTGCATATTTTAAAACTTGTGATAAAATGAAAATAATCATTTAAAGGAGGACCTGTATATGTAAGAAGTGGGTTGTACTGATTTTCTTCTGGTCTGATAGCAAGCATTACAGCTACAGTGCACTCTAGCTATCTTGTATCTCTTGCTTGATTATAGGGACTATAAGGAGGAATGATACAAAGATAATAGCAGATATTCAAAAGGTTATTAATAAGGAAAAACTCACCAATATGGACACCTTCATTGGGAAATGCTGAGGCAATCTCCACCAGGAAGCAATCTCCAAGAGATGCTGCCTTAGTGGTGGTCAGCCCTTAAAAGAGGTCTAGAGGAGGTGGAGTCAAGCTCCACCCCCTTCTGGGAACATAGCTAAATTACTCTCACCTGTGCTCCCACAGCTTCTCTGACACTTGCCTCAGCTGATTTATCAGAGGTTCAAGCTGTGATTATCAGTTTCCCATTCAGAGACATATAACTTTTATGGTGTCAATATATAATATTTCTTACCAGAATTTTAAATTGTTATGTGAAAGTCATATATTTATTAATTTATTTATAGCAAAGCAATTAAAGAACACTTAGCTGACATATCTTTATGCTAGACTAAGTAAATTAAAGGAGATACTATTATTGAGCAAAACAGAGGTAATTCTGCTTTGTTCAGTAAAAGAGCACTTGTCTCGGGCATTAAGCATGTAACAATTTCAGTTGTTCAGACAGGCATTGCTAACCTTATTGCAGATATTTCCTCAAAATATTAGTCAGCCATTACATGTGAAAGCTGTTAGTAGAAAATCCTTTGCTCATTGGACTGACAGCTTTCAATTAAATAAATTGGTGATACAATAATTTCACATATTTTTCAATGAAATACATGCTGATCATGGGATAGAAAAAAAAAGTCTGAAGTCTGCAGACCTTTTCCATATGTACTTTTACCAGGAGAATTTAAAAGAACATAAGATTATTTTCTTCTACTTGAGTACTTATTTGAACAAACACCTTACAAATCTTGTTTGTCATTGTTTTCATTAAGAAGGTTGATGCAAGTTCACACACAAAGATTTTTTTTTTTTATTTTTTATTTTTTTCTGTTCTAGAATGGAAATTGGCACTTTTTTTTTTTTTTTTTTTTTTTTTTTTTGTATTTTCCCACTAGGAAACTGGGAAAGGAGTGATTTTCTCATATGCTGGACGTTTCTTGGTTTACTAGTTACCTTGAACTGATTTTGCCTATATCAATGCATGTGTGATAGAAGAAAGATGGAAAATAGCATTTGGTCTTTGTGTTTAAAGTAAAGACACTCTGTTAATGCAATTTAAAAATGAAGAAAAATTATTTCCAAATTATTTGGGGGAGAATTACTGTGTTCAGTATGGAGACAGTGACATGACCTGAGAAGTATCTATTTTTCCTCTGTTTGAAAATATGAATGTATTTCCTTTCATAATGTAGACAGAAAGCTATTTTTTTGTAATAAAGCTGCTTTTCAGTTTGGGGTTATATTTTGGTAGTGCTTAAGTAATGATGCAAATCTCAAAATACGTATAAGGTGGTCTAAATGAAAAGCAGTGTCCCTTAAATCTGTTCTGCAAGACAGATTGTGTGTTCTTGTGTTTCAACATTTTGCCTCTTTCCTTGTGGTTTCATAACACTTCCAAGCAGAAGTCTGAACTCTTAGAAAATTATTTTGCATTGCCATTCTTTTTGGTTGTCTGATGCTATAGGAGATTACTTGTTTTTCATCATTAGATTGCATTTTCTTCTTCCCTGAATTAGTTGCAAATGCTTCTCACTGTACAGAGACAATGATTTAAATCCTCTATGAGAGATTCAAAACTTCAGTCCCCGTGGTGAGTATTTCTGTTTGCCTCTCCACAGCTACTTCTCTCACAGAAAAGTGCTACAATGCCTGAGAAAACAAGGAATCCCTGAAAAATGGCTAGTATTCTTTCAGTTAAGTAAAAATAATATAATAATAAAAGGAATAATCAAAACCAGTGTAACATAATGAGTAAGCATTTAGAAGACTGAAATTACTGAAATTACTGAAATTGAATACAAATGCTGTTTGAAATATTAAATCCTAATCAGTGAATATATGACTTATATCACTGATCTGTTGAAAAACAACAAATACACACTTGGTAATTATAGTGAATGTGGAAGGAGTAGCTGAAAATAACTGCTGAGATTATATTCAATGAACAGCTACATTCCATTATGATTTCCCTAACATCAGCTTGCTCAAACTGGCTGACCAGTGGTGTTGTAGTCACTGCTCTGCTTGCAGATGAAGGGGTGACATTTGGCACCAGTTGTTAAATTTTAGTTAGCACAACAGCATAATCTTCTGAAATTTCTGATGTGTTGTATTATGAAAAAAATCAATTATCTGTTGTGCTTAAAATTACTTTAGGTTCCATTGGTTATGCCATTATATGTTGCTATCACTGTGGCAAGCAGTGACCCAACTTTGCATTCTTCTTTACTGAGATTCTTTAAAACTCTGTTCCACTTTGATTTGCTACCACCTGAAGGACAGCCAGATGAAATCTGAATTGTCAGTGTGGGTGTATGAATCAACAACAAAACAGATATAATTTAACTAGCCACAGAGGTATGGAACATTATGCATCCAAAGAAGTCATTGTCATAAACAAGGCAAGAGCATTACACTTATAATACCTATGCAAGCTGAGAAGAAAAAAGAATATTGTATTATTTTCTCCCCAGGTTGTTGCTGAAGATACTGAAAGGAGCTACTTTTCTAACAAGAAAGAATAGCGTTTCTTTCCTGAGGAAAAAAAAAAAAAAAAAAAAAAAGATTTTGTAGTAAAAGCAAAGAAACTTTCTTTCCTTGAAATTGGTTTGGATGAATCAAACTGTAACCTGAAGCCAACATATAAGCCAGGATACCACTCTTATCCAGAATGATGGAAGCAATTTTTTTCCAATTACCAAGGGAAAAGGCTGGTCAAAACAATTGTCAGAACTCTTCATTTGTACATGTGCTGTGATCCAGGCAGTAGAGAAGTATGCTGAAATGTGCTAGAAGTACAAGTGACTCTTTAACAGTAAGAACATTCCTGTAATTTCTGATTGACACATATTTGAAAAAGAACAGTAGGTAGTCTCATAAATCTTTGCCACATAGAACTAAATTTGTGTCATATCATCTAGTGTATTTAATTTTATCTTTTCTCCCACACATTTTTAGTAATTTCTGAAAATATAGTACAGCACCCAACTGACTCTCTTTTTTGGAAACCTGCTGGTCTGAATTATACTTATCAGTACATTAGCAGTATTGTTGACTTCAGAATTTGACCAATAATCTTGCAAGAAAAAATAATTTTCACAGTTGAAAAAAAGAGATGACGAAAGTAAATGATGTTATTTACTGCATTTCTGTTTGGAAAGCCAGGGGTCTCTGGGGATTTATCCAGTACATCTGTACTGACACTGAGCTTCAAACACATTAGACCAAAATTATAACACATTTACAGAAAATGCTTGGCTGGATTTTTTTTTTTTTTTTTTTTTTTTTTTTTTTTTTTTTTTTTTTTTTTTTTTTTTTTTTCCCTATGGTAAGAAAAGGAGCATCAGAAAAGAAAATAACCAGATGCCTTGCACTGAGTTATTCTGAACTGACCAAAATTCTTTTCCTCTCTATTACCATAACTCTCATTCATGCTAGTGTCTTTGAACTAAGTCGTCCCCTCGAGAAAAATTTTCAAGGAGGTGTTCCAAGTATGAAGAGATGGAAAGGAAAGAACTTCAGCACTTCCTGTACTTTAATTGTAATGTAATTGTGTAATGAAACTGCATGCTGGAGTCTAAGCCTACTATCATAGAATTATAGAATCACCAAGGTTGGAAAAGACCCACAGGAACACTCAGTCCAACCATCCACCTATCACCAATAGTTCTCACTAAATCATGTCCCTTGACACAAGGTCTGAATGATCACCACAATGCAATATCTTATGATCACCACTAGGACTCAGGTACAATTTTATGTTTTGTTTTTCTGTTGTTGTTGTTTTGTTTTGTTCCCTCCCCCTGCCCTTCCCCAAATAACCAACCAAATAAATAAATGTATAAATTCTGTGTGAGACCTTGAAATTTTTTTGACTGAAAACAAATTCCAATGTGTTTTTGTACCCTATTTTGCCGTGACTTAAAGCAAACAAAGCAAAAAGACATTATCTTTTTACTGTGATAAGTTTAATTAGACATAAAAGAGCTCATTTGCTTCTACTGACTCTGTAGAATGGGTTTTGAGCTCTGGTGGGGATGTGATGGCAAGAAGCAGAGTTTGGAAGTCCAGAAAGTACAAATTAGTACTTGAAGCCTTCCATGCAATTGCTAAGTTAGAGCTGTGCTTACTGATCTTCCTTAGTGGGACCTGTTGGTGTGAACAAGTACCCTTTTACAGTGTTTACCTTTCTTTGCTATGGTTAATTAAAAGGAAGGTATTACTTTGTTTTCATTGTGATCCAATATATACATATATATGGAACAAATTTCACAGACATAATTTCAAGTGTTTAGAGGAACATCAGAAGCACACCTTTCATAGCTTTTCCTGCTTTCCATCGGCTTCTTGTCACCTGTGGGTTTTTTATCTTATCTCTTGATGATTTCCTAGGTGCTGTCAATCAAATTTGAGAGCACTCTGTTCTTAAGCAATCCAGTATTAGCCTTAGCAATCCATCTCAGACAGCAATGAGTATTACTATTATGGCTGGTATCTTCAATGCCTCTTGGGACTACCAGGATCATCTATAGCTCATTAATTGTAGTGGAAAACAGCTCTGATGCTCATGAAATGAAAAGAGTAGGTTTAGGGTTACATCTATAAGCTGAGTAGTTTATTAAGTGTTTAACATTTTAGTCATGCTGTGCAATTACTTTTTTCATCACTCTGGTGATTAAAATCACTATATTCAGCTGAAGAATTCTCCAGACGAGACTTTAGTAGGAACTTTCTCTTAAACATCTTCCTAGAGAAAACAGTAGATGATAGCGACAAGCATCACAGATACTTAGTCATAATGAGCATAATTCATGTAAATTATATTGAACTGGAATTACACTTACAATTTAATATGAAAATTTTAAGATGACTGAAAAATATTATGATTGAGCAGGAATGGTGCAATGTGTTCCAAAATTATTAGTAATATTTGAAGAGTTAGTCTTCTCATTCTTAGATTAAAATGTACCTATATTCTAGAAAACAAAATATTTCAGAATCATTCAGAGTTCAGAATGCTTCATCACATTTTGAAATCATGATATCCTGGACACCATTAATTGACAAATATGTTAATTTACATAGCAAATGAATTTTATTTTAAAAAATATATGTTGTACTACACGAAAATGACATAAAATATTAATAAAATTCAGTTTTTAGAAAGGTGAATTTACTGTGAATAATACTGATTATGAATTACACTTATTGCTTTGACGTATTTTCTACTGCCATTAAGCAATCATAACTGAGTTATTTTTTCTTTATCCCATAACAGTAGTGAAAAATATTACTTATCATAAACTTGTCTATATTATCATCTTTCATATTTACTCTTTTAATCATTCAGTGGTTGATACAACTGATACATGGTTGACACCATGTACACTTCGCATTCTTTCATTTTTTTCATGCACATGTTTATGCGTCTAATAAATGTGCTGACAAAGTGAGGGATGACAGAGAAATTTAAGTTTCCAAACAGATATTTTACCTTTTGAATAAAACTGTACAGCTGAAAGCAACTACAGATTTTATCTGCTTTGGGTGTTACTGGTGTTTCACTATGCAGATCCTCCAGAAGCAAACTTTTGTTATACTCTGCACGAAGCAGCAGTCTTTGAATCACTGTATAATGAGAATTGCTGGTCACCTCTGTGAGTGTGGCAATGGATTTAACACAAAATAGTTTTCTCCTCATTTAAGTGTCAAATCTGCTTGTCTTAATGGAGATGAAGAGGTGCCCCAAGTCTGCTAACACTACTTAATCTCACTACTGCGGTAGAGTAACAGATACTCACTGTGATAACTGGCATGTAAGGGGGAGGGGGTACTTGTAGTTCTGGGACGTCCTATACGGCTATATTTCCTTTCTTTCTCCTAAAACAAATACTTATTTACATTTCTTTACTTAATTAAAGTTAAAACATGTGAGTAAAAGCAGAGATAGACAGTGTGGACCAGCAAAATGTGCAGAAAAAGGATTCAATGGAGTTTTCAGGCAGGCTGCACAGTTTTTTAACACCCAGTGGAGGATGAATTAAGTTTTTCTTTCTTTGTGGAAGAGAGATCTGACTCCCTTTGAAAACCTGAGTATATTTTCCGCTTGTTTGCTGTTTTGCTCACGTCAGCATCAAGTCAGACAAACACTATGGTTATTGGAGCTGAATCACTTCACAGTCCATCACTGATGTCACTGAACAAAATAGATCTAAGCACAGCTGAATCAGAAATAAGCTTGTCACTAGAGCAAAAGAAAGAGCATGGCTAGTGTGAGGCCCTTGAAATTGGAGTGGTCTTGTCCTCTTTTGACTTGATCTTATTTGAAGACGTACCTAACTGTGACAGACTTCAAGAAATCCTCCCAGGGCTGAGAATGTGATGCATCTTATATATATCCTCTTGTTCGCAGTCAAGGAGCTTGCAGCTGCCCTGTAAAGAGAATCTTACCAGGATTTGATTTAAATGGATACTTTACCTGGAAGTAAATCCATTTTTTTTCCATTTTGCATTCTTTGAAGGCTCACTACTTTGCTGATTCATTCAGAACTGCGACTGCATCTGTTTCCTCTGTTGCACAATGAAATAAGGCCAAAGAAGAGTGAATAAAGAACCACAAAAACCAAAGAATGCCCCATCCAGCTGCCTGGCTGCTAGCTCCTTTACACTTGCCTTTCCTAGGTCTCTCTTGAAGTAGCCTTGTCTTGCTGAATCAAACCAGCACATGAAGAATTTTCCTGTTAATTTTCACTTGTAATAGCATTGTCCAGAAACTACTCGTTAGTAAAAATTCTTTTATTGTTATAATAAATATGAGAATTGAAAATGATTATCAATTGTTACTGTTAATAAGATTTAATATGATTATTAGGACATACATAAGAAACATTTTGGAAAGTTTTGGACAACTATAACCACTTCATGTTTTGTACTAATATATAGTTAAATAACATACAAAATTCTGGTAAGCATTGGGTTTCCTTTGGTATGTTTGTTTTCAGTACTTCATTGTTGTTTATTGCTTCTTTAAATATGCGATAAAGAGTGGTTTTAATTATAAGCTAGTGACTGATATTCCCATTACTGTATTGTGGTACACAATCTAAGTTCTTTTTCTGTTTTTCTGATTTATCTCAGGGAAAAAATATAATCAGTATATATGGAATGATGTGGTTGCTATAAGTAGAATTGTTGGTCTTTTCCCTTCCCCTTCCCTTTCCTCTTCCCCTTCCCTTTCCCATTCCACTTTCCTTCCCCTTTCTCTTCTGTTTTCCATTCCCCTTCCCTTTCTTTCTTCCTTTTTATTTATTTATTTATTTTAGATATCCCAAATTTCAAGAAACATCGAGTATGAAGAGCTGTTTCTACAGTTTCACTGAGCTGATCAGTAGAGGGCACTGCGTACTGACAGTAGCTACATTTCCAGTTTTCAAAGCTACATAAGCATACAGCTCGTTTGAAAAATCTCTTCTGACTTCAGACAGGAGACTATTATCTCTCTTTAACATGTCTATAACAAAATTTATTGAATTAGAACTGGAGAGAAAGTTAAGAAACAACAACACTGAGAAACAATGTGAAGTAATAAGAAAATTATTCTCCATCATATCAGTGGCTGTAGGTATTAATAAAATTAAAAATATATTAGCTGAATTCTCTACTGCAAATATATTTATAATGCATATAATTTTTGTTCTTAGGATAAGATAATGCACACTTTGCACTGTAACATTGATGATATCTAAAATATGTTATTTTCTGCTTTCATGTTCCTCTGCTTCCCCCATGTATCCCCCTCCTATTTTATTTTATTTTTTTAATGAAATCTCTAAAATATTCTGTATACCTGCTAGAATGTTTTGTAGTATTGCCTGATAGAAGTGGGAATATGCTCTTTCACTCACACAGATTTGCTTGCTTTTTGTCTAGAAAAAATATGAGTTCAGAGGGCTTAGCAGCAAACAGATTGCCTGGAGAGTGTAAAAGCTCCACGTTTACCGGCAGAAGATTATGGAAAATATCAGTCAGGAATGAAATATTACCAGATGAAGCAATTCACTATTCATCAACTTTGGCTCTCGAGACATCCTTTGAAACCATTGTTATATGTTTAGTTTGCCCTAACCTGTATAGAAAGTTTTCCAAACATCTACTGCAAGGGAAGAAATCCTGCTCAGAGTAACAGCATGGTATGCACAGTGACATGTTGCAGCTACAAGCTGCAGGGAAGACAGGGCTGTCTTTCTGGGGACTTAACTACTTCAATTTCAGCAAGTAATTTAAATAATTTCACATAAATACTTTATTTCACTGGTCATTAGAATTCTTGAAATTTAGTACTTTCCCCCACGATTTGTGGTATGCTAATGTAATGAATTAGCATTCTGGTAATTTATGAGTTACAAGAAGTCTTTCAGATATGTGAAATTTGTAATACAGTTTCAGTTAAGATGTCTAAATCTTTTCTAGAGCCTGAATCACTGGGCACTAAGATTTTCTTAATATTTGTATATTTTTCCTTTTTTTTTTTTTTTTTTTTTTTTTTTTTTTTTTCCCCCCGTATTATTCATTAGGTAAGTACCACTTCATTTTGTCCTTAATTTTCTTTAAAATGCTATTATTAGTAATGGCTGATGTTTGTTAATGAAGGAAAAA
Organism: Excalfactoria chinensis; assembly: GCF_039878825.1. NCBI lineage: Eukaryota > Metazoa > Chordata > Aves > Galliformes > Phasianidae > Excalfactoria > Excalfactoria chinensis. Next base: position 53,393,931 of record NC_092826.1, read on the forward strand.
AAGGATCTCGAATGCTGAAAAATATTGTTATATTTGTAAATATATTATCTTAGTATAATATTACTGGAAATTTCTTTCACTCTGGAAGAAAGAATCACACTGGATTTCTTTCACTCTGACCTATAAACTAGTGAGCTTCCTTTTTTCCCTCTTCTCTATCTTGCATGCACACAGACAAGGCTATTAAGGTCTGTAGGTAAAGCCTCTATTAAACAGGTTTAAACAGCAGCTATCTTAGCATGTCTCTTAGAATCACACCATGGTTGGTGTTGGAAAAGACCTCTTGAGGACACCTAGATCTAGCCGTCTGTTCAAGCAGGACCACCTATTCTTACTTGCACATTTTTTGTATTTCTTTGAGGGTGAGACTCTGTATCCTCTCTGGACAGTCTATGCCAGTGCTCTGTCACCCACACAGCTAAGAAGTGCTTTGTTGGTGTACAGAAGGAACTTTCCGCATTGTCTCTTGTTGTTTAACTGAGTATAACTGACACAGTCTGGCTCCATCTTCTTTGTAACCTCCTTGAAGGTATTTATATACATCGATTACATCCTTCTGAGGATGTAATCCATCCTTTCTGTTTTCTAGGCTAAACAGTCTCAACATCTCACATAGGAGAGATGATTTAACACAGATGCTTCCAGAAACATTGCAACATTGATGTTACTGCTGCTACTGCTTCTTAATTCAGGTGACAGTCACAAAAAATTAATGGAGGTCTTGAGAACAGTAACTAAAATCTGCATTTGAAAAAAAAAAATCTTGACCTCTTCCTCTCCCTCAATTAAAGAAAAGAAAATGAAAAAAAGAGCTTGGTTGAGTAAGGGTGAGGGTGAATTGGGAGAAAATCCATTTATTATTTTATTCTTGATTCTCAGTGATACCAAAGTAAATGTCATACAATGTATTGACATTTCAATTTATATTAAGCTCTGAGCTAGTTCAGAGAAAAAAAAAAAAAAAAAAAAAAAAAAGTAGAAGAAAATACGCTGAACTGTGACAGAAGGTGGTCTGCCATGGAATCAGGTATGTACAGTATGTACAGTCTTATAGTCTGTGCATTACCAGTACACAATGAATGAATTCCAAACAATAGATCATACAGAACTATAAACTAATGACTGCAACTAACTTTGCTTTCCAGATTTTATGTGCTAAGGTGATAAAATTTCTGTTGAAACACGAAACCTAGCATAGATAAACGAGCAAATAGTACCACAACTGTTAGAATTTGCAACTCACTGTCAGCAAATAGTAATTACATCTGCAATCACGCAGTAAGTTTTTGAGACATACTTTGTATTCAGACATGCACTATTTTTTAGAAGTTTATTGTTATATTGCTGTCATTATGTCATTGGGACAGAATTCTCTACAGTACCGAGGTTGGGAGGACTGTAAAAAATTATACAATTTTCCAAAATTGAACTGCTTTTTTGGATTATCACTGACATGGGGTATCTTAAGTTTCTGATTTTTTATTTTTTTTCTTTTTCTGGATAAAAATACATATATGCATATACGTAAATACTCCAGAGTAAATAGTCTATTTTTGAGAAATAGTTGTACTTATTATTATTACTCATTCATTTGGTACATCAAATGATACCAATAATGATGCTAATGAATTATAATAATAATTAGAATAATCAATTTTTTTAATAATTAAAATTGTCTGGTTAAATGATGGATAAGTCCAAATTTAGTAGGGTATTGCTCCTGATTATGGTGTACTTATACAACTTCATCTGAATAGAAATAAAATTAACTAAGCATTTTAATGAGTCAGAACCTTAGTGAATAAAATAATTTTTCTCTGCAACCAGTGACTGAATCTTACTTTTTCACACTAGCCGCAGGTGCAGTCCACACCTACACACAGTTTAGGCTGTGAAGTTAGATGGGTCAGTTGTTCTCCTCTCTTTGGAAATATGTACCTATAGAGTACAAGGTTAGTTTTTGGTTAAAAGAGAGATTCTACTCTTTTTCTTCATAAAATATAATCTTTAACCTGTACATTGATTTTATTGCTAGCGTTGGCCTTCTTGCTCTACTGTTCAAGTCTTAGTCATACTCTCCAAGACTGTTTGTAGCTCATTTTGGGATGTTATCAAATTTCATAGCATCTGTAGCTCTGTTGATGGGAGCATCAGTTAACTTTGTGGTTGCAGGATGTTAAAGATATCTGGCAATAACACCTCAAAAATCTTTTTGTTTGCTAGCAGAGTAATTTCTGGATCGATTCTAAGTTTTTCTGCAATCTATTCATGACTTGATATTCTCTCTGTGTGTTGTATTAGTAATTTGACTTTCTTTATTTCCCCACTGTAAAATGAGTACAAAATCCCATCAATGCTATGTATAGGGTACAGAACTATCACTTTCATAGTAGCTTAAGTGAAGCTATTTTACTTTGTGCTTAGGACATGCTAAGAAATCAAGAACTATACCACTGACTTTTATCTCATGTCTTTTAAAATCTATCTGATTTTATTTCTAATTCTATAGATGAAATAGATAAAGCTATTTGATATCCACTGCAGAAAATTAAGAAATACCTTTGTACAGATGGGAAAAAAATGCTGTTTTGATCAGGTTCCTGTATAAAACAAAGGATGTGGGATATCTTAACAAGATGATTGAGATGCTTACTCCAGAGGCAAGCCCTTGAATAGGAAAGTAATGTGTTATTATGTTGTACTGTATTGCATTAGAAATTGTATTAATGAATATGGTGGCAGTGAAAAATTTTCACTGAGGTAAGACTGCATGTCACAAATGTGATTTGTTTTTTCTAAAAACAGAAAGGTAGATTTACATACTGAAAGTTTTACATTCATCTGCTTACTTGAAAATGCATACTATTTAATGTAACACAACAATTTCTATTTTTTTTCTTTCATATATTTGAAAACAAAATTTTGCCTTGCTGTTATTATGTGCCCCAATACAATTTGTTTCCTTTAAAACATTCCTCCAATGTTCAACATAATTAACAAGAGACTTACACTGCAGTTACTTTCTAAGTCACTGTATTCATATTTGTGTTGAGTCTTTCCTGTTAAACAGTTAGTTTGAGTTCTTCCTCCTTTTCCCCTTTTTGTCCTTCCTATAGCACATTACAGAATTCTCTTGTAGTGCTTTATTGTTTTCAGTGACAATCTTTTTCTTTTCTATATTTAGTGCATCTTTTCAGCCCCTTCTAATGCTTTCCCAAATGTTACAGTTTTCAGTTTAACACAGGAACTACTCAGAAGCTTGATAAAATATCTGCTAATGCTTAGAGTATGGTGCACAAACACTACCAAAGTCCATTTAGTTCTGCAAGACTGTACTTAGCAAATTCCCTTTTGTGTTTTCTTTTTGAGACATTTGAATGTGTGAAGGTACCACGGTCAGTGGGGACAATGGTCAGGCTAAGGCAACACAAAATAACACCTTTCATCTTTCTTGACAAATCAAACAGAAGCTGAATAGCTCCAACTTTCCTTCATGCTCTTTTGTGTCCCTTCTTCAATAGTCAAACTGAAACTTGAAGGTAGGAAATGGCATCTGATACTTGATAAATCATACAGTGGTATCATATGGTCATCCTTTCATAAAGAAAATGAAAATAAGTTGTATGAAACACTAATGTAGTGAATAAGTTGCAAACATAAAAGGGTATTTCAGATAATGTGGATCTGGAAGACTATTTACCCTTGCTGCTTGATCTTAGAAAGCAGCAATGCTAGCCTGGTTTTAATGACATCTAAATTGCCATGCAGCCACTGAAGTACAGATCTAAGGTGACAGGAGCGAAGACCCTATCTGCATTACACACAGATAATTCAGGTGTGATAAATAAGAAAGCATTAGCAAGACAACACTTGTGATGGCAGAAGATGGATGATGATATTGGCAACCATTTAAATAGTTGTAAAATGTGCCTATCAAACAAAATTGTTCCAGCCCTGGGACCATTTTACCTGCAAAAGTGGGCAAGTAAATCACATGAGACAGATTCCATTGACTTTGCAGGAAAAAGAAAGACAAGCCTTTTTTATTGCTATTGATGTTTGCTCTTATTGACTAACTGTTTGCCACAGACTCAAGTACCGCTAGACACATAAATACAATGAGAACCTTGTGTGTGTCCTTTAGCTGACTGGGGAAAACAATTTGCAATTTACATCCAAGGGATCTGCAGTGTTCTTCCAACACACAGAACAGTTTGAGAAGAGTGTGCTGAAAATTGGTTCAAATAATCCTCTTGTCCTACAAAGTCCTTGCTGAGTTCAAAGAGAATGTTTTCCTTTATAGTATAGAAGAAAATGTTTGACACTTTATCACTGTGATTTCACCACCTGAATTATCTCTGAACTTTAGTAAGTCACAGCCTGGCTTATTTTGCTAATGTTGTATTTTGAGAAGGAACTAGGGCATAGGGGTCACCTTAAAAAGACTGATATGAGAGTTCCCTTCCACAAATCTTTCTGTGGGAAAAACAACCCTAATAAAAAGAGTGCAATAGGAGAAAAAAATAAAATAAAATAAATACTAACTTGCTTGATTGGAAAAAGGATGTACTGATTAAAGGAAGAACAATCTTTTTTGAATTAATCAATAAATAAGTCAAAAGTCATTGAAGAAATGTGGTGTCATATTCACCCCTAGAAACCACTGAGGAGAGCATAGTTTCAGAAGAGCTAATAGACTTCATTTGACACATCCTATAAAATTACTTGTTTAGCTCTGGGTTTAGAGATCTCTAATTTCTCCCTAAGCTTTCCCTGTCTATACCTCTCTGGGATTTTGCTACAGTGAGACCAAATTGTATCTGAAGAATGGCAAATTCAGAATACAAGCTTTTGCTTAAAACTGTAGCCAGGTTTCTGGGAATAGAAAGTGTCATCTTCAAATAGCCAACAAATGAATCATTATTTTTCATATGTCTGTTTATTTTTAAAGGGCTTTACCCTATGCCACATGTAGTAAATTGGTTATTGCATATTGCATCTTATACAGATGTAAAATGAGGGTTCATATATAATTTACATTAAAAAGCTTAATTTTTGTATTTTCTTCAGGTTTATCCATTATCAAAGCTAAAACATAGAAAAAAGTGAAGCTGAAAAGAGATACTAAGTATCTCATATACTGATGATATACTCTATGCGTGCTTTATGATAAAATACAGTGAATATAAAAAAGCAAAACATAAGAGTCAAGATTTGTTAGTTCTGTTAGGCAACTAATACATGTATTTTGGGTAAGTATAACAGAACCTCAGCTACAGAAGTGCAATAAATGTGAGCTGATTACTTCCTTTTCTTTATTATTCTATTTACACTGTTGATATAAAAGAGATAATGTTATAGAAAGAATAAGTAGTGCAGTCAAGTCCAATTTTCCATGAATCAGTAAAAAACATGGGTTATTTTGGAAAAAAACAAAACAAATCAAAACAAAAAAAAAACACAAAAAAAAAAAAAAAAAACAAACAGTTTTAGAGCCAGGTGAATTATCTGGGCTAACATGATGTTCTATTCTGCAGGGATATGTACCAAGGATGCATTTGTGCTTTAGAAAGAGAAAAAGAGAATAGGCAAATTACAGAGGGGAAGTGATTTTTTTTTTTTGCTGCAAAAACTACAAAGACAAGCCCTGGATCTATACCTTTGCTTTTTGCAAGATGACACTCCACTGACTTTGGCTGATACATGCTTTACTGAAGGTTTATTCAATAGATTTTAATGTAGACTCAGTGCATCCTTTAGCTGAAAAAAAATATTGTTTTCTGAAAAGCTAAGGATATAATGTAATTATTTGTAGAAAGGTATAATAAATTGAGGCACATCTTTCTGCAGATGTTCTGTTTTTTGTTGGCTTGTTTGCTTGTTGGTAGGACTTTCTAATAATGCCATTCCATCCTAAAGAAAATCTAAAAAGGCATATATAAGAGATGGCTCAAATCATCGAGTAGCCAGTGTTTATCCTAATCAGAGCAGTCTCTGAGGCATTTGTCATTATAACAAGAAAAGGTTTATGACCCAAAGAACAAAGGTCAGAAACCGCATATACTTCTGCACTGAACATAATTGTCATTTGCAATCACACTGGAGTCTGAAGAAGTACTCAGGTTTTGTTGGCTTTGTTCTAGTCTTCCTCCTCTCATTTAATAAGGTTTATGTACAAATAGAAAAACTGCAACAAAACATTCAGATTTCATTTTGAAGTGCTGTCGTTACACTTTTTTTTTTTTTTTTAAGGAGGGAAAACTGAAACTGAATGATTTTCAGTCTTCAATCTGTTAAAAAAAAGAAAAAGAAAGAAAAAAAAAAAAGGAAAAAAAAAAAAAGAAAGAAAGAAAGAAAAAAAAGAAAGAAAGAAAAAAAAAAAAAGTGAACTAATAAAAATCCCAGGCTGCTAGATTGAGTTTTTCCTGAGCCTCCAGGTATGTCAGTGTTTCACATTTAGCACGCAGCTCCCAAAGAAATATCTGCTAAATGTTCACCTGATAAAGTCAAAGAAGAGTAGATACTGATTGAGCAGGAGTTAGAGCAGCCTGGGGCTTGGGATTTCAGTGCTGCCGTTCTTTGAGCTGTTTAAGCTAATGATGTTTGTAAAGATAATTCTGAGCTTGACTTGATGTTTGGTGAAGACAGTAGGAGCACTTCTGTCTGCCTCAGTGGCATTTCAAATAGACTAGAAATAGAAATGGAGAAAAATAGGGAGTTGGGGAGAAACAGTAACATCACACCTCAGTTTTAATCATTACTTACCGATGTGTATGTGGTGTAGAAATATGAAAAATTATCTGTTCATTATTGCTTATATGAAATCAGTTACCTGATCTTCAAAATAATGTTTTACCCTCTGTTATTCCTCCCTACTTGTCTGGCATATAAGATTTTCACTAATCATAACAACAGTAGGTCTTAATGCCCTGAAACCAAACACATCTATGATTTTAATGGAATGCCTTAAGCATCACTGTGATGAATATTTGTGGTCCTTTGTATATAATTGACAAATATTAAAGTGGTTTTTCTTAATTCTCTTAGAGGTTAATTAGGAGCCTGAATATATTGAAAATATATAGAGAGTTATTTTCTCAATATAAAGTTATTTTCTCAATCATAACTTAAAGAGGATACATGAATGTATAATACCTATTGCCTGGAAAAAAAAATAAAAAAAAAAAAAACATAAATAATTGCATGTAAGACCTTATCCAGTAGTTGAATTTTATGGCCTTGTTACACCAGCAGTACCAGACACTGAAATTAGCATAATCTTGAATACTCCAGCTGGGTTTGTAACAGAGATTTACAAATATCTTTTCGGTAAGCAGTGCCAAAATGTTTCTGTTAAAAACCAGAAATGAAAAACAACAGAAAGCTTAAATACTATCTCATCCCCTCAGTAACTTTAAAGATACACAGGAAGATGATCAAATTACTGTCTTGAGAAATGAGACGAAGGTGTTCTTTTTTTTGTTTGTTTGATTTTTTTATTTTTATTTTATTTTATTATTATTATTTTTTTGTCCTGATTAGAACAGATAGAACCCATACCTAAGGCTGGAAACAAGTTAATTAGGGATTTTGCAGCAAAGAGCTACAGTACCTGGCAGATTCTTGCTATTGAACTGCACGATGTTTTGCCTCATAGATCTTCTCCCTAAATTGTGATGATTTATTTTTATGCAAGAGGAATTGAGTTCATTTTTATGCTGCTAGCTCAGCACTACCCTTGCCTAGAGACTGAAATGGCTTAAATCTCAAATATGTTAAATAATAAATTGTAAACAGTGGCACGAAATCTGGAATAACTACCAGGAATGTGAAAGAAGCATTAGAGTTTAGAAGTTAAAACTTTAAAAAAAAAGACGAATTACTTCAGAAACAGAAAAATGGGTTGGAGAACTGAATCAGTGGGGCAACACTTTGCCCTTTAATATTAAAACAATAAAACTCAGAAAATCACATCAATTTAATAAATATTTGTAAAACTATTTATCCCCTGAATACTTAAATATCCCTTTCAGTGATAAAAGATTCTTCTGTTTGTTATATGTGAGGCAAATAATCACATTTTTGTTTGCCCCCTAAGCTTCCTTAGAAAATAAACATAAAAAATTCTGATAAGGCCTACAAAACCCTCCAAAGTCTTGTATATGCCTGGACTTTGCAAAGGGTTCAGCTGATTATAATCTACATAGATTTCAGTTAAATTAATACCTGCAGATTTGTTGATGGCCTATCACATTTCTTGATGATGCAATAGCTTCACCATCAAAAAGATTATGTAGAGGACATGTTGTGAAAACATTGTAATGATCTAATCTGGAAGTCCAGTTCATCTGAAATGAAAAGTAAATATTTATTCATGAGAAATGGTGCCAATTCAGGGACAAACTTAGCAGTTGTTTTAGGTGTTGCAAGTAGACATAGTGCGAAAAATACTTCAGTCAGATTTGTATTCTGCACATTAGAGCTCTCTTAGGAACAGGGGAGTACTCCCAGGGGACAATGAGGTGGAATGCTAGCAGAGCCATCCTGCAACAAGAAGGATCTTTCAGACAGACAGCTTTAGACTGCAGGCTGATCCTTGATAGTACACAGGCAGATGAGCTGCAAAAGAGACCACTGTTGTTTCCATTCAGTCCTATCCCTTTCGTTTATAACTTGGTCATTATGAAGGATGAGTTAATGGCACATGTCTCACTGCAAGAAAGACATCGAGGCCCTGGAACATGTTCAGAGGAGGGCAACAAAGCTGATGAGTGGTCTGTTGCACAGACCGTATGAGGAGAGACTGAAGGAGCTGTGAATGTTCAGCCTGGAGAAGAGGAGGCTCAGGGGAGACCCCATTGCTCTCTATAACTTCCTGAAGGGAGATTGTGGTGAGCTGGGGGTCAGCGTCTTCTCTTGTGTCATTAGTGATAGGACCAGAGGGAATGGTTTCAAGCCATGGCAGGGTAGATTCAGACTGGACATTACGAAGTATTACTTCTCAGAAAAGGTGGTCAGGCACTGGAATGGACTGCCCAGGGAGGTGGTGGAGTCACCGACCCTGGGGTGTTCAAGGAAAGACTGGATGTTGTGTTGAGGGACATGGTTTAGTGGGAGCTATTAGTAATAGGTAAACGGTTAGACTGGATGATCTTTTAGGTCTTTTCCAACCTTGGTGATTCTATGATTCTATGATTTAGGAAGTTAACCTGAAATCATGACACCCCAGGTTAACAAAGAAGCCACGACTTTATACTGTAGCAAAATTATTGTAATAAGATAAAACTAGTAGGCCTAAACCGTGATGTCTTACATGTATAGATTGAGTCAAAATATTCCCATGAATGTAATACGTTTGATGAAGTACACCTATATTATATCAGGAATATTACAAACTATAGAAAAGGATAGGCCATAGTTTAATGTTGATTAACATGGAAATCACCCTTAATAATGCTGAAAAAAGAAATAATCATGTCAGGTAAGTGTGGGAGGCCCTAATCTACTTAAATTTGGTATTCAAGTTAGATAGATAGTCACACAGAAAGGAAAAAAAAGAAGACTAAATCTTAAAGGAGAACTATTAAACTTCAAGGAGGAGTTGGAAGGGCAAGAAGAATAACACACAGCAAAACTAAAGTGATCACAGTATTAACTAAGCACATGCTTGGGAGGTTGCAAATGGTACTCTGCAATAAAGAGATAAAAATTAAGAAGACCAATATTAACATGCCCAGGGAAATGTATAAAAAATCAAAAAACAAGCTTAGAAAAAAAATTATACTTTTAAAGAAGAGGGCTGTTGAGACTATGCAGTGGAGCAGAAAAGAAAAGGTGAAGACTGCTGCTAAGATTTCACAGGAGATTAGAGCTAATGGTTAGAATTTCTTTAATTATATGACCTACAAGAAATCATGAGACAACAAATATTTACTAAATGGCCAATATTGTTTATTTATAGAGGACAGAGCTAATAGGAGAAAATATTAATTAATTTTTTACTACAATAATTCCAGTGGAGACTGTGGGACAGATGCTAAAGGCAAACCTTTTATACTGAAATTGGACTTTACCATAAACACAGTCATAAAAGGGGAATAATATAAAAACCTTTGTAGAAGTCATGTAAGCTCATGCTTCATGCTTCAAAGCCATAAACTGATTTTTTTTTTATTTTTTATTATTTTTTTTTTTTTTTTACCCCCTGAAAAGTAGGGATTATATTACCAGTATTTATTTTAAATAAACTTTTATTTTACTTTTTACAAACATTTGGACAGAAACCTTATTTCAGGATTTTTTATGTATATCTGAGTAGGTGTTACTGAACGTTTCTGAAATAAAATTTCCTTCTGTTAAGTATTTCCCCCACCCCCTTCCACTGTGGGCTCTTTCCATGATCTCTTATCCAGTTCCAACTGTCATACCTTCCCTTCCCAATAGAAATGGCTTGGTGTTCAAGTCTTTCGGAGCAATATATATATCCAGGAAAGATGTTACATTTGTGCTTACAGTGATCTGCTTCTTTCTCATTACAAGCAATTATTTACATATGAACTTCTGACAAAATGTTTCAAAAATGATTCTTGTGACAGCAACAATTTGAGAGCCAGCCAGTGATAATTACCAGGTAATGTAACAAAATAACTTATTGTACACAGAAAATAAGAGAAATCAGACACAGATCAGACAAACAGATTGCTAGTCATACTCACAGAGTGGTGGTTAGATACTACATATTTTAAAACAGTTCTCTTCATTTGAGTTCATTCCACATGGTGGAATTCCACAAGTTCTGTATCTGTGGTTGTAGTCAGGGATTGTAATGGTCATGAAATCATTATTTTGTAGCCATCATTGCTTACTGATTATTCACAGGTGCAGTGGAAGAGGAAGAATTTCTTCACTGGGGAAAGAATCCACCAATTGTGTTTCCAAATGACCAAAGCATTTTTTTGTATTGGTCTTCAATAAATACAACCTACTGAAAATAACAAAAAAAGCATTCACAGTGATATGTAAATTGTAATAAACATTATAGTACACTAAATATTAGAGATTTTTCCAGAATAATAGAAAAAAATGAAAAATTTGCTGCCACTACTGCATTGTTCCATAGCACACATTATCAAAGAATGGCTTTAAATAGCACATTCTGTGTCATTTGAAAACTAAAACTTTACAGAGAGAGAGGTCTATGAGACAGGGTTTTATGTAAGTTTGAGAAACTTGTTGAAGTACCTAATTTGCTGTAGCCTTTCTTCAGCAGTGAAATCAAGTTCAAAGAGGACCTTAGAAACCCAGTAAAATTTTGTTCTCAGCAAATTCTGGAGGAGGTCGAAACAAAAAATTCTTTAGTTAGTTTAGTTCTTAAAGAACAAATCACACTGTAATGGAAAGATGTTTAACAGGTAAGGAAATTCACTGAACTTTTACACATATCTTACTCAAATAAAAAGTTAACAGGAACTTGTCATATTTTACTCATTGGAGGGAACAATAAAAGAGAGCAGAACCGTTTTGAAGGCACCACAAAAAAAAAAAAAAAAAAAAAAAAAAAAAAGATTTTCAAAGTAATCAAAATATTTTAGACTCAGTTCTGTCAGAATTTCCATAACTTAAGAAACTATAGGGAGTTCTTCATTATCTTTTCCTCTATTGTATTGAATTCTGATTTTGGTTATTTTTCCCTACTCCCTTAGAGTACCTTTCTATTAGTTACAAGATAAGGTGCAAACAGATAGATCTAGCAAACATAAATTTATTTTAAAATTGTCAGAGATCTTTCTTCTTACCATTTAGTTTATTCTTCAATACCATGTTTTTTATATATATTTACTTACTAAACTATTGACTTAACTGACTAAAGTGAAATTGATCGAAGGATACTATTCAGTTTATATGTAAACTATGCTCATTTCTTAATTGTTCCCTCTGAGAAACAGGTTTACTTTTCTACTATTCAGATTTTGTTTCAGTCTCTGTAATTGCTCTATTACTTACAGTGCAGTGTTTCTTCATTAAGGTGACTTTCATTTTCAATAGCATGCATGAAAAAGTGCTTGTTTCAAAAAAACCAGGAGAGCTATTATGTTTTGAGTATGGAAATGCTTTTACTTTAAAAGTTTAAAGAATTAAGTGTATCCCATGGAAAATTACAGTTCTACTTTGTTGTGTGAGCATACTGGTTTGAATGAAGTTCTATATAGTTCTCATCAGGAATGGTCAGACCAAAATGACAGTAGCAGAGGCTGACAACTAGCTGACTAGATGTCATCTGTTTCCAGTTGACACCTGGCAGAACTATGAAATATAAAGATAAGTAGAACTGACTTGAAGAAAACATCTGATATGCCAGAAAAGATTTTGAAAACTGCCCACTATTTGGAGATGAGAAACCTGGAGTTTAGGAAGTCAAATGAAGATGCTAACAAAAAATATATTTTCTTTAGTAAATCACTGTTCTTAAAAGTTCCTACCTGAGTAGCAATTACTGGTAAGTTCTGAAAAGATGTCCAGCATTCCCACGAATATCCATTCAGTGATTATTTGCCTGGGAGACATTACTCTTTCTTATTTTGGCTCAGTGACAGCTTACTTGCTGGGATGGATCTATTGTCTACTTATAATGGCTCTCTCTTACAGCTCTTACCATACAGAGTAGTGATGCAATCTTTGTTTTGAAGAAATGAGGTTAAATGCAGGACTAGTACTTTGGAGGTAAGATAGTGCCACCAAAAATATGGTATTTAGTTTCTTGAATCCTTGGGGTCTACAAATAATAACAGCATTCTGTCATTTTAGTGAAAAGGATTTGACATGGCTTTGGGATTCATCAAACCACAGAGATACTTTTATGTAAGAGAGGAACTGCAGGAACCATTATGAGTAATGTCCTACTTGCCACTGTGCCTCTATATAGGGACAGTTTGCATCACCAAACAACATGGATCTCAGTAATATGTTCACAAATAGCTGCATCTGTGGGTCTAGTGACTGTCTTCTAGGAGCTGACTCACTGCTGAAGATGACCAGAAGATTACCAGAATGTTTTTTCTATGAAATAACCACAGGGGTTTGTGTCAAATGGAAGTCTGACATGATAGCTGTGTTAGCTCACTTTAAGTAAAACTTCAGAACACTTGATTTTTGGTTTTACTCACTAAGCATCCAGGTAGCTGTTCCTGAGACAAACTGAAGGATGTAAATGTCACCTCTGAGGGTGCAGGCACTTAATAAGGCCCTTACCCATTGACAGCATAGAGATGCAGCTGCTGTGTATGACAGCTCTTCAGAGCTTTTGTGGTCTGAACAGACAAGAGCCTCACTACCTGACCAGACTGAAATCTATCTGTTGCTCAAGCAAGCAGAAGGTACTTAGTGCTTAGCAATAAAAGGATAGCAATGATCTTTTCACAGTCTACATTATCCTTCTGTGAGCTCTCCAGAACTTTGCTGCATCTAAAAGGTCATCCCCCACCTCAGATGGCAGCCTATACTAGCTATTTTCTGTATACTTCCCACTATCCAGATCTGATTCCTCCTGATTTTCAGGCCTGTGTAAGTTATATCATTGTCATCCATGGTGTAGGCGTGCATCTGAAGGGAGAGGAAGATGAGGGGGGGAAGTGCCCAAGAAAATGTCTATCATCCTGTAGAAGTCTTACATCTTTGGGATGATGGCTAAGGGAATAGGATAAATTAAAATTGTTTCCTGGTCAGCATTTGTCTGAGGGGCTGTCCATGCCAACCACACTACTGCTATCCATCACATTTCACTTTTGCAAGCAGTGAGCAATCCTGAGATACATTTTATAGTGGAGATCTGCTGAAAAGACTCATTCTTTCCAGCATGGCTGCGTGTTGTTTATTTATGGTGCTGCTGCTGCAGCAAGCACAGGGCTTCTGCAAAAGCACACACAGCTCTATAAGATAATAAAACAGCCAGAAGGCTTTTTGTGTGTTCATGTCACAAAAGACTCTTCAGAGAGAAACAGTTTTAGTGTCTGAAGAATGAAGTGCTATTACAGATTCAGGAGACGGCATTTTTTTTTTTTTTTAACTCTACAATTGAATGATTTGTTCTTATTTTTTATGTAATAAAAAGAGCAGCACAATATGCCTCCTTGCTTTCTTAGAGACCATTTAAATTTTTTAATACTTAAACCAGAAAGATTGCATGGAGTTCATTGCCACGCTGAAGTGAATACAGATCATTTATCTATTTATTTATTTATTTTTACTCGGCTGTTGACTGAAAGATGGAAAAGCTTTTCAAAAGGAAAAAAGACAAACTGAAGGATTGATACATTTAGATATGACTTAAGAATGGGCTGTAGTTTCAGACTCCAGATTCCCATGGGGTGATACTGTCTCCAACTTGACTACTTTATTTTAAAGATCTTTAAATATTTTTCTTCTTAAACCCAGGAAAATAATTGTAAACACTCCTTTTTTTTTTTTTTTTTTTTTTTTTTTAAACAAACTGCTTTTGTCCATACCTCATCAGATTTTCTTTTGAAGCAGCCACCTGGGATTCCTAATTTTAAAGAAAATGAAATGTGAATACTTGTACTGAAGTATTACAGAATTTTTTTTGCAGATAATTTGGAATGACTGTGAAGGAACAATTTATTTTGAACATAGCATTTATCCCTCAAAATTGATAGAGCAAGTAAATCAAGCATTGAACAGACAGTAGGCAATTTCCTATGGAGTGGAAATCGCACATTATTAGAATTCAAATGTTTTGAATGAAGTCAAACCACTACAGAAAATCTTCTGTGCAGAACAGAACTGGTTCCTGAAACTGTATTTCAAGACATCAAATCTTCTCAAAATTGTGTAATACAATGGGCGGAACAATATTCAGTTTTAATCAAGACGCTTATAATCACTTGTAGACAAAGTTGTTTGTACCGGCAGATGTAAAAATTATTCTGTTAATTTTAACAATTGATAATGGTAAATATTGATATTTACTAATTTTTAGTAAGTCCTAGGAGGGTTGAATTCTCTTTTCACTGAATGTTGATCAGTTTTCTATGTAAATACTGTTTGTTGAATCATGCATTCTTCATGGACTCCCACATTTCCAGTTTCTGAACTATTTAATGTGTCAGGTCTGAAAGCATTTGGTATATCTTGGTAAACAGAATGCTCACTGCTCTGTATCAACAATCCTTTTTTAAAGCTAGTTGTATATTAGGAACAAAATGTTTCTGTTTCCACTTACAAATAATTTGTCATTCCATTAATATAAAAACATAAATATATGTTTTGCAATAATGGATCAAAGTTACAAAAATTGATTAAAACCCCTGTATATTAACACATACAGTTTTACTCAAGAATCAGGATTTCCTCATCGAGACTAACCTCTTGAATTGCAAACCAAGTGCAGTATCAAGCAAGTAAACTTCGCTCATGAAAAGTAAACTTGCAAGAGTGACATTTTTTGGTTACAGCTGTCCAGTGCTGCGTAGAATCATAGAATCACAAAATCACAAGGTTTAAAAAGACTTACAAGATCAGATGATGACAGTCCAACCATCCACCTATAACTATTACTAACCACTAAGCTACTTAACTGTATCTCATAGCACATCACCCAGATGCCTCTTGAACACCACCAGGGGTGGTGATTCCAACACCCCCCTGGGACAGACCATTCAATCGGCTGAACACAATTTGAAAAAAAAAGTTTTTCCTTATACCTAACCTAAATCTCTCCTGGCACAACTCATGGCCATTTCCTCCGGTCCCGTTTGTTGCCTGGAAGAAGAAGCAGACCCTCTTCTCCATCCTTTTCTCCCCTGAGTTTCTTCTAATTCTCTGGGCATTGTGCAGATGCTCAGAGGACTTCCATCCTCTCAGGATGAACTAAGCTCTTTCTTTTCTCCTGCTTACATGACCTGAATTAGTTATAATTTAATGTTAGGACATCATTTGGTTTGGTAAAGTATATATGTGTTACTTCTGTCTTCTTTAAATATTAACACAACTATTCCACAATTTACTGCCTCCTTTGTCTAAACTGCAGTGGTATATCTTTATGAATTTTATATGAAGAACAATAGTAATGTATTATATGTTCATAAAATATATATATTTTTCCTCCTGATATGCACTTCACTAGATTATTAGTGTATCTTAGACATTATGTATCTAAGATGTTTTTGTTTCATTACTTTTCAATTAAACTTATCTAGGCATTCATCAGTTTATTACATTTACAACTAGAATTTCAAAGATTAAATGCTGATTTTAAAGTCAAAGGTCATGTTTATGATCATTGTCTTTAATTTATGGGTGTGCAGTTTCAGATAAGCTTCCCTGTGAAAATATCACAACAGCTAGAAGTCACTTTTATTTTACCAAAATGAGCTACTGTTTCTAATAAACCTCTTACTAAAAAATATCAAGATGTATATAATAAGACAAGACTCAGAGAAAAAAGGATGCTTCTGTGTTAAAAATACTATTATTACGGTTCCAAATTTGACTTAAGGGTGATAAATCAGTTCTTTTTTACTGTAGTTCTAAGGAAGAGACAGTGTAAAGATGATGCAGGTGAATGGAGTCCAGTGCTATGTGAGTAATGGTTGCCCAAGCCTCTGCAGCTTTCTCACAACTGTGTTTATGTCACCTCAGGCTGTGAAATTTTAGCTATGAGAAGTTTATTCACTTTGACACCTATTCAGCGTGTGGAGTACCTGGGGCAACCATGAGACAGAACCAATCAAATTATTTCCAGTGAGTAATGCAGGATATGGATTTTCTCCGCTTTGTGAATAAGATCTTTCTTTTATGGAAAAAGTCTTTAACACAGTACACACTAATGGCAAACTATTTATTCTCTGTCTCAAATATAATCCAGATAAGTTTTATTATATTCTGGTATATGTTAAATGTTATGATATTCTTTTACATTCTACAAAATCCTGTTTTATTCTATCACCACTGTAATTGTTTCATTGCTTTCATTATTAAAAATAATAATAATAATAAAAAAAATCCACAAGGGAATGTTATTCATCAGAACATCTGGAAAAACTATTCACCAGGCAAGTTTTTTACTGTACAGTTGTTCACCTAAGGCATATGAAAATATTTTTGCTTCCTGAAGTGAACCATTAAAATGTTAATGAAGTTAAGTGCGAACTACTGTTAGAAATTAATGATTAATATATAACTCAGAGAAATAGCAATGTTTAGAAGAAGTACCTCTGATCAGTGTTTTTGTGTCTAAAATTCTTCTGTTATGTTAATATATAGAAGTTTTAGAATATTTGTGTTGGACAATTTTTCCTTTCTTTTTTTTTTCTTTTTCCTTTTTCCTTTTTTTTTTTTTTTTTTTTTTTTTTTTTTTCCATTTTTTCAACTCTATCAATGACTAATAAATTTGGTAGTTTTCTTTTGCTAGGAAATGGAGCAATGACTCATTTTACTATTTTACTAAAAGCACTGAAAAGGTGCTGGATGAAAAACTACGCAGGAACAAGAAGTCATAATCTACACCACAGATCTAATGGAGAAGCATGTTCTTCCCTACCCATTTTACTATAGTGAAGAATCCTCCCCACAAATTTAACATCTCTATTTCAACCACAGGCAGATGAACTCAGTTGCAAAAATGCCTGAAAGGACCCAAGAAGTGAACTGTGTAGTTTGGTTGTGAGTGCCTAACATACTGTTGGACAGTTACAAAGACTGGCAAGGAAAGAACACTGCAGTTTTAAGCAGAAAAAACATATTTTTCTAATATTGATTTGGAATTTATGTGTGGATTGTAAATTGAAGCCTATTTGTTATATCTTTCAGAAAGATTATGAAATGCTGATAATTTTTACTTGTATTTCCATCCTTTGAGATCAGTTCAGTTGGTTATCTAGTCCCATAGCAAAGTGACTTTAAGGGAAAAACTATGAAGTTGAGAAAATGTTAGTTTTTTGTGAAATTTTGTTCATCTTTAAAGGTAATCAGAAGTACAACACAAACATGACCAAAAGTATAGAAACATACAGTATCTCCAGTTTTTTAGAGGTAAAAAAGCTCTTTTCCAACTTTCTGAATAAAGATTTTTACCAGTGTTTGACTCATGCATTAAACTATTTTTTTACAGGTATGTTTAAAGAATTCTTAGAAGTGATCCATATTGTATTTTTTGAAAGCTATTCAAATGCTGTGGATTCTTCCGTATTTGACTAACTACTGCAAGGTATAAGGCAAAGAAATTATAGGAATATAGGTTTTTTGCAGAATTTTCAATCTTCATTTTTAAATCTTTGAGGAACTGAATAAAATTTAATCCAGCAGTCCAGATATAGGGAGACCAGCTGTTAGGGGAGTCAATAATCTGTGGCGGTGAAAGTGATAGAGAAGTTCTTTTAATTCATTAGCAGGTCTAGGTCACATGCTTATTATATAGTCAGTCTACATTAGCTCTCACTGGCTTGTGAATCAGAAATTGTTTTCTCTGTAGAACATCAGATTGCATTTGGCAGAGAAAAGGATGCTTTTGTTTTGGCAGAAATCATGTCTCTAACATAGCCGGTGATTGAAAAAAGTCAGAGATGAAGAAGTAAATAGGAATCCTTCTCCACTCTTTAAAAGTCTTTTTACCAGATACATCTTTTCTTTTGGACAGAAAAGTAAAAACATTTCCTCCTGCTTCAATTTAATTTAACTATATGCTATATGCAAAAAAAAAAAAAAAAAAAAAAAAAAAAAAAAAAAAAAGGAGCTCCTCCATAGCTCTTCCCACATATTTCTCAAATAAGCAAGTGAAAACTACACATGAAATATCTTCAGTTCCTTTTGTTTTTTTTGGTATTTTTCTATTGTAGAGTGTTGTTTTCTTTTTTCTTCCTGATGAGCTATCTGAAGGAAATTATAAATTATAATTCAGTTTATAATCCCCACGTTGGCATTCAAGTTAGAAAGTAATACATCCTTAGTATAATGAAAGTTGATATTTTTATTGGTCAGCAGATATAACTTTTTGTTGTGAATATATAAGCAGGTAATAGAATTCCTTATTTTGTTTCTTCCTATGGCTCAAAGTCCCAAATCTGAAAAAAATGTTTCTTTAAAAAAATTAGTTTTTACCATCAAGTAGGAATGGAACAAAACAAAATGTAAAAAAATTGTGTAATACACATGACCACATATGATTTAGTATGAATCTGAGTTCAAGTAACTCTAAGTGGCAAAAGTAGTTCTGAAGTTATATGTGTATTCTGAAGAAAAATTCTTACAAAACCTCTCAGTCAAAAACTCTGGCTAGAGAATTTCTTCCTTTACAGTTATGATATTGCCACAATCCATCCCTCAGTCTCATTTCTAAACAACAATCTGGTGAAAGTTTGGTTTCTTAAATCTTTCAGCGTACATATCAAACTTGTTTTTGTGATGTGCAAGACTATGGAGTCCTCTAGCCAATTCCAGTAAACCCTTTCCCAAACGTAATTTTAACACTTCTGTTTAGTGTGCTATGCATTCCTGAAAAAATAAAAATCAGTATTTGGCCTACCAATTCTAGACCAGTAAGGTAAAGAAAGAAAGAGAAAAAAAAACAGCAAACCAAAACATTAGATTGAAAAGGATCATAGAATACCCTTGGTTGGAAGAGACCTGCAAGAATCGTTGAATCCAACTCCTGGCTCCATGCAGGATGACCTAAAATTCAATTGCTATGTCTGAGAAAACTGTCCAAATGCTCCTTGAACTCCTGTGTTCACCAGGACAACCACTGCCCTGAGGAGCCTGTTCCAAGCCCATCACCCTTTGGTGAAGACCATACCTAACCTGACCCTCTTCTGATGCAACCCCATGCCTCTCCCTCAAATACCATCAGTGTCACCAGAGAGCGGAGCTCAGTACTACCGCTTCACTTCCCTTCTCATGACCTTGAGAGGTCATGGGTTCACATTTCCCTTCTGTTGAAAATACTCCTCTTTTCTCATTTTACGTTGATTTATATTTTACTCCAATCACTTGATAACTGACTGCAAAACAGATGTTTTGGTGCAGTATATGATGTGGTCCTGAAATGAGAATAAACTGCTGCAACAGAAGTAAAAATTAGGCCAGCATATTTGTCATGGTTTTATCTCTAGATCTGTGTCTGCCACAGGGGGACAGCAGGCTCACAAGACCAAGGGCCCAAAAAGGGGGAAGAATGGAAAGTGAATGAAAGGAAAATAAAATTGGCAATTATCTGAGGAGGAAAACAAACTTAGTTTAGTATTTATAGTAGCAAAATGCAAGCTAACTGGTATTGATGCTAACAAATCAAATAAATGAGAGAGAGTTTCCTAAAAACTAAGTTCTTACTCTGATCCACCAGGGAGCAATGAGATAGCCTCATGACTTCCATTCAGTTTTATCTTTCCCTCTCCCTGGAAGATGAAAATGAAAACGTAAAGCTGTAGCGTTAACTTTTTAACTCCCAGTGCACTGCATGATGTTAAGATGTGGAATATCAATAGTAAGCCTCAAACCCATGACAATATTCAGATCCCAGCCTAATTCAGCCATCTTCAATGGTGTAATTTCCTTTTTCTCTATAGCTGGACTGCTATTCTCTTGTATTTCAACTCAATCCTTTTCTTGGTATTACAGCTGTTTGTGTCATTACTTATTCTAGTGATACGGTACTGTAATAGTTTAATTTCTATCTCTGTGTAACAGTGCTTGATGTCTTCTACTAAAAAAAATAAGTAATATTTTCAGTATTAATAGAATACTAAAATATACATAAAAAAGCAGAAAAGAGGACATTTTACTATAATTATTTTGTTTTCTAAATAAAGGAAGTTCTCTGCTTACTTGGAAGAAGGAATTTGTAAAGACACGGTTTTGTACATTACTCTAAATTCACTACCTATCTGATCAAAAATAGGTTAGAATAATCAATTTTATTTTTGTAAAGCCTAGGCTTGATGAATAAACTTGTTTATGATTAAGTAAAAATATTTAATCCATGACAATTCAGAAAAAATAATCCAATGCAGTTTAATATGCAAGTGCCCTTTGTTAAAGAGATACAGAAGATACAAAACACTAAAACAGAGAGAAACAGTTTAAACAACAACTTAATTAAAAATAATTCAAAAGTTAGCTACCGTACATAAGTGAGCAGTATTTTAGTAGACAAAATTCTGTTCCTCAACAATTAAAACATTATTTGGCAGATAATTTTCCCCTTTAATTGCTGCAAACTAGGACCTTGGTAACTGTGTTGTTATTTTCAGTTGTCAAAACTGAAACAAAAACAACAACAACTAATCCAAATTTTGTCTGAAAAAAATATGGGCTAGCAATAACAAAGCAGCCTCAGCCTCAGAACAACATTCATATATAACTCCTAGCAGATGCATAGCATTTGCATATTAAAATATCTGGAATTACAGAGCTGATATGCAAAACCTTTCAAATATATTGGTATGTATAAATCATTAGAAAGTCTTTAGTCCTCCTTCAATGCTTTGAATTTCCCGGTATCCAAAGATGCACCTGACAAAAGAAAGTGGCCAGAGGTATTGTAGCACATACATTTTACACGGTATTGATGAAACAATAATTTAGAATTTATTAATATTTTTATGGTAAATCACAAGATTAGATCTTATGTTTCTTAATAGTGTTTAATTAGCACTTAATCATCAGCCAGTTTCATAGAATCATAGAATCATAGAATTACCCAGGTTGGAAAAGATCTTGAAGATCATCAAGTCCAACCATAGCCTAACCATAGTACCCTACCTCTAACAACCCTCTGCTAAATCATATCTCTGAGAAATACATCCAAACGGCTCTTGAACACATCCAGAGATGGCGATTCAACCACCTCCCTGGGGAGCCTATTCCAGTACCTAACTACCCTTTCTGTAAAGAAGTTCTTCCTAATATCCAACCTAAACTTGCCCTGGTGCAACTTGAGGCCATTTCCCCTTCTCCTGTCACTTGTCACCAGTGAGAAGAGACTTGCCCCACTCTCACTGTAAGCACCCTTCAGATACTGGAAGAGGGTGATAAGGTCTCCCCTCAGCCTCCTTTTCCCCAGACTAAACAGCCCTAGCTCCCCCAGCCTCTCCTCATAAGGTTGATTTTCCAGACCTTCACAAGCCTTGTTGCCTTTCTCTGGACCTGCTCCAGTACCTCCATGTCTTTTTTGTACTGAGGTGCCTGACACTGAGCCCAGTACTCAAGGTGAGGCCTCACCAATGCCAAGTACAGGGGCAGGATGACTTCCTTAGTCCTGCTCACCACACCATTCTTGATACAAGCCAAGATGCCCTTGGCCCTCTTGGCCACCTGGGCACACTGCTGTCTCATATTCAGCCGACTGTCCATCAGCACACCAAGGTCACTTTCCATCAGGCAGCTTTCTAGCCACACTTCCCCAAGCCTGTAGGGTTGCCTGGGGTTGTTGTGACCAAAATGCAGGACCCAACACTTGGTCCTATTGAAACTCATGCTGTTCACCTTGACTCATCGGTCGAGTCTATCCAGGTCCCTCTGTAATGCCCTTCTCCCCTCAGACAGATCAACACTCCCTCCCAACTTGGTGTTGTCTGCAAACTTACTGAGGGTGCACTCAATCCCCTCATCAGTATCATCAATGAAGATGAATGAAGATGTTAAACAGAAGCGGTCTCAGCACTGAGCCCTGGGGGATGCCACTCATGACTGACTGCCAACTGGATTCCACTCCATTGACCACAACTCTTTGGGCCTGTCCATTTAGCCAGTGCTTCACCCAGTGGAGCGTGTGCCCATCCAGACCATGGGCAGTCAGCTTCTCTACCAAAATGTTACAGGGGACAGTGTCAATGGCCTTACTGAAGTCCAGGTAGACCACATCAACAGCCTTACCTTCATCCACCAAGCAGGTCACCTTGTCATAGTATGATATCAGGTTTGTGAGACAGGATCTACCGTTCGTAAACCCATGCTGACTAGGCCTGATCCCCTGGCTGACCTTTATTTGGTCCATGATGGTTCCTGAGATTATCCGTTCCATAACCTTCCCAGGCACCGAGGTGAGACTGATAGGCCTGTAGCTACCAGGATCATCTTTCCAACCCTTTTTGAAGATGGATGTCACATTTGCCAGCCTCCAATCCACCAGGACATCCCCAGTCAGCCAAGACTGCCGAAAAATTATGGAGAGTGGTTTGGCAACCACATCCAATAACTCCTTCAGCACTCTGGGGTGCAATCCATCCAGCCCCAACTTAAAAAGGTTTTTATGGAATTTGTTACAATTGAAAAAGCAACTTAAAGTTTCAAGAATGGTAAGGGTAACAGGACACTTATTACATGGTCGTGGGGGGTTTCCAAACTCAACCACACACCCCCTCGTTCAGCAAATAAGCTTTGATCTTACAGAAGTTTTCCCTGTGAGGTGACCCAGATCAAGCGGAGACTGATACCATGGCCACATTGTTCCTGGGAGCTCAAATCTTCTCTTGGGGCAATTCTAACAGGATCACAAGATAATTGACTTTAGTCAGGATTTTTTCATTCTGACCAAGATTTGGGTGAGGTAACCCTGCACCTTTCCACCAACCATACAATTACGGTACGTCCCAGATTGTACAGTCTTGGTACAGACTGAGCTACAATTCAGGCAGCAGAAACTCCAGGTCTGGTCAGGGAGCATCTGAACAACCCAACTTTCTGCACTTATAACAAAGACAGGGTAAAAATGCTGTATATGTGTGTCTCCGGTGGCGCAGTGGTAGAATTGCTGCTTGCAACACCAGAGGCCCCGGGTTCGAATCCCCCCTGTGGCGCAAGTGGCAGAAATGCTGCTCTGCTACTCAGAAGGGCTCGAATCCCGGGAGTTGGACTCGATGATCTCTAAGGTCCCTTCCAACTCGCACGATACTATGATACTATGATACTATGATATCATGGGATCACTGAATGGCCAAGCAGGGCTCCTGTTACTCAAATGTTTCTTCCCAATGCCCCTGGATATGTACCCCTAGCATGTGCTGTTCCAGTTTTATAAATAGAAATCTGGTCATTTCAAGTTTGTCTCTTAGAAATACTAGCTGTCTTTCTAACACAAGATGGTTTGAAGTTGTTTTTGAATTGCATCAGTATCACTGCTGAAGAAAGATCTGAAGAATATAATAGCTGTAAAAGGTTATGCAGGCACACATAATTGAGTATGGCAATCTAAAATATTGCCTACTCTTTTCTAACAAAGTAGATATTGCTTTCCTTTGGGTTCAGAAGTTCTTTTTCTCTCAACAAGAAACAAAGTAAAGCTAAAATACCTTTGCTGCTGACTTTCCAGGATAAAAGCAGAAAAATCTATATTCTGAAGTGCTGCTTCTGTGGATGTGTACTGTATTTTTCATAGAATACATCTTAAGATAAAATAACTTTTTTGGGCATCAGTTTGTTTGCAATTGCTTCTACTAATTATGGATAACTGGTGTTTTAGATATAAACAAAATAATGCAAATATGAGTGAAAATGAAACTTCTGGGGAATGTTTGTTTACTTCATACTGGTGTTCATATGGTTCAGGCATATTTTCCAAAGCATTCAGCTGAACTATTTTATCAGCTTGAGCACTAAAATGGGAAATAATACAGTCATAAAGAGGACCACTGGATGGAGCTGTTTATTGTGACTTTTATTTTACTCTGGGATGTTAAAGATTTATAGGTACAAAATTACTGAAAGCGGTATAAATGATAGGGTAAATATACAGAAACTTCATTAGTAATCAGGATCCTGTTAAATAAACTGCTGAAATGAGAGAGTTCAGTTAAGGGGACAGGACAGATTTTCTGACAGTTCTACAAACAAAGCTGAATATAAATGAAGGAGCAGGAAAAAAAAAAAATAAAAATCACTGCAAATATTTGTCTCAATCTTATTACATTAGTATATTATCAAGGTCTCTAACTGTCTGACATTTGGTACTTGTTTGGATGCATTTCTTTTTGCTTTGTCTTTAAAAAAGTAACACTTGCAGTGTCCTGAAGAACCCTTTTAATGACATGAAAGAAATGAATGGTAAGAATGATAATGAATGATATGTTTTTAAAAAAGTGCAAAACTCCACTACACTTGTCCATATAATCATTAGGTGTGAGTTTACTATGCGGTGAGTTGTTCAGAATAAAAAGGCTAACTGCGACACAGAAATAAGCTCTTAATCATAAAGCACACTAGTACTGACTAAAATTTGCTTTTTTTTGAGGCAAATGGTATCTAAGCTCACACGGGTGATTGTAGAGGGAGAGGTACTCATTTATGCATTTATTTAATCTAGCTCAGAGCAAAGTTTGAGGTGGTAATTGTTGTGAAAAATAAAGGTAAAACCCTAATAGAACCTCCAGACAAAATTGGTTTATTTAGTTTCTCACCAAGTTCTTCAAATAAGATAAGAATTTAATAAGGAATTTCCCAGAATCATTCTTAAACAATCACCACTGCAGCTTTAAAGAAGATATGAAAAGCAACAGTCATAAATAACAAAACTATTAGAGGAGAGTTCATGGTGTATTAAAATAATGAAGTAGAAGAAAAAGTAAGCCTTAAAGCCAGAAAGCTTTCAATTGAAATCATCTGAATTATTTTCTTTTAATAAAAATTAAATAAGCATGATCTTGCTCAAGTATTATTGTCAAGCTACAGGAATTCAAAGAACATTCTCAAAAATGTGATCATCTCCTATGACTGTTGTGCTTTTCAATAAAAGGTGTGTTATAGAATACTAGTTGGCAAAAGTGTAAGAAAAAAGCCCTTAGAGAGGTCCATAAAATATTCATTGATATCTCTTCTGTGTACTTAAGAAGTACACTGGGCTAGTGACAGAGATTCAGCATGTATGTTGAGATACGCTGAGGTTTTAATGTACTGAATATTGATTGTATGATGAATTCTAGCAGTTTGCTTCCTGAAGTTGGTCACAAGAGGAGGAAGAAATGAAAACACCACAGAAGATTAGTGTACAGAAAATAGGTTGTTAAAGACTTAACTGAAAGAAGATTCTGTGCGTGTCACAAGCAATGCCCAAAAGCCCATGAGACTTGCTCAACATATTTACTTTTAATGGTTGAGAAACCTTAATGGCATGGGATGGAATGAAAGGCTAAATAAAATACCAGGCACTTAAGCACTTAAGTCCAAATACTTCTTAAGTATTAATATTGAGTCTTAAGATTTTTTTTTTTAATTTTATTTTATTTTTTGTTCTTAGTGTAAATCATCTTTCAGAACTCATCTTACAGAGACCTGTTTTCAGCTTTGATGTTACAGTTACAAAAACAGAAGATACAAATGGTGAAAAAAAATCTTTTTTTTTTTTTTTTGTGAAATTGTAAAAGTTTGTTTTCTGTTCTGTTCCAGCCAAGTAGACCTGGTATTCTGATTTCTGTAACTATATACTAAGAAGGGTAAATAATCAAAGATTTTTGGTTCTCATATATAGCATCTGCACCAGAAAAACCTCTAAAACCAAAATATGCAACTGGAGTTGATCTTAGAGCAAGTTTTTCAACAACTACATAAATAAAGAGGTTTAGGTAAAATTCATTTTAAAATGATGATGTTTTAAGATAAATACTGAATACAGTACAAAAGAAAAAGACGCTCACAAAGCCACAACTTCAAAACTTCAATGGTGATCAACTAATTGTTCTATCACATTTCTCACATTTTTGTAGTTGTTTTCCTTTATCATGAAAACAGGCTAATTTGAGAATTTGAGGTTGTCTGTTTTTTGCTTTTTTTTCTTTTGCTTTTTTTTTTTTTTTTTTTTTTCCCCTCATGGAAATAAAGCATTTGTTTCTTTGAACAGGTTATTTTAACATCTAAATAATGAACAGTAGCTTCACACAGAGCAGTTCCAAGTTCTCCACAGAAATTATCTATTCAGACTTTCTTTCAGCTACTTGGCACTGCTAGAAAGCAAACATGCTGTTTTCTTTGTATCTGGACTGCTACAGATTCCACTGATGGTCTTCCCCATTCCTTCTCATTTGTCATAACCATATATGTACTTTAATAAATAAATTTTCATAGTAAACTCTCAAAAAATCAATTCAGATTTTCAGAGATTTGTTAACATGAAAACCTATTAATAGAGAAACTGAAAATAAAATTTATTTTTCATATAATGTTTTCTTCTTCAGTATAGTATTCTCTCTCTCTCTCTCGCTTTTTTTTTTTTTCCTATTGTACTACAAAAAATTATAGTAATTTAGGTTCTTAAATTTTAGAAAGAGGATTGAATGGAAAATGCTATTTTGACTTGTCAATTTATTAGTTATAACTTACTGCTATTTTATTCATTAGCTAATTCATTGTGTACATTTCTATGAAATGTCACTCCCTTGCACTAAACCAATGCTTTAAAATTAAAAATAATCAGGGTACATACTGATTGTGGGCATGAATGCTTCCTAATTTCTGAATGTGAGCAATGAATGAAGAGTGAATGATGTTGGCTGTAGTTTGTTACTTCTGAAGAATTTGTTAATGTGTTGATTTGAAACCTCTCTTACCAGGAAATATTCCCGCCAGCAATACAAATTACTTTGATGGTCCTGAAAGAAAGATTATTTCCCATCTGTGAAGAGTAGGTGCACACAGAAATTCTAGAAATTTGGTACTCTTATGATTTTTTTTTTCTTTTTTTCTTTTTTTTTTTTTCTTCCCTGCCTTACAGCTATCTTAAATCTTTGCTATTATTTTTCTTTTATATGCATTATAAATATTTATCTTTGTGGTATCTCCTAACTGTATTCAGTGTTCATGGACCTAATTGGCTGGGGATAAATGCTTATAAATATCTAAATTTTGAGTGGCAGGTGGAGGAGGCCAGACAGTTTTTGGTGGTGTACAGTGGCAGAACAAGGAGCACTGGGCACAAACTGGAATGTAGGAATTTCCACATGAAAAAGATCTTCTCTTTGAGCACTACAGGGCACTAAAATAGGCTGATTAGAAAGGCTGTGGAGAATGCCTGAGCTGGAGTTCTTTGTCCTCTTTAGCCAGTAAGAATGGCCAGAACTTGAGGAAATTAGACCTGCAAAGACAGATCAAATTAATTTGGGTTGATTATTTTGGAGAAGGAAGATATAAACACATTTTTTTGAAACTAAGCATCTCCAGCATCACTATTCTACTTTTGCCTAAGTTTCTCACTTTTCTCTGCCTTTAATATGTTCTAATGTGTGTAAGATACACATATCTATATAGTATCCCATTGGTAAACTAAAAGACATTTTTTAACTTGCATGTGTCTCCAAATGTCTGCTGCTTGGAAAATATAATCCTTTGCGTTAACTCATCAGAAAGTGAGATCACTACATTTTATATATTCATATATATATATATATATTTATATATATTTATATATATCTGCTTTTTTGACTGTAAACAACTACAGATACAAAACAGATATAAATTGAAACTTAAAATTACTATTAGAGTGGTTAAAAATATTTTGGCTATGCACTGGAAATTAGATAGTCATTATGCAGGTGAATGTGGGAAGATAAAGAGAGGAGAGAATATGCGAGGTTCAGCATTGTTCTGGCAAGAAAGTGATTGTGTAGGTGGACTTCCAAAGACATGTCTGAATAATACCTGTGCAGTGGGCACCTGATGGGAGTGACAGAATTCAGTTCAGTGTCTATCATGAGAGGGGTGGGAGAAAAATAATGAGAAGAAAAAAATACTTCTTTCAATAATCAACTTGTTAAACAAGAGGAACTGTTCTACACTGAACTGCGAGACCAATGGAGAGAAATGGAAATGAAAATAGAATTTTATTAACAAAATCGATAGCTTAGAGGGAAACACAGTATAATATGAATTTTTTAGCTTAGATATCTTGGTTGGATTTTGGAATGCACTATTAAGAGTTTTTAAGAGTTTATTAAGTGGGTTTTTTTTTTTTTTTTTTTTTTTTTTGGTGCGCTGATTTATGAAACAGTTATAGTACAGCTGGTCATTTCAGAAAACAACTAATACAACTAAATAGGAGGTCATTTGGTTAGTACTTAATAATTTTGAGAAGCTTGATGCATAAATACACTTCTACATTCCATGTGCCCCTTCTGATCTCTGAGTTATACTGCCAGGATCGATGTACAGTCTTAGAAATAACTTTAAGAAGCACACTCATGTAATTATGATATGTACTTATTTATCTCATTCATATTAAAAAAGTTACCTACATGGCAAATGATACACTGCTGGTAGCTCAAAATACATGGAGTTTCCTTTGGAATAATGTAAGATTTTTATCTATACAAATGAATTAAAGGAAAAATCAAAAAGGAAAAATCTAAGCACTGAAACACAACAGCTGGTTAGAACACTATACGATCTCCATTTCTATTTCAGTTCATAAGGGTGACTGAAAGGGATCTTGCTAATGATAGTTACATTTTAAAATATCTAATAAAATAAAATAAATATCCTATTTTTTTAATAGGCCCACATATTTGTTTTATAATTAAAAACATTCTTACCACTCTCATGTCAAATAATCAATTTCATAATAAAGACCAATTTCTAGCTAGTAGTCTGTTCCATCATTGATGTACTTACTACCTGTCTTTACCCAGTAAGTTGATTTTAGTCATACAGTAAGTAGTGTTACATTGTTTACATTCATCTTGAAATCTATATAATTGGAATTAATTTTCTCACAAAAGAGACAAAATATGCAGAGTAAATAATGTTCGTTCACACCCACTATACAGACTATTTGAATTGACTGAGATGATTATCTTGTTTTAGTTTGACCAATTTCATTACTTCCACTTAGAGTAATCTTAATTAGTACTTCCCATACATAGGACCTCGTTCTATATGTTCTGTTACATTGTCATAACACTGACAGCAAGCTGACATTATCAGTGATCAAATTATATTTAGTGTGGATTAATGCAAAATCAAAACAAGAAAAAATATGATATGAGGTAAAAATAAATGATCAAGATAAGATATGATATTCTCTTACATTTCTCAGTTCCATACTTTTTTTTCCATACTTTTAGCAGGATGAAATTTGGTGGAAAACTAGGCAGAAGAAGAAAAAGTTAATATAACAAAGCATAAGGACAGAGAAGAGACTAATAGTTCCATTAATGTAGGTTCTGGTACTTAATAATGGAAAAGACTGTGTTTGCAAAAGACCTAGGCATAGAAGTGAATAATATTTTCAGATGCTTGTAGCATGTTTCAACAGGTTGAACTGAAAATGTAACTTTTGATCTGTATATGGCTAAACCATTTGTTTATAACTTTATGAAGGTAAAACTTTTTTCTAAACAAGAATGGCTCAAAAGGTATAACATGCACCTTTCCCTAATTTTTCAGTATTTGTAATTCTACTCCAAGACAACTACGTGCCTTTCATATTTATAAATTACATTCAAAAATCACTTTTATCCTCACGCATTTAATGTTGTTCATGAAATTTAGATGCTGGAATAGGAAGTTCTTCTACACCATATTAAAGCAAGATCATAAAATCATAGCTATTTAGTCTCAAGGCTCAGTTGAAATGGTACAGTGTATACTATTAATAATGAAATAAAAAGAAGGAAAAAAAAAATATTCTTAGCCTTTGCAGTGAAAATTCTTCATACATATTCAGCTACCAAAAAACAATACTTAAACTTTTAAAAGAAGAAATTTTAAGCAAGAATAGAAAAAAAAAAAAAAAAAAAAATCCCTCTAGCTACAAAATCTCATGATATGATGCTCTGTCCAATTTTTTACCTGTTGTATTTTTAAGTCAAATAAATGGTTCTTTTCTCAGTGCTAATTTTGGCCTACTTCATGAGCATGTTCTACTTAATTATGACATTTACAATTACCTTTTCTCTGAGTTACAGTTATCTTTTTTAGTCTTACATTCTCCTTTGCCTTGTGTATAAATGCTGCCATCTACTTGTGTTATGGGAAAATTAATATCAGTGCTCAGAAAGCATAAAATTTCATACCAGAAATATTCTACTCCTCCAAACTGCATGTATTCAGCTTCACAGACCACTGGCAGACATGAGCTATTTTTATGTGTTCACCTCAGAACACCAAGAAAGTAGTTCAAGGACATCAATCTACATTTGTACATAGAGAGAACTCACATTTTTTGGAACATATTTGTTTTTATTCTGCTTTAGGTCTGACAAACTTGAGCTGCTTTGTCACTATGAAACTCTCCTGCTATCAGTGCTGTGGACAGAGCTTTTTTTGGCACAGATCTTCAGAAATATATTGAGATTATTAAGTATTTTTATAACTGTGAACCACCAAGAGCATGAAAAAAAAGCTGCAAAGGAGGACTGCATTAAGTCAGCCTCACATTTATTAGGACCTGCTTATAATCACCTTAGTGCTAGGCTCTCCAAATGGCACTGGCTGAAAGCCATGTTTTTATTCAGTTCATCATCATCAGTCTTGTCCTGGTGGTTAGCAGTCAATGAAGAGGTGACTGTAGCGCACTTCTCAAGTGGTTCAAACCAGTAATGAATTCTTCTACTCATAGCAGTAGCACTGTTATGCCAGCCTATCTGTAGGAGTCTGCTTCTGTGACCAACTCTACTGAGCAGTTGTGTCTCAGTATGTTAACATTCATTGAAGGAAGGTAATAATTTTTGCAAAAAGGTGTCTTAATGTAAACTTTCGCTGTTCTGTAATACAAAACAGAACAAACTGATAGCAAATGGATTTCATTTCTGGTGAATATCTGCTACAGCACTGGGTGCATAATTGCCCTTGGGTTTGCTAATCAGAACTTATTCCTCAATTATATCAGTTTATTAAAAGTACTACTTCTAGTATGGAAATTTGAAAACCTGGGTATGGTGTAATTGCTCTTCCATTTGACTCCTAATAAAAAACTTGATATTTGGATGGCAAGGAACTTTTTATATTATCACATTTTTGTATTTTTTTGTTCTTTTGTATACCGTTATTTTAAGGAACTCATATAATGCTTTTATTTTTCTTCCTTTTAAACATATTTTAAAAGAGAGTGCACCCTATTAACACTTTGGTAAGTATTAATGAAAGAAAATCTTAATTTTATTGAAAGTGGAAAAAACCTGTATTGGCTCAGTTTTGGCTGAGATACCGTCTGTGAAATAAAACATAGACATGACAAGTACAAGAAATACATTTACCTGCTTTACTTACAAAGGAAAAAAGTATATGCAGTTCAGTACATGTTGATATAAATTATACTAACCCATCCTTGAGTAAGGTAATTTGTGTGACCATGCTTTCAAAACCTGAGTTAATGTATGTACAGAAACTGTTGAGTCCTGGCCAGAACCACTGATTGATTACCTGGGAAAAGGACCTGGTTAGGCCTGGGAGCACAGGTGAAGGCAATTCAGCTGTGTGACTGAAAGGTTTGGAGCCTAACTGCACTTCTCTTAGACACCATCTATGGGCTGATTGCCACTATGGATGGATCTCTGGTTGGAGTTCTCTTTGTTAGGGAGTTTTTTCCTTGGAAATGGGTGAGTATTCTTTTTCTGTTTGTCCCTTTTGCTGTTCTGCTTCTGTATTGCCTTTCACTGTGCTCAGCTGTCTGACTATAATAATGTAGCATCCAAAGATGGAAAGATACACTGTTATGTACTGCAGATGTCCCTTGTGTTTGACAGTGATGTGAAAACTAACAAATAATAATTATGTAAGCAGATGCATTTCATGAACACAGTGTAGGGCCTCAATTTTGAAAGAATAATGAAATCTTTAGTAGTTTCCACAGTTTTCCTAATCTTCTGAAAGCAACAAGGCAGGGAAGGGTAGATTCTACACTACAAATACTAATTAAATATTGCAAGTATAGTACTGGGTATGCTATTTCAGGTTTTGCTTTGCAGGGTACACCTGGGCTAAATTATGAAAGTCTTAATGCTCACTGAGACTAGGATATGGGTTTCAAGGCTAATCCACATTAAATTAAGATATTGGATAACATTCTGACATCGTTACTAGCAATCCCTCTAAGGCTTAAGGACATACAAGAAAGGCACTCACTGTGTTTCTTTTGCACAGGTATCTGGGTGGCTGAAATCCCTCATGAGAATGAGAGCCTGTGAGTGTGATGCCTTTTTCAGCTGATGCAAGAAGACCTCATCAACAGTCTCCCCTTGATCAGGCAGTCTGTAGTAGATCCTGACCACCAAAGTTTCTGTGCTGATCTAGAAAATGTAAGTATTGAAACAGAACTTTGATACCTGTAGTGGATTAAATGAATATCAGGGGCTGAGCTGCAAGGAAAAGCTCATTGATAGAGCAAGCTCTCCCTACAGCAACACAGACTTGCAGGTGATGTCTGCACATTTGACCATGAGTTTATCAAAGCAGCTTCATGCAGGAGATTGTTAGGCTAGAATGTTTCTTTCTCTTGCTGTTGTAAGATGTCAAAACAGATGCACAGTGCTAAAGCATGTTTGTCAGTCTATGTAGCTTAATTTTACCTACTAGAATGAGTCATCGATTTTCATTCCCTTAAAGTCTACTCCATTTCCTAAAATACTCTCTAATTTATTTTCCTAGCTCTGAAACTAGCACTTCTGACAAAATAACTGACACCTTGTTAATCTTTCAGCCTTGGACAAGACTTACTTGTTGTATCTCCTTGCAGGAATAATAACATTTGCAATCATCTCCTTCTA
Source organism: Excalfactoria chinensis (assembly GCF_039878825.1). Classification (NCBI taxonomy): domain Eukaryota; kingdom Metazoa; phylum Chordata; class Aves; order Galliformes; family Phasianidae; genus Excalfactoria; species Excalfactoria chinensis. The sequence continues at coordinate 53,427,623 of NC_092826.1, forward strand.
AGCTGATATGCTGACATCTGAATTTTTTTTTCCAGCTCATATTTACACAACATGCCAAATGCATCTCTCAAGATTGATTAATTTCAGGTGTCCTTATTAAAAAGAAGTGTGAATATTTTTTTTGATCCTGTATGGTCCCAGCTTGGTGGAGGTGGACACTGGTCCTGCTGTAGTACTTCTGGGATGGGAATGATGACTCAGGATCCCAAGTTATGAGGAAGGCTCAAGGTGGCATGGCATGAAAAGTCAGGCTGGATGCTACCTTCAGAGACATTGCCACTAATTTTACAACAATTTAGTTTTCACATAGCTGAATAATGCCAATATGAAATTATAACTCACTTTATTTATGTTTGAGAACTTCCTGCCTGTTTTTTGATATGCTGTCTGGGTAGTTTAACTTAGAGTTTGGTTTTGTTAAATATGCTCTGAATTTTATGATCACATGGAGAGAAAATCAATATCATCATAGTATCATAGTATTGTGCGAGTTGGAAGGGACCTTAGAGATCATCGAGTCCAACTCCCGGGATTCGAGCCCTCTGTGTAGCAGAGTGGCACTTCTACCCCCTGCTCCACAGGAGGGGATTCGAACCCGGGCCCCCTGGTGTTGCAAACGGGAATTCTACCGCTGCGCCACCGGAGGCACACTAATATGCTCTTTTTTCTTTCTTTTTTCTTTCTTTCTTTTTTTTTCTTTCTTTTTTTTTTTTTTTTTTTTTTTTCCCCTCAATATAATATTGGTAACAGCTGAACTATGATCTGAAAAGAGGGAGATGCTGTTGGCTTTTAACACCATATTTTGAGGAAGAAAAAGGGCAGGAAAAAGTTCTGTGGTTATTTTCACTTTTCCTCACATTAGACAGTATCACTGAACTGGTGAGTATGCTAAGGAAGATGTCATTACACTTTGTTCCCTGACAGATGAGAAGGGAACAGGAACAGAAAGAGACTGTCTCAATCTTCTGGTAGCAAGACTGTGAAATTATACCCGGTGCTGAAATACGGAAGAATAACTTTATAAACTGTATTATAGTGGATTGTATATAACCTTTTTACCTCATGCTGGCCCTATCTTTTTATGAGCTTGTGATCTTAAAACAATTGTGTATTTTGATTGTCTTTGGCCAAGGACATGTTTGATCTTTGGAGGCTGAATATTTTGAGGGCTGCTTTCTTCATCAGTTTCTTTATTTTTTCTTCACAGATTGTCCAGATAATTGCTTTTTCATACACATTTGCAATATGAAGACATAGAAAAATATAAATTAATTGTAGCTCTTAATTATTTGATGTAATCACTGTTATTTTCTTTGAGATGACTAGTGATACAAAAGCAATGAAATTCTGTTATGATACTTCCCACAGGGACACAAATTAGAAGTATATGAATGTCATTAATATTATATGGAAATGATTTGTTTGGTTTTGCTGTTCTATTTGGGTTAGCATTAGTCAGTCAGTCAGATGTTACTAATGAGAAAGTTGATGAAAGCTTATCCAGCTGCTGAGAAGGTCAATGAAGTGATAGACCCCTTTCTCTCTTAACTTAGTCCACATCAAGAAAACAGCATAAAGCAATGTTTTCACTAATTAACTGAAGTCATCTTTCCATTAATTAAAATAAAACACCCTGTTTTTGGAGAGCTTTGGCATAAGACAATGCTTACATAAGGGATCAAATCTCTCAAACCAGTTGATTAATGTCTGAGTGGTAACAGAAGGCTCCCTTTATGGGATTCTTGTAGCAGCATCTTCAGCTGAATCAGAAGAGACTTCCTCAACTACTTTTCTTCTTGTTTTTTGTACTTTAGCTATATTCCTATAAGACCACTCCAGCAACACTTGTAATTCCTCACTGTTGATTATCTTAATCTACACAAAAAGCATCTCCTAATTATCTTGCCTATGTGTGAAAGAGTATTTTATGCATCTATTGTATCAATTTGTACTGTCCACTTACATTGTGTACAATTTGGCCAGTACTACATCTCTGAACTTGAGGTTCTCTGGAACAGAGTGTCTTCCTGGGAGGTTAATATGTGTGTTTAATCATACAAATTGGTCTGTTTAAGGCAGGAACGGTCTGGGAGAATCTTTAGAACTTTCCAAAATTCCCAGCTGGAGAACTTCTCTAGCAATTAACCAAATATTTTGTTTTGAAAACAGCTGAAAATTCAGTCAATCATAATACCTCAAATGAGTCTGTTATCCCTATCTAGCATCTAAACACCTGGGGAGTTTCTAGCCAACCCAAGATATTAATGACCTCATTATTAAGAGCACTGAGTATCTGCATAATCCCAGTCCCAATACCCAATTACATCACAGTTATAACCACAGGACAAACTTAAACTTCAATGCTTCATTTATAACTTAAATTACAAATTTCTTGTCATAGTATGCTTTCAATTATATGCTCTGGCATAAAGATTCCTTGAGAGAAATTACACTGCAGTATTGTAAGATTTTCCTTAGAATATTTTTTGGAAGCAAATAGTTTAAAATGCTTAAACTAAGAAAAAAAAGGTCATACATAGAAAAGGTTAGATTCGATTACTGAATCTTTGACTTGTGAATGTAGCTGGGAATGCAGGAGCATAATTTATTCTTAATTTTGGATTAAAGTGGAGCGCAATACAAAAAAATCTGTTTTACTTGATTGCTTTATAAACAAATATCACCAAATGATGAATGCTTTTTAGAAGCCTTTGTTCATGGAAAACTTGACTAGAATCATAGAATTAGAATCATAGAATCATAGAATTACCCAGGTTGGAAAAGACCTTGAAGATCATCAAGTCCAACCACAGCCTAACCAGTACCCTAACTCTAAAAATCCTCCACTAAATCATATCCCTGAGTACCATATCCAAACGGCTCTTAAACACATCCAGGGATGGCGATTCAACCACCTCCCTGGGGAGCCTATTCCAGTACCTAACTACCCTTTCTGTAAAGAAGTTCTTCCTAATATCCAGCCTAAACTTACCCTGGTGCAAGTTGAGGCCATTTCCCCTAGTCCTGTCACATGTCACTAGTGAGAAGAGACCTGCCCCACTCTCACTGTAAGAACCTTTCAGGTACTGGAAGAGAGCGATAAGGTCTCCCCTCAGCCTCCTTCTCCCCAGACTAAACAGCCCCAGCTTCCTTAGCCTCTCCTCGTAGGGCTCATTCTCCAAGCCCTTCATGAGCCTTGTTGCCCTTCTCTCAAGGTGAGGCCTCACCAATGCCGAGTACAGGGGCAGGATGACTTCCTTAGTCCTGCTCACCACACCATTCTTGATACAAGCCAGGATGCCATTGGCCCTCTTGGCCACCTGGGCACATTGCTGTCTCATATTCAGCTGACTGTCCATCAGCACACCAAGGTCCCTTTCCGTCTGGGAGCTTTTCAGACACACTTCCTCAAGCCTGTTGGGTTGCCTGGGGTTGTTGTGACCAAAAATGCAGGACCCAACACTTGGCCCTATTGAAACTCATTCTGTTCACCTTGGCCCAGCGGTCGAGTCTATCCAGGTCCCTCTGTAGTGCCCTTCTCCCCTCAGGCAGATCAACACTCCCTCCCAGCTTAGTGTTGTCTGCAAACTTACTGAGGGTGCACTCAATACCCTCATCCAGATCATCAATGAAGATGTTAAACAGAAGCAGCCCAAGCACCGAGCCCTGGGGGACACCACTTATGACTGGCCGCCAACTGGATTCCACTCCATTGACCACAACCCCCTGGGACTGGCCATCCAACCAGCTCTTCACCCAGCGGAGCATGCGCCCATCCAAACCACGGGCAGCCAGCTTCCCTACCAGAATGTTACAGGGGACCGTGTCAAAGGCCTTACTGAAGTCCAGGTAGACCACATCGACAGCCTTACCTTCATCTACCAAGCCGGTCACCTTGTCATAGAATGAAATCAGGTTAGTCAGGCAGGATCTACCGTTCATAAACCCATGCTGACTAGGCCTGATCCCTTGGCTGACCTTTAGTTCATCCATGATGATACCTGAGATTATCCTTTCCATAACCTTCCCAGGCACCGAGGTGAGACTGATGGGCCTGTAGCTGCCAGGATTGTCTTTCTGGCCCTTTTTAAGATGGGCATCACATTCGCCAATCTCCAATCTACTGGGACATCCCCAGTCAGCCAAGACTGCTGAAAAGTTATGGAGAGGGGTTTGGCATTCACATCTGCCAACTCCCTCAGCACTCTAGGGTGCAACCCATTAGGCCCCATGGACTTATAAACATTCAGCTTTCGAAGCAGGTCCAGAACCATCTCGTCGCAGATCACACAGGGCTCATTTTGTTCCCCCTTCCCATCTACCAGTGCAGGGGGCTGTGTTCCCAGGGAGTTACAAGAGTTACTATTGAAGACCGAGGCAAAGAAGGTATTAAGTACCTCAGCCTTATCCTGATCCTCAGTGACCAAGTTGCCCTCAGAATCCAACAAGGGATGAAGATTTTCCCTAGCCTTCCTCTTGCTGTTGATGTGTTTATAAAAACATTTACTATTCTCCTTAACCTTAGCAGCCAAGCTCAGTTCTAGCTGCGCCTTGGCCTTCCTAATTTTCTCCCTGCACAGCCTCACTACAAACCTGTAATCCTCATAAGTAGCTCGCCCACTCTTTCAGAGACCGTAATCTCTCTTTTTGTTCTTTAGATCAAGCCAAAGATCTCTGGTCAGCCAGCCCGGACTATTATGAGTTTAGTCAAAGGCTTAAGGATACCTCAGGTGTGGAGGGAACTGAGCAAGGAAAAATTATGTGGGTCTGGAAGGTCCTTTCCCTTTCCCTTTCCCTTTCCCTTTCCCTTTCCCTTTCCCTTTCCCTTTCCCTTTCCCTTTCCCTTTCCCTTTCCCTTTCCCTTTCCCTTCCTCTTTTTTTTTTCTTTTTTCTTTTCTTGCATGAATCTATTTACCTGTTTATCTATCTTTATCTATGTATCTACCTACCTGTCATCTATCTTTCTGTATCTCTGTCTAGATATTTGTAATATTACATTTCAATATTATATCTCAAGTGATATTGAGATTGGAGCTACCTCTTCTGAAGGACTGAACCCTTGGATAGGATGTGGCATTCTTACCTTTTACTTCTCTGTAAAGTTGAACAGGCCTTTCCAATTTGGTTGTGCTTCCCAAACTGCTGTGCAAATCCAGTTCCAGATGGCTTGCTGTATGTGAACCTGTTTGTGTGGTATTAACCCATTTAATGAGTATTAACACCTGTTTGTGGGGTATTAACCCATTTAATTAACCCATTTAATTTAAGTGAGTCCATTCAACCATTCTACATGTGTGTAGAGTCATAGCGCATTGATATCCCCAGATAGATAACAAACATATCACAACATTATCATGTTTTCTAAGCCATTCAGTTATTGCTGAAATAATTTTTTATGAACAAATATAGCAGTAGACTACAGGAAAGAATCAGATTCAGTCTTTATAAATAGTATTGGCCTAACTTTCACAGAGGCCAATGAATGAAGACTACTAACAAGTTCTGAAACCTGTGGGACTACATAGGTAGCTAAAATCTGTCTTTGAAATATTTGGCATTTAATTTTTCCAACACATTTTAAATTTAAGACAATAGGAATTTTCCTATTAAGAATGTTTTAGATCAAGAGCATAGTTATATCACTTCAGTTTTGAAATACTTAAGCATTTTGATCGCTTTCAGATTCCTTATAATATTGCTTGTATTGCAGTGTCACACACTTCAAGTCACACGCTGAGCTTAAACAAAGAAAATTCAACAGTAGTGGATTTGGAAAAGAAAGTTATTTTCTTGGATAGTGTCACAGTTTCAGCTGGGATAAAGTCATTCTTCATAGATGCTTGTACAATGCCATGTTTTGGGTTTTTTTTAATGAAAGTATTGGTGATAGAATGCCAATCTTTTAGTTGCTGCACAGCAAAGCTTGCATAGAGCCAAGAACATATTAGCTTCTCATGTTGCCCTGCCAAGAAGGAGCAGGGGTGCTCAACGACCTGGGAGGACAAACAGCTGGAAGTGTTGACCAAAATGACCAAAGGGATATACCACACCATATGGTGTTATACACAGCAATAAAAGTGAAAGGAAAAAAACAGTAGGAAGAGCAGTGTGTTTGGGTTGATGGTATTTGTCTTCCCAAGAAGCCATTTTCTAGGATTCAGCTCTGCTTTCCTACGAATAGCTGAATATCTATCTGCTGATGGGAAGTAGGGAATAGGTTAATTATTTTTCCCTGCTTATGAGCACAGCTTTTGCTTTATATGGCAAACTGTCTGTATATCAACACATGGGTGTTCATGCTTCTACCTTTTCAATTTTTTTTTTTTCTCCTATCCCATTAGCAGCTGTGTTATCATGAGCTGACTGCTGAGGTTAAAATAGAAAAGATAGCTTGTACAGAAGTTTAAAGTTTTTTTCAACATTTCCTAGAAAAAGGGAATTTTAAAAAACTACTTTTTTCACCCCCAAATATTTAATTATCTTCATTCTCTTCAGCCTGATTTTTTTTTTTTTATTATATGTTTTCATAAAGTCAGAGTAATACATGCATAGAAAACAAATTTAAGTTCATTTTAAAACAACATATTGATAAGGATGAAAAGAGAATAAAGAAACATTACTAATGTTACTAATTTCTATACTGGTAAAATTCAAGAGGGCCAATTCTAGGACCAATCCTCAGAGCTGATATTCACTTTAAAAATAACTATTCCAGGAAGAAAAAAGAAAAAGAGATTTACTTTAAAAGTCTGAATATCTTGTGTAATGATGAGGAGCTTCCTGGCTGACATTGTCTGCCAATAGATGATGAGTGCTGCCCTTACAAGTCAGATACCACTGCTGAAATTTCCAGGTAACATGAAGATAGCTCTCAGCAATTCAAAAAAATAATTGTCACTTCCTCTCTCTTCAGAAAAATGAAAAAGAAAGAGGTAAAAAAAAAAAAGCCTTAGGAGAAAATGGAAAAGCTGACTTAGCAAGTAACATAGTGTAATAATAATCTTTGTATTCAGACTGTTTTCTTGTCCAATTAATTCAAGGTCAATTTTCAGAAATCTGTTTAGGAAAATTAACTTTTCTAGGAAAAAAATGTGGGAGTTTGTCTTCCAGTAATGTGGGTGATTCTTACTTCTTCTTTGTTGACAAATCTTGGCTATATTGATATGCCATACTGTGTAGTTGACACTGAAATAATAATGTCATGTGATTTTATAGAAAAAAAAAAATGATTGTAAGATGTTTAGCTGGCATATAGCATTGCAACTGAGCTCAAATCTAGATATTTGGTTTAAGAGTAATCTAGACACTAAATTCATTTCCAAGGTCAGCAAAATATTCCTAAATGATTTTTTTTCCTTGCCAGTGTTTTTTTTGTTTGTTTGTTTGTTTGTTTCTTTGTTTGTTTTTCTTTTCCCTTGGAAAATACATTTCTTTTACTATTTCTGTATTTTAAATTACTTACTTATGTAATAGAAAATTGAAATTCTTTGACTACCAGGAAAAACTTTTTGTGTGTTCTTTCACCTAAAATATTTTCTATTGAAGTTCTATTATCTGAATTCTTTGTCATATCGGAAAATACAGAATCTGAATACAGAAGCTAGCTCTAGGAAGTGTCAAAACAACATATCCTTGGAGAGAGAAGAATGGTTCAGATGAATGTGAGCAGTCTTAACACAAACAGGGAGCGCATAGAAAGACTCCACATGCAGTGACAGCTACTGCTGTGGCCTGTGTGTTTTTACTTGTTGTCACCAAGCTGGATGGAACTGTGTAGACTGTGCTTGATGAACACAAAACATAGCTGTGACAAACATCTGGAAAGTCTGTCTTATGATTGAGAGTGGACTGCTGGATATGCCTATGGGGCTTCACAAGGTCTTTTCAAACCTCTTTCACTGCAAGGTGAACAACATAGTGACACTTTCTGAATGGGTGTCTGTTATACAGCCAGAAAAACTCTTTAAATTCCCAATTTTATCAGAATTCACAAATGTTACTGGCAAAAATGGAGTTTACTGGCCCTATATGAGCCTTTCTCAGGTGAAGCAACAGTCACAAAATGATTCCAAAGTCTCTCATTTTCGTTTATTTCAGGCTATCCACTCAGTTGCAGTCACATGGGATGTCCTAAAGAAGCAGCCTCTCCCTTCTTTCATAAAAACATCCCATGTTCTCTAACAGCGCTTCTATGTCTTATTGCTCCATAGTCAGCATAGTCTGGTCTTGGCAAAATAAATGCAAAGCTATAGAACTGTAGAGTGATGATCTATTTTTTCACTCTCAAATTACAGAATAATTTGGGAATCACTTAACTGCTATGAATCTAAAGAAGAAAGGACTTAGAGACAGGAAGGGAGGACTTCATAAGGTGCAGAACAGAGAATACTCCTTTCTGAGTATCCAGCAATGCTAGGTTATCTCCTGAGATTCTTGTTCCTCTTCCAATAAAAGATAGATTCAAAAAGCAGCAAGTAGTTTTCTTACACGATGTAGTTTCTTCCTTTCCTTCTTTTTGTCCACCTCTATTTTCTTGCATCTTTTTTGCAGAATCAGTAGTAAGATTTGCAGTCATTCATGTGTCTAGAGACATCAGCTCAACACAGTCTTGTGCACATACTTCTGGAGGACTCTCACTATTTCTCCCTTTGGTAAGTCATGTTTGGAAATCCTCTGCATGATATCCTTGGTTAGTGACTAAGATGGTAAATTAGGCTTCTTCAAGAATTATGATATTCTCTGGCTGTGGGGTTCAGGTTTATCTGAAGATGGTATTATAGACAAAAGTAGAACTACAGTGCTGGCCTTGTGTTTCTGATTGTGAGTCCCTAGATACTATCAAAGGTGAGCATGTCTACCTTGCATCTGAGAGCCTGCATATGATATGTGAAGTATCTGTTTTGATTAATGTCGCTAGGCAAATCCACTACTGAAATTATGGTTACTTATATGTCTCAGCATTTAAAATGCAGGTCTTAAAATGTGATATGTCAAGTAGCAAGTATTTTAATTAAGGTAAATTTTCTTTCCTAAAAATTCCAAATGAGAGCTTTCACTGAAAGTAAAATATATTTCACTGAATGAAAAATATATATATGTATGTATATATATATATATATATATTTTAGCTTGAAAATTTCTCATTTTTAAGATTACAGCTGATTAAAAAAAGTCAGGAATACCATTTGTTGTTCAACATATTTTGTTGCCTTTTCTTTATTGAAAATATTCTGACATTTAGATATTTTTCTCCTATTTCCCTACCCTTTCCTTCATTCTCCCTCTACTAATTAGTCTTTATTGTTTGAATCTTAATATTATGTGATACTAGTTTTGTATTTTTATTTAACTTTATTTTAGTTTCCTGGACTGAAAAATTCTCTATTGTGATGACATCTATAAACACCTTAATAATTTTTTGTGCATAGGAATTTAAGAATAGAAAACTCTATCTTAATGACTCTCAGAACTGGCTAAACATTAGAATATCAGCAATATTATTTCTGACATTTTTTGTTCCCAATTTGAGTTCTTATATTAACCATCCTTTCTTGTGGAAAAATGGATCTCATCCTTCTGGTGTTTAACTTGAAATCTAGCACTTGTAAATCAGCAGTATATATATGCATCAAAAACAGATAATCTAACAAATAAATAAAACTTTATGATTTTTGGAGAAGCTTTAGATCCATAGCTATGGTTAGCTGCTGCACACCTACTGCCAGTGCCAGAAACAAAACACCAAATTATAGCATTACTTTTTACCAGTACACCATCTTTCCAGCATCAAAATAATGTGCACCTTTGCAAATTCTTGTTAATTGAAAGACTGCTTATCAGAAGTTGCTTCATTCTTATCACTTAGGTTATAATTTCAAACTCGTTGATTTTGGTGTGGCTTGTAACCACTTGTACTGGAATTCAGAAACTTTTAAGAATCTGACAAAAATTTATACTTCATCAAGCAATCTGGACTACAGCACCAGTCTGACCAAGGTCTGCATTGTCTGCGCTCTTGAGGCTCTGACCTTTCCCTCACTTCTTTCTTTCCTGATACAGAATGCTCACACCGTACAGGGCAGTTCAATGCATTTGTCCACAATATTCCTTCTGAGCTAAAAACTTCCTTGCTGCCAGCACCCTACAGGTACACCACTGATACTGCTTCATCCTTACTTCTTCAATGAAATAAATACTGACAGGAAGCTATTCTCACTCCTTCATCTCCTGCTCAGCTAAGCTGTCACAGGAGATCTCTTTCCCAGCTCTGTCTGTGTATAAGTGTTATCCATCTCATTTCTGCTGCCCTGGTCTACTACAAGTCAAGCAAGACCACAGCCTGTTTAACTGCAATTGCAGTCACTACTTAGTAGTCCCCATCTGATCTCATCTCCACAGGTGAGAAAAACTGTATATTTGTGACCTGGTCAGATCTTCCACTGATCAGCCATGCCCTGCCCCGAAATCACAAGGTGTCTGATGTCCCCCATTCTTTTTCTTAATTTATTTATCTATCTACTTATCAATTGATTTATGATTTTATTTAAACACATACCATCATATTCTTATGCTGAAAAGTGCTGTTGCTGAGTATTTAATATTCTATGCTTCATACATTACAGGAATTATTCAAGTCAGCTGAAAGACTCCTGTGCATCTCAGTAGAAGTTTGATCAGGAACTCAAACCCAGTTTCAGTTAAGGGGCTATTCAGTGAGCTCCATGAATAGCTACAGTTTGTTTAAATGCTATTGATATTAATATAATTTTATATTTACAAGTTAAAATTAAACATGTGAATCTAGTCTATTGAATGATGAGTGCAGAATGATTTCTAAGACTTGTAGGTTTATTATTTTAAATTTATAAGGCATTGGTGAGCTAAAACAAAAAAGAGGAAAATTCTGAAATGGATACACCTTAAGAGGTAATTTTTCTGGGAGGGAGAGAGAAGGAAAAAGATAGTGGCTACTTTTGTCTAAATAGCTTAATAAGCTTAAATGTCACCAAATTTGATCTATGCCTTCTTTCAAGAAATGTCTCAGTTCAAAACAGACATGCTAATGTATACTACTAGTGAAATGAAAAAGCACAGTTCATTCCATAGATCTAGATGTTGAGATCTTAGAAACTTATTTACTAAGTCTAAAAAAAGTTTGCCTCCATTACCTCAGCATTTAAAAGCAAGGGCCATATTTTCTTCTTTAAAGGAAGAACATGGTTCTAGCTTTTATCCAGAATAATGCATACATACAAACAAAACCTCTATTCATTGTGTTCACTCTGTCTCAGCTAAAGAGGAAATTAATGCAGTAAGTTCCTTATGAATGAGAGCAGTTTGCACTATACTTCTTCATGGATAAACAGAGATTTGTGTACTGATATTTAATTTCATATATATAATACTACTATTAAAATTATATAAGTTCAACAGGCTTTCTGAATTTTAGTTAATGTGAAGTAGAATTTATGGTGAAAGTACCATAAAAGCGGACTTTCCACAAATAAACAAAATAAGTCTCCATGAAATTATTTGATTTGAATGTTTAATGAAACATTGCTGTTACCACTTCACTTTCAACAATAGGAGTTGTACAGAATATTTTGTCATATAATTTTAACCATTTCCATCAGTGAAACAAATTTCTGCCCATTTAACAGGATAGCTTTGAAAAGCAAAAATATTCATAGGAAAACAGCAAGGGAAATTTAAATCTTGCTGGAAATAAACATTTGTATTTCTGAATTTTTATCACTGGTGTCACATACCAAAGCATTCTTGAAATGTTCTTATCCTGACTTAGAGGTGGTCCAATTTATAAAGATCGTTGTCTTCTAAATAAGGATTCATGAAAATATGTTCTCTTTTTTACAAATTAATAGGGATAGGATATGTACACTCTAGGTAGGGGACACAGAAATAATTCTAAATAAGATAGCTGATTATCCTCCTACATTCTGTACATTACTAAATTGACCATAGCTAATTTTGTTTTCACATGGTTGGCAAGAGGGCAAGTGTTTTGAACCAATATGTTAAGTGTTCTGCTTCATAAACTGGAAACTTGCCTAGTGTAGTTGATTGTGCCAGCTGGCTGATCTTCAGCACAGGGCATGTGTTCATTCTTTGTCTCATGACATTATACTAGCCAGCTGTCAGTTGTCCCTTTTTAAGGCAAAACTAATAAAAATATGATTAAAGGGACCTTTTTTTAAAAAAAACAAAACTAAACAAAACAACAACAAAAAAACAACCAACCAAACAACAACAACAACAACAAAAAAAATGCCAAAAATCCTGGTCTCCTGTAAGGATGACAGAAATTTCACGCCAAACAGAAATCTTCTGGACTCCATTACCCTATAGAATATCAATCATAAAAAAAAATTGAATTATGAATAAATAGTTAAATTTGGTGATTCAATGCATGTCTCTTTCATTTCTGCAAATGAGAAATTAATATATGTGGTGAATGGAACTGTATACTAGAATCTGAATTGTCAGTTATTTATTTATTTATTTTATTTAAGAGTGCCTCTCTTCTGAAATAATAAGCCAGATGAGAGGTATCTACATGAAAAAAATTATATATGGACACTTACAGGGATTGAGGTGTGTGTAAAACCTGTTTAGTTCCTAGCCTTGCCTTGACACTAAATTGACTTCAGTTTAGAGAGAACTGTAAGCTTAAAAAAATGATACTGGATAATGTATTTGTGGAAATTTCTATCTTTGGAGCAGATTTTTTTTTTTTTCCCCTTTGAGGGGAGAAATATATAGTGAGGTCACTTTGTACAGTCAGGACAGATTTTATTTGCGATAAGAAATTTTTTAGAAAACAGGTCACCAGCAGCATCTTGGGCTATCAGCAGGCAAACATAAGTCATACTTTGTTTTCACTCAGCCCTGGAGAGGATACATTTGCAGTGCTGCATGCAATTCTGGGCTACCCTGTACAAGTAAAGGGCCACAGATGTGATGAAGAGAATTGGAGCATTTGGCATGTAAGGAGAGCTGAGTGTTTTGAATGTCCAGCTAGTAGCAGAGAGGGCTCAGGGGAATTTCATACATGCATGTAAATACCTGATGGTGTGGAATAGTGAGCCAGACTCTTAGCGATGCCTGGTGGCTGGACAAGATGAAGTCAACACCAACAGAAACACAAGAAACTCCACTTAAAAGTAATAGCCCTCTTATGTTTTTTTGTCTTGTTTGTATGTGTCTGTGAGCATGGCCAAACACTAAAATAAGTTGCCCAGAGTGTTTGCACAGTCTCCTCCACCTTTGGAGATATTCAGAACCCAATTGGGTGTGGTTCTGATTGACTTGTAGCTGACTCTGCTTGAGCAGAAGTCTTGGACTGGGCAGTCTCAAGAGTTGCCTTTCAAATCTTCCAACCTCAATCATTCTATAATATAGTACAACATTTCAGTAAAGAGGAAGGAAAAATTATCAGTAGGAATTTTTTACTTGTTTATTTATTTATTTATTTATTTTCAGTCTCTGAGAATGCCGAAAGTTGAAATCTGAGCTGCAGATGTTAAGGTTTATGTGCTTAATAAAGTGGAAGAATATGATCTCTTAATGTAGTTCAATTTTATTTGACTTGTGGGTCATCTTCACATCAAACATGCTGTATGCCAAGGATTCTGTCAAATTTTAGTGAAACAAAATAATTCATTTCTACAAGCATTCTGGAGCTATGTTTTAGGTGCTAAGTAGATGTTCTGCAAATAATTAAAATAATTAGGAAATACAGGCTGAAATAAGTTTCTTAACACGTTATTGGCCAAAACTGAATAGTTGCCTTGAAGACAAGTATTCTTTATATCACTTACTTTAGAGCTTTCAATGAAGTTGCATGAATAGAAAAATGTCTTCCCCCCACAAATAGACAGTCAAGGGAAGAATTTTGAGCTCACTTCTTGCAGTATGAAGAATAACAACTCTATCTATTACAAATCTTAAATAAAAAGCCTCCTAAATAATGAGAACAGAATTTCCTGATCTGGTCCAGAAATGTTTGGCTTCTGTCCTTGAGCACAAAGTATATACATTTAGTTCACTATATTATGTTGTATTATGTTATAAGTATTACACACTAGAGTGGTCTAAAATATTAAAATAAAATAGTAGAGAACATCTCTATAAAATTGAAATTTGGATTCTCTGGTTCTATTACTTTTATAATTTTATACCAGAATAAAGATGTGAGAAAGTTTTGTTTGAAACTATTAATTTGTTAAAACTGAACTTTTTGAAATGAGAGTTCTCAAGTACTTTTGGGAAAAAAAAAAAAAAAAAAAAAAAAAAGGAAAAAAAAAAAAGAAAAAAAAAGGAAAAAAAAAAAAAAGACAGAGAACCCAGATCTCTGACTTTCAAAGCAGTTATTTCAATTCATATTGAAAATGGAGAGATTTGAAGTTTGCATGGTACTCATATCCATGTAAGCAGTTATTCAAGTCTCATTGTCTTCCTATAAGTCATCAAATTCACTATCTAGATTTCAGCATGTATCTATCTTACTAATTCAGTATTTTATATTGAATAGCTACTTAGTATATTTAATAAGTAATATAGAGAACCCTCAATTTCTACAAAATATTTGTGCTTGTTATTGTTTGTTTGCATGTGATTCCAGGTTTTTGTTATTATTTTGCTCATACCCTTTTTCTCCATAAGGTTTTGACAGAGGTTATCAGCATTTACAGTTTGAAATCCTTCCTGACAAGAAAAAGCATGTTCCACTGAGTTAATGTACATTAAAATGTCTGTGACAAAGTGTCTGCATGAGACTGAGACATAAACTCTTCTTACTCAGTAAAAAACAAAAAAACAAAAAACTTTTGAGTCCACATCTTGTAATGATGCAAATTATCATTTCTAAGTAGAAATATCTAGCACCGGGAACAGCGTTCAATTCTTTCTAAAATCACAAGAGACAAAGATAAAGTCAATTTTTGAACATAGAAAATCACATTTCAGAAATAGCCGTGTGTCTTGCTCCAATTTAGGAGAGAGGCAAGGTTCTTTTGATAAGTTATGCCCGGCGTGAGATTAAGAAGAAAAACATTCAAATGTTGATCCTACCAGTTTATTAGAAATAATAGACAGCTGAAGGGATGGGGAAGGGAGAGCAGCGAATATCGAAATTAGGGTGATGGGGAAGGGAAAGTGGGTGATAGGAAAGGTAGAAAAAGGGCAAGAATTACGGAAAAGCGGGGAAAGTCACTTCCTGGATGCAGCAGCGTCCCGTTGCACGTTGTTTCGTTGGTCCAGGGAAAACAAGCGTAGGGGAGAGCAGCAGCAGAGTGGCAGGCCGCAAGCAGCAGATCGGTGCAGCGCAGAGCAGGAGGTAGAAAGGGCAGCAGGGTCTTGGGGAACAGCAAGGTCTCACGGAGCAGAGTCTTGAGTAGCAAGGTCTTACAGAGGAGAGAGGTCTCACGGGCAGAGTCTCGAGCAGCAAGCCCAGGTGAATCCGTTGGCAGCAGTAGGACGACGATGGAGGAATCTGAGGCCAGAAACCAAGAAGTTCTTCATGCATGCATCTTCTTCAGCATGCAGGCGTTCACGTAGTGAGGCATCTAATGTCAGACAACCTCCTTGTTCACAAAGTGAGGCATCTGATGTCAGAAAACCGAAAATCCATGGTTTGTCCATGCTCTTTTTATCCTACTTCTTTCCAGCCTATGTGACATTCCAGGGAGGCTTGGGTCAGAGTGATGTGAATACCTCGGAGATGGCGCTCTTCCTTGAGATGGGCCCACACAAAAAGACCACTTCAGAGCCATTCATCTGTATCTTATCTCCCTTTTGTAGCTCCTGGACTTGTCCATCTGTCACAACACCCTTAAACAAAGGGGTTCTGGAACCTTGGTTAAGACTTGCCTGGACTTGTCCTCCTGTGTGTCTCAGACAAAGGGAGTTCTGGAGCCTTGGCCAGGCTTGCCTGAACTTGTCCATTTCAGCAAACTTTGAGACACTAATGTAAAAAGCATGGCCTCTTACACCGAGTAAGTTTGAAACATTTAAAAAAAAAAAAAAAAAAAAAAAAAAGAAAAAAAAAGTGCTTACCTAGGTATTAAAAAAAATTAAACAGAACCAAATTCTAATTGTACTAAAAATTATAAGTCAGAAGTTTAAGGGAAACTGGAAACTGAAAATAGTACAGTAGTTGATCAAATGTAAGTAATTGTGAGTTTAGTCGGTATCCAGCTAAATATATTTTTCTTTGCCTATAATGGTTTCTCTGGCATTAAATCAGTTCTCTGCACTCTGTAGTATTACAGAAAATCTTTTTCATTTCAAAATCATTTAGGGTCAGCATAAATATATAATGACTGCAATCTTTCAAAAAGAAATTGGAACTTTAAATAGAGATAGAAGAAAGGCCTTAATTTAGTTAAACAGTATAATTCTTTGGAGGGTAGAGGGGGGAAGTAATGAGAAAAAATAAGGAAACATATATAAACATACAGTAACCTAAAGAAAACAAAAAATGGCAGACAGCTACATGAATAAATTCTAACCTTTTGTCATGGTCTTGTAATTTTTTTATATCGGTATTCCACATCATAACATCATATAAAACGTGGGTTATTGAGAAGTTAATGCCCCAGTTCTGCAGACTGACAGTTTTCTGGATACCTGGCTCTCAGAAGAGAACTACATATCCCAATGGATCTCATGGTCAGAAAGGAAGATCTTTCGCAAGAGGAAGGAAGTCACAGGATCTCTCTATCTCTCTCAATCTCTCACTGCCTGGCAGAGGGTGTGGGTGTGCTTCTAGGCTGTGCACCTTCAGTTCAAAATAGGTTTTTTAGTTTCAGAAAACTCTCTTATTTGGCTTATTAGCCTCAGTTTCAATGAGATTGTATTATATTGTGTTATTGTGCATTCCAATATCATAGTGATGTTTTCCTATTTAGAGCATTGCTGCTTGTTTTTTTGTTTTGTTTTGTTTTTTGTTTATATATTTTTCCCTTTTTCTTGAACTCAGCTCCCAGTTCCCTTCCCTTTTTACCTCTTTCAGTTTTGGGGCCAGGGGGCCCATGGGCCTACTGCCCCCTGTCATGGGCATAGATTGATCTAAATAACTCCTTGGAGCCTATGAAGACCATAAAATTATTCTAGAGAGAAGAAAATAAACCATAGGACATTTTACTATATATAATCTAATAAGATCCAGCTTGAAAATCTCCAAAGAAGAAAATTTTCAGTAAAAAAGAGATTATTATTATTATCTTTTGAATCAAATATTAATTACAGTAGGAAGTCTTTCTCAGAAAATATCCAGATTCTGCTAGCTCCCACAAGCCTGAGGAGAAATATTATGTTCTTAGTGTCAATCTTATGACAATCTTTCCTTGAGAAATCTAGTCCCTGACAGCACTATGTGGCTTATGAGGGTATCAGGAAGTAAATGTAAAGGGATTATAGGTATTATAAAGCATTACTAACTGTTAGGGGTGCTATAAGGCTGATTGCTTTGAAGATCAGGATAATCTAAATTTTCAGCTATCCTTCTTATTCTTTCAGACCTCTAAATTGGAAGGTATGTTTCAGTCACTCTTTGCAAAAGCCAGTTTGGCAGCTGCCCCAGGGGAAGAAAAAAGTGCCAGAGCATTTATTACAATCTTCTGAAGAAATAACAGGGTTAATAATGTTTGATAAGCCTACACAGTGTAAAGAGTGAAAAGAACTGATGCATTTTTAAAGGGATTGTCAGTCTCATTTGAGTCAGGTGCAATAGTCACCCAGAGAACTCTGTCAGTAAGCAATGTCATTAATAATGATTCATGGATATGGATATTCACAACAGCTGTGTCCTCACCTTTAAGTACCTCATACAATATTTAGAAAGTACTGGGAGATATTGCAGCAGGGAAGCTACTAAATTGCTGGAAGGAAAAGCTTGTTTAAATTGTTTAATGTGCTTCCTTAAAACTAGTGTACTGATTCTTGGGAGTGAATCTCTCTTCCTCTGTCTGTCTCCAATAAAAGTGCTGTAAGCAAAATAAGCAACATGCTAATCATCCAGTCCATGAAACCTTATGATACTGTGAGGTGTTGGCATCAACACTAGTATATATCATCAGCTTACAAATAAGCTGTCTGCTAGCAGTTGTCCTCATTCCATTAACATAGTAAAGAAACATATGGAGCAGTTTTCCAGGAACATCTTGAATTTTAAACTTCAGAAGTACATTCTTAACACTTTTTTTTTTTTCTTTTTTTTTTTTTTCCTTCTGAGCTGCTGTAGTTCAAAAACATGAATTCATTCATATTCTGATACAGTAAGGGAATATTTAATTACCATACTCTCAAAATATCAAATTACAATCTAATTACTCTTCAAAATGTGGTTACAAATTATTAGTAAAACACTCCTCTCATGTAGCTCCTCTAATCCTTACAGAATACTAGAAAAGGAGCAATGCAATCACCAGCTAAATCTGCTTAAAAGTTAGCAGCATTGTTTAGATTAAAGTGTTCAAAAGAATGATGTGATTTATTTATTTATTTTTACAGGAGAGTCAACCGAAAGAGGAGGAGCTACATCAGTTCTCTTTTCAGCATAATTTCTGAACTCTTGGCTTGGACTCTACTGAAGGATGACCCACAGTCAAGAGTAAGAGGTAAAAACTTATGACTCCCTGATTTCTGTAGCTATCCAAGTCAAAAGCTGATTTAGCTTGCCAGTATATATCTCAAAAAGCATTTCGTCACAATACAGCTGTTTCAGGTCATAACACATAGACTTCTTCACAAATTGTATACTTTTGCTATTCCTCAGTAAAGTAAAGGTGAGAAACTTTTGTACTGTTGGGTTTACATTCCAAAAGTGGGATGCAGTACCATCAGGGTGCCTGTAGGAAAGAAGGATTCTTGCACCCTAAGATGGACACCATTCACCATTACAAATCCAAAGCCAAAAGCTGTAATTTACAGGGATGCTTGGATAGTAGAATGTGTGGATCAGGATAATTACAGAATAATACTGATTAACATCCTACCTCGAATCCTAGCTTCAAGTCCTGGAGAAACTACCAGAACCAGTAGTTGGAGCACTTAATCTTTCACTTCTGGCAAACATGAAGAGCAGGATTGCTAAATGATTCCACACTCCCTAGCATCTATTTAGGTAAGGGCTTGGAATGACTGCACCTAGAAACAGAATGTGGCTTAACAGCTGCTACCCCATAGATGCATATATCTGATGGTGCCACTTTGCCTCTCGGTAACTGTTATTCATGCATGCTTGAGCATTCATTGCTTTCTCCCCTCATTCTTATCTTCTGCCATTTCTGAGCAGGCATAAACACTACTTTCTGCCAGTTCATATGAAGATCTTTGAAGATCTTTTTCCATTTTCGTACTGACAAACAACATTTCTCATTTTTCAACCAACGAAGTATTATTCTCAGAAATTTTTATTTAGCTTTAAATAAAATTCCAAATTTTGCTTGTAATAATATGTACAGAGAAAAGAAGTTTTAGTTGAAAACTGAAGTACTCCTACTATGAGTAGGTTTTTTTTCCCTGCAGGACGTGAACACAGTGTTCACCAGTTCACTAAAGTTATATTTGATATATGGAATGATTCTGTTGTGAGAATGTTCCTAACATCTTTAGGCTTTTTCTTTTGAAATGGGATCTGAACTCCAACAAGTCAGATCCAGCATTATTCTTGTATGCTGGACATGTATGCTCTGGTCAAATAGGAGCTTTATCATGTTCCAACGGACTGCTATGTTGGAAGACCTAAAATACTTCTGAAGACTAAATGACTTCTCTGTAAGGACATGCAAAGTCAAACAAGGTATAGGGTTATGTTTTTAGACATTCTAAAGATGTATTAAAAAGGCAGACCCTGACTTATCAAACACTGTGGGAGACAAGGAGTTTCCACAGATATACATTATATTCCACAGAATCCATTCAGGTCCTTGTCTTTCAGATGTTTTGATGTGCAAAAGACAAATAAGATTTGCTTGTTATCATTTTAGAAATAATGATTAATGTTTAAGGTCCCCAACAACTTTAAAGTCCTTCATTACTGACTTAAATTGGTGTCGTTAAAAGAGCTGCAAGTGCAAGTTCTAGTTTTGTTCTGTGTTTTCAGCTCTCCCCTTGTCACCAAACACACACACAAACTTGCACAGGTGAAAATTGTAATAAATCATTTTCACAAGTGTGTTATACAGTATCACTGTTGTGACTAGTTTGTGTAATGACTAAAGAGGTTCTATTTATTTCAGAGAATTCCTAATTCATTTGACTGGTTTGAAAATAAGATAGAAATTAAAGACTTTGGAAAGGTTTTCAATTTCTGATTTTTAATCATTGCAGGTGAAAAGATTATAAATTAAACCTGGAGCACAAGGTTTCTTGAGAGCTGTAATGTAAAATTATAACATAGTCGGTGTATGGTTTTCATGAATAGCTAATGCTTGTACGATCACTTAATGGTAGAAAGAAATTCAGATTTAATGCTTTAACTTTTTAACTGTAACAGAACTTAACACACTTCATGAATTCTGATGGAAGGAAGCACCATCAAATTTAGAAATCACATCTTTAGGGTATTTCTATGCAATTGAATCTGTACTGGCATTTGTTTCCACATTTGTATTATCTGCATGAAAATTAAGGAAATGGCTCTCAGTGTTATGAATGTTCAAAGCTCATCTGGAAAAAGATGAATGGGACTATAGGGAGACTCAAGCATGGCTTCTATTAGTAGTGTAAAACTGAAAAAGCTGTTCCCTATTCTCATGATGACTTATGCTGCTGCATTTTAAAAACATAAAAAAATTCATAGAATCATGAAATCATAGAATGATTTAGGTCGAAAAAGATGATTAAGATCATCAAGGTCAACTGTCACCACACACTACGAAGTTTAACACTAATCCATGTCCTTAGGCACTGCGTCCACACATCCCTTCAATACCCCCAGGGATGTGACCCTATTGCTTCTCCAGGTAGTCTGTTTCAATGCCTAGCTCTATTTTCTGTGAAGAAATTCTTAATAACATCTAAATACTCAGATATTTCCTATGAACACAAATCGATTATAAGACTTCTGTCTAAAAATGCAACATTTAAAAGTGAATTTTACCAAAAATAACATATTATGCTATGTGATTTGGTTTCATGTGTCTACTCAGACGTATTTCTATCACTGCAGATGTCAGATAGTTCAGGGCAACAGCTGTTCCTGAAATCTGGTGTCTACCCTTGTCCCCATGACCCTGAGCTTCCCAACTGGCAACACAGCTCTGTCCAGAGCAGTGATCCCTGAAAGAATCAGGTTCCTGTCCCTGAGGCAGGATACATGCAGGTCTGAGTTCAGACTGGCAGATTTGGAAAGACTGGGCAGTGCAAAACCTGGCTTATTGGCAGGAACCCAGTGGAGCTTTTCTTGTTTGCCATGAGATGTGGGAGAACCATCAAACTTTGCTGAATCAAAGCTTTCTGGAGAAAATTTGTTTTATTCAAGAACTTTACCTTCAGATATACAACTTAGCAGTTCAGTTTCAGCCCAGTAATTTAGTCTAATGTTTCTACTTTTCTGTGAACTGTCAAATCAGGTTAGGACATACTTTTATTTGGGCCTGCAAAAAGTCTAAACACTTATTAGAGCCATATTTTCTTGGTCTTGTTTTAATACAAGCAAATGGTATTTCTATAGTTTTTCTCAGTTTTGCATTATTATTATTATTTTCCCCCTTCTTTTAACTTCTTTTTCCTTAACAAACGTCTCTTACAACTACAAGGCTTGACAGCCACTTTTCTCACTTTTTCCTAGGCTACATTATAAAAGCTAAAATTATGACCTGTTGGAATTTTGGGGAAGAAGGGAAAAAATTCTAATAGCATTTCCATAGGTTTCCATATCCCTGTAAGAAGTGGTTATTGATGTTGAAACCTACAAGGATTGTCAATGTTTCCTTGTTACATTGTTTATATGCTTTTGATTGTGTTTCTTGTCACTTAGCTTGGGATCAGTAACTAACATGTTTCTCTTTCCATGAGAGGGCATTTTACGTCTTGTACATCCATCTGGCATTCAGTGTGTCAATAGCAACATATGAATGGCATAAATTTTTAATTTCATTTATCTATTATTATTATTATTATTATTATTATTATTGTGTGTGTGTGGTTTGGTTTCCTTATTTATTTATTTTTTAAATCAGATTCGGGATGGGGGTTTCTGTTTTGAAGAGAGAAAACTGTATTTTCTTTCAAATATATATATATAAGAACATATATAAAATATATAAAAATAATGTCTGCATACTATTTATATATCTATTTCTTTTTATATATGTAAATATTTTCACTTGCAAACTGTGCAGTATTCAAACTTTTGAGATTTTTTTTGCCACGTGATATTTGACAGTGGAGCATATTGTACCAGTTGGTTGTATTTAAAAAGTCTGATTACAGGCTTTGTGCTTTAGATTCCTCAGAAACATCTATGAGTTGAAAAGACTTTCAGAAATTTGTGAATTACTAGGTTATAGGAGGAACAGCAAGACTAACCTCCCAAATATTCTTTCAACTTAATGTAGTCCCATAAATGAGAAACTCTCCTTCAGGCTCTCAATCTGTTCCTACATAAAGGAAAGAAACTAAATAAAATAAAATGTATTTAGGACGGTGAGGCAGAATGAAATAGTAAAATGTTAGGAGTGAGAATACTGAGATTCTGATGACACGCCAATGAGGGATGTTAATGATATTCCGTCATGTTTATGAGGGAATATGAAGAAGAAAAGGACAGCTGTCAAGTGATAAGATTTTAATATTGTTTAAAAGTGATAAAATAATTTATTTACAATGATGTTATTTTATAACGTGTTCAGGAGAATTTGAAAAATGCCTTCAAGATTCAAAGATAAAAATTGCTGTTTTTTTCCTTTAGTAACTCATAGGACTGAGCTCATCTCTTTCATACTTGGAGCTAAAAGCTGGACAGTATGAGTGAACTAATGGCTTTGGAAATCCACAAACCGACTGTACAGATATGGACAGTTGCTTCTGTAGTTTGCTTGGAACTAAAAAAAATCCCAGTCTTGGGCTTGTGTGATAATCAACTTCTTCCTTTCAACTGAAGGTCTGCTGCCCTTCAGTAACCTTGCAAGATCATGTGATCTAACATATATTCACATCTTATCCAGAGCAGTCTGAGCCAACACAATGTAAGAAGCAGCACAGAAAGGCAGTAGACATTCTGTGCAAAGACTGCACAGAGATCCTTCGAAAATCACAGGTGTGTCAATGATGAAAATTTAAAGAGAGAAAATGTGGTGACTGAAGCTAACAAAAATAAAATCAAAATATAGCAATCTTAAAAATGTAATCATGAAATAAAGGATAGCTGAAAGAATCAATAACAGTAAAGCAGAATAGAACCCATAAAACAGAATTACCTTCAAAACAGTGGGAAAAAAAAAAATGTGAGACATAGGCGACACAGGAACTTAGACAAAACTGAGAGAACCAGCGGAGAAGCACACCTAGAAATACTTGTACAGTTGCATAGGATGTGCCCCAGCAACGCCGGAGGCCCGGGGTTCGAATCCTCCCTGTGACGCAAGTGGTCAGATAGTGCTGCTCTGCTACACAGAAGGCTCGAATCCCGGGAGTTGGACTCGATGATCTCTAAGGTCCCTTCCAACTCGCACGATACTGTGATACTGTGATAACACTGGGCCATTTCTCCATACCTCCTTACCTTGATTTATTACATAATCTTGACTGAGAACATTTTGTAAATATAAATTACACTTCTAAAACTGACATCTACACTTATCTATTAATGCTACTATGTCACTTCAACATCTGTCATATATTTATGTTTACTGTGTTAATTTTGAATAATATATTTAGTGAATTTATTTGATAATTGGATTATATTTTAACTTTTTGTTTGTTTGTTTTTTTTAAACTCCCAGAAGTACTTGCTTATGAAAAAGATAATGTAATGTCTAAAGAGGTCAGATTTGTATTAAGTTGTACTTATCAAGATAATGATACACTATGTTTGACTCAGCCAGTTAAAAAATACTGAACAAATGGGATTCAGCATGAAATAATCCAGAAACTTATGAATACAAATTTCAATAAAAACTCAAGGAATAAACATAATTTTCAAAAAAAAAAAAAAAAAAAAAAAAAAAAAAAAGCAATTAAGTTAATGAAAAAAAACATATATTTACACTTTTAACATTAACTCTATTCCACAAACAGTGCATTATCACACTACATTTATAAAATTTTTTGACTTGTCTACTGGCTTAGCCTCAGCAATTGTACTTTATATTTTTCTGACCTTTATTCCTTAGTGGTGAAGAACATGAATTTTCAGTATACTGAAACAATACCTCAAAAGCATCTCAATTTTAGAAAAAATTCTGACTTGTTAAAAAGTGTGGAGTAGGTGTGTATATGTGGGGTCTACAGCACTGCCTCAATTCTCCTGATAAGAAATTTGCACAAAAATATGTGAAACTAGCTGCTCATTCTATAAGTTATGTTCTGCTGAATTTATTTCTCTTGGTTCATATTAGATACTCATCCATGATGATATGTTGCCGAAAAAGGACCAGTATTTCCCAGGAAAGGAAGAATTCCATAAAATTTGGCTTAAAATGAGGTCTGTTCATTTAAAATGATCTAACATCATTCTAAGTGACAAAACAGATATTTCACATTTCCTTTGCATAAAAGGGTATCTTTAAATCAACTTCATGACAAAATGTGAATGAGTTATCTTTATGAAAGAGTGGTATAAATCTCAACTAAAAAGGTTTCAGAGATATCAGTATAGTTTCAAAGAGCATTCATCACAAGGTTGAATTCTTGTTTAATGTATTATGAATATGTATATATACATGACAAGTCCATTCCTTCAGTAAGAAACCAAGAACAGAATGCAGTACATAGTGCTAATATTGTCTTACTGCAGATAAAACATTTAAAACATATAAAACAACAATGGCACAAACATAAAGTCTGATCTGGACCTAAACCTAAAAGAAAATGCTTAATTCTGTACACCACAAAGAATTTCACCATTATTTGCCTGAATGTCGAACCTTATTATCAGCTTAATCTTGTCTTTTAAAAGAGGAATATTTCAAACATATTTTTTTGAAATGCTATGCTGTCATGGTTTTATGACTTAAGTTATGTGTTCCACATCATGACATCATATGCTTTCATAGCAAATGATTGATTTATAAGAGTGTAAGTCTGTATTTTTCATACAGAGGACTTTGAAGTGGAGCCTCAAATTTGTGAACTTACTATTGCAATAGAAAACTATTTTATAGTAAGTAGTCTTTATGTCACGTGGAACCATCTTTTAGGGTGTCTTCAGTTTACTTCTGTTGACCTGATCCTTGCCTTAGGTGCTCATATCTTTTAGATTTAAAGCAGCAATGGCTTTACTCATTTTTAGCTTTTGAAAATTAATGCAAGTTCCTTAAAGAGTTTGAATGTATAATTTCTCATGTTTAGTATGTGCTGTAAAGCAGGTTGTACAGCTGCAGCCAGGATGAATGTTAGGTATGCCCTGAGGCAGACTAGTTAATCTAGTTAAGAATCTGTTTGAAAAGATATTTTTGAATTCTGATGCACACAGCAGGAAAATATTTCTTTTTTATTGTGCTACTCTTGGGTTTATTGTATTGGGAAGACTAGGGATGATATGTTGACAGCACTGTTTGATGAATCATAAAATCTGGGCTGAAATGCTTTAGAGAAATGATGCATTCAATAGTCTCTCTTTTGTAACTCACATACATTGGGCAGTCCTATTTTCACACTAAAATAACATTTAATGATCATGGAAACAGAAGTCCTGACTTATTTTTATTTTTATTTTTTTTTTTTTTTTCCCAGTAAATAGCTCTTTTAGTACCTCTGACAGTGAATCTGTATATTCTTTTATTCTCCTCTGTCAACTTTCTGTTGTAGTGGACATTCAAAGTAGAAAGGACCTTGTGCAGTAATTTGCCCAATAATTTGCCCAGTGACACATGCTCTGTGCAAATCACTACAGAGTTCTTCCACAAAAGAATCTATTACTTCACAGATAGAGGCAGCTCAACTCCTATTAATTTTAAATATAATCTGACTTTATTCAAAAAAGACTAAGTTCACTTT
The DNA here is from genome assembly GCF_039878825.1 of Excalfactoria chinensis. NCBI lineage: Eukaryota > Metazoa > Chordata > Aves > Galliformes > Phasianidae > Excalfactoria > Excalfactoria chinensis. Next base: position 53,453,807 of record NC_092826.1, read on the forward strand.
TTATGTATTTTGGCATACAGTAGATAATTTAATACTGTTTTATAATTAATGATTCTGAATGATGTTCAGATTGATTAAGAAGCAATGAGATGAATTTATGACTACTGTTCATGCTCAGACAGAGTTTTTGCCCCATTTCAATTTAAATCACTACCAGTAAGATTAGATGGCATGATCCCACGTGAATAATATTTGCATGAGAATTTTAGCTAAATGTGCTTTTTATAATTGAAATAAAACCCATCAGCATAGTTTAACGATAGACTATTAAAATTATTACAAAATCACTAGTATCTGAACACTTCTTTTCCCTGTCCAGTCCTTATCAGTTCATACCAAGGCTGTGCTAAGTAGCATATTCTTAGGGAAAAGAATAAAAGCTGGCTAAATGTCATAGGTCTTCATGATCAAATATTTCAGTGCTTTCATGCCAAAGGAATTTTGTGCTTTCAGACTGTCATAACAAGGATGGTATGGATGAGAATCTTTACTTTTCAAGAGATAAATGTGTCCATCCTTCAAAAAATTATTTAAGATCAATTATTTTAAATGTGAACTTACAGATACAAGTACATTAATGATCTATCTATACTACAAGATGAGAACTACAGAAAAAAACATCAAGCACAAGTATCATTTTAGAATTTAAACACTCCAAAAATCATTTGCAATTGCCAAATGTAGTAATCTGAACATTTTACCCCATGCAGAGTTATTCTTAAGTGTTATGTTATCTTTCATGTTAATAGTAAGGATAAAGAAGCTTCAATGTCATTCGTTTTTCCTTCCTTCCTTCCTTCCTTCCTTCCTTCCTTCCTTCCTTCCTTCCTTCCTTCCTTCCTTCCTTCCTTCCTTCCTTCCTTCCTTCCTTCCTTCCCTTCCCTTCCCTTCCCTTCCCTTCCCTTCCCTTCCCTTCCCTTCCCTTCCCTTCCCTTCCCTTCCCTTCCCTTCCCTTCCCTTCCCTTCCCTTCCCTTCCCTTCCCTTCCCTTCCCTTCCCTTCCCTTCCCTTCCCTTCCCTTCCCTTCCCTTCCCTTCCCTTCCCTTCCCTTCCCTTCCCTTCCCTTCCCTTCCCTTCCCTTCCCTTCCCCCCCCCTTTTTTTTTTTTTTTTTACCATGCAAGTGATCTGATATGCCCTGTTTATTAAAAAATCCAAAGAATACGAGATTGTAATAGGTTCTCCTACCCCTTCCCTCCCCTCTCTTTTTTTATATTTTTATTTTTATTATTATTATTTTTTTTTAGCTGGGATACAATACATACAACATTAAACAAACAAACAAAAAAGCAAACAGCAAACCAAAAATAAACAAAACCATAGCAAACAAAGCAAGAACCCCAAAATTCAAAACAGCTCTCTCTCTCAAAATAAATAAATAAATAAATAAATAAATAAATAAATAAAAATCTAGTGCCACAAGCATTCCACATATTGCATCTTATATCAAAGTAATTTCTCATCAGTCATAGTTGAAGGAGAATATGGTTTTATAAGACTGTATTCTGGTGGAGGTAAGGGATTGTCCTTTGCAGCCTCACTCTGAGACTACTACTTCGTGTAGTTCTGGACACGACAGTATAAGAAGGACACATGAATAAAGAAATAGGTGTATTTACTTAAAGAGAAACAATCTGCATTTTAAAAGGACAGGTATTGCAAATAGTTGCTTTTGAAAACATATGGATACTGTTTTTTCAAAATATTTGTTTTATATGCACCTTTGTATGATGAAATATGAGAAAATCCTTTGTGCAAGCAATGCTGTGAAACAGTTTTCTGATAAGTTACCATGACAAAAAAAAGGAACAGTAAAATACAGTACTTTAAGTAATTTTCTGAACTTATGGAGGGCAGTGTTTAACCTTGTTTAAGAGTCACAGTCACTGAATACCTTTCCTTGTATGCACTTTCATGGGAAAGATATTTAATGTTTTAAAAACAGTATAATCTTTCTGTGTAGATGTCTTTCTGTGTCACAGTATTTTGACACCTGAAACTATGTTTTAGTTTTCACATTAGTAGCCAGTTCCTGAAAGAAAGGATGAGTTGTGAATGGGGCAGTACATCTTATTTTTAAAAAATACATTTCAACATGTGGTAATACTACGTCATCTTTTTGTGGGCTTTAAAACACATGAGGATATGTAATTTATAGTGTGGATGGCATTCATTAAGCAAGGTAGATACTGACAGAGATACAATCATATTAATTTTTAAAAACAATAATCACTGTGTTTCTCTTAGTTCATAGATTAGGATATGATTCCAAGATTATCCAAGATGCCAAACTTTTTACAAGATTTGAAAGAAAAAGGGAATAATAAAACTGATAATAAGTATATATAGCATGCAAGATACAAAAAATAAATTGCTTTTTCATTTAAATATTCTTAGCCAAGTGCTTTTGTAAAAATGGTCTTCACTCCTTGATTATAATTCACTCAAAAATACTGTGAGATAAGGTACTGTTTTATAAAAATAAGAAATGAATATTAGAATTAATACCTTGTTTGGTAGTCATATGAATGTTGCAATGCTGTGTGTCACACGCTGCAGGAAAGAAAAGCAGAGTGAGTACTAAGCATGAACTTTAAGTTCCCATGAGCATTAATAACACATGAAGCCAAGCGCTTAGTCAGACCTTCAAAGAGAATTGCAGTCATGGCCTCGCAACAGTCTTGCAGACTAATGTATCAGAAGTCTGCTGCTACTTATTCCCTGCATTATGGTCTTTATTCACGTTGCAACCATGTAAAAACGTTAGGATACCTGTATCCCAATCTATTTTAGGGGGAAAACTAATTCTCAGAGAATTTTCTCTTCATTTTTGCTTTAAAAAAACATCAATTTCAGTCCAAGGGAAAAAAAAAAAAAAAAAAAAAAAAAAAAGTTCATTATAATTACTGCCATTGTCCTTTATTTTAGGAAGCGTTATGTGTTCTTTTTTTGCAGGGATACAAAACAGAATATAAACTACATTTGTGTATTGTGAAATCTTTATGGAAAATAAGGTAACTTTTAAGAAGCCTCAGCTTTAAAAGGTTTGGTAAGATAAAGTTGACTCTTGGAGATTTCAGTAATCAATTCCACTCTTAATAGTAAACTGCCACAATTCTAGACATAGACATTAAGAATTAGTATACACATGTGAATGTACTTGTGTGAATTCAGGATGTTTTTAATTACATCCAGTATTTAATGGAGAAAAGAAACATGTCAAACTGTTCCAGTTCAATTGCCTGAGACTGAAACACTGAAAATACTTCTATTGAGTTAATAGCATTGATTGCTTGAGGACCAAAGTCCATGTCAAAATGGGGGGAAAAAAATAAAATAAAAAAAATTCAAGAGGTGTGTGGAAGGAAGCATTAATCCTTGATTCCATGAAGTTTTCTGACTGGAATGTTTTACATATCGCTGTGAAAAGTTTGGTAGTGATATTATATTTGGTCACCATGGTTTCCAGTTGTGTTTTTTCCTTGTTACAGAAAGACCACAGAAAACAGCATTACATAAAATTAAGATACACAGAGTAGAACAAACATGAATGGAGTAAGGTAGCAGAGTAGCTCAATGTGCTTGCTATTATTGTCAGAGTCTGACAGTCTAATGCCTTTGCCACAAAGTAAAGAAAATGTTTAATGAATCCACAAATACTCGTTTCCTTTGTTTAATGACACTGATATATATATATATATATATTAAGTAGTTTAATCAGAAGGCAATATGCATTTTGCAACCAACAAATTGCATATGTAGTACCTTTTTGTTTGTTTGTTTGTTTTTTGTCCTGTCATGCATGAGAATCAGAACTCTCATCTTGGAGAATAAAATATTTCTTACCCATATTAACGTAAAGATTAGGTTATAAAAGTATTATTAGTATTAGATGTTCAACCGTGTGTAAAGACATTGACAGATTTCAATTGCCCCAGATTTTTTTGTTCACAGATATTGATGTATTGTATGGGAATTTGATATTAGTATTTCAAAAGAATGAAAAAAATTTGCTGTAAAAAACAGATGTTAAAATACTTTTATACTTATTATGAGAAGTGTGCAGTTCATTCAGACAGAATTTTGTTCTGTCATTATTGTCCACTCAAGATTTTCAAGTAAATACTTGGATGTGTTCGATGTCACTCATGCCCTGGGACTGGTCCAAACAGATGTTCACAAAGCCCGTGCCTCATCCTCTTCAAAATCTGTAATTAAAATGCTCTTTAGCCAGTAACTCATTAGGAATAATCTGGCACCTGTGAGACCCTGTCTGTTTGATGTTTACTTTCCATTGTATAGCACTCACTACACCTACGTGTATTTGGTTAGGGATTCTCCCCTCTATCCTCCCAACACTCTCTGCAAAAACAAAAGCAAACTAAAAAACAAGAAAGAACTTCCTGCCTATTTTAAGACAATTTGTCTGAGTCATTCTGTGTACTGGGTTTATGTGAAAAGGTTTTGGCAGCATGTGGGCTGTATGAGAAGGCACTGCCTCCATGTTGGACACAGCTAGTTCTAACTGTCTCCAAAATGGTTTTGCTGCTGGCCAAAGCTCACTGCAGGCAGCTGGTGGTATCTTTGTAAAAAGGGTAAAAACTGCTGCACAGCAGATGTTGTAAGATAGAGGAATGAGAGCATGAGAGAACAGCCCTGTAGTCACAAGGATGAGTGCAGAAGGAGGGTAGGAGTAGCTTTGGACACACAGCAGCAGCTCCCTGGAGCCCAGAAGAGGCCCATGGAGGAGCAGGCCGTCCCCCTGCAGCCCATGGACACTGCATGAAGCAGAGCTCCCTGTGCAATCATGAAGGAACCCGTGGGGCAGCAGCGGATGAGTCTTGGAGGTACAGCCCATGGAGAATCCCCACAAGAACAGCCCCAGGCTGATCTGCACCCTTGGAGAGCAGCCTGCAGAGAGGTGAGTGAATATAGGCTGAAAGAAGATGTAATCCATACAGAACCATACTGAAGTGCCTCTTGGCAGGAATTACAGCTCAAGGAGGAGCTGCCTGTTCCTAATGGAATGCAATTCATAGGAGAGATTGCTGGAGCCGTTTTCTGAAGGTTTTTTTTCCTGTGGTAGGGATCCCATTTTAGAGTAAGGGAAGGGTGTGAGAAAGAATAGCAGCAGAGATGAAGCATTATGGACATACTGCAGCCCCCATTCTCTATTCCCCTGTGTCACACAGGAGGTGGAGAAGTCAGAAAAGGAATAAATTTGATCACTGGGTGTAGGGGAGGATGGTGGGGCAGATAATTTTGGGTTTGGTTTTGTTTATCACCAGCTTACCCTGTTTTAAGTTGGTAATATACTAAATTAATTTTCCTCAAATCAAGTCTATTTACCCATGATGGTAATTGGTAAGCAATCTTCCTATTGACCTGTAAGGTTATTTTCTCCTTGTCCCGCACAGGAGGAAAAACAAGAGCGATTGGGTGAGCTCACCAATGTTAACACACCAAAACATCTTTCTTTAGGAAAGTGATTTACTTGAACTACTTTGTAAATGTCTTTAGTATTTATGGAAAAATACATGAGTGAAAACAAAAAGTATGGTTCCACTTCTCAGGAAAATTCTTCAGAAAAACAAATAACACATCAGAAATGAACAGCAGCTGAGGATATGAGAAGGTGGACTAGGGAGACTGCCACTCCAGCTCTCAAGCATCCTTGAAGGAGATTCAGAACTGGCAAATTGAAGTCACTGTTATAAGTGCTTTACTCCCCTGCAGTTGCTTTGTCTGACAAAACACTTTAAGAAGTAATTGTGTTCAGAGTGTGCATTGTATCTTTAGCCAGAAGTCAGTAGATATGAGGGAGAAGGGAGAGGCTATTGGAGATAGGGCAATTAAATATTTAACATAATGTAGTGATGTCGCTTTGAGGATTTGTGTTATGTAATGCATAAAACCTATGAAACGTGTAGTACTAACCCATGACTTCTGTCAGAGAAAAGTGCTTAGAATGGAATTTGCTTTCAGTGGGATTTAGGAGACTGTAATCTCGTATTTTATTTTCTGTAAGGATTATCTACTCTATTTTTCTTTCAGCAACTCAGGTCTTAAAAAACATAATTTTAATTTGCGGATAGTTTTCCTTGGTGAGTTAGTATTTCTGTAGTATGTTAAATATACAAAATTAGAAAAGACTTTGGTTCTTCCCTAACTTGTCTCCTGTATGCCTTTCTGTAAGTACTGCCTTCTTATTTCCCACCAGTAACAGTGATCATGTTGTTTTCTATATGCTTCTTTATTGTTCAGTTACCACAGAATTACAGAATCATAGAATTGCAGGGGACAGAAGGGACCTCAAGGGATTGAGTCCAACCCATCTGCTAGAGCAGGTACCCTGTGATAGGTCACACAAATAGGCACCCAGAAAAATCTTGAATAGCTCCATAGAAACAGATTCCACAACTTCTCTGGGCAATCTGTTCCAGTGCCCCATTACCCTTACAATGAAGAAGTTTTTCCCATGTTTATATAGAACTTCCTATGTTCGAGTTTTAGGCCATTGCTTCTTGTCCTATTGCTGCGCACCAGTGAGAAGAGCCTGGCCTCATTCATTTGCCTCCCTCTTCCCTTCAGATGTTTATAAACATTAATCAGGTCCCCTCTCAGTTTTCTGTTCCCCAGACTGAACAGACCCAGGTCTGCTTTTGCTTTCTTCCTTCATCTGTCCTGTTGCAGATGAGCCTTTCAGATGAGAACAAGAAAAACATACATATTTTAGTATTCACTCATATTGCAGATTATGCTGATTAACCTTAAGAATCAAAAATCACCAGTTACCTAATCCTATGACAAGCCACTATTTTTAACAACTAACAAGCCACTATTTTTAACAACTAAATCATTCTGAAAAGCTAAATATTTATTTTCTGCAAGTCTAATACTTGGGGAACACTCCTTTCTGTATCATTTGAAGCCACTTCATTTGACAAGGAGATATAAATCATCAAGACACTTTTCCTTCAGGAGCTGAATTTTTCCCCAAGAATATTTCATAACCTTTAGTAGTCTCAAAATAAGAAAGAACACCACTTTGGACATCTTCAAAAACTGTCTGGACGTGTTCTTGAGAAACTTGCTTTGGGTGTCCCTGCTTGATCAGAATGACCTTTAGAGGTCCCTTTCAACCTTAACCCCAATGATTTGTGACTCTATTACTTTATGTACTACTGATGGGACTAATTAGTGCACCTAATGTCATGGTATGCTTTTGGGTCCATTAAACTACAGCTTTAAAATGGCTTTCCTGTTGTGATATTTAGTAACATCTGTTAAAAAATAAAAAATAAAAAAATGAGTTGTGCAGTTCTTTATTATGAGTCTGTGACACAAAAATGGTACATTTTTGAAATTTATTAGTGTGGCAATACTGGAGAGGGTAAAGGAGAGCTCAAGGAATGAAAGTGATTACTACATACAGAAAGTGGAGAGAAGCAAAAAAGGCTTGTGTAAAGAATAGAGCTGAGAAGAGGGGGATAAAAAAGCTAGTTTTACACAGCACAGATTTTATGATGGAAATGGTGTTGCTTTGATGTTATAGAGGACAAGTTCAGTAAGTCATCTACTTATCACAAAAAGGGTCAACATGTATTAATGATATGGTTTTAAGACAGACTGCAGGGTGTAAGCTCTCAGATGGTACTGACAAGGCTATAAAAGCAAGTATTTTGTCTGAAATAAGAATGTGGGGGCTACTAAGCACTCATGCAAAATTTTAAGAGGGAATTTGACAAAATAGGAATTTAATGAGTGGATTCTACTCATTTTCAGGGTGGATTCTGAAAAGAATGGATTCCTAACTTCTGCACAACTTGTAAAGTGATGTGCTTCATTAACCCACTTTATGTGGAAGGCAGACACTAAACAATTAAATTTGAGGAACAAACGTATAACATTAATGGTTTATAAATGAGAAGGCTCACCATGGCAACCTAGTAGTGAAGCAGTTCTTCAGAACTGTCAGAGCTCCCACAGCTGCTGCTGTTGCTAAAGAGAAATTTGCTGTCTCAACTTACTCTGTTTTTCCATTTGTTTCTGAAGGTCAACCTATAGTGTTTGAGGGTCACAGTCAAGGTTCTTTCCTCTTAGGAAGGGAATTAATTGCTACCCTTGGGAAGAGACTAAAAAAAATTACAATATTTCTTTCTTCTATTAGGGACTGGACTTATTATATGAAGAATGATTAGAGGATAGAATTCAGTACCTTGGGAGATGTCAAAGATCTGGCAAAATTCTATAAAGTACTTGAAAAATTTTAAACCCTTTGGTCAGAGATTCCTTCTTTGCAACAGAAACTATTTACCAACTGTGGTGTAGCAGAGAGATAGAATTAAAAGGGAAAAGGGAATCTGGTTTCATTAGTAAACTTACACTTGTATAGGGATGTGGTGCAGTCCCTGCAGGGTGGATGGACGGCAAATGAAACTGGAAAAATTCAATTCAAACATACTGTTGAATGACAAGAAAAACAGGAAATACTTGATTTCTTTTTAAGAATGTTGGTAGTGTGACCACTACAAGTGGTCAGAAGAAAATAGAGACATCAGAATAAATCTATCTTCATAAAAAGGATGTAAATATGAGGAACTCACTGTCCAAGAAAATAATATTGTATTTTCCCAAGAGGCACATTACGTGAATTTTTATTTTGATTTTTTTTTTAATGCAAGGACTGTGCTGAGTGAGAGTGCTCCTACTCTGGAGGTCAAGGTTCCCAATTATACAACTGCGTATCTTAGCCAAATCAATCAAATCTGTGGAGGTCAGCTTGAAAAAAATGGTGCATTTAGAAAAACATGGCAAATATTTTACATTGCTCAGATGGTTTGTCACTGATGAACATAGAGATCTTGGTTGAGGGTGAATAACTAAATCTATAAAGACAAAAGACAGAGTAAATGGAAAAGTAATTTTCTCATTTTATTTATAGGGTACTGAAATATCTACCTGCATAAATGAAATGACTTGTTTAGTGTCAGAAATGAAGCCCATGTTGTTTCCACAGACTGAATCGTGATTTTATGTGTCTCACACTAGAGCTTAAAAAAAAAAAGAAAAAAAAAAAAAGAAAAAAAAAAAAAGAAAAAAAAAAAGTGAAGTTCAATAAATATGGGATCTTTCCAGTCCCCAGAGAACTTCCAGGTTTTAGTATTTTTAAGACAAATAGGTTTACAATCATGAAAAAGAAACTCATTGTTAACAATATCTGTTATAAAGTTAGCTCATGCTGTTTCTTAATTTACACCTTTAGGAACGGCCTGTAGAAGAGGGACAAGTTAAAACAGACTTTTGGTCACTTCATGTCACTTAAACATTTTTGTTTGGTCTTCTTTTTTTCTTTCTGATTCAGATCTAGCAACCAGGACGGGAAACCAAGTTTCCTAATTTACCTTGACTGTGCCATTTCAATAGATTCAAGTAACTCCCTTGATTTGGTGTTGCACATTTATTGCAATTAGACCAAAGAGAAATTAAACTCAGAGTAGAGAATGTTCCTTTCATGGACTCTGTTTAACTAAAGTAAAGTGCAAATTAGAAATAGGCATAGAGAAGTTGGCTGCAGTGTTGACTACTGCTTTTGTAATTATATTGCATTGCTGTTTGATCTGTTTGTTGAAGGCAATCATAGCAAATAAATCATTTTAGTGAAATAAGAGTGGTAACTAGAACTCTATTTCACAATTTCTGAAGCAGAATGAACTCTGAGGACAGTACAGCTACAATCCATGTTTTTATTTATTTATTTATTCTAAGATCAGATAAAAAATAAAGCCAGTTTTTTACAGGTTTTCCCAAGCAATATCTTGAAGGAGTGATAAACACATTTGTTGTCTGCAGTGCTTGATTTGGACATGCCAGTAGCTCACCAAGCAATTAAGGCAGTGAAAGTTTTGATATGGTAAGAATTTTTTCTTAATTATTTCTAGTTATTTATGACTGTTTAGTTGTATGATACCATTGAAGGGAAGGAAGAGGTGATACAGTGTGGCATATGCAAAATGCTGTGACACACCTAGATTTTTGGAAAGCCACTATTCCAAGACAGGGAAAAAAAAAAAAAAAAAGAAAAAAAAAAAAAAGAAAAAAAAAAGTTCAATTTCTGTTACAGCAGACTCAAAATAGCATCTAGTAGTTACTGCAGTCACGCTGAAGTAAGAGGTTGTTATTTATTCTAGATTTTTTTTTTTTTTCCCATTTCTATTACTAAAATTCATACTCATCTCCATGTAATGTCTATGTCTCTAAGGCTTTAAAACTGAATTGATGAAGACAAATATTTATGTATTTCAGAGACGTCTCAAAATATACTTCTTTTGTTTGCTGTTTCAAATTGCCAAGTGTCATATAGCAAAGTTTATGAGCTATTCACAAAAGTACATGAAGAAATGTATGACTGGAATACTTATGTGAATATGCTTGAATTCACTGAGGGAAGTTATACTTTTATAATTACCAAAAATCTCAGCAAGCAAAATTAATGTATATATCATTGATTATTTATTTATTTATTTTTAAAGCTAATTCTTTACAATAATAGCAAATTGCAAGAACAGGAAGAGATGTCCCATCCGAATACTATGGCATGCTATATCATGCTTGGTATATCATTTATTCTAAGTTTGTACAACTTTTATTATATATTCCTCAGAATGGCTACAGAAGACAGGATGTGTAACCACATTTCTTTGTGTATGATAAGAAATTTTGTTTCCATAACTGTTACGATCATGGGAGTCTTCTGTTTTGTTTCTGTTTGTTCCAGGTTTTCAGGTTTATTTTTCTGTTGCTTTACATATATACAAGCTCCCCACAAATCCCCCCTCCAAGAATATCAAGGAATTATTTCAGTTTTGACTCTTTCTAGATAATGTGTGTAATTTCCAAATGTGGAATAGCTTGAGACATTCTTCAATGTTTTCTTTAGTGTTACTATTTTCCTGCCTGTTTTCTGAAGGGCGTGTACAGGAGTGGATATGAAGACAGGCATATGCGATCATATGAAGCCAGATGTAACATAGCTGGTTTCAGTTTCATTCTCTGCATAAGTTCACATCTGATGTTGTATATACTCAATTCCATTTTTAAAACAGAAGGCAGATCCATTAACAAATATTTTATTAGACATTGAGAAATATAATATTTGACAGAAAAAGTGAAGATTTTGGTGTCTACTAAAAGCCACATCTATTCTCTGAATATTCTTGGCACTTCAAAAGAGTAGATATATGGACAAACTGCAAATAAATGCAATAATACAGGCTCCTACTTGTCTGATGTGGTCACACATCTCAGAGTATGGCCAGAGCAAGTAATTCCTAGTCACGCTTTCCAACTTACCTATGTATACTCTCTACTACATAAAATCATTTGAGTTGGCAGGGACCTTTAAAGGTCATCTAGTTGAACATAATAGGTATATAATGAGAATACATGTTAGAGTTCACAGTACAGACTTAGAATTAGAATTGGAAGATGATAACATCATGTATCTTAGTTCTGTATTCCTGAAAAGAATAAATTTGCAACTAATAGACCATGGCTAACTTTAGCCAGTGCAAGAGATGGTGGTGAAAAGCCAGTTTACTTGCATTCAAGTTCAGGATCTATTTACACCTTCTTTTAAGAAAAAATGCAGTGTTTATCACCAGTGGCTAGCATCAATGACTGAATAATCCCCGATGTGAAACTGCAGCTCTTTTGTTGGTGTGTAAAAGGAAACATGCAGAAGATGCTAAATATGAATGTAGCTGGAATTTTGGTCTTATCTGTTCTTACAATTCCTGGATTTTATATTCTGAAGTAATAATTCTTTATTCACCATTGCTACAACATTTGCATCTCCTGTAATGTCATGTTTATTATTTTTCATTTAGTTTCATTTACTGCATCTCCCAGTTAAGTTTCTAAATAGGGTTAACATCATGGCTCGGAGATATTGCTCCACCCTTTATTTCAGAAAGAGTAAGCACAGTCTTGTTTACACACACCAGACTAATAATAATACATTAAAAATTGACTGCTGAGAGTGTACAGTTAATCACAAAGCATTTAGCTCTTGGGAAGGGGAGCCCAGCTACTTTACATAACTCTGAGGTAAAGAAACTCCAGTCCAAATAGACCCATGAGTGATAGATGGCACTTTGGTGTTCAAATAATAACATTCTGTTGCCTTACTAAGCTGGGAGGGAGTGTTGATCTGCCTGAGGGGAGAAGGGCACTACAGAGGGACCTAGATAGACATGATCAATGGGTCAAGGTTAACGGAATGAGTTTCAACAGGCCCAAGTGTCGGGTCCTGCATTTTGGTCACAACAACCCCAGGCAACCCTACAGGCTTGGGGAAGTGTGGCTGGAAAGCTCCCAGACAGAAAGGGACCTTGATGTGCTGATGGACAGTCAGCTGAATATGAGACAGCAGTGTGCCCACGTGGCCAAGAGGGCCAATGGCATCCTGGCTTGTATCAAGAATGGTGTGGTGAGCAGGACTAAGGAAGTCATCCTGCCCCTGTACTCGGCATTGGTGAGGCCTCACCTCGAGTACTGTGTCCAGTTTTGGGCACCTCAGCACAAGAAAGACATGGAGGTACTGGAGCAGGTCCAGAGAAGGGCAACGAGGCTCGTGAAGGGCTTGGAGAATCAGCCCTACGAGGAGAGGCTAAGGAAGCTGGGGCTGTTTAGTCTAAGGAAGAGGAGGCTGAAAGGAGACCTTATCGCTCTCTTCCAGTACCTGAAAGGTTCTTACAGCGAGAGTGGGGCAAGTCTCTTCTCACCAGCGACATGTGACAGGATGAGGTGAAATGGCCTCAAGTTGCACCAGGGCAAGTTTAGGTTGGATATTAGGAAGAACTTCTTTACAGAAAGTGTGGTTAGGTACTGGAATAGGCTCCCCAGGGAGGTGGTTGAATCGCCATCCCTGGATGTGTTTAAGAGCCGTTTGGATGTGGTACTCAGGGATATGATTTAGCAGTTTGGTTTTTTTTGTTTGTTTGTTTGGGTTTTTTTTTAAGCGATAGACTACTGGTTAGGCTGTGGTTGGACTTGATGATCTTCAAGGTCTTTTCCAACCTGGATAATTCTATGATTCTATGATTCTTACTGCAGCACTTTCAGTGTTTATTTCAAGTAGGAATGTGAATTCATTCTAACACAAATTGGCTGTCACCATTGTCACACAATTGAATCCTCTCCTAATTCTCATCAAATCGTTATGTAGCTTATTCAAATTACCTTTGAAAGATGGAGAAAACTTTCAGGCAAATTCTGAAGTGGTAGATACCCTAAAAAGGATGAGATCCACACTGGTGTGCTGGTTTTGATAGGCAAATACTTGTTAAACCTATCTACCTGTGTTACCAAGGCCATGTTTCTTCCTCCCTTGCTCTTTCTTGGTGATACATTTGCTTGGTGCCTATAAAGCTCGCTCAGACATGATATGAAAAAAAGTTGTGTAACACTGATAAAAAAAGGTACCTATGGTTTCCTTTCTTTCTTCGTATCCACATATCCATCAGAATTTATGGTCACAGGGCAGTTAGGGAGGTGAAAGACTGCTATTTGCCTTAACTCTACTGAGCCTCAGATTTTAACGGTGTTATGTAAGATGAACAAGATTTTATCAGCACTTTGATAACAGTTTTCCACAGGCATTTCCTACATGAGAAAGAGCTGCACTGTGGGAAAGCAGTTTATACTGGCTTGCTACAACAACATGGTTTTTCACATTACAACCTTGTGCGTTTCCCAGAAGATGATGACTGAAAAAGACTCCAGCTTTCACTGATACTAAGCATTCAGACCAGAGTATAACGTAAACCTTCATTCTATTGTCTTTTCTTTGTAGTCTCATATTGTTACTCATATTTTTCCCCTTCTTTTACCTCTTCCCAGTCCAGTTCCTCCTTCCCCCCCCCCCCCACCCCCCACTCCCCCACTCCCCCATTCCCCCAGCCCCACTATTAAGCATCAAAAGCTTGTATTCAAAAATCAGGTTTTAAGAATTATGTTTTGTTAAAATCTGTCCACCTTACTTTCAGCTCCAGAAAACACAGGTGATTCTGAGCCAGTCCCAGCTGTGCAGCAGAGAATCTGTGAGCCTATAATTTTTTGTTAGCAGCACATACCTGTATATAGATATGCATTTTGATGCTTTTCATGTCTATGAGGTGGTTAATATACAGTGAAAGCAGAACAGGTGATAAATGTTACTTTAAATATTATAAATAAATTTTCATTGTAAAATCAGACAAACTTTTCCACATCTTTAAATTCCTTGCAATTGTTTTGCTCTGACCTTGGGATTCACGCAGCCTGCATGCAGAAGATAGATATATTTTTCCTCAAGCATTTTAAATAATTTTATCAGGAAGCTAGTCTTAACTCTTAAGAATTTCAAAATCAGCAGTTTTACTAAATTGCTTTAAGTTCTCTTGAGATCTTCCAGCTCTACCTTTTCTTCTTTCTTCTTCCTGTCTCTGTTATCTTACATTTAACTGAGTGATAGCTTTAATAAACACTGAGCTCAGCCACAGGTTGAAATTGCACAAGGAAAAGTATTAGTGAACTTCATTTTAAATGCCAGCCTTCAAATCGTGGGTCACACACATTTCTTTAATATTTCAATGCCTTGCTATATCTAAATATCTATCAGTCTATGCTTTGCTGCTAATGACCTTCTGTCAAAGAGTGATTTGTCAACTAACCCTCCATAGAATCTTGGAAAAGCTTTTCCACAGGTATGTATGTATAATGATCTCTAAAGTGCAGTCCAGTCCAGCTGATGATTTTGTGACAAAAGGAAAGCCTTTAACAGGAAAAATCAAGAAATTTTGAAGATAATGAGGATGAATTCTGTGGTACATAGGCAAAATGGCCACAATACTTAGCCAAAGAGAGCAGCACTATAGAGCTTTCTTGTTTTTGAACTGGTCATCAAGTTTGATGAAGTAGGCAACAAAAGACATAACATAATGCCCCCATTTAACTAAGTAAGACATGTGTTTTATTCCTGGTTTATTAATTTGAGAATTCATTGAATTTTTCATCAGATCAACACCAGCACAAACATTCTGCCAAAGAGCACTTCAGAAGAGCACTGATAGCACACAGATCTTCTTGCCAATGCAGAATATAGTTTCCTCAGACCACATAGGCATACAGTGTTTCTTAAGCACTGTTAAAAGACAAAGTGCTTTGTTCTGTTTGAACACATTAAAATCTGAAAAGTGTTAAAGAGCAATTACTCCCATTTAAAATTCTCGTGTAAAATGCAGAGATGACTGAAGAAACACACATAGAGAAGTGAAATTTTCACCAAGAAAAACTCCTTTCCTTGAATATTTTCTTCATCTGAGTTGCAACACAGATTTATGAAAAAATAAGGCATCCATGAGCCAAAGAAATAGATTATAATCAAAGGGAACATATTTTCCCTGTTGGTGCTTTAAGTTAAGATGCAAGCAAGATAAGAGCAAATGTAAAGTTTCCTTTTTTATATATAAATTATTTCTATAAAGACATTTTTGAAATTTCTTCTAAAAGAAACAGATAATTTCTTTGCTCTATATAAGTCAAGTCGAATGTGCATAAGTATTACCTTGCTGAGCCATTTAATAGTGCAGCTTTTGTGTCATAACTATGCTAATTGCTTTTGAATTTTTGTCATATTTTAATTTCCTGCCAAAACAAAACTGAAATGTGAATGATTTCTCGCCCCACTGCTATACTTTTTTTTGCTATATCTGTTTCTGTTTCAATAATAAAGAAGACTACTTGCATGAAAGGGAAGAGAAAAATATGCCAGGTTCTCAATCAGGACAGCTGAGGAACAACAATTGGAGGCTGAGTAGAACACCTGCCCCTCCACTTTAGCATAGCAAGTATATCTACCATTTTGGTTTGGAAAGACTAGAGCTATTCCTTTTTCTTTTCTTTTCTTTTCTTTTCTTTTCTTTTCTTTTCTTTTCTTTTCTTTTCTTTTCTTTTCTTTTCTTTTCTTTTCTTTTCTTTTCTTTTCTTTTCTTTTCTTTTCTTTTCTTTTCTTTTCTTTTCTTTTCCTTTCTTTTCTTTTCCTTTCTTTTCTTTTCCTTTCTTTTCTTTACTTTTCCTTTCTTTTCTTTTCTTTTCCTTTCTTTTCTTTTCTTTTCTTTTCTTTTCTTTTCTTTTCTTTTCTTTTCTTTTCTTTTCTTTTCTTTTCTTTTCTTTTCTTTTCTTTTCTTTTCTTTTCATTTCTTTTCTTTTCTTTTCTTTTCTTTTCTTTTCTTTTCTTTTCTTTTCTTTTCTTTTCTTTTCTTTTCTTTTCTTTTCTTTTCTTTTCTTTTCTTTTCTTTTCTTTTCTTTTCTTTTCTTTTCTTTTCTTTTCTTTTCTTTCTTTTTATTTTATTTATTTATTTATTTTTTTAATAGCAGCTTATGTAGTACTATGTTTTGGATTTTGATGAAAGCAGTTGTATTGATAACACCATGATATTGTAGAGTAGTGCTTATTTCTTTGAGGGACTATACTGCTGCCCTACTGGTGAGAAGCTGGGAGTGCATGAGGAGCTGGAAGGGGACACAACCAGGACAGCTGATGTAAACCGGCCAGAGGGATATCCCATACTGTATAGTGTTACGCTTATCAAGAAAACCTAGGGGAAAGTAAGTGGAGGGATGACGTTTAATGTTATGTTATTTGTCTTCCCATAATCCATAACACATAAAGTTTACACAACAGTGACTGAACACTGCCTACTGATGGGAAGAAGGACTGCATTCCTTGCTTTCCACTGCTTGTACGTGTAACTTTTGCTCTTCCTATTAGACTGTCTCAACATATAATCTTTCACATTTCCACGTTCATACTCTTTCTGTCATTTTGCTGAGTGGAAAAGTGACAGCAGGATATGAACCCAATGAAGAAGAAGGCACAACATTTTGTATATATAAAGCAACTGGAAAGTAAAGAAGAAATGCTTCTTTCAGCTTTCTACACAATTCTACACATGCAAAGATTTTTCCAAGTATGACCACTCAGCTTTGTATCTTTCCACTACTCAGATAATTATCAACAGTGCATTCTGGTCTTCCTGTGTTTTTCTGTGGCACATATAGATGTAGCTTTGACCACTCTATTTTTAATTTTCATCCACTCCTACTCTATAGAATGAGTGAAAGAAAAAAATATAACTGTCAAAATATATTTTCAGAGAACGCAGCTTTAGTCTTATCTACAGAAGAAAATTTCCTAAATATTATCCAAGATTTGGATATTGGATTTGGATTTTTGATGATGGAATTGAGTGCACCCTCAGCAAGTTTGTTGATGACACCAAGCTGAGTGGTGTGGTTGATATGGAGGGAGGAAGGGATGCCATTCAGAGGGACCTTGACAGACTTGAAAGGTGGGCCCGGGTGAACTTAATAAGGTTCAACACGGCAAAGTGCAAGGTTTTGCACTTGGGCCGGAAGAACCCCAGGCATCTGTACAGACTGGGAGGAGTGATCCTTGAGAGCAGCTCATCAGACAAGGACCTGGGGGTACTGATGGACAAGAAACTTAACATAAGCCAGCAGTGTACACTTTCAGCTCAGAAGGCAAACAGTATCCTGGGCTCCATCAGGAGAGGGGTGGCCAGCAGGGACAGGGAAGTGATTCTCCCTCTTTGCTCTTGTGAGGCCCCATCTGAAGTACTGTGTCCAGGTATAGAGCCCTCAGTACAAGAAAGACGTGGAGCTGTTGGAAAGGGTCCAGAGGAGAGCAACGAAGATGATCAGGGGACTGGAGCACCTGCCCTGTGAAGACAGGCTGAGGGAGCCAGTCTTGTTCAGCTTGGAGAAAAGAAGGCTGCAGGGTGACCTCATTGCAGCCTTTCAGTACCCGAAGTGAACCTATATCCAGGAGGGGAGTAAACTCTTCGAAGGGGCTGATAATAGCAGGACAAGGGGAAATAGATTTAAGTTGAAAGAGGGTAGATTTAGGTTGGATGTTAGGGGGAAGTTCTTTACTAGGAGAGTGGTGAGGTCCTGGAACAGGCTGCCCAGGGAGGTTGTGGATGCCCCGTCCTTGGAGGTGTTCAAGGCCAGGTTGGATGGGGCCCTGGGCAACCTGATCTAGTAAATGTTTGGTGGCCCTGCCAGGCAGGGGTTTGGAACTTCATGTTCCTTGAGGTCTCTTCCAACCCAGATCACTCTGTGATTCTGTGATTTGGATATAAATATATGCAAATTTATTCACATATGAATATCCACTTTGCAGGCAGTATTTGAGTGCAGGAGTGGCCTTGCTTAAGATGCTTTTAGAAATTTTATACTTTATATAGAGCTGTAACTAACTTAAAACACCTAGAAGATCTTCTGTGTATCTAAACTTTTTCCCCAAAAGAACTGATGTTCATTCAGTCAGAAATCTTAGGTACAGTAGTAGTTGTTCCGAATGTCTTTTATTGCTTCAATTTACTGTACCAGACTGTAGTCCACTGGCTTATGACTTCTGCATTCCCTATTTTTTTTTTTTTTTTTTTTTTTTTTTTCCATGGAAGGGACATTGCCACTCTTTTCTGTCTTCCAGGTCCTTATGATGACCTGGAGTTATCACATGACAATAGTTCTGCAGAGTTTTTCAGCACTGAAGCTGTGCAGAGTTTTGAGCATTGAAGCTATACAGATCATGCAGAGTAACTACAGAGTAACTATTCCTTCATATCCTTTAAAATCACCAATTGACTTTTTGTTTGATCTTAGCAAATAGCTTAAGTTTTCCTTCAGCTTCAGAAAAACCTAAAGCTTTCCTAGAGCTTGGAAAATTCATTTATTTGAAAATTTACAGTAGCCTGAGGAAATCCTGTTGCTATTTGTATAGCAGATAGGATGCTATTTTTGCCTACTTCATAACATTTTGTCTATTTTTTAAAATAGCCCCTGGTAAATATCCTGAGCTTGAAAATCTTTGTAAAAGGCTATTTCCTGTGTTCTGTAGCACCAAATAATTTATATTCTAGTTGTCTTCTTTGTTATTTCCAGTCACATCTTCCTCTACACCAGTGAAATAACTTTTGAAAACACCATTTCTCTTTTCTCTTCTGTGATCTATGCTGTTTGCTTCCTACAATTCCTATTTTGTGGGCATAGCCATGCTTCAAAGGCAGATGTCAGATCTCCTGTGTCAGAAATGTTGACAATGTAATGGAATATGCTGACTTTCATGGCTGTGGTAGATAAAGACATGGGATGAGGTTCTGTGTTGCTCAGCATTTGCAATAAGTAATATAGATAGCATAGGGGACTTTAAAGAGCTCCTCAAATAGATTTTTTTTTATCCTACACAGATCGCATTGTCAGTCAGGATACATTTAAGTATGAGTTTACAGTTGTCCAGCCTGCTTCATATGGAAAGAAGGGAATGGTCTGACCATATTCTTGCTGCTGCCATTATTTGCTGGGACCTAGAAGTACTTTGACCTTAAGCCATTCCAAACAACATGAGATACTGAGGTTCCTGAGTTTGAGCAGCAGGGATTGGTTTTTGTGCTAGCAAAGCAACAGGCTATAACTTTGAAAAGACAATTTTCTTTGAATTCAAGCTAATATGTTTTACACAGGAAGAAAAATTAAAAACACAACTCCTACAATTTCTTCATTTTAAACCTTAAATTGTTGGAAATATTACATTTATCATATAGGCTGAGAATTTGAAAATTTTAAATTTTTTTTTTTTTTTTTTTTTTTTTTTTTTTTTTTTTTTAGTGGAGCTATGCAATCTTTTGATTCGCTGTTGACAGCCTTAGGTTCTTTCTCTTTTCTTCATGGCTTTTCCTCCCCTTTCTGTTTGTTTAATTGTATACTTCTAGGCAATTTATTTGATGCTTAAGAAGTGTGAACATTTTATTACTTCAGCATCTGCTAATTAATCAATCTATTCATAAGACAAGATAAATTAACTTTACGGAAGAAAATAACTTGAACACAAAGTACACTATTACCAACTTTACGCTGGCTAAAGAATTCGTGAATCCCACAGGCACAGAAGTATGGATCATATTGTTCACTCTTAATAGTGTATATGAATCTGGAGCATTAGGCTTCCTACTTTCCTGCAGGAAAGGAATATATTTTGTTTGGAAACTTAAAAATTTGAAGGCAGTTAAGTGTGCAAGCAATCTACCTTTCTCCATTGTTACCAGTGAAGAAATTCACTCATAAATATTTGTACTTAACACTAAAATAAATCTGAAATATCTTGAACAAAAGCAGACTTGGGAACAATTATTCCCTTCGAGAGCTGAACAGATAGCATGCTTTGTCCAAGCTCAGTTCTACTGTAATCAAATGGAAATTATTTATTACTAGTAGACTGTTATATGTACTGTAAATATGAAATTTTTTTCTTTTTGGTGTGATCTAATTGGTGTTAAAAAAGGATTATGATCATTGTGTCTGAACAATAAAGACATACAGAATAAAATATTCGTTGTTCTCATTTATTATTTCCACATGCCTCTTGGTCCTTCCTTCATGATTTGGCAAAATTATTCAATTTCACTGTGGTGTATATGAAAAAAAAATCTTTGAGAAAAGTTAAACCAGTTATGTGTTATACATATTTTGAAAATAAGTTTTGTTACTTCTTGAGCTTAAACTGTTTTTTTGAGTTTATATTGAGCTCCATCACACTATGTTTATGAAATATAGTAGGTAGCCAGCAAGTACTTCAGCGATTACTTCTAAAAGCGCTTTTTCTAAAACAAGCTTAATTTGACCGTATTAAAAATGAAATGTATATTTTTCCTTATACTTGTAAAAGGAAACACCTGGGATTTTCATCTGTGTATATGGCTATTTACTGGTTACCAAAATCAATATCAAAATCCCCAAAGTGGTAAACGTGATTATTGCAATTATGTAAAGCTATTCAGGTTGTTAGAAGGCATACATTTTATGTACAAGATGAATAAGACCACTGGATGCCATTTGAATATTTTTACTTATGCTGGAATAGCTGTCCAGTCTTCTCTTGTATTAATATGATCTACAGGTAGGAGCTTCTTATTCACCTTGTGGGAGAATTAAAGGCTTATGGTGTTAACTGCTACTTTAGTTTTCATAATTAAAGGTGGGCTTTTTTTGAAATAGAAATATTCCACAGCAAAAGAAATAACAGGCACAAATTCTTAAAATGGAGTTGGCATATCTATTCAGACTGCTGGGACTGATTCTTGTGTTTAGCTAAAATCTGTTTTCCAAAAATGCATGTAATCATGCTCTGAAGTCACCAGTAGCATCTATACATTCTTCATAATACTGTTTATCTTTCTCTCTGCCTAAAATTAGCACTTTATTTCTGGTTCTAATGTACCTTGTTTCTTCAGCAAGCTGCTCTGCTGGACCTGCTGTTAGGACACACAGATTTATCCTTCTGGATGTGCATTTACACTCTAACAAAGACATCTTTCAGTTCTTATTTTTGATCCATTGAAAAGACTAAATTTCACTAGCAGTTCACATTGATATATTTTCTTCTCCAAAATAATTTGATTACTACAGGGCTGGATGGCAAAATGGCTCTAGCCAGTTTCATAAATTTTTTAAAAGCTCTCTAGGCAAATTGAATGCTGTGTTTTGTGTTGCCAATAGATCTGACAGAATAATTTCACTAATTTATGTGGTCACCTATTGTGATATCACTCTTGTTGGATGTGATGTTAGTTAAAAATCAATATCAATTAACCTGAGTATAGATTTCAGTCCTTGAATTCAGTATGCTCTTCATCAGGTCTGCTTTAATATTTGAACAGAACAAATTTATCTGATAAATACAAAATGTGAATGAAAGGCTTAAAGAGCAATACATACTGATAGTGTTAGTTGAATGGTATATTCCATGAATTATTTAGAATCACCTAACTACTCCTATTTCATAGGTAAGGTAAATTACTGCTGAGGGTAGAAATGTTCCTTTTAGATACACAAAACTATGGTTATTGTTGCAGAAGTCTTAATTTGCCCAAAATCTCTACTGCATCACCAGGAATGAATACAATAGATGTAGCATGCTTAGCTCAGTAATCTTGCAGGTACTGTTAAATTAAGACAGAAAATCAGATTATCAAAAGCATGTTTCCCATTATGCAGAATAAAATTCCCTTTCATTTCTACTTATTTTATATTTCCTTAATAGAAATTTACGTTTACTAGGAAAAAATGTGTCTTGGGCCTGGTGCTCTTTAACATCTTTATCAATGACACTGATGATGGAATTGAGTGTGCCCTCAAAAAGTTTGCTGATGACACCAAGTTGAGTGGTGATGTTGACACAATGGAAGTAAGGGATGCCATCCAGAGGGACCCTAACAGACTTGAAAGGTGGGCCTGAGTGAATCTAATGAGGTTCTACACAAGTGCAAGGTTTTTACACTTGGTCAGGAGGAATTTCAGGCATATATACAGACTGGGAGGAGCAGTCCTTGAGAGTAGCCCTGCAGAGAAGGACCTGGGGGTCCTGGTGGATAAAAAACTTAACATGAGCCAGTAGTGTGTTCTTGCAGCTGAGAAAGCAAACTATATCCTGAGCTCCATCAGAAGAGCTGTTGGATAAGGTCTAGTGGAGGGCCACAAAGATGATCAGGTGGATGGACCACCTCCCCTACAAAGACAGGCTGGGGGCGCTGGGCTTGTTCATCCTGGAGAAGTGAAGACTATGGAGTGATGTAATTGCAGCCTTCCAGTAACCAAAAGGAGCCTAGAAATAGGAGGGGAGTCAACTTTTTGAAGGGTAGATATTGGCAGGACAAGGGAAAATGGTTTTGTTTGACAGAACAGAATATATTTAATTTTATTCAGAGTTTTTCTGTTTTGCCCAGTAAATTCAAACTAGTAGATTTATCTGTAGACTTAAATCTCTCCCAGCTGCAGATGTAACTGAGTCTAGATCTCCCCTTTCCTTGTTAAATCTGAAAACATTTTTCATTTTGAAGGCTATGTAGAGTTTTGGTACTCTAGCCTCAAGGATCAGAAGATTTAAACACTGTGTTCAGTAACACTTAATGTGCTATCTTAAGCCTTCATTGAATTGGTCCTAACTTGTTAGGTCCAAATGCCTGCATTGTCTTCAGAGGGACTTTACTTCATGATAACCTACTCAACTGATAAAAGGACACGGAGCCCTTTGGAGTACAGGAAAATAGATCAGTGTAATAAAAGCTTTAGAGACTATCAGATAATGCCTTTTTTTTTTTTTTTTTTTTTTTTTTTTTTTTTTTTTTTTAAACACAGAAATAAACCAGAAAGATGAACTGGAAATAATAGACCTTTTGAGTGTCAATTAGGATTAAGGTTCATTGACGGGATGTAATGTAAGTCACTTTGTGTACAAATGTTACCATTGATTTTCTGTTTAACTGTATTGTCTTCCTCCTCAAGCAATTACTGTGCCTGCTGCTAAGATTTTTTTTCTCTTTAACAGCTTTAACAACATCTAGAGATACAGCTTTTATTCTTAAAGTTCTACCTTTCTGTACTTGTGATACACTGAAAAGGAATATCCTGTCTCTCCAAGAAAATACTTTATTTCAGTATTTACAAAGAAAAGTATTGAAAGCAATCTACAAGAATAAATTTGGACTAATTGGGAGTTAATGCACTTGATAGGAGTATCTGTCTTTTTTTCTCATTCAAATCATAACTTACTTTTAAGAAAACTTCTTAAAACATGGAAATTTTCTCACATCTAACAATTGTGTGAAATATATGTAAGCATGCCCTGTTCAGACATATATACTTCATCATTCAAATTATCATCATACATATCGGAGTACAGATTTGGCCTTGGAATGAGGACATACACATGAATTTCTTTTCTGTGAAATTTTATAATGTGCAACTCAGAGATTTGTATTAGAAGGAAACAGAGATGACTGTAGGATGGATGAGGATACTCTAGAGACTGGAATCAGTATTCTTGAGAACACTAGAAGCTGAAGAAGCTTACCATGAAAAAGCATTCAAACTCTGTGCTCTTTGCACTCTACCAATATTAATTGTAGTTGGTATCAAATTGTAATTGGATCAAATTTATCTTCCTTCTCTAAAATAGATTTCACAGACACTACAAGAATGGCAATGGACTCTCTCTCTCTCTTTTATTTTTTATTTTTTTTTTTTTTTGTTTGGTTTGGTTTTGTTTCCTCTTTTCCTTTTTAATATGTCATTGTTAAACACCAAGCTGCTTTCTACAGGTTTTATATTTTGAAGCTCTATAAGGTTCAAGAAATCCACAGCATGCACAGTGGTATTCTGATGCTTCCTGGAAATATTTTAATTATGTACTGTTCTCCTCATGTCATGCAGGCAGAAGAGTAACCAATAGCACCCTGTGTCCCTATTGAGCTTTAAAATTGAAACTGCGCTTTCAGTACCCTGCCCTAAATTAGCTTTCACACCAGTCAAATTGCACTGCACGGGTGACCTCAGCTCTGCTGCCCAAGCTACATCTAATAATGCATATGTCATAAAATGCCTATAATTGTCCATAATTTGCTTTTCTCCTAGCCCTTTCATATCTGAAAAATCAGTAACCTTCATAAAATTTCCACACTATTTATCTCTGAGCTTTAGTGGCGTCTTCCAAATACTAAACTTAATGAAAATGCCATTAATCTGTTGAGATTAGTATGTACAAAGTTATTTTAGACTATCAGCATGTTCTGAGTTGAAATTAAAATTGTACATATCTATAATGGGAGCTACAGTGGAGTTATAGCTAAAAAGCTGTTAGAAAAGATTTTTTTTAACAGTTCCTATAGATGTGTTCACCTCTTCACTTATTTTGGAAACACTGTGAAGGAACCTTGAAGAATTCCTTTGTGAATACTCTTCCAGCATTAAAACGTTTCCAGTTACATTTTGTGTGTGTGTGTGTGTGTGTGTGTGCGAGTGAAATCGTGAGAAGACATAACAAACCCTAATGTTTCTGTTCTGTCTCCCTCATCCTCTCCATTCCCCTCTGCCTCTATTTCCAGCTCCTTTCTGGTCATTTCCTTTCTTGTTCCCTCTGTCTCCGTCTTGGAAAGGGAACTGTTCTTAGCCAGTTCAAAGGAATTGGTAGTAAATGGCAATAGAAAATATTATGCCACAGTCATTGTCTGCTGTGTCTGTAAGAGAAGGGACCCTCCAGTGTTTAACAGATTATTTCCAAGACTCAAATCATTTCCCTTTTGCCAATGCCACATTCTCATTTTTTCTACTTTGTTTCTTCACAAGCCTATCTGAAATCAGATCTGCCTTGGAGACTCCCATTTGACTAATGTCTTCTGCACCTCTGAAACTTCTCGTTCAGCAGTTTTCCTCATTCATGCCCTCTCTCCCTGTAATATTAAAGTTCAAGCTGCTGCCTTAGGAGTGTCCTGGTTTCTTGCCTCCTCATGAGAGGAGAAACCAGAAGACTCTTCCAGAGCCCAGCTGTCCCTGTTAGATTCATATTCTTGTGAGAGTGTTGCAAACACCAGCTTCAGGAAATGAAGTTAAAAAAATCTCTGAACAATTTTTTTTTTTTTTTTTCAATTTCAAGCTGCTCTTAATGTTGTCTATGAGCCACAGGAACATCTATGAGAACGTATGTGTCTATGAGCTTGTGAAAATGAAACAGAATTGTTAAATGATAACTGCCTTTGAAAACTGTACCTCTTTAGAGGATCCATGCCCAATATTGATAACAAAAATTACTCAAGAGTATGGAATAACACTGTCAATTTTTCACAAATATTAATTATTTCTTAATTTTCAATGTCATCTTGAAAACAAAGAAGAGAGAAGGAAGATATTACTGTCTGGCAGGTCTATCTCATATATTACATAGTTGCTTAAAGTTAAAGGATCATTAATTGTGTTTGTTTCCTTAACATATTCTTGAACATATTTCTATATTTTCATTTTTCAACTTGTGAGAGAGCTTTTCGTGATTATTCTTTATCTTGTTTTGTTTATTTGATGCTATGTTACATACTTGCTACTCCATGAAATCATGTAGTGAAAACAATTGATGAACTTGCATTCCCTCTGAGTCTGCATCAGTTATCCAGACAGGGAAGACATAGGTAATGAGTGCCTTTCTTTATACCAGAGGATTCCACAGCAGTATTTTAGTTTTATTTTGCAATTCTTTATATGAGACATCTGTCCCTTCACGGGTCCCCTATGTCCTTTTCCTTGCTTCCTAAGGTGGCTACTGATACCTCAAATTAACAAGACTTACAACTCTTCCACTCACATGAACAATAATGGCTATAAGTGGCAAACACTGCTTTCATTTACTATTTAAAAATGTAGTGTTTCTACCATGCAGAGCGTAGTCTTGAGAGACAACAATCTACAACAGTATATGGTAGTAAGCTGGGAAGCAGAGGCTTTTTAAGGGTACTGTCTGCTAAGAAGATTTTGTGTATGTTTTTAAACGCTTAAAGAAAGGATTACTGTTATGACTTAGTTCTTACTGTTATGACATTAGTTCTGCTCCTACTAATTATAGTTAGTAGGAGGGAGGAAGTTAATTATTGCTTTGCCTATTTGTCAGTAAGATTACACTATGTATTTGTTGTTTTTCTGGTCTTTTTTTGAACAAGTGTTTTACCATAGTTCAGTTATACTGGTCTACTTCCATCTCAGTCTGATCACAAATATGCAAACAGACTGTTCTTCCAGCAACTGAAATTCAGGATCAGGAGTAGCTGATGTACTAAATGACAGAAACAATAAACTCACTAGAACTATGAAAAGAAGACACTACATACAGAATGGATCTATCTGCTATTGAATAGAGTAATAATTGAAGGATAAATTTAACTGACTTTTTGTCATCAATGTTTAGCATGGGAAAGGATTAGTTAGGGCAGGATGCATTGCAGAGGTGAAGGTATAGTTAAATAGAGTAGAGTCTGGATTGAATGAAAGCAGCACCAAACAAGTCTTCACAGATTTTATCAAACCAGGCTGAACTGCTGGAGATATTAGTCTAAACTTAGATAAGAAGTTGAAGGCTGTTTTCTGATAAGAACAGGAACTCTGACGTTGCAAGACCTGGGATGTCCTCCAGAAATCTTTTTTATAGTCTTAGGCACATCATTTAATCTTGGTTAAATCACAGAAGTCAATGAAGTGGAGACATACCCTTTAGAAGAGAAAGGGAAAAGCTGCTTTCTATCCGAGGACAAATGAATCTTTTTCTTCAGTCTTCGTGTAAGATTATCGTGGTCAGATACTGAAGGTTTTTTGCCATCTAATAACATTCAACATGCACACTGATAAATTTTATCAGTAGGTAATTTAGATTATTGCATTTATAAGTACATTAGATTAAGACAAAAATGTCCTGGACCTGTACTCTCCAATTCATATTGAAATAAGGAAATTGCTTCTTGAGTTCACTGATCTGAAATTTCTGGAAATAATTATGATGGTTTCTAATACCTTGGCTGGTTATTTAGAAAATTGATGATATATTCATCTTCTGGATTTCTACTTAGAAGAAGTTCTCATTTGCTTTCCTGTTTCATTTCTACAGGAACTGATAGTTTCACTGCAAAAAATTCTGAATATATCTGTTAATATTCTGTTTTGATTTATTTCATCTTGCTGTATTTCAGACAACTTTCACACAAAGTCATAAACTAGATCTTTGCACTCAAAATTAGCTTTTGGTTTTGCAGTTAAATGTTACAAAGGATTAACATGGAATTTTTACCATAATAAATGTGAAATCAGTGTTGATAATAAAATTAGATGTATTTCAGAAAAGCTTTTTATAGTATTTAACTCCCACTTTACTACTTAGTGTACATGTACATCTGCCATGCAAAATAGATAGCAATTTAACTGCCATTCAACTTG
Organism: Excalfactoria chinensis; assembly: GCF_039878825.1. Taxonomy (NCBI): domain Eukaryota; kingdom Metazoa; phylum Chordata; class Aves; order Galliformes; family Phasianidae; genus Excalfactoria; species Excalfactoria chinensis. Next base: position 53,481,671 of record NC_092826.1, read on the forward strand.
ATTATTATTGTTATTATTATTTTCAGATCTAGTTATTTATTCTTAACATGTTATACAACTGTGGACATTCTCACAGGTATTCTCTTTCACAGAGTATCTCCAGTAGACATACATACTTTTTGGGGATCACAGAAATCAGCATTTTGAATCATCCACTTCACAAGAAATGAAAAGAATAAGACTGTTGGTCACTTCTGCTAACATATGCAGAAGACAGAACACTGTTCTTATTTTCCCTTTCCTATACTTAAAAGCTTACAGACATTCACAAAGATAGGATGATTCAGAGAAACGAGAGTTAAGACTCAGTTTCATAGAATTACAGAATTATCAACATTGGAAAAGACCTAGAAGATCATCCAGTCCAACCATCACCAATACTTCCCAGCTAAATCATATCCCTCAACACAACATCCAAACGTTTCTTGAACACTCCCATGGTCAGCGACTCCACCACCTGCCTGGACAGTGCATTCCAGTGCCTGACTGCCCTTTCCAAGAAGCAGTATTTCCTAATGTCCAGCCTGATTCTCCCCTGGCACAGCTTAAAACCATTGCCTCTAGTTCTATCACTGTCTACATGAGAGAAAAGGCCGACCCCTAGCTCACTACAGCCTCCCTTCAGGAATTTATAGAGATCAATAAGGTCTCCCCTGAGCCTCCTCTTCTCCAGGCTGAAATCATGATAGTAGAGGGAGATATTCCACAGAGTGCTGGAAAATGCCCAGGAAATGAAAACCTACAAATCCCACTGACACTCCTGATCTCTGACCACATATGATATCAACAGATATTACAACAGAAACAAAACTATTCTGAGGATGCTTTTTCTGGTTAATTACAAATGTATCAGGATTTTATTTCTTGTAACTGGCAACATTGACAGGTGTCTGAATTTTGCAGAATTGTGGTTCAAAATAAAATTTTGACTGCTTCTCAAGGCTACAGCTCTTCTAAAATTTTTATAATTATCCAAAACTCAATGTCTTCAATATTATTCAAGCCAACTCTCCAGAAATATTTGGGTTGGAAAATTATTTCTTTTCATTGAAGTGGTGATAGAAAGGAAGTACAGCAAAGCTTTTTCAGTAATCTTGCTAGGCATTCCAGAGTTCTAGAAAGTACCATGGATAGATTGAAGGAAAAATATAGCTAATAGTGAAAAAAAAAATAAATAAATAAAAAAAAATTGTAATTCATTAAAAATCACATTTAAAAATCTGTATTACAGTGCTACAACTAAATCATATAAAATGCCTAGGATTCAGATGTGAAGAATTTAAGATATTAGACCTGACTGCTATGTTCACTTGGAGAATTTTATTACCTTAGAACAAGAACAGGCTTGTTGCACACATAAGGCTTTTAAAGGAACAAACAGTAAGAGTTACCACCACGACATAGAATTATATTCAAATATCTAAATTACATTAGCATAGTTAAAGCAATGAGGCAGTGCTTAAAATTACATTATAATCACCTCATGGTGACTATGTTGAAAAATAGTATTCTGTAGCTGATAATTTGCTCTATCAGAGTGTTACTGTGCTCATTGTATCTCTTGTAGTTTGGATGGAAATAAATAGGAGGCAATACTTTCAGAGCAACATGTATGCACATCCACAGAATACAGCACAGGAAAAGATTTTAGGCAAAATTCCAGATACAGAATAATTTTATTTCCCCTGTCTCACTCTCCTGGGGAAAAAAAAAAGAAATAAAAATCTATTTGGATTTCACCAAGATTTTTCTATCTACCCAAAGCAGTGCAGTAATATGATGGAATGGAGCAGAGTGCCACTATCTTCGGACTGCTGTCACCCACAGGTGGTAAGACCACAGTAAACAACACAACATAATCTGTCTGACAGACTTAATCAACTCTGTAACACCTTCCAAAAGTGCTCTGCTGTTCTTATACCTGAACTTGACTATGTGTTTGCATTATGTTTGACATTTTTGATAATGAAACAGAATATTACTAGACTGAGGGTAGTTTTTCCAGTAACGAAGACAGTGACATCTTACAGACATCTTGTTATCTAAACAGTGAATCTTCTTGAAATTATGATGTTACCTGTGCCTTGTCCACTTTACTTCTAACAGAACAAGATATTCCATCCAAGAAAATTCTGAGTATACTCATAAAATCAACAACAAAATAATTCCCTTAATCTCCCCAAATTCTTCTGTGGCCTCCCATACTAATGATGTGTCTTAATTGTTTGTTTCTATTACAGAATTTTGAAGGTTGACTAGATGTTATAGTTAATTTGCTTTCTTTTATGGGTTGATATTATATTGTGAACTATAACAATTTAAGATAAAGCTTGCAAGCTAAGGATATTTCTCTCCTAAAACTGTTTCTTAACACAATTTAATTGACTTGAACTCCAAAAGTTTTACATTTTATCAGGCCCCTAATATGCCCTTATGCTGATGAGCATAAGGGGTTACAACAAATTATCAGAAGGATGATGGCAGAAAAACACCTTTAAAATGGAGCTGTTGCAGCTGTGAGTGTTGATTGTCTGAACGGCAAACAAACCAACGGCTGGAAGAGCACAGCAACTGACTGATGCTCTCTCAGCTATCCTCTTGCATTGCTTACTGCAGGAACTAGAGAACAGTTAAACACAAACTTTGTAACATGATGATGTACTCTGAGCAATCTGAACGGTGATAAAGGAGATGGAGAACATGGCCTGTGTAGTATTTTCTTCTTATGAGTATATCCATAAGCTACATAAATTGGTATACTTTTAATATGTGTGGCCATATAAAATGCTTTATATAGTAGAGACTCCAGACAGTGAAAAATGTGCATTGAGCACTGTAAAAATAATTAGTGCAACATGATTTTCTCCCTTCAGAAGTTTCCATTACGTTGTGTGTAAATATAGATACATGCATCTATCTATCTATCTATCAATCAATCAATCTATCTATCTATCTATCTATCTACATGGAAAGAAAAAAAAAAAAAATTGAATTAGATGTGCACTTAATAAAAGCTGGTATTTTTTCCCCAGTCTCTCATAAGAATTCTGTTACCAATTCAACAGTTGAAGAAAGGTAGTATATTGTCACATTCTGTCAACCCCTGGATGGCCTGCAGGGCAATGACATCTCTCCCAAACAGCTTCCTTTATGGTGTTCAGGCTGATACAGAAGTAAAAATGGAATCCAAAAGCACTAACAATTCTTACTCAAAGAGGAGACAATTCTTTTCCTCCACAATACTTAGTATAAAATCAAGCAAAATCTACAGTCTTAGTGATTAACAATATCTTCAGAACATCAAATATCTCAGGGAGGTTTATTCACAGGTTTGGAAGTATTATCAAATTGAACTACTCTAATAGGATGCTTGAATGTCATCTGGGAGGTGGGATGCTGTGAACTTATATTGCGTCTTCCAGTGGACAGGTAAAGTCTTGTGAAAACACTGTGGGGTATATCAATACCCCTAGTGAGAGAAGGCACATTTAATTAGAGGTAAAAAGATGTCCTGAGTGATGGTTAAAAAAAAATAAAGTGGGTATTTGATATCCAGTTGACACAATATGAGAACTGAAGTCACTATTTAATGTTTTAGTTATCTGGGATATTTTTATTTCCTAAGTATAATATCTAGCAGTTCTCTTTTTTTCAATAGAAACGTATACAGAAAGAAGATATCTTAACTGACTGATTACTTTTATAGTCCCAAAATGTTAAACATAACAACATAAAATTGTAGTATTTTCCTGAATTTATCATTTCAGTAGAGACAATACCTATGCTTTCTAACTAATGATGTTTTTTTAAACCATATATTTAAGTTTTATATCACTGCATCAGTGGAGCATTACACATCACTTGACATTTGGTTTTGTTCAATAAGAGACAGTCCGCTGCTTCACTTCTCCTGTTCTGGGTGGTAATGCCTTACTTCGTATAATTACAAAAGAAGAGGAAGCTCTCAGCCAAAAAGCTGTGCTAATGCTGTAAAATATCTGTGAGACTGATTTGGAGAATGAATTTACTTTAATTGTGTTTACACTAATTTTGTGTTTGCTTTCTGATGTGAAAAAATGCTCCATTAAGGTCTTATGTAAATCAGCATTGCAGACTCATTTGGAATCCTGCCTGCAATGTGGGACACCCTGCCTTGAAAAGGCTACTGAAAAATTAAACAAGTTTAGGGAAAGGCAGTAATAAAAAATATAGGCATTAAAATAAATAAATAAATAAAGCTCTTATGAATAGAAATTTTAGAAATTACTTGAATTACTGATTTCAAAAAGAGTAAATATTTTTATATAAAGGTGACAGGAATGTGAGGTAATTATGCAAAAATGTGGTTAATTTAGAAAAAGAAAGGGATTTGTCATCCACGTTCAGCATTAGAACTTATTCTATTAAATGAAATGTTGAAGAATTCAATAGGAAATAATACCTCTTCTTACATCTACAATTGGATAAACTATACACGGCAATGGCAAAAGACATGTGCTAGTTGTTTCTGATGAACTGTATGGTACCAGGTAGATTTGCAAACTGATTTATATACATATGCTTAGTCCTTATACTGAAGTAGAATCAGCAAACTCAGTAAACTACACTACATTTTAAAGAAAAATCATAATGCATGTTAAAAATATGAACCTCACATGCCATAATATTTTCAGAGGGTACCTGCCCAACTGAAATAAGAGAATGATTTCCATATTAAGAAATACATATATTTGGATTTAACATTGTGGCATGTGTCCATTTTTTCTTGCATTGCATGGGCTTGTAAATTTTCATAGGTTCCTACAGATCTCAGTAAGCTTTAAATTTCTATCAGAGAGTTCTCACCTGAGACATAAAAGGACAGATTTACTGATGATGCTGAGGGGCAGCTTGCTCAGTAGAAATGGTAACTCCAATTCAAGGGAGGAGGTATAAAAAGTAAGTATATAGGATAGTTTCAATTTTAGAACTCTCTCACTGTTTTGGTAGTTAGGACAGCTAATACTGATTTATTCTTGGCAAATACTGAAGAAGATTATCTTGTTTTTTAATGTTTTTTCTTGTTAGTTTTGTTTTGTTTTTTGTCCTTATTATTATTATTAACATATTGAAATGATCCACTAAGAATGATCATTATTACTTTTTTTTAATTATTTTTTTTATTTTTTTTATTTTTTCTTACAGTGACAGAAATATTTATTCATGAGAATAAAAGGCTCCCATGGAAACTTCTTATTTAGATGAATGTATAATTTTCAATACTGAAGCTGTCTGCTAGAAGAATGTTGAATAGTTTTGATCTTGTAAAATATGCTAATAGAAAAAATACTTGAGTTAATCCACATTAACATTTTGCTGTTTTTTCCTTTTTATTTATTTATTTATTTTCTCATTTAAGATGTTAACAGTTTCCAACACTAAGGAAAACTTTTAATTGATAATTAGGGATTACTCATTTTAAATAAGATATTAGCTCTTGTCATGTAATTAATTTACTCCTTTACTTTGTGAGCAGTCCTCACAGTTTGCTGTCTGTAATGAACTGATGGTGTGCCCATGAGAAAACTATATCCAGGTTTCTGAAGTGTTTGTGAAACGTGAACAGTACCATGCTGAGGGCAATTTCTTGTTTCCTTTGCATCTCTCTGACAGAATTCTGCAAGGGATTGTGAAGGTCAGATTTTGATGCTGCTGAACCAGAAAGGATCAAATTTTTTTCTTCCCAGGTGAAGCTGAGTTAATGTATTTAGAGCTTCTGTTATAAGAAAAGGTTTTGGGGATATCCTACTGGCAGGAGAGTTAATTCATTTAATTTGAGATGGTACTAGGAACACAGTGAACTAAACTGTCAATTTACTTAGGGTGAAAGCATGAGATCTGTCTCAATCTGAACTTAATTATTTCTATAACTCAACTTGCATTATGTACTTTCTAAACCATACAAAATGGTTTTTTTTTTTTTTTTTTTTTTTTAGATGGCAAACACCAACTTTCTGGCTGTACTTATTTGTTATACTGTGGTCCATTGCTCAGTTTCAAATTTTCTTCATTATGTAAAACCGGATGAAATTTATTAGCTAAATGTTTTCTATATACACATAAAAGCGTGATATTCATTGTAGAATTACTTTTCAAAATTTCTGCTATGAATTTGCAGAGCTGTCATAACATAGTCAGCTTGGCTTAGTTTTGAATTACAAGAGCTTGTGCTGCATAAACTACTTCCAATGTTTTCCAGCTCATGGAATAAGTAAGAATCAGTAGGGATCTCTGTATTTTTACAGTAAGACCACTTGTAATTCAGATGAAATCTAACATAATTTTGCACTAAAGGATTAAGTTTTGTGATCAGTCTGCAGTCATCAATTTGTTGCTTATCATTTCTAAGTTTGTTCAGGGAAGCATTTGTGATACTTCCATGAGATGTAATTTTATAGAGTATTTGCTCAGATTTATTCTCTGTGTAATTCAATAAGTGGAAATCCATTCGTTCAGGAAACAAGAAGAAACTTGATATATACAGCAGATTCTACTAAAGTTAAAATCTGTATTTTTGCTTAGCATACTGAGTTCATACCAAAAATTACTTCCTTTCAAAGCAATTTCAACTTGAATATAAAATGTTATCACTAGATGACTCTAAAATTATGATTTTGTAGTCCTTTTTTCCAACTCTGTGCTATTTTTCCATGGATCAAAATGATTATGCAAGAGAGTTTTTTGTTTGTTTGTTTGTTTTGTTTTCAGAACAAATTCAAACTGGAAATCATATAAATATAGAATTTGACTTTGTTATTCATTCAATGCACAAGCTTTCTAACTCCTACCCAAAGAATCAAGCAGCTATTATATAACAATCTCTAGACAAAAATCAAAATATGCTTTGGTGTCAAGTTGGGAGTTTACGGAAAAGCATTTTGTTGAAGCCCAGGTTATTTTCATTGTTTATAATTGGCACAATAAACACTAAAGCTACTTCCCTTAACTACAGAATGACAAGCTACCTGACAGCCTACATCTTTCCCTCTTTGCAATTTTTGGTCCTAATACTTGGTCAGCAGATTTTTCAATAGCTCATATTTACTAGGGGCATTTATATTCCATGTGGATTAGGTATGTGTTATACAAAATGAAAAGATATTCACTCTGCACACAGAAAAGCCCAGGCAGCCAGAAAGCTAAACAGCTTTTCTGAAGAAATAGGACAAAAAGTTTTAGTTGTTTTAGTTCCTTACATCCTATGTAAATATGACTAATGAAAACCAAGAGGTAAACAGCATCAGGGAAATAATGCAGCTAAGAGCAATATTCTGATTAACTTTTTTTATTGGATTTGTTTTCTTAGCTGGTACTATGTTTGCTCTGCGATATGAATTCTTGGTCCAGTTGGCAATGTGAGGACTGAAACAAGTGGCCAAGGTTTTTTGGGAGCAGGTGGCCATTAACAAAACCAGATTAAAACCTTTAGATACTGAGTTAACCACCATGATCCTAGCTGTCAGTAAAGTCTTAACGTTCATTGCTTTTTGTCTATCTGGAGTAGTTACCCTACTGCTTATTTTTAGCTGCCTAATAAAGACCAGTTAAGAATGAGTGAAAAAGTTTGATTCTCAGTTCATGAGAACCAAAGTAGCAGGGCAGTGAGGATGAGTTCACAGAATCACACAGAATGGGTGAGGTTGGAAGAGACCTCTGGAGATCATCTGGTTCAGCTTCACAATCAGTATGCCCTGGTGCAGATTCTGTCCACATGGCTTTTAAATGTTTCCAGGGAAGGAGACTACACAAGCTCCCAAACCTCCAGCACCTCCAGTGCTCTGTCAGTCTCACAACAAAGATATTTATTTTCAGTCAGACTCCTTGTGTTTCAGTTTGTTCAGTCCTATTGGAATCCAATGAAAAGCATCTGACCCCATCCACTTGACACTCTCCCTTCAAATAATTAAACATATTGATCAGATCACCTTAAGCTTTATTTTCTCCAGTCTGAACAGGCTGATATTCCTCAGTCTTTCCTAATATGAGTGGTGCTTCAGTCCCTTAATTATTTTAGCAGCTTTTTGCTGGACTTGCTCCAATATGTCCATATCTCTCCTCTACTGTGGTACCCAGAAATTGACACAGCACTACACTTCTGGCCACAATGACAATGAGTAGGGAGGGAAGATCACCTCCACAAACTTATTTTCTGTTAGGTTGGTTCCCAGTCTGTAACTGGTGAATGGGGTTGTCCTCCCCATATACAGGACTTCTTTAACTATCCATTTTCAGATGTCATGAAGCAGTGCAAGATGTCTTTGAAGTGCAAAGTTTGTGAGAGCTGTATTCCATAGAAGGAAAAAAAATCAGTATTTAGAAATGGATTCATATGTCACTGAGGTATGATGGAAGTCAGACAGAATCAGTTTTCTTGAAAGTTATTTTAATTTAAAGCTATATGTGATTAGTAAGTGTGGAAATTCACAGGAAAGGCTTCACAGGGAAAGATAGAAAAGGGCAACAAACATGTTCAGGCAAGCTAACAAATCAGTTTTATTTTGTGTCAACCTCCAATAAATTTATTATACTGATGCTGATGCTAATAGACATCATTTCTTTCTCTTTCTTTA